>NC_080779.1:5489664-6738830 GCF_020826845.1 Diceros bicornis minor
TGTTACTCAGAGAGGGTCCTGAGAGACACCTGATCTTTTTTGTTAGTACATTAGTGAGTTTTAGTTCAAGAAACTCAATTCTTGGCTTTTTAGAGCTTCAGTTATAGCTCTTAAAGTAAGTATGGATCTTGTCCTCTTATTATACAGCATAAGAAACTGAGGCCATAGTTTAATGTACTTGTTAAAGGCCATACTGGCCCGGTGGCTTAGCGGTTAAGTGCACGCGCTCCGCTGCTGGCGGCCCGGGTTCGGATCCTGGGCGTGCACCGACGCACTGCTTCTCCGGCCATGCTGAGGCCGCGTCCCACGTACAGCAACTAGAAGGATGTGCAGCTATGACATACAACTATCTACTGGGCTTTGGGGGAAAATAAATAAATAAATAAAATCTTTAAAGGCCATAAAATGGCTAGTGGCAGAGCCAGGACCAAAACTGAGGATTCCTGATCCTCAGTGCAATACTTTCTCCTCTCTGACGTGAAAATATTACCTATATGTTATTACATCATAGAGTTACATGATCATACTCTAGCCAGCCAGCATTATATTTTAATTTATTGAGTAGATTTTTTAAAAAATTTTATTTATTTATTTTTTCCCCCCAAAGCCCCAGTAGATAGCTGTATGTCATAGCTGCACATCCTTCTAGTTGCTGTGTGTGGGACGCAGCCTCAGCATGGCCGGAGAAGCTGTGTGGCGGTGCGCTCCCGGGATCCGCACCCGGGCCGCCAGCAGAGGAGTGCGCGCACTTAACCGCTAAGCCATGGGGCGGGCCCTATAACAATTTTGAAAACAAATTACCATGATTCTTACATGTGAGTACTGGTGAATTCTAGTTTCTACTTTAAGTCAGGGTGAGCTTCTGTGCATTTAGTGTATCAGATTATATAATTATTTTTATTTGTTTTCTAGGGCTTCTGTACCACAGACTGGGTAGCTTAAACAAACAAAGTTATTGTCTCACAGTTCTGAAGGCCAGAAGTCCAGAATCAAGGTGTTCACAAGGTTAGTTCCCTCTGAGGTCCAGGAGGGAAGGATGTGTTCCAGGCCTCTCTCCTTGCTTAGATGGCCTCCTTCTCCCTGTATCTTCCCGTTGTCTTCCCTCTATGTATGTCTCGGTGGACAAATTTCCCTTTTGTAAGGACACCAGTTATATTGGATCAGGGCCCACCCTAACCCACCCTAATGACCTAATTTTAACCTGATTACCTCTGTAAAGAACCTCTTACCAAATAAGGTCACGACCGTTCTGAGGTTCTGGGGGTTAGGACTTTAAACATGAATTTTAGGGGGCACAATCAGCTCATAACAATTATCATCTTAGAAAGGCACATATAACAAACTCCAAACCTATGAGAGTCAGGAAAACTATGTCTTGGAGGAAACAGGTGATGATGGCAAAGGGCAGTGGTGATAGGAGTGCCTGAATGGTTGGGGGCAGAGGAAGGGGCTGGCAGAGGAGGCCCAAGGGCAACACTTTCAAACGGAAGGACTTTTTACTCTATAACCCACTGCTTTATTTGGGCCTTTCAGATTTAAAAGTTGCGACAACTGTACAAAGATTTCCCGTGTAACCTTCACTTAGATTAACAACTTACCACATTTGTTGTATCATTCTCTTTCTATGTGCATGCATATTATTATTTTTTCTAAACCATAGAGAGTAAATTGCAGACATCATGCCCCTTTATCCTTCAATACTTCAGTGCATTTCCTTAGAATAAAGACATTGTCTTACATAATTTCAATATAAAAATCAAAATCAGGACATCAACATTGATACTTTGATCTACAGACCTTACTTGAATTTTATCAATTATCCCACCAATGTCTTATAGCAAAGGGAGAGAAACCTTTCTGCTCCAGAGTCCAATGCATTTAGTTGTTACACTCTTTAAATCTAAACAATTCCTCACTTTTTATTTTCTTGACCTTGACATTTTTGAAGATTACAGGCCAGTAATTGTGTAGGATCTCCCTGAGTTTGGGTTTGCACATTGCATAGTTTGCCATCGATGTCAGTGAAGCCATGTTATGTCATATTATGAGTCATATGATGTTGATATGTCTCATCATGGGTGATGTTAACTTCGACCATTTTGTTAAGGTACTATCTGCCAGGTCTCTTCACTGTAAAGTTACTGTTTTTTCCCTTTGTAATTAATCAATATCTTGGGGAAGATGCTTTGAAACTATGTAAATATCCTGCATCTCATTTAAATTTTACCCACTAGTTTTAGCACCCACTGATGATTCTTACTTGAAACACTTATTACTCTTAGGGTGAGTTTCTAATTCCATCATTCTTCCTACATTTATTAGGCATTCTACTGTAACAAAGAACTTTCCCTTCTCCTCCATTTATTTATTTGCTTATTTATTCATTTATTTTTAACACTATGGACTCATGAATTCTTATTTTATTCTATGGATTGTAATTCATTATTAATGTTATTTATTTTGCTGTTTGAATTGTGCTAGATTTGATCAGTGGGAGATGTTTCAAGCTGATTCCTGTGTTCTTTTGACATGTCCCTATCATTGTTAGAGACTTTTCTCATTTTCCGTCACAAAAAGACATTCTAGACTCACCTTATACTTTCCCTGCCATAGTCCTGGAATCATCCATTTCTCTGAGGAGGCCTGGTTCCTTTTAATGGAGTATGGTGTTTAGAAACCAGGATCTGGGGAAACAGTGTGCTCATTGCTACTGGGTGTCACTGCTCCTAGGCCCTCTCAGCAGTGAGAACTAGGGAATCTATGTATGTGTGTATGTATAGGTACATATATATACACACACATTGTGGTACACAGATTAATGGCTCCCCAAAGATGTCCTAACCCCACTACTTGTGAATATATTACTTTACATTCAGAAGAAACTTTGTAGAGGAGATTCAGGATCTTGAGATAGGGGAATTATCATGAATTATCTTAATGGGCCTAATGTAACCTCAAGGGTCCTTCTAAGAGGGATGCAAGAAGTCAAGGAGAAGAGAAGACATGTTATGCTCCTGGCTTTCAAGATGGAGGAAGGGGGCTGTGGTACAAGGAATATAGGTGACCTTTAAAAGCTGGAAAAGGTGAGGAAACAGATTCTTCCCTGAAGCCTCCAGAAAGTGCTGCCAACACCTTGATTTTAGACTTCTGACCTGCAGAACTGTAAGAGAATAAATTTGTGTTGTTTTAAACTTCTAAGTTTGTGATAATTTATTACAGCAGCAATAGAAAACTAATACAGAACTAGGGAATATATGCATGTGTCTATGTATGTATATGTTATTTATATATATATGTATACACACGTTGATATAGTCCATTTTTTGTCTATCTAGTGAAAACTATGAATTTATACTAATATCTCAAATTCCATTTCAACACCACAGGGATTGTTCTAGCTTCCTCCGTTTTACTTTTGTAACTCTCTTCTCTGATAGTGAATAACCTGGGCCTCGTTATCTACGATATATTTAGATTTTTGCTCAATAATAGAATTAAGATTGTTTCAAAATTTCTAACCTGTACTACTGTGGGAAATAGACCTACTAACTAAACTTCAGTATTTGTTTCTTTGGTTTGAGAGTATATAGTCAAAATATTATATTCAAACAATTTGAGTTGCTTCTTTTTTTCAGTGTGGTTATGTTATTCATTTGAAATACAGTGAGATTAATTTGTTTCTGCTTATGTTACATTGTATTTTCCCATATATGTGAAACGTTAACATAGTTTTAAAAATCAGAACTCAAAAAAAGTATGCTCAATGTGATGGTTAATTTTATGTGTCAACTTGACTGGATCATGGGATGCCCAGATATTTGGCTAAACATTTTTTCTGAGTGTGTCTGTGAGGATGTTTCCAGCTGAAATTAGCATTTGAATCGGTGGACTCAGGAAAGCACTTTGCCCTCCCTGATGTGGGTGAGCATCATGCAATCTGTTGAGGGCCTGAATAAAATAAAAAGGTAGAGGAAGGAAGAATTCGGCCTTTCCTGCCTGATTGCTTGAGCTGGGACATTGAACTTCTGGCTTCAGCATTCCTAGTTCTCAGGCCTTCAGACCCAGACTGAAATCTACACCATTGGCTATCCTAATGACATCTTGCATTAGTGTGGTACCTTTGTTACAGTTGATGAACCGATATTGATACATTATTATTAAGTATGCGCCATAGTTTATAATAGAGTTCACTCTTTGTGTTGTACATTCTATGAGTTTTCACAAATGTTTAATGAAATTTATCCACTGTTACAGTATCATTCAGAATACTGTCACTGCCCTAAAAATCCCCTGTGCTCCATCTATTTGTCCCTCCCTCCCTCCTTCCAAACCCTTGCAACCACTGATCTTTTTACTGTCTCCGTGGTTTTGCCTTTCTTACACATTTTTAAATGCCCACAGTTCCCTGCTTTTCTATTTAACTTTTTACTAACTGCTTTTGAGTTTTTAATGGTGTCCTTTAACTCTCACCTATTACTTGTATAACGATCAACTTGTTATTTTGTTATTTGAATTATAGGCTTATTATAGAAAATATCATCTAGTCTAAATTACTCGTGACCCTTTGGATGCATGTGTCAGATATCTGATGAGAACTATCTTAAGTGAAAAGGAAGATTTTATTGGGTCACATAATCAGCCTGTAAGAAGAGTGTGATGAAGTGGGCCTTGGTGATCTCTAGAACTAGGGACTAGAATAGTTGCTAGAAGTATACTGCAGAACCAAGAGAAACATGTACTTAGTTATAACATTCACAGAGTTCGTAAATTAAAAACAAATTGTTACTAAGAAATGGCACAGATTGAGACCTATAAAGTATGTTTTACCTGGATCCTCATGAAGCTCAGTGTGATGAGATACACAGTGCCCTCAACAACATTCTTCAGATAAATAGAATTGATTTCTCATGGTTCTCAAAAAAAATTAAATGGTTTTATAATCTAATCATCTGGCTTAATTGAGGATGAAATTTGGAATATTTAATGCAATAGGTCTCCTTGGCTTTGAACCCTGGCCACAGTCTGGGGCAGCATAGCATGATGCTATAAGGTCACAAAATTATCATCCCCATGTCAAATTATTCCAGAAGGAAGATTTTTTAGTCTTTGCAGAATTTGTTGTCTTCTCTCATAACAAGTCAAATCCAACATAGTAGATGCATTTTCACTGTATTCCACTCAAGTAGGGGCCTAAGAGTGCTCTCAACCAGCAGCAGCATGGCCAAGACTCAACCATATGGTAGGAAGTCTGGCTTTTACACCTGACAAAAAGATAGAGGTTCTTTCTTTTCTCTGCTTTTCCCTTCTTACACAGAGTTTATTCTCAAAACAACAGTGGACCTTTAAAAACATAAGCTAGATGTGGATCACTATTCTTTTCAAATCTCTCCAATGGCTCCCCATCTCACTTAGATAAATCCAAAGTCCTGACAGCGGTTTTCAAGGTCCTACGCAATCGGAGTCCCAGTTACCTGCAACCTCAGCTCTCACTGCTTTGCTGCCAATTTGCACTTGCTGTTCTCTTTACTTACTGGCTTTTCCTCAAGTAGCCACCTGGCTTATCCCTCATCTCCTGTAGGTCTTTCCTGAAATTTTGTCTTCTCAGTGAGGACTTCCATGGCCATATTATTTAGTATTTCAGCCCTCCCTTACTCCTTGCACTCTGTATTTCACTGGTTTTCAAATTTTTTAAACCTCAGTTCACAGTAAGAAATACATTTTATATTGTTATCAGGTATGCACATATTGTATACATACACACAGATAAAAAACTGAGACAGAAAATTCTAAACCAATGCTTACTATGACCATGTGCAAAGCACTTGATATTTTCTCATCTATGATGTAAATAGATCAGTGAGAGAAAGTATTCTTGTCTTTTTGTTCATGTATATCTCCAGTTCCTAGAATAGTATTTCACAGATAGTAGGCATTCAATAAAGATTTATGGAATGAACTGAATGAATAATAAGCTAGAATGGAAAGAAAGGGCACCAGGTGTACAGTAGGTTTAACAATACAGTCAGGGTTTTTACTGGGGAAAGGAATCAGCCATCTCTATAGAAATGAGATTGCCTAGTCTGTGGAGACAGGCAGGGAGCTGGGAACTGAGGGCCTCTGGCCATTGTTGGGGAAGAGGGAGAATCAGCCTCCGCCCTTTCCCTTAAGGTTCTTATGGCTGGCCAAATAATTAAAAGACAGGTTAGCAGGAGAAAATAATACCAAGTTTAATAACATGTGTACATGGGAGAAACCAGGGAAACTGCGTTTCTCAACAAAATGGCAGAGATTCTCATCTTAAATACTATCTTCAGCTAAAGACAAAGGAGGATGTTGAGGGTGGGGGGTTTGGGATTTCAGAGGGGAAGGAGACAATTCACATGGAGAAGGAAATGTAAATGTTTGTCAGACAATTCTTTGCAGGGCCACCTATAGAGAATGTGGCTGGAGAGACGGAAATCACAGTAATCAAGAGTATGTAGATTTAAGTCCTCCCTCGTACTGATAAGAGTTTTCACAGATAAGGTCATCCCCGACCCCTTCCCACTACACAGAGGGAGACACCTTTACAAACATAAATATTTGGTAAACAGAACTTTGAAAAGAATGGGCTTAGTGAGGACCCTGCCAGTCTGTCCATACCCAGAGTTAAATTTCTTTAGGCAATTAGTGGGGGAGGTCAAATGTCCATCAGAGAAAATAATCAAGGTAAAGAGACATATTTCAGGGTTGCCAATTTTGATCTCCCACACCATATTGTAGTAATCCTTTGGGCCTAGAGTGTTACTGCTTCTAGTAGCACAGGGATTGGGCCATAACCTGTGACCCTCAGAGTTAATTAACTGTGTTAGGAACACACTGTAATCTGTGTAAACTGACTTGTCTTTTATGCTTCATGTGTTTTCCTTAGTATTTTTTTTTAATTTTTGAGATTTTACCTTAACCTTTTGCAGTCTTTTTTAAAAAACCTTGTGTCATCTATGAGCCCGCGAAGCAAAGGAGGAATTTTTGGCAAGTGGTTGAGCCATGCTGTGAAGGAAAGGAGCAAGTCCCTGGAGCATTGTAGTTGTGGCAATGAGAAGCAGAGTGAGAGATCCTAGTGGGAAAAGGGGGACCCAGAGTAGAGGGAGTTGGGGCTCTTGGTCAATTTCTGTTTGGTTTTTGGAGATTCTCGTTCAGGGCTAAAACCTTGGAAATTTTGTGTTTTATTAAGTGAAGTCACATTCATTTGTATCTTTAGCTATTTCTTGTATGACGTTTTTTCCTGGACCTTCAACATGCAGGCTGTTTTGTAGTTTCACAGGTTGTCAATCTCCCTTTTAAAATGGTTCTTCTCACTGAACATAGGAGTTTAGATTTGGCCTGAGCAGTAAGGAAAACAGACACCATTTGGATTGGAATAGCACATACAAACATTTCTCTTACTTCTCTGGTTCTAGACACCATTCACTTATCCATTAAGCAAATACTTTTGAGCTCCTCTATGTGCCAGGGGCTGTCCTAAGTGCCGGGGAGCACAAGGCAGACTTGGTCCTTCGCTTCTCACAGTTTGTAGTCCAGCTTACTTGTTTCTATATAGTTTGAGACTAAATTAGTTATTTGTGTGTGTGTGTGTGTAGAGTGTCACATTATAGTTTATTAATTCAGTCTTTAGTTAATTAATTTTTGTTGGGAAGTCCAAAGGTGAATAAAATATTGTCTCTGTCCCCAAGGAACAAGAAGGGAGCTAGGCCACATATCCAAATATTAATAATTTTATAGGTTACTTCTCATACACTGTTGGGAGACAATTCTCCATGGGTCTCTCATGATTCACATCTTGCAAGAAGACTGCCATTGTTCTGTATTATTATTATTATTTTTTAAAGAATATGTAGTCAACAACTTTAAAAGATAGAGATAGTGTCTTTTTCCGAAGAAGAAGTCAGACATACTTACTGCCCATTACAAAAAATTCAAGCTCTTTAAGCTCAGAGTCCGCTCTTGTAAAATAGATGTAGGGGAGCAGAATTTGCCACCCTAAATGTGTTTCTTTGGCTTGATTATTGTTAAGAACAAAAGACTCAGGAAGGAACTTAGACCGTCTCCCTAATGCCTAAAAGAATTTAAGTTAAGGCCTGTTCTAGGATGGAGCTAATACCATAAGATAACTACAGTATAATATGAACTAGGTGTGGCAGACAGGGAGGAAGCCAGCAAGGACCATTTGATCAAAGTCCTCTTTGTCTCCGCAAGGCATGGCAAATATTTGTTTACCAGACATTTGCTTCCCCATCTCCATGTGAATTGTCTTCCTCCCCTTTAAGTCCCAAACCACTACTCCTCTTTTGTCTTCAGCTGAAGATAGTATTTAAGGTGGTGGCTTTGGCCATTTTGGCGAGTTACTCAGATTTCCTGGGTTTCTCCCGTGTATAACATGTTACTAAACTTGTTTGATTTTCTCCTGTTATTCTGTCTCATGTCAGTTTAATTCTTAGACCAGCCAGAAGAACCTAGAATGGTAGAGGAAAATTTCTTCCTCCTCTACACAGCCCGCTGTTAAGAATTAATCTTCATGCTGCCCTATGAGAATTGGGGTTTAGGGAAATGCTGCTACTTTGGCTATTGGTATTGTGAATTTAAAAAGTCCTTTAACTCTGACCCAGGAGTCTGACGTCTTCTGCCAGCATCCATAAAACTGTGGCAGGCTTGCTTAATAAGCTTGCAAATAGGGTAAAATATCAAACCTCAGTTCTTGACATATGCCATTCAAATCCTTTCTGCCTCACTTTTACTCCAGCCTCTGATGCTGCCACCAGTATCATGCAGGCTTCCACCACTTCTGCACAGGTACAACCTGACAGCATGTTGCCAGGCCTCTGCTGCTGTACCTGTCACTTCCTGCTTTTCTTTACAATCTCCTTGCAGTGAGAACCTGCTCAGCATATAGGCCTGCAGAGCTGGGAAGTGCAGGAAAGTGAACGCCCATGGATCCATCATTAACCCATGCAGAAGGATGGTGTTTTCTGAACTGGCACAGCCTGTGGGAAGAGCAGGATTGGGAGAAGATAAGGAATTCTGTTTGGTAGTTAACTAGTTGTGTGCGAGGTACTGTTGGAAGATCCAAAGGTGAATAAAATACAGTCTCTTCCTTCAAGGAAAAATAGAGGAAATAGGAATCGTTCAAAAACATTAGTGATTATATAGGATATTTCTATGTGCCATTCAAATCAAATGGAGAGGTCAAGCAGGCAGTTTGATACATACGTCTCAAGTATGGGGGGATATTTAGGCCTCTCCTGGAAAATAGGTTGAGGGCATTTGTAGTTTGATTTCAATAAAGTAGGAGGCAAGGTCACCTGCTTTGAGTAAGTTTGAGCCTTGAAAAGAATAGAAAATGTGTGAAATAATTGCTGTGAGAAGTTTGATAGAGAATTAATAAGCAAGGAATGAAAGGACTACAAAGAGGCAGTGAGTTTTCAACTGAAATTAGGTAAAAGACAGCCATGAGTCTGACAGAATAATTTTTATAATTTCTATCTAACAAGTCTTACTAGCTCAAAAGTAGGAAGGGAAAATGAATAGTGGGGTGGGGGAAGGGAATACTGTGCAATTTTATAGTTTCACAAAGTGGGCCTGGCAAGCAGTAAAGGAGTGAGATTCCCGCATGGCGATTAAGATACCTTTGGATGGACCAACCGTAGAGCCCAAGTTAGGTAAATAAACTAAATGGAGATGAGGATAGGGAAAGAAAGAGAGAGTGATAAAATTGAGATCCAAAGAAGGAAAGAGAGGGTTTCTTAAGAGTGTAGGAGTATTAAATGTTGAAAATAAGGACACTATGATCCCAGAAGAGAAAACTCAGAATTTAGGATGTTAGCCTGGGGTATTTCTGAGGGCTTAGGTGTCCATGGAGTGCTGAATTTCAGGGCAGATGAAGGTCACTGCAGTTGAGATGGTTCTAGAATTATGAGGCCAGAATGTTAGATGGGTCACTGGGGTGGATCCAGAAGTGTCTGTCCTGAGGGCAGTGGGGTGCAGCAAAGAGGACAGCAGTGAGGCAGAAGAACAGTGTGGACAGCTTCCACGAGATTAGAGAGGCAGGTTACAGACATTGTCAGTTGCCTGCTTGTCATCCATTCCACCAATTTTCCTTGCTAAGAGAGCCCCAACCTGGTTCAGAATCAGGGTGGCCATATACTCAGGCTCATGATTGGACTAAGCCTTAAAACTAGGCTGGCCTAGTTCTGGGTGGTAAGATGCGACAAGACGTCTGTTTGGGGAGAGTTTTCTGGAAAATATCTTGCTTTTCTTTTGGAAGGAACAAATGGTGCTGGTGGTCCTATTTACCCTGGAGCTATGGCAGCCATCTCTCGATCATGGGAAAAGGCCAAGAAAATCATGAAGACTCTAGCCCTAGTATTAAATTGTCTCCTTACTTCCAGCTGTCCTCTCAGAAAGAAAAATAATCTATTTGTTTCAGCTACTGTTAGTCAGGTGTTATTGCTGAAAACAATCTTTACTGATAAAACTAACTTATAACTTTTTTTTCAGATTCTTTAATTCACTATTGGGCAATGTATTACTTTGCTAGGGCTGGCTTAACCAAGAATCACAGACTGGGTGGCTTAAACAACAGAAATCTATTTTCTGAATTTTCTGGAGCCCAGAAGTCTGAGATCAAGGTGCCAGCAGGGTTGGTTTTTTCTGAGAGCCTCTTTCCTTGCCTTATAGTTGTCCATCTTCTCCCAGTGCCTTCACGTGGTCTTCCATCTGTGTGTGTCTGTATCCAATTTTCCTTCTCTTATAAGGAGACCAGTCATATTGGATTAGGGCTTACCCCAATGACCTCCCTTTAATTTCATTACCTCTTTAAAGACTGTATCTCCAAATATAGTCACATTCTGAGGTATGGGGATTGGGACTTCAACATATGAATTTTGGGAGGAGTACTATTCAGTTAATAACAGACAACTACAACTAACATTTAATATTAATGATTCTCAGACTTTTTTAATTGCCTGTTGAATAACCATAGCATAGGATCTTTAAGGAGATTATATTTGTCACTCTTTCTTCTCATTCATTCATTCATTTATTCAACAAGTAATTAAATGTGACTGGTGTTATAATAGATGCTGGAGATAAATACAAGGAAGACTAAGGGAACGTTCTTTCCCATAAATACCGTATATGTAGCAGAATATGTAAACTAGAACTGGAAGGAATTCCAAAGGTCATCTAGGTAGAGCTGTAAAATGTAAGAGCTGGAAAGACTCTGCATGTTGTCTTGTCCGAGCTCTCCATTTTATATTTAGGAAGTCAGAGGCCTCTCTGTATTTTAGAGGCTGCTTCTAGTCAAAGAATCTTCTTAAAAGAACCCAGTAAACCTAGTAAAACCTAGTAAAAGAATCTTAGTATTAGTGGAAAAGATGACATTTCTCGAGCACGTACTGTTTTCTAGGCACGATGCTACGAGCTCTACATGGATTATTTCACTTAGTTTAGTCATTATGAAAACCCTAGGTAGATATTGTTTTACTTCTTTTATGAAAGAGGAAACAAATTTAGAGAGGCCACATAGCTTGCCTAACATGACAAACCTTGCAAACAGAAGAATTAGAATTAAAACCCATTCTAACTCCAGAACCTGTATCATTATTATTTTAAGTATTATATATATTTATTTTAACTTTTTATTAATGGAAACTTTCAAACACATACAAAGCATGGATGCTCATGTGCCCCCCAATCACCCACTTTCAACAATTACTAACTCCTGGTTAGTCTTGTTTCATCTGTTGTCCCCATCTACCTATGCATGCCTTTTTTTTTTTTTTTGGTAATATTTTAGAGCAAATTATAGATATGATCATTTCTCTCTTAAGTACTTCAGTATGTTTCAGGGCCTGTACTCTTAAACAAGGTTATTGTTCCTATTTCACAGATGAGGAAACAGGCTCAGAGAAGATTAAGTAAGTTGCCAAAGCTTTATTATGGAGTAATAAAGTGGCTCAGAGACAAAATTAGTTTAGTTACCACCTGAATTGTCACTCCTTTTCCTTGACTGTTCTTCCCCGGGTTGGTGTGGCCTAGAAAAGCAAGAGTTCAATATCCAGTGTTTTAGGGGTCTGTCTTTTTTTTTTTTTTTGGTGAGGAAGATTGTCCCTGAGCTAACATCTGTGCTAGTCTTCCTCTATTTTTTGTATGTGGAAGGCCGCCACAGCATGGCTTGTTGAGTTGTGGGTAGGTCCACGCCTGGGATCCAAACCCATGAACCCCAGTCTGCCAAAGAGGAGTGCACAAACTTAACCATCACACCACCAGGCCAGCCCCCAAGGGATCTATCTTTTAGCTAAGATCAAGTACATTCTTGTGCATTGGCTCAAAATAAATGAAAAAAGCATGTGTTTCAACTTTTATTACTTTGGAACTTCTAATATTAGGAGCATGGGTTTCAAACTTTTAAAAAGATTGGCCTGTTTTATCATAGCTTGTCTTTATCAGAGAGGGAAAACTTGTCCTGATTCTGCACAGATAATTTTAGTATAAAATAAACTTCATCTGTGTTAGGTCCTATATACTTTAAAAGTATTGGTTTCATGCATAATTATAATGATTCCTAATAAGATCAAGAACTTCCCCACTTGGGGCTATGAAGGCAGGGACCATGTCTGTCTTGTTTGATGTTTTTTCACACCTGGGGTGGCCTCTCATTGTGCTTTGCACATAGTAGATTCTCAATAAATATTTGCCCATTGAATGTACTTTATGTATTCCTAAGGAGAGACTTTGGTAATTATTGAGACACCTTCCTATCTAAAATTGTGCGTGGTATTTAAACATTGTGTATGATTTAAAAACTCTTTAGGCAAAAAAAAAAAAAAAAAAAAAAAGCATTTCTAAAGAACTAGCTGAATAGTTAAAAACAATATAGTATAAAAAAATGCAAGCTTTTTTAGGAGGAGGTGGGTGGGATGGTTGGAATTGAAAGAAAGGATAATGTCCCTGAATGTGAATAGCTGACTGTCTTCTGGATGGTTGCAAGCTAGTTCATTTCCTTTGTTGCCTCCAGAACATGGGAGGCACTTGGAGATCTCTTGTTTGAATACTTGTATGTATATATTTGTATGTATATATTTCACTATGAAGGATGCATCAAACGTGGCATATGATGTGTTGTAAAAGGCAATAAGCCCCCTGCCTCACCCCATTCTGTACTTCCCATTCTCATTTTATGTGACTGTATTGGCACAGGCTGAATACAGTCTACTGGAATTCAATAATGAATACAGTTCTAGAAGCAATGATGACTCTAGTCTACTGGTGAAAACTCCACGCCTGTTAGGTACATAGAATTGATACAAAGACTGGCTTTAGAATCAGCTGTTACTGGTTTGGTAACCAGTAACTTTTTTTTTTTTTTTTTTTTTTTTTGTGAGGAGATCAGCCCTGAGCTAACATCCGCCAATCCTCCTCTTTTTTTTTTTTTTGCTGAGGAAGACGGCCCTGGGCTAACATTGGTGCCTATCTTCCTCCACTTTATATGGGACGCCGCCACAGCATGGCTTACCAAGCAGTGCGTCGGTGCGCGCCCGGGATCCGAACCAGCGAACCCCGGGCCGCCGCAGCGGAGCGCGCGCACTTAACCGCTTGCGCCACCGGGCCGGCCCCGGTAACCAGTAACTTTTTAATCATCAGTTTCCAAATTTGGTGTCTTCTGGTTGCAGGATTGTTGTCTAAATACCCAAACTGTCTTTTTTCAATCTTTTGGTCCAGAATTTTGTCCTAATCTAAACTAAAATCTATCCTAAATTATTCTCCTTTTGTTCTGCCCTGGACATCTGGCTCCCATAAGAACCTGTTATTCAGGTTTTTATTGTTCTGCACCAGCCACTACATTCTTACATAAAGATAAAGATATTGTTTATTATGTAAGCCATAGTCAGGTTGACATAGACAAATGACATATTGATTGTCACTGACCTACTTATACATAGTAGAAGTCTATTTGACCATAAGAAAAAAAAGCTAAGTCATTCTTGTTCTACTTTTGAATATAAATTATATTATAAAACAAATATCATTTTACTTACTTGCACAAGACAGACACTGAAAGTTGGTTTGATTATCCAGTAAGTTTAGAATAATTTAGTTTAATTTTTGTCTCTCCTCAGTTTGACTGACTAGTTGAATTTCTCTCCTTGGGTATTTATTCTCAAATTGAACTGGCTTGTTTAGATTGGTATCGTATTACTTACAAATCTTGCTGTTGTTAAAAAACAAAATACAACTGAGTAAATTTGAAGATCTAATTGGCTTTATTAAGTGATTCATGAATTGAGCATCGTCTCATCTGGCAGGCAGAGAGATACTCCTGAGGGATTACACAGCATGGAAGGCTTTTATAGTAAGGATGGCAGGACAAGGAAAGGAAGTCACTAGCAAGGAAAAAAATAAAGGTTCATTGGAGGAAAGTTAAAAGTTCAGGTGATCACAGCTTCCCATTGGCTGAGCTGTGGCGTTTTTCGTTGGCTAGACTTTTTGCTGAGCAAGAAGGTCTTCCTTTCTCCTGCTGAAGCAGTAAAGTAGTTGTACTTACTGTTTGGGAGTGCAAGGTATGTCTTTACCTGTTGGAGTCTGTAACTGATGCTATAGTTAACTGATGCTATAATTGACATCCTCCTGTTTGGGGTAACTAACCACCAGTGGTAGGGTGTGAGAGTTCCCTCTACAGGCCTTCCTGACTCCAATTTTAGTTGAGGTTTTCTTTTTTAGTTTCAACACTGGTTTTGTACTCTTGAGGAGGACTATTTAGATTGCTTTCTAGACCAGAATTCTGTATATCTGTATCATTGACCTAGTCTTGGAGATGATCCATGGTCTGGACCAGCAAGAAATGAATTTCTATTGTTGGCCTTGCCTTTCTTTATTTCATTACTTTATTCTTAGGGTGTGGAATATATATATATCCTACACGTGAAATGTTCAGAGGAAGCAAGAGGGTCAGTTCTTGAAGCATTCCCAGAAGGGTGAGAAATTTCCTGCGAATCAGAATTCTCTGCAAACCTCTCCTTGCCTCTTATTGGCCAAAGTACATTCCATGCCAATTCCTAAACTCATCACTGCCCAGGCTAGCTCCTGGAGCAGAAGTTGAGATCAATTTCCTCTGAGGCACATGGGCTGCATGGGGAAGGGATGGATACCTGAATTGGGTTCTAAGGGAGAATGAAGAGAAAATAGTTGTTGAGCATAGAACCAACAATGTCAAACTCAGTGGAATTGGAAGGAAGCAGGAGAGTTTAAGAAATATTAAGTGGGTAAATGTGTTGGTGATGTGTTGTGGGGAATGAGGGAAGAAGTTGAGGATGACACATAAGTGTCTGGCCTTGGCAAATGGGAGTGTGGTGGGCTATTTGGTGAAATAAGAAACCAGACAAAATAGATTTCATGGGGGAAGTGATAAGTTCAGTTTTGTGTGAGCCAAACTTGAGAAGCCAATGGGATATCCAAATAGTAGTTTGATGAGCTCAAGAATAAGATTTAGCCTGAAGATACACATGTAAGTGTCATTGGCCTGTAGAGAGAATTGAAGCCATTGAGTGAATGAGATAACCCAAGGAATGAGTGAAAAAAAAAAAAAAAAGAGAAAATTTAGAACCCCTGAGGAAGAGGATGAGAGCAGATGAGAAAGTACTACGGGAAAGGAAAGGTAGAGGAAAAATCTGGAATGTTTGTTATTAGAGAAGCTGAAGGATGAGAGCATTTCAAGAGAGTGATGATGGTTACCCTCTCAAATGCTGCAGAGCAATCAAGAGAGATATGGACTTAAAAATATCCATTTAGTGGCAAGAAGGTCCTGGGTGACGTTGACAATACACTTTTGATGGACTGCTGGGGACGGAAGCCTGACTACACTGGAGTGAGAAGAGAGTGGAAAACAGCATGAGAGAAAGTGCATGCAATCAACTATTTTAAAAGGCAAAGCTAAGTGTTTTTTAAACCAAGAGAGACCTCAGTGTGTTTAAACACTAAACAGCTGTCTGGTTCAAGATGGCTGATTGACTTAGTACACACTTACCTCTGCTTCTTTCCAAATCCTCCATAGTTTAACAGTAAGATCTGCAGCAGCACTGGAAAACGTGCACATTCCATCAGTGGACCAGAAACAAAGAGGGGTTTCTGGAAGTTGTAAAGGATGGGATTAGCTTTTTGGCAAAAGCAAAGATCCTAAAAAACAATATATTGGAGGAAGAGACTATTGAAAAGTTGAGTTTTCCTAAAAGAAACTTGAGGGGAGGTGGGAGTGGCTAAGAGTAGGCGGTGGGGTAGACAGTAGGATCTTTAATTCTAAGATTTCTGGAGCTGAGTCCTCCCCAAAGAGGGCCCACATGGGCATTCCCCCTCTAGGTTATAGCTAGAGACAGTCTTGCTTTTAATAAATGGGGTGGGAGGTTGGAGTGCCTTCCTTGGAGGGTGGGATGTCATAATATGAACCTTGGATCCAGAGATAGTTCGTGTTCTATTCACCAAAATGGACATGGAGATTCACATTATGAAGGCAAGTTGGCCATGAGGCATGAAAGTCAGTTCTCCTGGCTGCACTTTTCTATCCATTTACCGTGCCTGGGCTTTGCTTTCAGATAACGATGCAGTGACTTTAGTACACTAGCTAGAGATGCTTTTTATTTATAAGCTTGAGTAGGTAACTAAAAGTCATCAGATTTTGGTAATAGCATGAAGAAGAACTAAACTAGCAGAGCAAATAAGTGACTACTGAGGACATAGTTAATTTAGGAAACCAGAATCTTAAATTCTCATTAGTATTTTCAGAAATGATTGAGATGATATTGTACCCATACAACATTATGGGCTAATCCGAAAAAGGAACAATTGGAGAATAAGAACAGCTCTTTGAAAGTAAAACAGAATAGAAAAAAACTTTATGTAATTTTATAAACAGACTGGACATGGCTATAATTTGAAAATATGAATAATCTGAAATATCATGCAAACCATAATCATCTGAAATATGATGCAAATGAATTCCCCAGAACTTAGTGCTGGAAGACAAATAGTTGAAAATTATGAAAGAAAAGTTAGAAGACATTCACTGTTTCTTTCATTTTGGAGGAGGGTAATGAAAGTCTTTTTATTTATTTTTTTATTTAAAAATTTTCTTAAGAATTAAGCTATAATTGACATATAACATTATTTATTTTAGATGTACAACATAATGACTTGATATGTGTATATATTGTGAGATGATTACCACAATAAGGTTAGTTAACATCCACCACCACACATAGTTAAAAGTTTTTTTCTCGTGATGAGCACTTTTAAGATCTACTCTTTTGGCATCTTTCAAATATACAATACAGTATTGTTAACCGTAGTCACCATGCTGTACATTACATCCCTAGGACTTATTTATCTTATAATTGGAAGTTTGTACCCTTTTGACCCCCTTCATTCATTTTTCTCACCTCCCACCCCCACCTTTGGCAATCTCCCACCTGTTGTCTGTATTTATGATTTTGTTTTTTTTAAGTTTCACGTTTAAGTGATATCACATAGTATTTGCCTTTCTCTGTTTGACTTATTTCACTTAGCTTAAATGCCCTCAAATTCCGTCCATATTGTTGCAAATGGTAAGATTTCTTTATTTTTTTATGGCTGAATAGTATTCTACCGTATATATGTATATATATATGCACCACATTTTCTTTATCCATTCATCCAGCGATGGATACTTAGGTTGTTTCCATGTCTTGGCTATTGTAAATAATGCTGCAACGTATATGGGGATGCAGATACCTTTTTGAGTTAGTGATTTTGTTTCCTTTGGATAAATACCCAGAAGTAGAATTGCTGGGTCATACATCCATTATTTCATTCGATAAGTATTTTGAATGCCTACTAGGTGCCCCTTGCCCTCACAGAGTCTACAGATTAGTGAAGGGTAAGAAAATAAATAAAACATTATAAAAATATGTATAAGATTAGAATTATGATAATTTGCTATGAAGGACAAGTACAAAGAGTTAAAATATTAGTAATAGCTGAAATATATATAATAAATATATTTTATATTTTGTACTATTCTAAGTGCAAACTTTAATATATTAATTTATTTAATCTTCACCACAACCCTATGAGGTAGATACTATTTATGAAGAAATGTCAAGAGCCACGAAGGATCTAAGATTTCATGTTACTTGGAAACTAGTTAACGTGGAAGCTGGCAAAATATATGAGACTCCTGGGTCGGAAACAAAGGACTTTATTACTCAAGGCACAACAGGCGTCACGGACTTCATGTTCGCAGGTAGATGTGCATGCAATGAGTATGTGTTATAGCTGAGGAACCCTGAGCTCAGGGAACCCAAATCTTTTGTAATGGGCTGAAGCAAACCTGCTCTTTTCCTCAGAGGGAGATATTATTATTATGATACTGGACAATAAATAAGCTGCCCTTTACTCCAGAGGGAGACTCTCTTTCGTCCAAAGCTGTTCTCTATACGAACATTCTTGAAAAGATAGTCTGGAATAAAGGTAGTCAGTTCCTTTTCTCGCAAGATGTTTAGAAATGAGAGAGACCCATGGATAATTGTCTCCCAACAGGAAACTGAGGCACAGAGATATTGAGTGACATGTCTAAGGCCTCAGAGCTAAGTAGCAGCAGAGCGAGGATCCAAACGTAGACAGTCTGAACGTTATACTCTTAACCAAGGGTTGGCAAACCATGACCCTTTGGCCAAATCCAGGCCTATTTTTGTATGGCCAGGGAGCCATACGAAATGGCTCACTAGTTTTTACATTTTTAAAGGATTGTGAAAAAAACAAAAACAGAAACAGAGAATATGTGCTAGAGATTATATATGTCACACAAAACCTAAAATATTTACTACCTGGTTGGCTTTATAGAAAAAGTTTGAAAACCTATGCTGTTAACCAATGCAACTAACTACCTTTATAGGATGTTTAGTGGAGGGTATATGTGGTCTAACCTAGTTCAAGGTAATGGTGGTAGTAGAAGACATGAATTGAAGACTGAATCAGACTTTGAAAGGTGAATAAGGGTTGGATGAAGAGAGGAGAAGAAATGGAATCCATGAAAAAAAATTTCCTTGAATGAAGAAATACTTGAGTTCTTAGACCAAAATTCAGTGATGACAACCACCATCCACATTGGTATGAACGTGTACCATCCCCCAAGCCCAACGTGGGTGGTGGTTGTTATCACTGAGTACTCTGCATTGAGTCAGTATGTGAGACTGGGGACAACGAGATATGGGACAATGTCTTGTGAGAAGAGGTGGCTGGCTGATGTGGTCACTTACCCACTTACACAGTTCTCAAACCAGAAACCTAGGAGTTGTTCTTGATTCCTTTCTTTTCCTTACCCACATCTAATCCATCAATAGCTTCTACTGCCACTACCTCCAAAACATATACTGAATCCAGCTGTTAGTAATCTCCATTGCCATCCCTGTAATCCAAGCCACAATTATAATAGCCTTCTAAACTGATCTGATTGCTTTCACTCTTGCTGCTGAGTTTCTATTTTCCATGCAGCAAGCAGAGGAATACTTTTAAAACACAAGTCAGATGATGTCATTTTCCCGCCCCAAATTTTCTGATGGCTTCTTAACTCATTTAAAATAAAATTCAAACTCCTTCTCATTGCCCTACCCACCTGTTCAGCCTTGTTCCTTATGCTTTCCAGCCTGATTTGCCTTGGTTTCTCAAGTCCATCTCCTCAGATACCTTCTTCAACCACCCTCACTAAAATTATCCTCATCCCTAAATTGTATAGCCCTGTACCCTGCTTTATTTTCTCCATGACACTTAATCACTTCTTGAAATTATATTTATTAGTTTATTTGTTGAATGTCTGTCTCCACCACTAGAATGAAAGATTCCTGAAGGCAGAGACTTAGTCTCTATTTCCTATGCCTGGGCAACAGTGTCTGCTGCATAGTAGGAATATTAATACTTATTTGTTGAAAGAATAAATGCATTATTTAATTTATGCACTTCATGTGAAAACACACCAAGTATCTCCTATGATTGAGTAAAAGCTTAACAATGAGGTAGACAGCTGATGGTATGGTGACGGAAGTTGGCAAGAACCACCTGGCTTTTCTGCTTTTAACATTGAGGGTCTGTGAAAACAGTAGATATGGACAGATGTGTGGGCCAGAGAACATGGGGTGCCATTGATCAAATCCAACCTTGTTTTCACGGCTGACACTGTTAGTTGTCATGTATATAGACTGTTTTCAGTCCTGGCCACTCCATAATTCCTTTGGGATGGATAACCTGCCACTTAGTGGAATGGATGTCACACGAGCTCTGTGAACCTGGTGAAGATAACAAATTGGTTTACATAGTCAGAATTTGTGTCAGTATTTCCAGGCCTGAAAGTGATTACAAAAATAACCAGCAGAGCACTTCAAAAATGTCAGAGATATTAATTAATCTTACATTTTAGATTAAGAGCTTCTTTGATATGGCCAAGAGATGGCCTAAAAATATGGGCTAAAGTGGATTCCACATACCATATCACCCCCAAGTCATTATTTTATTAGCGGTTCAAAGCATAGACCTCTTGATAGGATTTTGAGGCTATTGCTCAAGTATTATTGGACACAGGATGTGTACCTGTATCCATACTCTTAGCATAAAAATAAAATTCCTTTTGTCTAACTTCATTACAAATGATTCTTTTCTCTCCAACTAAAGCTAACCATTGTGTCCCATTTCCAGTGTAATCAACTGTGTCAGTTCCTCTTGGTAGCAATAATTAAAGATTTTATGGAAGAGGAGGTTAAGAACATTGGTTTGTTCAGATGTAAGGCAAATTATAGAATCTGTTCAAGAACCTAGGAGCACAGGGAGTGGGGAATTGGGCATTAACTCAGGGAAGGGAAAGGAGAGTAGGTCTGGGCATGAAACTCCTTCAAGCTGTTTTGAAGTTCTGGGATCCATAACTGAAGAAGTTGCATGCCATCAGGTCACCCACCCCTCTTGGGTATGGCATCTTGGAAATACTTGCTGACAGACTCTACGCTTTTCTCTTCCACCCCAAGGATTAGAAGTAGTGACTACTAATTCTTTTTTGTTTCGGAAAGCAAGCTGTTTCTGTAAAGTACCAAATAACTATGGGCTTTTTGGGCCATGTGGTCTTTGTCACAACTAATAAACTCTACTGTTGTGGTGCAAAGCAGGCAGAGACAACATATAAACAAATGAGCATAGCTGTGTTCTGATAAAACTTTATTTACAAGAAGAGGTAGTGGAGTGGATTTGGTCTTTGGACCATAGGTTGCTGCTCTGATTATCACACAAGTACAAGTGGGAGAATAGAAGGGCAGGACTACCAGTCATTTGCCCTAATCTATACTCCATTGTGGATGAGTCAATATCTATTGATTTAATTTGGTACATCTTTTAGTAATCTCAATAAGGTAACAGCTGGCAATCCCCTTCTCCCTAAGATTGGGTCATTGTGTTCTGGTTCTCAAGATACTATTACTTTTTCCAAGTAAACAACCTTCACTTGGTATCCAATTTTATCTTCAGTAAGCCACTCACCCTTCTATGAAGATTAAAAATTATGTCAGAACCTCAGAAGACGGTATAATCCTATCCCTTAGATAATTTATCTTTAATCCATTGAATTCTACAGATATCTAAGAGCACCTTGTTCAAAGCCTTTAAAGAATTCTTGTTTCTATTTACATAAAACCAGATACAGAGACCTTTATCAAGCTAAAGGATCTTATAAGAAATCATAAGTATAGTTTAATTTCTTTAACAATTCCAGGTTGAGTTTTATGTCTAATCATTTGAGATTATCAGTTGTTACAGGATTGAATTTGAGTAGGGTTCAAAATAAGGTGATGTGTGTTTAGATCAATTTATCTATAATATATCAAAAGAATAGTGGCCTCATGAAGCTGTTCTGCCACTTTTGAATATGGTGTTTTTTTAGCATCAACTGAAGACCAGGACACAGTCAGAGGAGACACATGATCCAGGTCAGGGTCTGTTAGGTAAAGTTTTTCCCTCTTTGCCTATTTCCAGGTAACTGGCAAAGAAACTAGGCATGGGTAATTCAAGCACAAGGGAAGATTTCAGACACTGTGGTCATTAGGCAGGGTGGCTTTTCTGGGCTAAGACGTCCGGTACAAAGCGGCTGTGCCCTAGGTTATCTCCAAACTCCACTTGCCAGTAGAGTGGGTAAGGAGCCGTTGACACCCAGTCAGCTGGTACTGCAGTCCTGTTGGCTCAGGAACTGAGTAGGACATCCTGCAACTGATTATTAATTTTTACAGACTTCGGGTTGGGCTAGAACGAGAAAAGATAGAAGCTACTGTCATGTGGTGGTTTCTTCATTCAGTCCACATATATGAACAGAACATCTACTATGCACCAAGCATTATGCTAGGCACTAGGTGGGGGTCAAGTACAACTGTAATTAAGACTTTTTTTATCTTAAAAAAATAATTGTATATAAGGTGTACATGATGATTTGATATACATATACATAGTGAAATGGTTACTACAGTCAGACTAATTAACATATCTTCTCCACATATAGTTACGGTTTTGTTTTGTTTTTTTTTTTTTGGTGAGGAAGATTAGCTCTGAGCTAACTCTGTTGCCAATCTTCCTCTTTTTCTTTTTCTCTTGAGGAAGATTAGCCCTGAGCTAACATCTGTGCCAGTCTTCCTCTATTTTGTACGTGGGACGCCTCCACAGCATGGCTGATGAGTGGAGTAGGTCCATGCCCAGGATCCAAACTCCGAACCCGGGTGGCTGAAGTGGAGCATGCAGAACCTGAGCCACTCCACCCCGGGGCCGGCCCCTACAGTTTTTTTTGTGTGTGTGTGATGAGAGCATCTGAAATCTACTCTTTTAATAAATTTCTAGTATTCAATACATTATTATTAACTGTAGTCATCATGCTGTACATTAGATCTCTAGACGTACTCATCTTGCGTGATTGCAACTTTGTACCCTTTGACCAACATCTCCCCATTTCCCTCACCTCCCTGCCCCTGGTAACCATTGTTCTAGTCTAAGATTCCACATATAAGTGAGATCATGTAGTTTTTTTCTTTCTGTGTCTGTCTTATTTCACTGAGCATAATGTCTTCCAGGTTCATTCATGTTGTTGCAAGGGGCATTTTCTTTTATAAGGCTGAATGATAATCCATTGTGTGTGTGTATCACAGTTTCTTTATCCATTCATCCATCTACTGACACTTAGCTTTTTTCTATATCTTGGCTATTGTGAGTAATGCTGCAATGAACATGGGAGCACAGATATGTCTTTGAGGTACTGATTTCATTTCTTTTGGGTATATACTCAGAAAAGGGATTGCTGGATCATATGGTAGTTCTATTTATAGTTTTTTGAGGAACTCTATATTGTTTTCCATAATAGCTGTATCAGTTTACATTCCTACCAAGAGTACACAAGGATTCTCTTTTCTCCAACACTTATCTTCTATTTTTTTGATAATAGCTATCCTAACAGGTGTTAGGTGATCATTGTGCTTTGATTTGCATGTCCCTGATGATTAGTGATGCTGAGCACCTTTTCATACATCTATGGCCATTTGTATGTCTTCTTTGGAAAAGTATCTATTCAGGTGTTTTGCCCATTTTTAAATTTGATTGTTGTTTTGCTATTGAGTTGTATGAGTTTTTTATATATTTTGGATATTAACTCCTTATCAGGTATATGATTGCAAATAGTTTCTCCCAATCTGTAGGTTGCCTTTTCATTTTGTTGATTGTTTCTGTTGCTGTGCAGAAGCGTTTTAGTTTGATGTAGGCCCCCTTGTTTACTTTTGTTTCCTGAGCTTTTGGTGTCATATCGAAAACATCATTGCCAAGACCAGTGTCAAGGAGCTTTTCCTGTATATTTTCAATTTAGGAGTTTCATGGTTTCAGGTTGTATGTTTAAGTCTTTAATCCATTTTGAGTTGATTTTTGTGAGTGGTGGAAGATAAGGGTTCAATTTCATTCTTTTGCTTGTGGATATCCAGTTTTCCCTATACCATTTATTGAAGAGACTGTCCTTTCTCCATTGTGTATTCTTCTCACTCTTGTCAAAAATTAGTTGCCTCTATGTGTGTGGGTTCTGGGCTCTTTGTGCTGTTCTATTGGTCTATGGATCTGTTTTTAAGCCAGTACCATACTCTTTTGATTACTATAGCTTTGTAATATAGTTTGAAATCAGAATGTGTGATGCCTCCACCTTTCTTCTTAATATTGTTTTGGCTGTTCGGGTCTTTTTTGGTTTTGTATGATTTTAGGATTGCTTTTTCTATTTTTGTGAAAAATGACTTAGGAGTTTTGATAGAGATTGCATTGAATCCATAGATCACTTTGGGTAGTATGGACAGTTTAACAGTATTAACTCTTCCAACCCATGAATATGAATATATTTCCATTTATTTGCGTATTCTTCAATTTCTTTCAGCAATGTCCTATAGTTTTCAGTGTACAGATCTTTTCTCTCCTTGGCCAAATTTATTTCTAATAATTTATTCTTTTTCATGCTATTGTAAATGGGATTGTTTTCTTAATTTCCTTTTTGGATAGATTGTTGTTGTTGTAAAGAAATGCAACTGATTTTTGTATGTTAATTTTGAATCCTGCAACTTTACTGAATTTGTTTATTAGTTCTAATAGTTTTCTTGTAGAGTCTTTAGGGTTTTATGCATATATGATCATGTCCTCTGCAAACAGAGATGATTTTACTTCTTCCTTTCTGATTTGGATGCCTTTTTTTACTTGATTGCTCTTGCTAGTACTTCCAGTACTACGTTGAATAGAAGTGATGAGAGTGGGCAATTGTGCCTTGTACTGGATCTTAGAGGAAAAGCTTTCAGTCTTTTACTGTTGATTATGATGTTAGCTGTGGGTTTTTCATAAATGACCTTTATTGTGTTGAGGAAACTTCCTTTTAAACCTATTTTATTGAGTCTCTTATCATAAATAGATGTTGAACTTTGTCAAATGCTTTTTTCTGCATCTTTTGGACGATCATGGCGTTTTCATCTTTCATTGTTAATGTGGTGTATCATACTGATTGATTTGTGTATGTTAAACCAACTTTGCATCCCAGAGATAAATCCCACTTGGTCATGGCTTATGATCTTTTTGATGTGTTGTTAAATTTGATTTGCTAGTATTTTATTGAGGATTTTTGTATCTACGTTCATCAGAGATATTGGCCTGTATATTTCTTTTCTTGCGGTGTCTTTGTCTGGCTTTGCTAGCAGGGTGATCTTGGCCTCATAAAATGAGTATGGAAGTATTTCCTCTACTTCTGTTTTTTGGAAGAGTGTAAGAAGGATTAGTATTAATTCTTCTTTGAATGTTTGGTAGAATTCAGCCATGAAGCCTTCTGGTCCTGGGCTTTTCTTTGTTTGGAGATTTTTTATTATTACTTCATTCTCCTTATTTGTTGTCCGTCTGTTCAGGCTGTCTATTTCTTTTTGATTCAGTCTTGGTAGGTTCTGTGTTTCTAGGAATTTGTCCATTTCTTCTAGGTTATTCAGTTTGTATATAATTATTCATAATAGTCCCTTATGATCCTTTTAATTTCTGAGGTATCTGTTGTAATGTCTCTCTTTCATTTCTGATTTTATTTATTTGAGTCTTCTCTTGATTTTTCTTAGTTATGCGTGCGAAAGGTTTACCCATTTTATTTTTTGAAAAAAACAACTCATAGTTTTGTTGATTTTTTTCTATTTTCTATTTAATTTATTTCTGCCTTGATCTTTATTATTTCTTTCCTTCTGCTAACTTTGGGCTTAGTCTGTTCTTCTTTTTGTAGTTCCTTGAGATGTACAGTTAAATTGTTTGAGATCTTTCTTTAGGCTTCATGTAGGCATTTAGCCCTATAAACTTCCCTCTTAGCATCCCACAGGTTTTGGTGTGTTGTTTCCATTTTTGTTTGTTTCAAGATATTTTTTGATTTCCCTTTTTTTCTTCTTTGACCCATTAGTTGTTTAGGCATGTGTTTTTAAACATACATATATTTGTGAATTTTCCAGTTTTCCTCCTATTATTGATTTCTAGTTTCATACCATTGTTGTCAGAAAAGATACTTTGTATGATTTCAGTCTTGTAAATTTGTTGAGACTTGTTTTGTGACCTAACATATGTTCTATCCAGAGAATGTTCCATGTGCACTTGAGAAGGATGTATATTCTGCTACTGTTGGATGGAATGTTCTGCACATGTTTCTTAGGTCCATTTGATCTAAAGTATAGTTAAAGTCCAATGTGTCCTGATTGATTTTCTGATTGGAATATCTGTCCATTATTAAAAGTGTGGTATTGAAGTCCCCTACTATTATTGTACTGCTGTATATTTATTCCATCAGATCTGTTAGTGTTTAAGTGCTCTGATGTTGAGTGCATGTATATTTACAATTGTTACATCCTCTTGATGAATTTATCCACTTATGGTTATATAATGACCTTGTCTCTTATGACAGTTTTTAACTTAAAGTCTGTTTTGTCTGATATAAGTATAGCTACCCCTACTTTCTTTTAGTTTCCATTTGCATGGAATATCTTTTCTTATCCCGTTACTTTCAGCGTGTGTGTGTCCTTTAAGTTGAAGTGAGCCTCTTGTAGGCAGTGTATAGTTGGGTCTTGTTTTTTTTAATCTATTCAGTCACTTGGTACCTTTGATTGAAAAATTTAATCCATTTACATTTAAAGTAATTATTGGAGGTAAGGACTTACTTAGCTAGCCCTGGTGGTCTAGTGGTTAAGATTTGGTGCTCTCACTGCTATGGCCTGGGTTCGTTTCCTGGTCAGGGAACCATACCACCCATCTGTTGGGTGTCATACTGTGGCAGCTGCGTGTTGCTGCAATGCTGAAAGTGATGCCACTGGCATTTCGAATACCAGCAGGGTTACCCATGATGGATAGGTTTCAGCGGAGCTTCCAAACTAGACAGACTAGGAAGAAAGACCTGGCCACTCACTTCCAAAAAAATTGGCCTTGAAAACCCTATGAATAACAGTGGAGCATTGTCTGACACAGCACCAGAAGATGAGAGGATGGTGTAAAAAGACTGGATAGGGTTTTACTCTCCTTCACACAGGGTTGCTAGGAGTTGGAATTGACTCAGTGGCACTAGCAACAAAGGACTTACTAATGCTGTCTTACTGTTTCCTGGCTGTTTGGTAGTTTCTTTATTCCTTAATTCTTCTCTTGCTGTCTTCCTTTGTGAATTGATATTTTTTTCTAGTGTTTTGCTTTGATTCCTTTCTCTTTATCTTATGTGTATCCACTGTAGGTCTCTGTTTTGTGGTTACCCTGAGGCTTACACAAAACATCTTATAGATATAACAGTTAAGCTGATAACAACTTAATTTTGATTGTGTACAAAAACTCTACCCATTTACTCTCCCGCTTTTATGTTTTTGATGTCAAAATTTACATCTTCTTATATTTTGTATTCATTAGCAAATTATTGTAGCTATAGTTATTTTTAATACATCTGTCCTTTAACCTTTATGCTAGAGTTAAGTGATTAACACACCACCATGTTACAGTATTGGAGTATTTAGAATTTGACTATATACTTACCTTTACCGGTGTGTTTTACATTTTCATATATTTTCATGTCACTAATTAGCATCTTTTCATTTCAGCTTGAAGAATTCATTTTAGCATTTCTTGTAAGGCAAGTCTGTTGATGATGAATTCCCTCAGCTTTTGTCTGTCTGAGAAAGTCTTTATCTCTTCTTCATTTCTGAAGAACAACTTTGCTGGGTAAAGTATTTTTGGTTGGCAGTTTTTTTTCTTTCAGCCCTTTGAATATATCATCCCATTCTCTCCTGGCCTGCAAGGTTTCTGCTGAGAATTCTGCTGATAGCCGTATGGGGGGGAGTTCCTTTGTAAGTAGCAAGCTTCTTTTCTCTTGCTGCTTGCAAGATTCTCTCTTTGTCTTTGATTTTTGACAGTTTTATTATACTTGTGTCTTGGAGAAGATTTCTTTGGGTTGAATTTGTTTGGGAACCTATGAGCTTCATGAACATGGATGTCCAGATATCTCCCCAGATTTGGAAAGTTCTTAGCCATTATCTTTAAATAAGCTTTCTGCCCCTTTCTCCCTCTCTTCTTCTGGGATTCTAATAATGCATAGGTTTTTTTCTTTTAATGGTGTCCCATAAGTCTGGTAGATTTTCTTCATTCATTTTTATTCTTTTTTCTGTTTGCTCCTCTGACTAGATAATTTCAAATCATCTGTCTTTGAGTTAACTGATTCTTTCTTCTGCTGGGTCCAGTTGGCTATTGATGCTCCCTATTGCTTTTTCCATTTCAGTCATTGTATTCTTCAGCTCCTAAATTTCTGTTTGATTCTTTTTTATGTTTTCTATTGTTTTGTTGAACTTCTCATTTTGTTCTTATATTCTTTTCCTGATTTTGTTAAATTGTTTATCTGTGTTCTCTTGTGGCTCTCTAAACATCTTTAGAACAGTTATTTTGAATTCTTTGTCAAGCAACTTGTGTATCTCCATTTGTTTAGGGTCAGGTACTGGAAGTTTACTGTGTTCCTTTGGTGGTATCATGTTTCCTTGATTCTTCATGATCCCCATAGCCTTGCATAGGTGTCTGCACATTTGAAGAATCACTTCTTCCAAACTTTATGGACTGACTTCAGTAAGGAAAGACTTTCAGCTGCAGGTGGCAGCATGCTGGAGCACGCTGTGACCCTGGGTCTAGTGGTGTGGGGTGCCAAGTGCAGTGGTGTGTGGCAACTCCAAGTCTGGGAGTGTGTGGTGTCTCATTGACTCAGGCCACTGGGGTCCATGACATCAACAACTGTGTGATCCTTAGTGAGAGCTGTGTGGTTCCACAGTTACTGCAAGGAGTCTTGGGGTCCTCAGTGGCACCTCCAGGTCCAGCAGCTAGTAATTGTGATAGGAAGTGATGGTGTTTGGAGCTGGTGGTGTGCAGGTACTCAGCTGTGGGGGCTGGCTACCAGTGCCTGCTTAGTGTCAGGGGCTGGCTGCAGACACACATGTAGTGTCAAGGGCTGGGGCCAGCAAGGGCTGGGGCAACTGTGGGTGCGTGAGCAGCTGTGAGGCCCTGGCTGTCATCATGCACTTGTGCAGCTTCGGGGGCTATCTATGGGCATATGCATGACAGTAAAAGCTGGTGACAGGAGCTGGGCCAGTTTGATGCAGGTGCACAGCTACAGGGGCTAGCTACAGGTGTGCACAATGGTGCAGGCCAGTGACAGGGCTGGGTCCAGGCCCACAAGCAGCTGTGGGGCATTGGCTGTTGGCATGCGTCCACATGCTGCAGGGGCTTGCCAAGGACATGTGTGTGGCAGTAGAGGCCAGTGACAGGAGTCAGGCTGGCAGTGTGCAGGTGCATAGCTGCAGGGGCTAGCTGTAAGTGAGTTCAGTAGTGCAGGCCAGTGAGAGGAGTCAGGGCCAGATATGCCTGGTTTATTTCTCTTTACTGCTGTTTAGCATTCCAGGATATGAACATAATATCACAATCTATCTTTGTTTTATTACATATCGCAATTTATATATATATTCTCCTATTGCTGGATGTGTAGTTTGTTTCCAATGCTTTGCTATTTCCATCAGTGCCATTAGGGGCATTCTTGTCATGCCTGTGGGCACAGAGAGTTTCCCTAGGGTATAAACCTAAGAGGGGAATTCTTGGTGCTATATACCTTCAGCATTGGTAGATTTTGCACAACTGTTTCAAAATAGTTTGAGCCAATTTACATTTCCATAGGCGAGCATAATTATTCTTTTGTTTCAAGACTGGTCAGTGATTTGGAGCTGTCGTTAAGATGTTCAATGGTCTTTTAAATATCTGTCCTTTGAGACTAAATCCTTGTTTCTTCTTTTGACTCATAAAGGACCCAAAGACTTCCTACCTCCCCAGTTTTTCTTACTTCATTCCTCACACTGAAGTACTCTCCCCACTTCCTCTTCCCTTTGCAGATCTGAACATCCTTCCACATTCAACTACCTCCTACTCTTTTTGCAGCAGAGGATTTCACAGACAATAAACTTAAGATACACAAAAATATAACTTTTTAAATTTTCCTGTAACTAAGCTTAATCTGACAGTAAGCCCCCATTTTTTCCAAGCTAGAAAGTAAAATGTAACCAGTATCTTGGTAAATGTGGTTAAGTCAGTTATTACTATGTCATTTCAGGAATTGACACCCAAATTCAGAGTTCTGCCTTACCCTCTCCTTCTCTCTGGGATAGGACCTATATTTGGGGGTGGAGGGTAGTTATTGGCATTATTGGTAATGGACACTGAATTTAGTAATATAGAAGCCATCATTGACCCTGACAAGAGCTGTTTTGATTGATCACAAAAATTCTGGCTATAGAGGGTTCAAGAGAGCCTAGGAAGAGATTATCTAGAGATAATAAATGTGGTCAACTATTTCAAGAGTTTTCCTACTGAGGAGAAAAAGATGGGACAGTATCTGAGGTAGGATGTGGGAGCAAGATATACAATGGGAGATCTCACAGGAGAGAGGAGAACTGATGATGTGGGATGGGGGAAGTGGCAGAAGCAATGTCCTTGATTAGGTGGAAACAGATAGGATATAGGAGTTCAGAAAGTTCGTCCACAGTATTAGGAGGAAAGGCAGGGAATATAAATACAGATGAGGATAGTTTGGTAAAGGTAGAACTGTCGTTCGGGTCAGAGTACTAGAGGGAGTGAGCCAGAAAGATGGGAGGTGGTGGTCAGTTGGTGGGATGCTTGTAATTGTGATTATGCAGGGTTCACAGTTATTGGTAAAGACAAATCCTAGGGCATGATCACTGAAGTGAATAACTGAGGGAGAGTATGACCATTAAAGAAAAGGAGAAGAGGATGGTCCATGTGGTCATTCAAATCACCAAGAATTGAAAGGAATGGTGATCATGAGTGAGGAGCTAAAAATGTTAAGGTGTTGGGTGGAAAGTAAGTGACTCAGAAACTGGCAACTGACTCCAACAAAGAGGAGCAGTGGGTTAATTACCACCTTACCAGTGTGGGCTTCCAGGCATCTGAAGAAATTCCACCTCCTGTGGACTGGCCTTTTCTCTCTGAGCATGGCATCTGAAACACCTCTCTTTTTCGAAAATGGAGACATTTGCAGTGGTGAGATTTCCGGTCATGCTGCCCACTTAAAACATTTGAATCGCTATTTCCTCTTTGACAGCTGAAATATGCCTGGGCTCTGTCGAGGGACACAACCTCCACTCACTCTTTCTCTCAAGAAGCCAGCTTGAGAGGCAAAGCCTTGTCTTTCCGATGTGCGTGGAATTAACTCAGGTAATGCACATAAAGTACTTGGCACAGAGCAGGGCATTTAGTAATCTCTCCATTAGCATTTGTTAGTTATTTTTAGTTTCCTAGCTAGAAATTATCATCCTTGAAAGATTTCTTAGCATCGTGATTAAATGAGGTCTGCAATTAGATTGTTCAGGTTCCAAACCTGGCTCTACAACTTTTCTAGTTGTGTAAAATGTGGACAATTTATTTAGCTTTTCTCTGCCTCAGTTTCTTCTTCTGTAACTAGAGATACTAATAGTACCTACCTCATCTATTGCTTTAAGGATAAGTGAGTTAATACATGTGAAGCACTTAGAAATGTCTATAACATAATCTGCAATCAATAAATGCTAGCAATGATATTGATGAGGATTATCATAATTATTATAAATATTTTTCATAAAGCCTGCACTCTTAGGGGGCCAGCAAGAATTGATATTTCCTAAATCATGACCTGCTCTTCCAAACTGGGCGTTTCCTCTGCTTTTGAGTTCTCAGGGCCCTGAGCGACTTGTGCTGCTTTCGTGGGGGGAAACATTGCTCTTGGCCTCCTCTCCCGCAGCGGTGTGATCGACTCCACGTCTTCTAGTGTCCACATCTATCTATTTTCTTTCTACTTCTTTTATGTAGACCCAGCTGAGTTTTTTTTTTCTTTATTGTGAAATTTTAGTTGTACATTATTGTTTGTCAGTCACCATATAAATGCATCCCTTCACCCCTTTTGCCCAACCCCCACCCCCCTTACCCCTGGTAACCACCAAACAGTTCTCTCTGTCCATGTGTTGGTTTATCTTTCACTTATGAGTGAAATCATGTGGTGTTTGTCTTTCTCTTTCTGGCTTATTTTGCTTGACATAATATCTTCCAGGTCCATCTGTGTTGTTGCAAATGGGACAATTTTGTCTTTTTTTTATGGCTGAGTAGTATTCCATTGTATATATATACCACATCTTCTTTATCCACTTGTCAGTCGAGGGACACTTGGGTTGCTTCCATGTCTTGGCTATAGTGAATAATGCTGCGATGAACATAGGGGTGCATAAGCCTCTTTGGATTGTTGATTTCAGGTTCATTGGGTAGATACCCAGTAGTGGGATAGACCCAGCTGAATTTTTAAATCTTCAATTTACTACTTTAAAAGTTCTGATTTCTACTCTGTCATTTGTAGTGCCAGTAGTATTTGTTGGATCAGTAACTCTTCCTTCCCTTTGCTTTCTTTCCCACTGCTCCTATTGTGGCACTATGGTCAGACCTAGTTTTTAAATTGACTTGTCCAATGGCATTTTAAGTGGCTTGGACCACTGTAGTAGAAAGTGTACCTATACCTGAGGGCAGCAGTGGGTCATGTGGAAGTGAGCACAGCTAGATCACCTCTTCCTTTTGACTATCTTCATAATTTGTATAATAGCCAAATAAATTATGTGCTGAACCTCATTAATCCACTAAGATGCTTAAAATCAACAAATTACTACTATGGTTCAGTTCTTCTTTTACATGTAGGTCCACAAGATACCATAAATCTCATTGGATTATATTTGTTCACCTAATAGTTTCTAAGCTTTTGTCTGATAATTCAAAGACATTCAAACATCTGAACCCTTTACGTAGTGTTTGTGCCTTACAAGCATAATGGTGATTTTAAACTAATTACTTTTTATGAAACATATGTTTGGGTCTAATTTGTAACATCTGATGTATCTTTATATAGTTCCTCAAATAAATATATTTCTAGATGCAGAGTTTGGTGGTACTTTTTCTTTCTAAAAAATAACATATTACAGGACTAAGTACAAGATGAAAATGTGAACTGAGTAGCCTATAAAATCTCTTCCAGTTGTAACCATTCTATGATTCTAAACATAGGTACGTTTTATGAATAATTTTTAAAATTCACCTTTTTTTGCTAAGAATTATAAACAAGTCATTTATTTTGCAAAATAATTGGGCATTATTTAATTTATATTGGATGTGCTTTCATAATTTGGTAAGAATGCAACTATATGTCAATGGAATGAGCTAAGTAATTGTTAGTATACACTAGTAGTTAAAGTACCATAAATAAGAAAAATGAATGCTTTTCTAAACTCTATGTACTCTGAATTTTATAAGCCTAAACATCTTAGTTAATGCAGTTTACAAATTATTGCTAATATAAAATTGGTGTTTAATGAGCACAACTAAAATATATAAATAGTGGGTATATTTGTGGTAACTCTTTTATACTTCCAATGCAATGTGATTCCTTTGGAACATCTTCTTTATTGAATGCTGATTCTGGGACTCATCTGGCCCTGTGAGCATCCCTTTGGGCTTTGGCCAGTCTGCCTGAAGGACTCTTTGTTCTCTGTGGTTAGATTTAGGCCAAAAAAAAAAAAGACAGTTATCACTTCACAACTGTTCTGAGAATTCAATTGAGTCACTTTCTTTTTTTTTCATTTAAAGTGTATAGTTTATTGATTTTGAGTGTATTCACTGAGGTTATGCAATTATCACTGTAATCTTTTTTTTTTTTTTGCGGTAACACTGGTTTATAACATTATATAAATTTCAGGGGTACATCAGTATACTTCTATTTCTGCATACATTACATCATGGTCACCACCCAAAGACTGATTACAATCCATCACCACACAAGCCCTCATCCTTCCCCCGCTTCCCCTTTGGTAACCACCAATCCAATCTCTGTCTCTATGTGTCTGTTTGTTGTTGTTTTTATCTTCTACTTATGAGTGAGATCATATGCTATTTGACTTTCTCCCTCTGACTTATTTCGCTTAACATAATATCCTCAAGGTCCATCCATGTTGTCACAAATAGCTGGATTTCATTGTTTCATATGGCTGAGTAGTATTCCGTTGTGTATACATACCACATCTTCTTTATCCATTTGTCCCTTGATGGGCACTTGGGTTGCTTCCAAGTATTGGCTATTGGGAATAACGCTGCAATGAACACAGGGGTGCATGTATCTTTACGCATTTGTGTTTTCATGTTCTTTGGATAAATACCCAGCAGTGGAATAGCTGAATCATATGGTACTTCCATTTTAATTTTTTGAGGAATCTCCATACTGTTTTCCATAGTGGCTGCACCAGTTTGCACTCCCACCAGCAGTGTATGAGAGTTCCCTTCTCTCCACATCTTCTCCAACACTGTTATCTTCTGTGTTGCTAATTATAGCCATTCTGACGGGTGTGAGGTGATATCTCATTGTAGTTTTGGTTTGCATTTCCCTGATAGTTAGTGATGTTGAACATCTTTTCATGTGTGTGCCTGTTGGCCATCTGTATATCTTCTTTGGAGAAATGTCTGTTCAGGTCTTTTGCCCATTTTTTGATTGGGTTGTTAGTTTCTTTGTTGTTGAGATGTATGTGTTCTTTATATATTTTGGATATAAACCCCTTATCAGATATATGGTTTGCAAATATCTTCTATCAATTGTTAGGTTGTCTTTTTATTTTGTTGATGGTTTCCTTTGCTGTGCAGAAGCTTTTTAGTTTGATGTAGTCCCATTTGTTTATTTTTTCTGTTGTTTCCCTTGCCCTGTCAGACACGGAACTTGAAAATATGTTGCTAAGACCGATGTCGCAGAGCATACTTCCTATGTTTTCTTCTAAAAGTTTCATGGTTTCAGGTCTTACATTCACGTCTTTAATCTATTTTGAGTTAATCTTTGTGTATGGTTTAAGATAATGGTCTACTTTCATTTTTTTGCATGTGGCTGTCCAGTTTTCCCAGCACCATTTGTTGAAGTGACTTTCCTTTCTCCATTGTATGTTCTTGGCTCCCTTGTTGAAAATTAGCTGTCCATAGATGTGTGGGTTTATTTCTGGGCTCTTGATTCTGTTCCATTGATCTTTGTGTCTGTTTTTGTGCCAGCAACACGCTGTTTTGGTTACTATAGCTTTGCAGTGTATTTTGAAATCAGGGAGTGTGATACCTCCAGCTTTGTTCTTTTCCCTTAGGATTCTTTTGGCTATTTGGGATCTTTTGTTGTTCCATATAAATTTTAGGATTCTTTGTTCTATTTCTGTGAAAATGTTCTTGGAACTTTTATAAGGATTGCATTGAATCTATAGATTGCTTTAGGAAGTATGGACATTTTAACTATCTTAATTCTTCCAATCCAAGAGCACGTAGTATCTTTCCATTTCTTTGTGTCTTCTTCAATTTCTTTCAACGATGTTTTATTTTTTATTTTTTTGTGAGGAAGTTCAGCCCTGAGCTAACATCCGTGCTAATCCTCCTCTTTTTGCTGGGGAAGACCAGCTCTGAGCTAACATCTATTGCCAATCCTCCTCCTTTTTTCCCGCAAAGCCCCTGTAGATAGCTGTATGTATAGTTGCACATCCTTCTAGTTGCTGTATGTGGGACGCGGCCTCAGCATGGCCAGAGAAGTGGTGCGTTGGTGCACGCCCGGGATCCGAACCCGGGCCGCCAGTAGTGGAGTGCGCGCACTTAACCGCTAAGCCACGGGGCCGGCCCTCAATGATGTTTTATAGTTTTCAGTGTACAGATTTTTCACCTCTTTGGTTAAGTTTATTCCTAGGTATTTTATTCTTTTTGTTGCAATTGTAAATGGGATGGTATTCTTAATTTCTCTTTCGGCTGCTTCGTTGTTAGTGTATAGAAATGCAACTGGTTTTTGTATGTTGATTTTGTATCCTGCAACTTTACCATATTCATTTATTATTTCTAAAAGTTTTTTGGTGGATTCTTTAGGGTTTTCTATATATAAAATCATGTCATCTGCAAATAGTGACAGTTTCACTTGTTCCTTTCCGATTTGGATCTCTTTTATTTCTTTTTCTTGCCTGATTGCTCTGGTTAGGACTTCCAATACTATGTTAAATACGAGTTGTGAAAGCGGGCATCCTTGTCTGGTTCCTGTTCTTAGAGGGATAGCTTTCAGTTTTTCACCATTGAGGATGATATTAGCTGTGGGTTTGTCATATATGGCCTTTATTATGTTGAGGTACTTTCCTTCTATATGCATGTTATTCAGAGTTTTTATCATAAATGGATGCTGTATCTTGTCAAATGCTTTCTCTGCATCTATTGAGATGATCATGTGATTTTTATTCTTCATTTTGTTAATGTAGCGTATCATGTTGATTCATTTGCAGATGTTGAACCACACCTGTGTCCCTGGAATAAATCCCACTTGATCATGGTGCATGATCTTTTTAATGTATTGTTGCATTAGATTTGCTAGTATTATATTGAGGAGTTTTGCATCGATGTTCATCAGTGATATTGGCCTTTAATTTTCTTTTTTTTGTTGTCCTTGTCTGGTTTTAGTATCAGGGTAATGTCGGCATCATAGAATGAGTTAGGGAACTTCCCATTCTCGTCAATTTTTTGGAAGAGTTTGAGAAGGATAGGTATTAAGTCTTCTTTGAATGTTTGGTAGAATTCACCAGGGAAGCCGTCTGGTCCTGGACTTTTATTTTTGGGGAGGTTCTTGATTACTGTTTCGATATCCTTACTGGTGATTGGCCTATTCAAATCTTATTTCTTTTTGATTCAGTTTTGGACGGTTGTATGATTATAAGAATTTATCCATTTCTAGATTGTTCAACTTGTTTGTATATAGCTTTTTGTAGTATTCTCTTATAATCTTTTGTATTTCTGAGGTGTCCATTGTAATTTCTCCTCTTTCATTTCAGATTTTACTTATTTGAGCCTTCTCTCCTTTTTTCTTGGTGAGTCTAGCTAAAGGTTTGTCAATTTTGTTTATCTTTTCAAAGAACCAGCTTTTGGTTTCATTGATGTTTTCTATTGTTTTTTAAGTCTCTATTTCATTTTTTTCTGCTCTGATTTTTATATTTCCCTCCTTCTACTGCTTTTGGGTTTTGTTTATTCTTCTTTTTTCAGTTCCTGCAGGTGCATTGTTATATTGTTTATTTGAGATTTGTGTTGTGTGTTGAGATAGGCCTGTATTTCTATAAATACTTCCCTCTTTGAACCACTTTTGCTGTATCCCATAAATACTGCCATGTTGTATTTTCGTTTTCATTTGTCTCCAGGTATTTGTTGATTTCCTCTTTGATTTCTTTGTTGACCCAATCATTGTTCAGAAGCATTTTGTTTAATCGCCACATATTTGTGGCTTTTCTGATTTTCTTCCTGTAGTTGATTTCTAGTTTCATACCATTGTGGCCAGAAAAGATGCTTGGTATTATTTTGATCTTCTTAAATTTGTGGAGACTTGTTTTGTGGCCTAATATGTGATCAGTCCTGGAGAATGTTCCATGTGCCTTTGAAAATAATGTGTATTCTTCAGTTTTTGGATGGAACATTCTGTATATATCTACTAACTCCATATGTTCTAGTGTGTCCTTTAAGGCCAATATTTCCTTATTGATCTTCTGTTTCGATGATCTATCCATTGGTGTAAGAAGAGTGTTAAAGTCCCCTATTATTATTGTGTTACTGTCTATTTCTACTTTTATGTCTGTTAATAATTGCTTTATATATTTAGGTGTTCCTACATTGGGTGCATAGATATTTACAAGTCTTATATCCTCTTGTTGGATTGTTCCCTTGATCATTATGTAGTGCCCTTCTTTGTCTCTTGTTACAGTTTTTGTTTTAAAGTCTATTTTGTCTGATATGAGTATTGCTACCCCAGCTTTCTTTTCATTGCTATTTGCATGGAGTATCTTTTTCCATCCCTTCTCTTTCAGTTTGTGAGTGTCTTTAGGTCTGAAGTGTGTCTCTTGTATACATCATATATATGGGTCTTGTTTTTTTATCCAATGCCACCCTATGCCTTTTGATTGGAGCATTTACTCCATTGACATTTAAAGTAGCTATTGATAAGTATGTGCTTACTGCCATTTTTTTCTTTTTTTTTCCTGGGTGTTTTGGTAGTTCCTCTCTGTTCCTTTCTTCTCCTCTTGCTCTCTTCCCTTGTGGTTTGATGGCTTTCTTTATTATTATGTTTGGGTTGCTTTCCCTTAGTTTTTTGTGTATTTATTATAGGTTTCTGGTTTGTGATTACCATGGGATTGATATATAGTAACCTATGTACACAGCAATCTATATTAAGTTGATGGTCTCTTTAGTTTGATCTCTGTCTGAAAGCTTTCCCCTCCTCCTCCATTTTATGTTTTTGATATCATATCTAACCTCTTTTTTGTGCGTTTGTTATCTGTTACCCTCTTATCATGGAAATAGATAACTTTTCCTATTTGTGGTCTTCTATTTTCTCCTTAAATAAGTCCTTTTAGCATTTCTTGTAGTACTGGTTTCTTGGTGGTAAACTCCTTTAATTTTTGCTTGTCTGAGAAACTTTATATCTCTCCTTCCATTTTGAATAATAACCATGCTGGGTAGAGTATTCTTGGCTGTAAGTTTTTTCCTTTTGGCACTTTAAATATATCGTGCCCCTATCTTCTAGCCTGCAAGGTTTCTGCTGAGAAGTCAGCTGATAGACTTATGCGGTACCTTTGGATGTAACTTGTCTATCTCTTGCAGCTTTTAGGCCTCTCTCTTTATCTTTAATTCTGGACATTTTAATTATGATGTGTCTTGGTGTGGGCCTTTTTGTGTTTATCTTGTTTGGTGCTCTCTGTGCTTCTTGGACCTGGACGTCTGTTTCCTTCCTTAGGTTAGGGAAGTTTTCAGCTATTATTTCTTCAAATAGATTCTCTGCTCCTTTGTCTCCCTCTTCTCCTTGTGGGACACCTATAACACAGATGTTAGTGCACTTGATGTTGTCCCAGAGGTCCCTTAGACCGTCCTCACTCTTTCTAACTCTTTTTCATCTGTTCAGCTTGGGTGATTTCTTCTATTCTTTTGTCTAGCTCGCAGATGTGTTCTTCTGTATTCTCTACTCTGCTTTTTAGTTCCTCTAGTGAATTTTTCATTTCCAGTATTGTATTCTTCATTTCTGATTGGCTCTTTTTTATATCTTCCATATCTTTGTTGACATTCTCACTGAGTTCATCCATTCTTCTCCCCAGATCAGTGAGCATCCTTAACACTCTTTGTTTGAACTCTGTGTTGGGTAGGTTGCTCATTTCTGTTTCACTTAGTTCCTTTTCTGGGGTTTTGTCCTGTTCCCTTACTTGGAACGTATTCCTTTGCCTCCTCATTTGCCTCTTTCCCTGAGCTTGTGTCTACATATTAGGTAGGTCAGCTACGTCTCCTGCTCTTTGAGAAGTGACCTTATATAAGTGATGCCTTATGAGGCCCGGCAGTGTGCTTCCCTCAGTTCCGAATGTTCCAGGAGTGACCCCTATGTGGGCTACGTGTGTCCTTCTGTTGTGGCATGCTTTCTCTCTCTGTAGGCACCCAGGGAGGCTGAGTTATGCTCCTGGCCAGCTGTTGTAATGCTCAGCTGCTTGTAGTTGTTGTGGGCCCTTCAGTCTCTTTATCAGTTGTGGGAAGCCCCAGCAAATTGGCTGCAAGTTCTAATAGCACATTCCAGTTGCAGTATTTCTATTAAGTGAGTAGGCCCCCAGCATGGTAGGTTGTTAAGCTCAGGGGCTTAGGTTAGAAAAGCTTGGTGTTCTGATTCCTACCTCAGTGTTAATTGTATTTATTTAGGGAGGGCTTATGACGTGCCAGGTGTCGTTCTAAACTTTTTACATGTAATTTCTCATTTACTCTCCACAATATCTGCTTGAAGTAGGTACTAATATTCTCCCCATTCTAAGCTGACACAACAGAGGAGCAGAGAAGTTGAGTCACTTGTTCAAGGTTATGCATCCCCTAAGTGGCAGAGCTGAGAATTGAATACAAAAAGTTTAGCTTTAGAACAAGGGATTGCAAAATGGAAAAAGATATATACAAAATGAGATTATATTTAGTGTGCTTTGCATGTATATTTGAGGGCAAGACGATGAATAGAGATGATTATAACTCCTTCCTTCATTTACATTTAAACTGATAAAGTGTTTACTATGTACAAAGTATGTTTTAAGGTAATGAGGTAACAGGAAGAAATAGGTCAGTGTTGCTGCCCTTGTGAAGCTCATAATGTAGTGTTGGGAGGCAGCAATGGAAACAAATAATTTAACATCATATAATAAATACTAAATATTAAATAATAAATTAAGTATATGATCTTACCCAATGGCATTGAATTACCCCAAAGCAAAGAGGTTTTGGTGCTCTCACCTTAAATTTCTTGGTAGATGTGGTATTAACTGAAAATAAAAGTTATATATGGTTTAGGAAAGCACCTTATAAATTCAGAATTGATGGAATATACAATGCTAATTTTTACATGAAGAAGGCTATGCCAAAAGAATAAAAATAATGGGAAGCCTGCTGTGAATTTGTTCCTAGAAATAGGGAATAGAACTTTAGTTTTTCTGTATATTGGAGAGGTTTTAAAATAATCTATTTTAGATTGCTTCAAAAAGAGTCAAATTCTAACCTACTTTTTGGTGCAATGGATACCACATGAGTGTTTTGGGTCAAAAAAGTAGAATATTAATGTGATCTTTCAGGTGGTACCGAAGGCTAAAGAGATTGTGTTGTGTTATTGGAACCAGCACACCAGATCAATATCCTTGGAAAGGGCAATGCATTAAATTAGCACCAGCTATGAACACTGTGATATTTGCCTATGTTCTATTTCTTTCTTTGCCCGAATTCCACTTTCATATAGAAACACATACCGAGGATAACACAGCAACTACAGTAACAACTGATCTTTCTTGTGTCATGGGCTCCAGCTGATAGAATTGACAAAGTCTTGTGCTTTTTGTAACATGATTAACCATTGCTCTTACAAATGGAGAACAACCATATTGAAAGTGCCAGATAATTCTCAGAGAGGCAAGATTGCTGATGGTGTAAGTTGGCCTCACTCACCTCATCTGTAGATTCTCTGGTGTCTGTTGGATCACATGTCTATGGAAAGGTACTAAATGGCCCGCTAGGATTTTCAAACAGTTAATATCATTTCCTAAATAAAGTAGAAAGTGAGCACAAAAATTAGGACTCCATTCTGGGAAGAAAAATGGCCAATAAGATATTCAAAACATTAGGTTATACTTTATTATTTACAAAATAATGAAGCATAAACATGGGGTGAACTAAAATTTATTCCTAGAATCTTAGAATTCTATCATTAATCTGCATCATTTAAAGTTTGAAATTGTAGTTTTAGAGCAATGAAATGGAAATGAAGAGATTGAAGCAACTGATCTCCAGGGTCCCTTCAGCTTTAAAATTTTGTTCTTATGTGATTTGAGTTAGGTGGGGAAGTTCTGGAACATATTAGCTAAAAGATGGAATGGAGTGATGACTGTCTTAGGAAACAGTTAGATATTATTAATCTGAGGTTGCTGGCTATGTGGCAGGTTGTTGAGAAAAGCTACAGATGCTGTTGATGTGGAAGCTTAGTTCCTTCACGGCCTGAACGTGGTGCTGGATAGACAATAGGTCTGACCCTTTTGAGAATCTGAAATTCTTTCCTGGGAAAATCTGAGTATTAGGTATTTTTTTTCTCCAAATGTATTTAACAGTTGTTCTCCCACGGTGATGGAGACAATAGTCACATAGGGGAATGAGTTTTCAGTGTCCTGGGGAAGGCATTGCATTAATTTGAAACCTGCACAAGTGGTTTTGGGTTTGTTGCCCCATAATATGTTTCCAAATCTACTGGCTGAATGTGGACAATTTAGAGTTTAATTGAATGGTTCCCAGCCATTTTGTCATCCCTTGGTTCATTCTCCTCCTATGTATTGTGAAGTACTTAATTTGTAAGGCCTTAAGATAAGAGTAATATATAAAGAAAACCTTAAGATTTGTATAGTAAAATGTTTAATAGGTTCACTTAGAAATCTAAAAAGCCTACTGGCTTTTAGTTATTTCCATCCTAACCAAATAAAATATATTTATAGATATCCTGGAGAAGACAAAGGTTTTATCTATCTATCGATATCTCCTTTTTGTTTGAGCAAAGTTCACAAATTGGCAGCTTTTGGCCAAATCAGGTCATCAGATATATCTTTGGCATTTATTTAAAATTACTAACATTAAAAATTTGGACATTTTCACATAAATCCTTGGATTTTCAGCTCCTCCTGAAAAACCAGAAGGTCTGGGTCCATGAGCCCGCATGCCAATGGTTACCTGAAATATGCTCTCCAGTTTGGCACAGCCCTCATTATCCCCTGTGGTCATTCATGCAGTCAGCTTCATTTACTCCTATTGCTTTCCTGGCTCTTACAGCTAGTACGTGTTTGAGTTTGGAACTCCAGCCCTAGAGCAGTACATTATCTGTGAACGTTACAAGTTACACTCTTCATTTTGCTGTGGCTGACATAGCTAGTAACATTTTAAAGCAAACTCTAGGTTATCAAAGAATGAATTCTTTAAGCTCTTTTTTAAAAACAGCATTAGACCAGAAATACAACATAAATAAATATTAGTAAATTACTCATTTTTGGCCAAAAGATGTAATCCATTAGAGAGTTTACACATTTCTCACTGACGTTCATTTTATTTTCTGTCTTTTGGCATTATTCATAGGAAATTACGGCAGATGTGTACTAAGGAAATGAGAATTTTCCCATCCCTTTTTATCACCTTTTATTCCTGAATATTTTTGAGTGAGGATATGATGTTTAATTACTCCAGCCCAGATAAGTTTACCATTGCTATTGAAGGGTGCCAGACACAATCTGCTACATGGATGACTCTGCGTGTTGTGCTTGAAAATAGCATTATCCTTGCTGAGTGACAAGAAGTCAAGGCTCAGGTTGAACTCTGTTCCCTGCCAGCTGTACTCCCGAGCCTTGGCATGCTTTTTACCATAACTCATGCTGTTTTCCTCAAGTAGTTCCTTATTGACTTCCTGATTTTCAACAGCGTGGTCTTGTGATCTTTGATCACGGCACGCTATTGCTGTTTGTACATGGAGGACGGCCACTTTCAAGGTTCCAAGGAGGACAGATCATCGATAATGTACTCTAAACTTATTTGCCTCACCAATGAAATACTTTTCTTTCTTTGGTTTTAAGGAAGACGATGTTCTCAAAAACTTTTAGGCACCTAGGAAACCGAGTATTTGCTTCACTTAGAGGCAGCATTAATGATTAATTTCAAGAAGATACTAGAAGAAAGAATTGTACCTCTAGTGAGGAATTATACATCAATTTCCTTGCATTACAAGTGGATTAGAAGATAGAGGAATTGCTTCATGAGATTTACCACATTTTTTGGAAAAGTTCCACATACAAGTGAGTTACCAACTTATTTAGAAGCCATTTAAGACACCTTTGGTATACAAAATTGAATCATAACTCTATGCTGATGTGTAATAGCCTCAGTCAGAGTTCATATTAATCATGTATTTCATTTCTCACTACTTTGCTAAGTTAAGCCATTTTGTTACCAGCATACAAACTGCTGCTCAAATAGTGGTAACTCTACTGGCCTTTATTAAGACATCACCTTGATGCAGTGAGGCAAATGCCACCTGCAGTCTTTCAGTTTTCTTTTAAAGACAAGTAGCCATATTGCTGTGGATGGTCTCTGGTATCCTCATCCAGCTTTCCTTAGAGAAGAGGGTGGCAGCTACCAGGGCAATAATGGGTTACTCTTGACTGTCATCACCAGCTGTGCCTTCCCTGTGTTCCTGGCCTATAGCCTGCTCTTGTGGCTTGGGCTCAGTGAGTCTGTGGGTTGATGGTACCATGGCTTCCCAGGGTACCAAGTGCTGTCCCCTGACTCCACTGAATGGAGCAGCCTTGGACTCTGTCTCGACCCTTTCCTCAGGCACAAGCCCTAGTTCTACTAATGGAGTGACAGAAGCTTCCCACCCTACCTCACCCACACATCACACATTTTGAAATTTGATACCTAAGGAGCATTATTTATTATTTTTTTCCTAAAGATAAAGATTGCTAAGAAAAAGTTACTGGTCCAAGGTCACACAGCTTGCGTGATAGAGCTAGGACACTGATCCCCCATCATTATCTCCCTGATCTTGTTCATTTAAACGATGACTGACTCTCAAACACTAACAAGTATTAACATTTCGAGGGCCACAATTCATGGCACTGTCTCTTTGGCAAATGCATTCTATCTTCCAACTTGGGATACCAGAGGTAAGTATCTTCTTTTCCTCTGTAGAGGGGATGGGGCAGAAAATTTATTAAAAAAAACAAATACCAGTATCTTGATTGTTATACTCAGCATTTATAGCAGAGAAGCCACTTCTGTGCATTTATATGAATTACTTGTTGCATTTGCTGAAGAGGGGTAATGTGATGTGATGAATGTCACTCATTGCCAGTTGTTCTGAACTGGGGCATGGACTCAGGACTTGAACACCTTCCTTGCTGGTTCTGTGGCTGAATTGTGTGTTAGTCAGATTATTCTGTACGGGAAACTACTTGCATCAGATACCACAGTGGAATCATCTTACCTACTCCAGCACTGAATGCTGAGATTGAATGGGAGCGTGTTGCCTTTTCTAGCATTTCCATTATTCTGTACGATATCTTATAATCTCTTGTGTCCAAGTGGTTCCTGACAGGAAAGAAGGAAAAAATCAAAGTATGATAGTTAATTGTCTGTATTAATACTATTTAGAAAAAAATTCCTGTAGTGCAAAGTGAAATCTATAAGGGAAATTTTAGCAAAAGATGAACTGAGTAACTGGGGTTATAAATCGGAATAATGGGTAGGGCTAGTAAAGATAACGCTGGGGAAATTTGCAGAAACTCTGTAAGTCTCATTTTAGCAACTATATTAGCAAATAGTAAGACAGATCTGAGATTCTCCTTGTCTCTCTTCTCCGGCCACCCTTTAGAGTACTGATATGGTCAAATGAAGGGAAAAGGAGCAATACATGTCAGAAAAATTCCGTGTATTAGAAAAAACGTTAAAAACTTTTTTGGCGGATAAGAATTTGCAAATGAATATTTCTTTCTTTTTTTTTTTTGAGGAAGATCAGCCCTGAGCTAACATTCATGCTAATCCTCCTCTTTTTTTGCTGAGGAAGACCAGCTCTGAGCTAACATCTATTGCCAATCCTCCTCCTTCCCCCCCCCCCAAAGCCCCAGTAGATAGTTGTATGTCATAGTTGCACATCCTTCTAGTTGCTGTATGTGGGATGCGGCCTCAGCATGGCCGGAGAAGCGGTGTGTCGCTGTGCGCCCGGGATCCCAACCCCGGGCCGCCAGTAGTGGAGCCCGTGCACCCAACCGCTAAGCCACGGGGCCGGCCCTGAATATTTCTTATTAAAAGGAAAAAAATTTTTTTTTAAATTAGATGATGAAGGATACAGAATCAGGATGTTGAGGTAGCTTCTAAGTGAAGATAACTTGTGGTTATTCAGGGAAGTTTACTTTTTCTCTCTATAGCTTCTTTTACCGGGATCACCCAAGATCTATGAATGTGAAAAAACAAATCCAAGAATCTTCCCTTCTTCTTCTCCGCTTCCCTTCAGCTTTTAGTATGGTTTCCAGTTTCTTAAAAACTGCCTCTGCTTTGATCTCCATGATATTTCCCCGTCATGGTTTTCACAGCTGGCGCTAGCTTCTCTTTCTCTGTCTGGAGAAAACAGAAAGCGCAGGCGGCTTCTAAATCAGCTGTGTTAGCAGCTTCTGCTTTTCTTTCCAAACGTTCAGTCGGTCATAAAACCCTGCCAATTTTTCCTGTCTCATGTCTTTTGAACCTCTCCTTCTTTTCGATTCTATTGTTAAAAGCTGAGTCCAAGCCCTCATGGTAACTGTATGTTTAACTTTTCTAAGTTTTTTTTGTTTGTTTATTTATTTTTATTGAGGTAACGTTGGTTTATAACATATAAATTTGAGGTGTACCTCATTATCTTTCAATTTCTGTGTAGACTACATCACGTTCACCACCCAAAGACTATCATCCGTCACCATACAACGTGCCCTTTTACTTCTTTTCCCCTCCTCCCTCCCCCCTTTCTCTCTGGTGACCACCAGTCTAATCTCTATGTGTATGTGTTTGTTGTTGTTGTTTTTTTATCTTCCGCTTATGAATGAAACTATATGGTATTTGGCTTTCTCCATCTGACTTATTTCGCTTAGCATAATACCCTCAAGGACCATCCATATTGTCGCAAATGGCAAGATTTTATTTTTTTATGCTGAGTAGTATTCCATTGTGTATATATACCACATTTTCTTTTTCCATTCATCCCCTGTTGGGCACCTAGGTTGTTTCCAAGTCTTCGCTATTGTAAATAATGCTGCAGTGAACATAGGGGTGCAAATATTTTTTTGAATTAGTGTTTTCATGTTCTTTGGATAAATATGCAGAAGTGGAATAGCTGGATCATATGGTACTTGTATTTTTAATTTTCTGAGGAATCTCCGTACTGTTTTCCAAAGTGGCTGCACCAGTTTGCACTCCCACCAGCAGTGTATGAGAGTTCCCTTTTCACCACATTCTCTCCAACACTTGTTATTTCTTGTTAATCATAGCCGTTCGGATGGGCATGAGGTGATATCTCATTGTGGTTTTGATTAGAATTTCCCTAATAATAGTGATGTTAAACATCTTTTCATGTGCCTGTTGGCTATCTGTATATCTTCTTTGGAGAAATGTCTGTTCAGATCCTTTGCCCATTTTTTAATTGGGTTGTTTGTTTCTTTGTTGTTGAGTTGTATGAGTTCTTTATATATTTTGGAAATTAACCTCTTATCAGATATGTGGTTTGCAATGATCTTTTCCCCATTATTAGGTTGTATTTTTGTTTTGTTGATGGTTTTCTTTGCTGTGCAGAAGCTTTTAAGTTTGATGTAGTCTCATTATTTTTTCTTTTGTTTCCCTTGCCTGGGGAGACAGGATATTCAAAAAGATGCTGCTAAGACCATACTGCACATGTCGAAGAGCATACTGCATATTTTTCTTCTAGGAGTTTTATAGTTTCAGGTCTTACATTCAAGTCTTCAATCCATTTTGAGTTAATTTTTGTGTGTGGTGTCAGATAATGGTCTACTTTCATTCTTTTGCATGTGACTGTCCAGTTTTCCCAACACCATATATTGAAGAGACTTTCTTTTCTCCATTGTGTATTTGTTGGCTCTCTTATCGAAAATTAGCTGTCCATAGATGTGTGGGTTTATTTCTGGGCTCTTGATTCTGTTCCATCGTTCTGTGTGTCTGTAAGTACCATGTTGTTTTGATTACTATAGCTTTGTAGGATATTTTGAAATCAAGAGGGTGATACCTCAAGCTTTGTTCTTTTTTCTCAGAATTACTTTGGCAATTTGGGGTCTTTTTTTGTTCCATATACATTTTAGGAGTCTTTATTTCTGTGAAAAATGTTGTTGGGACTTTGATAGGGATTGCATGGAATCTGTAGATGGCTTTAGGAAGTATGGACATCTTAACTATGAATTCTTCCAATCCATGGACATGGAATATCTTTCCATTTCTTTGTATCTTCTTTTACTTCTTTCAACAATGTTTTATAGTTTTCAGTGTACAGATCTTTCACCTCTTTGGTTAAATTTATTGCTAGGTATTTTATTCTTTTTCCTGCAATTGTAAATGGCATGACATTCTTAAGTTCTCTTTCTGCTATTTCATTGTTAGTGTATAGAAATGCAACTGATTCTTATTTGTTGATATTGTACCCTGCAACTTTGCTGTATTAGTTTATTATTTCTAATAGTTTTTTGGTGGATTACTTAGGGTTTTCTATATATAAAATCATGTCATCTGCAAATAGTGACAGTTTCACTTCTTCCTTTCCAATTTGGATCCCTTTTATTTCTTTTTCTTTCCTGATTTCTCTGGCTAGGTCTTCCAATACTATGTTAAACAGGAGTGGTGACAGTGGGCATCCTTGTCTGGTTCCTGTTCTTAGAGGAATAGCTTTCAGTTTTTCACCATTAGTATGATGTTAGCTTGGGTTTATCATATATGGCCTTTATTATGTTGAAGTATTTTCCTTCTGTACCTGTTTTATTCAGAGTTTTTGTCATAAGTGTACGCTGTATCTTGTCGAATGCTTTCTCTGTATCTATTGAGATGCTCACGTGATTTTTATTCTTCATTTTGTTAATGTGGTGTATCATGTTGGTTGATTTGCGGATGTTGAAGCATCCTTGCATCCTTGGAATAAAGCCCACTTGATCATGGTGTATGATCTTTTTAATGTATTGTTGTATTTGATTTGCTAGAATTTTGTTGAGGATTTTTCCGTCTGTGTTCATCAGTGATATTGGCCTCTAATTTTCTTTTTTGTATGTTGTCCGTGTCTGGTTTTGGTATCAGGGTAATGTTGGCCTCATAGAATGAGTTAAGAAGTGTCCCTTCGTCTTCAATTTTTTGGAAGAGTTTGAGAAGGATAGGTATTAAATATTTGAATGTGTGGTAGAATTTGCCTGGGAAGCTGTCTGGTCCTGGACTTTTGTTTTTTGGGAGGTTTTTAATTATTGTTTTGATCTCCTTACTAGTGATGGTCTACGCAGATTCTCTATTTCTTCTTGATTTAGTTTTGGAAGGTTGTATGGTTCTAAGAATTTATCCATTTCTTCTAAATTATCCAATTAGTTGGTGTATAGCTTTTCGTAGTGTTCTTTTATAATCCTTTGTATTTCTGTGGTGTCTATTGTCATTTCTCCTCTTTCTTCTGCTTTTATTTATTTGAGCCTTCTCTCTTTTTTTCTTGGTGAGTCTAGCTAAAGATTTTCAATTTTGTTTGTCTTTCCAAAGAACCAGCTCTTAGTTTCATTGCTTTTTTTCTGTTGCTTTTTTAGTCTCTATTTCGTTTATTATCACCTTGATTTTTATTATTTCCTTCCTTCTACTGATTTTGGGCTTTGCTTGTTTTCTTTTTCTCGTTTCTTTAAGTGTATTGTTAGGTTGTTCATTTGAAATTTTTCTTGTCTTTTAAGATAGGCCTGTATTGCTATAAATTTCCTCTTAGTATCGCTTTTGCTGTATCCCATAAATTTTGGTATGTCGTATTTTCATTTTCATTTGTCTCCAGGTATATTTTTGTTTCTCCTTTGATTTCTTCATTGACCCAATAGTTATTGAGTAGTATTTTGTTTAATCTCCAAGTATTTGTGGCTTTCCCAGTTTTATTCTTATAGTTGATTTCTAGTTTCATACTGTTGCGGTCAGAAAAGATGCTTGGTATTATTTCAATCTTCTTAAATATTGATACTTGTTTTGTGGCCTAACACATGATCTATCCTGGAGAATGTTCCATGTGCATTCAAAAAAAATGTGTATTCTGCAGTTTTTGATTGGATTGTTCTGTGTATGTCTACTGAGTCCATTGTCTAATGTGTCACTTTAAGGCCAATGTTTCCTTATTGATCTTCCGTTTGGATGATCCATCCATTGATGTCAGTGGAGCGTTAAAGTCCCCTACTGTTATTGTGTTACTGTCTATTTCTCCTTTTATGTCTGTTAATAATTGCTTTATGTATTTAGGTGCTCCTATGTTGGGTGCATAGATATTTACAAGTGTTATATCCTCTTGTTAGATTGTTCCCTTGATCATTATGTAGTGCCCTTCTTTGTCACTTGTTACAGTTTTTGTTTTAAAGTCTATTTTGTCTGAGATAAGTATTGCTACCCCAGCTTTCTTTTCATTGCCGTTTGCATGGAGTATCTTTTTCCATCCCTTCATTTTCAGTTTGTGAATGTCATTATGTCTGAAGTGTGTCTCTTGTATGCAGCATATATATGGGTCTTATTTTTTTTAAATTTTAAAAATTTTTTGTTTATTGCAGTAACATTGGTTCACAACATTGTAAAAATTTCAGGTGTACATCACTACACCTCCACTTCTGAACAGATTACATCATGTTCACCACCAAAACACCAACTACAACCCATCACCACACACATGTACCAAACCATCCCCTTCACCACCCCTCCCTCCCCCCTCCCCCCCAGCAACCACCAATCCAATCTCTGTCCCTATGTGTCCGCCACTGTATGTCTTTTGATTGGAGCACTTAGTCCATTTACATTTAAAGTAGCTACTGATAAGTATGTACTTATTGCCATTTTGTTACTTTTTTCTGGATGTTTTTGTAGTTCTACGTTCCTTTCTTCTCTTGTTCTCTTCCACTGTGGTTTGATGCCTTTCTTTAGTGTTATGTTTGAGTTCCTTTCTCTTTATTTTCTGTGTATTTACTATAAGTTTTTGGTTTGTGATTACTATGAGGGTCACATAATAACCTATGTAAATAGCATGTATATTAAGTTGATGGTCTCTTAATTTTGACCTCTTACTAAAAGCCCTAGAGTTTTACTCCTTCCTTCACATTTTATGTTTTTGACATCATATTTTACCTCCTTTATTTTTGTGTATCCCTTAACTTCTTATTATGGAAATAGATAATTTTAGTACTTTTGCCTTTTTTTTTTTGTGAGGAAGATTAGCTCTGAGCTAACATCCATTGCAAATCCTCCTCTTTTTGCTGTGGAAGACCAGCCTGGGCTAACATTCACTCCCATCTTCCTCTACTTTATATGTGGGACACCTGCCGCAGCATGGCTTGATGAGCAGTGCATAGGTCTGTGCCCAGGATCCGAACCTGCAAACCCTGGGCCACCAAAGTAGAGTGTGTGAACTTAACCACTATGCCACCAGGCTGGCCCCAGTACTTTTGTCTTTTGACATTCATACTAGCTTTATAGGTGGTTGATCCTTTATAGGTGGTTGATTTACTGTATAAATACACAGGCTTTACCAGTGATATTTTTTCTTTGATAATTTTATATTCCTATTTGTGTTCTTTTCTTTTCCACTTAAGGAAGTCCCTTTAACATTTCTTTTAAGGCCTCTTTAGTGGTGATGAACTCCTTTTGTTTTCACTTGTCTGGGAAACTCTTTATCTCTCCTTGCACTCTGAATGATAACCTTGTGAGTAGAGTATTCCTGGCTACAGGTTTTTTCCTTTCAGCACTTTGAGTATATTGTGCCACTCCCTTCTAGCCTGTAAGGTTTCTGCTGAGAAGTCAGCTGATAGCTTTATGGAGTTTCCTTTGTGTGTAACTTGTTGCCTTTCTCTTGCAGTTTTTAGAATTCTCTATCTTTAATTCTGGACATTTTAATTATGATGTGTCTTGGTGTGGGCCTCCTGGGTTCATCTTGTTTGGTGCTCTCTGTGCCTCCTGTACCTGGATGTCTGTTTCCTTCCTCCGGTTAGGGAAGTTTTCAGGTATTATTTCTTTAAATAGGTTCTCTGCCCCTTTGTCTCTCTCTTCTCCTTCTGGGACACTTATAATATGGGTGTTAGTACACTTGATGTTATCCCTGAGGTTTCTTGGACTGTCTTCATTTTGTTTTCTTTTGTGAGGAAGATTGGTTCTGAGCTAACATGTTACCAATCTTCCTCTTTTTGCTAAGGAAGATTATCCCTGAGCTAATATCCGTGCCCATCTTCCTCTATTTTGTATATGGGATGCTGCCACAGCATGGCTTGACAAGTGGGGTGTAAGTCCTCACCTGGGATCTGACCCCGTGAAACTTAACCACTATGCCACTGGGCTGGCCCTGACTGTCCTCATTTTTTAAAATTCTTTTTTCTTTTTGTCTGTTCAGCTTGGGGGATTTTCTCTACTCTTTCATCCAGCTTGCTGATCTGTTCTTCTGTGTCATCTCTCTGCTGTTGATTCCCTCTAGTGAATTTTTCATTTCCATTATTGTATTCTTCAGTTCTGATTGGTTCTTTTTTATATTTTCCAATTATTTGTTAAAGTTCTCACTGTTTACATCTATTCTTCTCCCAAGATCAGTGAGCATCCTTATGACTATTAGTTTGTACTCTTTATCAGGTAGATTGTTTACCTCTCTTTCATTTGGTTCTTTTTGTGAGGATTTGTCCTGTTCCCTTATTTGGAACATATTCCTTTGTCTCCTTATTTTGTGTACTCCTCTGTGTTTATGTCTATGTATTAGGTAGATCAGCTATGTCTCCCAATCTTGGAAATGTGGCCTTATGTAAGAGATACCATATGGGGCCCAGCAACATGCTCCCCTCTTGTCACTCATGCCAAATGCGCCAGGAATGTCCCCTGTGTGGGCCACATGTACCCTCCTATTGTAGTAGGGTTGCTATTGCTGTGGGCACACTAGTAGGTGAGGCAGGCCCCTGGGCCGGCTGGTTGTAGGGATCAGCTGTGTACAGCTACTAGGGTCACTTTATTGGGTAGGGCAAGCCCCAGCATGGCTGGTTATGAGGTCTAATAGCACACAACTACTGCTGTTTTGCTTTTAAGTGAGTCAGGCCGCCAGTGTGGCTGATTGCTAGCCTCAGGGGCTCACAATTGCTGCAGGCCTCTGGTGCGGCTTCCTATGGCAGGTGGCTGTTGTCAGCTCTCTTTTGGGTGGGGCAGGCCTCTGGGCAGATCTGGCTATGCTGCTTTGTGGTACGCAGCTGTCTCAGGAGTGCAGATGGGTGGACCCATCCCCAGGTGCAACAGTGCACAATCGTTTCAGGTGTTGGAAGGCAGGGCAGATCCCCTGTGTGGCCGTTTGTGATGGCCACTGGCATAAGTCTGTTACGGGCACACATGCCCTGCTGCCCATGGGCTCAGATGCCCTGCCAATGCAGGTCCACATGCACACCCCGCCAATGTGCGTCCACTTGCGCTACTACAGTGGTCCCCCACATTCTGCCTATGCAGCGGGCTTGGTGGTGGGCAGAGCTAGTCCCTGGGGCAGGCTGCCTGCTGCCTGGCTGTGCTCAGTTGCCTTGGGTGCTCTATTGGGCAGGGAAGACCCCTGCACTAAAAGGCTAGAAGAAGGAATCCAATGGTAGCTGCCAGTGTCTGTGTCAGCAATAATGGCCACCACCAGTGTCTCCGTTCTGGGAGTGGGAGAGGGTGGGCTCAGCTGCCTCCTGCCTCTCTGAGATGTGCTCTGAGCTTAGTAAGTGAGTCTCTATTACCAATGGACTATACACTTTTCTATCTGTTGTTTTTGCATTGGTTTCCGAATCAGGTGAATCTGTGTGTGGGCCCTTTAAGAGCAGGTTTTTCTTTCTCTGAAGTTTTATAGTTTTTATGGTGTATTCCCTGTTGGTTTTCAAAGCCAGCAAAGCCAGGTATTATGGGATCTTGTCTTGGTTGTGCTGAATCTAAGGGCTGGAATGCCTAGTGTGGAGCTCAAATCCCCCACTTCTCCAGGAAAAGCTCGGTACCTTTGAGATTCCTCTTGGCTGTGAAGCACCACAGCTAGGATGTGGTTTTTTCCCTCAGTGAAGCTATATTTCTGTCTCCTCCACCCCACCATTGTTGTCCCTTGTTGTAGGGGTTCTTTTTATACAGTTTCCAGATCTCTCGCAGAGGAAATTTTTCCACAGGTGGCTGTAGCTTTATTGTGTCTGTGAGAGGAGGTGAGTTCAGGGTCCTCCTGTGCCACCATCTTCTAAACTCTCCCGAGAAAGTTTTGAAGGTTCATAAGCAGATCTGAACTAAAGAGCAAGCATTAGTTCAACCTGTTCTCCTCACAGGGGGAAACTGAGGCCCAGAGGAGTGGGACCTGGCTTGTGGCACTGTCCAGCAGCACCACATGTTGCTGGTGAGGTCAAGGACCTCAGATAGTTTACTCAAAGCCTACAATCCCTTGGGAATCTTGCCCAGACGTCTTGTCTCTTCTTGTCTCTTCTTGTCTCTTGTCTCCAGGGCCCTTGGGCGCTGGAGTTCATTCATTCCACAGCACCCTATCCAGCACCAAGAGAAAAAGTGTTCCATTGCCCTTCTTCCTTCAGCCAAGGAGGCCCCAGGTGAGAGTTTTATTCTTGCTACCTAAGGCGTATATTTCCCACCACCTTGGAAGACTAGAAGGAGCTCTATGTGTAACTTTTTGAGCAACTGCCAAACTTTTCCAGAGCAGCTGTAGTATAGCCCTACTTACTTTGACAGTATTTTCCTTAACCACTTTCCTTACACAGACTCTGTTTTTCAACATGCCGTTTACCTGCCTGGAGTTCTCTTCCCTTTCTTTATGACTCAAAGTCCCCTGTGTCCATTGAACGTTTGCCCAATTGCCCAAGCCTACGGTAGCTAGATGACTTAGCATTTAGTACATTCTTTCCTTCTTTAATTCAGCAAATAGTTATTGAGTTCTTCTTGTGTAATAGACATAATTTTAGGAGATGAGAATACCTTCATGAATAAGATAAGGTCACTTCTGTCAAATAACTGTGTGTGTGTATGTGTGTGTGTGATGACTGGTAACTTAGAGGAAGTGGGAACACTAGGAGGGCTCTCTACCCCAGCTCTGAAAGGATATGGATGGCTTTTCAGAAGGAAGCTGAGTCTTGATGGAGTAGAAGTTAGCCAGAGTAAGGGGGAGGGTGTGTGTGGAGAAAGGGATAATGGGTTTCAGGGCAGAGGTAGGAACAGGGGTAGAGGCCTGGAGGAGGCAAGGGACCTAATGACACAGTAGTGGTGGTGGGTGGGGAGGGCAGAGGAATAGGCTGGAGAGGTAACTAGGATGATCCTGAGGTATTTTGACTTTATCCTGAGGAAAATGGGAAGCTACTAATGGGCTTTAAGTGGGAAAGTGAGGAAATCAGATTTGTGATTTAGAAAGATCATCCTGACTATAGTGAGAAAAATAAATTGGAATGAGGGAAGATGGAAAGCAGGTTCCAGTCAGAAAACTTTTGCAGTGACTCAGGTGAAAGAAGATGGTAACAGTCACGAAGTGGGTGGTGTGAAGAAATATTAAGAGGTAGAATCACCAGTTCTATGCTCCACATCATGCCCTACACATAATAGATGAAAAGTATGTGTCACTGTTAATGATAATGTTTAAGTTTGGAGTGATCTTGAATCTCTGAGAGTCTGGAACCTTAGGCTTGGAAAGGACGTTGAAGATGTTCTAGTCCTAATCCCACTTCCCATAGGGCGTAAGAATCTCCTCTGTCACACCCTTACAGCTTCTGTTATACTTTTCTAGGCCTAGTAGATCACCTAACAAGGCTGACTGTTCTATTTTGATCAGCTAGAATGTTCTTCCTTATCCTGAGCTGAAATCCTTCTTCTTTTTTTTTTTTTAATAATTTTATTTATTTATTTTTTCCCCCCAAAACCCCAGTAGATAGTTGTATGTCATAGCTGCACATCCTTCTAGTTGGTGTATGTGGGACGCGGCCTCAGCATGGCCGAAGAAGTGATACGTCGGTGCGCGCCCGGGGTTCGGGGCCCAGGCCGCCAGCGGCGGAGCACGTGACTTAACCGCTAAGCCACAGGGCCGGCCCTGAAATCCTTCTCATTACAGCAGTCATCCATTGTCTCAGTCTTGTCTATTGGAACCACACTGACTAAGCTTAATCTGCTTTCCGTGGAAACTCTAGAGAGCTAAAGACAGCCAATGTATTTCTCCAAGTCTACTTGTTTTTCAAGGTTCCTTAAATGTTTCTCATGCTATGGGATTTCAGGATTCTCTGCCACTGATTAACCTCCTCTGGACTTACCCCAGCACATCAACATCTATCTTATTCTAAAGTGCCAGGTGAATCCTTATTTTCCACAGTCTCATGAGGAACACTATTCCCATATTTTTCAGACACTGAACAGTAATTTATTTCTTAGTAGCAAGAAAACTAATGAGAGTAATTATTAAACTAACTCTATAATGATTGCAGTTCAGATTTCTAAACTCAATTTATGTGGCCACTTGAGATTTATTATTTAAATTTTTTATAAGCCACTTATATTCTACTTTGAAGCTGGATGGTTTTTTTCTGCATTTACCTGAGTGATAACATCATCTACATACATAAATTAGAGAGATAATCTGGCATTCTGGGATAGTAATTAAACAGTAATAATTTAGCATATTTAAGTTGGATAATTCTTTTTTAAAAATGTGTTATTTGGCTTACTCCACTTTTTCCCCTTAAGTACAAAGCAGATTAGCTCAGCACAGATCAAATTGTGCCTAATTAGATACTATTAGGTCTTTCAATGTCACGCTTATTTTTGTGATGATTGATATTTTTTCATATCCTCTCCTCTCCTACCTTGCAATTTTGATCCCCAATATATGACAGCATCAATTGGAATGGAAAATGAGTTTTAATGATTTATGAGGAAGTTATTGTATTGGGTTGTTCCACACCTGTAACATAATATCAATATCACTCAACATCAATCAAGAAACTCAACTGGAATGTCTACCTATCCTAGGTTACAAGAAACTATGTGGCTCAGCTTTCTGATAAGTACGACTTCAGTCTTAAAATTTTCCTAAGACATTGCTTTTTGGGTCTCATTTTTTAATGGCCCAAATATATTAATCATTGGGTTAATGATATTAATATTCATGTCAAATGATTAAAAGTAGCAACGTTTGAAGACACCAAAGGAAATGCCAGAATTACTATTGTTAAGAAAGTTTAAAAAGCAGACATAAAAATGGCAGGGTAGGGAACTCCAAAATTCCAACTTTCCATAAAAGCAATGAAAAAACTGGCAAAAATAGCCAGAATAAACTTTTTTGGAACTTTGGAAATTAATCAAAGGCTTGCAGCAACCAGGGAAAATGCTTATTCAAGAAAAAAATGGCTGAATCTTGGTAAGAACAGCAAACTTTGTGGTGTGTCTAACTTATCCTAGTCCCATCCCCCACTCCCCAGCTCAATGGTAACCTTGAAAATAGCAGTCCACATTTCCAGTACTGGAAGGAGCATAATAGACCTCATTTGGAAAGGTTTGTCTTTATTTGATCTGCCTGGTGACACCCTAGAAGACCTACTCAAAAGTCTTGTTTTTATCTAACTTGACTAAGAATTTTCCCAGTGCTAAAGCTGCAACCCAGGGAGCACTAGTCAAAAATGTACAGGCAGATGTTTTTGGTTTTTACTGTGTGAGGCAATGAGTAACGGGGCAAACATTAGACTAACCAAAAAAATTGGGAGGAAAGGTTAGAGAATGAGATGTACACAAGACATATTTTCCTGGGAATCTAGAAGGGTACACACATGCCCAGAGCTGTGCACATGCTCAGGAAAGACCTGAGAAGGCTCTAAGCTTCTGCCTGTGGCTGCCTTTGAGGCTCTGTGCAAGTAGGACGTGAAGGATAAGAGAGTTGTAAACTGCCTGAGTGTTGAAGGTGTGCTCCAACCCATACACAGCCCTTCTACAAAGATTGGGATATTTTTGGTTCCAGGTATTTAGTGAAATCTATGTTCAGTCATTAGCTGACCACTAAGCTAATGGAACAGAAACTTCAATGGGTACACATGACAAAGAATATAGACTTTACAGAATTAGTTCAGAAAAGTCACTAAACAAACAACAACTACAACAATCAGCAGCAACACCAAACCCTAGAGAGAGGGGGAATCTGATTTCCAGAATTGCCATGTTATATTTAAAATGTCCAATTTTGAACAACAAAAAAAATGCAAAGTATGCAGAGAAACAATAAAGCATTGCCCATACTCTTGAAAAAAGTAGTCCATAGAAACTGTTACTGTAAGCCCAGATGTAAGCCCTTACTAGAAAAGATTTGCAATAAGCTATTTTAAATATGTTCAAAGAGCTAAAGGAAACCATGTCTAAATAAATAAACGTAACAGAATAATGCCTCACCAAATGGAGAATATCAGTAAAGAGATGGAAATTATAAAAAGGAATCAAATAGATGTTCTGGAGTTGAAAAGTGCAATAACTGAAATAAAAAAATTCAATAGAGGGGCTTGGCAGCAGATTCGAGCAAGCAGAAGAAAAAACTGACAAACTTGAAGATACATTTTTATAAATTAAGGTGTTAATTGTAATCCTCAGAGCAACCACTAAGAAAATAACTATAAAACATATAGTAAAAGAAGTGACAAAGCAATTAAAATGGTACACTAACACAAAAGAAGGCAGTACAGGAGGAATTGAGGAATAAAAAAGATATTCCATGCTAACAATAGCCAAAAGAGAGCTGGAGTGGTTATACTGATATCAGACAAAATAAACTTTAAGACAGAATTCATTTTGGGAGACAAAGGAGGGCATTATGTAATGATAAAAGATCAAGTATGTAATTATAAACATACTAGCACCGAATAACAGAGCCCCCAAATCTGCCAGCATTGAAACAAAATTGACAGAATTAAGGAGAGAAATAGACAGAATAATAATAATAGTTGGAGGCTTCAGTATCCCACTTTCAATAATGGCTAGGAAAACCAGACAGAAGATCAGCAAAGAAATGGAAGACTTGAACAACACTGCAAACCAACTAGAGCTAACATATCTACAGACACGCTAGCCAACAATGGCATAACGTGCATTATTCTCAGGCGCACGTGAGACGTTCTCCAAGATAGACCATATAGTAGACTACAAAAAAAATCAGTAAATTTAAAAGGATTGAAATCATATGATGTGCAGCTATGACATACAACTATCTACTGGGGCTTAGGGGGAAAAATAAATAAATAAAAATTAAAAAAAAAGAAATCATATGAAGTGTGTTCTCCAACCACGATAAAATGATATTAGAAATCAATAAAACTCACAAATATGTGGAAACTAAACAACACGCTCATAAATATCCAATGTGTCAGTGAAAAAAATCACAAGGGAAATTGGAAAATTCTTTGAAGTAAATGAAAATGAAAACATAATTCAGTCACATGTTGCTTAACAAGAGGGATATGTTCTGAGAAATGCATTGTTAGGTGATTTTGTTGACGTGTGAACATCACAGAGTGTACTTCACAAACCTAGATGGTATAGCCTACTATGCACCTAGGTTATATGGTACAATCTTTATGGTACCACCGGCGTATGTGTGGTCTGTCATTGACCAAAACGTCGTTATGCAGTGCATGACTATATACCAAAACCTATGAGGTGCAGTGAAAGTAGTGATCAGAGGGAAATTTATAGATGTAAAGTCCTATGTTTAAAAAGAAGAAAGATTTCGGGGCCGGCCCGGTGGCGCAAGCGGTTAAGTGCGCGCGCTCCGCTGCGGCAGCCCGGGGTTCGCTGGTTCGGATCCCGGGCGCGCACCGACGCACTGCTTGGTAAGCCATGCTGTGGCGGCGTCCCATATAAAGTGGAGGAAGATAGGCACAGATGTTAGCCCAGGGCCGTCTTCCTCAGCAAAAAAAGAGGAGGATTGGCGGATGTTAGCTCAGGGCTGATCTCCTCACAAAAAAAAAAAAAAAAAGAAGAAAGATTTCCAATCAGTAACCTATCTTTCCACCTTAAAAAGCTAGAAAAATAATAGCAAACTAAACCTAAATCAAGAAGGAAGGAAGGAAGGAAATAAAGATTAGAGTGGAGATAGATGAACGGAACATAGAAAAACAATAGAATCAGTGAAACCAAAAATTGATTCTTTGAAAATATCAACAAAATTGACAAGTCTTTTGCTAGACTGACCGAGAAAAAAAAGAAGACTCAAATTACTAAAACCAGAGATGAAAGAGGTCCCACCTCTTTCATTACTACTGACCTCACAGAAAAAACAGGATTATAAGGGAATACTAGGAACGGTTGTATGCCAGCAAGTTAGACAGCCTAGATGAAATGAGTAAATTCCTAGAAAAACACATACTACTGAAAGTAACTCACAAAGAAATAGAAAATATTAATAAGCCTGCAACAAGTAAAGAGATTAAGTCAGTAATCAAAAAACTTCTAACAAAGAAAAACTCGGGATCAAGTGGCTTCACTAGCGAATTCTATCAAATGTTTAAAGAAGAATGAATGCTAATCCTTCTCAAACTCTTCCAAAGATTTGAAGAGGAGGGAAGAATTCCCACCTCATTCTATGAGACCAGCAGTATTCCTAATACCAAAGCCAGAGAAAGACATCACAAGGAAAGAAAACTACAGACCAATCACCCTTATTAATATACATGCAAAAGTCCTCAAGAAAATATTAGTAATCTGAATCTGATAGCACATCAAAATGATTATACACCATGACCAAGTAGGATTTATCCTAGGAATGCAAGATTGGTTCATCACATGAAAATCAATCAATGTGATACACAATATTAAGAGAAAAAAGGAGGAAAAAACCCCACATGATCATCTCCATAGATGCAGACAAAGCATTTGACAAAATCCAACACCCTTCATGATAAAAAATATACAACAAACTAGGAATAGAAGGTATGGTAGGCTAAATAATGATCCCCTAAAAGATATCCATGTTCTAATCTGTGGAACCTGTAAATGTTACCCTGTGTTACAAAAAGGAGTTTGAAGATGTGATTCAATTAAGAATCTTGAGATGGGGAGATTATCCTGGATTCTGAGTTGGCTCTAAATGCTGTCATATGTACCTCTATAAGAGGAAGGAAGAGGGAGATTTGTCCACAGAAGAGAAGAAGGCACTGTGACCATGGGGCAGAGATTGGAGTGATGTGGCTACAAGCTAAGGAATGCCAGCAGCCACCAGTGGCTGGAAGGGGCAAGGTACAGATTCACCCCTACAGCCTCTGGAGGGAGTGCAGCCTTATTGAAGCCTTCATCTCAGCCCAGTGAAACTGATTTCAGACTTTTGGCTTCCAGAATTATAAGAGAATAAATGTGTGTTGTTTTAAGCCACCAAGTTTGTGGTAATTTGTTAGAGCAGCTGTAGGAAACTAAAGCCAATATATCAGGCATGTTACAAAATCTAGCACCCTTTCATGAAGAAATTTTACTCAACAATCTAGGAATAGAAAGGAACTTGCTCAACCCGATAAAGTGCATTTATGAAAATCCCACAGCTAACATTATACTTATTTGTAAAAGACTGAAATGTTTGCCTTTAAACTCAGGAACAAGGCAAGGAGGTCTGCTTTCATCATTTCTATTCAGCACTTTCTTGAGGCCCAAGCCTTGGAAATTAGGCAGGAAAAGATATAAAAGGTATCTAGATTGGAAAGGAGGAAGTAAAACTATCTCTTTTTGCAGATGACATGATCTTATATATAGAAAACACTAAAGAATCCACAAAAAAAGTATTAAAGCTAATAAATGAATCCAGTGTTTCCAAAGTGGAAACAACACTAATATCCATCAACTGATGACTAGATAAACAAAATGTGGTATATCCATACAATGGAGTATTATTCAGCCATAAGAAGAATGGAATACTGACACACACTACAATATGGATGAACGTTGAAATATTATATCAAGCCAAAGAAGCCAGACAAAAAATTCCTTATATTGTATTATTTCATTTATGTGTAATTTCCAGAATATGCAAATTCATAGACACAGATGGTATAGACACAGTTTTTGCCAGGGAATGGGGAGACAGGGGATTTGTAAATGACTGCTAAAGTGTGTGGGATTTCTTTTGGGGGTTATGTACATGTTCTGGAAAACAATAGTGGTGATGGTTGCACAACATTGCATATATACTAAAAACCACTCAATTGTACACTTTAAAATGGTTAAAATGGTGAACTTTTGTGTGAATTATATCTCAATTAAAACATTGCAAAAAAATAGAGTAAGTTTGAAAAGATGGCAATTGTTAATGTCAGGGTTTAGATATTTAGTGATATAAAAAGCATGATAAAGTTAGGTATTTCTGTTAAGTAAAATAAATGAATAAAATATCTGTATTTTCCAGATACCTAGTTAATTCACACTTAATGCCAGTGCTGCAAAATTGTTTCATCTTTTTGAAATAGACTCAGATGGATTTTATTTGATTTGGATCTGCTAATTCTTCACTCTTCCGTTACCACAGATCCTAACCCTAGCCAACAGTTTATAAAATTGTGCTCTTAAGATTGGTAATTTCAAACCCATTATAGTAGTTGGAAAATCCCCTCAATGTGTATATAAGAAAATCAAAGCCTTGTGAAAGACCTCCAAGGGACAATGGCAGAAGAGCTTTTGTGTTTATGAGTCCCTTTCGCCTGGACAGGTCAACAGAGGAGCTGTCCTTCAGCACTTTGTCCTGAGAATTTTTACCACTCCCTTAGCCTCTGGATTTTCTCCTTAAATGCTATCAGCATACCAAATTCACCTTTTCCTAACCTAAGCTGAGAAAGTTTGAAGCTTTTCAAAACTAAACTCATTAAAGGGAAACAAAAATCTGAAATAAAATAATTCTGAAATGGTTGATTTTATGAATTTGAAGGAGTTAGCCTCCATTGGCTGGTGCCCCTCACTGAGCTCAAGGCTTTGGATCCCCTTTCTTGCACTGGTCCTATTAGAGTTTGTATCCTTTTAGATAGGATTTATGCATTCCAATTACAAACTCTGAGGTAGAAGTCATATATTCTGTTAGAGGTCACAATTTCAGTGGCAGCAGTGGCAGGGCAGTAAGTGGGTGAAGTGGACCAGTTGGCATTTGGTGAGTGTCAGCCCAATTTACAGTGGAAGGCCACGGAGCTCTGGGGACTGTTGCCATGTTGGAATACTAGCCCTGTGCTGCTGGAAATCATGAGTTTATGGAACATCTCCTGATTTTTAAATTTTGACAACTAATTCAAAATTTAATAAAAACACAGCACATCTGCAAGCCATATTCAACCTAAAGGCCACTAGTTGGAAACTTGTGCTCTAAGTGGACAGCTGGGTGGAATTATGTGTTCAAGACAGAGGCCTAATGAGGAGTCTTTATGGACTTCTTCCCAAAGCAAAGTTTAGCCTGGTTCTCATACCCATGATGTTACTTCACTTAGAAAAAAGTATTAGTTTGCTTTTTCTGGGTCTAGCTCCACATTAGAGTTTTTGCTCCTTAAGGGCAGTGTGTATAAATTTCTTGCCTATAAATGATCAACATAATAAAGGCCCTAAATGACAAACCCACAGCCAGTATCATACTTGGTGAAAAAATGAAAGCCATCGCTCTGAGAACAGGAACAAGACAAGGGTGCCCACTTTCACCACTCTTATTCAACATAGTATTGGAGGTTTTGGCCAGAGCAATTAGGCAAGAAAAAGCAATAAAAGGAATCCAAATTGGAAAGGAAGAAATGAAACTCTCACTGGTTGCAGATGACATGATTCTATATATAGAAAACCCTAAAGAATCTATCAGAAAACTATTAGAAATAATCAAGAACTACAGCAAAGTTTCTGGGTACAAAATCAACTTACAAAAATCAGCTGCATTTCTGTATTAACAGAAATGAACATTAACAAACTAGCAGAAAGGGAAGTTGAGAATACAATGCCATTTACAATCTCAACAAAAAGGATAATGTATCTAGAAATAAATTTAAGCAAAGAGGTGAGAGACCTATACACTGAAAACTATAAGACATTATTGAAAGAAATTGAAGAAGATATAAAGAAATGGAAAGATATTCCATGCTCATGGATTGGAAGAATAAACATAGTCAAAATATCCATATTATGTAAAGCAATTTACAGATTCAATGCAACCCAATCAGAATCCCAACGACATTCTTCATGGAAATAGAACAAAGAACCCTGAAATGTATATGGAACAACAAAAGACCCCAAATACCCAAACAATCCTGAGAAAAAATAACAAAGCTGAAGGAATCACAATCCCAGACTTCAAAATACACTACAAAGCTATAGTAAACAAAACAGCATGCTACTGGCACAAAAACAGACACACAGATCAATGGAACAGAATTGAAAGCCCAGAAATAAACCCACACATCTGTGGGCAGTTAATCTTTGACAAAGGAGCCAAGAACATACAATGGAGAAAGGAAAGTCTCTTCAATAAATGGACAGCCACATGCAAAAGAACGAAAGTAGACCATTATCTTATGCCACACACAAAAATTAACTCAAAATGGATTAAAGACTTGAATGTAAGACCTGAAACTATAAAACTCCTAAAAGAAAATACAGGCAGTACACTCTTTGACATCAGTCTTAGCAGCATCTTCTCAACTATCGTGTCTACTCAGGCAAGGGAAACAAAAGAAAAAATTAACAAATGGGACTATATCAGACTAAAAAGCTTCTGCAAGGCAAGGGAAACCATGAACAAAATGAAAAGACAACCCACCAACTGAGAGAAAATATTTGCAAATCATATATCCAACATGTGTTACTATTCAAAATATATAAAGAACTCATACAACTCAACAAAAACAACTCAATCAAAAAATGAGCAGAAGATATGAACAGACATTTTTCCAAAGTAGATATACAGATGGCCAAAAGACACATGAAAAGATGTTTGACATCACTAATTATTAGGGAAACGCAAATCAAAACTACAATGAGATATCACCTCACAGTTGTCAGAATGGCTATAATCACCAAGACAAAAAATAACAAGTGTTGAAGAGGATGTGGGGAAAAGACAACTCTCATACACTGCTGGTGGGAATGCAAACTGGTGCAGCCACTATGGAAAACAGTATGGAGATTTCTCAAAACATTAAAAACAGAAATACCATATAATCCAGCTGTCCTGCTACTGGGTATTTATCCAAAAAACATGAAATCAACAATACAAAGAGATTTATGCACCCCTATGTTCATTGCAGCATTGCTCACAATAGCCAAGATGTGAAAGCAACCCAAGTGCCAATCAAATGATGCATGGATAAAGAAGATGTGGTATACTTATACAATGGAATACTACTCAGCCATAAAAAAAGACAATATCGTCCCATTTGCAACAATATAGATGGACCTTGAGGGTATGATGTTAAGCAAAGTAAGCCAGACAGAGAAAGACAAATACTGCATGATTTCACTCACATGTGGAGGATAAACAAACATATTGATAAAGAGAACAGATCAGCGGTTACCAGAAGAGAAGAGGGCTAGGGGGTGGGCAAAAGGGGTAAAGGGGCACATATGTACAGTGATGGATAAAAATTAAACTACTGGTAATAAGCATGATGAAGTCTATACAGAAATTGATAAATAATAATGTACACCCGAAATTACACTATGTTATAAACCATTATGATCTCAATAAAATGATTGAAATAAAAAAAAATCCTAATAAAAAAAGTGAAAAGACAAAAAAAAAAAAAAAAAGAAATATCTTACCTGTATATCCTCCTCAGTTTGCTATAGTAGACACTTCTTCATAGAAATCATGAGAACGTGTATTAGGAAACGACCCAAAAAGCACTGAGAAGACTTATATTCATTTCCCTCTGGGGAGAGATCAGGACATTGCATTATACATCCCCCTCCTAATGTTTTAAAAACAAAAGATTATGTGTGAGAGTGTATGTTGATATTCCAAAGTCTCTGGATTGAAATAGTCTTTAGTAACACAGGACTTTGTGCCAACAAACCTTAGTACTTATGTTGGGTCATGTAAAATTAGAATTCTTTATGCTGCATAATCATTTTAAAGCCCAGTGGTTAGGGAGAAAGCAAAAAATAAGAACAAGACTTACAATTTATTTATTATATGTTTCCCCATGAAAACACCCTCAGGGCAGGGACTGTGTCTAATTCCTCCTTGCCTCTTTAGCACTGCATGTACAATGTCAGCTCTGCCTTGTTATTAAAAGTATTATCTTAGGCTAGTGTTCTCAAGCTCTTTTTGACTTGTCTCACAGCATCCATAGCTGTAAAAGCCTCTGATTATTATATCAGCTCCAGCCACGATGACCAGAGGAGTTCTGGTACGAGGGAGACCATAGTACTTTCCCTAGTTTAGCTCAGAGACAAGGAGCAGAATGTGAATAAGACCTCCAATAGCACCACCTGCCAGGTTAAGACAGGTTTTACATTTTGTTGACCTGCCTGCTCATTGTTTCCTGGAACTGCTCTGGTCCTACTTCCTGGTTTTTGTGACCCACAGGGGACACATGAGTGGAATCTGACTCACTCAGGATCTTTTAGTGCTAACTAAAAGCTAATCCAAGCTGATAATTTGGATATTCTGAGAACAGCCTATAATGTCCATTTTTTGGGGTAAAGTTTGCAATTCTATAAATAGGAGCAAGAACAAATTTTACTGCATATTCTGATTCGTGATTAGATTTTGCAATGATCTTGGGCATTCCTCAAGTGAAAGAGGAAAACTGTAATTTTATTCACTCACTGTGAAATGAGAGCAGTCTTTGACTAGATCTCAGGGGTCAGTGTCTCATTGATAGACTCCTTTCTCTGGAGGCAACCTACAGCATTAGGCCAACCCATACAATGTAACACCCCCAGATCTACAAAATCAGATAGGGATCAGGCTTCAAGATCAGTATTGAAAAAGAAAGAAATATGAGGTAGGTGGATGGTGTGATGACATCTCAGACCTAACTTTTCATGTCCCAGCAATCTTTTGTAAAGCAGTACCATTTACTTGCAATGCAGGTGTTTGTGGATGGTCAAGGTGGCCTTTCCTAATTTTTCTTGAAATAAATTCATCAAACATAATAATTTGGCACTGAGAGGAGGAACTAATTTCTCTAACATAGTAGTAACTCATTTTACTCATTGTAGAGTGCTACTCTACTCCCTCAAGGTAGGAGCTTACAAGGATTAATTAATTGATTAATTACATATCAAACATGGGTAAGGCTCTGCCAGGCCCTATGTTAACGTGGTGGCCTCTTCCATTTGATGGCAGAGTTGAGCCCGTTTGCATGTCCAACTTTGTCCAAAGCCTCTTTGTACTCTGGATATGTCAGCTACATCCTCCTAGTGCTTTCTCCTCACCTATTCCTTTTGTAGTTGAATTTGTGGGTGCTGAGTTTGGTCTGTGCCTCCTCCACCCCTGTGCCACACACTTGATAGGATGGGGTGGGCGGTCATCTGGGACTGGGCTGCTCAGATTCTCCCTCTGCGTTGGAGGCATTGGAGCAAAAATACAGAAAGAACTTGTCAATTCTTTCTGGCGATAATGGCCCATAAAGGTAAGTAATGAGAAGGCAGAAGGTAGAAGGAAGCAAAAGATACTCTTAGTATTTTATGTGTGACCTCTTTGTGTTCTGTTCTAGAACAACAACAACAAGTAGAACAAGACAAAATGAACCAAAAAGACTTATTTCTCTCAGTGGACTAGAATTCCTATTTGTTCAAAAGACAGTGAAAACTGTTTCTCTTTTTCCCTTGCCTTTAGATAAGCCCAGAACTAGATTGTAACCAACCACAGAAACTTTTATTAGCCTTTGTCTTGGTTGTAATTGTATCTCTTGCTGCACAGTATGACTTTTGAACTTTTACTGAAACACACTTAAAATATTGTACAAACAGCTACTCATGTGGAAATTGGATATCATATAGGAATAGCATTATGGGAGAATGAATGCAGGTTATAGGGCTATTGAGGAAATATGCCTGCAGGAAATTGGCAGTGAATCTTGCCAAGCAAAGGGAAGGTTTTACTGGGAGATTTGTGAAAATATAACAATGGTAACAGAAAGTTTCCGGGGGACACTAGAGAACATTCCTCCTGCAATCCACGGTTATTAACATCAGCTAAGATTTCAACAGGCCCATAGTTGAAAGGTGCTAATGACTATGGAATGGTCTACCTTTGGAATCTAGGACTGTTACCACTTGAGCCACCAAACTTATACACTCTCACACGTCTTTTCCAGGTATTTTCCCATGTTTGTTTGTTTCTTTGATCTTCTGTATATGAGTGAAATCATATGGTATTTGGCCTTCTCTATCTGACTTATTTCCTTAGCATAATACCATCATGGTCCATCCATGTTGTCCCAGATGGCATGATTCTATCTTTTTTATGGATGAGTAGTATTTCATTGTATATATATATACCACGTCTTCTTTATCCTTTCATCTGTTGATGGGCTCTTAGGTAGCTTCCAAGTCTTGGCTGTTGTGAATAATGCTGCAATGAACATAGGGGTGCATGTATCTTTTTGAGTTAGTGTTTTTGTGTTCTTTGGATAAATACCCAGAAGTGGAATAGCTGGATTGGATGATATTTCTATTTTTAAAGTTTTGAGAGATCTCCATACTGTTTTCCACAGTGGCTACACCAGTTTGCATTCCTACCAGTAATGTATGAGAGTTCCCTTTTCTGCATCTCCTCTCCAACGCCTATTATTAAAAATGTCTTTTTAATAATAGACATTCCGATGGGTGTGAGGTGATATCTTGTTGTAGTTTTGATTTACATTTCCCTAATAATTAGCGACGTTGAACGTCTCTTCATGTGCCTGTTGGCCATCTGTGTATCTTCATTGGAAAAAAATGTCTGTTCATATCTTCTGCCCATTTTTTGATGGGGTTGTTTGTTTTAGTTCTTTATATATTTTGGAAATTAACCCCTTACCAGATATACAACTTGCAAATATTTTCTCTCAGTTGGTGGGTTGTCTTTTCATTTTGTTCATGGTTTCCTTTGCCTTGCAGAAGCTTTTTAGTCTGATGTAGTCCCATTTATTTACCTTTTCTTTTGTTTCCCTTACCTGAGACATGAAATTCAAAAAGATACTGCTAAAACTGATGTCAAAGAGCGTACTGCCTATGTTTTCTTCTAGAAGTTTTATAGTTTCAGGTCTTACATTCAAGTCTTTAATCCATTTTGAGTTAATTTTTATGTAGGGTATAAGATAATAGTCTACTTTCATTCTTTTGCACATGGCTGTCCAGTTTTCCCAACACCATTTGTTGAAGAGACTTTTATTTCTCCGTTGTATATTGTGGCTCCTTTGTCAAAAATTAGCTGTCCATAGATGTGTGGATTTATTTCTGGGCTCTCGATTCTGTTCCATTGATCTGTGTGTCTGTTTTACTGCCAGTACCATGCTGTTTTGATTACTATAGCTTTGTTGCATATTTTGAATTCAAGGAGTGTGATACTTCCAGCTTTGTTTTTTTTTCTCAGGGTTCCTATGGATATTTGGGGTCTTTTGTTGTTCCATATGAATTTTAGGATTCTTTGTTCTATTTCCATGAAGAATGTCATTGGGATTCTCATTGAGATTGCATTGAATCTGTAGATTGCTTTAGGTAATATGGACATTTTAAACTATGTTTGTTCTTTCAATCCATGAGCGTGGTATATATTTCCATTTCTTATGTCTTCTTCAATTTCTTTCAATAGTATAGTTTTCAGTGTATAGGTATTACCTCCTTGGTTAAATTTCTTCCTATGTATTTTATTCTTTTTGTTGCAATTACAAATGAGATTGTATTCTTGATTTCCTTTCTGCTAGTTCATTGTTAATGTATAGAAATGCAGCTGATGTGTGTATACTGATTTTGTGCCCTGGAATTTTACTGTATTTAATTATTTCTAATAGTTTTTTTGGTGGATTCTTTAGGGTTTTCTATATATAGAGTCATGCCATCTGCAAATAATGACAGTTTTATTTCTTCCTTTCCAATTTGGATTCCTTTCATTTCTTTTTTCTTGCCTAATTGCTCTGTCTCAGACTCCCAATACTATGTTGAATAAGAATGGTGAGAGTGGGCATCTTTGTCTTGTTCCTGTTCTTAGAGAAATGGCTTTCAGTTTTTCACTATTGAGTATGAGGTTGACTGTGAGTTTCTCATATATGGCCTTTATTATATTATGGTGCTTTCCTTCTATATTCATTTTATTGAGAGTTTTTATCATACCTGGATGTTGACTCATCAAATGTTTTCTCTGTGTCTATTGAGATGATCATGTGATTTTTCTTCTTCATTTTGTTAATGTAGTGTATCAGATTGATTGATTTGTGGATGTTGAACCATCCCTGTGTCCCTGGAATAAATTCCACTTGATTGTGGTGTGTGATCCTTTTAATGTAGTATTGTATTTGATTTGCTGATATTTTGTTGAGAAGTTTTGCATCTATGTTCATCAGTGATGTTGGCCTGTAATTTTCCTTTTTTGTTTGTCCTTGTCTAGTTTTGGTATCAGGATAATTTGGCTTGGTAAAATGAGTTAGGAGTTAGGAAGCATCCCGTCCTCTTCAGTTTTTTGGAAGAGTTAAGAAAGGTAGGTATTAAATCTTCTTTGAATGTACGGTAGAACTTTTGAAAGAAACGTTTTAATTCAAAGAAATTTATAACAGAAGATGGAAGGAGGATATATAGAAGGGACAGAAATATTTAATGTGTATTATATTATACATCACAGGTTGGTATATTGAAATTCACCTAAACACAAAAAATATGCAAAGAGAGAAGAAAAATGTCAAATATTGATACTAGAGTACTGAAGTCACATTGGGGTTAATCCAAAAGGCAGATCAGAAATTCAAGACTAAAAGATGTCCACATTATTGTTTGAAAACCCTCACATCAAGTCAAACCATTAGTGGTATGTGGAAACAGGTTTCTCTTCTACTTCACAGAGGCTGGCAAGAGAACAGGTCTTGTTCCTTTGCTCTGCTTTTTAGAGTTCCATGCAGAACGACAGAGAGGTATCAGCCATATTTTTCTCATAGTCTTCATTAAATTGCTTATTCTGAGTTTCAGTGAACTGATTTTTCCAATCTCCTATGACTCCTAAAAAGAGTAATGCATAGCACAATCAGTGATATATTCATGAACTTTGACCATTTTTCATTTAGACATCCCTTTCCTCTCAATACTTAAATTCCTTACATAGACATTAGCTCATTGTTCTCCTGACATCAAGTGAGAACTGAAGCTACAGGTAAGATTTCTCCATTTTACAAAGGAGGTATTTGTAAACAGAAAGCTTTATTCTGAAACACATAGGGAGGGGCTGAAATCTAGATCTGGGTTCTCCAATTCTCCGCATTACACTCGGGCTCTCTGATCCACCAGTACTTTCTGAACCCTCATTCCCTCTAACATTCTGTTTAAGTGAACTGGACCTACTTTCCTTATCCTCTTTTCAGAGGCCCCTGAGGGCTGATGTGCGTGGCTGCATCCTCACAGCGTTCTCTGCTCCTCTTATCTGCATCTCTCGTTCAGGAAAAACTCCTACTTGAACAAAACTGAGAATTCTCCTTTCCAATCTAAATTATCATTGCTGTTAACATATAATTAAATTAAAGCAATAGAACATGAAGGAATGGCAGAGTTGATTAACATTGTTTCATGCTTATGCAATAGAATATTCAATTTTTTTTAAGCTTCAATAACTAAAAATGGTCAGAAAACCCATAGAAAGCTATTTCTCTTCTGATTGCTCCAGGCTGTCTGATTCATTTTGTCTCTTTGAGATGTGTAATGTTATTTTCATGTGTGAAGTGTAAATTTACTTAGTTGTCTAGGGGTAATGTTATATGATTATATAGTTTATCAATTGGCTTACAACAAAATTAGATGAGCAAGTAACATCAGCAAAATGGTGGAGTAGGAGATACCAGGCTGCATCCCCCCCCAAAAAGCAACAATTAGACAGCTATCTATGAACAAAAATAGCCCTGGGAAAGCTTCAAGAGTCTAATTAAGAGCCTGAAGCAACACAGTGGATCAAAAACAGAGAATAACCATACAGAAAGGATTGCTGGGGAGATCGGCATAGCTGAGATGTCTGAATGTGGCTAGGAACAAAGAAGGGTGGGGGCTGTCAGTATCAGACACATAGTGGGTATCATTGTGGTCCCCAGTGGCCTGCTCTGCAGAGAACCCCAGCAGACCTCGACAATCCTGCAACAGCTGTAGACTGCCTGTACCTTGCACAGTGGAGGACTCTATAGTGTTTGTTAACATGGACTCCAGTGGCTTGCTCTGCTGAGGACTCTGGCACATTTCCCCACCAAGGTAACCAATAGCCATCACCACTGCAGATCTCCTAGAGAGGGAGATACTACTGTGTTCCCTCTTCTCCAAGAAGGAACCACTGTTGTGCTGTCCTGGGACCCTGGCCTCCACTCATCTCAACTCCATGCATGCCTTTGGACCCCAGAACCCTAATCAGTCTGTGTATGCCCACTCTCCACATCCAGGCCCCATGACCACTTCACATATACCTACACTCTGGACTCTGGCTCCATGGCCCCTCTGCAAGTGCCCACACCACAAAACCAGAACCACCACTGCAGTAAGTGTATCTGCACCCCAGGCCTCAGAGTTGCAGTTGCTCTGCACATGCCTGCACTCTGGGCTCTGGCTCTGCAACCACTCCTAGAGTGCCCACACTTAGGACACCAGAGCCACTGCCACAGTGACCCTGGACCCTGGAGCCATAATAGCTCTATAAGCTCCCATGCTTTGGACCTTGGCTCCATGGCTGCTCCATATGGGCCTGCCCATCAGACACTGGTGCCACCACTACCACCACCACAATTGCACCTGCAAGCCAGATCTAGTGCCAAGAAGGATCTCTTTGGCTACAACTTCCCCTGTGGGAAAAAAGAGATCAGGAGTACCCCAGCAGCCTTCACCACTGAAGACCCCAAGAGCCCATGCTGCTGCTGTGGACACCAACAGTCAGAACTGCCGAGGGCTTCTGCAATCTTCACTGACACTGACCTCAGTTGATGGAGCTGCACAGAGACCATGATGCTGTGCCCTACCTGGAGCTGCAATTGCTGCAGCCCACCCAGCCAGTGACCTCACACACACCTGTAGGTGAAGACCTTTCCCTACTAAAACCAAATCACAAAGTCTGGAAGAGGTGTCTACTCAGCAAACGTGCAGACATTAACACAAGGCTACAAGAAACATGAAAAATCAAGGAAATATGATACCGCCAAAGGAACACAATAATTTTTCTAACTGATCCCAAAGAAATGGAGATCTATGAATTGCTGGATAAAGAATTAAAAGTAATTATTTTAAGGAAGCTTAGTGAGCTACAAGAGAACACAGACAACTCAAGGAGATCAGAAAAAAAATACATGAACAAAAGGAGAATTTCAAAAAAGAGATAGAAATCATAAAATAGAAACAAATAGAAATTTCTGGAGCTGAAGAATACAATGAATGAAGTGAAAAAAATTGCAATAGAGAATGTCACAATAGATTTGATCAAGCAGAAGAAAGAATCTGAAAACTAAAAGAAAATTCATTTGAAATTATCCAGTTAGAGAAACAAAAAGAATTAAAAAGAGGAAATAAACCCTCTGAGATTTATGGGATACCATCAAGAAGATCAATATAAAAATTATAGGAATACCAGAGGGAGAAGAGAGATAATGCCTTATATATCTCTAAATAAGATATTAAAGATATAGTGGCTGAAACTTCCCAAATCTGGGGAGAGATATGGACATCCAGGGACATGAAACTCAAAGGTCCCCAAACAGGTTCAACCCAAAGAGGTCCCCACTGAGACACTGTAATCACACTGTCCAAAATCAACAGGGAAAATTTGAAAGCAACAAGAGGAGGCACATGACAACAAGGGAACCCCCATAAGGCTGCCAACAGATTTCTCAGCACAAACCTTGCAGGCCAGGAGAGAGTGAAATGATAAATTCAAAGTGCTGAAAGGAAAAAATCCTGTGAACCGAGAATTTTTTGTTCAGCAAAGGTGTCCTTCAGAAATGAAGGAGAGAAAATGCTTTCCCAGACAAACAAAAGTTGAGGGAGTCAATCACCGCTAGACCTGCTGTACAAGGAATGATGAAGGGAGTTCTTTAAGATGAAACAAAAAGACACTAATTAGTAACATGAAAACATATGGAAGTAAAAATCTCACTGGTAAAGCTTAGTATATAGTCAAATTCAAAATACCCAAGTAGTAATGGTAGTGTGTAAATCACTTTTAAATCTAGTATAAGGGTTAAAAGACAAAGTATTAAAAGTAACTTTAGCTACAATAATTTGTTAGTGGATACAATGTAAAAAGATGTAAATTTTGGCATTAAAAAACATAAAATATGGGGGGAGAGAGTAAAAGGGTAGAGTTTTGTATGAAATCAAAGTTAATTTGTTATCAGCTTAAAATAGACTGTTATACCTATAATGTGTCTTATGTAAGCCTCATGGTAACCACGAAGTAAAAACCTATAGTAGATACTTAAAAGATAAAGAGAAAGGTATCAAAGCATAGCGCTACAAAAAATCATCAAATCACAAAGGAAGACAGCAAGAGAGGAAGAAAGTAACAAAGGAACTACAAAAGAGCCAGAAAACAACAGAATGGCAATAATAAGTCTTAAGTATCAAAAATTTCTTTACATGTAAATGGTTTAAATTCTCCAATCAAAAGACATACAGTGGCTTAGTGGATAAAAAACAAGACCCAACTATATGCTGCCTACAAGAAACTCACTTCAGCTTTAAGGAATAGGCTGAAAGTGAAGGGATAGAAAAAGATATTCCATGCAAGCAAAAACTAAAAGAGAACAGAGGTAGCTATACTTAGACAAAACAGACTTTAAGTCAAAACTGTCACGAGAGACAAGGCAGGTCATTATATAATGAGAAAGGGGTCAATTCATCAAGAGGATATAACAATCGTAAATATATATGCACCCAACATCAGAGCACCTAAATATATAAAGTACATGCTAACAGATCTGAAGAGAGAAATAGACAGCAATGCAATAATAGTAGGGGACTTTAGTACCCTACTTTTAACAATGGATAGATCATCCAGGCAGAAAATCAATAAGAAAACATGGAACTTGAATGACAATTTAGACCAAATGGACTTAAGAGACATATGCAGAATATTCCATACAACAGCAGCAGAATACACATTCTTCTCAAGTGTATATGGAACATTCTCCAGGATAGATCATATGTTAGGTTACAAAATAAGTCTTAACAAATTTAAGAAGATAGAAATCATATCAAGTATCTTTTCCAACCACAAAGGTGTGAAACTATAAAATGATAACAGGAAGAAAACTGGAAAATTCACAAATATGTGGAATTTACATAATCTGAAACAACAAGTGGGTCAAAGAAGAAATCTAAAGAGAAATAAAAAATATTTTGAAACAAATGAAAGTGGAAACAATATACCTAGACTTATGGGATGCTGCAAAAGCAGCATAGAAGAGACACACTTCAGACCTCAAGACAGTCACAAACTGAAAGTGAAGGGATGGAAAAAGATACTCCATGCAAATGGCAATGAAAAGAAAGCCATGGTAGTAGTACTCATATCAGACAAAATAGACTTTAAAACAAAACTGTAAAAAGAGACAAGGTCATTACATAATGATCAAGGGAACAATCCAACAAGAGGATATAACACTTGTAAATATCTACGCACCCAATGTAGGTGCACCATAAATATATAAAGCAATTATTAACAGACATAAAAACAGAAATAGACAGTAACACAATAATAGTAGGGGACTTTAACACTCCACTTACACCAACGGATAGATCATCCAAACAGAAGATCAATAAGGAAACATTGGCCTTAAATGACACACTAGAACAGATGGACCTAGTAGATATATACAGAGCATTCCATCCAAAAACCGAAGAATACATGTTCTTTTCAAAGGCACATGGAACATTCTCCAGGATTGATCACATATTAGGCCACAAAATAAGTCTCCATAAATTTAAGAAGATTGAAATAATACCAAGCATCTTTTCTGACCACAACGGTATGAAACTAGAAATCAACTCTAGGAAGAAAATCAGAAAAGCCACAAATACGTGGCGATTAAACAAAATACTACTGAACAACGACTGGATCAACGAAGAAATCAAAGAAGAAATCAAAAACTACTTAGATACAAATGAAAATAAAAATACGACATGCCAGAATTTATGGGATACAGCAAAAGCGGTTCTAAGAGGGAAGTTTATAGCAATACAGGCCTATCTCAACAAACAAGAAAAATCTCAAATAAACAATCTAACAATGCACCTAAAGAAACTGGAAAAAGAAGAACAAACAAAGCCCAAAATCAGTATAAGAAGGGAAATGATAAAAATCACAGCAGAAATAAATGAAATAGAGACCAAAAAAACAATAGAAAAAATTAATAAAACCAAGAGCTGGTTCTTTGAAAAGATAAACAAAATTGACAAACCTTTAGCTAGACTAACCAAGAAAAAAAGAGAGAAGGCATAAATAAGTAAAATCAGAAATCAAAGAGGAGAAATTACAACAGACACCTCAGAAATACAAAAGATTGTAAGAGAATACTATGGAAAGCTATATGCCAACCAATTCGACAATCTGGAAGAAATGGATAAATTCTTGGAATCATACAACCTTCCAAAACTGGATCAAGAAGAAGTAGAGAATTTGAATAGACCAATCACCAGTAAGGAGATCGAAACAGTAATCAAAACCCTCCCCAAAAATAAAAGTCCAGGACCAGACGGCTTCCCTGGTGAATTCTACCAAACATTCAAAGAAGACTTAATACCGATCCTTCTCCAACTCTTCCAAAAAAGTGAGGAGCGGGGGAAGCTCCCTAACTCATTCTATGATGCCGACATTACCCTGATACCAAAACCAGACAAGGGCAACACAAAAAAAGAAAATTACAGGCCAATATCACTGATGAACATCCATGCAAAAATCCTCAACAAAATACTAGCAAATCACGTACAACAATACGTTAAAAAGATTATACACCATGAACAAGTGGGATTTATTCCAGGTATGCAGGGATGGTTTAACATTCGCAAATCAATCAACGTAATACACCACATTAATAAAATGAAGAATAAAAATCACATGATCATCTCAATAGATGCAGAGAAAGTATTTGACAAGATACAGCATCCATTTATGAAAAAAATTCTGAATAAAATGGGTATAGAAGGAAAGTACTTCAACATAATAAAGACCGTATATGAGAAACCCACAGCTAATATCATCCTCAATGGTGAAAAACTGAAAGCTATCCCTCTAAGAACAGGAACCAGACAAGGATGCCCACTCTCACCACTCCTATTTAACATAGTACTGGAAGTCCTAGCCAGAGCAATCAGGCAAGAGAAAGAAATAAAAGGGATCCAAATCGGAAAGGAAGAAGTGAAACTGTCACTATTTGCAGATGACATGATTTTATATATAGAAAACCCTTAAGAATCCACCAGAAAACTTTTAGAAGTAATAAACGAATATGGTAAAGTTGCAGGATAAAAAATCAACATACAAAAATCAGTTGCATTTCTATACACTAACAACGAAGTAACAGAAAGAGAAATTAAGAATACCATCCCATTTACAATTGCAACAAAAAGAATAAAATACCTAGGAATAAACTTAACCAAAGAGGTGAAAGAGCTGTACACAGAAAACTATAAAACATTGCTGAAAGAAATTGAAGAAGACACAAAGAAATGGAAAGATATTCCGTGTTCTTGGATTGGAAGAATTAACATAGTTAAGATGTCCATACTTCCTAAAGTCATCTATAGATTCAATGCAATCCCTATCAAAATTCCAACAACATTTTTCACAGAAATAGAACAAAGAATCCTAAAATTTATTTGGAACAACAAAAGACCCAGAATAAGTAAAGGAATCCTGAGAAAAAAGAACAAAGCTGGAGGTATCACACTCCCTGATTTCAAAATATACTACAAAGCCATAGTAACCAAAACAGCATGGTACTGGCACAAAAACAGACACACAGATCAATGGAATAGAATCGAAAGCCCAGAAATAAACCCACATATCTATGGACAGCTAATCTTTGACAAAGGAGCCAAGGACCTGCAATGGAGAAAAGAAAGTCTCTTCAACAAATGGTGTTGGGAAAACTGGACAGCCACATGCAAAAAAATGATAGTAGACCCTTACCTTACACCATACACAAAAATTAACTCAAAATGGATTAAAGACTTGAATGTAAGACCTGAAACTGTGAAACTCCTAGAAGAAAACATAGGCAGTACGCTCTTCTACATCAGTCTTAGCAACATATTTTCAAGCATCATGTCTGACCAGGCAAGAGAAACAATAGAAAAAATAAACAAATGGGACTACATCAAACTAAAAAGCTTCTGCACAGCAAAGGAAACCATCAACAAAACGAAAAGACAACCTAACAATTGGGAGAAGATATTTGCAAACCATACATCTGATAAGGGCTTAATCTCCAAAATATACAAAGAACTGATGCATCTCAACAACAAAAAAACTAACAACCCAATTAAAAAATGGGCAAAAGACCTGAACAGACATTTCTCCAAAGAAGATATACAGATGGCCAACAGGCACATGAAAAGATTTTCAAAATCATTAACTATCAGGGAAATACAAATCCAAACTACAATGAGATATCACCTCAGGCTGGTCAGAATGGCTATAATTAACAAGAGAGGAAACAACATGTGTTGGAGAGGATGTGGAGCGAAGGGAACTCTCATACACTGCTGGTGGGAGTACAAACTGGTGCAGCCACTATGGAAAACAGTATGGACATTCCTCAAAAAATCAAAGATAGAACTACCATATGAACCAGCTATTCCACTGCTGGGTATTTATCCAAAGAACTTGAAAACACCAATGCATAAAGATACATGCACCCCTGTGTTCATTGCAGCGTTATTCACAATAGCCAAGACTTGGAAGCAACCTAAGTGCCCATCAAGGGACGAATGGATAAAGAAGATGTGGTATATATACACAATGGAATACTACTCAGCCATAAGAAACGATGAAATCCAGCCATTTGTGACAACATGGATGGACATTGAGGGTATTATGCAAAGTGAAATAAGTCAGAGGGAGAAGGTCAAATACCGTATGATTTCCTTCATTAAGAAGTAGATAACAACAACAATAAACAAACACATAGAGACAGAGATTGGATTGGTGGTTACCAGTGGGGAAGGAGGGAGGGAAGAGGGCGAAAGGGATAATTCGGCACATGTGTGTGATGATGGGTTGTAATTAGTATTTGGGTAGTGAACATGATGTAACCTATGCATAAATAGAAGTATAATGATGTACCCCTGACATTTATACAATGTTATAAACCAATGTTACTGCAGTAAACAAAAAATTAAAAAATAAAATAACAAAAGATAACAAGTGTTGATGAGGATATGGAGAAAAAGGAACCCTTGTGTGCTCTTGGTGGGAATATAAATTGTTACAGTCATTATGGAAAACATTATGGAGGTTCCTCAAAAAATTAAAAATAGAACTACCATTTGATCCAGCAATTCCACTTCTGGGTTATATCCCAAGGGAATAAAATTACTATTTCGAAGAGATATTTGCACTGCCATGTTCATTGCAGCATTACTCACAATAGCCAAGATATGGCAACAATCTAAGTGTCTCTTGACATATGAATGGATAAAGAAAATGTGGTTTGTATAGTGGAATATTATTCAGCCTTAACAAAGAAGGAAATCCTGACATTTGTGACGACATGGATGAAACTGGAGAACATTATGCTAAGTGAAATAAGCCAGACACAGAAAGATAAATACTGTGTGATCGTTTATATGTGGAATCTAAAAAAAGTCAAACTCATAGAAATAGAGTAGAATGGAGGTTACCAGGGGTTAGGGGGTGGGGCAAAGGAGGATATGTTGGCCAAAGGGTACAAACTTTCAGTTATAAGATAAATAAATTCTGGAGACCTAATGTATAGCATGATGATTATAATTAATTATTATATACTTGAAATTTGCTAAGATAGTAGATCTTTAGTGTTCCAACTCCCCCACCAAAATGGGTAACTATATGGGTGGTGGATATGTTAATTAGTTTGATTGTGGTAATCATTTCATAATGTATACACATATCAAAACATCACATTTAAACCTATACAATTTTTATTCATCAATCTTATCTAAATAAAGCTGGAAAAACAAACCTGAAAAAACTCCAGCATGTATAGTGTGTTGCTACGCATATAAATAAATATGTATCTGGACAAATAGACAGTAAAATTTTTCCAATAAAAAAACAAAATTAGGTTAATCAATGATCAAATTAGAGAGAAAATTTCTCCTTTGAGCCTTAGATTTTTGCTTATTTTATCAAACAAAAGTTACTAGAATATTTTTTTTTTCATTTTCCTAAAATAATCATAACTGCACAATTTTTGTCTCCATAAGGAGTCAGCAGTGTGGTAGCAGAGGATATACTCTGGGCTCGTGGCTGAAGGTCCTGCTCTGGCCGGGCTCCAACGACTCACTGTGCTACCTTGGTTATCCTCTGTGAAGTGATTTGACTAAGTAACCTTGAAGGTCCCACCCTTCGAGCTCTTAAGGCCAAGGACCTTCGCTACTATCCTCCAGGATGCGTTGGGAGGGACACCAGCTTTCTGGAGATCCAAGGCTTTACTTCAGAAAGCTTTTTGGTCAACTACATTTTTGAAGCTGTCAGGTAAGCAGAATTACACAAGTTTCTTCTTAGAAACTTGGATATGCTCGAGTGCTTCAAAGGAGGCCGATACAGTGGGCAGAGTTTCCCACAGCTCTCTGATTGTGAAACACTTGCTGCATGGGCTCTGTCTCAGAAGAAGGCTTTAAAGAACTCACTCCAGGGAACACTGTAAACAGCAATTCACCGAACTCGAAGGTTAGAAAAGCATTTATGAATTGATAATGTTTTTTCTCTTATCAGAGGAAAGACAAAGAGTGTGTACACATCACCTTTTCTCATGAATGGAGAAATATTATGATTCATTCTAACATTTGTGTAGTTGGTCATGGGGTTGTTTTTCATTACATCAAATGAAGTATTATAGACGATTTTGTCTAAAACCTCTTCTGTTAGGTCCTTCCCCAGGAATTCCATCACTTTTCTAATTTCACGTTTTGGATCCTGTCAAGGAGAGTAGAAGAAACATAGTAGATTTTTTTCTAAGGTAAAAATGTAACAATAGTCAAACCTTAGAGAACTAAGCCTGGGAATAATGGTTAAAACATTTAAAACCAATGTTTTAAGAGCTTGTTAATTTATATTTAAAAATAATTCTAACAAGTTATGCTTATTATTATATGTAGATTGATGAATGTCAATAAACATGGCAATTTAAAGTGCAATATATTAAAACAATTGTGTTTCATCACGTGCTGTAGCTGATGCTAAGGGGATGTGCTGAGCAGGGTTTCCTCTGGGAAACTTAGTATTCTACTTCACTTTTACAGGGAGCAGATAAGGTATTTGGGAGAAGAGCTGGCTGTCTTTCAAAATAAACAGGTCATGGTTCCTTCTTGTGATTGGAGAGACACAAATGCACGGAGCGCTCGTTGCTCCGGCCTGGTACTGAGGAGCTGCAGGGCCTCGCTCTCTTGGCTTCTGTTCTGATGTCTGGTGACTCTGAATTTGGGCTTATTCCTGACTCTGGGCCTGTTGGGGATACCTGTTTACAGATGGACCTCATGAGAGCCCCTCACACTCTGAAATGGGTTCCTGCCTCTCCTAGAATTTAAGAAAAGGGCTCCAGTTTGGTGTGGGAGTTGCCCTGTTTGGAGGTCACCAGGCCGCCCCTCGCAGGTCTCCCCTCTTCTCACTGGCAGCTCTGACTCGAGGTTGAATGTCCTTCCTGGCCTGGGCGAATAGTCCCTGTGGCTCTCTCAAACAGGCACAAAGCTAGGGGAAGCAGGGGCTACACTGACACTTAGGAAAGCTGCAGAAAGCAAGGATGGACCGAAAGAGGGATTTTGACCCAAGCCAAACAGATGGAAGGAAATGCATTCTGTCTATCCAGAGGGGAGGAGGAAAGAGAAGCTGTGGATAATGAAGGGCACGAGTGGGTTAGTGATGTCGTAGTGATAACCATGTGACATGGACCATCACAGTGATGTCCATGTCATAAACAGAGGCTTGAAGGACCACGAGCCAGCCAGGGCTACATTGTTCCATAAATTTATTCTACATGTAAACTTACGACACAGCCTTGGAGCCAGGGATTACATATGCAAAGATGTTGCTAATTGGAAACTTTTATTTAAAATGACAAATCAAAATAGCTCTATTCTTCCTTACTAATTCTTTCCTGTTGAAAATCCTAATTCTGGAATCAGAGCAAATAATGGGGGGAAGGTAGAGGTCCTGGAAGGAGGAACCTGGAGAGCTAGAGAGGGAGAAAACTTGGAGCTCAAACAGGAGATCTCTTCCAAGCTTCTGGATGAAGTGAGAATTGACCTCAGAGCACAGTCAGGCCTGTAGGAAGGAACAGGCTGCCTCCGGTGCAGTATGGTTAATATGGTATCGGTACCAAGTTTGGAGTTATGTATGCTACATGGCAAGATGGTTGGAGAAGTTGAAGTTGGCATGCAAAATATTTTGCATAGATAAACTTTTATATGTTACTTTCCTTCATTTCTATCGTGGACCTGTAATTCTAAGAAAAGATACTATAAAGTCAAGATTCAAGTATATTTCTTACTGTGATCATTTCTTCGTAGAAAAGATAAAGAATGGGGTGACTGTCTTTCTTCCTCCACCAGCCCTTCACGTGGTCATACCAGGACCCCCATGCCACTGAAAGGAAGACACATAATGTATTTGGGCCATGAGATGGTGTGAGTAGGAAAAGGCAGAGAAGAAAATAACTTGTTTCTTCAGAATACAAATGGAAATTGTGGTCGATGCTACTCTAAAGTGGGAGAATTTACTTTTCACACCTCCTATATCCATTTTCTGCATGACTTTTCTTCCTTTTGGAAGCTGGCAAGATTACTCTCTCGGGATCTAGAGCCTGCTGCATTCAAATCCCAGCTGTGACACAGCTGTATGACCCTGGATCAGTTACTTAATCTCTCTGAGCCTCAGGTTTTTTTTTTTAATCCTAATTTCTGAAAAAGGGTCAATAATAGTACCTACCCCATGAGGTAATATTAGGACTTACTAATTTATTCCACAGAGCCTGCTGTGTGCTCAGCACTGTTCGAGGTACTGGGGCTAGAGCAGTGGACAAGACAGGTGGAAAACCCGCCTCTGGAAGTACATCTTGTATGGGAGACAAATGAGATACACGTGAAATATGTTGTGTACTAGATCATAATGCATGCTTAGGAGAAAAAATAAATCAGAGAAGGAGAGGGAAAGTGTTGGGTTTATGTAGGAGGTTGAAATGTTCACAGGCTGGCCAGAGAAGAGCTCTTTGAGAAGGCGATATTGAGTAAAACCCTGAAGAAAGAGAAGGAAAGCGCATTCCTGGGCAGAGGGAACAGCAAGGCGAAGCGCTGGGGCAGGAAGTGCCTGGTGTCTGAGGTACAGCGAGGAGGCCAATGGGACTAGGACAGGGTGAGAGAGGGGCAGAGGAGCAGGAGAAAGACGTGAGAGGTAAGGCGGCCCAACCCTGTGGGCCTTGTGGGTTACAGTAAGGGCTCTGGCTTTTACTCTGAGTGAGATGGGATGCCATTGGTGGGCTGTGAGCAGAGGAGTGAGGTGATCTGACTTCCCTTTTAACAGAATCCCTGTGATTTCTGTGTTGAGAAGAGACTGTAGCTTGGCAAGGGCAGAAGTTGAGAGACAGGGCAGAGGCTGTTCGCTTATCCAGGGAAGATGTGATGGTGGCTTGGATCAGGGAGGTAGGAGAAGTATTGAGGATTGGTAGGATTCTAAATATATTTTGAAGGTAGGGTTGACAGATTTGTTGATGGATTGGATGGGGTGTGCAAGAAAGAAAGAAGCTCAAGGTAAGTTCAAGATTTTAGGCCTGAGCAACTTAAAGGACAGAACCACAATTAACTATGATGCGGAAGCCTGCAGGAGGACCAGGTTTTGGAGGAAAGACAGGAGTTCAGATTTGGACATGTGAACTCTGAGATGCCTTGTAGACATCCAAGTGGAAATGTCAGCGAGGCAGCTGGGTCTATGCACCTGCAGCGCAGGGCCGAGACAGGAATAGAGGTGCCAATCTGGGACTCGTCAGCAGATAGATGACAACGAAGCCATGAGATGATTGAGATTGCCCAAGGAATGACTGTAGGGAGAAAAGAGAAACAAGCCAAGTGCAAGGGTCTGGGAGCTAAAGAGAAACCAGCAAAGGAGACTAAGAAGGAGCAGTCAGAGAGGTATGAGGAACATGAGGAAAGGGTGGTGTTCTGGGAGCCAATGAGGAGACCATTTCATGGAAGAGAGAGAGAGTAACCAATTGCGTTAGATGATGCTATGGGTTAAATGAGACAAGGACTGAGGATTGGCCTTTGGGTGTAGTAATATAGAGGTTGCTGGTGAGCTGGGCATGTTTTGGTGGTGTGGTGGGGAGACAGTGGAGGAGAGAAATTGAGGATAATAAGTGTGAGTCAGTCTTTCAAGGCATTGGCAGTAAATGGAATGAAAGGGGGCAGTAGCTGGGGGTGGGGAAGGTAGGGTCAACAGAGTGGTTTTTTATTTTATTTTTTAAGATGAGAGAAATAACAGCATGATCAAATGACCTAAGGCATATTAAAGCATTGATCTGGTAGTGCCTAGGATTAGTAAGTGTCTGGCACATAGTAGCTGCTCAATAAAGTTTATCTAAAAATTCATCAATGATTTTCCCCCTGCTTCTATCACATTATCCCTTCTGACAAGTTTGCCTTTCCTGTGCTCCATTTGCTAGAAAGCATCTGAAAGTCTCTCTAATGCTAGGCTGTCTGACTAAAAACACTTCACACCTCCCACCCCCAGCGATAGTTTCCAATCGTTAGGGAACATTCATTTAGCTTTTTTCTCTCTTCTGGCATATGATATAGTTATAAGGTGATGAACCATCCTGTTTTGTCTGGGATTGTGCCAGTTTTATCACCTAACACCCAGTGTCTCAGGAATTCTCTCAGTCTGGGACAAGCTGGTCTGGTTGGGCACTCCAGACATGGGACCAATCCTCACTTTGGCAGAAAGTACTCAAGCTACTTCAGTTGGTTAAAATGTTCAGCATGGTGCCTGGCACTGAGTAAGACCTTAATAAATAGAAGGAGATGCTGCTACTGTACTTCTTAGTTTTACTTACCCCGTGTCCCATTCTGGTAGCCCTGAATCTGCTTCATCAGGAGTTCACGTGTCTGTGTGTGCATGTGTGTCTATCTAGAAGAATACCCTTCAAGGCGTTGACTTCCAAGCTTCTCTCTGTGGAAGTACAACTTATCTCATGCAGGACAAGGGGTTGGAACTACACTCTCAGCTCTGATTTAGAAACAGCCATCTATACATCAGCCCTGACCCAACTTCTCACAAACCCCATGCTCTCAACTTGTTCAACCGGGTCACTTCCTTGTGGCTCACTCTTTGTCGAAAGGCATTCTGACATTATTGTTAAAACATCCACAACAAAATTTATTGAAGACATTAAACAAGTAAAAATATCTCAAGGTACAAATAGATCATTCTCAAAATGCATCTCATAAGGAACAAATTGCAATAATAATTTTTGTCATTTAGAATTATGAAAATCAAATGGCAATTAAAGGCATCATAGTTCCATGCTTTACTGGTGGACTATTACTAATGGAAAGAAATACTTTATCAAATTTATTCATAATTATTTTAGAGGAACAGGACTTAAATATAGGGGAACTGTAGAGGGCAGTTGTTTCTCCATAGGACAATATAAATAATAGCAAAAAGAGGTTCAGTTATAAATTTTGAATTTGCATAATCTAGTAATTTAATGCAAATGTTTAGGTTTTAATCATGCAAAGCCACCAATTCAATTTCATAGTGCAAACCAATTTGATATTATATTTGTATTGTACCTCCCAAAAGGTGTAACCTTGAAAAGGTTTGCTTAAATTGTCTTTTTTAACTTTTCAAACATCTTTTTATTATGAAAGTATTCAGATATACACATGAGTAAAGGGAATAGTATAGTGAACTTCTGTGAACCCATTACCCAGCTTCAATGGTTTAATCACTTTTTAATACTCTTTAGGCTTCTTTAGGAGAAGAGTTGCTGCGTTAAAAGCTCTAGCAGCATTTGCGATTGAGAAAAACTTTGAGGAACTTGTGGTAACTCGGTTTTGATGTTGGAAGCATGATTGTAAGGCCATGCATTTCTACACATGATAATTTGTGATCCCAAAGTGTCATGGGCCACCACATCACCACCACATCATGGTGGTCCTGGTTGGAAAACTTGCATATGTACACAATCTTTCTCTCCAGTTGAACATGTAGGCAGTTGGGAAGACTTCAACATGGCAGCTAAGCCTACAGGGTTTGAGCTTGACTAGACCCGCCTATGTTCAAATTCTAGTCCCTACTCTTATCAGCAGGGTAATCATAAGTTACTCAAACTCCTGCAAGTTATGGATATTATTACCATGCTTTAAAGATTAAACCAGTTAATGCATGTAAAATATTTAGCATAGGCTTAGAGTTGGAACCCTCTATTATTATAGCTGGTTTCTCTGCAATACTCGCTGAATTCCTTCAGTGGATATTGTCATTGGAAGCAGATCACCAACCACTGATGACACATAGCCAGGGCCATGCCACATCTCTCAAGGATGTTGCCTCTAGTCCTTCCCCCACAGAACAATCAGAGCTCCTTCTGTGGGTGAATTTTATTTCCCACAGAAGAAGAATTTTACGGGGAAACCTTATCCTATGCAGACATAGGTGGAGACTGGTTCCTTCCATTTGTTTTACCTTTGCCTGCCAAGAATGTCTTAAAGTACTCATCCCAGCTTCCTGGGTCAGGAAGTGTTTTGTTCATCCTTTGAAAATGGTAGTAGGACACCATGGTGTCCTTGGCATTCCTTGCCACGTAGATTATCTAAAGTAGTGAGAAGAAATGGAAGAGACAGAATGTAAATGATAAAAGGAGTTAGAAATTAGGCACTCAGTATGCATCTGTGTTCATACTAACCAAGTCCTAAAGGCCATGAATAATCTTTGTTCTCTTCCATTCATCATCCGGCAGCCAGTATAATCTTGTAAATATGCAAATATTATCGGGTTGCTCCCCTGTATAAAACTTTTCAATATCTGTACGTTGCTCTTAGGATTAAGTTAAAAATTCTCAACCTGGGATACAAGGGTCTGCATGATCTGACCATGGGGTGGCTCTCCAATTTCCCCTTGCTCATTGCCCACAGGTCACATTTAACCTCCCTCTTTCTTCAGTAGCACTTTTTTTGTGGATCTTTTCTAATCTTTCTGGCCATCCTTTTTTCAGTGCCTCCTGTTCTGCCATTCCTCTCTTAAATCAGGAGGTCTTAGACTGATGAACATCAAGAGGACTGTGCTTCTCTGTAAAACAATATGCAAAATTTTGTGTAGATGTGCACTTTGTCAGAAGCGGAGACACGACTTCCTTCAGATTCTCAATGGGTTTTGTGATCGCTGAAAGTTTAAAACCTTTAATTTACATGTTGGTTTTCTTTAGAGCTCTGCCTAGGGCCTACATTTATTCTCATTTTGTCCAATTTTCTTGTTTTTTTTTTGCCATTTTCTTCCATTGCTGTAAATTTCACTTATTTATGACTCATGAATATGTTCTTGATACATACCTCTCTACAGCCTCATACATCTCCACCTGAATGCCCTGCAGGCATTTCAGATTCTATGGGCTCAAAATTCAATTTGTCCTCACACAAACTTTCACTTCCTCCTTTGTTCTCTCTTTCCATTAGTGGTACAACCATCAACACAATTAAAGTCACAAAATCATACTAGATGCTTCTTTTTCCATCTCTTCCATAGCCAATCCTTGACCAAGTCCTGTAGATTCTGTCTGTTCTGTACATTTGGAATTCATGTCCTCACTGCCTCTGCCTTAATTTGAATTTTCCCGGTTCTTTCCCTGGACTGTTGCCATCTACACCTCATTAATATCCTGCTTTCAGTCTTGCCCCAGTTCCGTTCAATCCTCCATATGACTGTGTCCCCATGGGAGCTTTCTAACATGTAAATGGGATCATTTCACTTTCTTGTTTAAATTCTTCAATGGGACCTAAGTAGCCTATGGGATAAAGTCCAAACATTTTATCATGGCAACAAGGCCTTTAACCTCTGGCTCCTGCCTACCTTTCAGGCCTTGCATGTGTTTTCTTAAGTGTAAGAGTCTTGTCTTCTGCTCTTCTGGTAAACAGGAAAGCTCTCCCTCTTTTACCAATCTGCAAAGTCTTGTTTATTCCTCATGGCCCAACTCTTCTGTCACGCTTGTCAACCCTCCTTGTCAAGGAGTTATATACTCCCACCTTTATGCTCCCAAAACACCTTACCCAGTTTTTCATTATGGTCCTGTCCAGCCTACTGTTATAATTATTCTTATTCTACTGTTACCCTCAACACAGGCCTGGCTCTGTCTGCACTAACGATATATTGACATTTGTCTTCAGTCATTTTTTTCTTTCCCTGGACTCTAGATCTACACAGGAATATATACTAGGGTCAGCAAGGTGGATTGATTAAGGGCCTGGATACAGTCTAGAGAACCAGGGATGGTATAAGGTGTGGACCTTGACAAGACTGTCAAAGGGCACAGAACTGTCCCATGGAAAAGGAGGGGTGGGGACTGCTTTGGCCTACTGCCAAGGGCGCATCTGCAGACTCTCCCTGTAGGTAAGCACTTCTTTAGATTATGAGGCAATAAACCATCTCTTGGGGTCCTGAAAGAGTTGAAACAAATTCCTTGGTGACCAACTCATGATGAATGTGAAAATGCATCTGCACCCCATAAGCTTCAATACAAAAAATAATTTTGATTTTTATAAAATTTTGACACAATAATCTGATTTTTATTAGGTCTCAGAATGACTAGAACTTATAGGCACCCTTAGATGCTTGAAAGAGACAGTTTAGCTATAAGTGAAATAAAATGAGAGGATAGTGGAGCACATGGTTTCTAAGATTCCTTCAATGCCATCTTCTGATCACTTAAATACTCATTACCTCAAGGCTAGGAGCAAGCCAGCTGTGTATAAGCTTAGGAAGAATTTTGTGGTTGTAGAAGGCATAGAGTAGGCAACATAGGGTAGTGGAAAGATCATGGGCTGTCAGGTGAAGAAGACCTGGATTTTTGGCCCATCTCTTCCACCTTCCAGGTGTTTATCACTGGACAAATTGTGTAACATCTCTGAGCTACAGTGTGCTCATCTGTACCTGTCCCTCATAGCATTACTGAGGGGCTGAGGATGCTTGGAACCAAGCCTCATAGATATTGGTCGTCTCCCTCTTCTCAGTATAGGTGTGTACTGAGCTCATTCTTATCAATGAGAAGATGATCACAGGTCCCATAATCTGTTCCTTGGTGCTCCTGGCAGACACACATGGGATGACTGGACTGTGTTTCTGACACAAAAAGCACTTCCAACATTCTTATAGGGAAAATCCGTCTCTGAATATTTTTGCTTCATACTTACCTTACAGTTTTTCTCCCAGAAGGATGGAGGCAGTAGTTGCACTGGAAGATGAGTTTTCAGGGTCCTTGGGGAAGGCATTGCATTTGCCTGGTTAAGTCCTGAAAAATTATTCTGGCTTATTCTTTAATTTTTTAAAAGTTTTTATTTTTTATGCAATTGATTTTGTCAGTTTTTTCCACTTATGCTGGGTTTTATGTCATGGTTAGCCCTTCTTCACTCCTAGATGATAAAAACCATTCTTCCTTGTTTTCTTTTAGTACTTTATGTTTAATTTTGTGTGATAAAATCTTTGATATGTTGGCCTTCACTTGGTGTCTAATTTACTACTGAGTCCTCATCTCCATTTCTCATCCCATTAACCTTCAAAAATAATTACAGCAGGACCACTCAGGATCAAGGGGGTTGTTGACGTAGATGCAAATGAGGACACTGAGACCACACGGGAGGATTTAGGTTACACACTGATCATCTAGATGATCCAGAACAAGCCTATATTATATTTTTAAATTACCATTCAAATAAAATAATAATTAAGAAATTGTTGTAGAGGTCTTGAGGACTTGCAAAGATGTGTCCACAGATGGCCTCTAAGATCAAATCCAAATTACTTATTGTAGTTTAGAACACTCTTCAAAATCTGTTCCTAGTTATTTTTAACTCTAATTTTTGCCACTTTTTCCCAAGCACCCTGGTGTGACACTGACTGAGCGGTTTTAAAAACATGACACGTTAGGCTAGTTCAAAAAATAAATAAATAAAAGACAATGAGCATTAGTTTGTTAATTCATTTTCCAAAGATGTGTTTATAAGTCAGATGTTTTATAAAGATGAACAGATTTCCATGTGGGTGCACCACAGTCTATTTAACTCCATCCTATACCTCAGATATATATACCTGGAGTAGTCCCTACATATATATTGTATATATATATAGCTTAGTGGTTAAGAGAATAGACTTTACAAACAGAATTCCTGAGTTCAAATATTGGCTCAGTTACCTATTAGTTATGGACTTTGAGCAAATCATAACCTCTCTGTGTCTCAGTTTCTTCATCTGTAACATGGGTATAAAAAGCAGCTGCCTCACAAGTGTGTTGAGAAGACTAAATGCAATAATACATGCAAAGAGTTTAGAATAATGCCAGGCACATGGTAAGTGCTATGAAAATCTTAGCTATGACTATATCATTTGTTAGTTTTCTGTGGAAAGTGCATTGTGAAATCTAACTCTGGACGCTGGGGTACTTGGTGCCAGGCTTCCTTGACACTGGCTTTGAGATCTTGTTAGCACTGCTTAAATAGCTATGATAGATATGTAGTCAAAGGTTAGCATAAGTTAGCATAAGGGAAGCCATCTTGTAGAGGGGAACCATGTTGGAACGATAAAGGAGGCTGATCCACAAGACACCCCCCCCTTTTCTGAGTCAACAGTGCTTTAGTTTGCACATAGCCTGGATGAGTCCACACCTGCTTGTGTGCAATACGCATGCTTTGCTACTTTCTCGGCCTTGGTATATACATAGACCTCCCTATTGCGATAAGGCAGTAACTTCGTTCTTTAAGTTTTCTCAGGAATGTAACGACCTCCAGAAAGGAGCCCTATGCTGATATCCATCGCTGGTGACAAGAAAAAGGGATGATCCGGTGTCTCAAGGACTACACCTCCAGATGGTTGCATTCCGAGACCCCTCCTTCTTTCAGCCCATTTGCCCTATATAACTGCTTCAAATGTTTGTAGTTTTAAGATGGTTGTTTAAGGACACTAGTCTGCCATCTTCCCCCTTGCTAGCAAGCTACAATAAAAGACACTTTCTCACCTACCACCTTGCCTCTGGACTGTTGGCTTGTCTTTGCAGTGAGTAGAGGACCCCTATTTGGCAGTGAAGTCTCACATGGGAAAACATGGCCTCCGTTGGGGGAGGGGTAGGTAGATATTCTTTGTTACTTGTAACTCACTGACACTTCATTTAATAGAGAGATAATACCTCTCTATTGTTAAGTATTAGGGCTAATTAAGTTTTTAAGTGAAGGAACCTACCTGGATTTGCAGAAGAAAAGATAACTTTCATCCAGCATTTAGAATTGGGGAATGAAAGGAGTTTTTTTTTTTTTCTTCAGTGTGTGGTTGACTTTCAGACTCTCAACTCCCAAATTGTCCATCTTTATCTGAAGATTATGATTTTTTAAATTGTAGACTTACCAGAATATGTTGTTATTACCAGCTCCAAGAAAGGCTGTCGAAGTGGAATGGAAGCCCACCTGCTCTTCTCAATGTCTCCATTGTTCTGAATCAGATCGACAATTTCCTGTGTCCAAGTGGTTCCTGAAAGAAAGTAAAATAAAGAACCGAGGAACTGACTATTGATTTTCTGCAACTTACAGTTTAGAAACATCTGATGCTACACAAAGAATTAATTTGTCTATCAATGACTCACTTATGTTATTTACTACGTTGAATTAAAATCAACTATTAAGATTATATTTTCCTCACCAGAAAGTTTAAAGGAAGAACTGTGTGACAAGAGATTTTCACATATTGAGGTATATGGGGTAATCAAAACTGATTCGGCTTGAACTGAAAAGCCTGACTTATGGCCTATCAAACATACACTGTACATCTGCTTAACCATTAAAGTAAGAATGCACTCTCTTAAGATAAGAATGCACACTTCCCCTCCTACACCCTATGGGTAACGCCCTATTGGTAACGCCCGGATCAGTCCCTTTCCTGACTTCACGGTCATGGTGACCTGCTAATTTGCAACTGAATAGCTCTTTGAAATTTTGATGGAAATGTATTCTGTTTAATGTATGTTCTTTGTTCTAAAAAGATATAAGACTGTGCTGAAAACCATGCTTCTCCGGAACACCTTCTAAGGCCTTCCTGGATTATAATCCTCACTCTGGCTCAAGTAAACTCACCTTATTTCTCTTATCTATAGAATGGTCATTGGTTATTTTGCATCAACATGTGACATTCATTTTTATACTCCAATGATGTACTTTTCAAAATCTGAATACACATTGGTATTTCTAGAAAATGATAATACAAATAAATATTATATGTAACAATAGGGGTTAATTTAAAAAATATCTCCATTTGAGGAAAATCATAGAAATTCCCAAACACTCACTTTTATTATTAAACCCTGGCTGCTAATAAGTAATCTTGTTTCTCCTCTCTGGTTACGTTTTTAGAACCATGAAATTGATCCAATGCGAATAATGTGAAAAGGAAGGAAAAATAAGAATCCCAAGTAATCCACAAACCTGAAAAATCTAGACTGAATGAATTCCTTTTTAAAAAGCAGAGATTCAATGTAATACCAAACGGTGACTTCTACAAGAAAGTTGAATTGGTTTTAAATGGAAAAATAACCTTTGCTGCATTTGGGGATAATATTTGTTTCTCTCTGAGGCCTCATCTATGATCTCCTTCCTGATTCTGGGGGTTCTCTCAGCCCTGAGCACCTTTGGCCTCTGCAGTGTTTAGCCTTCCAGAAAGTCTCTCCCTGTTTGGCTTCTGGGACACTTGGCTGATCTGGTCTTGTGTCTCTGGAGGGGAGCCTGGTTTGGATGTGTGTAGGGGTGTGGAATCATCTGGACTCCAGTCCTATTTCTGGGACATACGAATTGGGTGGTTTTGGATAAATTATGTAAAACCACCCAGCATCAATTATTCTCATGTGGTTTTGAGAATTAGAAGAGAAAATAGGCAGAACCCAGCTTACAGTAGGCACTAAATAAATGTTAAGTGTCTTAATTTTTTGACTATGTTGGTGCTACTATACCTGGAGGGCCAGAGCCAGTACATAGGAGACTATCTTGCTCAGGTAACCCCTGGGGAGGAAGGTGCCATTCTTGTCATGGTGCCCTCATGCCCATTTCCCTTGATCCTGGCTCGTCCTTCCCTAGTATCTTGATGGTGGTCTCTGGTTGCTGTTCCATGGCTCCCCTTCTAGACTGTTCTCTGGTACCACATCTGCTCAGCTCTTAATTGGTTCCCACTCTTCACTAAAACCGATTTCTCCTTCTGCTCTCCTGGAATCAGATTTAGCTTCATCTTTGAGCCTTTTGTTGCCTCCCTGTCAATTTATTATCCTAACTCTGTAGCATTTGGTTCTGCCCAATCCAGGCTGCTTTGGGAACAGCGGAGAGCCTTTCTCCACGTAGGCTGACTCTGCTTCTTTTCCTGGATTCTGTGGCTGGCTGAGCCTCTCAAAGGAAGTCATGTGTGTCCTCTACCTGCAGATTCCACTTCCAGACTTGGATTTGCTGTTGTAAATGCTGTAAGCATCTCAGGAAACATAGGCTGCCTTGGTGGTTGGTTCAGGCCATACAAGGGCTTCTGCTGGACTTCTTTGCCTCACACTCCAGACTCGTCCTGCAACCCAGCCTGTTGACAGAAGCCCTCACACCATGACTTGCACTCACCAGGAACTACCCCCTCTAGCCTCAGGAAAGCTGAATCCCACTAGCCCATGCTCCTAGAGTCATCACTACTGCCTGAAACCCAGTGCAATCTGATATCTGCCCTCCTATGGACTCTACCTACTAGCTGGCATCTTCCCAGACATGGATGTTGACCTGAATAGAATCCCAGCAACCCATGACATGGCTCAGGCAAGCTGCAGCTGGAGTTATGCCCTACAGCCATATATGGAGGATTGTGAAGTGTACAGGATGTGCTACCCACATTTCCCTTCTGAACAGAAGGGTTTATTCTCCCAGTTGCTGGGGGTGCTGCTGGCAGATAGCCTCCAGGTATTCATCCCTCTCCAGGATCAAGGTCATGCCCCTTTCCTGGGGCAGCTTGCATCCAGTGACTGGCTGACAGCGTTCCTCTCACCCCAACTGGGATAACACCAACTCTGAAGGGCCACCTCAGCTTCAGAGCATCCCATGGGGTTGGATGAGGCTTTTTTGGGGACTGAGTTGAATCTCAACTCCTCCCTCTGCCCAATCCCTCTTCCTTCTCTTCCATTCCCCAGTGATCCCAAGAGCACTCCCTATTAAACATTCCACACACTTATTTCTGATTCAGAGTCTGCCTCCCAGGGCACCTGACCTATGACATGGACAGAAAAGAGGCTGATTTGGGAGTGATTTAGGATTATGACAGGCTGACTTAGGTAAGCTAGTAAGTAGCAGATGGGAGCCTTATGTGACCTTGTTTGGAGTTGAGATATTTACAGAAGTAATAAAGTTAAAATGATGTCATTAGGGTGGGCTGTAATCCGATATGACTGGTGTCCTTATTAAAAGGGGAAATTTGGAGATAGGCATGCCTACAGGGAGAACACCATGTGAACACGAAGACGGCCATCTGCAAACCACATAGAGAGGCCTGGAGCAGATCCTTCCTCACAAGCCCTCAGAAGGCAACCAGCCCTGCTGACCCTTGATTTCTGAATTCCAGCCTCCAAAACTGGGATACAATACATTTCTGTTGTTTAAGCTACCCAGTTTCTGGAACTTTGTTACGGTAGCCCTAGCAAACTCATACACTGCCTTCATAATAATCACAGTAGTTCCAAGTTTCTTCACTGTACAGTAGTTCCCCCTCATCTGTGGTTTGACTTTTTGCGGTTTTAGTTACCCACGCTCAATCCTGGTCTGAAAATCTTAAATGGGAAATTCCAGAAATAAACAATTCATAAGTTTTAAATTGCATGATGCTTTGAGTAGCAATGTTGGAATTTCACGCCATCCTGCTCTGTCTTGCCTGGGATGTTAATTATCCCTTTGTCCAGCGTGTCTACTCTGTATACACCACCTGCCCATTAGTCACTTAGTAGCCATCTCAGTTATCAGATCGACTGTTGGGGCATCGCAGTGCTTGTGCTCAAGTTACCCTTATTTTACTTAATAATGGCTCCAAAGCACAAGAATAGTGATGCTGGCAATTGGGATATGCCAAAGAGAAGCTGCAAAGTGCCTCCTTTGAGTGAAAAGGTGCAAGTTTTCCACTTAATAAGGAAAGAAAAAAATCATATGCTGAGGTTGCTAAGATCTATGGTAACTTTTACTACAGTATATTGTTGTAATTGTTCTATTTTATTGTTATTTTTGTTAATCTCTTACTTGCCTCATTTATAAATTAAACATTATTGTAGGTATGGATGTATAGGAAAAAACATTGTATATATAGAGTTTGGTACTATTCACAGTTTCAGGCATCCACTGGGGGTCTTGGAGTGTATCCCCTATGGATACGGGGGGACTAATATACTTTCCTTGATCTAAATTAGGACCCACCAGTATTCTCTCATTATACCCTCTATGTTTCCTTCTTAGCCCTTAACACAAGTTGTAATAAAGATCTGTGTAATTGTTTGTTTAATGGCTTAATGTTCTTCTCCAGACTGGATTGTAAATGCCAGCAGGGTGAAGATAATGAACATTTTGTCTATCACTGTGCCTAGTGCTAGTCTCTGGTATTTAGAAGATTCTTGGTAAATTGTTGAATGAAAGAAAAAAATGGTTAGCATAAATGTTTTGACCTGAGGAATCTGCTTTGGCTAGTTATGTATTTTTAATAAATAAACTACTCTATCTCTAAAAAAAACTTTGTAGTTTTATAGAAAAATTTCAGATTCTTTGCCATTCTATCTAATTTATAGGCAAGGACATTGCTTTCCTCCACTCTTAAACTTTACCGTATTGTCCTAAAAAGAGCTGACACATGCTCTGACTTCCATTCCCCCTTCTCATGTCTATTTACATACCTGCTTTGGGATAGGAAGCAATGACCAGGTCATCCGGCTTGGCTTGGAAGTTCCAGATTTTATCCCAGATGTTGCATGTATTCTTTTCTAGAAAAATCCCTTCTACTTGGGAAATTTCTCCTCGGGGTAGCAAGGCCCATTCTAACTCCCCTGTCTCTTCCACCTTATCCTTAGCCATTCTCTCCATCTTGGTCTTGGGTACCAGTGGGGGAAAGTGAAAAGTAAATGAAAGTTAGGATTCACACAGGTTTATATACTCAGTGCTTTGGGCACAGAGCTCTAGTCATCTGTTACAGGTATGTGTGTTCAGACAAACAAAGAGAGGTAATTTCCATGGCTTTGTACATCCTGAGTAACTGGAACAAAATCCTTAACATTGTGCCAGAATATGCCTTCCTTAAGGCAAGACTCTGGCGGGGCCCCACCTTGATGCTGCCAAAAGGAAGTATAGTGGGAAGGCAGCTCAGCTAAGGGGACTGTCCAAGTCCAGAAGGTCATTTCCTGGTCCTGTGGATGCCCACTAAGATGGGGACTTGTGAGGGGTCACTGAAGGGATGTCTGGAGCAAGTCTCCAGGAAACCACCTTCCTTCCTCCCTTTCTTCTCCTACAGTTAGTGATTCTGTGTTCTGGCCTTGGTCATCCAAGGAGATTTAGAGAAACATCTCCCCCAGACTGAGCAGAACTGAGCTTCTGTTAATGTGTCATGTGTTAGAGGCACGTGTTGATGTTGCCAGTGGGGACAATTCAGCTTGGAATTCCATCCCAATTTCCAAGGCTGAATTAGAAAGTTGCTTAATTCTCAAGGCTCTGTTCTTTTCTGTATATGTGAGGTTAGACTGTACTATTTGAGGACTATTACCAGACAGAGCTTTTAAAATTAAGCATAATTAACATACAGTAAAATGCACAAACCTTAAGTTTACATCTTGATGTGTTTTTACTTGTACCTACGCCCGTGTAACTACGACCTACATCAAGATATAGAACACTTCCATCACCTCTTCAAGTTCCCTCCTGCCGCTTCCCAGTCAATGTCTCACTACCAACCCATGCCCAAGACAAGCACTGTTCTGACTTTTATCATCATGGAAAAGTATTGCTTCTTCTTGAACTTCATAGTAACGGCATCATGCATTATGTACTCTTCATGTCTGGCTTCCTTCTTTCAACATGGTGTTTTCGAAATTCATCGATATGGTTGCAAGTGTGAGTAGTTCCTTTATTTCTATTGCTGTGTACTAGATCACTAAATGAATATACAATTTGTGTGTCTACTCTTCTTTTGGTGGACATATGGGCTGATTCCAGTTTCTGGTGATTATGAATAAAGCTTCTATGAGATTTTTGTACTTTTTTTTTTTTTGTGGACATATGTACTCATTTATCTTGGGTGTAAGCCTAGGATCTGAACTGCTGAGTCATAGATATGTTTAACTTGAGTAGAAACTGCCAAACAGTTTCCCAATACATAGATAAGGACACAGCTTAATGATGTCAAAAGAGCCACCTTACCATCTGTCTGAATGACTTCCAAAATCTTCTTCTACTTCTGAGATTCTTTCTTTCCAGTACTGTGGCAAGAATGGCAACCTTTTATTCATCTCCCTTAGTTGCTGGCTCAGGTGGGTATCTGCCCTGTAGGACTGTACGTTTCACTCACTTTGAAGTGAATCCAGCATTGTCCCTGTGTCACTCTGTGTCACTCAGAGAGTCAGGCTTCTCCAGGAGTCACTTCTACCAGAATTTCTCTGTCTCAAGATTGACCAACCCAAGTGAGAAGATTCTTCTCTCTGTCACCTTAAAGGGATTTTAGAGTCCGTACTGTTCATCTATGTTCTAGTATGTGTCCTCTGGCATGTTGAGTGTTGGCATTAATCACAAATTTCAAACAAACCATTATAAAAGTCATCTGGGAAACAGTTGTTTCTCTACTTCAGCATCTGTTACTACCACTGTTTCCCTGACAGCCCTCACATGTGTTGCAGGATCTTCGGAGAAGACTTGCCACTTGGGATCCTGGGGTAGAAGGCAGAGAGGGAGAGTTTGCTAACTATATTATAGTTGATTGCTTCTTTTTTTCGGTAAGTCTAGATATTTTCCCAGTTTTTTTTTTTTTTACATGCGATATATATATTAGTTTGAACCATCTGAAATTGCCATTTTTGGGATTTAAAAATGTCAGATACTGGCTGGCCCACTTGTTAAGTTACTGACTTTCAGGTCCAAGTCCACTGCTCTGTGGTTTCCTTTCAGATGTGGGGGCTGGAACTCTGCAGTCCGTGTTTCTGCTTGGCCAGCTGGCCCCTCTGTGTCTCTGCCCATAGGGAGAGTAAGAGACGAGAGTGAGAACACGGATTTGTTCCCTTCTGTGAGCGGGACCCCAGAGATGTTTCTTCCCTCCACAGTGGCCGTGCCTTTCTGCAGCAACAGCTGAACACAGTTTACAGTTTTCTCACACTTGCAGAAACAGCCTCCTCATGACCTCAGAGACACCAGCCCGGCCCAGCAGTGCTCCCTCCCCAGAGCCTGGAGTTTCTGCTCCAGGCACCTCTCCTCCCAGCTTTTAAGTAATTTCAGTCATTCTGAAGTTGTTGCCTTTATGATACTTGAATGTTTTTTCTTTCTTTTTTTTTTTTTTTTGCCAATTACAGATGATTCAACCTAATACTTACTTGCGTATCTGAATTTAATAGTACATCATAAATATAATGGTCACTCTAACAAAAGGAGAATAATGTTCTCTTTTTTAGTGAGAAGCAGACACTTGGCACATAAGAGATTTATTGGAAACAATGCTTATGAAGGAAAAATGAGGAGGCGGCTGTCAGAGCATGGTGCAGGACCAACCCCTATGGAGGAGAGTAGGGGAGAAGGAAGGCTGGGTAGGAAAAGTCTTAGACTGTGGTCCAGTTCTGAGGAATTCTTGAGCCAAAGTCACCCATTAGAGAAAATACTCCTATTGGGAAGTCCAGGGCCAGGTAAAGGGGCAGAAGAAGTTGGCCAGCTGACCTCAGGACCTTTGTACCTTGATTTAGAGCCCTAACCACCAGTCTCCTAAGTTCCACAGTTCCTGTTACAACCATGCGGTCTATACTTGAAGACCTGCAAGACTAGTTAACAAAATGATTTTATTTTCCAGGTGCATGTAGAAAGGAAAAATGTACATAATTTCTATTTCTTGCCTGAACAATTTGAGCAAGTTCAGAAAGTCATTTCTAACGGAAAAGCAGTGATAAATAAAATAAAAACTATAAGATAAGGTAATAAAATTGTCCCTATGTGGCCTAGATTTTTAACTCCCTCTCTGTAGGGTTCTGTGTGGAAGGTCAGAGAAGTGTCAGCCATTTTCCTACTATAGTCTTCATTGAGTCTCTTATTCTGTGCACTTTGAGGTAATTTTTTCAGTCTCCCACAGTCCCTGAAAGACAACGAAGTCATACTTGAGAGATTGGGTGGGAAGTCTATTCTAAAAGCTTTCTCCTTGAAGTGAAATTTTAGAAATAAATAAAAAGTACTAATTTTTATTACAAATACATATCACCATCTATTTTCTTTCAAAGAGTAATATTTTGAGAAAACTTTAGAATTATTGGTAGTATAGTGATAGTTAAAAATTAAATGACCATATTAATATTCTTTTTAAAAATACTGGCTATGAGGGAGTATTGTTCTCACTGAAGTTTGCGATGGCTGGAAAGTACCTTTTCTCATAAATGGGTGGATGGAGTGGTCCATGACATCAGAAGACAGCATTGTGTAGCTGGTCATTGGATTTCTTTCAAATGAAGTGTGCTGAACGATCTTTGACAGTCTCTTCATCTAGCTTCTTACCCAAAACTTCTATTACCTTTTGAATTTCTTGTTCTGGGTTCTGTGGGGGTGGGGGTGGGGGGCTAGGACTACAAGTAATCCTTAGGGGATTTTGGTGAGAGAATCAAGAAAAGCAAGGAAACAAAATCTGGGTGAAATTCTTTCAATTTATTCCATCTCAGTATTTGTGATATTGTTGGTCTTGCTCACTTGAAGAAGACAGGTGTTCTGTATCTTTAACTTCAGGGTATTACATTCTCTTGATTTCTCTCTCTCTGTTTCTTCTGCCTTTCTCACCAGTCAACCGTCTTCATTGTAACTTTCCTTTCAGAAACATATGATGACTTCCAGTATCTGCAGTTTTCACCCAATCCCTCTCTCGTCTACTCTGACAGGCCCCTGTCTCTGCTCTATTACCCCATCCCTAGTCCCTGCCCCAGACACAGACCCTAATTCTTTTCCTTGTAGTTTCACTGGCCAGCTCCTGCTCTGACCTTCCCCAACCCTACATTTTTCTCTTAGCTGCAGAATTTTTTTCATCCTCGAATCTGTACTAGATGCCCATTCATCAGAAAGATATTCAACTAACCCCACCTGGAATATTCTCTTAGCTTATGGGTATGTCCTTGCATATTTATTTTAGCTTCTAAGAAGGGTGAATGCTATGAATAATATAAACCGTAGAGGAAGATGACATCTGTTTCTGAATTTTTGAAATTGGAGGAAGTAAAGCAGTGAGATCATCTAGGTAGGTATTTTTTATAATCCAAGTATGGATAATCCAATTCTTAGGCAGTATTTATGTGTACCAAAGATTGACGGAATGTTTCCCCAGGAAGCTGAACAAATCAACTAGTGGCTTTTGGGCCAAGTAGAACACCAGTTGGAGAAAAAACTGTTTTATGTGATTGGCAGGTACTTTGAGGTCATAACCTTACATGGATCTGAAAAAGCAAGAAGCAAATCGTCTCTGTGAACAAAGTGAAAGTAAAGGCAATCTGAGAGCCAAAGAGGATATAGAGGCTGGTTGCATAATTCTTGCCTCCAAGAACCTCTCAGATAGGGAGAGAAAAGTGTTCATCTTGGACTTCCACGGGCCATCATGGTTCAATCAGCTCTCCCAGCCCTAAGGGTCCAAGAGTCCTTCTCTGGTTCCTGCCCCGTGACACAAGGCAGTGCATGTGGATATTTTATCCTGAAAGTTTCCTTGCTTTGCTAATAAGTATGTAGTGGATGAGGAGGTGCGTTGTCTACTTTCCTTCATTTCCTTGTAGAAGAAGTAGAGAATTTGATGCAAGCTTGTTTTTCTTCTTCCATCATCCTTTTACATGGTTATACCAGGAACCCATGCACATTGAAAGAAAGAGAATGGGGGAGTGGTCTGACTTGCCTAAGAGCTGGTATATGAAGGCTCCCTAAGCTGGGGCTGAGGTTTCAAAGGGAGGTGTTTGGTGAAGTTGGCTTTGGAGCTAGGTTGTTCTTGTCTCCTTTCCTCTCACTGTAGAGTAGACATTATTAAGGCTTCATAGGACCCCTTGGGATCCACTCACCCTCCCCTTCACAGATGCTTCAGAGTACTGATTCCATGATCTGGAGGCGGCATGGTCACAGGGACATGGTTAACCTGTGGAAGTAACAGTAGGACACTGTGTTGTCTTTGCCACAGAGATTGTCTAAAATAGTGGGTGAAACTGGGGTGAGAGAAAGAAAATATTATTTGTATTGTCATCAGTAGTCTGCAAATGAAAGAATGTGCCCACAGGGAGCTCTGAATGCATAAGGCCTCTAGCAGAATTCAAGGAGCAACTCGGTTCAGGAAATATTTTGTTTTATCTTTTATTTTTTAAAAATTATTTGATTAAGGTCATATTGGTTTATAACATTGTATAATTTCAGGTGTACATTATTATATATCAGTTTCTTTATAGACTGCATCATGCTCGCCACCAATAGTTTAGTTTTTATCTGTCACCATATATATGTGCCCCTTTACCCTGTTTGCCCAGACCCCACTCCCTTCCCCTCAGGTAACCACTAATCTCTTCTCCTTATCCATGTGTTTATCTTCCATATATGAGTGAAACTGTATGATGTTTGTCTTTCTCTGTCTGGCTTATTTCGCTTAACATCATACCTTCAAGATCCATCTATGTTATTGCAAATGGGACGATATTGTCTTTTTTTATTGGGGGGGGGTAGTATTCCATTGTGTATTTATACCACATCTTCTTTACCCATTCATCAGTTGATGGACACTTGGGTTGCTTCCACATCTTGGCTATGGTGAATAAAGATGCAGTTGTGGGAGATCAAGATTTGGCCACCCTGAAATCTCTCCTTACCTTGATTGTTTTCTCTGATGGACATTTGACCTCCCCCACTAACTGCCTAAAGAATTTGACATGGTGGCTCCTTCCTGGAACAGATCTTCTATCATGATGGCTGTTAAGATAATGTAGGATAAATGTTACAGTAGGAAAGGCACCAACAAGCCCATCTTATCCAAGTTCTGTCTCTCTGGCCACACTCTCTGGATGGCCCTGCAAGGACATGCCAGACAAACATTTACATTTATAAGGGAAATCTCCATTTGTAAAGGTATCTCCCTCTCTGTTTTGGGAAGAGGGGGGATGGCCTCATTTCTAGAGACTTATCAATGTGGAAGGTGAGGCCTTAAATCTGCATAATAACCTTACTCTTGTTTACTGTGCTTTAGTGGTAATCTCCTGTAACTGACTCCCCCTACCCCCAACATCCTCCTTTGTCGGTGGCTGAACATGGTATTTAAGACGAAAATTTCTGCTATTGTGTTGAGAAACGCAGTGTCCCTGCTTTCTCCCATGTACACATGTTATTAAACTTGGTATTATTTTCTCCTGCTAACCTGTCTTGTTAATTACTTGGCCAGCCATAAGAACCTTAAGGAAAAGGGCAGAGGAAGATTCTCCCACTTCCCCCGACACAGTGAACACAGGGGTGCATAAATATCTTTGTATTGTTGATGTCATGTTCTTTGGATAAATACCCAGTAGTGGGATAGCTGGATCATATGGTATTTCTATTTTTAATTTTTTGAGAAATCTTCATATTGTTTTCCATAGTGGCTGCATCAGTTTGCATTCACACCAGCAGTGTATGAGGGCTCCCTTTTCCCCACATCCTCTCCAACACCTGTTATTTCTTGTCTTGTTAATTATAGCCATTCTGATGTGTGTGAGGTAATACCTCATTGTAGTTTTGATTTGCATTTCCGTAATAATTAGTGATGTTGAACATCTTTTTGTGTGTCTATTGGCCATCTGTATATCTTCTTTGGAAAAATGTCTCTTCATATCCTCTGCCCATTTTTTTATCAAGTTGTTTGTATTTTTGTTGTTGAGTTCTTTATATATTTTGGAAATTAACCCAATGTAGGATATATGATTTGCAAATGTTTTCTCTCAGTTAGTGGGTTGTCTTTTCATTTTGTTCATGGTTTCCTTTGCCTTGGAGAAGTTTTTTAGTCTGATGTAGTCCCATTTTGTTTATTTTTTCTTTTGTTTCTCTTGCTTGAGTAGACATGGTATTTGAGAAGATGCTGCTAAGACTGATGTCAAAGAGCAGACTGCCTGTATTTTCTTCTATAAGTTTTATGGTTTCAGGTCTTACATTCAAGTCTTTAATCCATTTTGAGTTAATTTTTGTGTATGGAGTAAAATAATGGTCTACTATCATTCTTTTGCATGTAGCTGTCCAGTTTCCCCAACACCAATTATTGAAGAGACTTTCCCTTCTCCATTGTATGTTCTTGGTTCCTTTGTCAAAAATTAGCTGTCCATAGATGTGTGGCTTATTTCTGGGCTTTCAATTCTGTTCCGTTATCTGTGTGTCTGCTTTTGTCCCAGTACCATGCTGTTTTTATTACTATAGCTTTGTAGTATGTTTTGGAGTCAGGGATTATGTGGCCTCCAGCTATGTTCTTTTTTCTCAGGATTGTTTTTGCTCTTTGGGGTCTTTTGTTGTTCCATATAAATTTTAGGATTCTTTGTTCTATTTCTAGTGTCATTGGCGCTTTGATAGGAATTGTATTGAATCTGTAGATTGCTTTAGGTAATATGGATATTTTACCTATGTTTATTCTTCCAATCCATGTGTATGGAATATCTTTCCATTTCTTTATGTCTTCTCCCACTTCTTTCAACAATGTCTTATAGTTTTCATTGTATAGGTATTTTACCTCCTTGATTAAATTTATTCCTAGATATTTATTCCTTTTGTTATGATTGTAAATGGGAGTGTATTCTCGACTTTTTCTGCTAGTTTGTTTTGAGTGTATAGAGATGCAACTGATATTTGTGGGTTGATTTCGTACCCTGTAACTTTGCTGTAGTTGTTGATTATTTCTAATAGTTTTCTGGTGGATTAGGGCTTCCTATATTTAGAATCATGTCATCCACAAAGAGTGAGTTTTATTTCTTCCTTTCCAATTTGGATTCCTTTTATTTCTTTGTCTTGCCTAATTGCTCTGGCCAAAACCTCCAGTACTCTGTTGAATAAGAGTGGTGACAGTGGGCACCATTGTCTTGTTCCTGTTCTCAGAGGGGTGACTTTCAGTTTTTCACCATTAAGTATGATTTTGTCTGTGTGTTTGTCATATATGGCCTTTATTATGTTGAGGCACTTTCCTTCTATATCCATTTTATTCAGAGTTTTTATCATCAACGGATGTTGGATCTTGTCAAATGCTTTCTCTGCATCTATTTAGGTGATCATGTGATTTTTATTCTTCATTTTGTTAACGTGGTGTATCACGTTGATTTATTTGCACATGTTGAACCATCCCTGCATCCCTGGAATAAATCCCACTTGATCATGGTATATGATCCTTTTAATGTATTGCTGTATTCAATTTGCCAATATTTTGTTGAGGATTTTTACATCTATGTTCATCAACAATATTGGCCCGTAATTTTCCTTCTCTGTGTTGTCCATGTCTGGTTTTGGTATCAGGGTAATGTTGACCTTATAGAATCAGTTAGAAAGCCTTCCATCTTCTTTGATTTTTTGGGATAGTTTGAGGATAAATATTAACTCTTCTTTGAATGTTTGATATCTCAAACAGAGAAGCCATCTGGTCCTGGACTTTTGTTTTTTGGGATGTTTTTGATTACTCTTTCAATTTCTTTACTTGTGATTGGTTTATTCAGATTCTCTATTTCTTCTTGATTCAGTTTTGGGAGGTTGTGTGAATCTAAGAATTTATCCATTTCTTCTAGCTTGTCCAATTTGTTGGCATACAGTTTTTCATAGCATTCTCTTTAATCTTTTGCATTTCTGTGGTATCTGTTGTAATTTCTCCTCTTTCATTTTTAATTTTATTTATTTGTGCCTTCTTTCTTTTTTTCTTAGTGAGTCTGGCTTAAGATTTGTCAATTTTGTTTGTTTCTCAAAGAACTAGCTCTTAGTTTCATTGATCCTTTCTATTGTTTTTTTAGTCTCTATTTCATTTATTTCTGCTGTAATTTTTATTATTTCCCTCCTTCTGATGACTTTCTCCTTTGTTTGTTCTTCTTTTTCTAGTTCTGTCTGGTCTAGTTGAAACTCATTTGAGATTTTTCTTGTTTGTTGAGGTAGGCCTGTATTGCTATAAATTTCCCTCTTAATACTGCTTTTGCTGCATTTCATAAGAGTTGGTATGTTTTGTTTTCATTTTCATTTGTCTTCAGGTATTTTTTGATTTCTCTTTTGATTTCTTCATTGATCTTATCGTTGTTCAGTAGCATGTTGCTTAGTTTTCACATATTTGTGCCTTTCCAAGCTTTTTTCTTGTAGTTGATTACTAGTTTCATAGCATTGTGGTCAGAAAAGGTGCTTCATATAATTTCAATCTTCTTAAATTTATCGAGGCTTGCATTGTTTCCCGAGGTATGGTCTATCTTTGAGAATATTCCATGTGCACTTGAGAAGAATGTATAATCTGCTGTTTTTGGATGGAATGTTCTCTATATATTTATCAAGTCCATCTGGCCTAGTGTTTCATGTAAGGCGACTGTCTCCTTGTCGATTCTGTCTGGATGATCTATCCATTGATGTAAGTGGGATGTTGAGGTCCCCTGCTATTATTGTGTTGCTGTCAGTTTCTCCCTTTAGGTCTGTCAGTAGTTGCTTTATACACTTTGGTGTTCCTGTGTTAGGTGCCTATATATTAATAAGTGTTATGTTCTCTTGGTGGAATGTCTCTTTTATCATTATATACTGCCCCTCTTTGTCTCTCACTGTGTTTTTTATCTTGATGTCTGCTTTGTCTGATATAAGTATAGCAACACCTGCTTTCTTTGCTTACCATTTGCTTGGAATATCATCTTCCATCCCTTCACTCTGAGCCTATCTTCGTCTTTAGAGCTGAGATGTGTTTCCTGGAGGCAGCGTATGGTTGGGTCTTGTTTTTTAATCCATCCATTCACTCTGTGTCTTTTGATTGGTGAATTCAATCCATTTACATTTAGAGTGATTATTGATATTTGAGCGCTTAATACTGCCATTTTATCTCTTGTTTTCTGGTTGTTCTATATTCTCATTGTTTCTTTTCCCTTTTATTTCTGACTGCCATTTCAATTTGGTGGTTTACTGTGATGGTTTTCTCATTATTTATGATTTGTGGCTCTGCTCTGATTTTTTGTTTAGCAGTTACCATGAGGTTTGTATAAAAGATCTCATAGATGAGATAGTTTATTTTCTGATAGCCTCTTATCTCCATTAGCCTAAACATATTCCATCCCTTTCCTCTTCCCCTTCTGAGTTATTGTCACAAATTATTATTTTTTATGTTGTGAGTTTGTGACTAAATTGAAGTGTTTATAGTTATTTTTGATGTTTTCCTTCCCTTTATCTTTTATGGTATAATTAAGTGTTTGCTAACCTGTTCTGATAGAGAGCTGCAATTTTCTGATTCTGTCTATTTATCTCCTAGCTTGAAATTTTGTAAATCTTTGTAAACCTTTGCCTTTTTTGTTTCAGGTATGAGGGCTTCCTTCATCATTTCTTGTAAAGCAGGTCTAGTGGCAATGAACTCCCTCAGCTTTTGTTTATCTGGGAATATTTTTATTTCTCCATCATATCTGAAGGATATTTTTGCTGGATAGACTATTCTTGGCTGAAAGTTTTTGTCTTTCAGAATTTTGACTATATCATTCTACTCTCTCCTAGCCTGTAAAGTTTCTGCTAAGATATCTGCTAAAAGCCTGATAAAGGTTCCTTTGTTGGTTATTTTCCTCTGCCTTGCTGCTCTTAATATCTTTTCTTTGTCATTGACTTTTGCCAGTTTTAATATTATATTCCTTGGAGAAGGTCTTTTTGCATTGATGTAATTAGGAGTTCTATTGGCTTCCTGTACTTGTAATTCCAGTTCCTTCCCTGGGTTGGGGTTCCTTCCCAAGCTATTATTTCTTTGAACAAGCTCTCTGCTCCTTTCTCCCTCTCTTCTTCTTCTGGAATACCTATAATCTTTATGTTGCTTTTCATAATTGAGTTGGATATTTCTCAAAGAATTTTTTCATTTTTTAAAAATCTTAGTTCTCTTTCCTCCTCCACCTGAAGCATTTCTATATTTCTCTCCTCTAAGTCACTAATTCTGTCCTCCCTAAGATCAGCTGTATTTTTTATCATTCCTAGACTATTTTTTTAATCTCATTAATTTTGTTCTTTATATCCAGAATTTCTGTATGGTTTTTTTTAAGGGCTTCAATCTCTTTGGTGAAGTATTCCTTCTGCTCATTAACTTTATTCCTGAGGTCATTGGACTGTATTTCTGATTTTTCTCCTAACTCTTTGAGTTTCTTTATGACAACTATTTTGAATTCTCTGTCATTTAGATTGTAAACTTCTGTGACTTCAGGATTGGTTTCTAGAGATTTATCATTTTCCTTCTGCTCTGAAGTGTTACTGAAGTTCTTCATGGTATGTGATGAATAGTATCAAGTCACAGATTCCACCTGCCACAGCTGGTGGGGAGAGCAGGAGCTGTGTTTTCTGATCCTGCCCTTTCTGCTGGTAGTTGTGCTAATATGGTTGCTCTGCATTTGCATGGGCTGGCTGTAAGCACTCAGCAGGCTGCACTCATGGGGGTGGGGCCTCTACACTCAGCAGGCGGGTTGTGCACACACAGGCCAGGCCTCTGTGCTTGGCAGGCAGGTCACACATGTGTGGGTGGGGTCTCTGTGCTCTGTGCTGAGCTTTGTGCTGAGCTGCTGTGCTAGGCAGGAGGGGTGCTTTCTTTTGTGTGGTTTGGTGCTGTGCTTGCAGGTGGTTTGGCTGAGTTACTGCACTTAGTGGGTGGGGTGCCTTTGCAGGGGCTGAGCTGCTGCTACTCAGTGAGGAGCATTCCCAAAGGTAGGGCTGCCTCGACACAGTGGGTGCTCCCGCAGGCTGAGCTACCACTCTGAAAGTGTTCGCAGGTGGACCAGGCCACTTCCGTCACCTCTCACCATTGCACTGGTTGCTGTGTGAGGATCTGTGACCTGGATTGCTGCTGCTGGGGAGGGGGTGGGGTCCACTCACCTAGTTCTACTGCTTCCTGGGAATCCAATCCACCCACCTTCAGATATATGGCTGCTTGGATCTCTCAGGTTTCCTGTTGTGCTGGGTAGTGAATCCTTGGTTGGTTAATGAATGTCCATTTAGTTGTAACTTAGATGGGAGAGACAAAGGGAACATCTCACTCTACCATGATGCTGACATCACTCCAGGAACTATTTTAATGCTCTTCTTCCTGGTTTTCACAACTTTAATCAATTTTTCTTCTTTGTTCAGTAAATAGAGTAATATTTTGTTTGCTTCAGGCTAATACTCAATCTTCTGATGACTTCCTAGGGCTGTTGCTTGGGCCTGGGTCCCCTTACTTCCTTTTCCTCTTTGTCATAGGATCCAAGGACTCAATCTGTTTCATTTCTTCTTTAAACCTGACATTGACCAAATTAACACTCTGAGTTGATAATATTAATACAACTTCACTTACTACTAATACTAATTATAGCAAAACAAAACAAAACAAACAAAGCACACCAAGTGCTTACTGGCTGGACACTGTCCAGGGGCTTTATATGCTTCATCTTGTTTATTTTTAAATTTTTATGAAATAGGTATGATTCTAACACCAATTCCCATGTGTGTTTTTTCCAGCACCACCAAGCAATTCTCTGACATCATCTGGGTGTCCTATACTTCAACTCAATTATGACACTTTCTACCTGGAGATAGTGTCAGATCCCACAGGTTAAGGGCTCAGTCCTACAAGAATTTCACTCCCACCTCCACACACACACACACACACACACACACACACACACACACACACTCTTCAGATATCAATCACAAGTCCAGGTTGTTGCTTGGGCTTTTGACCTACTGACTATAGATGGGAGGGTCCCGTGACCTCCTCCATGGGTTCAATTAATTGCTAGAGTGGCTCACAGAACTCAGAGAAACACTTAACTTACTAGATTACTGGTTTATTATAAAAGGATATAACTCAGGAAGAGCTGGCTAGAAGAGATGCATAGGGCAAGGTATGTGGGAAGGGGGATGGGTCTTCCATGCTCTCTGAGCTTGCTGCTCTCCCCAAATCTCCATGTATTCACCAATCTGGAAGCTCTCTGAACCTAGTCCTTTTGTTTTTTTTATGGAGGCTTCATTACATAACCACTATTGATTAAATCATTGACCATTGGTGATTGAACTCAATCTCCTGCTCCTCTCCTCTTCCCAGAGGTAAGAGGTGGGGCTGAAAGTTCCAACACTCCAACCACATGGTTGGTTCTGTGGCAACCAGACTCATCCTTAGGTGACCCAGGGGCTTTCAAAAGTCACCTCATTAACATAATAAAAAAAACCTTTGCAGCTCCCATCACTTAGGAAATTTCAAGGGTTTTAGGAGCTCTGTGCCAGGAACAAGGATGAAGGGCAAATATATATTTCTTATTCTAAATCACAGTATCACAGTAGGTATGACTATTGACCCCATTTTCCAGATGAGGAGACTGAGGTCAGAGAGGTAAGGTGACTAGCCCAAGGCTACACATCTAGTAATTGGCAGGGCTAGGACTCAAACTCCCACAGTAGGCTACAAAGCTTGCTAAACTAGACTGCTTGTCTAGGATGACAGAGTCATTAGCATCCTCCATTCACTTGTTCCTGAGGATAAGCACATGCATACTTTTCTTATAAGGGTTTTATGGCTATTCATTGTGGGAAATAGGCATGGGACATCATTAAAATAATTTAAAAATTACCAACATTTAAGAAACCTTAGCAAGTTCTGGACAGCCTTTGTCTGTAGCTAATGTTTCAGATTCCTTTGTTGGTGTGCATCTCCAGGAGGTGCACACCTCTCCACTTCGGCTTCAGTCCTCACTGTGCATGACATCATCATTGTCTCTCCTCCTACCCTGGCCTGAGATGCAGCAGGAGCTGGACTAGAGGAGTGGACTAGACTCCTAGTGCCCCCTCATTCTGAATTTCTGGGGACCTCTAGAATGAGTGATGCCCTTCTCTTTGCCAAACCCAGAGGACGCTTCTTTCTTTCTTTCCTTCTTGTCCTCTCCGCAAGTTGGCCACTACTGATCACTCTGTGATTTGCTCTCCTGCTCTTAGGTTCCTACATTCATTTATTCCTTCATCAAGTATTTATCAAGCACTTTTAGACACTGAGGATATAATACTAACAAAACAGATATGGTCCCTGCCCTGGGGACACTTACATGCTAATAAGGGAGTCAAAGAATAAATAATTATTCAGATAATTAATGGAGTACACTGTGCTTTCTAAAGATGGGAGAACTTTTGAAAGCTCCTTGGAGACACTCTTCCACCGCAGGCTGCTAGAGATATGAGGAAGGAGTAATTGATAAAGACACTAAAGAAATGATGGGGATGGAATCTGAAGTACAGCTGGTGTGGTCAGCCTTGGGTGGGAAGGGGTCTCATCTGCCCCAGAGACAAGAGATCCAGATAGTCACTAGGGGACTTTTGGGGGGGGGGTCAAGAATTTGAGGGGCAAGAAGAAAGTTTGGCACAGAGACAGAAGGAAATAGGAGGGCAGTGACTGCTCCTAGCTGAGGTCAGACACCCGATTTTGCAGTGATTACAATAGTACTGCTACATGAATTTTGTCTAGCAGTTCTGTGGCTTGAAAGAGAGAAAACTAAAAGGTGGATTGATTCAGACCTAAGCATTTGCAAGTTGAAGACAACAACTAACAAGCAGAGTAATTGGAAGTGATGGTGACTGAGCTGGAAGGAAGGGATTCCAATTGAGACAGGATATTATTAGTATTTAAAATGTCTGGTGCACAGCAGTTTTGGATTATGACAGATTCTAGGACGCAACTTAGGGACTGGGGTTGTGAAACAGAGTGTAGGTGAAGGCCTCTAGAGCAGAGGAGGTCAAGGATAAGTTGCATAAGGTGCTCACGGGGGCAGTGAAACACAGATGATGGGGGACACGGTGGAATTGACAGTGAAGAGAGAAACTCTCAGTTGGCTAGTGCTGGTGCCATTTTAAAAGATATGGCCAGATAGATTTTGCAACCTCCTGATCTGTAGACATAGGGGACATATCTGGGGCCTTTGTAACCTTAAAGGTCATCTGTGCTCACAGAGATTTGCTCAGGGGTATAATTCACAAACAAGATGGAAGAAAAGGTCATTTCTGGGGCTTCCTTGCAACACTGAGTTTGGGAAGGTCCCACAGCTCTAGACCAAATCCCCTATCCCTCCTCCATCTCTGGCCTGCTCAAGGGACCTCTGATTAGGGACCTACTGAGTCTAGGACTACAAACTCTTTGGTCATTGCTAACACTCCAGTTTGTCTTTATGAGTCCCAGAACCTGTGAACATGATCTGATGTCCGATGGTGTGGTTCCTTGGACTCCTAATTAATGATAACCACCACAGGACAGCTCAAATGTCCATGCTATCAGGCCATGAGGCTCTTCATAGGGGTAAGAAGATCTTAGGGTTGCTCTTCCCACTTCATCTCTTGCTTATGTTTTGGTATCCTTTCACATGAGCTCATGATAATTTTTAGAAAGAGTTTCTACTATTGGTTGTTTCTATGTCATCATCTCTTCCACTAAATTAAGAAAAGGCTGGTTTCTGTAAGCCATGGGAAGAATTTCTGAGGGCCGTGAAATCTCCTGTGACTCCGATTCCTGAGTACTGTGAATTGACATTGCACCCGGATCTTGGGGTTGCCTAATGGTCAAGAGGTTTTAAATTCCATCACAGACTGATTTACTATGGAGTATAATTAGCCAGCAGCATAGTGCCTAAAACCATTCCTGAGGCTTCTTTAAAAGACCTGATAACAACTGGGAATAAGTACAGGAAACTTCACAAATTTGAACTAGTGGAAGAAGGAGGACATGCAAGTTAAAGGACAAACCTAATTTCAGAATTATTTCAAAGCAATAATGATGTTAATTACATCTGCTGAGTTAGGATAACTACTAATTAATCTTTCCAAGAAGAGATCTTAACCAATGTGACTTAATAAAATCTAAGTGTTCTTTTTTAAATTTTTATTTAATTTTTTTATTAATTAATTTTTTTTTGAGGAAGATTGGCCCTGAGCTAACATCTGTTGCCAATCTTCCTCTTTTTCTTTTTTCTTCCCAAAGCCCCAGTACATAGTTGTATATCCCAGCTGTAGGTCCTGCTAGTTCTTCTATGTGGGACCCTGCCTCAGCGTGGCTTGATGAGCGGTGAGTATGTCCACACCCGGGATCCAAACCTGTGAATCCTGGGAGGCCAAACTGGAGCACAGGAACTTAACTGCTATGCCACTGGGCCGGCCTCAAGTCTAAGCGTTCTTGACAATTAGCAGCAGGGTGTTGTTATACACATCAAAGATTATCAGTAAACATGTGGAGACATTGATTTGTGTAGGAATAATGAGCTTATGAGTACTTCAATATCATTTAATCTTGTAAGATGTAACCATGTTAAACATTCCTTCTGAAATCTTTTTTATACAATTAATAGTTTAGCAAGATGTTCTTTTTAGCTGTTACAAAAATAATCAAGCTCAGCCTGAATTTCCACAAATTCAGAATTGTTTAAATTAAATGGGCTGTTTAATTTTCATAAAACAGCTCATTTGTTTTCCTTCTGCTTCTTACCTTGCAGTTTTTTTCCTAAATGGATAGCAGCATCAATTGGATGATGAATGTTAATGATCTTTGGGGAGGCATTGCATTGGTCTTTTCCAAATCTATAAATTAATTTTGACTTTATTTATGTCTAAGAAACTTAATTTGAATATGATTTTACTTAGGTGTTCTTTTGTTTTTGGTGAATTATGAAGGAGAATATTCTATCCCTACCTGCTTTACTCCTGGCTGTGTCCTAGGTGCTGTGGTCATGGAGAGAGTCTCATTTCTAGTAGCTTACCCTCCACCATTGATGCTCTGACCACAGTCGATTCCACTTTCCTCTCTTCATCCAAACTCATCACCCCCATCAGTTCCCTTCATCACCACTCTTTCTACCAGTCTGTCGCTCTTTTCTGCCTGCTCTTTGCCTTCGCCCTGCCCAGACTCTATCATCCATCATTGCAACCACTCTTGCCAATGCCCTCAATGCCCTTGTCCTTACATTTCATCATGAGCCTGGATCAATATTAATCAAAGTTCTCTGCTTCCACAAGAGGGCCTTTTCCTCAATCTATATGCTCTCCCTGGTCAGTCTCAGCCCCTCTCACTTCCTGGCCATGGTCTGCTGACTCTCCTACTACTTTGCTAGTCCAGCTCTCTCCTTGGAGTGCCATCTTCACTAACACATTCGACAGGTACCTCCTAATCCCCTAAAGAAGACTAAACCCACCATCCTCCCAAATGCTCAAGCCAGGGACCTGGGTAACAACTTCCATACTCCATATTCTGCAATTACCACATCCTCAATCATTGTTGGCTGAAACCCTTTCTCCATTCCTGTCAAACCTTCTCCAAGTCCTGGTCATACTACCTTCAGCCTGGAGTTGGGCAACCACCACCAACGTGGTCTCTTGGCTTTCCTTGCCAGTCTCCAGCCATTGCCCTACTGCTGCCTGAGTGCCCTTTCTAAATTGCAGATCGATTCTGTCATCACTGGGGAAAATTCTTCACTGTTTCTACTGCCTTCATGAAAAGGCCCAAACTGGAGTCAGCCACAGATCTGTGCCTAAGACACCACACATCTGGCCTCAGCCATTGATCTGATCACTACCCGTATATCAGGCCTAACGCCACTGTTGAGTGTTTTCTCCTTGACCATCCTGTCATGCTGAACTTGCAGCTTGCCAAACAGGCCATGCAGCTTTATGAAGCACAAGCTCATGCCAAAATGGCTTCTCTGCCCACTTCCCTGTACCAATAGCTCGTATTGTCCATGAAGACCCAGCTCAGGCATCACCTCGGGACACCACCTGCCTCCTTCAAGGCTGTGCCAGGTGTCCCATTGGCCCCCTCTTTCTATCACTGTCACAGCAGTTGTCACATAGGCTCCTGGCAGGAGAACTATGCCTAACCTGGCTCTATACCCTGTGTCATCAGATTGGTGGCACATTGCAGGGCCACTTGGTGAATATGGAGGAAGGAGCTTGTGTCTTATCTGCAGCTCCATTCTCTAGACCTTGCAGGCTTAGCAGTTTAGATCTGAATTTTAAGGACTATTCTGCCCATGGACTCTTGGCAAGGACCAACAATCTTACCATTGAGAAGTACAAAGGAGATGGCTACTAATGCTGCTAATTGAGAGGTGATGGCAGGGACTTTGTTATGTTAACTCTTGTAGCTTTGAGAAATTTATCTTGATATCCTGTTCAAGAATATGCTAATCAATGCTTGTTCATCAAATAACCCTAATATTTCTCTTGAATGTAAACTAGAAAATTGAACCTAAATATTAGAGGAGAAATCTAGCAGAAGGACATTTAGGTATTGCTTTCTACTCTGCCTTATTACAGAAGCGATTTCCAGAGATGATTTCCTGAGGCACATGAGGTATTTTTTTGCCCCACAACAGCAGTTCTCAAACTTGAACATGTACCAGAACCACCCAGAGGGCTTGTGAAAACACAGATTGCTGGGCCTCATTCCCAGAGTTTCTGTCTCAGAAGGTCTTGGTTGGGGGTAATCAGTTACCAGGTGATGCTGATACTGCAGGCCTGGGGCCCACACTTTGAGAACCACTGCCTCAGGAATTAAGAAAAACTGATGAGATTTAGCACATCTGGTAGTCAGTTTAACTTTTGAACCTTGTGGCAAAGTAGAGTTTTGCATTGGAAACCTTTAATCAATTTTTTAAGCTATTAAGTTTGTTCTGTCCACAGCCAAAGAAGCTGAATCTTGGCCCATTGATTTTAGAGAGTAACCTGGGGTTGAGACTTAGTGGGAATCCATCACACTAATCTGAAAAGATAAGAGCCATCGAGAAGAGGTGACATGCATCATTTTAGGGCATGGAATCTGTGTTTAAAATCCCACATATTGCTACAATTGTCTTTTTCACTGCTTGATTATGCAGAAAATATGGGGCAATCTTATTATTAAATTTTTGTCCAGGATTTTTCTTTCTTTACATTTCTCATGGTCAGGCTTGTCTGACCAGGGAGCCCCACACTCCTTGGGGTTAGGATGTTGAGAGGGTCACTCAGAGTGGCCTATTCAAGAAAAAGGTGCTTAACACATACAGGGTCTCACCTGCATTATCAACTTCCTCATCATGGAATATCATATCCACAACCTCCTGTGGCCACATTGGCCCTGGTTGGCCCCACAAAAGGGTGAGTGGAGTGACATTTAGTTAATTACTTCTCAGACAGCATTTCTATTTAATCCTTTACATTTTACAATATAATTAGAGATCTGTAAATCCATTCCCAGCTGGTGCTGAATATAACAAAACCCTATGATGAATAAGCAGCCATGTTATGAGGTCACGCCACTCTCCTACGAGCACCTCTTCCCTTTTGTCTGCTCTTTTCATTCATTCTTTTGTTTAATCATTTGTTCAATCATTTATTGAGATCTTATTCAGCCTCTAATGAGCACTTCCTGCTATGTGCTGGGGATAGGGTTCTGACAGAGACACAACTCCACCACAGGGAACTTCGAGTTCAATGCGTCAGGCAGGGAGGAGGCCGACAGGTCAGCAGGCTATCACAGCAGAGCTGGCTAGTGTTAGGATAGATGTAAGCAGTGGGCACTACAAGAGCTCACAAAGGAGGTAAACTAAAGTAAATCTAAAGTAAACTGGGGGGTGATGGTCAGGTTACATCTCAGATCAGAACTGAAGGGTAAAGACACCATCTCAGTGAAGGTGGGAGTGGAGGGCAGAGAGGAAGTTTCCAGGGTGTTTCCAGAGGAAACAGCCAGTGGGAAGCTGGAGGTGAGAGATGTCACATCACTAGGCAACTTCAAGCTCTCTTTTCTCTGCACCCCACAGTGCTTTAAATAGACCTCTATTCTAGACTTTTTGGGGGAGGAGGGCCTTGAGGTGGGGGCTAGTCCATACTATACGCCACAAGGCTGCTTTGCATTTACTCTTTCATTAAAACCTCCACAAAACGGTCAGGTGGACATTTCTCTCATTTTCCTGGTGAGGAAAGGGGGACCCAGAGAGATTCATTAACTTATCCAAGATCACACAGCTCAGAAGTGACAGAGTCTGAGGCTGAAGGACTTTCTCTTTCCACTATTCTACATTACAGCCTCCCTCATATTTAGGAGTTATGGCTGTTTTTCTTACTCATCTTCAGGTCCCCGGTCATAACACAGTACCCAGCACACTGTAAAATTCAGCAAATTTTTATTAAAACAAAGAATGCAAGTATCTTAGAATATTCTCTTCAACTTCCTCACTTTATATATAAGGAAATAAAAGTCGGAGAAGTTGGAGCATTGGCCCAAGCGTGTAGGGCAGGCTCGCTCTTATCACGTTATGTATGTTGCCAACTGACTAGAAATCTGCTTGATTTCTTTTCTGCTTCTTCCATAATCAGGAGCTAATAGAAGGAGAAACTCTAAAACAAGACTCTAAGGAAACAGAATAGATCATTTAGGGAATGCTCAGGGTCAGGAGGAAGCAGGTTTAGGACAATTTACTTCCAGATATAGTCATCTTGCTCCTGGGCAGGGACAGACACTGCTGCCTGATTCTGTGTGTGTTTGTAACTGTATGTGTGCCCATGTGTATGTGTGTGTGCAGGCACACGTGTGTACATGTTTGCACGAGTGCAAGTGTGTGCACATGTGTACATGGTTATGTGTGTACGTGTGTGCACATGCACGTGAATGTGTGTGTATTGTACACGAGAGTGTGCATACGTATGCATGTGTGCACGTATGCTCGTGTGTACATGTGTGAACGTGTGTGCACTTGTGCATACTGTATGTGTGCACGTGTGTGTATGTGTGAATGTGTATGTGTGCACACGTGCCAGTGCTTTGATGTTTTGGTGGATTTTGCTTAGAACCCTTCAGGCTGCTGCTTCCTCTGCCATTGGAGATAACCAGGAGAATAGAGGTGATGTGTATGTGAGCACCAACCCTAGATGTGAAGGTGCACAGGTGAGAAGGCTTAGCTCTTAGACGTGCCCTTTGACTTCCCACACCTGCCTCCCTATCTTTCTGAACAATTTTACACACCTGCTTTAGGATTTGTGGCAATGATGAGGTCGTTGGGTCTAGCCTAGAAGTGCTAGATTTTATCCCAAAAGGCATACGAGGCTTTGGTCAACAAAATTCCCTCCACCTCATCCATTTTGGGGGGCTGAGTTTGACCTTTCTTCTCTGAGGCCATTAGGAAATGGTGTTCTAAAATAAACCATAAGAAAATCAAAAAGAGAGGGCAAGTTATTTTATTTCAGTTGATGCAGGTTGTCTCAGTAGAGATTTTCAGAAATGGAGCTGTGAAAGAAGGTGCAAGCTTGTCTGATTTGGGGAAGATTCTAGCCGCCAGCTGGCTGGAGAGGAAACGCCTCTCTGGAGGGATGGTTGTGGTTGGTTTAACTTGCAGTGCTGTTGATCATAGCCTAGGCACTGTAATTTCTGTTTGATCACAGTGTGACAAGCATGGGGAGGTACCATCTGTGTGTTAACTCTTGGCACATTCTGAAGTGGTTCACCAGGTAACCGGAGAACACATCTTCCTGTGCCTTGGCCGAGTTGTATTCTGACTTTCTCCATAACTGGATTAAAGGGCCTGAAACAACTTACATTGGTCATGTGCGGTTTTCTTTTCTTTTTCTTTCCTCTCCCCACCTTTTCTTCTTTGTTATAAACTAATCTTCAGTAGTACCTAGAATAGTTATACCATGGTATTCTTTTGTTGAAAATGCATTTAAGTATTTTCTTGGCAGGGGAGCAGGAAGTGCTCGTGCCTAAAGGTGGTCTATGTTTCCCATGTGCTTTTAGTATTGTCATTTCAAAATGATCCACCAGCTTGTACTTTGACTATGTGGAAAGGAGGAGTGGGAAAATTGTGGCTGGGAAAAGAGGTGGGAGAAGGCAGGGCCTGGGTGCTGAATGGCCTGTGCACAGGCCAACCTCTATTTTGGCCCCTCCAATGATGCCACCGACCAGGCAGAACAGAGAAAACCACCCAAGTCACTTGCTACAGACACCCGACAGCCTGACCAGCGTCGTCCTGATCTTTGGAGTCTGTGACTCACAGCAAACTGCTCCAGCAAGTTTAGTCCTGCATCTGCCATTGAGACTGTGACTAAATTGTATTCCTTGGGTCAGATATATTGCTGAATATGAAAAACAGTCCTGACAAAGAATCTAACTATCTCAGACCACATTTCCCTTTTCATAGAGATCCGTGACTATGTTATATATCGCTTACTGTTCTGAAGCTTGATAATCCAGATCTTCCCCTTTTCTTTTTCCTCTTCTCTTCTCATTAATCTTCAGTAGAACTTAGCATAGTAGGTACTAGAGAAATGTTTGTGCAATTAAAATGAAAAGATATTCTACAAGAAACTGTGTCCTACAAATCAATCTTAAACTTAACCTTCCACTTTTGTTACCAGTGTGCTAGAGGCTAAAGGAGGAGGTGAGCTTCCTGTCTTATCCCTGAGAGCCTCCATACCCATGGCCACTCCATGGCCCTTTCAACTAGACAGTGCCATGACTCCTCCACCCCTGCTCCCACTCACATCCTATCTCTACACTCCACCCACAGTGGACATCTTGAAATGCTAGTCTGAATATATCACCTTCTGTCTTAGAGTCTTTGGTGGCTTCTCACCACTCTTAGGATAAAGACTAACATCTTTTGCATGACTGTCAAGACCCTGGTCATTCACTCCACCTCTTTTTCTCTGACCTCATTTTGTCTGTTGTCCCCTGAGCTCACTGCATTTCCCTCACAGCCCTTCCTTCTAGTCCTCAAACAGGAACCATATCTCCTCCACCATAAGCCTCTTCCTCTAGCTCCCTCTCTCTGTCCATCTTCTTCTCCTAGTTAACGCCAATGCATGCTTCAGCGCCCAGGAAGGGCCACTTCTCCACTTCTCCTTGGGGAAGCTGATCCCTCAAACCCCAATCACAGTTTATCTGCTATGTACTCTGAAAGGACTGTGGCCTTCCCTCCCGGCATTCACCTTAATTGGTGACTATGTGTGTGGGTCCTCACTTTCCTGATGTTTGTCCCACTCACTGGACAGCAAAATCTGTGAGAAGGGCTTGTGTACCACTATATCACCAGCATTCAGTGCTGGACACATAGTTGGTGTTCAATGAATGAATGATGGCTGTAACTGTTTCTAGGAAGAAAGAAATATCTTCTTAAAATCATCACTTTTTGGCTATTGACACATACTAGCATATGGAGAGGGCATGCTCCTCCCTCATCTTGGCTTGTTGCTTAAATACTGAATCTCCTGGGCTGTGTCTTTGCTCTTGCATTTGACCTTTCCCTGCTTGAGCAGGGTGAGAGCAGGTCAAGTTGCAAAACATCGTTTTACCAGCAGGGCAGCTTTTCATCCTTGACCTTGATTATAACGTGTTCTGGTCAGCCCGTGTAATCTTGCAGCATTAAACTTTAAACTCTTTGATGCACTAAAACTCAAAGTCAGTATGTTCAGTTCCTAGCTAATGAGGGAAAAGGAAAGAGTTCAAACAAGCAAACAAACCACAAACAAACCATATGCAGTTTGTAAGCTGGGACCATATCTGACCCCAGAGAAAACCATTTTTTTTAACTACTTCGCTCCTATATACCACAACATTATTTTCAGTGTTAATTATAAAGAGAAACAAATAATAATAATGGTCAGTAAGGAAATGCAGTCAATGAAACTTTTTTTAAATTCAACTTTGGCTATAGACTCATTCCAGTTAAAAAAAATCAGAATGAGTCAATTTTAATAAAACTAATATGTCTATAAAAAGTACAGTTTAGACAATTGCTAAACCATACCACTGAAGTAATGTTTCATTTTCTTAATTCATTCTTGAGTTTTAAAACAAATAATTAATAATTATAAAAGAAAGTACATTTCAGTTTTAAAGATATCATTCAGGGGCCGGCCTGGTGGCACAAGCAGTTAAGTGCACGCCCTCCACTGCAGTTACCCGGGGTTCACGGGTTTGGATCCCGGGCGCGCACTGACCACTACTTGTCGAGCCATGCTGTAGCGGCGTCCCATATAAAGTAGAGGAGGATGGGCACGGATGTTAGCTCAGGGCCAATCTTCTTCAGCAAAAAGAGGAGGATTGGCATCGGATGTTAGCTCAGGGCCAATCTTCCTCACACACTCACACACAAAAACTTTATTAAAAAAAGATATTATTCAAAATCAGTAAACTATTTCCTATATGAGCAAAACTTTGCACTTAATAAACAAAGATTTTATAGCTCACAGTTCACACTTTTAAGTTTCACTATTTTAAATTCTGAATACAAACAAAAACTCCAAGGAGTTATATAGAATGACAGAATCGATGAAACTCAAGTTCTGGTTCTTTGTCTTTACGATCTCGGTGCCATCAATTGTTTATTCTGACTCCACCACTGTTTGAACACAGGAATAGTCATATAAGAGGGGCACAAGTGTACCTGAAGTGAGCTTGAAGGATTCCGGACTGCTATGAACTTGCCCTGCTAAAGAAGCAAGCGTAACTGCACACGTGTCTGTCCGAGTTCTAGGGCAGCTGTATGCCTGGGGTTCTCTGAATTAACTTCCGTAGGAAGGTGAATAAGACATAGAACCAAACAGCAAAAAATTTACACTCTAAAATTACAACCTGTGGGGAATACAGACAACTTTTTTACATAATAAAAAGGTGCTAATTTGACGCTTTCATATATATGATTAAAACTTAGTAGTAACCAAGCAATTGTTTAGAATCTAAGCCAATAGAAGGTTCCTTTTTTTTCCCCCTGGGAGGAATATTTTATCACTGACATTGTTTAGAATTTTCAGAGGAAGGTGATAATAAAAATCAGTCAGAATTTTAGTTGGCTTAATGCACCCTCTTATTGCCTTTCCCCAGGTGAACTGCTCCTGCTGCCCTGAGCTTTGGAATGCCGCTAGTTGGGATTAAAAGTTGGGAATTTGTGATGTGAAATGTGCCTGCCTTCCTGAAGTCATTCATCATGCATTTACTTGCTCATTCAACAAGTAGTTACTGGACATATTATGTGCCAGGCACTGCACTAGGTACTGGGAGTAAACGGTTGAATAAGACATGGAACTGAACACAAAAGAATTTACCATCTAGAGGGGAAATAGACAAGTAAATTGACATATAAATATGGAGCAACAGGGCTACAGCTGGGGATAATGCAGGAAGACAGTAAAAAGGGCGCCAGCTTGGTTATGGGGGATCCCTGGAGGGCACGGACTTGAAGGAGAGACTCAGTTATCTCCAAGCCTGACAACCACACCTGCACTGACTTGTTGATGCTGCTCCCCTGTCTGCTATTTTCTGCTTTTACCAGGATACAACTTGTACTCCCAAAAGGCCACCCTTGAGTTTTCTGTTTCCTATACAACCTAGCACCATGACTCCTTGAATTAGGTTTTGGTCTTCTGGCATCTCCCTTCTGTGCCCTTCCCTTTTATCCTCCGCCACTAGGCAAGGCCCTCAGAACACGTGTCCTTGGGGCTGGCTGCACCAGAACTGCCCTCAAAGCATCCTGTCCTGTAATGGTCAGGACCTAGCACAGCTGGGGTTCCTTGAATGGCCAGGACAGACGTCAGAAATTTCATATTATTAATATAGATATAATCTAATATTTGCAAACTTATACTCAAGGTATTATTATATTACAGACTAGAAAACTAGGATGCACTTTCTAGAATAATAGAGGTTTAAAAAATCCTTGCAGTATTCGTCTTGTATTTTACTTAGTTTATTAATCCATCTTATTTCTTACTTTGGAAAGAATGATTGAGAAAATAAACATTAAACATGATCCTTTTTAAAAGTGAAGTTGGTACATACTGTTAATAATCACAGAGACAGTTGGAACCATAATCATACACATTTACAATATGCTCTCGGTGATTCTTTTGGCTGGGGCTGAAGGACTGAAGATAGCATCTGCATTCTTGTCATCCACATTTTTATCTACATTTTACTCAGAGTTCCATGCAGAAGTTTATTGAGGTTCCTTCCATCTTTTGTCTATAGATTTCATCAAATCTCTCATTCTGTGCCACAGTGAAGTGATTTTTCCAATCCCCCACAGTTCCTAGAAGAGGAAAGCCCAGACAGGAGTGTCACGCTCTGATTGAGAATTTTGGTGGCCTGAGTAAAGAATGGGGGTGACTGTCAACATGCCTGCCTTTACCCAACTTCCTCTTCAATGGATACCCATCCACCTGCAGCTCTGTGCTCTGAGAAGCAGCTGTATGGTGCTGTATGCAGGTGGATGGGCTCCTAAATTGGGTGGACAATTGATTCAAAGGAGCTGGTGACCTGGCCCCATCTGTGGTATAGTCACATGATGGACTGCTACACAGAAATGAAAAAGGATGAACTACTGACACACAGCCACATGGAGGAATCTCAAAACATTACATTGAACAAAAGACACCAGACACAAGAAAGTACATACTATATGATTTCATTTATATGAAGTCTAAGAACAGGCAAAATCAATCTATAGTGATAGAAATTAGAACAGTGGTTGTCTCTAGGGGTAGAGATTGACTGGAAAGGGGTATGAGAGGGAAGTTTCTGGGGTGATTAAAATTTTTGGTATCTTGATTGGGGTGCTGGTTATATGGGTGTATACATTTATCAAAACTTGAACTATACATTTAAGAGCTGTGCATTTTTGTATGTAAATGACATCCAAATAAAAAAGCCTTTTGGGAAAAATATGAATGAGATACCATTTTTTACCAAGTAGTATCTATTAAAATAATTTTAGAGCCAGCCCTGACGGCCTAGTGGTTAAAGTTTGGCGCTCACCGCTTTGGCAGCCCTGGTTTGCTTCCTGGTTGTGGAACCACTCCACCTGTCTGTCAGTTGCCATGCTGTGGTGGCAGCTCACATAGAAGAACTAGAACGACTTACAACTAGGATATACAACCATGTACTGGGGCTTTGGGGAGGGAAAAAAAATGAGGAAGATTGGCAACAGATATTAGCTCAGGGCAAATCTTCCTCTAAAAAAGAAAAAAAAAATTTTAAAAAGGGGAAATATTCTTTTTCCCGCCAATGCTTATTCCGGAAAATTGTGCAACAGAAATAAAAGCATCAGGACATAAGAACATATGCCCAAAGATGTTTACTGTAGCATTATTCATGAAGCCAAAAAAAATTGAAAACAACAATAAGTGTAATGTCTGTCACTAGGGGAATAGTTGAATAAATTATGATGTATCCATACTTTGGTACAACGTGAGACCACTAAAAATAGTGAGCTACATATCCGGCCCTGGAGGGATGTCTGATATTCTGGTGAGCAAAGGTATATAGTACGACCACATTTTGGGTTTTAGGGAGCTAGCTTTCGTCATAGTATATATCTTTGTTTGTTATGTGTAAGCTTGAGGGAAGGAGAGTGTACAGAAAGATGAGTATGTATGGTTCTGAAGAAGGGCTACTTGCCAAATCATTGCTATCAATTATCTGAAGAGAAAAGAAGTGGACTTGTTCGCTTTGTTTCAACAGTGTGGGATGCTGTTGTAGATTGGAAAATGCAACAATATAAATTCAATCACGTGTTAAAAAGAAGAAAAGCAGTTGCAAAGCAGTATGTACCCCATGGTTCCACTGTCGTGAAAAAGAAAAGTATGTGTTTGTAAAACAGAGAGGGAGGTGACTTCTGTACCATTGGTGGTTACTTCTGGGGAGCAGGGTTTTGGTGAAGACAACTTCTTTTATGCATAATTCTATATTGATCTAATTTTTTACAATGACATGTGTTACTTTTTAAACTAAAAAGTGATAAAGCTTTTTTTTTTTCCCTTAAAAAAATATTGGCTGGGCCAATTAGAATTCCTCTTTTGGGAATTGGAACTAAGAAATATTGAGAGAATGAGGCAGTTCTCAGCAGTAGTTGTAGTTAAAAACCATGATGTAGTGCAGGTGTGGGCCGTGATCAAGACCAAGTTATGAGCGGAAACTGAGTCAGTAGAAGCTATAAAGTAGGAAAAATGTATAATGGGGCAGAGAGACAGGAAGCTTGTCAGTGTAGAAAGGCACTTGTAGTAGATATGTGGAGAGCAGCTGAGTGCTGCCAGTGGAAGAGCCTTAGAGTCGAGAGCCGCAACCTCCTGCTGTTGAGGCCCTGACCCCTAGATCCAGGGATCCTCTGAGGTCTGGACCAATAATAGCTCCTGCTCTTAACTGTCTATGAGCCTACATTTCCCTTGCTTCTCCACGTGCATCCTCATAACAAGCCCCTTGTATTGGGGCTAGCTAGAGGGACTCTCTGCTCCTTGCAACCAAATACCCCAGAGAGCTCTCTTCTATAACAAGATTAAATCCCCAACCTTACTAGCAGCAGATACTATGAATAAATATTTATTATGACTAAATATTATGTCTAAATGTGTTGTCTTGAAATTGATAAAACCTAACATCTTCTTGCTAAGAGGCAGACAGTATGTTACTAGACAAACTGAATATTTGATTTAGACTTATGTTTATATAGTATTTGAGGCCCCACAAACCTTTTCTCATGAAAGGGGAAATGGACTGGTCCAGAATAGATTTGGGAACTGTAGAACGATTTGTCATGGGATTTTCTTTCATTTTCTCAAATGACGTCTCCTGGACAATTTTATGTAGCACTGTTTCACCCAAATTCTTTCCCATGAACTGCATCACCTTCTGAATTTCATGCTTTGGGTCCTGTGGTGAAGGTAACATTACATTGGACTAGAAGAAGGTATCAGAAGGACACACTTAAATTCTTCAGGATATCCTTCCCAGAAGCACAGCCCTGAAAGTGGTTCTTCTGAAGGGCTTTTACTCACCCTCTTTATGTCTTCGTAGAAGAGGAAGAGAATCTGGTATCTGTCTTTTATCTCCCACCATCCTTTCACATGATCATACCAGGAACCCCAAGCCACTGTAACAGAGACAGGAAACAGGATAGTCTATATAGGGATCATACAAAATCTTCCGATAGTCAGGAATTTTATTTACCTGAAGTGCGTTGGAGAGAAAGAAAAACAAATTCTGGATAAGGTATAACCTAAGAGTCCTGATCTGTTTGATTTGGAGGGTAATGTGGAATGAGACAGCGTTGGGATAATTTATCCTAAATGCTACCTAAAGTGGCTTCATATTAATTATGCAGAATCACATATGCCCTCTTGTTGGGACAGGGATACTCTTTGGAATGAGGGTGACTCTACAGGTCAGGTGATTGAGAATAAAGGCTTTCAAATCAGGTGAGAGATGTTTGCTAGGGCTGTGGGTATTCACTGTGAGAGTAACCAGACTGCTCCTCCCTGTCGCAGTCTGTGGTAAGACACACCTTAGCAGGCACACAACATTCTAGGGAGTCAAAATGTTATGTGTGATGGGTGAGCGTAGCTAGAGTGGGAATGCAAAAGTGTGAAGGATTATCCTTTACCTTTTCCATTGATGAAGGTTTCAAAATACTCTTCCCAAGTACCAGGGTCAGGAAGCATTTGATTCATCCTTTGGAAATGGTAGTAGGAAACCATACAGTCTTTGGCATTTCGAGCTACATAAAGGAACTTTGGGGTAAGAAGAGAGGTGGGTGAAAGATGGTATAAAAAGTGGACTCGCACACAATTCACTTAGGTTGGGCCATCCTGAGGGTGACTGCATACACCCAGCTCAGCTCTCCTGTGCAGGCAATTCCACTTGGCCTTGTGACCTCTCTCTCTTCTGGCTGTCCCTGCGTCTCTGCCAATTATGCTGTGTATTCCTAACTCACTCCTATGAAGTAGCCTGACTCGTTGCCCCCATGGTGTCAGAGTCCCATATTTTTCTAGAAACTATGACTTACCATCAGACTAAGAAACTTCACATGCCTGCTAATGATCCTCCTAACACCTTCCTCTTAGTTTCCTGGAGAAGCAGGACAGCTTCATGATTGAGAGTTTGGGCCATGGAGAGAGAAAATAGCTATTTTTTTTTCCTGGCCTCATCAACTCTGTTATTTTCATCTCTAATCACTTCAACTCTTCCCCTACAAAGCATCCTGTTTGGTTTCATTTTGACGACAACCCTGTATCCTTCTACCCTCCCAGTCTTTCACTGTAACCAAATTTGACCTTTTATCTCATTGTGACTTCTAGGTACTCAGCTCACATTCGAACAGCATCAATCTCAAAGTGGCCTCATTGAGAAGTCATCTTAGATCCACGAGTAGCTATTTTAATGTTGTGCTGATTTTTTACCCTAAAATGGTGCTTCTCAGTTGGGAATGATTTTGCCCACTAAGGGACAGACATTTGGTAACGTCTGGAGATATTTTTGGTTGTCACAATTGGGGGTGACAGTGCTACTGGCATCTGATAAGTAGAGGCCAGGGATGCTGCTCAACATTCTACAATGCACAGGGCAGTCCCCCACCCCATCCCCAAGAAAGAATTATCTGGCTCAAAATGTCAATAGTGCTCTATTAACCATGTCTTTTATTTTCTGTATTCTGATCCTTTGACATCTTGGGATCTTTTTGACGCTGGATGGACTGCCCCTCCTAGGGTTAGCCAATTCCTAGAGAGAGTAAACAACTCACCCTGAAGCTCACTTTTCACATGCAAACCAATCAATCCAGAGCCCACACCTCAAACACGACCCTTACTGGGCTCTCACACTCTGGGCCACTATCTACCTGCTCTAATCACTCCAGGGCCAGGACCAGATGACAATCTCGATGCCCCAGAACCCACTGAAGTCATTCAAACTACCCAATCCTAAACCTGCTTACCTGCCTCAACCATTCTTTCCCTCAAAATCCACAATAAAGGCTCTTGCCCACGTTTTACCCTTGCTCCCTCTGCCCGACCCTGGTGCTTCCCCCGTGGGGATTTAAAAAAATCCACCTGAATTCTTAAGTTTTTTAACTTCTGGTTGGCTTTCATTTCATTGCTGCTTGATAATCATTTTATTAATCTCTTCTTTGCTTCCTCTCATATATCTCATTTCCAACCACAAGACTCTCTTCTTCCTCCCCCCCCCTTTTTTTTAATTGGGGTAACATTGGTTTATAACACTGTATAAATTTCAGGTGTACATCATTATACTTCTATTTCTGCATAGATTACATTGTGTTCACCACCCAAATACTAATTACAACCCATCACCACACACATGTGCCTAATCATCCCCTGTCGCCCCTTCCCCTCTGGTAACCACCAATCCAATCTCTGTCTCTATGCGTTTGTTTGTTGTTTTTATCTTCTACTTGTGAGTGAGATCATATGGTATTTGACCTTCTCCCTCTGACTTATTTCTCTTAGCATAATACCCTCAATGTCCATCCACGTTGTCACAAATGGCTGGATTTCATCATTTCTTATGGCTGAGTAGTATTCCCTTGTGTATATATACCACATCTTCTTTATCCATTCATCCCTTGATGGGCAGTTAGGTTAATTCTAAGTCTTGGCTATTGTGAATAATGCTGCAATGAACTCAGGGGTGCTTGTATCTTTACGCATTTGTGTTTTCGTGGACTTAGATAAATACCCAGCAGTGGAATAGCTGGACCATCTGAATTTTTTGAGGAATCTCCATATTGTTTTCCATAGTGGCTGCACCAGTTTGCACTCCCACCAGCACTGTATGAGAGTTCCTTTCTCTCCACATCCTCTCCAACACTTGTTGTCTCCTGTGTTGTTAATTATAGCCATTCTGAGGGGAGTGAGGTGATATCTCATTGTAGTTTTGATTTGCATTTCCCTGATTGTTAATGATATTGAACACTTCATGTGCCTGTTGGCCATCTGTATATTTTCTTTAGAGAAATGTGTGTTCAGATCTTTTGCCTATTTTTTAATTGGGTTGTTAGTTTTTTTGTTATTGAAATGGATGAGTTCTTTATATATTTTGGATATTAATCCCTTATCAGATATATGGTTGCAAATATCTTCTCCCAATTTTTAGGTTGTCTTTTCGTTTTGTTGATGGTTTCCTTTGCTGTGCAGAAGCTTTTTAGTTTGATGTAGAGCCCCATTTGTTTACTTTTTCTATTGTTTCTCTTGCTGGGTCAGACATGGTGCTTGAAAATATGCAGCTAAGACCAATGTCAAAAAGCATACTGCCTATGTTTTCTTCTAGAAGTTGTATGGTTTCAGGTCTCACATTCAAGTCCTTAATCTGTTTTGAGTTAATTTTTGTGTGTGGTGTAAGGTAATGGTCTACTTTCATTCTTTTGCATGTGGCTGTCCAGTTTTCCCAACATCATTTGTTGAAGAGACTTTCTCCATTGTATCTTCTTGGCTCCCTTGTCGAAAATTAGCTGTCCATAGATGTGTGGGTTTATTTCTGGGCTTTTGATTCTGTTCCATTGATCTGAGTGTCTCTTTTTGTGCCAATACTATGCTGTTTTGGTAACTATAGCTTTGCAGTATATTTTGAAATCGGGGAGTGTGATACCTCTAGCTTTGTTCTTTTTTCTCAGAATTCCTTTTTCTATTTGGGGCCTTTTTTTGTTCCATATAAATTTTAGGATTCTTTGCCCTGTTTCTGTGAAAAATGTTGTTGGAACTTTGATAGGGATTGCATCGAATCTATAGATTGCTTTAGGAAGTTTGGACATTTTAACTGTGATAATACTTCCAATCCAAGAGCACAGAATATTTTTCCATTTCTTGGTGTTTTCTTCAATATCTTTCAATGATGTTTTATAGTTTTCAGTGTACAGAGCTTTCACCTCTTTGGTTAAGTTTATTCCTAGGTATTTTATTTTGTTTTTTGCAATTGTGAATGGGATTGTATTCTTAATTTCTCTTTCTGCTACTTCATTGTTTGTATACAAAAACACAACTCATTTTTGTATGTTGATTTTGTATCCTGCAACTTGACCATATCCGTTTATTATTTCTAAAAGTATTTTGGTGGATTCTTTAGGGTTTTCTATATATAAAATCATGTCATCGGCAAATATAGACAGTTTCACTTCTTCCTTTCCAGTTTGGATCCCTTTTATTTATCATTCTTGCCTGATGGCTCTGGCTAGGACTTTCCATACTATGTTAAATAGGAGTGGTGAGAGTGGGCATCCTTGTCTGGTTCCTGTTCTTAGAGGGATAGCTTTCAGTTTTTCACCATTGGGGATGATATTAGCTGTGCGTTTGTCATATATGGCCTTTATTATGTTGAGGTACTTTCCTTCCATACCCACTTATTCAGATTTTTTATCATAAATGGATACTGTACCTTGTCAAATGCTTTCTCGGCATCTATTGAGATGATCATGTGATTTTTAGTCTTCGTTTTGTTAATGTGGTGTATCACATTGATTGATTTGCAGATGTTGAACCATCCTTGCATCCCTGGAATAAATCCCACTTGATCATGGTGTATGATCTTTTTAATGTATTGTATTCAATTTGCTAGTATTTTGTTGAGGATTTTTGCATCAATGTTCATCAGTGATATTGGCCTGTAATTTTCTTTTTTTGTGTTGTCCTTGTCTGGTTTTGGTATCAGACAAGGCTTCGGAGAATGAGTTAGGAAGCTTCCCCTCCTCTTCAATTTTTTGGAAGAGTTTGAGAAGGATAGGTATTAAGTCTTCTTTGAATGTTTGGTCGAATTCACCAGGGAAGCCATCTGGTCCTGGACTTTAATTTTTTGGGGAGGTTTTTGATTATTGTTTCAATATCCTTACCAGTGATTGGTCTATTCAAATTCTCTATTTCTTCTTGATTCAGTTTTGGAAGGTTGTATGATTCTAAGAATTTATCCATTTCTTCCAGATTGTCCAATTTGTTGGCATATAGCTTTTCATAGTATTCTCTTAGAATCTTTTGTATTTCTGAGGTGTCCATTGTAATTTCTCCTCCTTCATTTCTGATTGTATTCATTTGAGCCTTTTCTCTTTTTTCTTCGTGAGTCCAGCTAAAGGTTTGTCAATTTTGTTTATTTTTCAAAGAACCAGCTCTTTGTTTCATTGATATTTCTATTAGTCGCTATTTCATTTATTTCTGCTCTGATTTTTATTTCCTCCTTCTACTGATTTTGGGCTTTGTTTCTCCTTCTTTTTTTAGTTCCTTTAGGTACACTGTTAGATTGTTTATTTGGTATTTTTGTTGTTTGTTGAGGTAGGCCTGTATTGCTGTAAACTTCCTTCTTAGAACTGCTTTTGCTGTATCCCATAAATTTCGGCATGTCATATTTTCATTTTGATTTGTCTCCAGGTACTTTTTGATTTCTCCTTTGATTTTTTCATTAACTCAATCATTGTTCAGTAGCATTTTGTTTAATCTCCACCTATTTGTGGCTTTTCTGATTTTCTTCCTATAGTTGATTTCTAGTTTCATACCATTGTAGTCAGAAAAGATGCTTGGTATTATTTCAGTCTTCTTAAATTTATAGAGACTTGTTTTGTGGCCTAATATGTGGTCAATCCTGTAGAATGTTCCATGTGCATTTGAAAAGAATGTGTATTGTTTGGTTTTTGGATGGAATGTTCTGTATATATCTATTAAGTCCATCATTTAATGTGTCACTTTAAGGCCAATGCCTCCTTATCGATCTTCTGTTTGGATCATCTATCCATTGATGTAAGTCCCCTGTTATTATTGTGTTACTGTCTATTTCTCCTTTTATGTCTATTAATAATTGCTTCATATATTTAAGTGCTTCTATGTTGGGTTCGTGGATATTTACAAGTGTTGTATCCTCTTGTTGGATTGTTCCCTTTGCCCCTCTTTGTCAATTGTTACAGTTTTTGTTTTAAAGTCTATTTTGTCTGATATGAGTATTGCTACCCCAGCTTTCTTTTCATTGCCATTTGTATGGAGTATCTTTTTCCATTCCTTCACTTTCAGTTTGTGAGTGTCTTTATGTCTGAAGTGTGTCTCTTGTATGCAGCATGTATATGGGTCTTGTTCTTTTTTATCTGATCAACCACTGTATGTCTTTTGATTGTAGCATTTAGTCCACTGACTTTTAAAGTAGCTATTGATAAGTATGTGCTTATTGCCATTCTTTTCCTTTTTTCCTGGGTGTTCTAGTGGGTCTTCTCTCTTCCTTTCTTCTTCTCTGGCTCTCCTCCCTTGTGGTTTGATGGCTTTCTTTAGTATTATGTTTGGGTTCCCTTCTCTTAATTTTTTTTGTGTATTTATTATCGGTTTCTGGTTTGTGATTACCATGACGTTCATATATAATCACTTATGTATATAGCAATCTATAACAAGTTGATGGTCTCTTAATTTTAACCTCTTGCTAAAAGCTCTACTCATTTATTCCCCTCTTCCCACATTTTATGTTTTTGATATCATATTTAACCTCTTTTATTTTTGTGTATCCCTTAACCTCTTATTATGGAAATAGATAATTTTAGTACTTTTGTCTTTTGACCTGCATACTAGCTTTATAGGTGGTTGATCCACTACATTTACTGTGTATTTGCCTTTACCAGTGATATTTTTTCTTTGATAATTTTTCATTCCTATTTGTGATGTTTTCTTTTCCACTTAAAGAAGTCCCTTTAACATTTTTTGTAAGGCCTCTTTAGTGGTAATAAACTCCTTTAGTTTTCACTTGTCTGGGAAAATCTTTATCTCTCCTTCCATTCTGAATGATAACATTTCGAGTAGAGTATTCTTGGCTGCAGGTTTTTTCCTTTCAGCGCTTTGAATATATCATGCCACTCCCTTCTAGCCTGTAAGGTTTCTGCTGAGAAGTTAGCTGATAGCCTTATGGGATTTCCTTTGTGTGTAGCTTGTTGCCTTTCTCTTGCAGCTTTTAGGATTCTCTCTTTATCTTTAATTCTTGACATTTTAATTATAATGTGTCTTAGTGTGGGCCTCTTTGGGGTCATCTTTTTTGGTGCTCTCTGTGTTTCCCGTACTTGGATGTCTGATTCCTTCCTTAGGTTAGGAAAATTTTCAGCTATTATTTCTTCAAATAGGTTCTCTGCCCCTTTGTCTCTCTCTTCTCCTTCTGGGACACCTATAACACAGATGTTAGTGAGCTGATGTTGTCCCAGAGGTCCCTTAGACTGTACTTGTTCTCTTTAATTCTTTTTTCTTTTAACTGTTCAGCTTGGGTGATTTCCTCTAGTCTTTCGTCCAGGTCACTGAACCATTCTTCTGTATCATCTACACTGCTTTTAAGTCCCTCTAGTAAATTTTTTGTTTCCATTATTGTATTCTTCATTTCTGATTGGTCGTTTTTTGTATTTCCCAATTCTTTGTTAAAGTTCTCACTGAGTTCACCATTCTTCTCCCAAGATCAGTGAGCATCCTTATGACTGTTAATTTGTACTCTATCAGGTAGATTGTTTATCCTGTTTCATTTAGTTCTTTTTCTGAGGATTTGTCCTGTTCCCTTATTTGGAACATATTCCTCTGTCTCCTCATTTTGCTTCTTTCTCTGTGCTTATGTCTATGTATTAGGTAGATCAGCTACGTGTCCCGGTCTTGGAAAGGTGGCCTTATGTAAGTGATGCCTTATGAGGCCCAGCAGTGTGCTTCCCTCTCTGTCACCAGTTCCAAATGTTCCAGGAGTGTCCCTTCTGTGGGATACATATGTCCTTTTCTTGTGGCAGGGTTGCTCTTGCTGCAGGTGCCCAGGGAGGCTAGGCTGTCCTCCTGGCTGGCTGGTTGTAATGCTTGACTGTGTGTGGCTGCTATGGTCCCTTCAGTCACTTTATTGGGTATAGGGAGCCCCAGTACTGTTGGCTTCAATGTCTAATAGCACATTCCTGCTGCAGTTTCTGTTACATGAATAGGACCTCAGCATGGCTGGTTGGTAGGCTCAGGGGCTCCCAATTGCTGTGGGCCTCCAGCCTGCAAGGCTGTTGTTGGCTCTTTCAGGAGTGCAGCTGGCTGGGGCCAGCCTCAGGTGTGGCAGCACACAATTGTTTCAGGCATTGGAAGGTGGGGCCAATCCCCTCTGTGGCTGTTTGAGGAGCACGAGTCTGTCTCAGCTGACAAGTCCCACTGCCCCCAGGGCCACACACACATTCAACACAGTCCTGCCCCGTGCGCATGCCATGATCCACTGAAGTGGACCCACTAGCCCTGCTGCCAAGGCCCCGCACACTCTGCCAACACAGGCCTGCCCCTTGCGCATGCCCTGCCCCACAGAAGCGGACCCACTCACCCTGCTCCAGAGGTCCCACATACTCCACCTATGCAGTCCCACAAGTTGCCAGAGGGCTTGTTCTTGGGTGGGGCCATTCCCTAGTGCAGGCTGCCTGCCCTGGCTGAGCTGGATTAAATTGGTGCTCTAGTGGGTGGGGCAGACTCCTGTGCTAACAGACGAGGGGAAGGACTCCAATGGTGTCTGTCAGTGTCTGTGTTAGCACACCAGTACTAGGTCACAATGGCTGCTGCCAATGTCTCAGTCCCTTGGGACGTGGTCCCAGTCTGGGGAGACCTCTCACCAAGGTGTGCCCAGAGCCTGTCAAGTGAGTCTCTTTTCACCAAGAGACCATGCACCTTTCTTTCTGGTGATTTTAGGTTGCTTTCTGAAATGGCTGAATTTGTGTGTCGGCCCTTTAAGAGCTGGCTTCTTTCCCTTGTGTCCAATAGTCTTTCCGGAGGTATTCCTTGCTGTTGTTAATAGCCAGTGAGGCCAGATATTATGACACTTGTTCTGGTTGTGCTGAGTCCAAAAGCTGCTTATTGTGACAAATCTCTCTTGCTCAGATCCCCCACTCCTCCAGGGAATGCTTCATACCTTAGGATTGCTCCTGGCTAGCCGTGAGGCACCATGGCTAGACCGTGGCTTTTTACTCTCCAGAAAGGAATTTCTGCCTCTTTCACCTCAGTCAGCACTGTCCCTTGCGGTGGGAGTTCTTTTTATCCAGTTTTCAGTTCTCTCTCAGGAGTAATTGTTCCAGGAGTAGTTGTAAATTTGTTGTGTCCATGGGAGGAGGTGTGTTCAGAGTCCTCCTACACTGCCATCTTCACAGCAATCCCCCATGGCTACACATTCTTAAGGGTGCTGAGAGCTCAGATCAAGACAGAGAGATTTCTTTGGTCTGCTATGGCATCTTCCACCCACTAATTGAAGATGAAGCCCTTGAGCAGTCCCAGCTTCAACTTCTCACTTTTCTGGTTCCTTCTGCTCTAGACATTGACCCTGCCCCAGTGCAGCCATTAAAACTCAACTTGCTGCATTATCCAGGTCATCATATCGCCCCAGGACAACTACAGACTCAATTCACCTCTCTGAGGTTCAGTTCTCTCTTCATTTTTGAACTTAGGAATTTTCCTTACTTTATCTTGATCTCAGTTATGCATTTAAAAGGAAACTTGTTATATCATATGCAGCTTTCCTAGGTGTTTTATACAAGAGAATTTCAATATATCTAGTCTGTCATAATCCTGGATATAGAAGTTCTTGTTCCGTTATCCAGCTTTACTGAAAGGATTCATGTCATTGATGTCAGTCCTCTTAACTGTGCTACTGTCTCCCAGAAATACATCTTTCTTAGCCCATCTTTCCCTTCATTCCCACCTCTGAGAAAATAGTGCCCCACTTTCTTACAAGCCTGGCTGACAGCTCAGTTTGTACCCTTGACTGCACTCACTCCACAGCCACTCTTTCATTGTTCATTCAGCAAGCATGTTTTTAATATCTTCTATGTGCCAGGAACTGATTGATTAGGCACTGGGGTGCAGAATAAATAAAGTCTCAGAATAAATAAAACTCGGAGCCTAGAGTCTACTACAGGCTGAGGCCAAGTGCCCTCCTCAAGAACACTGGTCCATCTATTTACCATTTTAAATAATCTTCAGGGTTTTTTCTCTCACTCTTCCCTCCTTGCTCTATTATATGAGTCTTCCCACTGCCAACAACCTTAAGTCACCACTCTCTCCCCTTCTTTCACAGCCAGACTTACTGAAATAGCAGTGGACACTCATTGCCTCCCCCATGTCTCTAGTTCTCTCCAAAAATTCAACATGGCTTTTGCTTTCATGTCTTGTCTGAAACCGTTCAGGTGTATATCCTGCTGAGTGTAGAACTTTACATTTGTCTCCCATTGCTGATAAACTCTCAATACTTCAGAAAGAATGGAGATGTAAAAACGATGATGGGTGTTCTGAGTTGGGACCTGGAAGGTTGCTCTCAGGAGACTTACTCTCCCTCCTGTCCCAGGAAGGTGTTGCTGACTCACCTTGCAGTTGTTTTCCCAGAAAGATGGAGGCAACAGCTGAGTGGGAAGGTGAGTCCTCAGTATCCGTGGAGAGGGCATTATGTTGGCTTTTTCCACACCTTTAAAGTAAGTCAGGAGGAAATGTCCGCGTAATACAAGTATTGCATGGGGAACATATATTCCAGGCTGTGTCCAGAATGTTCCATCACCTACCTATTTTCTCTTTGTCTCTTGATTTTCTTTTGTGATTTCCTAATGGGATTATAGCTATTACTTTCACTTTTGTAGACTCATACAGCTTGAGAGCTTGGAAGGGAACTGAGAGTTAATTTCCTCTATCACTTTAAGGATCAGGTGAGGGACATGAGAATAGACAAGTGAGGTCTTATTGAGGCAGAGCCAGACAGGACCAGAGCACAGACCTCTCTCATCTGCCATCCAGTGCCCATTCATCTGTGCCTGCAGCAGGCTGCCTATGTACCTGGCCTGCATGCCAGTCACTGGTTTCATCTTTAAAAACATATATACTTGATGGCATGTGAGTCATGATTTCTCCTCTCTCCTTAAAAACATTTGCTGGGCACTTGCTCTGTGCAATCATTGTGTTAAACTGAGCTTAGGGAAAAAGGTAACAAAGATAAAGAAGACACAGTCCTTCTTTCTAAGAAGTTTCCATTCTAGTGTAGGAATCAGAGGCTTATGCAAATAACTCCAGGGAGTGACAGAATTAGTGCTGAGAAATAAAATAGCTCCAAGGTCTGGAATGAATTGATGCTGTTAGGTGACACTGTTGAATTCCTCTGCATGAAGGATCAGGAAGGCTGGCTAAATGGAGGAGGTTATTTCTAAAAACTGGAAAAAAACTGACAATAAAGTAGCATTTTATTTTAAATGTGCATCAACCGGTTATGCTCTGAAGCAAGCTTCCACCTCTCTGGTCCTCTGAGCACCAAGCTGAGTTTACCGAGGGGCTGGGCCCTCTCTAGTTAGTGCCTGGTTTTCCAAAGATGAGGGTGGAGTAGAAAGGGACCTGTGGAGAAGATGCCTCTCCATACCCCTGCCAGTCATTCTGGGTGTACCGTTGCCATATGTGACTTTTAAAGAGCTGGATCCCAGGGAATGTTACCCGGAGTGCAAACTGCCCTCTCTCTGCTGTAAATTGTGCTTGTGGTCTATCTGAAGATTGTGGGATTGGTTATTTTTCTGGGCCTGCAGAGGAGGAAGAATCTCTGCCAGATCCCAGTAAAGAAGATGAAGACAAAGCCCTTCACCCTGGGAAAGACTAAGTCTGGAGCTGAAGTTCTCATTACTGTTAAAAACAAGACAACAGGCCCCAAATGGAGTCACTTATGCTAAGCCCCACATGACCAAACTGAGGCTTAATATTTAAGTTAATTACAGTTTGGCTGTCTCAGAAATGGAATCTCAAACTAGTCAATCAGCAATTACCTGGTCAGCACCAGTGAGGTCATCTGCCTGATAGACCTGCCATCCCCTAAAGGGCAATGACCTAGCCACAACCAATCCACTTTTTGCTAGTATAGCTTCCTTGTCTCCACTCCCTTCTGCCTATTAAAGTCTTTCATTTTGTACAGCTCCTCAGAGCTCCTTTCTATATGCTAGATGGGAAGCTGCCTGACTCATGACTTGTTGAATAAAGCCAATAAGATCTTCAAAATTTATGAGGTCGAATTTTGTTTCTTAATAATTATGGTGGCAGTGATGGGATTCAAGGGAAACTTCTGGTGGCTTTAGGAACAACAAGAAACACAGGCACGGGTACCTTCACACCCTTTGAGTTCTCTGTCTTTCTTGTTGTTTCCAAGGGCCATGGGTAAATTCCTCCTGGTTCTGAGCTCTACTCTCTTTGCATCTAGCTCCCAATCTAATTGGCCTTCTAGTCCAGGGCAGGGCAGCTTGAGCTAGCAGATGGTTCCACCTGGAACCCAAGACCCTCGGTTCAGTCTGCAATTCCCCATTTGATTGAAAACTCCAGCCCTTGGTTCAGTCTCCATATTCCACATGGGAACTTCTAGTGGTTTACTCTGCAGTTCCTCACTTGACTGGGATTCTAGTCTGCAGTCTCCTTTTGTTGGGATCTGCTGTTTCAGTCCTTTCCCCAGTCCTCACTTCCACATTGGGAATTCCTGGTGGTGTGCACGAGGCCTTGTCTTGGTCAGAAACTGTTGGTTTCTGTTAATGTGCACATGAAGTAAAGGCTATTGCTAATGGGAATCTCTGAAGCCACAGCCATAAAATTGGTAAGCACGAGTTGAGCACTTAGAAGCTATTAGAGCGCGTACCACCTAACTCTATGACTCCTGTGTTAGGATAAGTTGGTCACAGAACAGGTTAGATTGACACAGGGTCACCTGCCAACCTCAAGAAAATTTCCATGCAATGAAGTATGCCATAAAACACCACACAATCCCCAACCCAGAGGCACATCCTTTTAGGTATTAATTTGGCTCTGAGAGACCCAAGGCTTAGCTAAAGATATCAGATCCTTAAGTACCAAAGAATTGAGCACACCACCTTCCAGCACACTTGCTTATTTTATGTCTAAGAACTGTGGTCCTAGAAGCCGTACGTATCTTAAAAATGGCAAAATCTTATTAAGATAACCTAGATTACAATGGCCATTATGGGGAATGTTCCAATTAGACAAGATCGTTCACTTAAGAAGTGCACTTGAAAACAAGGGTTCCCAAATCAAAGAAACAGAATGAGATACCTATTTTAATAGGTATACAGAAGCTTCCAAAAAGCTTTAAGATTGCAAAACAGCCTCATTGAAAGATTTGTTGCAAAAGGCTAATGAAAAATTAAAGACACAAGAAGTACCTACAACAAAAGACAATAAGACTGACGTGACTCCTACTTCTCCCCTCTCTCCTTCTACTAATCCTCTATCTGAATTACTTTTCTACTCTGAAGAGACTATTAAACAGTTACCTTGTAAAAGAAGACCACTGAGGCTGCAGGCAATCCTCTTCAGGTATCTTTCACTTCTTGGTCAAAGACCAAACTAAGGGCCATAGTTAAAGGATTTCCTAAACCGCGGGAGGATCCTCATAGTTTTCTGAAGAATTTAGAGTCCTTATTGGAGCCTATGACTCCAGGCTGCCAGATCTTTCTCAGCTCATGCACATGCTGGTAGGACCTGGTGAAGCCTCAAAATGGATGCAGGAAGCTGAATGACGTAATCCTGAGGATGCTATTTGAGATCCTCAATCTTCAACATAGTTCCCTTATGGACCAGAAAAATCTCACAAAACAGTAACCAATCTTTTAAAGTTATTCCTAGAGTCTTCCTCGCCCACACTGATTGCTCTATTATTCAAGCACACAAACAACACGAAGATGACTCTGTGGCAGACTGTAAAGCTCTCTGGAAGCCCTCTTCCTGTGGTATTGCGGGCTCCACGCAATGAATGATATTACCCCACTTGCTCCAGCGGCCTTATTTGCAAATGACTTATCTCCTGAGATTAGTGGGTTAATTAAGAAGCAGAAAATAGGATGGGAGGCCAGGAGTTTGAACTTGTGACCATAGCGGAGCACTTTGAAAGGACGTTGGAACAAAACCATAAACAAAAGTCTGCCAGTTATTGGCCTACAGCTGCAACAGCTCCAAGGCCAGAGACATAAAACAACACTGGGCCTCCCCACCCCACCCTCCTAGGGGTCCATCATCAAAACACTGTCTCATTTGTAAACAACTAGGACACCAGAAAAAAGATTGTCCTCAAAGGTTTTGTGCAAATCCTTCAATATCGACTCGAGTGCCCCATACCTACCTTCAAAGGAGAGCCCGCATATGGGCCCCGCCCAGGGTTGACAGGACTCTGAGAGATTTTCTGGTAAACTGCTACCAGTTATTCCCTCAAATTGCCAAAGGGAAACTAAAATTAAAATTAATGGAAAACTTTGACAAATTCTGGTAGATACCAGAGGTACACTCTCCACTTTAAACCCCACTCAGAGTCTGCAGATGGGATCCTGGAAAAACTGGCAGAAGCCAGCTAAGGGTGATAATTATTACCAGAGTCAGCTCTCCCAGATCTCTGTCTGTAGTACTCAGTAGAGAGAGGAAAATAAAATTTCATGTTGTCCCTTCCTTTCCAAATCCAAGCCAATTGGTTATTGAACCTTTCTCTCCTAGGAATAGCTATTGCCTTCTTGCTCATTCCATTTTATGTCCTGAGAGCTTGACTTGGACATCTGCCTGCCGGAAGCATGCAGGTTTTTGGTTCTTGCACGTGCAGGCAGCACAACTGTCAGGTTGGGGGCACAAAAATATGCAGGACAGAAATGAGGGTTGCACCCCACTTGTGGCTAGGTGAAGCTGGACAGAAGTAAGGGTTGCACCCCATTTGTGGCTGGGTCCTACCATTGCCAGCTCTCAGGGAAACTGTCTAAGTCTTTCTTTCTTTATTTTAGCTAGCTTTGGGAGTGGACCTGGACCTTGGGAGGGTAGTATCCTTTGCACCCCCCTTGGGGATGCCTCTTGTATCCAAAGGGGGTTGTTCAGTACTGCCAGAAATATTTACTGTTTGTCCTGGTTGAAATTTAACAAGATATTTGAATGGAATTTTTAAGTAGCTCTGTGGTCAGAAGTTGGCCATAGTGGAAGCTGATATTCAGAACCTGATAGGAACTTTTTTAAGGCCTTCTCTAAGCTAAATGTACCCAGAGGGAAAGAAAAACATTCCAAAGACAAAGCTCTAAACGTAGAACATAGGAATCCTTTTGATTTCTACCTTAGTTGAAGATCTTCTCCCTGACATAAAGAAGCAAATTGAGGCTAATGTAGTTGGATGGGCAGTTCAGCTCCTTGATATCATTTAGGCTGCAACCCAATTCTTTGAGGAATTAAAAGCAACTGTCCTTGTCTTACAAATCTTTGCAAAATCAGAAATTCAGCTCTAGAAACAATTCAAAGCCCACCTATCCTTTTTACCAATCCCAGAACCTCACCTATTCATCTCAAAAGTCTTGTAGGTATTGTGAAAATTCCGGCTTTAGGAAACAAGAGTCCTTCCTGGAGAAAATTGTATTCTTTCCCTGTGCCTTTGAGATGTAAATGTCCTACCTGGTCTTCTCCAGGAACTCTCATTTAGGCCTTCGAAATGCAAATATCAGGGAGGTATTTCCCATCAGGAGGCTAAAAAAGAGGAAAACTATTTTGGAAACTAGGTGAATAAAAAAAAAATCTTAAGTGTCTTCTCCACAAATATTAGCAAAAGCTTTAGCCATATAAGCAGGTAACTTTAACTTATTCCACCTGCTGGAAACACAATTTGGATCCAACTTCTTTTCTAACTAGTGAGTTTTGTATTATTGTACCTGGTTCATGGCTAAAATTTTAGATGGACGCTATAAGGTCTCTGTGTCTGCATGTTTATGTGTCTATACATGTATATTGTAGAATTTTCTACCTCTGGATGGTATTGCCAAAATTAATTTGTAAAAGAGCTCTATTGGGTTGGTTTGAAGACAAATGCTTATATGGATTGGGTATCCAAAACTCTCAGAAATGTAGAAACTAACCCAAATATTTTTTCCAAGTTCATATGATCTAGGATTAATCTTTAGTAAATAAAAGCTAGTTTAAGTTTGTTGGTTTAACTAAAATAGTTGTGTCATTAGAGTTATCAGCATTAAATATAATACTTTTAGTCTACCTAGTCTTACTGAAGGTCAAATAAGTTCATGTTACCTCTTGAAATATTTGTTAGCAAGAAAAATAGCTTGGGATGATGGCTGACTTTGTCTAATGTCTCATGAAGTTTTCATGTGTAGTCTAAACATAATTGTTAAGAACAAGTGATTTAAATAGATGTAAGTGAGATAAGAGTTTGTAGGTGGACTTTTCAGCAATAGTTATGTTTTATGGTATGTCTACTTAAAAAATGGTTTCCAAAATCTTTTTGGCTACTTGAAACTTTAGAATTTTGGTAAGTTAAATGATGGATAGTCTGGTTAGGAATGACTATGAATGAGGCTATGATAGGAACTTCTCCTTAACTCTTGAAGATATTGCAGAATCCACTACTAAAGCAATAGCTGCCTAACAAAATTCCTTGACTCTCTGGCTGAAATTGTTCTTGATAACAGGATAGCCCTCGATCATCTTTTAGCAGAGCAAGGAGGTGTGCGTGCAACGGCCAACGCCACTTGCTCCACCTGGATTAACACTTCTGGGGAAGTCAAAACTCAGCTACATAAAATCACTGAACAAGCCTCTTGGCTTAAGAAAGTGACTCCTTCCGTGGGATCTTTCTTTGACTTATATGATTTCGATTGGTTTGGGTCTTTGGGAGTATGGCTCCAAAGTACACTTCAGATGTTGTGAATCATCCTGCTTATAATAATCATAGTAGTCTCCCTGGTGCACTGTATTCTCTCAAAGCTTTAAGTGCATATTCACAGCTGCTAATCACCAAGCAAATGATCTCCCTAAAACTAGAATGTCAGAGAAGGGATGAAGAGGACGACCAACTTAAAGAAGGTGAACCCAAAGTCGTAACCTGTGAATACCATAGGGATTCAGCAGAAAACATTATGACCTGTGAATACCACACAGAGGATCAGCAGAAACTGTGAGAACTTCAGAGCAGTAGCTGGGAGAAGCGCTAATGCCTTAAATTTTGATCACATCTCTCACTTAGGCTGAAAGTCTGATCAAAAGGGAGGAATTGTTAAAAGACAAGACAACAGGCTCAAAATGGAGGCACTTATGCTAATCAGAAATTACCTGGTCAGTGCTAAGAGGTCATCTGCCTGCTAGACCTGCCATCCCCTAAAGGAAAGTGACCTTACTGCAACCAATCCACTTTTTCCTAGTATAGCTTCCTTGTCTCCACTCCCTTCTGCCTATTAAAGTCTTTCATTTTGTACAGCTCCTCAGAGTCTCTTTCTATCTGCTAGATGATACGCTGCCCGATACATGAATTGTTGAATAAAGCCAATAGGATCTTTAAAACTTACTTAGCTGAATTTTGTTTTTTAACATTACCAAAACCTTGAAATATAAGTGTCCCCAGTGCCTTCAAATTGTTGCTGCTTTTGAGCAGCTCAGATCATGTGGCTTTTCTGCTTGGAAGCCACGGATCATCTCTAATACTTGCAGCAGCTTTTCACACTGCTCCTCAAGCTGTGTGTGTGCATGTGGGGGGCGGGGGTGGTTGTATGTGTGGGAAGGTGGTAGTGAGGCAATACGCTTCATTCTGTTCATCTTTGATTTTATATGTTGGGAATCTCCAATAATTTTTTAGAATTGTGGTAAAATACACATAACATAAAATTTGCCATCTTAACCCTTTTTACGTGTACAGTTCAGTAGTGTTAAGTACTTTCACATTGTTTTACAACCAATCTCCAGATTCTTTTTATCTTTTCAAAACTGAACTCTGTCTTGTTAAACACTAACTTCCCATTCCTACCTACCCCCATCCCCAGCAACCACCACTCTACTTTCTGTTTCTATGAATTTGACAACTCTAGATACCTCATTTAAGGGAATCATACAGTCTTTGTCTTTCTGTGACTGACTTATTTCACTCAGCATAATGTCCTCAAGGTTCTTCCATGTTGTAGCATGTGTCAGAATTTCCTTCCTTTTTAAGACTGGATGATATTCCACTGTTTGTATAAAGCACCTTTTACTTATCCGTTCATTCATTCATGAATATTTGTGTTGCTTTCACCTTTTGGCTGTTGTGAATAATGCTGCTATGAACATGGGTGTACAAACATCTCATTGAGTCCCTGTTTTTAATTCTTTGGGGTATACTCAGAGGTGGAATTGCTGGATCATATGGCCCCAAGAATTTTTTTTAATGAAAAAGCATCCTGCCACTGAAAAGAAAAATTGGAAACCCATTGACCTATAAAGTCCATATTCCTTAGCAAGACCTGTAAAACTGTCCTGCCTCTAATCCCTTTCCTGAGCTTCCACTTCATCTCCCACTCACACTTTGTCCTTCAGAACTATGTACACTCATCCTGATGCTCCAGGCCCCTTGTCCTTCCTCTTTTCTACATCTCTATGCACCTGGTTTGTCCCACTCACTCTTTAAGAGTCTATCCAGACACTTCGACTGTGGCGATATGGTGGCCTGGACATTATGAAGATCTTTCCTGTTATAAAACACCTGCAAATTCTGATTAAAACACCACAAACATCAATATATAACTGGGCTTACAAGAAAATAAGGGGACTCTTGGGGTCCAAAATGAAGAGGTAGCTGCAAGATAGAGAGGTGAGAAGAGGAAAGAAGAAGAGAGAAGAGAAAAGAAAGGCTGTTATGACAGCTGCCTTGAGCATGTTTGCTCACCTGGGAAGCCCAGTTGTCAGGTTCAATGACCCCTATGTAGGAAGGAGGCTGGTAGGCTTAGGCTTTCCTCCTCCTGAATGCAGCCCTCCTGGAAGGCTTGGCCCAGCTACAACTTCAAACTTCTCTGCCAAAGAACCCTTACAGTAAAGAGAGGTTCTGTGGATTTGGAGCTTTACATAAAGCATTCCATCAGTGTATTCTTTTACAAATTCAGGTAAATTATACATTTTCTCCTTCTCTCTCTCTCTGTCTCCCATCAGTGCTCCAGAAAAGCTAGTTGGATTGTCTCATTCCTCTGGCACACTGCCACAATTGCTCAGCCTCTGGGTTGAGAGGCACAGGGTGAGAATGTCCATGCTCAGGCTGCAAAGTCCATTCCCAAACCCATGCTGCAGAAGAAGGGGGCAATTGGAGTCACTTTTGGCTTTCATCACCTGCACAAGGAGCTTGTGGTCTGGCAGGAGAATTGGAAAGATACTCAACAACAATAATAGCAGCCTATCATTTCAGGTATCACCTTTTCCAGAAATTGGTCTTTGGTCACATTCGTCTCACCCTGCCAACAGCATCCCATGCTAACCTCTACCCAACATAGTCACTTCTTGTCATTATGTGGTCTGCATTTGTCTCTTCCGTGGGACCATGCATTTATTGAGGGCAAGTGGAGGTGTGCTGTCTTATGTGCAGCACAGGGCCTATAGTATAAAGGTTAAACTAAGGGAGTCATTCTTAGGTTTTACCCATATATGGTTCATACACACTCACACACACACACATGGGTCTTTTCAAATTCTTCCCAGTCCTATTCTCATTAGGTCCCAGATGCAATGCCTTTGTCATTGAACAGCTCTATAGCTAGGAATTGATGGGAAGGTGGAAGGTGGCCTGGGAGGGAGACTGACCATGCAGGGCACAAGCTCCTATAGCATCCAGCAGTGTCTGCTCACTCCAGAACTCTCTGAGGGTGGTTGGTATACTTGACCAACACCCATAAATCTATTTCAGCAACCACTTTCCTCTCCTAATGGTACTCCTTACCTCTGCTGACGGGGATTATCTACTCTGAAATAAAACCACCGCACAGCTGAGTCTCTACCTAACATCTCTCCATGACTGGAAAGACCATAAAGCCAATAACTGTTTGTTACCTCTTTGGACACAGGGCACCTTGCTTCATGAAGAACTGTCCTCGTTTCTATATGACATGACATTCTTGGCTATTGATTGGCATCCTTTCTTGAAGTTCTACAGCTGCTGGCATTGACTTGAGAGAAGCTCTATCCTGCTTCTTATGCTGACTTAGTGATTGGACACTCTGCTTCCCACTGCCAAGAATACCTAATTAGAAATCATGCTTAGGCTTTTTTTCTTCTCCTTAATCTCCTAAATGGTCAGAGGTAAGACAATAGTGGCAGAAGGAGAATGTAGAAGTGAGATAAAAAACTGGGCTTGGATGACCCAGGGAACACATGGGATTGTGGGGCAAGGGATTCAGCCTGAGGAGGTGGTCAGGAATACCTGACCACTTAAATGGCATCTACTCTGTGCCAGGTACTGTTGTAAGATTTTTACAGATGTTAACTCATTTAATCCTCACAATAACTCTTTGAGGTAGGCACTAATTATACTGACATTTTGCAGCTGAGGAAACCGTAATACAGAAAGGGTAAGTAACTTGCTAAAGGTCATGGAGTGAGTGGTGGCATCAGGATTTAAACCCTGGTCATCCTTAACCATTGTACCATTCTGCTGCTCCAAGGATCAGAAGACCAGACACAAACAAAAATGGAAGGCCCTGATGACACATGGAGTATAACCACAGTTGGGCAAGCAGAGGGTAGCCTGTGTGTGAGGTCAGAGCCCCACAGATAGTTCAGAGCAAGGGCCAGACCAGGCACTGGATTGCAAAGCTAGCGGTCAACCAAATAGACAGGAACTGAGGGCCAGAGGAGCCAGAGGGACTGGGCAGATAGGACTATAGGAAAATCAAGATGCCCCAAGGATATTCTAACACACTCTTGTGCAGGTTATAGGTGTCTTATGTGCATCAAATCAGGAACTTTTCTATCTCAAGGTATTTGCAGAGATGTAACAGATCTCTGTAAACAATTATTCCCAGTTCAGTCTTCAATACTAAAGTTGCATTGACTATGTTTTTATAGCTCTAGCTACCTGTGTTTTCAATTTTCTGTTACACTGATCTATGCAATGCTGAAACTTAGGGAAGAAGGCCTTCCTCCTATCCTTGTTTGGCAAAATACTTCCAGTAGCTCCCAGGTACCTGGAATGGCTTCCTTTGTCTTCTGGTTGTCTTTCTGAGCTTCATTTTTGTGTGTGTGTGAAGAGAAAAATTTCTAGGTTGAGTATTATCCAAAAAAAAAGACTTCTCTACTGAACTGAAGTAGTTGGCTCCGAATGCATTGTTTGGTCAATTATCAGGCACTCCCCTGGCTACACCTGGCTTTTATAGGAGTGGTGTAAGGAGAGAAGAAGGTGTGAATTGTGCATAAACAGTTTTCTGCCTTCTCTGTGTGTTCTACAGTAGCAATGGCCAGAAGGGAAGAATCCTTCTTACTTGGTGACTCACTTTTGGCAAGTACTTTTAGATAATATGTACAAAGAAGAGGAGAGGAAGAAAAGAAGATGAAACATATGGTGTTAGAAATGAGAGAGAGAGAGAGAGAAAGGAAGAGAGTGAGAGAGAGAAAAAAGAAAGATGAGAAAGGAGAGAGAAAAAGAAAAGAGATGAAGAAACAGAAGAGAGAGTAGAAGACAGAGGCAGGACAGAGAGAGGCAGAAAAAGACAGGAGAGCAACCAAGATGTTCTTTAGTAGGTGGATGGATAAATAAACTGTGTACATCCAGACAATAGAATAGAGTTCAGTGCCAAAAAGATGTGAGCTATCAAACCATGAAAAGACATGGAGGAACTTTAAATACATATGACTAAAGTGAAAGAAGCCAATCTGAAAAGACTACCTACTATTTGATTCCAACTATACGACATTACGGAAAAGGCACAACTATGGAGACAGTAAAAAGATCAGTGGTTGCTAGGGAGTGAGGGCAAGGGGAAAGATGAATAGGCAGAGCACAGAGAGTTTTTAGGGCAGTGAAAATACTCTATATGATACTGTAATGATGGATACATGTCATTATACATTTGTCCAAACCCATAGAATGTATAACACCAAGAGTGAACCCTAATGTAAACTACAGACTTTGGGTGATGATGATCTGTCAAGAGTAGGCTCATCAATTGTAACAAGTGTACCACTCTGGGAAGGGAGGATATTGATAATGGGGGATGCTATGCATGTGTGGGGGCAGGGAAATCTCTGTACCTCCCTCTCAATTTTGTTGTAAACCTAACTCTTCTCTAAAAAAATAAGGTCTAAAGAAAGAAAGAAAGAAAGAAAGAAAGAAAGAAAGAAAAAGAAAGAAAGAAAGAAAGGAGACAGGGCAGTGAGGGAGGAGCCCTTACCAGAGGTTTGGGATGGCCGAGCCCACTCAATGAAAGGATGGCGATGTTGAATGATGGCTCGCTGACATTTCTCCACATCCCCATTCTGTTCAATCATGTCCACAATTTCCTGAATCCACGTTGTCCCTGAGGCCCGGATGGAAAGGGTGAGAAGCAGACACTGGTTAGACAATCTGCCCTAAGTGTCCTGGGTAAATGAAGGGGACATGGAGACTGACTGGTGTTTGGTTCAACCTCCCCTCAGGTCAGAATCCTATTAGCCATGACAGATGGACGTCTGTGTGGGAGAGAGCCACTGAATCTCTGTGGAGAGAGGAGCAGCACAGGCAAAGCCTCATGATGCTCTCACCCTAGAGCGGTCCACAGCAGAGCACAGCATGCTGATCCTCTAAAGCCATGAAGATTGACCCCCAGTTAACTCAGGATACTGGGTTTAAACTTAGGATACTGCACATCCTGAGAGCAAGTACTGTCAGAACAATACGAAGGAGAAGATTTCCTTGATAAGAGCAACATCCTATCAAGGGGAATTCTAACTGATGTGAGCAGCCCCTGCTGACTCAGCAGGCTGAGGTCTTGCTGTCCCCCTTCCCCTACAATCACCTGATTTAGGGTAGGTACAGATGAGGAGATCATCTGGCTTGGCCTCAAAGTTCTGGATCTCGCTCCAGTTGTCCACAGTTGCAGCCTGTAGGAGGAGCCCCTCCACCTCTCTCAGTTGTAGCTGTCTCCCCAACTCCATGGTCAGGGCCATACTGTCTTGGGATGGGAGAGAGAATCACTATGGGCAGAGAATAGAGGAGATTTTATTTTACTTGTGATAAAATACACATAACATAACCACATAATGGTTACCATTTTAACCATTTTTAAGTACACAGTTCAGTGGCCATAAGTATATTCTCATTGTTTTTCTACCACCAGGACCACCATCCATCTCCAGAATTTTTTATCATCACAAATTGAAACTGTACGCATTAAATACTAACTCCCCATTTCCCTCTTCCCTCATCCCCTGGCAACCATTCTACTTTCTGTCTCTGTAAATTTGACTACTCTAGGTCTGTCACATAGATGGAATCATACATTTGTCCTTTTGTGACTGGCTTATTTTACTTAGCATAATATCTTCAAGGTTCATCCATGTTGTAGCATGTAGCAGAATTTCATTCCTTTTTGAGGCTGAATAATATTCCACTTAGCATGTACATAACACATTTTACTTATCCATTCATCCATGCATGGAGATTTGGGTTGCTTCCAACTTTTGGCTTTTGTGAATAATGCTGCTATGGACATGGGTGTACAAATATCTCTTTGAGACTTTGCTATCAATTCTTTTGGGTATATACCCAGAATTGGAATTGCTGGATCATATGGTAATTCTATGGTTAATTTTTTGAGGAATTGGTATACCGTTTTCCACAGCAGCTGCACCTTTTTGCATTCCCACCAGCAAGGCAGAAATGTTCCACTTCCTCCACATCTTCACCAGTGCTTGTTATTTTCTGTTCTTTTTTATTTTTAATTTTTATAATAGTGATCCTAATGGGTGTGAGGTGATAGTTCAGTGGTTTTGCTTTTTATTTCCCTAACGATTAGTGATGCTGAGCATCTTTTCATGTGCTCATTTGTCATTCATAGATCTCCTTTGGAGAAATATCTATTTAAAGCCTTTGCCCATTTTCAAATCAGGTTTTTTTTTGTTGTTCTTTTGAGAGAAACTTTTTAAATGCACAAATTGCGGAAGCCAGAAGAAGTGGGTCACTATTACTCCAGACTAATTGGCTACTGGGATTCTAGACAACATTTACTGCTACTGCTGATAATGATAATGAGAAGAGTTGAAAGCTAACATTTATTGAATACTTCAGTTTGCATGTGCTGGATCGAGTGTCCTATATACGTTAACTCATTTTGACTCTTGCATAAAACGAGTGTTAGAACTTTAGAGCTGAAAAAGTCCTTATAGAAAATGTAACAGTAAGTGATTGTTGGAAACTGAATAAAGGAAACTGGCCCAGCCTTCGTCTGGAATGGGAGAGAGGACTGGTGTCCACCTAGTGAAGCCCCTTTTCATGGTAGCTTCTACTCTCAGAGCGAGTTGAGTCCTTTAGGATGGAGACTATATTTTCAGAAAATGAAAGACTATTTATGAAAAAATTTCAAGTATAAGAAGCAGCTGTGTTTATAATGTGTCAAAGAAGGTAGATTTTGGACAATACTCTTGAAATTATGGTGTAATCAACTTCAGGAAGAGGAGGGAAGAAAACTAACATTGTTAACAGGACTTCTATGTTAGATCTTTTACAAACTTTTCTTTTCTTTTTTAATTCATAACACAATTTCATTAGGAAGGAATAATTAACACTTAAAAAATGTATGTATATCTACATATCGCAGAAAATTTAGAACAAGCCCAAATGTACAAGGAAAAAAATCCATCACATAGGAGTTGTTATTATTTTGATGTATTTCTATCTTTTTCAAATATATATTGTGGTAGGCAGAATAACAGCCCCCAAAGATGTCTTAATCACCAATATGCTACGTTACATGGCAAAGGGACTTTGCAGATGAAATTAAGGTTAAGGACTTGAAGCCAATGAGATTGTCCTGGATTATCTGGGTGGGCCTAATGTAACCACAAGGACACTGAAAAGCGGGTGAGGCAGGTGAAAGAACCAGTTGGAGTGATGCAGCAGAAGAAGAGGCCAGAGAGAATCAAAGCATGAGAAGGACTCATCCCACCACTGCTGGCTTGAAGATGAAGTGGCACATGAGCTAAGGCATGGCCCCTAGAAGCTGAGAACAAACCTAAGCTGACAGCCAACAAAGAAACAGGACCTTAGTCCTACAGCCACATGGAACTGAATTCTGCCAACAAACAGAATGAGCTTGGAAGTGGCTTTTCTCCAGAACCAGAAAGGAACACAGCCCTGCCAACATTTTGGTTTTACTCAGAGACACCTGTTTCAGACTTCTGACTTACAGAGTGTGAGATAATACATTTATGTTGTTTTAACCTGCTAAATTTGTGGTAATCTGTTACAGCAGGAATAGAAAACTATATATATAGTACAAAACACTCATGGATACTATCATGGACTGAATTGTGTCTCTCTAAAGATCATATGTTGAAGTCCTAACCTCTAGGACCTCAGAATGTGATGGTATTTGGAGACAGGGTCTTTAAAGAGGTGAATAAGTTAAAATGAGGCCATTAGAGTGGGTCCTAATCCAATCTGATTGGTGTCCTTATAAGAAGAGGAGATTAGGACACATAAAAAACACCAGGGATGTGTATGCACAGAGGAAAGACTACGTGAGGACACAGCAAGAAGGTGGCAGTCTGCAAACCAAGGAGAGAAGCCTCAGGAGAAACCAAACCCGACAACACCTTGATCATGGACTTCCAGACTCCAGAATTGTGAGAAAATAAATTTCTGTTGTTTAAACCATTTAGTCTGTGGTCTTTTGTTATGGAAGCCCTGGCAGACTAATATAGATGCTTTTGACTAAATTTCAGAAACTAACTGTTTATTTTGAAAACTGGTAAATAAAAGGAAAGAATAAATCATTTGTCTTGACTTTCCTATATTAATTGTACCACTGCATAACCAAATAGTAGACAAAGAGGTTTCTCTTTATAGAATTATTCCAACAATAAATAAATCATAGAATTGTAATGTCTTTTGCAGTCCTTAATAACAAAAGAATCTAGGCATTTAACATTTCTAACATCATGAAAAGAAAGACAACCAGACACTGTGTCCCTCTTGATGAGGAACACATTACCTGTGAAGTGGTCCTGCCCAAAACATTGAACCTGAATCTGATTAAACCTCTAAATTCAAGTACTAAGTTACAGAAAATGCAGGGAATAGTGGAACATATTAAACTAGACCATGGTGAGGCAATCAACAAAATCTAGATCTTATGAAAGTCTACAGAACAAGAACACACTTTCTTCAAATAAATTGCACAGGAATTAAAAAAAAAAAGATGGAGAGGAACCTATAGATTTAAAAAAATGTGGCAGTGAGGACTGAGAGAAGTAAGTAGATTTAAGAGACCTTTGGGAGGTCAAATCATAGCACTTACTGATTGGTAGAAAGAAACAACAAACTCCAAATGGAGTCACTTGAGCTAAGTCCCACTAATACTTAATACCTAACTGAAGTGCAATTTCAGCATCTCTCAAGAGTGGAAATTATACCAATCAGTCTGGAATTTTCTGGTCAGCACTAGTCAGGTGATCTGCCTGGTAAGACTCTCTGCCTTCCCCTAAGAGAAGGTGACCTCGGCTGAAATAACACACTCTTTGCACTTCCTGTCTCACCCTCTTTCTTCCTATAAAAACTCCATTTTGTACACCTCCTTGCAGCTCCTCTCTACTTACTGGATGGGATGCTGCCCGATTCATGACTGTTTAATAAAGCCAATCAGATATTCAAATTTGCTCGGTTGAATTTTGTTTTTTAACTTGAACAATCTTATGTGAAGTGGTGGAACAGTGAGGGAAAGTCAAAGATCATGTCTGGATTTCTGGCTTGGGTAACTGCGTAGAAGGAGATGTCATTTACTGAGAATGGGAGCACTGGAGGGTGAGCAGTTCCTGCATGGGGTGGGTGTGAGGGGATGGCAAGTTCAATTTGAGGGGTCTTGAGTTTGAGGTACGTATGGGACATCCAGATGGAGAGGACCCATAGGCAGGTGTAGCGTGGGCTTAGAGCTCTGGGCTGGAGATAATGATTCATTGACCACGTGGGCCAACTTTGTGTTGAGCGCTGTGCTTTCAGCACAGAGGTGGTAATTGATGATCTGGGCCTGGCTGTAAGACTGTGTGTGTTCAGAGTATATGCAAGAACACATGGAGTCCTGATGGGTAGCCACATTCAAGGCCAATAGAGAGAGGCGAGCCACCAGAACCTGTTGCTTCTAAGGACCAGGGGGGTTAAATAATTTAGCTGGCTCATGGAATATGATTTCCACTGTACTGCTCTGTGTTGGAGGCCTGCATGGGGGAAAAATTAAACCCGGCTGAAGGGAAGACATGCTTGGGAATGATAGTCAAGGCAACAGGACAGTGAGGTGGGAACAGAGGGTCTGCCAGTTCTCACAGGAGGAATTCCAATCCTTATCACCTCCCCCTTTCCCCCTAGGTCCCACATTGCTGAGCCACATCAGTGCGTGGTTCTCAACCTTGGAGAGTGGGGCACTGTGATAGTGTGATTTATAATAAGAAATATTTATTTTGGTCTTTGTCCATGATTCCCGGCTCACAGCTCCCAAAAACCTTGTAATTTCCTAAGTGATTACAGTAATGGGAGCATCTTTTGTTATAACATTTGTTTTTTGCCTTGGGTTCCTGAAATAGCTTCAGAGTGATAAAGGTGAAATGGGTGCCTTTTGTTATTTATAACTAACCACTTTCAATCATATCTGAGTTTTTGTTAACACGGTGATGTTTGGAAAGCCCCTCAATAATCATAGGATGGGGACTGGTTGCCAAGGGAACCAATCATGTAATTAGAGGGTAGAACTTTCAGTTCCCCCACCATCTCCCCCCCTCCCCCCGCTCCTGCTTCCCCACTTCTGGGGAGGGAAGAGGGGATGGAAATTGAGCCAATCACAATGGCCAATGATTTAATCCAGCATGGAGCCTCCAGAAAAATCTCAAAGGTATGGGGTTTGGAGAGCTTCTGGGTTGGTGAAGATGTAACCATGGGCCCTCTAGAATCAGTTCAACTGATCAAGGAGTAATTAAGAGTGGTTTTTCAGGAACTGAAAAATGACACTTGTCCATTTCAGGCTTGTTGAGACCACCAACCCATCAACTGGGCCTGTGCAAATGCCTGATGAGTGACCCTTTTGACATCAAGAGGCTGAAAACTCCACCCTCAGATCATACTAATGCCACCATTTTGTGAACATGCATCCTATGAAGAGCCATGAAGCTTGACTATGCTTGCACAGATCATCAATTACCACACTTCTCCTTACCTCCAATCATCTATCTCCACACTTCAGACCACTCTGCCATTCATCCCATAAATTTTGTCCCACAGCCTGGATCGGGGAGACAGATCTGAGAGCACATGCCCCCTGTCTTCTTGCAGATCAATCTCTCAATAAGCTGTTTTCTTTTCTCAAAACATGATGCTGTAGTAATTGGCCCTTTATGTGCATTGGGCAAGAGAACCCCAACTTTGTGCAGTAACACTTTTGGTGACCACAAAGGGACTAGGTCCTGTGGCTGCCCATCCAAGACTCTGGAGCCCCCAGGGGAGTGTGGGGTCTTTTCGGTGACCCTAAGCAGCTGCCTAGACAATTTAGTCAAGAGGCTCAACTGATTGCGTTCCTCTTTCCCGCCATGGTGCCCCAGGCCCCTCAGCACTCTTTTTCCTTTTGAGAGAAGAAACAGCTCCTGGATCAGACGTCTTTTGGGTGAGAGACCTCGCTAAAATGTGCCTGTGCCTAAATTGTCAAATAATCTTGTAAGAATTGTGGGTTAGAGTTCCCACTGAGGAGATTTTTGTCAGGTTAAACTCCCAAGGCTAGAATTGTGGGTTAGAGTCCCACTCAAAAGGATACAATATAAAAGGGTTACAGCCATGTGGAAACTTAAAGGATTGGGTTAGAGTCCTGAATGCTGTGTTAGAATCCCAGAATGCCCTGGGTTAGAGTCCCAGAATACTGGATATCTGTGTCTGTTCATGTTTGTCTATGTCTGTTTTATTTGTTAGAATTGGCTGTTTGGGGACTGGGTTTCTTAGTGACTGTAACAAATTCTCTTTAGAAATTACCTTGTTTGTTGAGACCACCTTGGAAAAAGCCCCCTGAAATGGGAATAACTGTAAATGGCTGCCAAGGTAACCCGGGATAATTTAAAATTACAGTGGCCATTTTGGGCTCTTTTTGAGCCTCCAAACCGAAGAAGAAGGAAAATCTTTAATCTTTAAAGAGCCAAGTGCTCCACCTTCCAGCACAGTTGCACAAAACCTAAAGGTTCCAGAGGCTGTAAATATTTACAAAGAACTGCAAAACTTAAAAAGCTTGTTTTGTGTCCTAAGGGTTTGGCTTGATAGTTGTCAAGTAGTGAGGGGGGTCCCCAAAAGTATGGTTGGACAAAAATATGGTTGAACCCCATTTTGTGGTTAGAGATGGTCAGACAGAAATGTGGTTGCACTCCCTTTTGCAACTAAGTGTCCTACCAAACTGCCATCAGCCTCAGGGGAATTACATTGGCCGCTAGAAGTAATGTTCCAATTAGATAAGATCATTGAAGAAGTGCAGTTAAAAGCAAAAACTTCAAAATTCCAACATAGCCTTATTGAAGGTTGTGTTGCAAAACCTAATAGAAAATTAGGTTATAAAAGGTGCCCAAAAGAAAAGCATATTAGATCGCAGCTTTACAGACATAACCTACTCCTAGAGTTAATGAGACTCTGAGAGATTTTCTGGGAAAGTGTTGTTCAATACAGCCAGGTATAGTTACTGCTTGCCCTGGCTGAAACCTAACAGGATATTTGAAAGGATTTAGCAACTTAAAATCAGAAATTTGGCCAAAGTGGAAGCTGATATAAGTAATACCTGATAGAAATTTTTTTAGGCCTTCTTCCCTAAGTTAAAATAAAACTAAGCACCAAGAGGGAAAGAAGCAAATTAGAGATGATGTAATTGGAGTGGTAGACCAACCTATAATGTCATTTAAGTTACAACCCCAATTTCTGAGGAATTAAGAGCAACTGTCCTTAAAAAAGTCTTTGCAAAACTGAAAATGCAGTCTAGATTCAGATTCCACCCATTTCCTTTACCTCAAAAAAACTTGTAACCTCTCCGGGAACTATTACCCAGCCCATCATCAGTTCCTAAGACTGAAGAAAAGAAAAATGAAAAAAGGAAAGACAAATGGCCATAAGAGCACCCTTGCCCCAAATCTAGCATCTTGAGTGTCTTCTCTACAACTATTAGTAGAAAGAGCTTAAAACAAAATTTGGATTCAGTTATTCTTTCATAACTAGTAACGTAACTTATATTACTGTACCTGATTAATGACATTAATTTTAAAGCAATAGCTGTAGAGTATTTTTGTATGTGTCTCTATAAGTATGTTATATGTGTGTGATATCTTACCTCCTGACAGTATAATTTCTAAAAGATCCCTATTCAATTGGCTTAAAGTAGGCACTTAAATTATTTCTAAATGTAATGAAAACTAACCCAAATGTTTTTCAAGTTAACCTGATATAAAATAATCTTTGGTAAATGGAAGCTTATTTGAGTTTGTTCGTTTGATTAAAATAAACATGTCTTCAGAGTCGTCAGCAACGATCATTGTAACTGGGTTTATTAGTCAAATAAGCTCATGTTATCTCTGCTACAAAATTTGTCAGCAGAAATAATAGCTTAGAATGATAGCTCATTTTGTCTAATATCTCATGAAGTTTTTGTAGGGAATCTAAACATAATTATTGGAAACAAGTAAACTAAATACATGTAAGTGAGATACAAATTTTTGGGTAAACTTTTTAACAATAATCATGTGTTATGGCATGTGTGTTTAAAACAACTTCCAAAATCTCTTGGTAACTTGAAACTTTAAGGTTTTGCTATGTTAAATTAAATGATGGAAAATTCATTGAATCTAGATCATTTCCAAATAACATAAAATATTACACATCATTGCTAAATATAGATTTACCTACTTTTGGCTTCTTATTACAGAGAAACTAATTGATGTTTGGGTCTATTAGTAAACATGTCTTGTATTTTATCAAAAAATTGTTCTATGAAGTAGCATGTTTCTAGAGGTTATGGAAAGTATTTGTAAACTTGCCAAGCCACAGAATGCTAATGTGAAAGACAGTTCATAATTGCTTACTTCTTAGTTTTCACTAAAAATTCAGGTTTCTAGGGGTTAAAATTCTAATTAAAATATGTGATTAAAGCTAATAAAATTAATAAAGGAAACATGTTTGTATTCAAGGAAAGTAAGATATATGTTTTTAGTAAAGAAAGTATAAAGAATAGAGATATTTTTGTTAGTTTGTTTTGTTAAGAAAGATAAATTTGTCCTAAAATACTAGAAAGGAAAGAAGGCATAGGACAAATTCTGAATGTGAAAAGAAAGTTACAGAAGGTTTGTGGAAGAAGAACCCTGAGGAAAAATTTTGTGCATGGTCAAGTTGGCTAAGTTTAAAATGAATTTAATTAAGCAAATGAATTTTAATATCAAAAGTAAGCTGATGTAAGGTGGTACAAAATTAGAATTTGGATTCCTCTCTCTTAAAGGGATAATTTTCTTAAACTTTTAGTCTGCTCTTGATAAAGACATTATAAAAGATTTTCCTTTATCTTTGAGTAAGTCTATCTAAAAGATAGAAGTTCTGAGTTTTGTCAAAATAATTTCCTACGTTCCAAAAGGCTGAGGTCTCTCTATTAAGGTTTTTAAGAACTATTTAACTCTCTGTGTTTGCCTTTAACATGTGGGGGGGATCAAAATTGAGCACCTCAAAATGTGTCTCTTTGGCTTGATTATTTTTAAGAACAAAAGACTCTGAAAGACACTTTGACCTTCCCCCTAACTGCCTAAAAGAATTTAAGATAGAAGGCCTGTTCCAGGAAGGAGCTAATACCATAAGATCACATTGTGTATAGCCAGCCCAGCAAACATTTGTTTAGCATACATTTACATTTCCATCCCGATGTAAATTTCCTTCTTCCCCTTTGAAGTCCCAAACCACTACCCTCAATATCCTCCTTTGTCTTTAGCTAAAGATGCTAATTAAGATGGTGGCTTTGGCCATTCTGGTGAGGTACTCAGTGTTCCTGAGTTTCTCCCATGTATACATGTTATAAAGCTTTGTTTGATTTTCTCCTGTTATTCCATCTCATGTCAATTTAATTCTTAGGCCAGCCAGAAGGAACTAGAGGGTAGAGGAATTGTCTTCCTCACCTAGAGTTTGGTGACTTGGACAGGATAAAACTTCACTGGCTGGATGCTGCTCACTCCTGGACTACTGTACCTGAGAGATCCTGGACCCCTGACAAGATCCAGCAGGAGTCCTTGCCACAGATTAAGAGTTCTTACCATGTCAGTCTCCTGGATCTTTGCCTGCAGGGTCCAATGGAATTGAGAGTGGTGAGTTTTTTTCTTTTCTAAATTTAGATTAGCAGGATAAAATATTGGTTTAGTAGCTTCTTGGACTCAGCAACTCTAGGAAATTTGTTTTTAGTGCTCATTGGTTAAGATCCTTCTCCCAGAGATGGTCACTCTTTTTCCTTATCTGTGTCTTTTTTTGTCATTTGTCATAAATAGGGAAAACTGTAGGGCAAGAACACAGGCATCTATAAGCCTGTTGTCTGGGAATATGTGCATGAGGTGAAAGCTGTTGCTAAGGGCATCTTGGAAGCCAGTGGGTGTGGTCAAGAAGTTAAGAGCCATTAGGGTGATTGCCACCTCAAGAAGACTCCCATGACAGGATAAGTTGGGTCACAGAATGGGGTAGATGACACAGGTCCCCCACCAACTGCAAGAAACTGTCCATGCAATGACTAGTTACTCTGTAAAGCACACACAATCCCCAAACCCATGGCACCTCCACCCTCATAGGTATTAATCTGGCTCCAAGAGACCCAAGGCTTGGCTAAAGCTGTTAACGTGCATATTAGATGAGGTTTTTTCTGTCTTGAGAGCTTGGCTTTGTGACCCTTCTGGTCTCCACCATGTGGAGACATACATCTAGGTGGCCAGTCAAATAGACCGGGGTTCCAAAACACACTCTTTGTCTGGCTGTGTCAGTTCTCAGGGGATTTTGTCATAGAGTCCTAGTTGCTTTTGCAAGGGGACTTGGTCATCTCAACCTTCATTGCTTGTTGTGCAATGATGGCCTTTGCTTTCTTAAACTATTTTTGGGAGTGAAATTTCTGGATTTGGGGACACCTCTTGCATCCATGGTTAAGCTCATTGGGTTGAGTCGCTAGTAAGATTCTACTCATCAATGTGGCCAGACGATGGGTTATTTAAACTGGAAAAAAATTTTTTTGAGAACTCTTGTCATAATTCTTTTATTGGTATCTATGAAAAGGCCAAATTAAAAAAAGAATAAAAGAATAATGACTAGCCTTAAGACCCTGACTCAGGCTGCAATTAAATTGAGAAAATGTAAAAGTATAAGTATTGATAAGATTATAAAGGTTGGAATGTTTGAACTAATTTTATATAAAGAGGTTATATCAACTTTGCCTGAGTGTGTTTTGAAAATGGACCTTATGCATGACTAGGAATGCTTTCCCTATTTAATATTATAAGACTGAAACCTATTGATAAAGTCCTAATGGAAGCTATGATTATAGGTATAAGAGTTGATGGAATTCAGATGAAAGTTTGCAGGAAAACTGATATATTTACAAACTTATGTGAAGTGATTGTGTCTCTTTTTGCCTGATTGTATTAAAGATTGTACCGTGGGGATAATCATAATGTATCAGGGGAAAGGGAGCATTTCCCCTGCCAGATTGTAAGAGAGCATATAAATCTGCCCTTTAGACAATGTTAATTAAACATACTAAAGAGAATTCAATAGGGTTGCCTGAGCCTCCACATGGTATGAGATAAAAACTAGAGGCTAATATAAGGTGCTAATAAAAAGATAATAAAAGCTCCCCCACCCCAAGGTAAATAGGGTTAAATTGTACACTTAGAAAGAGGGCCTTTGGTAAATGTTTTGTGCAGATATTTAAAGGTGTTATACATTGTCTTAAAGTTTTAAAACAATAGCTGTAGAGTATTTGTGTATGTGTGTTCATATGTATGTTACATATAGCATGATATTTTACCTCCAGAGGGTATGGCCTAAATTAAGAGCTCTGTTTAATTGGCTTAAAGTAAGCACTTATATAAATTATTTCTAAATGTAATAGAAACTAACCAAATGTCTTTCAAGTTAACATGATATAAAATAACCTTTGGTAAATTAAAGCTTATTTAAGTTTGGTTTGATTAAAATAGACTTGTCCTCAGAGTTATCAGACATGCAGCCTGGGTTTACTAGTCAAAGAAGCTCATGTTACCCCTGTTAACAAATCTGTCAGCAAAATAATAGCTTTAAATAATAGCTGATTTTGTCTATCTCATGAAATTTTCATGGGTAATCTAAACATGATTGATGAGAACAAATGATTTAGATGTAGGTAAGATAAGAGTTTATAGATAAACTTTTAGCAATAATTTTAGTTTATGACATGTGTACTTAAAATAACTTCTAAAATCTCTTTGGTAACTGAAACTGAAGTTTTTCTAGGTTAATTTAAATAATAAAATTTCATTGAGTATCTAGATCATTTCCAAATAAGATAAAATACTGAAACATTAATTGCTAAACATGTCTAAGTTTACCTACTTTTGTCTTATTATAGAGAAACTAAAAAGTGTTTGGGTCTATTAGAAAACATGTCTTATGTCTTATTGAAAGATTGCACTATAAAGTAACATGTTTCTAGAAAGTGTAAAAAGTATTTATAAACTTGCCAAGCCATAGAATGCTAATGTAAAAGACAGTTTGTAATTGCTTGCTTCTCAGTTTTCACTAAAAATTAAGGTTTCTAAGGGTTAAGAATTCTAATATCTGATTAAAGCTACTAAAAATTAAAAAGGAAACATTTTTGTATTCAAGAAAAGTAAGATGTATGTTTTCAGTAAAGAAAGTATAAAGAATGGAAATATTTTTGGTTAAGAAAGATAAATTTCTAAAGTACTAGGAGGGAAGAAAAAAAAGAAGGCATGGGACAGATTCTGAATGTAAAAAAAGAAAGGTATAGAAGATTTGTGGGAGAGGAACCTTGAGAAAAGAGTTTTGCATGGTTAAGTTGGCTAAGATTGAAACAAATTTAATTAAGTGAATTAGTTTTAATATCAAAATTAAGCAGGTACAAAATTAAAATTTGGTTCTCTCTCTCTTAAAAGGATAATTTTCTTGAACTTTTAGTCTTCTCTTGATAAAAATTATTATGAGAGGTGTTTTCTTTGAGTAGTCTGCCAGAAGGGTAGGGATTTTATGTTTTATCGAAATTAATTTCCTGTATTGTTTTTATCAGGTCTCTAAGGTTTTTCTTACAGCTATTTAATTCTCCACAGTCACCTGAATATCTTTAATTGTCACTATGGTTAAATAGATAACTAAGCATTGTTTCACAGGGACCTATGATATTATGTTATAATATTATAGATATAATAAATGTTTTAAAAATTACATAACATTCCTAAAATTTTGATCTGTCCTGTCGTCAGTCATAATGCTAGGTATTATTTTTAAGTGTTGTACGTCACAGAAATAACCAAGTTTCTTTGTCACTTGCCATTTATAAGTCTTTTGTCATTTACAGACAGTTATTGTTTTACTCTCATGCTTTTGCAAATATATTTCATCTTTAGAGAGATTTATGGAAAGGACTCTGATGCTTGTTCTGGAATACAGGTTTCTGATAAACTTTCAGATAAAATATTGCTGATTTTTTTAATGTCTTATTTTTCCAGATCTAAGGAAATCTTTTTCTTTTCTCTTAAACTAACTATGAGTTACAGCAATTTGGTAAAATTATACCTTTGTAAGCAGAATTGAAATATTTATTTTTTTCTCCCTACCTGATCACTCCAGAATTTGGAAACTCTTGATGAGTGAGTATTCTTACTTTCATGGCAATATACTTATTGTCATAAATTCAACAAGAATCTGATCTCCTTATAGCAGGACACTATTGGAAACATTGGTTCTATTACCAAGGGTTTGACTGAATGTAAGATTTGAGAAAAACATGCATAGACTCAGATATGACCAAACAGCTTTAAGGAACAAGGGGAGACTTTATGGAACAAATAAAGGTGCTTGGAATTATTGGCCTGGTATCTTGCTTACAAAGTTCCCAGCAACCTTGCCAGGTGAGTAAAGAAGGTCACTTCCCTGGCAGGTGCAAGAACCTCAGGATATTTTGGGGGACCTCGAGTAGAGAGGAATTTACCCAAATCTATATGTATTGCAAGTGGAGTCTGATGACAAATCCTTATCTTGGCTTTCCTGGCATTGAGAGGCCTTTAAAGTTTAATCTGAAATTCCTTATAAAAAATTCCAGTAAAGCAGATTTAGAAGAGCCTATATGACCAATTGCTATTCTTGCTGTACTTATGTAAATAATTGGGCCAAGTTTATTGGAACTAGACTTATTTTGCCGACCAGTTGTCTTAATTTGGCTATCTTTGGTAAAAATGAGGATAATTTTAGAGAGAAAAATTATGTTTCAATAGTAACTGTAGCACACATTTGTAGATATTAGATTCTAGTTCTGTTAATTATCTTTGATGTTTTTGTTTTCTACCTGTAAACTGGACCAGATCCTGAATTCTTCTAGTCCTCTCAAATATCTGGCTACAAATCTCCAAACTAACATTTTCAATTTATTTCCATTTGGAATCATTGAGTACTGAAGTGACCCTTTTTTCTGAAGCCCTGCAAACTGAAGCTGGACAGCTTCGTATAAACTTAAGAAAGATTCATACCTTTCACTGTGTAAACCACTCAGAAAGATACCTGAACACCAGACAACATCATCAGAGACATTTCAAACTGCAAAGATGCTTTGACCCTGAGACCTAGAAATCTTTCTGACTGGCTGCCCCTTGGGCTCAGAAACTGATTTATAATTTGCTCCAACCATTAACCTTCTTCTTTTTGTTTCTCTAGAAATGCTTCTTATTAAATACCTGGTTACTTGCTTACACAATATAGGCCTAACTTTGGGAACCCACCTGCATCACTGTCTTACTAAGAGACTAGTTCCATGAGATGGAACAGCCTAAGCCCCTTACCAGCAGGAAGCGGCTAGAGTGGTTGTCACCCCGTTTCCCTCAAGATTGAGGAATTAACAACAAAAAGGGGGGTTTGTAACTGTGGGCCCTCTAGGACCAGTTCAACTGACCCTGTCTTATCAAAAGAGTTATAGGGGTGGTTTTTCTGGAACTGAAAAATGACCCCTTTGTCTGGTTCAGGCCAGTTGAAACCACTGACCAATTAACTGAGCCTGCACAAATGCCTGATAAGTGACCCATTTGACATCAAGGGACTGACAGCTCCACCCTCAGATCATGCTAATACAACTATTTGGTGAACATGCATCCTATGAAGAGCCATGAAGTTTGACTATGCTTGTGCAGATCATCAGTTACTTCACTTCTCTTTTCCTCCAATCCTCTATATCTACAATTCAGATTGCCCTGCCTTTCACCCGATAAATTTTGCCCCAAGCCCTAAATCAGGGAGACAAATCTGAGAGCATATGCCAACTATCTCCTTGCACATCAATCTGACAATAAAGCTGTATTCTTTTATCAAGATGTGATGCTGTAATAATTGGCTCTTTATGTGCATTGGGGAAGAGAACCCTAACTTTTGTCACAAACATGTAGAGGTGCTGGGAGGCTAGCACACCTGGAAAGGACATGGAAGCTTTGTGACCCTTATCAGATACCTTGCCCTATGCATCACTTCCATCTGGCTATTCCTGAGTTCTATCCTTTATAATACATCAGTAATATAGTAAGTAAAATGTTTTCCTGAGTCCTGTGAGCTAGTCCAACAAGTTAATTGAAACTGATGAGGGGGCCTTGGGAACCTCTAATCTATGGGATGTCTGTCAGAAGCACAGGTAACAACCTGGACTTGCAATTGGCATCCGAGGGTGTGGGTGCAGTCTTGTAGGACTGAGCCCTTAACCTGTGGGATCTGATGCTATCTCAGGGTAGATAGTGTCAGAATTGAGTTAAATTGTAGGAAACCCAGCTGGTGTCTGGAGAATCTGCGAATTGCTGGGTGTAGGAATCCTCCCCCTAGCCCACATCTGGTCACAGAAGTATTGTATGAGTGGTGAGTGAGTGGTATAAAGGAGAAACACAGGAAGAGGTTTTTCTTTTATAGGCACAAAACTCACCACTTGAGCAACCAGCTGGAAGCTTTTTCATCCTTTCAGGTCAGGCTATATATGCCTCCTTTGTGAAACTGTCCCTGACTCCATGGACAGAAATAGTCATTTCTTCCCAAGGGATCCTATAGTATTTTGTGCGTGACATTTATAGTTTACTCTTCTGTCCAACAATTACTTGTACATGTCCAGCCCCCCAGAAGCATGGGGATCTGGTCCAGTCCTCTCTGCAGGCCCAGCACGAGTCGTAGGCAATGTCCGGGGTGAAAGGAGGGCCCTTTTTGGGAGAAGAACTAATCATGGGTAGAGAAGTAGAGTTGGCTAGAGAAGGGGAGAGGGAACAGAGGGTACTTGGGGAAGATATCAGGGTGGGAAAGAGATGGTATTATGGGAGAGGGAGCTTTTGGAGATTTTTGCCTCAGGGTCCTGAATTTCTAGGTCTAACATTGTTAGGCTGGTGTCTGTTCATTACAGATGTCTTTTATTTTATTTTTAGGTTCCTTAAAATATTTTCTGGCTTGACTTAATCTTATCTATACAGCAACACCTACATTACTATAGTAAAGACTGAAATAATGAGTTAAGTAAAGGATTTCTTTTAAGCCGTATTCTTACCTTCACGTTCCAGCTGAACATTAGCAGCCCAAAGGCCTGACCAAGGGTCAGTGAGCACAGAACGCACATTCCAAGGAAGGAGGGCAGCGTTCCCTGGATGGCAATTGCAGAGGCTCAAATTACCACCATGTCAGAAGCGCACGGGCCTTCAGCAGGGAAAGGCCCTTTGGGAGGCTTTTGGCATCAGTGTGGTAAGTGGAAGCCATTGCTGCAAGAATTGATACTAAACAGAAACAAACCGTGTGACCTGGCCTGAGAAAGAGGAACTGTAGATGATCACTCAAATGTGGCCTTGATCATTCTGCAAATCTTAGCTCCCTTGAGTTTATGCAAACCCAGAGGGCTGTTTGGAGGAGTACACTGTTCCTTCCTCTGGGTTCACTGCCCAGGCTCTGTGCGCATCTGTAACTGAGCTCTGCAGCAGAGCTTGGCTCTCATGTTGCTGTGCCTCTTTTGTATGGAGAGGATCTAAAACAGCTGGGCCTATGGGAAGATGGGAAGTGGCTCCAGAACCAGATGCATCCAGCTCCAAATAGGCTCCTGCTCCTTTGGTGTTCTCCTTTCTTTTCTTGGCTCCTGGCTTGACTCACTTTCTACATCTATGACATATGGGTGACAGTTCCTGTCTCCAATTGAGGTTTTAAGACTAAAACCAGCAATGTTAATGAAAACACCTTGCCTAACATATAGGAATTCCTTAAAAATGCTTGTTCCTCTTGCCTTTCTCCCCAAACTGTATTCATCCAAACCTAAATGCAGAGAGGACAAAACAAAAGTCTAGGGCCCAGGTGTGTATTTATTTATACCTTGCCTTGGCCTACAGAAGGTTTACTTCCCTGGAGGCAAATTATGTTTCCTGGTGTCCTTGGCTACCTGGGAAATCGAACTGATCACTCTGTTAAATAATCTCTGAACTGCTACAGTTCTGCCCATGCCCCACCTTGCTCATAACCCACTGCTTTTCTTTCTGGAATTTAAGCATATCCATGCACCCCAGCTGCCCTTCCTGTCAAAGCTTCCCTTAGCTTCTTTAACTCTGTTCCCCCTGATGCTTCTTCACCCACAGCTCTTCCTCCTGTTTTCAAGAGATTTTTTTTCTTTAAATCTCAACCCATTTTTCTTCTTTCTGCTCTCTTCACTCTGACAGTTTCACTTGTTCCAGTCCTGTCAACTCTCAGCAACATTGGTTGACTCACAAGTTTTGAGCACTGACTCACAATCTTTCTCTAGAAAGTCCCTCCTTTCCAGTGCCTGCTAAGGAGTCTGTCAATATCAGAGAGTCCTGCACTGCACGCAGCATCTCTCCCCAACTCCACTGCCTGTGAGCTCCGTGCTTCCTGTCTGTCTCGGTATCACCATCGTCCACACCTGAAGCACCACCTTGGACTAAGGAGGTGGAAGGCCCCCCCCCTTAACAGTGTCATTTATTAATTTAACATTGTGAAATGTGAAATAAATCTGAGTCACTCATGTCTAGGGGCTTTAAAATGGAGCTGGGAAGCCATGAAGGAAATGGGTCTTGTGCAAGGTCCTCATGGGGCAGAACGTGAACTTTTGTAACACAAATCTCCCTTCTTTGCCTATAAAAGCCCCTGACTTTTACTCCCTAGCAGGGACACTATTTGGGTTTCTACTTGAATCTGTATTTGAATTTTACTTGAATTGCTCCCCAAATTGCAATCCTTTGATCCCAAAATAAATGCCTCTCTGCCTCTCGTTTTGGCTCTTTATTTTGAATGCAACTGTAAACGATGAATAAACCTGTACTCCTTTCGATCTCAGAATTTGCAGTTAGTAACTACTGCTCATATCTTCTTCCTCCACATTCACACAGATGAACTGCAACATTGCAGAACCTTCTAGCAGATCTTCTTACCTCTGGCCTCTTCCCTTCTGGTCTCTCATACACTTAGCATATAAATTAAGTTTGATCAGTTCAGATCAAGTTACCCCCTGTTTGTTTATGGGCCAAAGTCTGGATGCTTTAGGCTGGAATTCAAGGCCATCTTTAATATGACACAGTCCCCACCATGGACCTCAAATACCAGCTGAACTGAAAAACTTACCGTCCTCTATGTGCATCCCATAATTCCCTGCTTCCCTGCTACACTCTTTTTCTCCTGCCAGTGCTCCTAATCCATTTCTATAGAGTCAAATCTTTAACTTTGAAGCCGTCTTTTCCTTGCAGCTTTTTTTAAAGTTCCAGCTGAAAAACCTTCCACTGTAAACTGCCATATGCTTTTAAAAATAATAGTTTTATTGAAATCTAATTCACATATCATACAATTCACTCATTTAAAGTGTACAGTTCAATGGTTTTTAGTATATTCACAGAATTGTGCAACCATCACCACAATCAATTTTAGAACATTTTCATCCGTCAAAATTGACTATAATGGAGGACTTTTTTTTTTTTTTTTGTGAGGAAGATCAGCCCTGAGCTAACAGCCATCCCAATCCTCCTCTTTTTGCTGAGGAAGACTGGCCCTGGGCTAACATCTATGCCTATCTTCCTCCACTTTATATGTGACACAGCCACAGCATGGCCTGACAAGCGGTGCATTGGTGCGCGCCTGGGATCTGAATCCCAGGCTGCCAACAGCGGAGAGTGCGCACCTAACCACTATGCCACCGGGCCGGCCCCTATAATGGAGGCATTTTAAATGGAGTCAGAGCTGCCTTTCCAGAGGAACTGCCTTGCTGTCTTGAACCTTGGACTGGACCAAACCTTTGGACTGGGCCAAAAGGGCAATTGTTTTACAAGCAATTATCTGAGACTCAGCAAGAGAACAGACATCCTGATCACAAAGACTGAGCATTGTGGACTTTCTGAAGCTAGACTCAACAGTCAATCAATGTTTAACCAAGACGAGCTCTCTGCCTCCAACAGAAGTTAAAATTCTTTGTAATACAATCTTCCTTCTTTGCATTCAAAAGTTCCTGATTTTTCCTCCCTAGCAGAACATGTTTTGGGTTTTTACCTGAATCTGTGTCTCCTTTGTATCCAAATAAGGTCATCTTCACAGGTTCTGGAGTTAGGACTTCAAGATCTTTTGTGGGGGATGCAATTCAACCCATAACACACTAATATCAATTTTTAAAACTCTGAAAAAATAGCCAGAAATCTCTTTCAAAATTTCTGTAACGCTTTCAACTCTGTTTACCATTTCCTCCAACTAAATTGGCTCTTTGTCCTAAGGCACTGACATTCAAGATAAATGTAATTATCTCTTGTTTTATTTAATAACTAGTTTTGCGGTAGTATTGTGTTTTTCCTTTGATTATTTTATAATGCCTGGTGTTTATGAATTAACTGTAGTTTTTGTCCTAGTCTTGGGAACCTGCATTCATTTCAATGTTGTCTCTTGGGAAAATGTCTTTCAAGTTTCAAAAGTCTAAAGGAAACTCTGGAGCACAGTTGATTTTTAACTGAGGACTTTCTGTGCAGGTTTCTGAATCCTTGCTGTCCTGGACATGTGATGATAACCATATCCTTGTAAGGCAGAGAAAAGCAGCCACATGACCAATAATTTGCCAGGTCTTTGGATGATGCCATGTTCATACATTGGAAAACTTAATTATGTAAGGATGTCAATTCTTTTCAAATTGAGTTAGAGATTTAGTGTAATCTGGATCAAAATCTTAGCAGAATTTTTTTTACCTGGGGTAGAATTGACAAGTTGATTCTAAAATTTATATGGAAATGCAAAGGGCCAAGAAAATCTTTAAGAAGAAGAAGGCTGGAAAACTTAAACTACCTTATATAAAGATTTATTATAAAAGTACATTAATTAAGACAGTGTGGCATTTGTGCAAGGATAGACAAATAGTCCAATGAAACAGAATAGAAAGTCTAGAAACAGATCCACACAGAGACAGCCATTGGATTTATGATGATGGTGGCACTGCAGTGAAGAGGCGGAAAGCATGACTTTTCCAATAGGTAGTGCTGGATCAATTGGATATCCAGTTGGAAAAAAACTGAATTTTCATCTCCTCATATGCCAAACATAAAAATCAGTTCTACGTGGATTGTAGATCTACAATGGATGTAAACACCATTAAGAAAGTAAAAAGGCACACCACAAATATTTTGATATTTGTCAAAAACCTCATATCCAGGTTATATAAAGAACTCCTACAAATCCATGAGAAAAACACTAACAACCCAGTAGAAACATGGGTGAAAGACTTGAACTGGTACTTCACAAATGACAATATGGCCAATAAATACAGGAAAAGATGTTAACATCAGTAATTACCAGAGAAATAGATTAAATCAATAGATTAATAAATCAATTTACATAAATTAACTTAAAATTCAAATCATAATCATTACTCACAATAGCCAAGGCTTGGAAGCAACCCAAGTACCCATCACAGATGAATGGATAAAGAAGACGTGGTATACATTATATATATATTATGGAATACTACTTAGTCACGAAAAAGATGAAATCTTGCCATTTGTGACAACATGGATGGACCTTGAGGGTATTATGCTAAGTGAAACAAGTCAGATGGAGAAAGACAATTACCTTTTGACTTCACTAATATGTGCAAGATAAACAAACAAACACATAGATACAGAGAACAGATTGGTAGTTACCAAAGGGGAAGAGTATGGGGGGAGGGCAAAAGGGGCAAAGGGGCACATGTGTATGGTGACGGATGGCAACTAGACGTTTGGTGGGCAACATGATGCAGTCTATATAGAAGTTGAAATATAATGATGTACTCCAATGTGACCTCAATAAAAGAAAAATACTACAACCCAACCACCAGAATGTCTAAAATAAAAAGTCAGGATATACCAAATTTTGATGATGATGAGAGGCTGGGATCCAATTATAGCTGCTTTTTCTTTTCTTTCTGCTTTGCCATATTTTCCAAATTTTCTACTGATTTTATGTTCTTTTGTAATCAAAGTATAATGACATTTTTCTCCAAAGCAGATTGTTTTCTTTTTTTTTTTTCGTGAGGAGGATCGGCCCTGAGCTAACATTGGCCAATCCTCCTCTTTTTGCTGAGGAAGACTGGCCCTGGGCTAACATCCATGCCCATCTTCCTCCACTTTATATGGGACACTGCCACAGCATGGCTTGACAAGTGGGACGTCGGTGCGCGCCCGGGATCCAAACCGGCGAACCCCAGGCTGCCGCAGCGGAGCACGTGCACTTAACTGCTTGTGCCACCGGGCTGGCCCCTGGATTCTTGTTTTCTTAGTGCTTCTCACCTCTGCATCCAAAACCAAAGGATGGGCAGAACGGAGCAATATATCCAAATAGATCTGGTGGGTTTCCACTTGTTCTCAGAGTGCATGGGGTAATTCCGTGGAACCAGGTTGTGGAGGGTAATTTAAGGGGCGGAACTGCTGACTTCTGAAGGAAGAACCTCGGGAACAGATTCTGGGTTGGTAGAGTGTGGATGACTTTGACCTCGGCGGCTCAGCGTCCCTCTGAGCTCTTAATCATTTGATGTGGCCAATGACAGGGTCTTGGCCTTTGCTGCTGTTTCTTTGACCTCAGTTCTTCCAGGCCTTTCTACTCTCATATACTTCTCTCCAGAAATTGTTACAGTCCTTGGCCGTCCAAGTCCACAACAGAGTCACAGAGTCCATATTTTTGCTCTAGGTACATCTATGTGATGTGGACATCAGCCAATCAGAGTGGGTTTTTTTTCATATATCTATTACAGTTATTGCTCTTTGAGGTTCTTTGAACTAAGGTGAGCAAACCACCTTAGTTCATTGTTTAGTAGCTTCCCTTCTTTAAATTAAAATTCCTCTTTTTATGACATTAATGATAAGAAAATATAAGGCTTATTACATGACTGGCACAGTTCTAATAATTTCACATTTTTACTATTTTATTGAGACCTCTAGCAACCTTGTGGGGTGGCTGCTATGTTTGTCTCATGGCACGAGGACACTGAGGCACTTGAGGGACAAAGGCCCTGCTCTACATTACAGCAGCAGAGCCAGGACTTGAACCCTGCAGGCTGCATCCCTAGTCCAGGCTTTTAAACACCACACTACTCTGTGTTTTAAGTCCATGTTTTAGACCTTTGTTTCCTCGTGAATGTAGAGTAGCAGGTCTGGCACCAGCATGAGAAGTACCCCAAGTTGGGGCACTTCCTTTGAGGTCAGACCTCCAGAATTGATTTCTGGAAGTGACGAGTCTCAGCTACTTTCTCACGGCACAGCCTACTCCTGGAGCCCTTGCTCAAATGTCCGAGGGAACTCTGGGCCATGTCTCTAAAACTCTTATTCACCTTACCCCCTAGGAAAATTATTTGATCATCCCTGTGGTCTTATATATTAAGTGTAAAGGGTAATTTGGTGGTTCAGAGTGTGGAGCAGTATCATTTTTTAAAAACCTTCTCTCACAAAAGAACTGAATGGACATTTTCCCAAAGAAGACGTACAAACAGCCAACAGGCCCATGAAAAGATGCTCAACATCATGAATCATCAGGAAAATGCAGATCAAAACTACAATGAGATATCACCTCACAACTGTCAGAATGACTTATCAAAAAGACAAGAGATAACAATTGTCGCCAAGGGTGTGGAGAAAAGGGAAACTTCTGCGCTGTTGGTGGGAATGTAAACTGGTGCAGCCACTATGGGAAACAGTGTGGAGTTTCCTCAAAAAAAGTAAAAATAGAACTACCACAGGATCCAGCAATTCTGCTTTTGGGTGTATATCCAAAGGAAATGATAAAAGGATATCAAAGAGATATCTGCACTCCCATGTTTATTGCAGCATTATTCGCAACAGCCAAGATATGGAAACAATCTAAGTGTCCATCAAGAGTTGAACGGATAAAGAAGATATATACATTATATATACATATGATGGAATACTACTCAGCCACGAGAAAGAAGGAAATCCTGCCATTTGTGACAACATGGATGGACCTCGAAGGCATTATGCTAAGCGAGATAAGTCAGACAGAGAAAGACAAACACTATATGATCCCACTTATATATGGAATCTAAGAAAGCTGAACTCATAGAAACAGAGGGTGGAATGGTAGTTACCAGGGGCAAGGGAGTGGAGGAAATGGGAGATGTTGGTCAAAGGGTAAAATCTTCAGTTATAAGATGAATAAGTTCTCAGGATCTACTGCATAGCATTGTGATTATGGTTAACAACAATGTATTATATATTTGAAAATTGTTAAGAGAGTAAATTTTACATGTTCTCACCACAAAAAAGTAGTGGTCATTATGTGGCGTGATGGCGATGGTAGCTGTGGTGGTAATCACTTTGCGCTATATAAGTGTATCAAATTAACACTCTGCACACCTTAAACTTACACAATGTGACATGTCAATTAAGGTAGAAAAAAATCAACAAAATTTAAAAAGTGAAAGTAAAAAACCATTTTTCTTATTATTCAAAGTCACTTGAAATTTATTCTTGTCTTTTAAGGGGCTAACAATCCCCCTCCCTTTCAACATTAATAACATATTTTATTTTCAATGTTTTAATTCATTTCCTTTAAAGGACTAACTAAAGGCAGAGCTACAAATACATTCTCTCTCTATTTTTGTGATTACTTACAGTTGGTGTGTAAAGGCAAGGGGTGTATCACCAGGTGCGGAAGTTTGGGACCAGGTCCTGGTTTCGCTGAGAGAGACTTTACCCAGGGCTCACGGCCAGCCTGTCTGAGCACACTGACCCAGGTAAACCGGCAGCCTGGAGGTCCAATCTCATTGGCCCCACCACTGAGTATGCAGCCACAGTCTTGGCAGAGCTGCAGCCTGTATGTTGCTACAGCTTTCTTATCCAAGAACTCATTTTCTGGTAGCACCCTATCAGGGGTCTGACTAACGAATTTACTTTTGATAGCATTGACCACACCTAGGTACAGAATCAGGGTTGGGTTTCTATCCTCTGGGAACAAGTGCACACAGGGTGAGTTCATTCCCAAGTGTGGGAGGAAATGATGAGATGAGTACTCTTCCATGAAAATCAGGCCACAGTAGAGGACAGAGCACTCTCTCGAGTTCCTATGGGATTTAGGGGGGTCTGTTGGGGATGCCTACTAGTTTAAATATTTGCTTCTAGCATCATGACAGAGTTTTGGAAAGCTGGAAAGTGCCGGAGGGGGTGGGTGGTGGCTGGAGTTTCTGTAAAAAGATGGAGAGGGGCCCACTGGACTCTCTCCTCAGACATAAAAGAAAGAGAAGAAAGAGACATTGGGATATCCATAGTAGACTAGCGGCTACTCTCATTTATTCATACATTCGTTCAAGATTTATTGATCACCAGGCACTCTGTTAGGCACTGAGGAAACAAAGAAATAAGAACTATGTGTGGTTTCTGGACTCTTGGCTCCTGTGCATTTTGGTGCTCCTCTATTTATTTTCTTATAGTGATAATATTATCCTATATATATAAATATAATATATATAAAAGTCTTAAAACAAAAGGGCCCTCATATGATTCAAGAGCAAAAATTAATCCAGTTAAAAAATGGGCAGAGGATCTGAATAGACATTTTTCAGAGGAAGACATACAGATGGCCAAGAGGTACATGAAAAGATGCTCAACATCACTAATCATTGGGGAAACACAAATTAAAACCACAATGAGATACCACCTCACACCTGTCGAAATGGCTATTATCAAAAAGGCAAGAAATAACAAGTGTTGGCAAGGATGTGGAGAAAAGGGAACCCTCATGTACAGTTGGTGAGAATGTAAATTGGTGCAGCCACTATGGAAAACAGTATGGAGGTTTCTCACTGTTCCTCTACTGTTAAAGTGAGGGTATGGATTGGGAGGAAATGGGACTCTGAAACTTGGAATGGTGATGTGTGGGAAGATCCTGATGGAGCTGCAGACATTGAGCCCCTAAATTCTGATGAATCTTCTTTGCCAGTAGAATCAGGTTCTCTACCTCTGGGGAAATGCCTTCCCCACCTCTACTCTTGTTAGCAGAAGTGGCCTCTCCACCTCCATTTGCGGGCATTAACCCTGCATTGCCTGAGGAAACCGTAATGGCCTCCCCTGAAGCAGTTACCTTATCAGACAATGCTGATTCTCCTCAGGACCCACCCCACCACCCCTCTTTGCTTATAGAGCTATAACTAGAGTCAAGTCCCAGCAGACCCCTAAAAGTGAGGTACAGAGTGTGACCCACGAGAAGGTGCACTACACTTCAAAAGAACTACTTGAGTTTTCTAATTCATAAAAACAGAAAACCGGGAAATATGTGTGGGAATGGTTATAAGGGTGTGGGATAATGGTGGAAGGAACATAAAGTTTGATTAAGCCAAATTTACTCATAAGGGCCCACTAAGCAGAGATTCTGCATTTAATGTTGCAACTTTGGGGGTTAGCAAGAGCTGTAAGAGGTTGGTTGGTTGGTTGCCTGAAACATGGACCAAAAAGTAGCCCACTGTGAGTGAATTGGAAATACTGGACATGCACTGGTTTAATGTAGAGGAAGGAATTCAAAAACTTAGGGAAATTGGAATATTGGAGTGGATTTGTCATTTAAGTTCTACTCACCTACACTGGGAAGCTCCAGAAGGCATACCTTTCACCATAACTGTGAGGAATAAATTTGCGAGGGAAGCCCCAGCATCACTGAAGAGCTCCGTGATTGCACTTCTCTGTTGGCCAGACCTCAGAGTGGAAACTGTAGTCACCAAATTGGGAAACCGAATGCAATGGGAATAATTGGATTACGGGATGGCAGAGGGCAGTAGACATCCAACCACCTAAGACAAGGTGAGTGTGGTTACCATAATGGACAGTAGAGTCAAAGCAGCACTCAGAATCCTCTGATTTGTACATACCTATGCTGTTGGCTAGTTGATGATGGTGTTCCTAAAAGGGAAATTGATAGGAGGACTACTAAATTCTTATTTGATCTGTATAAGCATAAAAGTTCTAGGTCAAGTGAACAAAAGTCTACCCTGACTCATAAAAAGAGAGAGTTATGGCCCCTCGATCAATTCTGAGACTTGACCTAGTTCACAGACCCAGAACCTCATGGATGAAGGAGAGGCCAGGTCACCTTGAGGAACACTTTGGTACACTATCAAAAATTTGTACTGTTAATCTTTTTCCCAGCCTTCCCCAAAGGGACCTACAGCCGTTTACCCAGGAACTGTGCACTGGGGAAAAGGAAATAATCAGATCTTTTGAGGACTTCTGGACACTGGCTGTGAACTGACACTAAATCCAGGAGAGCCAAAATATCACTGTCGTCCACCAGTCAGAGTAGGGGCTTATGGAAGTTAGGTGATCAATGGAATTTTACCTCAAGTCTGTCTCATAGTGGGTCCAGTGGGTCCTCAAACCCATCTTGTGGTTATTTCTCTGGTTCTGAATGCATAATAGGAATAGACATATGCAACAGCAGAAGCCATCCCTACATTGGCTCCCTGACTCGTGGAGTGAGGTCTATTGTGGTGAGAAAAGCCAAGTGGAAGCTGCTAGAGCTGCCTCTACCCAGGAAAATAGTAAACCAAAAGCAATACTACATTTCTGGAGAGATGGCAGAGATTTGTGCCATCATTAAAGACTTGAAAGATACGAGAGTGGAGATTCCCACGACATCCCCTTTGACTCCCCTGTTTGATCTGTGCAGAAGACAGATGGGTCTTGGAGAATGACAGTGGTTTGTCATAAACTTAACCAGGTGGTGACTCCAACTGTAGCTGGTGTACTGGACGTGGTTTCATTCCTTGAACAAATTAACGTATCCTCTGGTACCTGGCATGCAGCTATTGATCCAGCAAATGTTCTTTTCTCCACAGTTATTAATAAGACCCACCAGAAGCTGTTTGCTTTCAGCTGGCAAGGCCATCAATACACCTTCCTCAGGGGTTGTTGTACCTCAGGGGTGTATGAACTCTCCAGACCCACATCGTAATTTAGTTTGCAGGGATCTTGATCACCTTTCCTTTACGAAAGACATCACACTGATTAATTACGTTGGTGACATTATCTGATTGGACCATTATGCTGTTTGGAGCTATTGAGCAAGAAGTAGCAACTACTCTAGACTTGTTGGTAAGACATTTGCATTCAGAGGGTGGGAAATAAATCCAACAAAAATTCAGGAGCTTTCCACTCAGTGACATTTCTCGAGTCCAGTGGTGCGAGACATGTCAAGATATCCCTTCTAAGGTGAAGGGTAAGTTGTTGCAGCTGGCCCCTCCCACAACCAAAAGAGAGACGCAATGCCTAGTGGGCCTCTTTGGATTTTGGAGGCAACATAGTCCTCACTTGGGTGTGCTAACGTAGCCCATTTACTTAGTGACTTGAAAAGGCTACTGGTTTTGAGTGGGGCCCAGAACAAGAGAAGGCTCTGCAACAGATCCAGGCGCTATGCAAACTGTTCTGCCACTTGGGCCATCTGATCCAGCAGACCCCATGGTGCTTGAAGTGTCAGTGGTAGTTGGGGATGCTGTTTCGAGTCTTTGGTAGGTCTCTACAGGTGAATTGCAGTACAGGCCCTTAGGATTTTAAAGCAAAGCCCTGCCAGCCTCTCAAATAATTACTCTTCTTTTGAGAAATAGCTTTTTGCTTGTTACAGGGCCTTAGTAGAGACTAAATGCTTAACCATGGGCCACCAAGTTACCATGTGATCTGAGCTGCCCATAATGAACAGGGTATTATCTGACCCACAAAGCCATAAAGTTGGACATGTACAGCAGCACTCATATCAAATGGAAGTGGTATATGTATATATGATGAGGCTCAAGCAGGCTCTGAAGGCACAAGTAAATTACATGAAGAAGTGGCTCAAATGCCCATGGTCCCCACTCCTGCTACACTGCCTTCTGTCTCCCAGCCTATACCTAGGGCTTCAGGGAGAGTTACCTATGATCAACAGAGGAAGAAAAGACACGGGCCTGGTTTACAGATGGTTCTGCATGATATGCAGGCACCACCTCCAAGTGGACAGCTGCAACACTATAGCCTTTCTAGGACATCCCTGGAGGACAATGGTGAAGGGACATCCTCCCAGTGGGCAGAACTCGAGCAGTGCACTTGGTTGTTCACTTCGCCTTGATGGAGGAATGGCCAGATGTGTAATTATATCCTGATTCATGGGCTGTGGTCAATGGTTTGGCTGGATCGTCAGGGATTTGGAAGGAACACTGGAAAATTGGTGACAAGGAAATCTGGGGAAGAGATATGTGGATAGACCTTTTTGAATTGGCAGAAAACATGAGACATTTATGTTCCATGAGAATGCTCACCAAAGGGTGACCTCAGCAGAGGAGAATTTTAATAATCAAATGGGCAAGATGACCTGAGTGTGGACACCAGTCAGCCTCTTTTTCCAGCCACCCCTGTCATTGCCCAGTGGGCTCATGAACAAAGTGGCCAGAGTAGCAGAGTTGGGGGTTAGGCTCAGCAACACATACTTCCACTCACCAAGTCCAACCTGGCTATGGCCACTGCTGAGTGCACAATCTACCAGCAGCAGAGACCAACACTGAGTCCCAGAGATGGCACAATTCCCCAGGGTGATCAGCCAGTTCCAGGTTGATTACATTGGACTGCTTCCACCACGGAAGGGGCAGAGCTTTGTTCCCACTAGAATAGACACTTACTCTGGATACGATTTGCCTTTCCTCCATGCAATGCTTCTGCAAACCTACCATCCATGGACTTACAGAATGTCTTACCCATGGTCATGGTATTCTCCACAGCATTGCTTCTGATCAAGGAATTCATTTCACAGCAAATTAAGTGAGGCAGTGGCTCCATGCCCATGGAATCAATTTACTGATCTTAGCATTCCCACCATCCTTTTGACAACTCAGTTAGAGTCAGCTGGGTGGTGATACCTTGCAGGGCTGGAGCAAAATTCATCAGGAGGTTGTATATGCTCTGGATCAGCATCCAATATATGGTGCTGTTTCTCCTCTAGCCAGGATCACAGGTCCAGGAATCAAGGGGTACTAATGGGAGTGGCACCACTCACTATCACACCTAATGACCCACTAGCAAAATTTTTGCTTCCTATTCCTCTAACCTCATGCTCTTCTGTCTAGAGGCCTTAGTTCCAAAGGAAGGAATGATTCTGCCAGGAGATTAAAAAAGGATTCCATTGAACTGGAGGTTAAGACTGCTGCCCAGCCACTTTGGATTCCTTATGCCTCTGAATCAACAGGCAAAGAAGGGAGTTACTGTTCTGGGTGAGTGATCAATCCTGACTGCCAAGGGGAAATTGGATGGCTACTCCACAGTGGAAGTAAGTAAAAGTGTCTGGAATACAGGAGATCCTGTATTCAGGATTCAGATGCCTATTAAGGAATCTCTTAGTATTAACATGCCCTGTGATTAAAGTCAATGGAAAAATCTAACAACCCAATTCAGGCAGGACTGCTAATGGCCCAGTCTCTTCAGGAATGAAGGTTTGAGTGTCCCACCCCCAGGTGAAAAACCATGACCAGCTGAGGTGCTTGCCGAAGGCAAAGGGAGTATAAAACGGGTAGTGGAAGAAGGTGGTTATGAATACCAGCTATGACTACCTGACCAGCAAGAGAAAGGAGGACTGTACTGTCATGAGAATTTCCTCCTTATTTTGTTGTGAATACGTTTGTGTTTATATACACATATGATATCTTTACTTTCTTCCCTTTCATATCCCCTTATTATGTAACATAAGATGTGTTGACTTTACTTCATATTATTTAAGCATTAACTTTACATCATAACATGATAGTATTTAAGTTATGGAATATCAAGGAGAAAATTGCCCAAGAAAATAGTACTCTAATGAACAGCAATTGGAAATTAGGAGCAGTAAAAAGTTTATGACTAGGGGAGAGTGGGGAAGAGGAGGGGAATGAGTTAGGTTTTAAACATTTCTAGGACTGAGGTGCCATAGGAAACAAAGTTGGGACTATCTACCCAGCAGTTGAAAATATAACAATCCTGGAGAAGGTTTGGACTGGAGATTTAGATGTGGGAATAAATCACATAAAGTTGGCATTTGGAGTTTTTGAAGGGAGAAGAGTGTATACTTATATCTGAATTTCAAATTCATAGACTCTAGGTTGGAAGGGGTCTGAGACTGTTCTTTTATTTCTTTCTTCTACCCAGTTGGAAGCCTGTAGTCTTTTAATCTCTTTCTTACAATGAACCCTTAGTCTCTTAATAAGAAGTATATTTAAACTGAAATGCCCTGGATTCATGGACAGAGGTGTAAGCATGCTCTCACAAGTTTGCATGAGAAGCATGAATCAGATTCCTGAGAAACAGAAGGCTTCCAGTTCTGTTGATGTCGACACACATTTATGACATTCCAGAAACAAAGCTGAAATCTATAGCCTCTTATCACAAACCTTGAGAAGCTTACTATAGGAAGCTTTGTATTTAGATTGTTTTATGATTTCAAAGTATTGTTTTTTTCCAGCTTTAGATCTACATTGACGTAACTGCACACCAGCCAGAATGCCCAAAGACTGTTTGTAAAGGCAAATCTTTGGAAGACAGGAACATCCTGCTGGGGGTTGACGTGCCAGGCAAATATCATTGTGAAATCTCAAGGTGTTTAGGCATTAGATATAGCTACATGATCAAGTACACTTAAAAACAGTTAAAAATTTTTTTCTCTATCTCTATCTGTCTATCTACATCTATCCATCTATCCATCTCTCTATCTCTCTATCTCTCTAACTATATCTCTGTCTCTCTATTTCTCTCTCTATCATCTTTCTATCATCTATCATCTATTTTTCTATATAAAAGGATAAGCGCTTTCTCTCAGAAATTAAGTAAAGATCTGTTTAATCTATCCAGAAAGTAAAGCAATATTTTGTCTCTTTAGTTTAAGTGAAGCTTGCCTGTTTAGGAATTTTGCCATCCTTATACCTCAGGGCTCAGGTATTTCCCTCAATTCTTCCTGATTGCTCACTCTGCCTGTCCCTCTCAGCCCCTCCCCATCCCTGTGTTCCTTCAGCTTCATGTTTTAGTCCTGATACACACCCCCAGGCCATCTTCTCTGGCTGACTTGTCTCAGTCCCCATTTCAGACTTAGCTCTTGACTCCGTGTTCTCCTGGTTACAGTAGGACTTGTGCCCTGAGTGAGGGATGTGCTCTCCCAGGCCCCTACTGGCTGGGACCCCCTACCCGTTGCCCCATGGAAGGCAATTAGAATCTTGTGCTTCAGGTTCCAGGTAGTTCCTACCTGAGTGGCTACACATCATGTGTCAGGGAGCAGGGTAAGGTGAAATAAGAAGGGAGACTTCCACCTGCAGCTGAATGTCCTCCCAGCTTGGGTGGCGAAGGACAGGGCAGAGCTTGTAACGCTGAGCTGGCAAATCCATCCCACACGAGCCACACTGCTGTTCCTCACCCTTACCAGTCCTCATCCCCACCATGTATTCACCCGGCTACCCAGCTTTCGGTTTCAAAATGAAGCTTTCCAATCATACAGAGCTCAGGATCTCGGTGGCTCTCCCACAGTGGTGAGCTTTTCACATGGGACTCAGAAGTGAGCTCTGTCTCACTAAAGCTTCCTGGAAATGGAGCAGTGCTGCTGGTGCTCTGCCCAGATTCCCTTGGATTTGCACCACCAGTCCTCCGCCTCATCCCCCAGCCATGTGTTTCCCTTTTATAGGCCTAGGCCTGCTTCCTTCAGAGAAGGAAGTACGTATGCCCTTGGGTGCTGGGACAGCTTTGCCCAGAAGCTCTAAGAGCACAAGAGTCTGGGAGCCGACACCTCCTTGGGGCAGCCCCCAGGGAGGGACTGATTGCAGGAACAGGAAAGCCCAGCTCTCTGACTCGAGGAACGACACTCCCTGGAGCGCCCCTGAGAATCGGGCTGAGGCCAAGACTGTACTAAATCCACACCCTCCTTGGCTTTTTCCTCCCCCACCCTGTTTCCCTGCTCCCTGATGATTCCCTCCTGGGAGCACTTTTTAAGTAAGTCACTTGCACGGGAATCCTCATCTCAGGGTCTGCGTCTGGGCATCAACCGCAAGCAGGATTCCACAGGTTTCCTGAGCTCTGAGAATGCTGCCTTTGGAGGCAGCCTGTGGCTGATTGCAGTCTCCTGCTGGATTAGAAGCAGGGTGGTGACATGACATTCCGATAGCTTCCATCTCCCTGGCACCCGAGTGGGGGGAGGTGCTGGGAGATGTTTTGTGCTAGTTTCCTGGGCTCGAGAGCATGTGATTTGCTGGGGACAACATCTGAACTTCTATTTAGGTGTCACAGCCAACTCTGTACACAGATCCTTGTGTGGGAAGCTAGCCTGGCCTGCCTCTCACCACACCCCTACTGTTCCCTACTCCTACTTGCTGATACTGGTCGTGGTGGAGGATATTCTCCAACATCTTGGAACTTAGAGAGGCAACCAGTGGCCTCTTGGTTAAGGCCATGATGGACTGTGGAGTTTTAAGCATAGACTAGCCAGACATCTAGCCAGTCAGTCTAGCTTTTCCTGCTAAACTTTGGACCTAAGCCTGACCCCTGTCAGTGGATCCCACCAATGACTACTCCTGGGAGACTGGTTACCCACAAGACCGTGACAAGCCAGAGGTTCACTGGGATGACCTAATACACAGAGAGCTGTCCATTAGCCACTTGCAACCCTTCCTGTTCCTTGTCTTCTTCTGGCTGGGGACCCTGTTCCTGCTACTGCCTGACTGCACTTGGTGTTTACTTTAGAGTTCCTGCCAGCATGGTCAACATGCACCATGCGTCCCTTCTACACCCACCTCCTTGTTCCTAGAACCTGCAACATGTGTGCTGCTTCTCAAGAGGTGCTTCCAGATGGGAGTGGAGGAGCAGCCCCCACCTCAGGGGCTCAACAGCTCTGGAGACCTGGGCCCTCCCTGAGCCTAGACAGCTGGATGTACTTCCCCCAGAAGCCTCAGGGGCAGGCCCTTCACAGTGCACACACTCTCATTCGTGGGGGTGCTCCTCATTGTCCTGGAAGAAGCAAGTGAAGCTCTGACCTTATCTGGATTTCTGGGGCTTCAGTGTGATCTGGACCCCTGAATTCAGGGTCCAAATGTGGGAGCTTGAGTCTTCACAAATATGGATCTTCAGGATGCCTACATACTCATTCACCCAGCTAAAGCAGACCCAGAAACTCAACTTGAGCCAGCTGAGGAGGGCTGCCTTGTGCAGGTAGCGTAGAAGGAAGATTGGACACATTTTTTATTTGTCTGAATGGGAAGCATGCTCTGACTGAATTCTCCTCACTTTCTCTCTCTAGTTAAGGTGCAGGTGAGTCCATTCAGTGACAGTCACCAAAGGCAGATGGAGGTTTACAGAAAGTGCTAAAAGCCCTGAGTTCTGCTTTGTAGCCTTTGGGGAAGCTTGGTGTAGACACCCTTCCATAGGTTTGTAGGAACTGGCTCCAACAAAAGGCAATGCCAGGACCTGGCTGAGTGGTTGTGTCCCTAAGAAGACATGGTGGCCCAGGGTTCCTGCAGAGATCTGCCAGGGAGGAGAAGACAGGGCCCCATGGCGAGAGCACCCCCTGGCTGGGATGGGAGCTTTCCCAGAGGGCTACCAAGAGTCTCATAAGAGGCAAGGCCCTCTTTCTTTCTTTGATGACAGTGAAGATAGTTCATCACAATTGTGATGGTTCTCATGAAGAGAGTTCAGAATTAGTCAAGTGGAAGCCAAGGTGAGCATTTGAAGTCACTGACATCCAGAGACTGATGATGGAGTAGAGCCAGCTGGGATTGAGGGGGTAGGAGGGGAGAGACGTGTGAACACTGCTCAGGAGCTACTCAGGGTGCCAGGGGAGGGCATAGCCACCCACATCACATCTAGTCTCCTGAGTGCTCCCTGAAGGGGACAGGCACCAGCTGGCACTACCTCCCTGTCTGTGGTGCTCAGAGACTGAGAGGGGATGGTGACCTCAAGGATGAAAAGGACTCTGCTGGAAACCTGGCCACATTGCCAACAAAAATTCAATCCTCAAGTGGTGGCCTATAAACTGGAGAAAGCAGAGGATCCCCTGATTATCTCAGACCTGTGAGAGGTTCCCCCACTCCTGCTGCCCCAACCCAAAGCTGAGTCAAGTGATGAAAAGAGCTCTCTAAGGAGCATTGCCTCCTCTTCCCGAGGAGGGATTCTGAAGCACCAAGTGAGAGGAAAGACATTATAATGTGCCAGGAGAACCCAGAAGATGGAGAGGGTGCTGAAGGTGCTGCTGATAGGGGCGGGGTCCGAGGGGAAGAAAGGACTCGGGGGCTGTGGCTTCTGTGGTCTTGGTGCTCACTCTGTTCTAGACACAGCTGGGCTTAGGGTGCTTGTCAATATTCATTTGGAAAACCACAGTCCGTTTAAAATGGGCTTGATTTTTCTTCCCTTTTTTTCTCCCTTTGTCCCCCCTCCCTGGAGCAGCGGTGGAATACCAATGGTCTGACCACAGGCCATGGTGTCTGCATCAGGGCTAGGGTGATGGAGATGTCGGGGGAAGAGGAGGAATCTCCCTCTGCCCTTTTCCTTAAGGTTCTTATGGCTGGCCAAATAATTAACAAGACAGGTTAGCAGGAGAAAATAATACCAAGTTTAATAACATGTATACATGGGAGAAAGCAGGGACACTGTGTTTCTCAACACAATAGCAGAAATTCTCGTCTTAAATACCATGTTCAGCCAATGACAAAGGAGGATTTTGGGGGTGAGAGGGAGTCAGTTACAGGAGATTACCACTAAAGCACAGTAAACAAGAGTAAGGTTTATTATGCAGATTTAAGGCCTCAGCTTCCACATTGATAAGCCTCTAGAAATGAGGCCATCTCCCCTCTTCCCAAAACAGAGAGGGAGATACCTTTACAAATGGAGATTTCCCTTATAAATGTAAATGATTGTCTGACAACTCCTCTCAGGGCCATCCAGAGAATGTGGCCAGAGAGAAGATGGGCTTGTTGGTGCCTTTCCTATTGTAACATTTATCCTACATTATCTTTACAGCCATCATGATAGATCTGTTCCAGGAAGGAGCCACCATGTCAAATTCTTTAGGTAGTTAGTGGGGGAGGTCAAATGTCCCTCGAGAAAACAACCAAGGTAAAGAGAGAGATTTCAGGGTGGCCAAATCTTGATCTCCCACAGTCCCGCCTTTGAAACTAAAAGTTTCACAGTCCTTTTGAAACTTAAAGTTTCATAGTCCAGAAGCTGAGTTGGTAGATTGTTTCATCTCACTGAACACATTTCTTAGTCCTGATAATAGATCAGTTCAATTAAGTTCCTTTTGGAAGGTGGTGATGCAGGTGGGCTCTCAAGGTTACGGCTATATTATGGAAGCAAGCAGTCAAGTATTTAATAGAAGCATTTCTGTGTAAATGAAAGAAAAACAAGGTTAATGGTTGGAGCAAGTTGTAAAGCAGTTTCTGAGTTTAGAGGACAGCCAGTTAAGGTTTTAGATGTCAGCGTCAAAGCATCTTTTGCAGTTTAAAATGTCTCTGATGGTGTCGTCATGTCATCTCTTAAGTTTATATCAAGTCCGTCAGCTTCAGTTTGTAAGGCTTCAGGAAAAAGGGCAGGTTCAGTTTTCAGTGATTTCAAATGAAAATGATGGAAAAAAAATGAAAAACATTAGTTTGGAGATCTGTAGCCAGATATTTTAGGAGACTAGAAGAAATCAGGATCCAGTCCAGTAAATAGATATAAAACAAAAACCTCAAAAGACAATTAACAGAACTAGGATCTAATATCTGCAAATGTATACTATAGTTTTTACTGAAATATAATTTTTCTCTCTAAAATCACCCTCATTTTTATTGATAGCCAAATTAAAACTAACTAGTTTGCAAAATAGGTCTAGTTCCAATAGAGTTGGCACAATTATTTACATAAGTACAGCAAGAATAGCAATTAATCATATAAGCTCTTTTAAATCTGCTTTGCTGGAACTTTTTATAAGGAATCTCAGATTGAACTTCAAAGGCCTCTCCAGGCCAGGAAAGCCAAGCCAAGGATTTTGTCATCAGACTTTGTCTGCAATACCTACAGATTTGGGTGAATTCCTCTCTTCCGAGGTCCCCCCCAAAATATTTTGAGGTTCCTTGTACCTGCCAGATAAGTGATATTCTTTACTTATCCTGGTAAGTGCTGCTTGGAACATAAGGTACCAGGCCAATATTTCCACGTGGCTTTATTCCATAAAGTCCAATCTTCATTCTTCAAAAGCTGTATGGTTATATCGCAAATATGATGTTCCAGTCACAGCCTTGGTAATATAACCAGTGTTTCCAATTGTGTCCTGTTATAAGGAGAACAGATTCTTATTGAACTTATGCAAATAACTATATTGCCATGAAAACAACAGTACTCACTTACTTACTAAGAGTTTCCAAATTAGAGGGATCAGGTAGAGATAAAAAGATAAATATTTCAATTTTACTTGCAAAAGTATCATTTACCAAATTGCTATAAGTCATAGCTGGCTCAGCAGAAAAAAGAAAAAGTTTTCCTTAAATCTGAAAAAACAAAACATTAAAAATTCAGCAATACTTCAAATGAAAAATCACAAAAATTATAATCATCCTTATCAGTTCATTTAGTCCTGTGTAATCCATTCTTGATCCCAATCTTTTTGTTAGCAGCTTCATGAAGTTATCAGTCTCTCCATCAGATTTCTGTAATTTTTTTACCAAGTTCAGTTTTATGATCAGAAAGTTTGTCAGAAACCTGTACACCAGTGTAAATGTCAGAGTCCTTTCCATGAATTTTTCTGAAGTTGAAACATTTTGCAAAAGCATTAGAGCAAAGAAATAAGTCTGTAAACAACAAGACCTCAAAATGGCAATTGACAGAGAAATTTGGTTAATTTTTTGACATACAACACTTTAAAATAATAATAACCAGAATTATGACTGATAACAGGACAGACCAGATTTTCAGTAATGTTATACAATTTTAAAACACCTATATCAATAACATTCACCCACATAATACCACCTAAGAAGGTTTATCTTCACTTGTCTGACAACGCTTTCCATGTAATTTAACATACTGAATAAGCCTAAGAAGTTTAGTATCTTTCTTCTTAAGAGAGCAAACTTCTTTGAGAAGTTCCAGGGCCCTTTGAAAATTCTCAAAGAAAAAAAGTAAAAAAAAGACTTTATTTAAGATATGAATTTTGGGGAGCTTGTCAAAAATATAAAAAGTCAAAGCAAACAGAGCATTAACAGTCCAAAAAGCCTTAATAGAGCGACCTCAGTCTTTTGAAAGCAGGAAATTATTTTAACAGTTTTTTTTTTTCTGTCTTTTAGGTAGACTTACTCAAAGGTAAAGAAAAATCTTTTATAACCTCTTTATCAAGTTTAAGCAAATTATCCTTTTAAGAGAAATAAGACCAAAGTATAATTTTGTATGAGCTTACTTCTGCTATTAAAACTCATTTACTTAATTAAATTCATTTCAATCTTAGCCAACTTGACCATGCAAAAACTCCTTTTCCAGAATTCCTCTTCCACAAACCTATAACTTCCTTTTTACATTCAGAATTTGTCCCATGTCTTTCTTTTCCCTCCTAGTACTTGAGGACAAATTTATCTTTCTTAATCAACCAAACAAAATATTTCCATTCTTTGTTCCTTCTTTATACATCTTACTTTCCTTGTGCACAGACATATTTTTCTTAATTTTTAGTAGCTTCAATCACATATACTAATTAGAAATTTTAACCCTTAGAAACCTTAATTTGTAAGTAAAAACTAAGTAAACAATTATAAACTTTCTTTTACATTAGTATCTTGTGGCTTGGAAAATTTATAAACACTTCACAATTTCTAGAAATGTATTACTTTATAGTACAATCTTTTAATAAAACACATGTTTACCAATAGACCCAAAACACCTTTTAGTTTTCCTGTAATGAAAAGCCAAAAGTAGACAAATGTACATTTAGCAATCAATGTCTAATATCTTATGCTATTTGGAAATGATCTAGATACTCAATTGAATTTTTATCATAAAATTTAGCAAAACTCTAAAGTTTTAAGTTACCAAAAAGAGTTTGGAAGCTGTAACCACCATAATACATAATTATTGTTTAAAGTTCACCCAACATTCATCTTTTCCACAACTATTTAGTTACTTATTCCCAATAATTATTTAGATTGCCTACAAGACTTCATAAGACATTAGATAAAATTAGCCATCATTTAAATTACTGTTTTTGTTAACCAGTTCTGTAACAGAAATAACATCAGTTTTTTTTCTACAAAATTTTATGTAAATTTCATCATCTCTTATACCTTTAAACATAGTTATCATTAAGATTTTTATCAATAGGTCTTGGTCTTCTAATTTTGGACAAGGGAAGCCTTCCTAGTCAGACATTTTAAAACATACTCAGGCAAAGTTGATGTAACCTCTTTATATAAAATTAGCTCAAACATTCCAACCTTTATAATCTTATCAACACTTACACTTTTACATGTTCTCGATTCAATTGTAACCTGAGTTAAGGTCTTATTCCCTTCCTTTTTTCTGGCCTTTTCTTAGGTACCAAATAAACAATTATGTGAGAGCTCTCAAAACATTTTTTTTTCCCCCCAATTTAGAAGTTTTCCCAATTCAAAGGATCCGTCGTCTGGCCATTGACGAGTAGGATCTCCATTTGTATATTTATTCCAATAGTGACTCAAATCAATAAGCGTTTTTAAGGAAAGACCCGGAGGTAACTTTCCACACTTAGAATAAATCTTTACCATGGACGCAAGAGGCATCCCTGGTGAGGGCGCAGATGATGTAGCCCCCATGATCCACAGAATTCACTCCCAAAGATAGTCAGAGAAAGTAAAGACCTTCGTTGCACAGGCAGTAAGGATGGTGTCTCCGGTCTCCCACAATAGTGTGGGATGCCTCCAGTCACAGACCCGCTAATCTGTGACACCGGGCAGGCAATACTGGAATGGGATTTTTCCAGCACTAACAAGCAACAAGGGTTAAGATGACAAAAACCCTTATGGACTGGGCCCTTTATGACAAACTCCCCTGAGAGCTTGGCACAGCCGGACAAAGAGACAGTTCGGAACCCCAGTCTACTTGACTGGCCACCAAGGTGCACCCCGGTAAATGCACCTTCCGTATGGTGGAGACCAAGGAGAATATTCTCACTGGTCACAAAGCCAAGTTCTCAGGACACAGAACAAGACAGAGACTACTCTGGGAGGAAAAGGCATCAAGATCAAAACCAAGAGTACTCTACCAAATTTAAACCAAGAGTCACTAAAAGAACAAGAAACTAGTTTCCCAAATATTTTCTCCTGCCAATCTAAATTTAGAAAGAGAAAAAAATTCTCACCACTTCCTTCCATCGGACTCCGCAGATAGAGATTCAGGGAGGCTGACGTGGTAAGAAGTCTTACCTTTTGCCGGCTTTCGTCAGGCGTTCCCGTATCTCATCATCTACAGTAGTCCAGGGAGAAGGCAGGTCTTCCAGCCAGAGAAGGCAACTTGCCAGCCAGTGTGGCTCCTGGCGACTACGCCAAAACTGTCGGGGGAAGAGGAGGAATCTCCCTCTGCCCTTTTCCTTAAGGTTCTTATGGCTGGCCAAATAATTAACAAGACAGGTTAGCAGGAGAAAATAATACCAAGTTTAATAACATGTGTACATGGGAGAAAGCAGGGACACTGCGTTTCTCAACACAATAGCAGAAATTCTCATCTTAAATACCATGTTCAGCCAATGACAAAGGAGGATTTTGGGGGTGAGGGGGAGTCAGTTACAGTAGATTACCACTAAAGCACAGTAAACAAGAGTAAGGTTTATTATGCAGTTTTAAGGCCTCAGCTTCCACATTGATAAGCCTCTAGAAATGAGGCCATCCCCCCCTCTTCCCAAAACAGAGAGGGAGATACCTTTACAAATGGAGATTTCCCTTATAAATGTAAATGATTGTCTGGCAACTCCTCTCAGGGCCATCCAGAGAATGTGGCCAGAGAGACAGAACTTCCGATAAGATGGGCTTGTTGGTGCCTTTCCTATTGTAACATTTATCCTATGTCAGGGGAAGAGGGAGAATCTCCCTCTGCCTTTTTCCTTAAGGTTCTTATGGCTGGCCAAATAATCAACAAGACAGGTTAGCAGGAGAAAATAATACCAAGTTTAATAACATGTATACATGGGAGAAACTCAGAAATGAGCAACTCGTCCCTCTGTCTAAGCTGCTTGCTTAAGTATTGCAGCTAAAGGCGAGGAGCGTGTTGGGGGTGGGTAGTGGCCTGGGACTTCAGAGGGCAGGAGGACAATTCTTTTCAGGGTCATCTATAGATAATGTGGTCAGGGAGAGATAGAGTTTTTTGATAAAAGGGGCTTGGTGCCCCTCCCATTGTAACATCTATTTTACATTATCATTACAGCCATCATGATAGAAGATCTGTTCCAGGAAGGACCCACCATGTCAAATTCTTTAGGCAGTTAGTGGGGGAGGTCAAATGTCCCTCAGAGAAAACAATCAAGGTAAAGAGATATATTTCAGGGTGGCCAAATCTTGATCTCCTACACCTACATTATCTTTACAGCCATCATGATAGATCTGTTCCAGGAAGGAGCCACCATGTCAAATTCTTTAGGCCGTTAGTGGGGGAGGTCAAATGTCCCTAGAGAAAACAACCAAGGTAAACAGATAGAGTTCAGGGTGGCCAAATCTTGATCTCCCACAGGGGTCAGGGGCTCTGCCTGCAGGACAGGCCTGGCTGGGGGCTTCTCCTGAACCAGGGCTCAGCAATCATCTTCTATAAGAGAGTGAATATTTGAGGCTTTGTGGGTCACATCTTCTTTGTTGCTGTTGTTTTTGTAATGATGAGTAAATGAAAAGCAACAGGATACTGGAGGATATGGGGAAGCCATTTGGTTTAAAACTAATTCAGCCTGACCTTGTTTTTCCAAAAGGGCCTGATGTGGCCTGTTGAGCACACATTGTACATCTGCTTTAAACATTTACTATGTCCCCAAAACAAGAACAATGCCCTTAAAGATAGAGATGGAACCCCCCCTCCCCCCTCTGCCCCCGTATTGGCATTTCTTTAAGGATGAAGAACTTAACTTTCTTTAAGGTCTTCCTGGGAACTAAGGATTAATTACCAACCTGCTGTGCTCACTTTGTGACCTGCTGCCCACTGACCTGCTGTGCTGGCTACGCATGTAGTAAAAGAGATACTCCTGTCACATGTGATGTATGCTCTTTGTTCCAAGACGGTATATAACCACTCTGTGCACCCCACTCCTTTGGTGCCCTTCCTTCCTTGGAGAAGGAAGGCCCTGGGCTATAGTCCTTAAACCTGGCTCATAATAAACTCACCCCAATTTTGATTTATAGATTGATTGTGGATTATTTGCATGGACAGTAACAACCTTTTAAAAATATAAAAACGTTCTTAGCTCCCGGCCATACCAAATGAATATGGATTTGGCCCAGGGGCTATAGTTTTCCAACTCCTGTGATCCTAGACCAACAACCCACAGGGAATGAGAAGGGGAGGGCATGGACAATGAAGAAGGGAGGTGTGGGTTTTCCACTTCAAAGTAAACCCCTTAGGGGAAGAAAGCAGATTGTCAGATCCCTTTACTACAAGCTCTAGTTCCTTCAAGGTCCCCCCACGCCCCCCAAAAAGAGTCGATACCTAGAAAGTTTTTAGAGATTTTATTCTCATGTCTAGTCTTTCTCTCCCCTTCATTTGTTGTGGGCATTCTCCATATTTGAATTCAGAATACTCAAGTTTATATGGACTAAATTTGCCTCAGATAGATGTTTTAAAGTGCTCTTTACAGCAAAACCCACACTAGTTTATTCGGGGTGAGATGGGTAAGGGGCAGAAGACACATGGACTTTGATGCCAAGTAGGAATCAGGTCCTCTCTCTGCCAGCAGGCAGTGGGCCGGGGCAGGATGAGATGTGGCCCTGTATGGTACCTGAGAGTAAAAGATGCCTGGGATCCCAGGAGAACGGGGCGGGAGGTCTGGAGAGCGGGCGGGGCGCAGAGGCAGCTGCACTCAACTTTGTGGAGGGGCAGTTTCTGCCCAGGGCTCCCTCCAGCTAATAGACATTTCCACGATAAAGGCACTCTGAGCCAGGGGCCCCTTCGGGAAGAAATGCCTTTCTAAGCATATTTCCACCAAGGCTTTGTTGTTTTTCTTTTTCTAAACATGCCCCTTAGAAAAGTTAGGAGATCTGTTAAATAATCAGGAAGGCTCCCTGGACACTCAAGCTGTGGCGGCACTGCTCTCCGCGCGCAGAGGAACTGAAGAAGCTGCAAGCTGCAGCCTGATGAGGCGGCGTTGGCCACGTGCGTGGTTCCAGGAGCGTGCAGGGCAAGGAGCACCAATCCACGCCATTTCTGCCGGACCTGACTGGGGGGCCGCCCCTCTCCTGGATTCTTAGTCTTCTCATCCCAAAAATCTCATCCCCAAAGTGAGGCTGTTGAACAGTGTGACCTTCTTCTAATTCTCATTCCAAAGTTTCATGATTCCAAGCTCCTAGTTCCATTTCCCATTGCTGCTTTTTTTCTCCTTCTAAGTGAATGGTTTCAAAGTAACTTAACTATGAACAGCTACAGTTTGATCTTTCATGACTGTGGTATATGTAGGAGAGCGTGTGTGTGTGTGTAAATATGTATATGTGATTAGAGTAAAAGTTCTTTTAAACGTATCCATAATCATTGAGAATACTGGATCGTCCAGGATACATGGATGTATCTTTATTTTATAGTGCTGGGACTAAAGATCTTTTCAAATTGAATGAAACATTAATTCTTCTTCAGAGTACATACATCAAGTATTTTTTTTAAAGGACATAGCAGAGCTTTGTAAGAGAAGTCCATAAATACTTTCAGTGACTGAAATTTACGGAGAATATAAGAATGGAATTGATTTTAACAATTAAAGTAAAAGTAATTTTACAATTTATAACAGATGAAAAGCAAGTTTTGCCTAGTAGGAAACTCTAGACACATTGCCTATTTCTTACCATTACCTCCTATATGCCTCTGCTACATGGTATACAGAGAAGGAGCTGTTACGTGCTTGCTGTCTAAATTTTTAGGTAGTTCCTGGAATGTACACTGAAGACACGTGGTGTGAGGGTTTCCTGATAAAAGTTTATGTGCTATTCAATCTGCTGGCTCCCTTCACCTTATCTTTCCTCCTCGGTGCAGCTCAGCACTGTGCCTAAATCCTATATCGGATTATTTGTCACATGGCTAATGAGTCGCATGTTTACCTTAGAAAGTAGAAAGATGAAAGAATGCAAACAGAGCTTAATTTGTTCCTGGGTGGAGCAGATAATTTTCTGTATCGTATGATTTAGTGGCACAGGAAAGCACAACTCCTACAAAATGCACCTTCCTGACCTTTTAAAATAATGCACCGATCTTTGCACAAATTGTGTAAATGATGGTACACACTTTCTTGAGATAGGTTTTAATAAAAAGAAGCAGCAGAACACAATTACACGTGTTGGCCAATCCTGACAATTTTGCTAGAAGCGTCTTTTTAAGAAGCATAAAACGTGATTCTTCCCAGAGATAAGGGAATATCAATTCAAGTTTTCCTTAAAGTGCATGTGATGCTGGCTATTGTATTTTATTTTTTCCTTGTGCTAATCTAAGGATTTTTTCCTCTCTGTCTAAGAAGTCCACTTGAAATATAAAATCTTTTTCTGCTTTCCAGCCTTGTAGTGGCCACAGAAGTGGGCTGTTTCATGTTAATCGTGTGCTCCTCATCACTTGTTGCCCAACTTTGGCCTTTCTCTTTGGTATTCAGACCATCTCCGGCTTGAGACTGCCCAAGTCAGGTGCAGCTCACTGGCTTCCCTTCCTCCTTTCATCCTCTGTACCTCGTAACCTAATATCTCTCAGAGCTGGGCCATCCTCTGTGTCTCATTCTTTTTTTTTTTTTTTTTATAATTTTATTTATTTTTTTCCCCAAAGCCCCAGTAAATAGTTGTATGTCATAGCTGCACTTCCTTCTAGTTGCTGTATGTGGGACGTGGCTTCAGCATGGCCGGAGAAGCAGTGCGTCGGTGTGCATCCGGGATCCGAACCCGGGCTGCCAGTAGTGGAGCACACGCACTTAACTGCTAAGCCACGCGCACTTAACCGCTAAGCCACAGGGCCGGCACTGTGTCTCATTCTTGACTGGTAAGGATAAAAACTGGTTCCCCTTTCACATTCTCCCTCATGGTCACTTCTCATCTTCTTTGCTTCTCTTGTTCATTTTCTCTTATGTTGAATCTCTACTCTTGTTTATTTCTCTCTTTTCATGAATTTGCCTCTGGGAGGCCAGGCTATTGTAAACTAGTGATGGAGTTCACTCGGGTGTTTATTTTGCCTTAGTGTAGGTAGTATCATGTGGCAGGTGAGTACATGAATGATCATATCATTTAACTTTAAACATCTACTCAGGATTTGATTACATTTAATGAAGTTATTATAGTGGCATAGAATCTACGGACAGTGTAGAAAAGCTTAGGATTAGAGGAAGGGTGTCATTGTCTTAAGAATCCTTGGTTATGAGGCTCAAATGTCTAAAACCTAGTAAGGAAGTCCTGACCAGTTGCTCTCAGATCTCTGTGCGGAAGGTCAGGGTGCTTCCTGCCATCTTCTTCTGGTAGTCCTTGTCAAATTCTTCATTCTGAGCCACAGTAAAGTGGTTCTTCCAGTCCCCAGGCATCCCTGAAACAAGGCAAAGTCTCAGTGATAGCTACAGGAGTACAGGGAGAAGTGAGCATGCACCCTTAGAGCCAGCAGGAGAATGGGGAAAAAAAGGAAGTTTGCCTTCCTGTCACTGACAAGAATAAGTAATGGTGTGTGAAATGTCACTGGAAAACCTAAACGGATCATGAGGACCACAGAGTCTAATTTGGCATCTTAGAATATAAGTCTTATGTACCTTTCCTCATAAAAGGGGAGATAGAGTGGTCCATGATGCTGGTCGGTAAAGTGGTGTAGTTGGCCATTGGGTTTTGTTTCATGATGTCAAATGAGGTGTGATAGATGATTTTATCCAGAACTTCCTCCGGCGTGTCTTTCTCTAGGAACTTCACTATCTTCTGAATTTCCCGCTTTGGGTCCTGCATGTAGAACAGTCACACAAAACAAATAATTTTGGGTTTTCCATTAGGGATGACATTCTGTTTGGACAAATAGTGTTTGGGGAGGGATGATTTAAGGGATCAATTCAACCATATTCAACGAATATTCCTCAAGTGGTGACTGTGTGAGGCACAACACAAAGGAGAGAGCCATCCCTGCCTTACCTGGCAGTAGGGGATGAAGTGTAAACACAACTAACTGCAATACCTGGCCCAGAAAATACGCTGCCTCCATACAGAGAGAGTGCCATGAGCTTTGATGGGAAAGATGAATTATATGTCCTGGGGGAGATCAGGAAAGGTCATACAAAGGAGGGAAAGTGCTGCTGGTGAGGCACAGTATGGCTAACTCTAGTATTTGAGCTCTAAGAGATGGCAAAAGAGTCTATGAGTTTAACAGAAGGTCAGTAAGAGGATGACTAAAACGGATCTCAAGTTGCCCCAGAAATGTGAATCCTGTACCTTGTTTCTTTCTGATCAGAGACGGAGAAAAAAGGAGCTATAGCATTTGATTAGATTTCAGAGGACTTCTTCTTAGCATTGGCATAAGAAGTAGCTTTTTGATTCTAGGACACTAATCCACTGGGTCATGTGGGTGAACGTGTGATGCCACTTGTACACAATGACTTGAAATGGAGAAATCAGTCGCCTGACCCAATATGTGGGATCAATTCTGCTAATGTTTATATGGGTTTATATGGGTGTGGGGTATGGAAGAGGAAGAAGGAAACTAAATTTATTGAACACAACTAAGCACTTTACAAATATGATCTCATAAACCCTTAACAATAATTCCATAAGATACAAAATGAGATGACACTCATGTTGTGTGTGGAGAAACACGGTTCATAAGTGTCAGGTTTAATTCGACCATAAAGGCATGTGATATTTCCTGAGGAGGAAGGATCTTTTGGAAATTGTAAACTGTAGCAAAGAAAATATAGAAGACCAAAAGAGTAGTTAGAGCTTTTGAGGATAAAACTGAGTTGGAAATAGTGTCATGGAGAGAGAGGATTCACATTGAAGGCTTTTCTGTGGGTGAGAGCACATGTCAGGGTTCTAAGTGGTGTTTGCTGCATTGGAGAATGTGGGAGGAGCTGATGGAGACTGCCGTGGTCCTCACCTCCTTCATGTCCTCGTAGAAGAGGTAGAGAATGCGGTGCTGGTCTTTCGCATCCCACCATCCCTTTACATGGTCATACCAGGAGCCCCACAGCACTGAGGGGAAGGAGAGAGATTTGGCATCAATACCAACTTGAAACTTATAAAATGAACATGAATGTCTCAAATAAAAAAGGACATTTAATAAATACAACCAGAAGACAAAGACCCTGGGCAGAATTCTTATTTGTGGAAGACAGGGATTTTTTAATATTTAGGGAGACGATGAAAAGTATTCTGGATTCCTTGGTTTATATTTCCACCCTTGAACTTACTACCACATGAGATACAGTCTTGTGGCCAAGGATTCATAAGTTTTATTTCCCTTGCATCACTGCATAGATCAGTGTTATGCAATAAATCTTGTTTCCCAAGAGGATGATTTTGAAAGGAAGACTTTCATTCTGAAAAATCCATAATTAGCATATATTTGGGCACCTTTACTCTCTGTGATGGTGAACGGGAGGAAGAGAGGTGCACTGGGTATCTTTTGTTGACCCTGCCAGATCCAGTCTCCATCCTCTTCCACCCTGCGTGGTTGACCTCTATGGACTGTGTCAATGGGCTCCTTTGACCTCAGAAGGCTTTTGGAGGCAGGAGGAGAGTGAGGATGGTGTGTTTATTTCCCTGATGTCCTCCCTGTTGGCTTACCATGGTTGACTGTTTCCCCTACCAAAGGACTTGGCTCCTGTTAAGGGGCCCTCTCGTTTCTCCAGGGGGCAATGGCTCTCTGCTGGCGCTCTCCCCAGAATATTGTACTATCACCTGTTGGTTTCTTTAAACTCTGCCCATAGCTTTCTAAATAGTCTCTTAGCTAAACTCTCCCCAAATGACCCAGTTTGAGTGTGCCATCTATGAGATAGGCAGGAAGCTAGATATTAGCTGGGAGCAAGGTTACTCCACCAGTTGCAGCATCCTAATTGCTGGGCAGCAACTCTTCAGATGTGTAACACTCCCCCCGACTGACAAAAAGGTCACTCCACCAGGCGCAGCATCCTAATTGTTGGGCAGCGACTCTTTTTTTCTTTTTTTGCTGAGGAAGACAGGCTCTGCGCTAACATCTATTGCCAATCCTCCTCCTTTTTTTCCCCCAAAGCCCCAGTAGATAGTTGTATGTCATAGTTGCACATCCTTCTAGTTGCTGTATGTGGGACGCAGCCTCAGCATGGCCGGAGAAGCAGTGCGTCGGTGCGCGCCCGGGATCCGAACCCGGGCCGCCAGTAGCAGAGCGCGCGCACTTAGCCGCTAAGCCACAGGCCGGCCTGGGCAGCAACTCTTCTGACATGCAGGACTCCCCCCAACCCTAACTGAGAGTAGCCCCAAGCCTCATTATACCTTCCTTTGCATTGCGATTTTGAGCCCCCTGTGGGGGATCACCGCCATAACAGTGCCGGAGATGTCTATGTAAGGAAAAAATCTCCCCCTCCCGACGTGAAGGTAGAGACAATTGCCCCAATTGGCACACGTTCCCAGACCCTCACCTGCCCGCAGACCGACATTTCAAAACCACCAACAACCACAACTTCACTGCAGTTGCTCCCCCTCTAGCCTGCCGGCCCCTCCCCTTGGGGGTGTACTTTCGCTTTGCTAATAAATCCTCCTCTGTTAAAACTTCTGCTATGTGTCCATTCTCAAATTCTTTTGTGTCTGTGGACCAAGAACCTGGGACCCCACAGCATCGATCTGACAGGTGCTGGTAACAATCTACATCCTCCCAGGACATTGATGAATACAGTGTCAATGAAAACCCTTCCTTTCTGATGTCAGTATGTGAATGAATAAGGAAACATGAACCACAATTTCCTTTTATTTACCTTTTCCAGCTTTGAATGTCTCAACATATTCCTCCCACGTACCAGGATCAGGCACCATTTTATTCATTCTTGAGAAGTGGTAGTAGGACACCAGAGAGTCCTTGGCATTTCTAGCCACATAGATAATCTCGGATCAGCCAGCAAGGGGATTTAGACACAGAGAGAAAACAAGACAGAAAAGAAAAATCTTAGACTATCCCATCTGAGTAATTGAATGTCCATGTGTTTTCTATGATCAAGATGACCGTATCCTCCAGCTGTCCAGGCAGAGTTCAATTGATATCTGTGGTCTTAGCATAATTAAGAGCATCCCTTTTCTCTCTGAAAAGTACCAAGTTTGCATGATAAATACTACAGTCACCCTAACTATGATATTCCTGGAGGTTAAGGAGGCTACCGTGGTATTTTTCAGTGTGAAAGGAAGGTCCTCCTTGGCTTTCACTAAGCAGGGAATCTAACTAGATTATAGGATAGAAGGAGCTAAAGCAGTTAGCCCTCTAGTCACATTTGCACACCATGCATTGTGGCCTTACAGGTGAATTATCACTCCTAGTTTTCATTTGCTGATGAGATTCCAGGACCTCTCAGGGCAGTGCTAAGTCCACCTTTGGAGCTGCTTGTGACGATGTTTTCTCACAGGAAAAGCAGAGGTGTGATTTGGCTGAGGAGAGCTGACCTCTTTGCTTTTTGTCCTGCTGTCGCATTTTTCCCACTCACCACCCAGCCTCTGATCCTAGCCTGAGCTGCTGTGTGCACTCTCAGCAGAGCCGGGGTGGAGGAGCATATTATGGTTTCTCAAGCATTTTCCCCTATGTCTCACTTACTGAAGAGAACTTCTGTGTCCACACAACCAGTCACCCAGTCCTATTTTCCTCTTAGCGAATTACCCCAGGCTCCTGCCTCCCGGACTGCGTTTCCCCAATTGCTCTCTCAGACGAACACACACCTCCCATGATTCTGTTTCTCTGCCCCTTTTCCTATTGCTGGATTTCACTCCAATATTCATGAAAGCACTTAGGAAACCAAAAATGTGACACAACCATAAAGCCCAATTATTATGTGAATATATTTCTTAATGCTTATTATGTTGGTTATTGCCTTTTTGCAAATCAAAGCCTGAGTAACTAGAAGACGGGAAGTCTGGGCTAGACAGGGAACGTATTCAAGTGTACTTGTGATGTGGAGTCAGGTAGCTGGGTGTGATCTAACGTCAAATGCTTAAATTTTCTGAGACTGTTGATCCATCTTTGTGAGATATCTATTGCTGCTGTAACAAATTACCAGAGACCTAGTGGCTTAAAACAAGAGATATATACCCTTATGGTTCTGGAGGCCAGATTTCACCGGGCCAAAGTCACGCTGTCGGCAGGCCTGGTTCCTTCTGGTGGCTCTAGGGGAGAATCCATTTCCTTGCTGGTTCTAGCATCTGGAGCCACTTGCATGCCTTGGCTCTTGACCCTGTCCTCGAATCAGTCCGATCTCTTGCTTCAGTTGTCACATCTGCTACCTCCTCCTTTGATCTTCTTGCCTCCCTCTTATAAGGATCCTTGTGAGGCTATTTGGGGCCCACCCAGATAACTAAGGATAATTTTTCCATTTCAAGATCCTCAGCTTAATCTCATCTGCAAGGCCCATCTTACCATAGATGGTAGCATTCACAGGTTCTGGTCATCAGGATATGAACATCTTTCAGGGATCCTTAGTTAGCTCACCACTCCATCATAAAATGGAAAGCTTGGACTAAGCTCTCTAAGCTCACTTTCTACTCAAATAATCCACAATTCTAAGCAGCTAAAGGGAGGTGCTGCCATTGAGATTTTTACATTTTTAGAAGGCCTGATTTTACAAAAAGAAGGTGTTAGTGTGATGACTAACCAAGTATTAGTGTGTCTTCTCACAGAGTCTACAATATCATTTGGAAAGAATATTGTTTCTTATACAGTAAAATTAACATATGAGTGAAGTTATCTATCTGTGGGAATAAACCAAGAAGTTTTCACAAGTCAAGGTGACCTGGGTGTAATCTCCGGGAAGCAATTCAGGAATGGGATAGCATTTTGATACATGAAAACCTATTCAATTGTATCGTATCCTGTTTGGAGTTAGGAGATGGACAAGATGAAGAGCTGGTGAGTCATGGAAATCCAGAAAAAAGGGAGAGTCAAAAGCAATCACTTGCATTGTATATCTGAGCACTGCACTGAGGAGAGGGCGTCTTGGCTACACATTATAGTTTCCTTGGTAAGGGTTCAGCCCAAAAGTTGAAAGAGTCCGCCATTGGGTTTCCAAAGTAGCTTGTCCGTTGGGAGAAGGTGTGCTGGTTCAGCTGATACAAGCATTTGATTCTGCTGGGTGCCTACACTTTTCACCACAAATTTATAAGCTGATATTTGGTTTATATTCCATATTTCATTGATTTCAAGACTCACTGATGAAGCAGATATCAAAAAGAAACACTAGTAAATTCAATGCACACTGCATTTATAGGGTCTGAATTTCAAAGTGTCAAAATAATAAAATTTTTGAAAATGGAGGACAAGAGGTAGAAGAGTACCTGGGAGATTGCTCCACGAGCGATGCTCTCTGTAAGCGTGGACCAATTTCTAAACACTGAGTCATGGTCTTGTGGCTCTCCATCCTCCTTTGTCTTGCTCCACTTTTCCCCACACGGGTTTTCCTTAAATAAATCCTTTCACATCTTACTCTGCCTTGGCTTTTGTTTCTTGAAGGATTCAAACTAAGATAATAGCCTTCCTCAGGAAACATGTGCTTTGTTTCACTGCTCAGTCTCTTTGAATGTGGCTTAATTGGCAGCCAATCAGAACGACTTTGTCTGAAAACTTCCTAGTGTATACCCAGAAATAGTATTTTGAAGGAAAGGTGGATCCAGAATAGAGTGTGTGGGAATGTCGGGGTAATGCCGCCATCTGCCCTGTATCTCCACTGGTTATCTTTTGATATCTTTGTTGTTTCCACTTAGATAGAGACATTCTGTGGCCATACTGATCAAAACTGGGTTTGAAGAGTTGGCTCTTCTTACCTTTGAATTTTCTTTCCAGAAGGAAGGTGGCAGCATCTGAACAGGCAGATGAGTCTTCAGAGTTCTAGGAGAGGGCATTTTGTTGGCTCGATCCAGACCTGGGAAATAAGTTCACACCATTTAGCTGAACATTTCTCAATATTCTTGTTTTGTCAAACATCTGGAATCAGGCTTATCAAATAGTTGGCTCTGCCTATAAAAACCATACCATTATGGTTTTACATGTCTAGTTTTCCTCCTGATGAGAACTTTACCGTTCCTTCTGGTAGAGGAAAGCACTAAGGAGATACTGAAAACTACTGAGGCAACATTACTCTCCTTATCTGCTAGGTATTGCAGTGTGCTTGTGTGGGAAATAAACTGCTTTGGGAGGTTTGAGGTTGGTGATAACTACGACCCCAACAAGCTCTTAAATGTTTGTCCTTTGCGGTTTTCTGTTACTGCAATGGGAAGTAGAGAAAGGCAGCTGGAGAAGAGATGACATCCCTCTTAAGGGAGGGACATTGTTGGGCCAGCTCTACAGCCTTAGAAGCTTTGTCTAAAGAACTTCAGTCTTTCTTTCCACGTTTACTTTCAAGGCCAAGAACCACAATGGCCACCAGTCATATGCCAGCACTGTGCTCTGTGCTGGGATGTATTGTCACATGAAAACTTGAGCCTTATAGTGGTCAAGTAATTTTTCCAAGTTAGTAAATGTGAGAGCCAGGATTAGAATTCAGTTAGTCTATGGGTGTGGAGCTACGGAGGGAGGCTTAAGAGACTTTGTGAAAAATAGTAGAGAGGCAAGAAAGACTTAGATAAATACCAGACACAATCCTCCCTGGAAATAGAAAGTCCACTGCTAAATGTGAAAATCCTGAATACAGGCTGAAGTTGGCCATACACAGCACTAACCATGGGGAAGGGGTTTGCAGGTAAAGTAGAGTGGCAGCCTTGGAGAAGAACAGCGTCTGATGGAGAATCAGATATCTAGAGAAGGGGAGGTACTCCCTGGAGACCTGGCAGTGAAGGGAAAGAAGAAAGTAAGAGGGAGAAGATTTAAAGATCCTGCAGAAATGAAAGAAAAACAGAGCACGCCTATTTCTCCTTGTCCCCCAAACACCAATGTCATCCATACACAAAACTGCACAGCAGAGGGCAGAACTGACAGAAGAGGGTGCTTTCAACCAAGACCCACGGCCATGAAATGAATACAAAGAGAAAGAGGCAGATTTCACTGATACAAAACTACTACAAAATCAGAGCCTTTAACTTGATGAAATATTCTCCCCAAAAGCCAACTACAAAGCTGAACAAAATTGTAACACAACACTCCAAACTGAATGAAATATGCTGAAACAAACATTTGAGAATATGAAAAAATAACTCAAATATATAAAAATTCAGAACAGAAATAGACCAAAAACAAAAGGAGACGTAAAAAAAGATCTGATTGAACTCAAGAAAGAAATAGAAGACAAAATAACATAAGAAATGATTAAATCATAAGGTTGACAATATAAATTTAATGAAGGACAGGGAAGAACAGAAGGAAATAACCAAGAAAATGATACTGCGATAAGAAAGAAGTAAAAAGGGTCTGAGAGACAGCAGCTGACCTAGAAGACAGGCAAAGGAGATCCAACACTGGTGCAAATTGGAGTTTCTGAGAAGAAAATTAAAATAGTGGAGTAGAACTAATATTTAAACCTGTAGTCTGAACAAACTTCCTGGTAAAAATGAGACTTGAATTTATATCTGTTGCCAGTTTAGCTAAACTGATACCAGCTCGACACCAGGTTGACATAAGGGAAGCCATATTGTAGAAGAGAAACCCTGTTGTTACTTTGAATGACCTCTAATTAACTAGCCCAGACATGCTCTGTGGATTTTATGGCCCCTCTCAGCTGCTATAAGTTGATAACTTTGTTTTCTTGAGTTCCTTAGGAATGTGATGACTCCCGGGCAGAGAGTCTACACTGATGGCCATCATCGAGGACAACTGAAAGATCAGGGTATAGGGCATTGCTCTGGTCTCTGATGCATATCCAGTAAAACCAAAGACTATCAGGAACTAAGATCAGATGTCTGCCCCCACCTGGAGATCAGATGGATGCTCCACCTGGAGATCAGATGGATGCTCCACCTGGAGAGCAGATGTATGCCTCCACTTGGAGATCAGATGGATGCCCCCTTCTGGAGATCAGAGGGATGCCTCCACTTGGAGATCAGATGGATGCCCCCATCTGGAGAGCAGAGGGATGCCCCCATCTGGAGAGCAGAGGGATGCCCCCATCTGGAGAGCAGATGCCTCCCCCACCTGGAGACCAGCCCCCTATATACCCGGCTCGTAATCTTTGTTCTGGAAGATGGTTCTTTCAGACATTAGTCGGCCATCTTCCCTCTTGCTAGCAAGCTGAAATAAAAAGTCCTTTCTTTCCTACCACCTTGCCTCTTGACTCTCGGGATATCTTGCGGTGGGCAGACGAACACCCTTTATGAGCGGTAACAAAACTATTCCATAATGTCACTGCCTCGGCATCCATTCCATGTGGCCAAGCAGGCTGCAGGGGTCTTGAGCTGACACTAGCCCCTCCTGCCAGCTCATGCCCTCAGATAACAGCCTGCAGAGACTCGTCCAGTGGCCCTTGTGATAAACAGTCTCCCTGGCATCCCAGGACCTTTCCCTTAGATAAGACCCCCTTGAAACTTACCAAAACCTTGCTTTTTGTTTTGAATTGACCAATCCGGCCTCATCCCAGGAACCTCAAAGCACTCCACCTGTGGACCCTAATAAGGGTGTGTGTCCTAGGTCCTGCTGAGCTCTCTGCCTGCAGCCTGCCTTGACCTCCCCACGTAGCCCCTCAAGGCGTGCTGTGTACTTCTTCCAGGACTTGTGAGTAATAAACCTCTATTTTAATTCCCTGTGGTCTTTTGTTGGACTGAGGCTCACCATCTGACACCCTGGGGCTCTACTTAACGAAGGTTCATTTGACAAAGTCACTGACACTTGGCTTCAAAAGCAGGATGGATTGGGTCAGCTTGCAATTGACCATGGGGAATGCATATGGCTTACTGATTAGCTCTCCAGAGGGGTAATTCTATCTGGGAGGGGCCCACTGCCTGCTGGCACCTGGTTGCCCTGCTTTGTGCTACTGCATCCTGCCTCTGCAGAGTGCTGCCTGAGTTCCCTCCCAAAGTGCAAGCTCTGAAAAAAGCAACCCAGGTCCTCACGAACCTTGGAGCATTGCTCTTTGGAGCTGGTTTGAGGGGCCACAGATGTGTTTCCCACCTCTTAACTCCCCACAGGGGTAAATTACCCCAGCAGATGTTAGACTTTGGGTGTGTTTCCCAACTCTAAGCACAGACCCAGCTGCTGACTCAGGACAATTGGCTAAGATTTTCACAAGGTCCTGCTGCATTTGTTAATAGCTGGGACCTGTGAGTGGCAACCCCTGCCCTGCTGTTGGCTACTGGATAAAGGTGCCGAGCAGTGCCCTTAGAAGGAGCAGAGGGACATTCCCCTCCCTGACCACTGTTCTTACTGGAGGCTCTAGGACTCTCTCTGGGTTCTCCCCTGTATCATAGGGACACCCTTGCTGGGGAAGTCATGGCTTCTCATAAAGGCAAGAATGGCTGAGGACAGCAGTCCGTCTGTTGCTGCATATACCTTGCTGCTGTCACACTTCATCCTCTGACCCATAGGTTATTGTAGGTCCCACTCCTGGTGCATGGTGGCACAAAATCTAATGGCCCGATACAAACAGTCTGAGCACCTGGTGCCTGCACCAACTAAAATGCCCGAGGAAGGTAGCAAGCTCCTCACTAAATGTAAACTGCACATAATGGTGGCCTGGGTGCTGCTCGGTGACATGGAGTGCCAACATGCCAAGACACTGGTTCTATGCTCTCAGGGTCTAGGAGCCACCTAATGATCCTGCCACCATTGGGCTAGTAGAGGTTGACCCCAATCCCAGAGAGGTCAATTGGGACACTCTGGAGAGGGAAGTGGCCTCCTAGGAGTCTGGCCACTGGGGACGTCCACCACAGATCTTTCCAGTGACAATTCATAAGGTCAAATCAGTGTGGAATAATAGAGAATTAGAAACTGAAACTCAGAACTTTATACGCCTTGAGATTCAAAATATTTGAAAAGACTTTGTACAGCAGGAAGGAGAAAAAGGGGCTGACTGGCTGTTGAGAGTGTTTAATACTGGCTCTGAGCTCTTACTCACTGATGCAAAAATGGGGCAACTAGCCCATATTTCCAAGAACCCCAAAATGCATAGCCTTTAAAAGACCCCCAGAGCCTGAGGGCCAAACCTTGAGAGACACAGGTGATCCAACCCTCCACTTCTGAGAGGCCGCCCCAGGACTAATTAAACCAGAATTAAAGCAAAGGCTGATGCCATGGACAATTCCAATGTTATAGTTGAGATTTCTAATCATGAGGGAGAGTCCAAACCCAAGGCACAAGCCCTAAAGATGTAGAGGGAGAATCCCTTCCTCTGCTACTTGGATTTTTATGGCTTGGCATCGAGCCCACCCTTCTCCCTTGGTTATTACTGCAAAGGCTCAAAGCCAATGGAAGACTTAGGTGAAGCCTGACTTCTTCTCCATATGATTAGTATGGTCCAATCGGTCTATCGCTTCTTTGAACATAGCAACCCAGATGACTCGGGTTTCATCTCCAATCCTGAGGAGGCCCCAGTAGACCTCGAATTCAGAGAACTCTTCTTATAGGGAGTCCCCCTCCCCACCAAATTACCAGGCCATACTCCATTTTGTGGGGACCTCCCATATTATTCAGGAGGCCTTGGTGGGAATAGACATAATGGCCCATAATGAGGGAGACACTTACCCAGACTCCTAGATTTTACAGTACCAAGGCAGCCCACAACCCCAAGGATAGCCCTTGGGTGCCATGCCCCACAACCCACCTCCTGGTTCTGGAGCCACCATGCCAACCCCATCGGGAAGCAACACCCAGGATGATTCTAAACAGCATAAGATCTTATGCTGGCAGCTCTGCCAATTGGGGGTCCCCAATGATCTTATATCTGGACAGTCCTGGTGCAAGTTCCTCTCAAAAACAAGCGATCACCTCATGACAGAGTCCAATCTCAACGGCCCAGAGGCCTTCAGTGTTTCCTGAGACTCCCTCTGCCTCAAACAACTTCCCTGACCTGCGGGCTTGACAACCCCCCAGAGTGTTACTGTAGAACTCAGCAGCTGCCCAGTGCTTATCATCTCATGGAGACAATCACCTATTCATGACTCTGGTGGTCCACTGGGACAAAGGCAATAACCAGAGATTCTTGGCTCTATTAAACACAAGAGCCCAAGTCATAGTAGTTTCAGGTAATTCTAAATTCCCCAAGGGAACCTCCTACAGCCTACAAGTCATAGCAGGTAAAACTGTAAAGGGGGTATGCGGTAAGCTGGATGTGTCTATTGGCACCCTGTTTCCAAAACAGTTGCCACTGGTGGTGGCCCCCCCGGCTCTTTCTTTTCCTGTTAGAGGTATGGATGCCTTCACCCAGCAACACTCTGGTGGAGTAAACCTAAATTCCTGGCCTTTCTCGTGGGACCTGCCAGATGGGAACCTGTCCAATTGTTCCCTCCAGTGAAAACAGTAAATACACCACCATATCGGTTGAAGCAAGGTACACAGAGCCTTTGCCCTCGTTGGAGATATGCTTGACACTGGGTTCATCAGGCTACCATGTCACCCTTTGGTGGTCCTATCTGACCAGTGTTAAAACTGCCACCAATGAATGGAGATTAACAATTGACTATCGATGCTTAAACGCACAGGTTCCTGCCATTAAGGCTCCCATTCCCAATATGATAGAGGTAGTAGATGACATCCAAAAAGCTCAGGGCCCCTACTTTGCTGTCCTAGATTTAGTCAACATGTTTTACTTGGTGCCGATAACGGAAGACTCACAGCCTCAATTTGCTTTCACCTGTGTACCTTCACTCGGCTGCCTGGGTTATCTTAGTAGCCCTACCATGACACATAACCCATGCAGACAAGATTCTGATTCACTCCAACTAACCCACTGCCACCTTTGGCATTATATAGATGACATTCTGAGGGCCCTCTGAGGATGCCATCAGGGAAGATTTGCATCTAGTAACACAACATTTACAGCAGAGAGGATGGGCCATTGCCCCAAAAATATCCAAGGACCCGCACTTCTGTCAAGTTTCTTGGCATAGTGTGGCAGCTGAGGGCCTCAAAATTCCTCTCACTATAAAATATCAACTCCTCACCATCAAGCCTCTCATGTCGTTATGGCAGGCACAGCATGTATTAGATCTCTTCACCTTTTGGAGGCAACATATTCCACACTTATCTGTTTTACTTACGCCTATTTATGCTGTTACATGCAAATCAGCTTCTTTCCATTTGGGAGGACCTCATCAAATGGCCTGGGGCTAGCCAAGCAAGCCATAGAGCAGGCCCTGCCCTTAGCCTCTCGGGGCTCAGACTTCCAAGTTGAATCGCTGGCGAAACCTGATTATGCCTCATGGAGTCTCTGGACTAAGCATGCTCTAACTGGCTGCCCATGGGGTTCTGGACCAAACGCCTACCCTAGACAGCAGCCTGGTACACAACACTCAAGCACCAAATTTTGGCAGCACCCTGGACCCTTCTAGAGATAGAGGCATTCACAGCCCACACTGCTCTGCAACAGGTCCCCATCATGTGTTGGGTCAGAGATTCAACCCAGCATGGCCACTGAGGCCTCATTGTTAAAATGGAAATGGTACCTTCAAGAAAGGGCTAAATCTGATGTCAGTGGGGCTTCCCCCACATTCAGCCTCTTGCCCACTGACATGGAGGTGCAGCTAGTGGCACCCCCACTGCCAGCCACTCTAGCAGCTTCGAGAGCCCCTTGGGGCCAACTGTCTGACATGGAAAGGGAGTCAGTGTTCTTCACCTACAGCAGCACCACCACTGTGCACAATGCAGCCCGCTGGAAGGCTATAGCATCTCATCCTGCTAGTGACATATCCCTAGTCGAGGAGGGCTCTCCTGGCTTGGCCCAACTGGCAGAATTGGTGGCAGTGCGCCTGGCTCTAACAACAGGCAATAACAATGGGACTCTCAAAGGCACACATTTTTACTGACTCCTGGGCAGTAACCATTGGGCTCACAGTCTGGTCTGTACAATGGCAAAAGGATAATTTAATGATTAGGGAAAGCCACTCTAGGGTGCCTCCGTTTGGAGAGAGAGAGCCTACTCGTATATGCCGATTGTGGTCACTTATGTCTCTGTACACACATGCCAACAAATCCCAGAAGCACATTATAATAACACTATAGACTCCTTATCCAAATTGCATTCCTGTTCCAAGGCCCTGCATGAGCCACCTCGCAGAATACCAGACACAGCCCCAGATGTAACTATTCCTCCTGCAATGCCATACCCACTAGGAGAGTGGGCCATTATTACATCAGGCCACAGGCGAGCGACAGCACTCACTGATTGGGCATGCACTGTGGCATTCTCCTCACTCTGGCTCTATCCAAAGTGGTGGTAGTTACTTGTCGGGTTTGCTTCCAAACAAAACTCTGGAAGGGGCTCCCAGGGGCGACAGACTATTGATGGCAAATTGATTTTTATTAAACCGCTGCTGCCCTCTGCTGGAGCTAGTAGGTATGCAGCCACCATCATCAATGCGTCTCTGGACTCCTGCTGGCTGCTCTGTCCTGAGCACTGCTTCCTATCCTGAAAACTCCTTCTTAACTAGGGATGTGCACAACCTCTTTGGACCACCAGACATTATGGACTCAGATCAAGGTATCCATTTCAACTTCCAAGCTGTTCAGTCATGGGCTCTAGAACATGGAATCCTGTGGAATTTCCATCTAAATTACTGGCCCCCAGTGGGTGGACTCATAGAGAGGCACAATGGCCTACTCAAAGACATGCTCCTCAAGCTTTTAAATAATAGGGGTCCCCCAAATGGACTGAAATTTTACCCCAGGCTTGAATACTGCTTATTCCCTAGCCCTCAGGTGTCCAACCGCCCACACCAATTATCAGTCTTCTCCAAAGACTCCCCTGCTAGCGCTTACAGGGAAGCCCCACTCCTCTGACATCAGAGAGGACATCATTCACATCTGCTTACCGGATGAATGCTCCCTACCATTTTGACTTTTTGATCATCTCCCATCTTCCACATGCTGGCAACATGATCGAGGGTAGAATGTGCAGTATGACCATCTTATAATGGAGGGGACAAACCCCTACCCACTAGTTTAGAGATTATGATTATACAGATTTCGTTGGCCAGACAATGGCCCAGTACCAGTGCAAAGCTAGGCCCACAGGCTTTGCCTCACTATCTGGGTTATAAAGGCTAGTTAATTAAACCAAATTCATAAAAAGTTTTGCAGGAGATTGAAATTACAGCTCCAGGATCAACTAGCAGAACTGTAGATCTCGGAGAGAGGAAAAGAGGTCCTCTGCCTAGTGGATGCCCGGCACATAAAGAAACGAAGTCCTCAAGGGAACCCGGGAACCCTGCAGTTGCTATCAGTGGAGGAAGGCCAGGTCTCTACCCCACCTTAGATGAAGAGGTAAATGACCTCTTGCTCTAAAGCAACCACACTCTGCCTTTGGTCAGATTGCTGGTTGGAAGGATGCCCCTCAAAGGTAGTCAAATGCAAATACTATCCTTTTTTTTTTTTGTGAGGAAGATCAGCCCTGAGCTAACATGGTGCTAATTCTCTTCTTTTTGCTGAGGAAGACCGGCTCTGAGCTAACATCTATTGCCAATCTTCCTCCTTTTTTTTTTCCCCAAAGCCCCAGTAGATAGTTGCATGTCATAGTTGCACATCCTTCTAGTTGCTGTATGTGGGACGTGGCCTCAGCACGGCCGGAGAAGTGGTGCATCGGTGCGCGCCCAGGATCCAAACCCGGGCCGCCAGTAGTGGAGCGTGTGCACTTAACCGCTAAGCCATGGGGCCGGCACTGCAAATACTCTCCTTTGTCGTTGCTATTGCTCTTATTGTGTACAGCCTGGATACACAATAATTGCTGCTGGGCCCCTCCAGCCTAACCTTGTCTCAGATGTGCTGGAGCAAACCCAGCCAGATGCACACCTGCACCACAGGATGCCTGGGTACCAGGTGCTGGCAGGCCCTGTGAGAAGGGCTTCTGCCAGTGTGCCACCAGGCGTGGATCCTGACCCAGAGTTCACATTCCTCTACGTTAAATGGTGCCAATGGAAGCAATGCTTAAATGAGCCACTCCCTCCTTATACCACGTCTCAAATTACACCCCTGGCAGAATAGCTCTCTTCATGTAACCAAATCAGACCCATCTGGCCAGCAGGTTTGTGTTCTAATGAACCCACCATAGTTTTAATGGGGCGATCTCTAGTTATAAAGCTGCCATCCACAAAATGTCCCTACAATTAGCTTATCAGTGTGCCCGGAATCTATATGCATTGTGGATGGAGTCCCCACAAAGCTCAGTCACAGGCTTCACACGCTCCTTTGCAAGGTGCACCCTGATGATCTGATGGAGATCACTGAGATCTGCTCAACCAGCAGCAGAGCCCACACTTGTGGTTCCATCCTGAGCCAGGCCTCTCATGTACACACTCAGAATTAACACCAGCAGCCACTCCTACCATTCATGGATGTCCACCTGGGAAGGCCACCCTCCCCTGGGCAGGCCTCCACCACCACTCCCAAGTATACCAATGCCTCAAATGATGTTGCCCCAGCCCAAGAGCTCGCCATTGGAGATGGTCATGCCTCAGATGGTGACGTTACAACCCAAGAGGATAAGGAGGGAGGCAATGCACCTCAACCTCACTCGACGTTGGGACTTTCCCCCTAAGATCGCATCTGCACCAGGAGGGAAATAGCTGTGGTAACTGTCAACCCAGAGGCTGAGTTGCAAAAATGCCTCTAGTTGAGGGACCTTGAGGACCCTATAGAATTCTATTTTTCTGAAATAGCTAACTGCTTGCCTTGGGAACCTTGCCTCTACCAAAACACTTGCACAACCATGAGTAAGTCTCCTGCTGATGGCCTGGCAGCACCAGAGGTCATTTCACCTTTATGGCAAGCCAAACTGTGTGTTCTAAACCACACTAGCCACAATAAGGCACTTCCTTGCAATACCCCTAGCTTGACTTGCCTAGACCCCACGGCTGGGAACTCTTACTGCTGTGTGCACTGCTCACTGTACCAGACTACAGCTTTCGCTTTCCATCTGGTGCATCCATTACAAATCCTACTCTCCTCGCCATTCACACCACCACTGCTGTCACCTTCTCCACACCCAAAATTGCCACCTCCACTCCTCTCCACATCTTAGGCTTAAGCCCCTGTGCCACACCACGACCAAGTGGGACAGATCTGACATGCCAAATATATTCCTGCAAACCTCTGAGATAACAGCCCAGGCCTTGCAAGTAAAAAATGTTGGATCTGTCACCACGCAGGACCAGACCTACAGCCCCATGTCACTATCTATCCCACAGTTCTCCCTAGTGATCAGCCCCTGCAAAACACTGCCAAGTCTCATTTAAGCTAAACCAAACCTCTAATCTAGACCGCAAACAGGACACCCTGTGGGTAAGTATCAGAATAATTAACCCCCATCCCCACCAAGATGATACTTTCTAAAGGCTACCAATTATACTCAGACACAAAGGCTGGACCTCACCCTGTATACTCACTGCCTATAGTGGTAAATAATGCCTCATTTGGATTCTATTATGGACTTGACTCAAGGGGCCAGGAGCAAGTCCACTTAACCCTACCCCACCCACAAGCTATCTGTGGAGATGGCTCCTATTATTGCAACATTAATACTTTTAATATTTCCAGCCACTCTTTATCCTCCCAGCACCTCTCCTCTGAAGAAGTCCTGCTCGTGTACCAAAAGGACCATTCTTATCCCTATCCTGTTGAGACTGGCTATCCTGTTGGGACCGGTAGGTATAGGAACAGGTGCTACTGCCTTTCCCCAACAAAATCAAATACGAAAATCCACCCAGCAATCATCAGCCACCCTAGCCAACTGCATGCAAACACTACACCATACTCTGAGTCTGATGCAGCAACAGCCTATGTCACTAGCACAAATGGTGATGGATCACTGACTGGCGTTAGATTTCCTATTGGTTGGATGAGGTGGAGTCTGTTCTTTACAGGGCACCTCTTGCTATATGCACATTAACAACTCAGGGCACGTCCAGGCCAACCTCCAGATGTCTCAAAGTATACAGCTCATGCATAATGTAACTAAAATATTTCAACAAATTCCCACACTCTCTGAGGTCGCTGATTTGTTCTCATGGCTCTTGCCATCTGCTTGGGGGCAATGACTGAGAACAAAATTTCAAACAGTAGCTAGTCTATTATCATAGGCTTCGTTGTTATTGCCTTGGTTAAATGTGCTTTACAATGGCTTCAGAAAACAATACCCTTATCGTTTCAGATATCTGTTACATGAGTGTTTGCTATTCCTGATGCTGAGACATCACGGGATGGATTATTGAGAGTTTAGCTAAATTACTCCATAGTATTGCTGCCGCAGCATCCATTCTGTGTGGCCAAGCGGCCTGCAGGGACCTTAAACTGACACTTGCCCCTCCCTCAAACACATGCCCTAGATAGCAGCCACAAGGTCACAAGTAAATCTAAGTCCCTGATATGACTCCCCCAATGGCCCTTGTGACAAGCAGTCTCCTCTACCTTCCAGGGCCCTCCCCTTAAATGAGACCCCCCCAGGGAGCTTGCCAAAACCCAGATTTTTTGGTTTGAATTGATCAATATGGCTTTAGCCCAGGAACCCCAAAGCACTCCACCCGTGGACCCTAGTAAGGGTATGTGTCCCAGGTCCTGCGGCCCTGTCTGCCTGCATTCCGCCTTGACCTCCCTGCAAGGCCCCTTGAGGCATGCTGTATACTTCCTCCAGGACCTGTGAGTAATAAACTTCTCTATTTCAATTCCTTTGTGGTCTTTGTTGAACTGAGGCTCACCATCCAGCACCCTGTGCTCCACTTCACAAATGTTAATTTAACAAAGTCACAACATCCTAATAATGGTGTATCAGGGAAAGTTGACTCATTATGATGAACTCTGAAACGTATCACAGTAAAATTATTATATTTTAAGATAAAGAAGAACATCCTTAGTGCCTGCAGGCAAAAGATTAAATAATTCATATAGTCAAGAGAATTAAATTGACATCAGACTTCTTGAAAAACAGCATACGATGCAAGGAAAGAACAGAGCAGCATTTTTTTAAGAATTTAAGAAAGAAAGTGTGAATGAAAGATATTATATCCAGGCAAGCTGTGCTTCAGGTATCAAGACTATAGAAAATGTTTAAAATATTCAAAACTCAGAGAATGCAACACGCATGTACCTTCCTGAGCAATCTACTAAAATGAATTTGATTCAACCAAGAGATGACTGGGAAAATATTATCTAAAGGACTGATGGTGAGCATTTCACACTATTTAATACTAGAACTAAAATTAAGAAGAGTGAGGTGATGGGTAGAAGAATAATACGTAAACCTTATAGGTTCTGACAAAGTAGAAAGAAGGCAACTTAAAATTTAGAATAAGACCATGGTAGTTGTATAAGTAATAGAGAGAGTTGAAGGATTGCTTTGAAACTGGCAGATCAGATAGTAGAAGCCTAAGTAAGAGAAAAGAGGATTAAGTCCTTATACAAAGTAATAATACACAGGCAACCAGCTACTAGGAAAGAAATTAAAAGTTTCCTAAAAACACCCCACAAAACAAAACTGCCCCAATAAAGACAATACAAAAAACTCCCACACAATTAAAAGAAAAAGAAAAACAAAAAGGATACACCAAATAGGGAAAGAACTACAGTAATAGTACTTAGTGCACATAGAAGTTTCAACACATGATAATATGACATAATTATGACCAAACATATCAGTCATATCAATAAATGTGAATGGGATTAAATCATCTATTAAAAATTTTCCAATTGGCTCATAAAGGAAATCCCAACTATATGTGGAATACAAGAGAGACACCTAAAACACAGAAAGCATAAAAATAAGAGGATGGATAGAGCTAGAACATGCAAATGCAAACTATAAGAAAGCAGGGATTGTGATGCTATCAGATAAAGCAGGATTCAACTCCAAAAGCATTACATAAGACAAAGAAGGAACTTTATAATGCTAAAGACCCCATTATATCAGTAAAATACAATAATCATGAATATCTATGAACCAAATAATATATAAAGCAGAAACCACAGTAGATGTAAGGAGGACTAGAAACACATTAATAACAGGAAACTTTAACTCTGAGTGCAAGGCAAATGAGCAAAGGAAAAAATAGGAGAAGGATATAAAAGATTTAAACAACAAAAACACTTTAGTAGATCTTTTGGATAATAGAGAATATATCTTCTTCTCAAGTGCACATAGAAAATTCACAAAAACTGATAATCCATTAGGGCACAAATAAAGCATCAGTAGGTTTCAAAAAGTTGGAATACTACAAACAACACTCTGATCACAAATGCAATAAAACTAGAAATTAAACACAAAGCCAAAAATTAAAAATATCCTTTCATCTGGAAATTAAAAATATTTACTAAACATCTCTTCTATAAGATTACAGAAATTCTAAAAAATGTAGTGAAATGGTACAGAAAACACTACATATCAAAACCAAGTATATTGAAAATAGTGACCAGAGAAAAATGTATAGCCATAAACAAAGAGTGAATGAAAATAAATTAAATCCCCAGCTCAAAAAGCATCTGACAGAATCCAACACTGATTTATGAGTAAAAACTCTGAGAAAACAAGGAATACAACAGAACATCTTCAGCCTGATAAACAGCATCTACAAAAAAGCTACCACTAGCATCATACTTAACGGTAAAACCTGAATGCTTTTCCACTAAGATCAGGAACAAGGCAGGGATGTCTGCTCTTGTGATTTCTATTCAACATTGCACTGGATGTTCCAGTCCATGCAATAAGGCAAGAAAATGGAATAATATGTATCCAAACTAGAAAGGAAGAAGTAAAATTTTCCTTATTCACAGAAGACTTGATTGTCTATGTAGAGAACCCAATAGAATGTACAAAAAGTGGCTCCCACCCTGGAGGGGCACACTACACACTACACACCAGTGTGCCCACAGGAATCATGGCCCAGGCACAATAGGAGGGTGCATGCAACCCAAACAGGGGACACACCTGGAGCACCTGGGTCTGGTGACCAGGAGAGATTGCACTACCAGGCCCACATGACATCGTTTACACAAGGCCACCCCTTGTGTAGACCAGGAGATGTAGCTGATCTACCTAATACATAGAAATGAACACAAAGACAGGCAAAATGAGGAGACGGAGGAAGGTGTTTCAAATAAAAGAACAAAAACCTCAAAAAAAAGAACTAAATGAAATGGAGATAAACAATCTACCAGATAGAGTTCAAAGTAATGATCACAAAGATGTTCACTGAACTCAGGAGAAGAATGGATGAACACAGTGAGAACTTCAACAAAGAGATAGAAAATACAAAAAACAATCAATCAAAGTTGAAGAATACAATAACTAAAATGAAAAAATAAGATGAGAAATAGAGGGAATCAACAGCAGATTAGATGATACAGAAGAATGAAACAGTGATCTGGAAGACAGGGTAGTGAAAATCACCCAAGTGGAACAGCAAAAAGAAAAAAAAATTTAAAAAATGAGGATAGTTTAAGGGAGCTCTGGGACAACATTAAGCATACTAACATTCACATTATAAGAAATAGAAGAGAGAATGGAACAGAAAACCTGCTTGAAGAAATAATGGCTGAAAACCTCCCCAACCTGGTGAAGGAAACAGACATCCAAGTCTAGGAAGCACAGAGAGTCCTAAATAAGATGAACCCAAAGAGACCCATACCTGACACAGTATAATTAAATTGTCAAAAGTTAAAGAGAGAATCTTAAAAACAGCAAAAGAAAACAACTAGTTACATACAAGGGAACTCCCAAAGACTATCAGCTGATTTTTCAGCAGAAACTTTACAGGCCAGAAGGGAGTGGCACCATTTATTCAAAGTGCTGAAAGGAAAAAAACTTACAACCAAGAATACCTTACCCAGCAAAGTTATCCCTCAGAATTGAAGGAGAGGTAAAGAGTTTTCCTGAGGGGCAAAAGCTAAGGGAGTTAATCACCACTAAACCAGACTTACAAGAAATGTTAAAGGATATTCTTCAAATGGAAAAGAAAAGCCCATAAGTAGAAATAAGAAAAATATGAAACAAAAAATCTCACTGTTAATGGCAAACATACAGTAAGTGTAACAGATCAACCATCTATATAGCTAGTTTGAAGGTTAAAAGACAAAAGTAGTAAAATCATCTATATCTACAATAATTTGTTAAGGGATACACATAATAACAACATGTAAAATAGGACTTCAAAAACAGAAAACATGGGGGGAGTAAAAATGTAGCATTTTTAGAACATGCTCAAACTTAAGCAGCAGTATATAGACTGCTATATACATGGGCTGTTACATATGAACCTCATGGTAACCACACACCAAAAACCTGTAATATATACATAAAATGTAAAGAGAAAAGAATACAAACATAACACTAAAGAAAGTCATCAAATCACAAGGGAAGAGAGCAAGAGAAGAAGAAAAGAACAGAGAAGAACAACAAAAACAACCAGAAAACAATTAACAAAATGGCAATAAGTACATACCTATCAATAATTACATTAAATGTAAATGGACTAAATGCTCCAATCAAAAGACATAGGGTGGCTGAATGGATAAAAAACAAGACCCAAATTTATGCTGCCTACAAGAGACTCACTTCAGAGCTAAAGACACATTCACACTGAAAATGAAGGGATGGAAAAAGATATTCCATGCAAATAGAAAGGAGAAGAAAGCTGGGGTAGCAATACTGATATCAGACAAAATAGACTTTAAAACAAAGACTGTAACAGGAGACAAAGGAGGGCATTACATAATGATAAAAGGATCAATCCAACAAGAAGATGTAACACATGTAAATGTATAGGTACCCAACATAGGAGCACCTAAATATATAAAGCAAAGATTAACAGATGTAAAGGGAGAAGTTGACGGTAATACAATAATAGTGGGGGACTTTAACACCCCACTTACATCATCGGATACATCATTCAGACAGAAAATCAACAAGGAAACATTGGCCTTAGATGACACACTAGACCAGATGGACTTGATAGATATATACAGAACATTCCATCCCAAAACAGCAGACTACACATTCTTTTCAAGTGCACATGGAACATTCTCCAAGATAGATCTTTAGGCTGCAAAGGAGTCTCAATAAATTTAAGAAGATTGAAATAATATCAAGCATGTTTTCTGACCACAATGGTATGAAACTAGAAATCAATTATAGGAAGAAAACTGGAAAAAACACGAAAACCTGGAGGCTAAACAACATGCTAGTAAACAACCAACAGGTCAATGAAAAAATCAAAGCAGAAATTAAAAAGTACCTTGAGACAAATGAAAATGGAAACACAACATTCCAAAATATATCGGACACAGCAAATCAGGTCTAAGAGGGAAGTTGGTAGCGATACAGGCCTACCTCAGGAAACGAGGAAAATCTCAAGTAAACAATCTGACTTTACACCTTAAGGAACTAGAAAAAGAGGAACAAACAAAGCCCAAAGTTAGCAGAAGGAAGGAAATAATAAAGATCAGAGTGCACATAATGAAATAGAGACTAAAAAGACAGCAGAAAAGATCAATGAAACTAAGAGCTGGTTCTTTGAAAAGATAAACAAGATTGATAAACCTTCAGCCAGACTCATCAAGAAAAAAAAAGAGAGGGCCCAAATAAATAAAATTAGAAATGAAAGAGGAAGTGTTACAATGGGTACCTCAGAAATACAAAGGATCATAAGAGATTTCTACGAACAATTATAAACCAATATTTGGAAAACCTAGAAATGAATAAATTCCTAGAAACATAACTGTTCAAGACTGAATCAGGAAGAAAGAGAATCTCGAGAACAGACTGATACTAGTAATGAAATTGAATCAGTAATCAAAAAACTCCCCACAAACAAAAGTTCAGGACCATATGGTTTCACAGGTGAATTCTACCAACTTTCTCAAACTATCCCAAAAAATTAAAGAAGAAAGCGTGCTTCTAAAATCATTCTACAAGGCCAGCATTACCCTGATACCAAAACCAGAAAAAAGCACTACAAAAATAAAGTACAAGCCAATATCTTTGACAAACATAGACAGAAAAATCATCAACAGAATATTAGCAAACCAAATTTAACAATACGTTAAAAGGATCATACACCATGATCAAGTGGGATTTATCCCAGGGGTGTGAAGATGGTTCAATATCCACAAATCAATCAACCTGATTTACCACATTAACAAAATGAAAGATAAAATTCACATGATCATCTCAATAGATGCAGAAAAAGCATTTGACAAAATTCAACATCCATTTATAATAAAAACTCTCAATAAAGTGGGTATAGAAGGAACATACCTCAACATAATAAAGAACATCTATGGCAAACCCACAGCTAACATCATCTTCAACAGTAAAAAGCTGAAACCATTTCCTCTAAGATCAGACACAAGACAAGGAGGCCCACTCTTACCACTTTTATTCAGCAGAGTATTGGAAGTCCTAGCCACAGCAATCAGACAAGAACAAGAAATAAAAGGCATCCAGAATGGAAAGGAAGAAGTAGAACTGTCATTATTTGCAGATGATGTGATACTATGTGTAGAACACCCTAAAGACTCCACACAAAGAAATATTAGAACAAATAAATGAATTCAGTAAAGTTGCAGGATACAAAATCAATATACAGAAATCTTTTGTGTTTCTATACACTAATAATGAACAATCAGAAAGAGAAATTAAGAAAACAATCCCATTTAAAACTGCATCAAAAAGAATAAAATACCCAGGAATAAATTTAACCAAGGAGATGAAAGGCCTATACTCTGAAAACTATAAGACATTGAGGAAAGAGATTGAAGATGATACTAATAGATGGAAAGACATACTGTGCTCACAGATTGGGAGAATTAATATTGTTAAAATGTCCATACTACCCAAAGCAGCCTACTGACTCAATGTGATTCCTATCAAAATACCAACGGCATTTTTCACAGAATTGGAGCAAATAAGCCTAGAATTTGTATGGAATTACAAAAGACCCTGAATAGCTAAAGCAATGTTAAGAAACAAGAGCAAAGCTGGAGGCATCACGTTCCCTGATTTCAAACTGTACTACAAAGCTATAGTAATAAAAACTATATGGTACTGGCACAAAAACAGACATGTAGACCAATGAAGCAGAATAGAGAGCCCAGAAATAAATCCATGCTTATATGGTCAATTAATCTATGACAAAGGAGGCAAAAATATACAATGGACAAAAAGACCCCATGTGTCTTCAATAAATCGTGTTGGGAAAACTGGATAGCTACATGTAAAAGACTGAAACTGGACCACTTTCTTATACCATATACAAAAATAAACTCAAAATGGATTAAAAAATTAAATGTAAGAACTGAAACCATAGGACTTCTAGAAGAAAACATAGGCAGTAAGCTCTTTGACACTGGTCTTAGCAATTTTTTTTGTACTTGTTTTCAGGCAAAGGCAACAAAACCAAAAATAAACAAACAAGACTATATCAAACTAAAAAGCTTCTGCACAGCAAAGGAAATCATCAACAAAATGAAAAGGCAATGTACTGAATGGGAGAAGATACTTGTAAATGATATATCCAATAAGGAGTTAATATCCAAGATATATAAAGAACTCCTACAACTCAATATCAAAAAAACAAACAATCCAATTAAAAAATGGGCAGACGACCTGAATTGACATTTTGCCAAAGAAGCTATACAGATGGCCAACAGGTACACGAAAAAATGCTCAACGTCACTAATCATCAGGGAAATGTAAATGAAAATCACAATGAGGTATCACCTCACACTGTCAGAATGGCTCTTATCAAAAAGACAACAAATAACAAGTGTTGGTGAGAATGTGGACAAAAGGGAACCCTTGTGCATTGTTGGTAAGAATGTAAATTGGTACAGCCACTATGGAAGACAGTATAGAGGTATCTCAAAAAATTAAATATAGAACTACCAAACGATCTGGCAATTCCACTTTTGGGTATTTATCCAAAGAAAACAAAAATACTAACTTGAAAAGATATATGCACCACTATGTTCATTGCAGCATTATTTACAATAGTCAAGATACGGAAGCAACCTAAGTGTCCATCAATGATGAATGGATAAAGAAGATGTGGTATATATGCACAATGGAATATGACTCAGCCATAAAAAGGAATGAAATCTTGCCATTTGTGACAACATAGATAGACCTGGGGGGTATTATGCTAAGTGAAATAAGTCAGGTAGAGAAAGAAAAATACCATATAATTTCACTTCTATGTGAAATCTAAAAAACAGAACAAAGAAACAAGCAAAACAAAGCAGAAACAAGCTCTTAGATACAAAGAATAAACTGGTGGTTACCAAGGGGAGAGGAGTGGCAGAATGGGTGAAATAGGTGAAGGGGATTAAAAGGTACAAAATTCCAGTTATAAAGCAGATAAGTCACGGTGACATGATGTATAGCATAGGAAACGTAGTAAATAATATTGTAATAACTTTGTATAGTGACAGACGGTTACTAGACTTGTTGTGGTGATCATTTCATAATGTATATAAATGTTAAATCATTGTGTTATACAACTGAAACTAATAGAAGATCGTATGTCAACTATACTTTAGTGAAAAAAAATGGAAAAACGAATATGTTCTCTTAAAAAATAATAACAGTGGATTTTCAATAGGTATTACTTTATGAATGAAGATACATTAGGTTTTGAGAGGTTTAATAACTTGCTTAAGGTAACCTCGATAAGAATCCAAACCAGCATTTGAAGCTGGACTGTTTGATTCTGAAGTGGGTTGTCTCCTATTGCAGATGCTATTATTTACTATTTGTAAAAACACGTCCTTGAGCCAGCCCTGATGGCCTAGTGGTTAAAGCTCAGTGCTCACTGTTTCGGCGGCCCAGGGTTCAGTTCCTGGTCGCGGAACCACACCACCCATCTGTCAGTTGCCATGCTGTGGTGGCTGCCCGTATAGAACTAAAAGGACTTACAACTAGATGTATACAACCATGCACTGGGGCTTTGGGGACGGAAAAAAAAGGAGAAAGATTGGCAACAGATGTTAGCTCAGGCCAAATCTTTCCCTGCAAAAGAAAAAAAATCCAAAAACAAAACACAAAACATGTCCTTATTCCTAATTGATTGAAAGCTCCTCAAGAGTGCTATGTTTTATATTTCTTAGTATCTTTGGTGTGAAGTGTAACAATTTGTTGATAATAATGATACTACATACAATTTAGCTTGATTCTCTGGTAGACAGGTTGTAGATAAAGCATATTTGAAGACAATCCTCTATAAGAGGGTGGCACAATGACACAGGAATATGGTTCTTAATTACTGGATGCTAGGAGTCCTCAGGCCTGCCTTTACCATGTTATACATTCGTGGTCACTCTCAAGTTCTCAATCAGTAGCAGGGTATGTGCTCTTTCACGCGACCCAATCATATATTTTAGGAGAGGAATTTAGGAGTCTTTTTTCCCAATTGAAGTATGTTGACCTGACGCCCCTTCAAACTCCTTCCCAGTTCCCTTTGGAAATATTTTCCAGAAGTCTGATTGTAGAAATAATTCTCTTCTCAGATGCAAAGTGACCCAGCACAGCAGTTATGACCTCATGCGTCCTAGCTGGGCACTTACCTGAGGGGCTGGGCGGGGGCAGAGTCCACTCGATGAAAGGCTGCCTGTCAAAGGTGTTGGCCCGCTGGCACTTCTGCACATCTCCGTCATTTTGGATCATGTCCACAATCTCCTGTGTCCAGGTTGTGCCTAAAAACATTAGTTATTCTCAATTCCACCCACTCAGTGCACAATTTAATTCTATTTCCTTGACTATTCACATATTGAGTAAAATTCACATTTGGTGAGTGTTGAGCCATATTAGCTCATTTGTCATCTCCTCTGCATAACACCCAGCGTGGACAAAGCCTCTGTGTGACACCCAGGATGGATAGAGTCTCTCCTGTGAACACTGGTGGCCCCTGTGCTCATTGTTAAGGTCTGCTTACATATCTGCCTTGTGAGACTCAGAGCTCAGCAGAGGTAGGGACCTGTCCTTTTGTTCCTGTTATCTTTAGTACCTAGCATAGGGCTTTGAACCCGATAGATGTAGCTCGAGCAAAAGAATACTGAATCAAATCAATGTGGGGAAATACAAAGCTGAGTTAGCCACTGTCCCTGCTCTAACAAGCTTACAATCTTTTTGGAGGAGTTAAGATATGACAGCGACTGCTTCTAGCCTAGTTAATATCCACTCTTCCCTTCTGTCTCAAATTAATAGATCCTCAATTTTTAGCTGGGCATATAGGTACTTGGCTCAAAGGTGACATTTTTCGGTCTTTCTTGAAGCTAGATGTGGCCATGCCATTAAATTTTGGGAAGCTGTCTTTAAAGGGAAGGAACATGACCTTATGCCTCCCTTCCTACCTCCTTGCTGCTGTTTGGAACGTGCATGTGATGGCTGAAGCTCCAACAGTCATATTGGACTATAAAACCAAAAGATACACATGAAGACGGTGGAACAGAAAGTTAGAAGGACCCAGGCTCTCCGCTGATCGATGCGGCCACCATTTTAGCCCTGGACAGGCTGCTTTTTCTTTTGTGTTATTTTGGGTTTTCTGACGCTTGTAGCCAAATTGAATCCTACCTGATACAGAAGAGGGATATAGATAAACATATGAGTAGCAAAGACCTAGACTGTGTCTGTTGTCCATCAAATATCCATTTTCCTCTTTACACCAAAAGTATTTGGTGTCTCCCCGACTCTTAGCCAAACCTGATGCTCAGTGATACGTAAGACATACACACAGATAACTAAAAGTGTACAGTCTACAGTAAGAGCCATAGAGGACGTGCAAAGGGCTATAGTAGTTCTGAGGAGGAGGGCCAACTTATGGTGGAAGGGATCAGTAAGGCTGGGTTGAGATGATAGCTTTGGAGTGAAGAGTTAAAGCAAGCCTAGAATGTCCACCCACATTAAGAAGCCAGGGCATCCCCGGTGTGGAAACCTCAGGAGCCAGGATAAAGGCAGGCATATTTCCACATTGGGAAGTAAAAGTTGGGCTCACGGGGAGTTGGGAGGTGGTGAGGCAGGTGGGAGAATAAGGCTGGAGAGAGAGTTTGCACTGTTGTGTGGCGGGTCTTGGGGTTGACTGCATAATTTCCAAGTTGAGCTGAAAACAAATATCTGCTCTGAGGTGCATTACAAATTAAGTTCAGGTCTGAGCAAGAGACGTACAAACCAGACAGGACAGGAGACTCTTGAGAAATTGAACTGAATTTCTCAAGAAATTCAGGGGCCCAAAGGAAGCCCCTACTCTAAGTAAGACCTGGCTGGCTAGCAATGTTGAGTGGTGAGAACAGAGTGAAGCCTAGGGAGGGAATTCTGAGCCAGAGAGGACAGAAATCCGTTCCAAGATGGTTCACAGAACTGCCCTGAACGAACTCTTCTGAAATCGTTCCAGTTATGAACATCTAGAGTTCTTTTTCTTGAGCCAAATGGCCACTGAGAGACTTTCCCAAACTGGTTACAGCTTAAAGTTTCTGACCTCACTCGGTCCCACTAGTTTAAATGATGAATACAGAGAACACAGGGGATGACCAGCTGTACACAGTCTTCCCTGATTGTGATGGGTTCTATTCCTCTGCCCCTGCACAAGCCTGGCATACCCTTTGCCTCTTCCGACTCTTACATTTTCCAAACTCCTCTTCATTTCATAAGATTCTGGTATGTGTCACCCCCTTTCCCAGATCCTTCCCACTGTATGGTGCAGGTTTGGGCCCAACACTGTTAACACTTATTACAGTGGGGTGAAAGCACTCAGTTCCACTAAGTTCCACTGTCTCCTCCACTAAGAGAAGCTTCTTATGGGCAAGGGCTGTGATTACTTCCAGGAGAGCTTAGCAGATAAGACAAGGAGTGGCTGGGTTGGCAAGATTTACTGTAAGAACTTCTGTGCTATTTTTCAGACTCTATGCTTTTAAATCATTCTGTACTTCATTCAGTCCTTTGATGGTTTGGGATTCTGCCCGTCGTTTTCTCCATCAGGGACCTAAATAAAAAGGAGGATCTTGGATTGTAGGGGACTGGAGCTCACAAGTGAGTCTGGTTTTCATTTTCTCAGGCCCTGCCCTGGTGACAACCTGCACTTTTAAAATCGAGATGCCCCTTCCAGGTGTCACGGCTTCTCTGAAGCTGGCTTCCCCACCACCAGTTTCTCAAACCTACCTGCCTTTGCATAGGTCGCAATGAGGAGATCATCAGGTTTTGCTTGGAAATTCCAGATTTTGTCCCAGTTATCACTCATTATCTTGGTCATGAGGATTCCATTCACTTCTTTCGTTTCTGGTTGTAGGTATTTTCCCTCCAGGCAGAGATCTTTCATTTTCTCCAAGGACATCTTTCTATGTGGACTTACTTGACAGGTGCTTAAAAGAAAGTTGTGCTTGTGTCGTTTCTAATGCTTAGAGCCGTTGTTCCTTTTTAAAAAAATTATTCTCTGAGAAAGTTAGGAGAGATACTATGTTTAGTGTTAATTTGAGAGAAGTCAAAACTATGGGAGCTTGAAGCATTTTGAATAGCTTTGTTTCAGAGTGTAAAGAAGATAAAGAGATGAACATATTTCTGATGGAAGTAAAGGCCACAGAGGAAGATAAAACTGGGAGATGTGTTAGACAATGGGGTTCTGGATTGGCTCATCAGAGATGGCCTGTTTGAGGCCTGAATGACAAAGAGGAGACAATCATGCAGGGAGACCAGGGAAGAGGGCCATTAAGTTCACAGACCCTTTTCAAGTTTGAACCACAAAAGAAGGCCAGAATGGAATCAGCACTTAGGTTGATTGGACACAAACCAGTGTTGAAACAGGCTGGGGGTGGGTTGATGAAACTATGACTGACCTTGACAGCTATAGAGCTGAGAGAAGAGGCAGGAGCAGGTGAGGCTTAACTAAACTCGAGTCAGGGTTCCCTGCTGGCACAATGGCCATCAAAAAGTTTCATTGTGGCAGTCTGGTGTACACAAAAATCTCCCTGCATGTTTACAGCTTCAGGTGTCACGTCCTGCCCCAAATCTCTGGGTGAAGAGCAACATCTGCCAGCTGAGGAGGTGACCCCAATGTGTTTGGAGGAGTAACGCCGACTGACTTGGGACGCTGGGATGATTCCCTTAGTAGATGACTTTGTTTCAGTCTCTTAAAATCTTGAAATTAAATTTATTATGGAAATGTAATAAAGTAAATCAAACTATAACATTACTATTTTTAAGTTTAAGAATAATCTTGGCATATTTACTAAGTACTTATTATGTAGAAGAAACTTTGGCATATTGGAATATACAACAGATGAGCCTTACAATTAGAAGTTAATATATTATTGAGTAATTTCATATTTAGACTCAGGATTTTAGGTTGAAAGGTTAGGCAATTTTACTTAGTTTCTAAATGGTTAAGAGAATTTAAGAGTCACCATATTCATAAGCTTAATTTATTAGATTTGTGAGATTTATTGAAGTAATTAGGATTCTTTTGTTTTTGTTATTGTTAGACAACTGAGATACTTAAAAAAAGAGTAGAGGGCCATGTGTGGTGGCCTAGTGGGTAAGTTCAGTGTGCTCTGCTTTGGCAGCCTGGGTTTGGTTCCTGGGCGCAGACCTACACCACTTGTCTGTTGGTGGCCATGCTGTGGTGGTGACCCACATACAAAATAGAGGAAGATTGGCAATAGATGTTCGCTCAGGGTGAACCTTCCTGAGCAAAAAAAAAGAAAAGAAAAAAAGAGTAGACTATACTAAATTAAATGCAATTTAAAATATTTAGGGGAATTTTATTAACTAGGTTGAAACAACCTTTGTAAGTGGAAAACATTTACCCGTATTCCCGATACACTGTGGCTCAGTGTGGGGTGGAAGTCTTAACTCTGAGTTTTGCTTTCCTCATCTGTAGAATGAGGAGGTCAGACTGTAACTCTAAGTTCCCTATGATTTAATAATTGCATATCTAATTTAACGTTTTCCTTAGCTGAGAGTCAAATAAAAGAGTGACGACTCCATTTACAAGAGGTTTTTGCTTTCTGAGACCTCTTTCCTCAATCCTAAAATTTAAAGAGATGGACCACACGCTCAATTGTGCGTTTGACAAAGCTTGACTTTGAGACTTCCCTGCACCTTTTCTGTCTTCCGCCTTGGGGCTCCTCGTGCGCACACCACACCCAGGCCTGTCCCTCTTCCTCATTCTCCTGGCCCAGTTTAGCAGTCTTAGTATCCATTCTTTAAGGTCTGACATTTTCAAGCAGCTGTAGGTGTTTCTGGATCACTTGGGATGCCTCAGTGACCACCAGGGAGGCCTGGGTGCATGTGGTTCCTGAGCGGATGGGCTCTGGGCCCCGCCCTCCCATCCGGTTTGAGCTGAGCAGGTTCACATTTACCTGTCTTCTACTTTGGAACTCCGTGTACATTTTGTTTTGAAGAAAAGGTTCTGGAATTAGTAAAACAGGTGTGACAACCACCTTTTCAGGACACTGCTCTCCACTTCTAATGTGGCAATCAGTTCATGCTAACAGTGTGTTAAACTTTTCTGGGAACTAACCTCCCTGAAGTCAGAGGAGATGAAGCATATTGGGGGTGGAGGAGAAGGGGCAGCTAGAGGTGTACTCTAAAGAAGCCTGAGGCAAAAGAAACATTTTTGGAGAACTTTCTTCTGTCTCAAATATTAAACAAATTACAACAGCATATTATTCAGCACTAAAAAGAAATGAACTCTCAAGCCAAGAAAAGATACTGAGGGGTCTTAAATACATATTACCAAGTTAAAGAAGCCAATATCAACAGGCTACATACTGTATAATTCCAGCTATATGGCATTCTGGAAAAGGCAAAACCATGGAGACAATAAAATGATTGGTGGCTGCCAGGAGCTAGGGGGAAAGGAGGGATAAATAGGCAGAGCACAGAGGGTTTTTAGGGCAGCACTCTATTCTGTATGATACTATAATGATGGATACATGTGGATGGACACATTATATCTTTGTCCAAACCCATAGATTGTACAAAATCAGGAGTGAACCCTAATATCAGCTGTGGACTTTGAGTGATTATGATGTGTCAATGGAGATTTATCAGTTGTGACACATGTTCCCTCTGTGGGAGGTTGTTGATAACAGCGAGGTTATGCATGTGTGGGGGCAGGGAGAGTATGGGAAATCTCTGCACCCTCTGCTCAATTTTGCTATGAACCTAAAACTGCTCTGGAAAATAAAGTCTATCAAAAAAATTAAACAAATTTTCCATTCCTCCTTGTGATATTTCTATTAACTTTTCACATAATATTTTTTCTCCACTCAGACTGTGCAAGTAAAATTGATGCTTCAGAGATATGTAGCGTGTTTCAGGCACACCAAGGCCCACTATACATATTTTCTGTGGCATCTGTGATCTCGTTTGAGAACAAAATGAATGACATACTAGTCTCTGGCAGGATGGTTTTAGTAAGGCCAGGGAGACATAAGTCAACTTAAAGAAGCGAGTCCAGTGGTGGAAAATCCAAAGAGGCCAATGGAGCTGGCTTTGTCGGTCGCAGCCTCCAATAACTGTTTGTGCTACCTCTTCCTCCTAAATGGAAGGTACATTCTACCTGAGTGTTTTAGACATTGCCCTAGGTTTGGGTAGAGTTTGAGATATTAAAAATGGCATTTTTTCCAACTGTGTAGAAATACGATTCTATCAACTATTCCAAAGAAGGCCTCAGGAAGAGAGAATCTGGTCCCTGACGGACATTTGTTTTCATCTGTCATCACTCTCCTCCCCCCAATGTCCTGTTATACCCACACTGGACTTATTTCCATTTTCTGAGCAGCCTTAGACCTTTCATGACCTGGGCTTTGTGTATCCATGCCCATGTCTTTGGGTAATCAATCTTTGACCCATTCTTCAAAACACTCTAAAATATACCTTCACTGAGCTTTGACCCTATGTGTTAATACACAGTACAACATCCTGCTATACCTTTATCTATACTTTACATGCCATGTTTTTACAGGGAAGGAATTAAGTCATTCACTTATCTCCAAGGAAAAAAATAGATGTGATCTGTTTCAAGGCATGTAGCACAGAGTATACAAAGAGCCTATACTTTAAATTTGGAAAGAATATGCCTATTATGTTTTGTCTCAATCCACACATTTTTGTAGCATTTTATGGATAGGTAGAGCCCTTGAGACCAGAAATATGACTCATGGTCCCCCCTCACCCGCCAGCAGACCACTGTAACTCCTGCAACCCAGGCCTGACACCCTCAATGCTGTGCTGGGGGGATAGGGAGCTGCAGCTGCAGCTGCTGCCAGGGACTATTAGGGCACCTACGTCTGTGCTCAGAGGGACACGTTTCACCTCGACCTCTAAACAGGAAGCACTCTTTTCACTAACTTCCCCTGCAACCCCACGGAGCTGGACAGAATTGAGTGATAGGTACGATAATGGCCCCCAAACACATCCACACCCTAGTCCCCGGAAACTGTGGTTATGTCACTTTACATGGCAAAAGGGACTTTGTAGATTGATTAAGTTAAGGTTCTTGGCATGGGGAGATTATCCTGGATTATTCAGGTGGGCCCAACATAATCACAAGATCCTTATATGAAGGAGGCAGGAGGGTCAGAGTCAGAAAAGGAGATGCGATGATGGAAGCAAAGGTTTTATATATATATATATAGATAGATAGATAGATAGATAGATATATTACGTTTATATGTATGTGTATATATGCGCACACATACACACACACTCTCACGCATACTATGCTGCTGGCTTTTGAAGAAGGAGGCCACAAGCCAAGGAATGCAGGCAGCCTCTAGAAGCTGGAAAAGGCAAGAAAACAGATTCGCCCCTAGAACCTCCAGAAGGAAAGCAGCCTTGTAGATATCTTGATTTTAGGACTTATGATCTCTAGAACCCAAAAATAGCAAATTTATGTTGTTTGAAGCCAACAGATTTGTGGTAATTTATTATGGCAGCCAGAGAGACTGACACACAGTGGTGATCCCACAGAGAAACCGTAAACCTTAGGGCTCGCGTTAGAGAAGCAGGCCAGGAGCAGCAGCCAGCTAGAGCCAGGACTGTGCAGAGTGTATTGGAGCAAAGTCTTCTGTGAAATCAACTGGATAAGGACTTAAAGAAGGCCCATAATTCCTTATTAGCAATTTCAAAACTCCCAAAGCTCTGACAATGTTTTTTAATAAATCATTTGATGGCAAACCCGCCCTGCCCTGTACTCATTAAGGGGCAAAATCTGACCTGAATGGCCATGAGTCCCTTTTGGGCCTGTGTGTCTCCCTGGTGTGAGTGTTCATATGCTTTGTGCAGTAGATTCACCTGCTTGGACATGGGTTCTGTTCCAGACCCCACCTCAGGTGGTGTGTAATCCACAGCATACTCCCCCTGTTATCTTTTTAAATCAGCATGTTCTGAAACCTGAAAGATGTCTGGCCCTGGGGGTTTCAGATAAAGGACTGTGGACTGTACTTCCACACGACAAGACTGCACAAGAAACATCTTCGTGAGAGAGTTGAGAACGTAGAAGTATCAGCCCTGAAGCACTTGGAAGACTTCCCTGTAGAGAATAAATGATCCCAGAGGGACAAGACCAGATGTGCCCAGATAGCACTTTTGTGGGCAGAGCCTGTATGTGCACAAAGTGGCTTCCCTCGTCCTTCCGGTGTGTGGCTAGAAATAGGTGGTTCTTACTACAGACTGGATTCAGCTGTTCTCAACAGGCCTCTTTAATGGAGTGCACTAACCGTTGAGTTAAAATGTCCTCATTCAGTGCGAATCCTAATACCGGAGGATCTCCCACCTCACCAGAAGAGTCTAGACTCTGGGGCCAGAGTGGCCAAAAACAGACCAGCCATTTCTCCTCCTTCTTATCGGTCTGAACAAAGGCAAAGTGTCTGGGTATGGAGATAAAAATTACTCCAATTCCCACCTAACTTCTCTTGAGGAAAGAAAATTCAGATGGAAGGGCATAAATCATATTTTAGTATGAATATCGGAAAGCAGTGTTAACATCAGGGCTGACATCTTTGTGGCTCTCATCCAGCACAGAAGGTTGTTCTGAGTTCGACTCTGATGTCTGTTCCACTCACCCTTTTTCCACTGTAGAAACTAATGGAATTTTTGTTGGTTTATATTTTCAATTATTAATTGTGAAACAAAGCAAATATACCAAAAGAACCGCGAGAAATGAAACAGACATTCATGGACGTACCAGGAAATTTCAGGCACTGTTCACATTAGCCTGATGCGGTTGAATAAGACACGGTTACAGAAGCTGACGCTGTCTCCAGTCCCCTTCCTTTCCTCCCTCTTTCCCCGGAGAGAATCATAATCCTGAACTGAGTGTGTCATTTATGAAGGTGTGTCACCTTCATAAATGTTTTTGTAATTGTAATTATATCTGTATTCATAGTAAATGATAAATACTACTTTTGTGAGTTAAAATTTTTTACATAAAAGTTTTATGCATATTCTTTTGCCTTTTCATTTAGCATTACATTTTTGAGGTTTTATTAATATGGTTAATATTTCCTATAGTATTCTTGCCAAAATTATTTAATCTGAATCTAAACATGAGGAAATGATCATATAAATCCAGAATGTGGGACATTCTGCAATACAATTGGCCTGAACTCTTCAAAAGGGTCAGTGTCATGAAAAACAAAAAAAGCCTGGGAAACTATTCTAGATGAAAAGAGGCTAAAGAGATACAACCAAATGCTTTGATTGCAATTTGATCAGATCCCAATTTTTAAAAAAAATGCTATGAAAGGTATTCTTGGGACAATTGGGGAACTTTGACTATTGACTGTGTTTAATAGTGTTATGCTTATATAAAAGAGTGTTTGTGCAGATTCTAGCTAATTTATTCCAGTCACTGTGTTGTGGTTCATTTACAATGAACTCAGTTCATTTATTCACTTCTCTACTGACATTTGTTATTTCTTGTTAAAGTCTTCAATAGCTTAGCTATATTTTGTCTGAGTCAACATTTACTGGAAAAGAACAGCCACTAAGATTATAAAATTTGCCAATTTCTTCTTGTAATTCTCTCAGTTTTTCCTTTTATCATTATGAAATGCCATCTTTGTCTCTAATATTGCTTTTTTCTTAAAGTTTAGTCTGTCTGATGTCAATAGCCAAACAACCTTTAGGTAGTATTTGCCAGGTCTGCATTTTCCTAGCCTTTTATTTCCAACTCTATCATCCCATTGTTTTTTGGCCTCATTTTGCTATTGAGAAATCCACTGCCTCATAGATAGTTCTGTTGTGGCTAAAATGTCTTTCTTTCTTAGTTTTAAAAATAATTCTTCTCTTTGTTCTTAGATTTATAGGGCAATATCTAGGCTTGTATTATTTTTATCTATCTTTCTTGGAACTTGTTCTTTTTGATTTCAAGGATTCATGAGTGTCATAGATTCTGGAACATCTTCAGCTCTTCACATATTATCTTTCTCCCATTCTCTGTTCTTTCCTTGTGGAACTCTGACTGGCTCTACATTTGACTTTCTCACTGTGTCTTCATATTTCTTAGCCTCTCCTTCATGTTTTCCTTTGCTTGGCTTCTCTGGCTATGGTCTCTACAAATTTTTCAGCCCTATCTCTGTTGTATGAATTCTCTTTTCAGTTGCATTGAGTCTGCTATTTAATGCTTTCTTACTTTCAATTATTGTTATTATTTTTATTTATAGATATTTTATTTATTTCTTAAAAGTGTGCCTGTTTATTTCATATGGTTTATGATTTTTCCCTTTACATATCTTAGTGTATATATTTTACATTCTGTTGCTGACAATTCCAGTACCAAATCTTTGCAAGTCTGACTGTGTTGTCTGGTACTTCAGCTAGCTCTTGCTCAAAGTGTCTTGTTCCAAAGCTGCTTTGTAATTTCTCATGGTGATTATGATCATTAGCATTTTATTGGTGGGAATTCTTTAGCTCTGTTTCGAAAGTGGGCTCCTCCAGACAACATTTGCATTTGCTTCTGCCAGGCTCTGCGACTGCTTTTTAAAAGTCTCAGCCGATCTTTAGAGAAGAATGTCAGCTAATAAATGTGGAAGGAATGATAAAAATAAAAAATCACCAATGGATGGTAAACATCATTGGAGAAAATGTTTAGAGAAATAAGATATTCACAGTCTCAAAGTATCCACCCACAGATTACAAAGGGGAAAATGTGCCTTCAGAATGGAAAGCTCTGTGGTGATCACCTTATTCAAGTGTTGTAAATTAGCATCCTTGATAGCAGGACTACCTGGCATTACGCGCCGGCTGTGACATAGTCTGCTATCAACAACCTGACCTTTGTAGTTTACCAGTAACAATGTTTAACCTGAATTTAATCATGAAGAAATAATCAGAAACAACCAGACTATGGGATGTTCTATGAGACAACTGGCCTGAATTTTTCAAAAGAACCAATATCACAGACCTATACAGCAAAAGAAAATGAAATGGTTTGGGCTAGGAATACTGTTCTAGATTAGAAGAGGCCAAACAGACATAACTAAGTGCAATGCAAGAAACTAAACTGAATTCTGAATTGGTTGGGACAGTTGGGGAAATTTGAACACAGACTGTATGTTTAGTAGTGTTATGATAAGGGAGGAGAATGTCCTTCTTCTTAGGAGATCAGCTGAAGGATGTAAAGGTTAAGTGTCACAGTGACCGCAACTTACATTCAGATGTTTCTTCAAAACACTATACACTTATTTGTATATATAGTGATGAAAATAATGAGAATAATGAGAAGTTTTCACATATTGAGGTATATGGGGAAGCCATTCTGGTCTAAATCTGATTCAGCCTAAAATTTGTTTTTCCCGGAGCAGCCCGATGACTTAGGGCCCACTGAACATGCATTATACAACTGCTTCAAACATCCCCAAAGCAAAGAATGCACTTGTTAAAGATAGGGATGAATATCTCCCTTTCTCTGATGCCGATACCAGTACTTCTTTGGAAATAAGCTTTTCTTCCCAGAGAACCAAGGTCAAGTTGCCTCCCGTGTAGGTGCTAATCTGTGGCAAAACATCTCCTTGTGACTTTTGGAAAAAATTGTATTCTTGTCATGTTTGACGCGTGTGCTTTGTTCTGACGTGGTATATAACCATGCTGTGAATTACGTGTCCCTGGAGTGCTTTCTTCCCTGGGGAAGGGAACACGTCCAGGCTGGTCCTCACATTAGCTCATTAAATTGGTTATTGATTATTTGCATAGACATTTCTTAGCGTAGTCAGCAGGATTTCAGAGAAATTCAGCTGAGACCCCCTGGAATTTACTTTGAGCCAGGACTGGTACCAGCATGGGCCCGTTGAATGTCTCTGGCTTCGCTAAACTCTTCAGGTGACTTGGAGAGTCCTCCTAAAGTCTCGATGTCCTTGCTTGAGTTCATGGTCCTGATATTTATTTGAGCAGTTTCGGGTCTTAAGGCTAGGTGTCTTAAGGGAGTATTGGTACGTTTCCTAGGCAAGAAGAACCTAGGGGGACATTTCCTAGGCAAGGTGGCTTTGGGGAAACTTTGAAATGAACTGGGTTTTGGCTTTTTTGGTTTTGTCCTTTTAATTTGGCTTTAATTGGAAAGGAACAGTGCTTATAGAGTCTGAACAAACTGTTTGATAGTAAAATGACAGACTGAACTCCTTCAGCTCAGAAGAGCAGGGACACTAGCTCCGTCCAGCTGTAAGGTCTTTTCAGGCAACTGAGAACCAAGCGGAAGTGTCTGAGGCTGATCCTCATGACATGCAATGGTCCATGGGGAATTCCACCACGATTGCGCACTTTAAATAATTAAAGGCTCATCTGGGGATGTGCTCATGAGGATTAGTCGTCTAGCGCTCTGAGCCCCCACGGTAGTTTTAGATTACCAGAGGCAGAAACTGAGACACATAAGAGAGTGTTCATGGCCTTTTAGGAAGTGACACTCACACGCAGCACACTTCTGACCCACTACACTGTCCTTAGAAACTGTTCAGACTTGATAATAAAATGAAACTAAAAGAAAATGGGAAATCCTGTTTCTAAAGCTGACTAAAGCAGTTTCTAAAGCAGTTCCCCGATGGGCAGCCACCCACTGGAACTCTGGCTGGCTTCATGTACAGTACGTATACAGCCAATACTTGCAAGTACTTAACAAAATGGGAAGGTTTAACTAAAGATGACCAAGTCTTAAAAGGCCAAAATGGGGAACATTCAACCTATCAAAAGTAGTTTACTTGCATGCACAGTTGGAAAAAGCTGGCTATACAATTAAACAAATAGAGTATAGTATAATTGGTATTTAGAAGCGTCAAAGCATGGTAATGAGAAAATGACATCTTTATGAGAAACTAATCAGAACTTTGTAGAGACTGTAGCAAAATTAGAGAAAGAGAAACTTCAGAGGCTGCCTGCCTCCTCTGACTCCTCCTCCACCTCCGCTGCCACTTTGGCACCCACAACTTGCCGCCTCCTGCGACTGCTTTCTTCTCCTTTGGCACCTCCTTCTGTGGCCACTCAATATCCTCTCCTGTCTGAACTTTGTGCCCTGACTTGTCTACTTCGCCTCTTCCTCCTCCTCTACTCTTAGAGGAAACAATAAGTGCATCCCAGGGAACTATTGCTGAAAGTAAATCTCAGGAAACAAATACCAGAAGTCCTAAGGCCATTGTGGCTCCCTTTAAAGAGAAAGCTACTGGGAGAGGTGAGCCTGCACTTTGTATACTTCCTGGACTAGAGCTGAACTTAAGAATTTAACTAAGGACTTCCCAGACCCTTTACAATATCCTTTAGAGTTTGCTCAGGAATTTGACCTAACAGTTAAAACATATGAATCAGGATACTCAGATTTATATCGGCTTGTGCATTTGCTAATATCCAAAAGTAAAGCTAAGGATTGGCTAACGGAGGCAAATTGGAAAGCATTCATCGAAGATTTCCATAAACATGAGTTTCCTGACCTACAGAAGTGCAAGGACCTTGCTTTTAACTTGTACCAAGCCATTCCCAGGATTTTTCCTAAGAAAATAGATTGCAGCAAGGTCCAGCAATGTATACAGAGGCCCAGATAAACTATTTTTGATTATTTTGAAAGATTTGAAAAAACCTTCAAACAATACTCCATGATGGCTCCTGGGAGTTTCCTGCATCATCAAAATGATCCAATTTTATATTTCATCTCTTTGGAAGGATTAGATGAGGAATTAGCAAGGCTGATCAAAAGACATGAATTGGATTGGGCTGCATTACACACCAGAGCACTTGTCACTATTGCAGAGAAACTCTCTAAAACTTCACAGAATAAAGAAAAAGAGAGAGACACTAAGGTTATGAGTGTACAACTGCAACAGCTTAGTGGCCCAGTTAAGATATCTTTTTCAAACGCTGACCAGAAGCAAAATGACCGCACTTGTTTCTGTTGCAAAAAGCCTGGTCATTTCAAATGTGATTGCCGCAAGCTTAAGTGAGATTCAGAACATGGAGAAGTTAAAAAGGAATGGGGGTGCTCTGAGGATTATGAGACGGCATTTCCCCTCCTCCTCACTAACTCCTCACTTAGGGAAAATCCAAATCTGACACTGCAGAAGCTAAAGGAGATCAATTTGCTTACGCAGCTGCTAAGCAGGCAGCTTTAAAAACCTATCCTTTTCTAGAACTTGAGATCAACAATCCAAAGAGGCTTATGCACCCCTATGTTCATTGCAGCATTATTCACCATAGCCAAGAAGTAGAAGCAACCCAAGTGTCCCTCGACAGGTGATTGGATGAAGAAGATGTGGTATATATATAAAATGGAATACTACTCAGCCATAAAAAAGACAAAATAGTCTCATTTGCAACAACATGGGTGGGCCTGGAGGGTATTTTGTTAAGAGAAATAAGCCAGATAGAGAAAGACAAATTCAGTAGGACTTGACTCTTATGTGGAATATAAACTAACACGCAGACAGAGAGGACAGTTTGGTGGTTACAAGGGGTAAGGGAGTTTGGGGGTGGGCACAAGGGGTGAAAGGACACATTTATATGGTGATGGAAAAATAATAATGTACAACTGGCATCTCACAATGTGATAAACTATTATGACATCAATAAAAGAATTTTAAAAATATAGTTAGGATGGCACATTTAATGTTATGTAATTTTTACCACATTAAAAAAGTAAATAAAAAAACAAACAAAAAAAACTTATCCTTTTCAGCCTCAAGAATGCCCAGTGCTCTCTGTTAACCCTGCTAACCCAGTGAAAGATTTCCTTCAACACGCTCAAGACATTGCCATGGGAGAAGAGAAACAAATATGGCAACAAAAAGGGGGAATTTTGACCCCACCACACAAATGTGGTTTGGGCCCAATAAAAAACCCATATTGCCGATTGGAGCACAATTGCTGCTTCTCTGGCATGTACATCAATTAAGACATCAGACACCTGAAAAGATGAAATTGTGGGGAAAACTATATTTTTGGAAACTTTCTCCCACAGTGGCTCACAAAATCTATGCTCTTTGTACTATATGTCCTAAATATAACCCTGGGAAACCACTCCATGGGTCACAAGGCCACTTTTCCCTTCCAAAAGGATGGTTTGAGATATGGCAATTGGGCTTTCTTCAAAGGTCACCATCTCAAGGATATAGGTATAGCCTATAGTAAAATAGGAAAGTAGTAATGATTTGTATGTGTTCACATCAGGTTGAGGCTGTCCCTTGCAGAAAAGCAATGGCTTTACCAGTAGGTAAATAGTTACTAGAAAGAATAATTCCTGTTTGGGGAATTCCTATTGAGTTACACAGTGACTGGGAACTCATTTCACCAGACAAATAATTAAATCTATTTGTGACATTTGGCCAAAAATGCAACACTTTCACTGCGCTTATCATTCCCAATCCTCAGAGTTAGTGGAAAGAACTAACGGCACAATCAAAACTCAATTGGCAAAACTTTCAGAAGCATTTAGTCTCTCATGGGCCAAAGCTTTTCCACTAGTGCTCCTCAATCTTAGGTCTACACCGTTTGGTAAACATCGGCTGTCTCTTTTTGAAATAAAAACAGGACAGCCTATACAATTAGATAAAGGAATGTACGAACCAACTTCGGTCAAAGGAGATAACTTGCATTATTGTCAAAGTCTTATAGAGACACTAAAAGAAATGAAAAACTGGTAGCAGATTCTTTTCACAGTGAGCTCCTGGGAGAAGACCTTAAGGATCATGGACTACAACCTGGAAATTTTGTTTATGGAAAGAGACATCAAATTATAGAATCTTTGCAGCCTCATTGGAAGGGACAATACCAGGTAGTTTTAACGAATCCATTCACTGCAAAATTGAAAGGCATACTCAGGGATTCACATTTCTCATTTAAAAAAAGCCCCTCCCTGGCCCCTGTGGCCCAGTGGTTGGGTTCAGTGCACTCCACTTCAGTGATCTGGGTTTGGTTCCTGGGTGCAGACCTACACCACTCATTGGTGGCCATGCTGTGGCAGCAACCCACATATAAAACAGAGAAAGATGGGCACAGATGTTAGGTCAGGGTGAATCTTTCTCAAGCAAAACGAGGAAGATTGGCAACAGATGTTAGTTCAGGGCAAATCTTCCTCAGCCAAAAAAAAAAAAAACAAAAAACGCCCCTCCTCCTGAGTGAATTTCAACTCCCGTTACTGACACCCAACTTCGACTACTAGAACAAGTACTCCCAAACCAGGATGAGAAGAAGCCAACATCTGTTGTAAACAGCTGTCCCAAGATCTCAGACCAGGCTTGTATTCCAGACCTTCTATCTCCTCATTTAAATCTTTTTAATGCTTAAGCTGTATACCCATTTAAAATTGCTATAATAATCATATTTTGAGTATATTAACAATTTAGTACTTTTATGTGACCTGGGCACCTTCCTTGTATTTTAGATTGCCTTTTTTGTACCTTTTAATTATTGTTCCTATAGCTCGGATACTTTCTTTCTATCCCTTTAGATTAAAATAGATCAGAGCTTAAGTACAGATCTTTTAATTAACTCCAGAATGTCACTTAAGGTTTTCCTGATACTGTGGTCGTTTATTCAGTCTACATCTGAATGGACCTCTAATGGCAATGTCTTCTTACAATGGGCTCGTTCCTTTGCTCCACATAACAATCAGTCCAATTGTTGGATATGTGGCCAACTTCCCCTGTCTAGTACATCTGGGTTAACTTGGTGGGTTTCTCCCTTTCAAGTTGTAGATTGGAAAGCTCTAAAACAATTTATTATGATAGAGAGGTCGAATTCCAATGTTCACAGTTCATCTGATATTACTAATTATGATGCTGGAACCTGGCCAATAGCCAATACTCTTAACGGTACAGGACATGATTATTCCTTTTCTGTTGCTCAAACTACTCAATTATCCCAACAATTTGCCATTAAACAAAAGAAATTGGATTCTACAACAAGAACTGCGGGAGTTTTCATGCAATCTGGGATGGATTTGTTTGGCTCACTCCTAGTTATGGGTCTTTAAGCACATCAGCGCCTTTGTGCTGGGAACAGAGAAACCATTCCAAACAAAACTAACCTAACTGAACCCAAAACATGGGATGGATACCCCCGGAATCACAACAAAATACTATCATTCTTAAAGAAAGTGATTGGTTTGGAATAGACTGTTCTCAAAGGCCAGGCATTTATTGGATGGCTCCTAATGGGACTCAGTGGTTATGTGGAAGACATCTTTGGCCTCGCTACTGCCTGGATGACTAGGACACTGCATCCTAGGGCTCCCTTGGATGCAGGGAAGAATTTACCCTAAGTTAACAACTGTTGCCAATCTCCCTCTCCTTAATGCCAGATGGACTCATTCAGTGTTCCATTGGTATGACCACCAAGCAGCTATATTTGTTCCCTCCGTAGGATTAGAAGATGTCATGTCATATATAGAAGTCCTGACTAAATTTACTCCAGCCCTTAATGATAGCCAAACAGGAATATCTCTATTGAATACTGAGATGTCCTTAATGAGAAAGGCTGCCCTTCAAGATAGAATGGCCTTAGATATTCTAACTGCATCCCAAGGTGGTACATGTGCTATAATTCAAAGTGAATGCTGTGTTTTTATACCTGGTGAACCTTACAATGCATCATTTCTGTTAAAACACATGAAAAACCAGGTGAATGCCCTAAGCTGTCCCTCACCATGTCTCGATTTGTTTAGTTGGCTCCATTAAGATATTGGTGCCCTTCTGTGATCCAGATTATAATTCTTATTTTTGTTACTTCTTGGAATTCTTATATTAATCATAATATTCAAGCTAATTTCAGTTTTCTTTACTCGATGTCATAAGACTGATATGCAAGCTAAAGTAATGATCCCTCAACAACTTGAGATGGTCTATCATTCTTATAATTCTGAACGAGCCTCTTTTTCTGATAAGGACAGTGCTTAAGACGCTCTTCTGAACTAAACACTTTATTATCATTACTACTATATCTGCTCTATAGTTGCTAACTGTTATAAGTGATGATCACAAAATCTTGTTGAAGTATATGGACAAGGTTTGTGCACCTGTGCAAAATTACTGGGCTGTGGAGTGCTCCTCTATCACCATATACCTCTACGTCTGCTCACTACGCTCAGCTATTTTCCCCTCAGTGTGGGTAACTGGGTAAATCAATCAAATAAAAGCCAAGCTCTGAGGGACATGATGGACCCAGGGCAGGCAGCACCTACCCTGGCGCTGAGGGACAATAACTTGATCATCAGTGCTTTCCATTGAAAGATTATCAATCAAAAGGGGAAATATGATGAAAATAATAGGATAGTGAGAAGTTTTCACATATTGAGGTATATGGGGAAGCCATTCTAATTTAAATCTGATTCAGCCTAAAACTTGTTTTTCCCAGAGCAGCTTGACTTATGGCCCACTGAACATGCATTATACAACGGCTTCAAACATTTTCCCAAAGCAAAGAATGCACTCTTTAAAGATAGGGATGAGTATCTCCTTTTCTCTGATGCCGATACCAGTACTTCTTTGAAAACAAGCTTTTCTTCCCAGAGAACCAAGGTCAAGTTGCCTGCTGTGCATGTGCTAAACCGTGACAAAACATGTCCTTGTGACTTTGGGAAAAAATTGTATTCCTGTCATGCTTGATGCATAATCTTTGTTCTGAAGTGGTATTTAACCATGCTGTGAATCACGTGTCCCCAGAGTGCTTTCTTCCCTGGGAAGGGAACTCTTCCAGGCTAGTTCTCACATTAGCTTGTTAAATATCTCTCTTATCTATAGATTGGTTATTGATTTTTTGTGTCAACAATAGGTATTTGTATATATAAAGATATACATATACATATATTCAGGGGGCAGGGGAGAAGAGAAAGAGAGAGAGAGAATAGGTCCAGCAAAATCTTATCAGCTGGTGAATCTAGGAGAATGTTTATAGGTATTCTTTGTACTAGTTTTTAAATTTTTATGTAGTTTTAAAATTTTCTAAAGAAAATATAAGAGAAAAACAAAAATGTGTATGTGGGCTGCTAACATGTGTGACAGCCAGCGTATGGTTTCAAATGCACAGGGAGATTTCTCCTCCTCCCTCCCAATACCCAAGCCAAGGCAGGGGAGTTCTCTTGCTGCCTCTCTCCTCAGGGTGGGCTCTTTCTGGAGTGTCTCTCATCAGATTTCACCTGTTTTGGTGCTGGGCTTTGTCTCCTGGCCCTCCTGCCCTCCTCGGCTGCCAGAATGAGAGCTCAGGGTCAGACTCCCAGCCCTCCCCCTGGCCCTGCCCTCCTGGGCAGCTTTCATATCTATGGATTTTTTTTATAGTTTTGTTGGTTCAACACTGTGTTTTAAAAATATATATATATTTATTATTATTATTTTTTGTGAGGACGATCAGCCCTGAGCTAATATCTGTGCTAATCCTCCTCCTTTTTTTTTTTGCTGAGGAAGACCGGCTCTGAGCTAAATCCTCCTCCTTTTTTTTTTTTCCCCAAAGCCCCCAAGATAGTTATATGTCATAGTTGCACATCCTTCTAGTTGCTGTACATGGGATGCGGCCTCAGCATGCTGGAGAAGCAGTGCGTCGGTGTGCGCCCGGGATCCGAACCTGGGCTGCCAGTAGCGGAGCACGCACACTTAACCACTAAGCCACAGGGCCCGCCCTATATATATATTTAAAAAATATTTTGTCTAGCTTTTTAAAAGATGTTCTGCAGCTGTAGGCTTGTTCAGGGTATTTACTTCTCTAAGCATATAATCTCTTTCTGCCTATGCCTAATCTATATTTTTAAATATTGATGGCTATATATTCATATTACCTGAAATTCTAGGAGGTCTTAGTATACTGGTTGTCTTTTCTGCTGGTTCTTTCTCAGTGAGGTTTTAATTTTGGGTTGTGAGTTTGTTTTCCACTGGCATACATGTCACAACCCTATGTAGTGTGGTTGTCTCTCCAGAGAGGTTTTAGATATGCCCCTGTCAGGTAGCTCGGGGCATTACTAACTTGTCATTTAATTTTATGTTAATTTATTGTCTTGGGGTTTGCTGGGCCAAGTGGGTTGTATAATTTGGTCTGCAGCACAGGCCCATGCTTACAAACTCTAAAGGGACACTCGTTCATCCACAGGCAGTGTGACACCTCAATCTCCCTCACTATCTCCCTGCGTGGAGACCCATTTTCAGCCGAGCACTTGGAGGAATTCAAGTTTGTGACAGGTCTATTCAACTCCAACTGCCCTCACTGCAGCGGCCGAGGTCTCCCCTCCCGAGCTTCACAGGCGCAGAAACAGAGACCGGCATTTCACCGCCTCACCCAGTGCGGCAGCGGCGTTGGGGCCTCTCTGGGCCTGTGGGTTGCAGTCCCTTTTTTCTGGGCACCGTTGAATGTCATTTTATCCCTCCACGTTCAGCTCCACATTTAAAAGAATGTTTGTTGTATGAATCTAGAATTTCTAGTTGTTTGCTTTGGGAAGATTTTTCAAATAATCTGGTCTGTTTTGTTACTGGAACTGGAAGCTCCTTAGTCAATTATTTTTAGCTTAAGGAAAAAACCTATTTATTTTGTAAATTGGCAGAAAGGACCTTTGTGGATGTAAGTTTTAAACTTTTTAAGGTTCTTACACTGAGTCAAAAAATAAATAACATTTACCTAAAAATCAAATTCTTTCTTACATTAGAATATAATCTAAACACATTCAGTTCAGGAAAAACAATTTCAATGTCATAGAAAAACAGTGATACTTAAGCAAACCTTTGTTCTGGAAATCTATAAACAAACTAGTTTTAGCTTCCTGATTGCAAGAACCATATTCTATTCATGTGGTCTGATAACTGGCACAATGTGAGAGCCCGATTTTTGTTATTGTTGTTAAATGACTTTAAACTGGCTTATCCACCCATCAAATAGGAAGACGTATCTTTTTCTTCTTGAATCACAGCTTGCTTCCTTGTACAACCCTAACCCCAACTGCACATGATCATTACTACTACTTGCAGACACTGGGCTGGCCCGTGGATTTCCTTGTGGGAAAATGGAATTGGCACATGGCCAGCCCTCCTGTTGACTATGAGAGTGGGGTTTCATCCTGGGCTCCCATGGGAGTTGCAGGCCCCCAGGATCCAGCTTCTACCACAGCTGAGCCAGTGTAGTATGCGTGAGACAGGACTTGCCCAGGAAACTAGCACAGGAGTGTTCCCTGCAGAGCTCCCAGTCCAGGTCACCTGCCCTGGTGGAATGTGAACGTGTCTCATTAGGCCAGGGATGTATCTTGCTTCCCCATCCACCTATTGGCTGTGTCCAATCCACCTATTTACTGCATCCTCATGTGGTTTTGTTGGGCTCCAAGGGAGGGTGAAGGGCCCAGGAGCCAACGCTGCTGCAGTAGCCTCTGTACAGTGGTCTCAAAAAGTTTACTGGAGACCAATCCTTCCATGATCATTACCAGTGCCCACCTGATGGGTGGAACCCAGAGGGTACTGGATAGTCACAGGCGAGTTCACTGACTTGATCCTGCTGGGCACACAAGGACCGTCTCCATGACCCAAGTTCATGCCTAAGTGTCTCTAGCATCTGAGGGAGCTTCAGTGACAGGTCAACCTATTACTGGGGTAAAGGGTGAAGCTTGCAGGGAGCATCTGAGCCTGATTTATCGGAGATCTAGGTACACCCAAAAAGCAGCGCCCTACACGATCTCAACCTCCTTCTCTCCTGTGGCCTTGGAATGTCACGACTATCTGGCTGAGGCTCCAGGTGCCTGGGACCTACCTCCTTCCCATTGCCCTTCTGCTCCCCTAATAAAGAACTTTGCTAGACTTCTGTGGATCCAGACATCAAAGCTAAATGTCTGTGGTTGTCCAGCCTGAGCCCTTTCTGAGGATGATAAATTAGGAGGTGGGAATCCTTCCTGCAGCCAAAAGAAAGGCACAGAAGGCCTTTGGTCACCCCTGGCTCCTCAGCCCTGGCCCCACGACTCTGCAGGCTGTATGCCTGGGCCCCTGAATCTGCTGTCAGTTTGCCCTTCAGTTCTCTTCCCAATGACTTCCTGTGAACAGGCAGGGAAATCTGGCTCAGTAGTGACGCTCTTGGCAGAGAAGCTGGAATGGGGCTGTCCTTGGTTGGTCTGGGCCCTGCTTTAGGATGGCCTCAGTTGTCTGACAGTCACACTTAGGTTGGGAGCCTTACTGCATGGAATGAATCTGCATGTCTCCCATCTGCAGGGAGTGGAAGTTCTGAGGGAAGAGTTGCCCGTTAATGCAGTAAGGCCACCTGGGACTACAGGACAGAGGTTTTGGGAAAATTTGGGACTAGGGGCAGAAAAGTATTTTTTTCTCCTTCAGATCTTTGAAAAATTGTTTTTCCCTTACGAGCTGGAGAGAGTGACCAGCTGTTTTCCCTTCTTCCCAAGCTTGCTCTCTGTTCTCCTTGAAGAAAACTAATCTGGTAATACCATATAAGGACTTTCAAGTAGTACTCACACGATTCCAGTGAGTGGTTTTAAATATCTTGATCTTTGTTTTCTGTTTGTTGATGCTTGACGACTGTGCTTTATTTAGCCTCTTCCTCCAGGGTGCTCCCTGAGTTCTGAAGCCCTAGACGTGTGGATACTTGGAGCAGTTCTTACATTAATCCTGTCCCTTCAGTCCCTTGATATAGGACCTCCCTAAGGCAGGTCAGGAGTCGGGTTACACCTAAATGCTTAGTAATTGAAGGAGGAGGTGAAGAAAGTAACCAATGAAAGCCCTGGTCATTCCAGGGTCACTCCACTGGTCCTCCTAATAGCACAGTGGGCCTTTGTTTACAAATTGTTCTGTCCTATGGCTGCCTATTTCCTGGTGCTGGCAAACAATTTTGGAATTACAAGTTTGAAATTACAAGGAATAGTAATTACACGACATGTGCAGCATCACTTTCCCTCCTGTCCCTGTAGTGTATGCCAGCAATTGATTGGAGAACTCTTTTACAATGAACCCAGATGTGTCCTCAGAATCCTCCTTAACACAGTTTCTCAGAGAGTCATTTCCAATTGATAAGAGTTGGCTGAAAGAGAAATCCTGTTTGCCATCCCTGATTTTTAGTGTACATGATGTTCTGGTAAAATAAAAGTCAATGGTTAAAATGCAATGGAATTCCTTTTTTGTTTAGGATTCCATTTATTGATAATTACTAACAGGGCATTTTTATTTTGTTTTGCTTGTTTAGTTGAACTGCCTGGGTTTCTCACACAGTTCTGTCATCATAAAATGTCCTCGTGTTGGGCCGGTCCCGTGGCTTAGCGGTTAAGTGCGTGCGCTCCGTTACTGGCGGCCCAGGTTCGCATCCTGGGGGCGCACCGACGCACTGCTTCTCCGGCTGTGCTGAGGCCGCGTCACACATACAGCAACTAGAAGGATGTGCAGCTATGACATACAACTATCTACTGGGTCTTTGGGGGAAAAATAAATAAATAAATTAAAAAAAAATTTAAAATGTCCTTGTGGACACATGGCATGGTTATCTTGCACATTTGCTAAAGTCTGTTTTTATTTATTTCATAAAGTGATAGCTACTTATATCTTAATGTGATTTTGCATATGTTTTATCCTACTTGCAGTTTAAACTGCAATTGTTTTCTGATTTTTATTATATTTGAGAGGCTTACATGGTAATTTTTGCCCATTTATGGCAATTGCCGTGCAAGGAACCTGTGGACCCCCAAATAAATTAAGCCAAACAATGAACAGCTAACACTTATGAAAGGCTAATAAATATTGGGCTTTACTTATATTACTATAATTTTAAAATTCTTACCACAGTGTTGCCAGATAGGTACTATCATCTTTCCCATTTTACAGATAAGGAATCTCAGTCCTAGAGAGCTTAAATAACCCGCCAGAGTCCACTGTTGGTAAGGGATTTGAGGTTCAAAGCCTCTTAGCCACTATACTATTCTTCCTACAATAGAAAGAGAGGCTTCAACTGTAAGGTGGTTAGTGCAGTTCGATGCCGGGTTGCTTACTTTGAATATAACAAATCAGATTTATTAGATCTGTTGGATTCTCCATATTTTGAATCTATGACTGTAGATTATGAAAATAGACTAAATTATGAAATTAAATTAGCACAGTTCTAATTGTCTAAATAAACTATACTTTAACATTTTATATGTTAAACTGATCATCTTAAAAGCCTACCAAATCATATATATATGTATATTACCACATTTAAAAAGAGCTTATTAGGAGGAAGTCAAGATGGTGGAGTAGGCAGACTCTGAACTCACCTCCTCCCGTGGACACAGCCAATTTACAACTACTCGTGGAAAAATTACCCCTGAGACAGAACTGAAAACTGGATGAGAGGAACTCCTGCAACAACGGACAATCCTAACTGAGGTGGAAGAGGCAGAAACTCCCTTCTGGAGAGGAGAAATGCTGCCTTTGCAAGCTGCAGCGCCTCACGGCCACCAGGAGCAGCCCACAGGTACGCAGCCTCCCTGGAGGAGCAGGGCCCGGAGCCGGGAGTGCCCCCGCGGTGGGCATTTTGTGCAGCCAGCACAATCAAAACGAGTGGCATAATATCTGACTTTGCCTGCTACTAAAACATTGGGGAATACCCACAGAAAAGCTGGTTGACAAAGAAAGTAAAACTGCTCTTAAAGGGCCCACGCGCAAACTCACCCGTTTCAGAAAGCAACCTAAAATGACCAGAAAGAAAGGTGAACAGTGCTTTGGTGAAAGGAGACTCACCTAATAGGCCCTGTGTGCATCTCGGTGAGGGGTGAGACCTCTCCAGGGACTGGGACATTGGCGGCGGCCATTGTTGTGGCCTGGTGTGGGCGTGCTGACACAGACGCCATTGGAGTTCTCCAAGGCCTGCTAGCCCAGGGTCTGCCCCACCCACTAGAACACCCATTTAACCCAGCTCAGCCAGGGCAGGCAGCCCACCGTGGAGACTGGCCCCACCCAACAACAAGCCCTTAAGCCACTTGTGGGCCTGAATAGATTTGTGACTGGATTCTCTGCAGCCTGGTAACTGATCCCACTTCAGTGGGGCAGGGCATGCACAAGGAGTGGGTGGAGAGTGTGGGGCGGTGGTGGAGTGTGTGGGGCTCCTGCCGTGGAGAGACTGGGTCCACTTCAGGAGGTAGGGGTGCACACACGGGGCAGGACTGTGTTGACTGTGTGTGTGTGGACCTGTGGGCGGCAGGGCTTGTCAGCTGCAGAAGACTTGTGCTTCTCAAAGACCCACATAGGGGGTTTGCCCCACCTTCCAAAGCCTGAAACACTTGGGTGCTCCTGTGCCTGAGGCCAGCCCCACCCAGCTGCAATCCTCAAGGAGCTGACAAGAGACCTAAGGCTGGAGGTTTATAGCAGTTGTAAGGCCCTGAGCCTAACAACCTGCCACACTGGAGGCCTACTCACTTAAAAGAAATACTGCAACACAAATGTGGTATTAGAACTTGCAGCCAATGGTCCTGGGGCTCCCCACACCTGATAAAGAGACTGAAGGGCCCACAACAACTACAAGCAGCTGAGCATTACAACAGCTGGCCAGGAGCATAACTTGGCCTCCCTGGGAACCTACAGGGAGAGCAAACAGGCCACAACAGAAGGACACACGTAGCCCACATAGGGGTCACCCCTGGAACATTGAGAACTGAGGGAAACACACAGCAGGCCTCCTAAGCCATCGCTTACATAAGGTCACCTATCCAAGAGCAGGAGATGTAGCTGACCTACCTAATACATAGTCACAAGCACAGGGAAAGAGGCAACATGAGGAGGCAAAGGAATACATTCCAAGTAAGGGAACAGGACAAAACCCCAGAAAAGGAACTAAGTGAAATAGAAATGAGCAACCTACCCAACAGAGAGTTCAAACTAAGAGTGTTAAGGATGCTCACTGATGTGGGGAGAAGAATAGATGAACTCAGTGAGAATGTCAACAAAGAAATGGAAGATATAAAAAAGAACCAATCAGAAATGAAGAATACAATACTGGAAATGAAAAATTCACTAGAGGGACTCAAAAGCAGAGTAGAGGATACAGAAGAACGGATCTGTGAGCTGGACGAAAGACTAGAAGAAATTACCCAAGGAGAACAGGTAAAAGAAAAAAGAATTAAAGAGTGAGGACAGTCTAAGGGACCTCTGGGACAACATCAAGCACACTAACATCCATGTTATAGGTGTCCCGGAAGGAGAAGAGTGAGACAAAGGGGCAGAGAATCTATTTCAAGAAATAATAGATGAAAACTTCCCTAACCTAAGGAAGGAAACAGACATCCAGGTACAGGAAGCACAGAGAGCCCCAAACAAGATAAACCCAAAGAGGCCCATGCCAAGACACATCATAATCAAAATGTCCAGAATTAAAGATAAAGAGAGAATCCTAAAGCTGCAAGAGAAAGTCAAGTTACATACAAAGGAAACCCCATAAGGCTGTCAGCTGACTTCTCAGCAGAAACCTTACAGGCTAGAAGAGAATGACATGATATATTTAAAGTGCTAAAAGGAAAAAACCTACAGCCAAGAATACTCTACCCAGCAAGGTTATCATTCAAAATGGAAGGAGAGATCACAAATTTCCCAGACAAGCAAAAATTAAAAGAGTTTGTCACCAAGAAACCAGTGCTACAAGAAATGTTAAAGGGATTGATTTAAGGGGAAAAGAGACCACAAATAGGAAAAATTATCTATTTTCATGATAAAAGGGTAATGGATACAAATGCACAAAAAAGAGGTTAGATATGATATCAAAAACATAAAAGGAGGGAGGAGGGGAGTTTAAGAGTAGAGCTTTAAGACACAGGTCAAACTAAAGAGACCATCAATTCTGTATAGAAGAAAGAAGGAACAGAGAAGGACTACTAAAACACTGAGAAAAAAAAGTTAAAAAATGGCAGGAAGTACATACTTATCAAGAGCTACTTTAAATGTCAATGGACTAAATGCTCCAATTAAAAGGCATAGGGTGGCTGATTGGATAAAAAAACAAGACCCATATATATGCTGCATACAAGAGACACACTTCAGACCTAAAGACACTCACAAACTGAAGGTGAAGGGATGGAAAAAGATACTCCACACAAATGGCAATGAAAAGAAAGCTGGGGTCGCAGTACTCATATCAGACAAAATAGACTTTAAAACACAAACTGTAAAAAGAGACACGGTCATTACATAATGATCAAGGGAACAATCCGACAAGAGGATATAAGATTTGTAAATATCTATGCACCCAATGTAGGTACACATAAATATATAGAGCAATTATTAACAGGCATAAAAACAGAAATAGACAGTAACACAATAATACTAGGGGACTTGAACACTCCACTTACACGAACAGATAGATCATCCAAACAGAAGATCAATAAGGAAACATTGGCTTTAAATGATACACTAGAACAGATGGACCTAGTAGATATATACAGAGCATTCCATCCAAAAACCGAAGATTACACGTTCTTTTCAAATGCACATGGAACATTCTCCAGGATTGATCACATATTAGGCCACAAAACAAGTCTCCATAAGTTTAAGAAGATTGAAATAATACCAAGCATCTTTTCTGACCACAATGGTATGAAACTAGAAATCAACTATAGGAAGAAAATCAGAAAAGCCACAAATACGTGGAGATTAAACAAAATGCTACTGAACAATGACTGGGTCAATGAAGAAATCAAAAAATACCTGGAGACAAATGAAAATGAAAATACGACATGCCAGAATTTATGGGATACAGCAAAAGCGGTTCTAAGAAGGAAGTTTATAGCAATACAGGGCTATCCCAACAAACAAGAAAAATCTCAAATAAACAATCTAACAATGCACCTAAAGGAACTGGAAAAAGAAGAACAAACCAAGCCCCAAATCAGTAGAAGAAGGGAAATAATAAAAATCAGAACAGAAACAAATGAAATAGAGATCAAGAAAACAATAGAAAACATTAATAAAACTAAGAGCTGGTTCTTTGAAAAGATCAACAAAATTGACAAACCTTTAGCTAGACTCACCAAGAAAAAAAGAGAGTACAAATAAGTAAAATCAGAAGTGAAAGAGGAGAAATTACAATAGACACCTCAGAAATACAAAAGATTATAAGAGAATACTATGAAAAGCTATATGCCAACCAATTCGACAATCTGGAAGAAATGGATAAATTCTTAGAATCATACAACCTTCCAAAACAGGATCAAGAAGAAGTTTAGAATTTGAATAGACAAATCACCAGTAAGGAGATCGAAACAGTAATCAAAAACCTCCCCAAAAATAAAAGTCCAAGACCAGATGGCTTCCGTGGTGAATTCTACCAAACATTCAAAGAAGATTTAATACCTATCCTTCTCAAACTCTTCCAAAAAATTGAGGAGTGGGGGAAGCTCCCTAACTCATTCTACGAAGCCGACATTACCCTGATACCAAAACCAGACAAGGACAACACACAAAAAGGAAATTACAGGCCAATATCACTGATGAACATCGATGCAAAAATCCTCAACAAAATACTAGCAAATCGCATACAACAATACGTTAAAAAGATTATACACCACGATCAAGTGGGATTTCTTCCAGGTTCCCAAGGATGGTTTAACATTTGCAAATCAATCAACGTGATACACCAAATTAATAAAATGAAGAATAAAAATCACATGATCATCTCAATAGATGCAGAGAAAGCATTTGACAAGATACAGCATCCATTGATGATAAAAATTCTGAATAAAATGGGTATAGAAGGAAAGTATCTCAACATAATAAAGACCATATATGAGAAACCCACAGCTAATATCATCCTCAATGGTGAAAAACTGAAAGCTATCCCTCTAAGAACAGGAACCAGACAAAGATGTCCACTGTCACCACTCCTATTTAACATAGTACTGGAAGTCCTAGCCAGAGCAATCAGGCAAGAGAAAGAAATAAAAGGGATCCAAATTGGAAAGGAAGAAGTGAAACTGTCACTATTTGCAGATGACATGGTTTTATATATAGAAAACCCTAAAGAATCCACCAGAAAACCTTTAGAAGTAATAAACGAATATGGTAAAGTTGCAGGATAAAAAATCAACACACAAAAATCAGTTGCATTTCTATACACTAACAACGAAGCAGCAGAAAGAGAAATTAAGAATACCATCCCATTTACAATTGCAACAAAAAGAATAAAATACCTAGGAATAAACTTAACCAAAGAGGTGAAAGATCTGTACATGGAAAACTATAAAACATTGCTGAAAGAAATTGAAGAAGACACACAAAAATGGAAAGATATTCCATGCTCTTGGATTGGAAGAATTAACATAGTTAAGATGTCCATACTTCCTAAAGCCATCTATAGATTCAATGCAATCCCTATCAATGTTCCAACAACACTTTTCACAGAAATAGAACAAAGAATCCTAAAATTTATATGGAACAACAAAAGACCCCGAATAGCTAAAGGAATCCTGAGAAAAAAGAACAAAGCTGGAGGTATCACACTCCCTGATTTCAAAATATACTACAAAGCTATAGTAACCAAAACAGCATGGTACTGGCACAAAAACAGACACACAGATCAATGGAATAGAATAGAAAGGCCAGAAATAAACCCACACATCTATGGACAGCTAATCTTTGACAAAGGAGCCAAGAACATACAATAGAGAAAAGAAAGTCTCTTCAACAAACAGTGTTGGGAAAACTGGATAGCCACGTGCAAAAAAATGAAAGTAGACCCTTACCTTACACCATACACAAAAATTAACTCCAAATGGATTAAAGACTTGAATGTAAGACCTGAAACCATGAAACTTCTAGAAGAAAACATAGGCAGTATGCTCTTTGACATTGGTCTTAGCAACATATTTTCAAGCACCATGTCTGACCAGGCAAGAGAAACAATAGAAAAAATAAACAAATGGGACTACATCAAACTAAAAAGCTTCTGCACAGCAAAGGAAACCATCAACAAAACGAAAAGACAACCTAACAATTGGGAGAAGATATTAGCAAACCATACATCTGATAAGGGCTTAATCTCCAAAATATATAAAGAACGCATGCATCTCAACAACAAAAAAACTAACAACCCAATTAAAAAATGGGCAAAAGACCTGAACAGATATTTCTCCAAAGAAGATATACAGATGGCCAACAGACACATGAAAAGATGTTCAAAATCATTAACTATCAGGGAAATGCAAATCAAAACTACATTGAGATATCACCTCACGCCCGTCAGAATGGCTATAATTAACAAGACAGGAAACAACATGTGTTGGAGAGGATGTGGAGAGAAGGGAACTCTCATACACTGCTGGTGGGAGTGCAAACTGGTGCAGCCACTATGGAAAACAGTGTGGAGATTCCTCAAAAAATCAAGGATAGAACTACCATATGATCCAGCTATTCCACTGCTGGCTATTTATCCAAAGAACTTGAAAACACAAATGCATAAAGATACATGCACCCCTGTGTTCATTGCAGCGTTATTCACAATAGCCAAGACTTGGAAGCAACCTAAGTGCCCATCAAGGGATGAATGGATAAAGAAGATGTGGTATATATACACAATGGAATACTACTCAGCCATAAGAAACGATGAAATCCAGCCATTTGTGACAACATGGATGGACATTGAGGGTATTATGTAAAGTGAAATAAGTCAGAGGGAGAAGGTCAAATCCCGTATGATTTCCTTCATTAAGTAGTAGATAATAACAACAATAAACAAACACATAGAGACAGAGATTGGATTGGTGGTTACCAGAGGGGAAGAGGGGAGGGAGGAGGGCAAAAGGGATAATTAGGCACATGTGTATGGTGATGGGTTGTAGTTAGTATTTGGGTGGTGAACATGATGTAGTCTATGCAGAAATAGAAGTATAATGATGTATACCTGAAATTTATACAATTTTATAAAGCAATGTTACTGCAATAAACAAAATATTAAAAAAATAATAATAAAAAGACGATATTAAACCAAGTGTCTTCTAAAGATACTTGCTCTAAGCTGTAAGACTTTAAATTCTAAAATACTATGTGTTTGATCTCAATTTATGAGATCTGTTTGTTCTGGAGGAAAAGAGTGCAATGGGAGAAACGGTATATTTCTCTTTACAAGTAATGGCGATTTCTGGTAATTTTATGTTCTAGACTTTCAGTGACACTATTAATTCTTGTCAACTCTTGAGTCCTATACCCAGAACTTAAACCATGGTTATCTGAATGATGTGTGTTTAATTGTGAATCACAAATAAAACTCTATTGCTTCTGCTGCCCATGTACAAATCTCTTAGGACTTCTAACGGACTATCCACAGGGAAGGATGGCAGAATCTTAAGAGGGAAGTGACCGAAGGAGGCCAGACACATCTGGACCACAACAGCTGAAAATGGTAAGTGGGTCTGTGGGTACTGTGGAGGGAAATACAGAGTTTAGGCACTTACTCAGATAGTTCAGAACTAGATAACCATGCAGTTTTTCATCTGAACTCTATAGGTAGATAGACAGTCCTTATTTGTCCATGCATCCGTCCATCCATGCATCCATTCATCTATGCATCCATGCATCCATGCATCCATCCATCCATCCATGCATCCATCTGTTGTCCAACAAATAGTTACTGAGCACCTTCCATGTGTTAGGCACTGCTTATGTGTTAGTGTTATGGGATGAAGCATCCCATCCGGTGCAGGGAGACAGATAATAACAAAATAATAAACAAGATTGTAGCAGGTGCTATGCTATGAAGAAAATAAGGAGAGTTAGCAATGGAAAGCAATGAGATGGTGGCCAAGAAGCCAAGAGTCGTGGAAATGCTCTCCAAGATAGTGGAATTTAGACCTGAAGGAACCAGGCTGGCAAAGAGCCTTGGCAAGGGAATGCCCAGCAGAAGAGGCCACAGGTCCCAGGACCCAGAGCTTGACCTACTCCTGACATCAATAGGAGGCCCAAGCTTCTGAGTGCGATGATCAGGGGCAAGTGTTAGGGGTAAGATCAGAAAGGTAGGTGGGGCTCAGTTCAAGTAGGCTTTGGTGCTGAGGGCGAGTTTGGGTTTTATTCTACATCAAGAGGCTTAGATCACCTGCTAAAAATCAGGGCTTTGATTTATGCTGGACAGAGAGCACACAGGCCACTGTTGGGAAATGGTTTGTAGGCAACAGGAATGCCAATAGCAAGAGCAGCTCAGAAACTCTTCTGCAGTCAAATAATTGCTCACTAGAATTTATTCAGCCTTGGAGTAATGCTAAAAAGACATTCACTGCATAGACACATTCTTTTTTTTAGACAATTGATTTTTTTTTTTTGAGGAAGATTGGCCTTGCACTAACATCTGTTGCCAATCTTCCTCTTTTTCTTTTTTCTGCCCAAAACCCCAGTACATAGTTGTGTATCATAGTTGTAGAGTTGTAGCTCTTCTATGTGGGAAGCCGCCTCAGCATGGCTTGATGAGCGGTGAGTAGGCCTGCACCCAGTAGCCAAACCAGCGAACCCTGGGCCTCCGAAGCTGAATGCACAAACTTAACTGCTACGCCACTGTGCCAGCTCCCATAGACACATTCTTGATTACAAGTTTTGGCAATAGTTATTGGAACATGTACTCTGGCTAATACTATTACAGACATGTGTTGACCATGGACAAAGAACCATTCACAGATCCCAGCTGCCTTATCTGTTCGCCCCTTTCCAGCGGATACACCTGTTGGAGTGTATTGATTTACCATTTGGACACCTGCAGAGATCATTTACTTCTCTCCATAATAGACGGGTTTTTGGGGAAAACCAGACTCAGGGCTCAGTTACCTGGGAGACTTAACATGATTTCGTCATTGGTGGACATAAGCTCAATCACGTGCAGCCACAGAAGGATTAAAGAATTGTTTACCTTCCCATGAGGAAGTAGAGCGCATGGAGGAGCCTGAGAACAGACGTACGGGCATACGGGTTGTAAGGGGTAGACTTGTCAGGGCCACCCACTGACTTCCTCCTTCCTTACCACCCGAAGAGGAAAAATGCAGTGGAGTGAAATTCACCTCTCAGAAAGGGACAGAACTATAATTTTAGGTAGTCCCGCATTTGAAAACAAAACAAAACAAAACAAAAAATTTTCTAGGTGACAAAAGTAAACTTTTTGAGAGATGGAGTCCCACAGAAAGAAAATAAAAGAGGACATAATTCCATGGCCTAATAAGCTTGCTAGCATTAATTGAAAATTGAAAGTAAGAAAAAATTTAAAAGAACAAATACATATAGGATGGAAAGTAACGTCTTTCTCCTTTCCATTTCTACTCTCAGCTCTTCTCTTCAAAGGTAAAACATTGTCAACAGTTTCTAGTGTATCTTTCTATTAAAAAGTTGTGCATATGTGCATAGGTCTACTATCTATCTGCCTGTCTACCTACCTATCTATCTGTCATCTATCACTTCAATATTTTATTTTGTTTACCCAAAAGAGATCATCCTAAACAAATTGCTCTGTAACTTTTTTTTTTTTAACTTACTGTAGCCCGTAGATTTTTCCATGTGAGGACTTACAGATGTTCCTTCTCATCCATTCTTTTGAAAGTTTACTCTTTATTCCATTGCATAGATGCACCATAATTTATTTAGGCAGTCCTCTAAGCTGTGAAGGATGTTTTAGGACATGTGTTTGAAAAATTTTATGACCATGTCTGCACTGTGAATTACAGGCCAAGGGAATGTACATTTAACATCTTGATAGATACAACCAAATTTCCCTCCAAAAATGGGGTACTCTCCCACTACAGGATGAGAGAGGCCTGCTTCCCCATACCCTCTGGCACTTGGTGTTCTCCAACTTTGTGATATTTTTCAATCTGTGAGAAGAAACATACCTTGTTTTGAATAGAAGTCATTTACATCTAAGAAAGAGCAAACACACTTTCATAAATTTGTTGGCTTTCTTTCACATTTCTCTTTTCTTTTATCTGCCTGTTCATATATATTGCCCATTTTTCTGTTGAGTTGTCGTTTTCCTGTTGTTTTATGTGACATCTTTGTAATTAATCAAGTTAGCTATTTGTTGTCATGCATGTTTCAGTATTGTTTCCCTAGTTTGTCTTTTAACTTTGTGGTGTTTCTCTTCTGAAAGAAAAACATGTAAAATTTATGTGTTCAAAGTTGTCTATATTTTCCTTTATGGCTTCTGGGTTTTGTGTTCTGCTTTACAAGGGCTTCTTTATTCTGAGATGATAAATAAATTACTCTCAATCCTTTGATTTCTAGAAATTACCTTTAAAACATTCATTCATTAGGAATTCATTTTAATGAGAAGACTGAGATAAGACTTCAGCTTTCTTTTATTCAAGTATTAGCCAGTGATTTGAATATATTTTACTAAATACTGTATTTTTTCTCCACTGATTTGAAATGTTACCTTTATCATAATCTAAATTTCAACATGAATTTGGAATTCTCTGTTTTGTTCCAAAGGTCTATTTCTTCTTAGTTGTAAAACCTACGTTTTATCTATTGTCATGATATGTTCTATTTCTGGCCTAGTTCTTTCTTATCACTCTTATTTTTCAGGCATTCTCTAACTATTCTTATATGTTTATAAAATGTTTTTTGGTCAAATTCTTAAAAATAAAAGAAAATAAAAAAGAAAAAGGAATGAAAAAAAGAAACCATGATAATATTTGAAACTGTGGAAACTGCATTAAACTTTTGGTTAATTTAAGGAGATTTGACAGATTTCAATATTGAGTCTTTCTATCAAAGAGCATAGTATGTTTTAAAAAGTATTTAAATCTTTTTTAATGTCTAGAGATATTTAATACAAAAAGATGTATCAGACATGAATTTAATACTAAAGAATACTGCATTAAATTCTACAAAGTAAAAATTAATGGTTAAACAAATCTTCCGTCTCCTGGTAGAATTGATCACATCTTTCTCTGAATTTGGGATGTCACATGGATAAAAACAAACCAGAGTTTATAGCAGGGAATAAACTCCGATACTTCAAGCACAGACTGGCAAAGTTATTTCAGGAGGGGGATGGATACAGTAGGGCCTGCGGTGAAGTGCAGAGGCTGTACACAACGTCAAGGCATTTGAATTAAAGAAACTTTTTTTTGAGGAAAAAAAAATATTTTTCTGAGTGTGTAAATCATGTTTGTTGTTTCAAAATAGGAGTATATCAAGATAAAAGGAAGAAATGGTAATCACTTGAAATCTCATCATACAAAGCAAACCATTCTTTAATACATCTCCACATCCACACATATACTCAAGTATAAGTATTCTGCACCCACACTTATAATGTATCTATCCATAGTTATATTTACATATGTATATATAATTGTTTATATATAAATGGTATTGTATCATAGAGACAATTTTTGTATAACATTGTTTTAAAAATGCAGTTTTGTGTGTGTGTTTGCTTTCTTCCTCTCTATTATATACTCTGCCCCTCTTTAATTAACTAGAACTCTGATATGTATCCTTTTTCATGCTTAAACACTTTTATATAATGTGTATATGTGCATGTGTATTGTTTATTTCTTAAAAATGAGACCCCATTTTATGCACTACTCTGCATTTCATCCCCATGTAAATCCCACTAATTCGGCTGACAAATAGCTCAAGTTCATTCTTTTTAATGGAAGAATAACATTCTGTGACATGGATGTGTGGGGAAATAAAGCTTCCTGGATTTCTAGCTCTCCTGAAAAAGACCTAGCCTCCTTAATGAGAATTAGATATTTAGCCATTTGTCTAGCTAATTGATCTGATTTAAAAGGATAATAAAACTTCTCTTTATCTCTTCCCCTGAGGGCCAAAAGTTTATGGCCTGGATTAGGTTCCCTGGTTAAGCCCCAGGGAGTGGGAGGAGACTGGAGCAACTATCTTCCTGGGAATTTGCATGTCAAGGTGGAATGAGCCCCAGGACTTGGAGATATCTCTAGGTCTTAGGTGCTATCTTCGTCCTACAGAGATTTTATTTCCATACCAAAGTGTTGGAGGAAGGAGGAGACCCCTTCAGGAGAAGAAGGACACAACAGCCTCTTTCTCCTTTATGAGCAGGGATTTTTGCCCCTCATCCCTGGCCTATGGAGTGTCTGGCTGCTTGTGTGGAAAATATTCCATCTAGCTTTCATTATGTCAGCCCAGGGATATGGTCTGGGGTGTGAGGTGGGGGAGTGGGGAATTGGGGGAAGGTGACTATTTATTATTTATATAGTAAAGTAATTAATAAGAAGTCTATTTCAGATCTAGAACACCTCATGTGTGCAATAAAGAAAAATATGAAAAACCCAATAGGATGTCTGAAAATTTATTAATTTTTTAAAAATGAGCATTCATGTTGTTTACAGATTATAGCCACTATCCTACCAACCATATGGCAACACATATTCTTATATGTGTATCAATATATCCCGTGTTTTTCCTGGGAAACTTGCCAATAGTGGTAGGAGGTTTATGGGCTCAGAGTATTTATATATATATTTTAACAGATACCATCTGTTTTTCAAAAGGTCTGTAAAAATTTAGATATCTCCAAGTGTACATGACAATATACTTCACCCCAACTTCCTTCATCCAGTATAAACTTGGGCCCTCTAGGACCAGTTCAACTGGCCCCATCTTATCCACAGAGTAATTAAAAGTGGTTTTTAGGAACTGAGACCTCTTGTGCAGTTCAGGCCAGTTGAGACCACCAACACGTCAAGTAGGTCTGTGCAAATGCCTGATAGGTGATCTTTTTGATGTCAAAGGGCTGAAAACTCCACCCTCGGATCATATTAACACCACCATTTTATGAACATGTGTCCTATGAAGAGCCATGAAGCTTGACTACAAAACAGCTTGTGCAGATCATCAATTACCTCGCTTATCCTTACCTCCAATTACCTATCTCCACACTTCAGACTGTCCTGCCCCTCATCCCATCAATTTTGCCCCAAGCCCTGGATTGAGGAGACAAATCTGAGAGCCTATGCCTCCTGTCTCCTTGCAGATCAATCTCACAAATAAAGCTATTTATCTTATCCCAAAGGCTGATGCCATAATAATTGTCTCTTTATGTGCGTCAGGTGGCAAGCCCCTACTCGGTAACAATTTTTGATGACCATGAAGGGACGAGGTACTGTGATTGTGCACCTGAGGAACCCCTGCAGAGTGTGGAGTCGTTTTGTAGACCCTAAGTGGCCACCTAGACAATTTTGTCTAGAGGCTTGGCTAATCAGATTCCCATTTCCTGCTGTGGTGCTCTGGGCCCCAAGGTGTTGGTTTTTTTTTTGGGTGAAGAAACAGCTTCCAGATTAAGACATCTCTGGGATCTTGGTGAGTAAATTTAAGAAAGTGACTGTCCTTTATACTGCCTCATTGGTTTGATTCCCTGAAAATATAAGTTTGGCTTGCATTCTGGGGAATCCTAGTGTGCTGAGTCTCAAACCTTGGTCCTGAACCGCCCATGGTAATTAGAGGCGGGATAAAAGGCTCACCCATGAAGTTGCTCCTAAGTAGCTTCTAGCACTGGTTTTGAGCAACTCCTGGTTCTGAGCAATTCCTGGCACTGATTCTGAGTATCTCCTAGGAATTGTTCTGGGCTCCTCCTGGCAAACTAGCTAGTATTCTGGTCTGTGTTAAATGTAGAATTGTATTGTGTGTAAATGCTTGTCTAAATTGAATTGGCTGTTTTGGGGACAGAGTTTCTCGGTGACTGTAACAAACTCTCTTTAGAAATTACTGTGTTTGCTGGAGCCACCTTGGAAAGAGCCCCCTAAAATGGAAATAGCTGTAAGCAGTTGGCAAGATAACCCAGGATAATTTAAAATTACAGTGGCCACTTGGGCTCCTTTTGAGCTTTCAAACCATGAAACAAAGATATCTTTAATCTTTAAAGAGTCAAGTGTTCCACCTTCTGGCACAATTGCTCAAAACCTAAAGGTTCCAGAAGGTGTAAATATTTACCAAGAACTGCAAGATCTTACTAAGCTTGTTTAGTGTCCTGAGGGCTTGGTTTAATAATCATCAGGTTGGAGGTCCCCCCAAAAATGGTTGGACAAGAATGCAGTTGTGCCCCATTTTGCAGTCGGAGATGGTTGGACAGAAATGCAGGTTGCACTCCCTTTGTGGCTAAGGGTCCTATCAAACTGATGTCAGATTAAAGGGAATTACATTGGCCATTAGAAGGAACATTCCAATTGGATATGATCATTTAAAAGTGCACTTAAAAGTAAAGATTTCAAAATTCTGAAGTAACCTTATTGAAAGTGTTGTTGCAAAAAGAAACATAAGTTATAAAAGGTACCTAAAGGAAAAGCATATTAAGTCATGGCTTTACAGACACCCACCTAATCTACTCCCAGAGTTAATGAGACTCTGAGAGATTTTCTGGGAAAGTGCTGTTCAATACAGCCAGGTATAGTTACTGCTCATTCTGGCTGAAACCTGACAGGATATTTGAAAGGATTTAACAACTTACCATCAGAAATTTGTTCAAGCTAGAAGCTGACATTTAGAGCCTGATAGGAATTTTTTTAGGCCTTCTTCCCTAAGTTAAAATAAAACTAAACACCCAAAGGGAAAGAAGCAAATTAGGGATGATGTAGTTGGGCAGGTAGATCAATCCATAATATCATTTAGGTTACAACCCAATTTCTGAGAAACTAAGAGCAACTGTCCTTAAAAAAAATCCTTGCAAAACTAGAAATGCAGCTCTAGAGGTAGTTCAGATTCCACCCATTTCCTTTATCTCAAAAAGCTTGTAACCTCTCCAGGGAACTGTTATGTAGTCCATCACCAGTTTCTAAGACTGAAATATAAAAAGGAAAAAGGAAAGAAAAATGGCCATCAGAGCACCCTCACCAAAATCTAGCATCTTGAGTGTCTTCTCCACAAATCTTAGTAGAAAAAGCTTAAAACAAAATTTGGATCCATAACTAAGGAACCTTGTGTTACTGTACCTGATTCATGGCAGTAATTTTAGAACAGTAGCTGTGGAGTCTGTGTGTATGTGTGTCTATGTAATGTATATGTTATATTTTTACCTCCAGATGGTATAATTTGTAAAAGAGCCCTATTCAATTGGCTTAAAGTAAGAGCTTATATAAATGTAATAGAAACTAACTCAAAGGTCTTTCAAGATAATGTAACGTAAAGTAATCTTTAATTTTTTTAAAAATTATTTATTTATTTATTCCCACCCCCCCAAGCCCCAGTAGATAGTTGTATGTCATAGCTGCACATCCTTCTAGTTGCTGTATGTGGGATGCGGCCTCAGCATGGCTGGAGAAGTGGTGCGTCGGTGCGTGCCCGGGATCCGAACCCGGGCTGCCAGCAGCAGAGCGCACGCACTTAACTGCTAAGCCACGGGGCCGGCCCTAAAGCAATCTTTAGTAAATGAAGGCTTATTTAAGAATATTGGTTTGATTAAAATGGACATGTCCTCTGAGTTATCAGCATTAGATATGATGCAGACATGCAGCCTTCATTCTACATTTATTGGTCAAATAGACTCATGTTATCTCTGTTACAAAACTGTTAGCAAAAATAACAACTTAAAATGATAGCTAGTTTTGTCTAATGTCTCATAAAGTTTTATAGGCAATCTGAATAATTATCAGAACAAGTAAACTAAACAGATGTGAAAAAGATAAAAGTGTTGGATGAACATTTTAACCCAACAATTATGTGTTATGGTATATGTACTTAAAATAACTTCAAAACATTTTGGTAACTTGAAACCTTAGAGTTTTGCTAAATTAAGTTAAATGATAAAATCTATTGAGTAACTAAATCATCTCCACATAGGATAAAAAGTTAGCCATTAATTACTAAACACAGATTTACCTCCTTTTGGCTTCTTATTACAGAGAAACTAAAAGATGTTTGGGTCTATTTGTAAACATGTCCTGTATTTTATTAAAAAATTGTTCTATGAAGTAGCATGCTTCTAGAGGTTATGCAAAGAATTTATAAACTTGCCAAGCCACAGAATGCTAATGTAAAAGACAGTTTATAATTGTGTACTTCTTAGTTTTCACTAAAAATTAAGGTCTGTAAGGGTTAAGAATTCTAATTAATATATGTGATTAAAGCTACTAAAATATAATAAGGAAAACATCTTTGTATTCAAGGAAAGTAAGATGTATGTTTTCAGTAAAGTATGTATAAACAATGAAAATATTTTTATTTGTTTTGTTAAGAAAGATAAATTTGTCCTAAAGTACTAGGAGGGAAGAAAGAAGGCACGGGGCAAATTCTGAATGTTAAAAGAAAGTTACAGAAGGATTGTGGAAGAGGAACCTTGAGGAAAGAATTTTGTGCATGGTCAAGTTGGCTAAGATTAAAATGAATTTAATTAAGTAAGTGGGTTTTAATATCAAAAGTAAGCTGGTGCAAGCTGGTGTAAAATTAGAATTTTGTTTTCTCTCTCTTAAAAGCATAATTTTCTTGAAGTTTTAGTCTGCTCTTGATAAAGAGATTATAAAATGTTTTTCTTTACGTTTGAGTAAGTCTACCTAAAAGAGAGAAATTCTGCATTTTGTCAAAATAATTTCCTATGTTCTAAAAAGCTGAAGTCTCTCTATTAAGAACACTGTTTTTTGTTTTGTTTTGTTTTGTTTGTGTCACACTCTCTGTTTGCCTTTAACACTTTCTGTTGTCCTCTTGGTTAAATAGATAACTAAACATTGTTTCCTATCTGACCAAGTGTTTTAAAACCTTTTGATATTTTTGACAAACTTCCCCAAAATTCAAACTTTGAGAATTTCCAATGGGGCCCTTGGACTTCTCAAAGAATTTGTTTTCTCTTTCTATAAAGAAGAAGATATTAAACTAATTAGGCTTATTTGATATGTTAAATTACATGGGAAGCATTGTCAAATAAATGATGATAAAACTAATTAGGTTATATTGTGTGGGTAAATGGTACTAATATAAGTGTTTAAAACTTTATATAACATTCCTAAAATTCTGATCTGTCCTGGTTATCAGTCATAATTCTAGTTATTTTAAATTGTTATATGTCACAGAAATAATCAAGTTTCTTTGCCAATTGCCATTTTTAAGTCTTTTGTCATTCACAGACTGTTATTGTCTTACTTGGATGCTTTTACAAATATGTTTCATCTTCAGAGAGATTCATGGAAAGGCCTCTGACACTTCTCTAGAACACAGGTGTCTGACAAACTTTTAGATTATAAAACAGAGGTGGGTAAGAAATTACAGAACTCTAATGGAGAAACCAATGGCCTCATAAAACTGCTAACAGAAGATCAAGATCACGAGTTGATTACATGGGACCGAATGAACTGATGAGGATGATTGTAACTTTTATGACTTTTTATTTGAAATCTTGCTGATCTTTAATGTTTTGTTTTTCCAGATTGATGGAAACCTCTTTTTCTTTTCTCTTAAGCTAACTATGCCTTAGAGCAATTTGGTAAAATTATACCTTTGTAAGCAGAATTGAGACAGTTATTTTTTTCTCCCTACCTGATTCCTCCAGAATTTGGAACTCTTGATGAGTGAGCATTCTTATTTTCATGGCAATATAGTTATTTGCATAAGTTTAATAAGAATCTGACCTGCTTATAGCAGGGCACAATTAGAAACATTGGTTATATTACCAAGGTTTTGACTGGGATGTCATATTTGGGAGAAACATGTGTAGACTCAGACATGACCTGATATCTTTGAGGAACAAAGGTTGACTTTGTGGAATAAAGCTGCTTGCAAATATTGGCCTGGTACCTTGTTTATAGGGTTCCCAGCAACCTTACCAGGTGAGTAAAGAAGGTCACTTCCCTGGCAGGAGCAAAGGACCTAAGGATATTTTGAGGAACCTCTAGAAGAGAGGAATTCACCCAAATCTATAGGTATTGCAGGCATAGTCTGATGATGAGCCCTTGGCTTGGCTTTCCTGGCCTTGAGAGACCTTTAAAGTTCAATCTGAGATTCCTTACGAAAGGTTCCAGTAAAGCTGATATAAAAGAGCCTATATGATCAAATGCTATTCTTGCTGTACTTATGTAAATAAGTGGATCAATTTTATTAAAACTAGACTTATTCTGCAAACCAATGATTCTTAATTTGGCTATCTTTGGTAAAAATGAGGGTGATTTCAGAGAGAAAAATGATGTTTCAATAAAAACTATAGCACACATTCATGGATATTAGATTCTAGTTCTGTTAATTGTCTTTGAGGTTTTTGTTTTTTATTTGTAAACTGGGTTGGATCCTGAAATTGTCTCATCTCCTGAAATAACTGACTACAAATCTCCAAGCTAACATTTTCAATTTTTTTCCATCATTTTCATTTGGAATCATTGAGAACTGAAACCATCCTTTTTCCTGAAACCCTAGCAACTGAATTTGGACAACTTGATACAAACTTAAGAAAGAGTCATGCCTGTTGTTGTATAAGCCCCTCAGAAAGATACCTGAACACCTGATGCCATCATCAGAGACATTTCAAACTTCAAAAGATACTTCAACCCTGACATCTAGAAATCTTCTTGACTGGCTGCCCCCTGGGCTCAGAAACTGGTTTATGATTTGCTCCAACCATTAACCTTGTTTTTGTTTTTATTCCTCTAGAAATGCTTCTTATTAAATACCTGGTTACTAGCTTACACAATATAGGCCTAACTTTGGGAGCACACCTGCATCACCATCTTACTAAAAGACCAGTTCTGTGGGATGGAACAACCCATGCCCCTTATCAGCAGGAAGCAGCTAGAGCAGTTGTCACCCCATTTCCCTCAAGATTGAAGAATGAACCACAAAAGGGGGGAATTTGTAACCATGGGCCCTCTAGGATAAGTTCAACTGACCTCATCTTATCAACAGATTAGCTGAGTGGTTTTTCAGGAACTGAGACCCCTTGTCCAGTACAGGCCAACTGAGACCACCAACCCATCAAGTGGGCCTGTGCAAATGCCTGATAAGTGACCTTTTTGGTGTCAAAGGGCTGAAAACTCCACCTTCAGATCATGAGGGTGAACCATAAAATGGTTCACCATTTTATGAACATGCATACTATGAAGACCCATGGAGCTTGACTACGCTTGTGAAGATGATCAGTTACCTCACTTCTCCTTACCTCTGGTCATCTATCTCCACACTTCAGACTGCCCTACCTTTCGTCCCATAAATTCTGCCTCAAGCCCTGGGTCAGGGAAACAGATCATAGAGCATATGCCTCCTGTCTCCTTGAAAATCAATCTCTCAAATAAAGCTATTTTTCTATTCCCAAAGGCTGATGCCATAATAATTGTCTCTTTATGTGTATCAGGTGGTGAGCCTTTGCTCAGTAACACTAGTCAGTGGTTGGTGTTTTCCTTTTTTTCATTTTTAAAACTTCCACTTTGATGGGTGAGAAATTATTGTTCATTATTACTGTAATTTGCACTTCCTGACTGCTGGAGGTGGAGCTGAGAATCTTTTCATAAGATTTTTGTCAGTTTGGCTTTTTTTTGTGTGAATTATCTATTCATATCTTTTGCCCATTTTCTATTGGGATGTTTACTTTTTTATTATCAGTTTATAAAAGTTGTTTGTATATTATAGATAATGTTTTATCTACCTGTAAATATTGTTCTCTGAATATCATTTCTCTATTTATTTTTATGTTAGTTTTTGCCAAAAAAATTTCTAACAGGAATTTGAAAATATATTTAAATATGTCTATCTTTTCCTTTATTACTTTTGCTTTCCTTCTTGGTAAAAAAATCTTTTCCAGAACTTAGGTTGTATATATAATGTCCTAATTTTTTATTAACTGATATTTCTATTGTTTAATTTTTGTACAGTTTGGTCTTTAATCTGGCTAGAATTTATTTTTGCATATGGTGTGAGATAGCATTTTGCACACCCAGGTAAGTAAAGAAGGTGAGTAGAAAATTCCTGTTTAATTTTCTCTCAGCTGGGTAGTACATTTTGCTAGCATAATTTATTTATTTTTTTTGTGAGGAAGATCAGCCCTGTGCTAACATCTGCCAATCCTCATCTTTTTTTTTTTGCTGAGGAAGACTGGCCCTGGGCTAACATCCGTGCCCATCTTCCTCCACTTTATATGGGACTCTGCCACAGCATGGATTGCCAAGTGGTGTGTTGGTGCACGCCCGGGATCTGAACTGGTGAACCCTGGGCTGCCACAGTGGAGCGTGCGCACTTAACCGCTTGTGCCGCCAGGCTGGTCCCACAACTTATTAAATAATTCATTTTCTAATGATTAAATTTAGTACCAATTTTAAAATACTTTAAACTCCCTTTATATTCTGCAAATTTTGCCTGTTCATCTGTTTACCTATTCCTATGCCAACACCATAATTAGTATGGCTTTATAGTTTATTTTAATATCTTAAAAGACTCCTTTTCAGTTTCCTTTTTAAAATTTTCCTTGGATATTATCAGTCATTTATAATTCCCTATAAAATAGAAAATTATAATTTAATATAATTTTAATATAATTCACTTATAAGATTGACTTTACATTAAATTATTATATAAATTTTGGGAGAGTTAATTATTGTTTTCCTCTTCAAGAATATGATATACTTTAGCATTTTTCTTGTCCTATTCTCTTGAGACACTTTATTGATAAATAATAAATTATCTTTTTGTTATATTTATTCCTAAGTATTTTATTGTTTTTTGTTACTATTGTAAATGGAATATATTTTTTGATATTCATTTGTAGTTAATATCATATGCAATCAGCATATATGATAAATACAAAATATTAGTAGCTTTTCCTTGTAGATGCAATCTTCAACAATTAGCAGTAGTAATTATAAGGACTGTGGGGTTGGTTGGTTGTTGTTAGATGCCATCAATGTGCTGAAGGAATAGAATGAAGGCTCAAGTTTGCCAGCCACCAATTCAGGGCCTACTGTGGACTTAGAAGGCCTCGTTAGCGGCATTTAAAAAAACTGCCATCTTCTTCTGCTGAAGAGAATGCTGAAGAAAAGTACACCCAGGATCTAACTGCAAGTGTGGCAGAACTGCAAAGGAGACTGAATGTGCAGTTTTGACAAATCTTCTTCATTAAAGTTGGAGTTCTGGTAGGAAGGGCTAGAACTCTGAGACCTGGGACATCTTGAGAACCTTGAGCCCTATATTCCCTTGAAACTCTCTGGGCCTGTAAAACTTGTCTTATTATAGCTCAACTGGGAAAACTACATTCCTATTTCAGGGAGAAAGGGGTTATTCACTAGAAGTGCTGCAGGACAAGGCACTGATAGATGATACTTGGGAGTGGATATTAAGTATGTTTGACTGCAGCTAGGGTAAGCACGATAAAGTTGAAAAAGGGAGAGTTCATACATGGGGACATATTCCCATGGTTCCAAATTTAATATCCTGGCTAGGTGGTCTGGAGCCAATCTTACTCTGCTACTGCTGCTGCTGGGATGGCCCCTTACAGCTTGTACAAAATGATGTTCTACAGCAGGGTTTCTCAACCTTATCAATATTGACATTTTAAGCTGAATATTTGTTTTTGTTGGGGGTAGCAGGCTGTCCCATGCATTGTAGGAAGGTCAGTGGCATCCCTGGCCTCTACCCACTAGATGCCAATAGTATCTCCCCAGTTGTGATAATCAAAAATGTCTCTAGACATTATCAAAAGTCCCTGCGGGGGGGAGGCAAGATCACTCCCAATTAAGAATCACTGTTTTAGAGGAAGAGAAAGATGCTCTTTCTTTCCATAGAAGAAAAAGGTGCTGTGTGGAGCTTCTGGCAAGTCCCATTAGGAGATCCACAGTGTGGATTCCTCAGGTTGTGGAGCAAGACTACACTGTTTGTAACAGAGAACTGCTGACCACTTGAAACTCAGCCCCTGACATAGTACTCAGTTGTAGCAGAGATTAAGTACACGACTATGAAGACAGAGCTGCTCTTGATGAGCTGGGTATTGTCAGATTCACCAAATGATAAAGTTGCATAAGCAGCAATCCATCATATATTAGAAATGAACATTTGGGGTCAGACTTGAGCAGATCCAGAAGGCTTCAGCTTCATGAATAGATCCTCAACACTTTCCTCTATCGTATCAACATCTCTCCTTCAGCTCACACTAATAGCCTTGCGAGGAGTTCCATATGACCAGCTGACAGAGGAGGAAAAATGTGGGTCCAGGATGGATTTGCAGTCTATGTGTTCTATATGTTGGTGAAATCCAATAAACAGACTGTTTCCATATTACTGGGGTGGTGCTGAAGATAGTGGTGTGGTTAAGACCTCTCAGTGAGCAGAGCTTTGAGCAGTACATCTGATCATCATAGCTGTGTGGAGGGAAAAGTGTCCTGAGTTGAGGATATACATGGACTTCTGGGCAGGAGAAAATGTGCCACCTGATTGATTGACCAATGTCCTAGAAAGCACAAGATTAATATTTTGGAGACCTAGAGATCTGGAGCAGAGCAATTAGATGAACCTATAGGAGTGGGGATAAAGATCCATTGTGTGGATCTTTGTGTCTCACACAAATGCCCACTGAAAAGAAGCACTGGACAACCAGGAAGAACTGAAAAACCAAGTAGATAAAATAATTCTTCATTTGAGGAAAGCCAGATTCTCTCCTTAGCCACCATAGTGTTTTCATGGGCCCAAGGGCATGGGCTGCCCTTCACAGAGACTGATGTAATTGTTGAATAGCTGATCTGTCAGCAGCAGAGAATGATGCTGGCCCTTTGCTTATGGTATCATCCCATGAGGAAACCAACCAGACACATGGCAGCTGCTTGATTACATTGCTAGTCCATTTGGAAAGGGCAACAATTGCCTTTCCTGTCTGTAGTGCTTTGGCCAGTCTCACTATCTGAGGTCCCACCGAGTTATCATCATGGGATCCAGCATAATATCATCTTTCACCAAGGGGGCACCTTACAGCAAAGGAGGTGGGAAAATGTGCTCAAACAAACACTGGTCACATCCTATAACACTTGACCCAGAAGGAGCTGACTTGAAGGAACAGAGTGAACTCTTGAAGTTTTACCTAAAATGCCAGCTTAAAGATGACACCTTATAGGCTGTCCTTCAAGATACAGTGTGTTCTTTGAACTAGTGGCCATTATGTGGTGCTATGTCTATGCCAGGAAGAATACAGGGGACCAGGAGAAGTACAAAGTAAGTGTGACCCACTCATCATTTCTCCCTGTGACACATCTGAGGAATTTTTGCTTGTTGCCCCCACCTCCCCCTACTTTAAGTTTTGCTGGACCAGAGGTCCTGGTTCTCAGGGGAGGAACACTTCTAACAAGGGCCTCAGGAAGGGTTCAACTAAATTTAAAGTTATGTTTACTGCCTGGTCAATTTTGCCTCTTCATGCCTGTGGAACAGCAGCCACAAAGAGTTACCATGTTGCTAGGGGTAATTGGCTCTGACTACCATGAGGAGACGGAGTTGCTGCCACGTAACGGGGCAGGGAGGAGCATGTCTGGAGCTTGGGAGATTCACTGGGGCTCCTCTTGGTGCCTCCATTTCTAGTATTAATTATAAATAGACTATCGTAACAACCACAGCCTGACAAAGGCAGGGTAACCAGGGAGCTCAGACTCTTCAGGGATGAAGGGCTGTGTTATCTGCTGCAAGCACCCCAGACCAGCAGAAATACTGGTCAAGGCTGAGGGACATCTAAGGAGAAACAGAGGAGAGAGATGATGAATGTACATCAAGGCCTCAGGATAAATTTCAGCAGCAGTGGCAATAGCTTATTCTCCTGTTGTAAGATTTTTCTTTTTTTTTATGCTTTAGAAATTGCTACCGACCTTGAAGAAGTAGAAGACAGGGTGAATTTAACTTAGGGTGCAAGTGCAGCTGAGTGATGCAAAGGAGGCTGTAGTGGACACTGGCAAGTGCCCACTATTCAGTGCTCTCCTGACAACTTACAGACACTGGTATCTACATCTGTGTGTCTGAGGGGTTGTTCTGGAAGGCTGCTTTGCCTGTACTGGTGGCAGGCTGGAAGGGCCCCAGAGTTTTACTCCCTAGGGGTAGCCCTCAGTTAATGACTGGCAGGAGTATTTATACTCCTTAAAGCTTCACTCCTGCCACTTTTAACCCCCTCAATGTGAAAGTCCCAAGGCATGTGCTCTGCGGGACTAACTTCCCTAGGATCCTTTGTGGCGCTCATTCAGCTGCCCTCTGTGGGGCGCGTTTACCTCTCATTCTCCCTTTCCTTCCCTTAATCACTTACCCACTTCTTTACTAGGGGTCTTCTCATCTCTGGGTACACCACTTACACTCAAATTTGTGTCTCAGAGGCGGCTTCTGGGGGAGCCCCATTGAGGATACTGATGTACAAATAAAACCTAAGGAAACTAACTGAAAACTGTTAGAACTAATGAAGGAGGTTGGTAATGTGGTCATTATAAGCACCCACACTTGTGTGTGTGTATATATACACATATGCACACACACATATATAAAATATACAAATATAATTCAATAACTTTCTTGGATGCTAGCACTACAGAAAAAAGTTAGAAAATATAAAAGAGGAAAGAAGATCCCTTTCAGATAATTCAGCACATGTGTGTGGTGATGGGTTGTAATTAGTATTTGGGTGGCGAACATGATGTAATCTATGCAGAAATAGAAGTATAATGATGTACACCTGAAATTTATACACTGTTATAAACCAATGTTCTGCAATAAACAAAAAATTAAAAAAAAAGATCCCTTTCATGACAGCAACAAAAATTAAAAAGAAAAATTTTAACAAAATATATTTACATCAATATGAAAAGAATTATTAGAGGAAGAAAATGTTACAAAAGCTAAATATGTAAAATTATATTCCATGTTTCTAGATGTGAAGATCTAATGTAAGTAATCAAGAATATAAAAATTATTCCATAAACTATAATGTAATTTCAATCAAATTGTGATTTCATTTTTCATTTTGAAAAATATTCTAAAATTCATATGAAAGAATAATTTTTTAAACTAAATAAAAATTAACTTGAAAAAGAAAAATAAGAGAAGTGGGGATTTTATTCTGTCTGAGGTTGGCATTGTCATAGATAAGAAGCTTAGTGGGAGAGAATATATGTATTCATAGCTTCAGGAAGAATGAAGGTGAAATCTCGAATTGGTCGGAAATAATGTGTCATTTGATTAATGTTGTTGGGAAAACTGGAAAAAAAAATTCAGTTGGTTCTGTACCTCATACTATATATGATTATGGATGGATTTAAGATTTAAACCACAAATGTCCTTAGATGCATGAATGCCTTCTTACTCTTGAAATGAATATCAAAAGCCATAAAAGAAAATAATTGTAGGATTTGATTGCAAATCCTACAAATTTGAGAAAAGATAAAATTATCTGCCTGATAAAATATAGCATAAACAGAGAAGAGTGGGGGAAATTAAACATATATATATATATATATATATATACGCACACCAATATATAATGTATAAACATATCCATACTTTATAAACCAATAAGAAAAAAGACGATCACCTCAAAAGAGTAGAGGCAACAGCTAAGAATAGGCAAATCCTTCACACTCACACACACACACACACAAACGACACACTAAAGCATGAATGGTATGTAATTGCACTAACAAAACAAGCAAAGCAAAACACACAAAATAAAAATAAGAAAAAAATTTTGACTATCAGATTAGCAAAAATTAAAGAGCAATGATAACATCCATTGCAGGGAAAGTTGTGGGGAACTCATACACTCCTGCTGGGAGGGTCCCCTGGGGAAGCCTCTACGAGAGGCAATCTGGCACTACCTATGTGTCAACTGCACTAGGTCTCAACAAGCCTGTAACTAAGACATGGCTCTGAGAGTTGAAGAGTAGCTCAAACCCTCAATGTAGAAATATGTGGTAACTTTATTCCCACCTTCTATCGCCTTCATCAAGGGATTCTCAACCCTTTCCCAATTCTTAGTGTTACATAGCCAATATACTTTGCCCCAAATTCATCAGCCCCTGTTATACAAGTGGAATCCAGCACTGTGCCCCTTTATACCTGCAAGGGTGTGTAGATATAATGCATTCTGTAAAGAAAACAACCTTGGTAGTAGTTGGTGATGAACACACGAGTCCAAAGGGTGATGCAGGAAATGTTTTTATTTACACCATCCAATTGCTTTTCAATGAACAGAGAATAATTTCTGAGTAGGAAAACAGGGTTCACCTTTCCTGTGGTCTCCGTCCTCCTCTTCTGAGATCTGCTTTGCATGTGGACTCCACCTTGGTCCCCAGGGCTGTTAGTTCATTATGTCTTCTCACTTCTAAAATGTCAAAGCCTACCTAGTCCTGTGAACCAGACTTTAAGCATATTGCCAATTCATTGGTGACCAATGAGTCTCTTTCATTTTTACAACACCTTTAAGGAGTAATAGTGGCAATCTCCCCTCTAAGGGTTATATTTAAGGGGGTTGGGTTATAGGGCTGTGTAGCGGAACTACCCTGGGTGCGCTTTAACAGCAGCCTTGCATCCTTGAGGCCCCTTGTCTGGGCTACGTGCCAGCACTCACGATGATAACAGGCCTGGGCTTGGCCAACTCAGCTGTTTCTCGTGGGATAGTCAGCACAAAGACTGTTGCGGTCTGAGGGAACACGGGGGCCCTCCGGAGGGAGCTCTGGTCCTTGGATTGCAGGTCATACAAGGACAATCCCCCTTGGCAAGCATGCAGCCTTCGTTCCTCTGCCTGCTTAAGCAAGCTTCTCTCAAGGGGCGGGAGTGATGTGCAAATCTGTGTCCAGCCGGCCGTCTCTGGACTCTTCCTGTATGTAAATCCCAATAAATCTATATGCCTGACCCGCCGTCTCCGGGTGGTTTCTTCTGTCTCTCGGCGGGATACCCCGCCGTCTTAGCGCAGCTGGGCATGCGCCCAAACAGGCTGGATAGAGGCAGACAGGTGACGGCTGACGGGGAAACTTCACCCAGGGCCGCCCTTCCTCCTCTCTTCTTCCTTACAGCAGTCTCTAGGGGCTAGCTGCTTTCCTCTCTTATTTAAAGGTGTCATCAACGTTGGCCAGAGGATGGGATGATATCTCCCCAGTTTCCTTTGGCTTGAGGGTGAGGTAACACTGTACTGCTTTTTTACTGCAATCAACTGGGAACAATAATCACAAACACATGGAGGTTACATTGTTCTGTGCGTTAGGATCTCTGTATATTGTTCTGATTACCTTTCGACATGGTAATTGAAAACAGTCTTTTTAGATTTCTCTAATTTTACTTCTAAGTTTAAAACTCTGCCAGTTCTTCCCTTGTGACACTGTCCTTGTGCTTTAGGGGACAGGCAGAGCCCTTGCCTCCACGGGCAGTTGTCTCTCGGGCCTTCTGCCCAGATGGCAGCACCCAGTATCAATAAAACTTCTTAGCAGCGTCTCCTCAAATAACACAATTTTACTCGATCATACAACAAGTCAACTGTTCATTGGAGCACAGTTGAAGCACTAAATTTATAATGTCTGAGATTATACTTATTGTGAAAGTGATACAAAATAAACTAATTATTAAGAGAAATGACAATGCACAGTAATGGTGCTTTTATCCCTCATCTCAGTTTACAGATCAGAAACAGTAAGTGATTGTTTTTTGTATCATGGAAAGATTTTTCAGTTTTTCACTGCCTGGTTTCTTTAATTTGAGCTCTTTTGCTTAAAAAACTAGGTAAAAATAAAATTTTAGAAAAGTAACCCTGCTTTCCCGTTGATTAATTGTTTTATTTCAGAGGCAATTTATTTATATATCTTCCTATCTAGATAAATTGTGATTCTGAAACATACTTATCAGCTCTTCTCTTTTGCAATTTATTTAGACATAAATACTATCAGTAGTTCTAAAAGCTCCATGCCAATGCATTGCTTTTTCTCTTAATAATGGGACTCATAATACCTATCTCTTATTTTGTTGTGAAATCTACATTAGATTACACGTGACTGCATCATGCAATTGTTCTCACTTTATCTGTTATGCACAATAAAACATATCTATATTTAAAAAAATTCTCATGATGCTCAGCCACTGATCTCTACTCCTCTTGTTTTATTTACTGGAATAAAGGTCTATCAACATTTTAAGTTATGTTTTAGTATTGTACCAGATTAGCCAAGCTCCTGGTAGACAGAAACTGAATGCTAAGCTTCACATTCAGTCCATACCTCCCTGCCCAATATAATAAAAGGCAGAGTGTTTGGCATAGTCTATTTTTTTTCTTTTCTTCTCAGATCTCTCTGCAGAAGGTCAGTGTGGTGCCTGTCATCTTCTTATAATGCTCAGCAAATTTCTCATTCATGGCCGGGGTAAAGTGATTCTTCCAGTCTCCAGGCATCCCTGAAGGACAGCAAAGAAGCCCATGGACAATCCTTCAGCCTGACCTTCCCACCACATGACACAAGGCACACCCTTGCTCCTTTCTTCGAATTCTGCAGGCCCCACGGAGGTGCCCCACCTGGGCTGTGTTGTTCTGTTTCCTGTCCACTATTGGCTCTGATGCCACCCAACAGGAAGTCCACAACTGGTTACTCCCTTAGGGACAAAGAAATGTCTTACAAGGTGGCATTGCCTTTTTAAACTTTTCCTGTTGGGTGAAACCTAAAACAATTCATTCCTCACAGGTGACACTTACATAACAGTGATTTCTGCAAACTGTTGTGCCTTGGCAGTCCAACCGAGAAAGAACTAATTAATTGGTCCTCTAAATTCTCCTAGTGCTTTATTTATTTAGTTATTTTTTTATTGCAGTAATATTGGTTTATAACATTACATAGGTTTCAGGTGTACATCATTATATTTCAATTTCTGTATATTTTTACATCCTGTTCACCACCCAAAGGCTAATTACAATCCATCACCACACACATGCGCCTAATCATCTCTTTCGCCTTCCTCCCTCCCCCTTTCCCCTTTGGTAACCACCAATCCAATCTCTGTGTCTATGTGATTGTTTGTTGTTGTTTTTATCTTCTACTTATGAGTGAGATCATACAGTATTTGACGTTCTCCCTCTGACTTATTTTGCTTAACATAATATCCTCAATGTCCATCCATGTTTGTCACAAATGGCTGGATTTCATCCTTTCTTATAGCTGAGTAGTGTTCAGTTGTGTATATATACCACATCTTCTTTATCCATTTGTCCCTTGATGGGTGCCTAGGTTGCTTCCAAGTCTTGGCTATTGTGCATGTATCTTTATGCATTGGTGTTTTCACGTTCTTTGGATAAATACCCAGCAGTGGAATAGCTGGATCGTGTGGGAGTTCTATCCTTAATTTTTGGGGGAATCTCCATACTGTTTTTCATAGTGGTTGCACCAGTTTGCACCCCCACCAGCAGTGCATGAGAGTTCCCTTCTTTCCACATCCTCTCCAACACTTGTTGTTTCCTGTGTTGTTAATTATAGCCATTCTGACGGGCGTGAGGTGATATCTCATCGTAGTTTTGATTTGCATTTCCCTGATTGTTAATGTTGTTGAACATCTTTTTATGTGCCAGTTAGCCTTCTGTATATCTTCTTTGGAGAAATGTCTGTTCAGGTCTTTTGTCCATTTTTAAATTGGGCTGTTAGTTTTTTTGTTGTTGAGATGTATGGGTTCGTTTTATATTGGGAGATTAAACCCTTATCAGATATATGGTTTGCAAACACCTTCTCCCAATTGTTAGATTGTCTTTTCGTTTTGTTGATGGTTTCCTTTGCTGTGCAGAAGCTTTTTAGTATGATGTAGTCCCATTTATTTATTTTTTATTTTGTTTTCCTTGCCCAGTCAGACATGGTGCTTGAAAATATGTTGCTAAGACCATGTCAAAGAGCGTGCTGCCTATGTTTTCTTCTAGAAGTTTCATGGTTTCAGGTCTTACATTCAAGTCTTTAATCCATTTGGAGTTAATTTTTGTGTATGGTGTAAGGTAAGGGTCTACTTTCATTCTTTTGCATGTGGCTGTCCAGTTTTTCCAACACGATTTATTAAAGAGACTTCCCTTTCTCCATTGCATGTTTTTGGCTCCCTTGTTGAAAATTAGCTGTCCATAGATGTGTGGGTTTATTTCTGGGCTCTCGATTCTGTTGTATTGATCTCTGTGTCTGTTTTTGTGCCAGTACCATGCTATTTTTGTTACTATAGCTTTGTAGTATATTTTGAAATCAGGGAGTGTGATACTCCAGCTTTGTTCTTTTTTCTCAGGATTCCTTTGGCTATTCGGGGTCTTTTGTTGTTCCATATAAATTTTAGAATTCTTTGCTCTGTTTCTGTGAAAAATGTTGTTGGAACTTTGATAGAGATTGCATTGAATCTATAGATTGCTTTGGAAGTATGGACATCTTAACTATGTTAATTCTTCCAATCCAAGAGCATGGAATATCTTTCCATTTCTTTGTGTCTTCTTCAATTTCTTTCAACAATGTTTTACAGTTTTCAGTGTACAGATCTTTCACCTCTTTGATTAAGTTTATTCCTAGGTATTTTATTCTTTTTCTTGCAATTGTGAATGGGATTGTACTCTTAATTTCTCTTTCTGCTACTTAGTTGTTAGTGTATGGATATGCAACAGATTTTTGTATGTTGATTTTGTATCCTGCAACTTTACCGTATTCATTTATTATTTCTAAAAGTTTTCTGGTGGATTCTTTAGGGTTTATATATATAAAATCATGTCATCTGCAAATAGTGACAGTTTCACCACTTCCTTTCTAATTTGGATCCCTTTTATTTCTTGTTCTTGCCTGATTGCTCTGGCTGGGACTTCCAATACTATGTTGAATAGGAGTGGTGAAAGTGGGTATCCTTGTCGGGTACCTGTTCTTAGAGGAATAGCTTTAAGTTTTTCACCATTGAGAATGATATTAGCTGTGGGTTTGTCATATATGGCCTTTAATATTTTGAGGTACTTTCCTTCTATACCCATTTTATTCAGAGTTTTTTTTTTAACATAAATGGATGCTGTTTCTTGTCAAATGCTTTCTCTGCATCTCTTGAGACGATTGTGTGATTTTTATTCATTTTATTGGTGTGGTGTATCACATTGATTGCATTGCAGTTGTTGAACCACCCCTGCATCCCTGGAATAAATCCCACTTGATCATAGTGTATGATTTGTTTTTTCGTGGGAGTAAGATCAGCCCTGAGCTAACATCTGTCACCAGTCCTCCTCTTTTTGCTGAGGAAGATTGGCCCTGGGCTAACATTTGTGCCCATCTTCCTCTACTTTATATGGGACACTGCCACAGCATGGCTTGACAAGTGGTGTGTCAGTGCGTACCCAGGATCCAAACCTGTGAACCCCAGGCCGCCAAAGCGGAGCCCATGCACTTAACCACTATGCCACCAGGCTGGCCCCCTGCGTATGATCTTTTTAATGTATTGTTGTATTCAATTTGCTAATATTTTGTTGAGGATTTTGCATGGATGTTTATCAGTGATATGGGTCCGTAATTTTCTTTTTTTTGTGTTGTCCTTGTCTGGTTTTGGTATCAGGGTAATGTTGGTTTCATAGAATGAATTAGGATGCTTTCCCTCCTCTTCAATTTTTTGGAAGAGTTTGAGAAGCATAGGTATTAAGGGCTCTTTGAGTGTTTGGTGGAACTCACCAGGGAAGCCGTCTGGTCCTGGACTTTTGTTTTTTAGGAGGTTTTTGATTACTGTTTCAATCTCCTTATTGGTGATTGGTCTGTTCAAATTCTCTGTTTCTTCTTGATTCAGTTTTGGAAGGTTGTATGATTCTAAGAATTTATCCATTTCTTCTAGATTATCCAATTTGTTGGCGTATAGCTTTTTGTAGTATTCTCTTATAACCTTTTGTATTTTCGAGGTGTCTGTTATAATTTCTCCTCTTTCATTTCTGATTTTATTTATTTGAGCCTTCTCTCTTTTTTTCGTGGGGAGTCTAGCTGAAGGTTTGTAAATTTTGTTTATCTTTTCAAATAACCAGCTCTTGGTTTCACTGGGTTTTTCTATTTTTTTAAGTCTCTATTTCTTTTATTTCTCCTCTGATTTTTATTATTTGCCTCTTTCTACTGATTTTGGACTTTGTTTTTCTTTTTCCAGTTCCTTTAAGTGCACTGTTAGATTGTTCATTTGAGATTTTTCTTGTTGGTTGAGGTAGGCCTGTATTGCTATGAACTTCCCTTTTAGAACTGCTTTTGCTGTATTCCATAAATCTGGCATGTCATAGTTTCATTTTCATTTGTCTCTACGTATTTTTTGATTTCTCCCTTGATTTCTTCATTGAATCAATCACTGGTCAGTAGCATTTTGTTTAATCTCCACATACTTTTGGCTTTTCTGATTTTCTTCCTGTAGTTGATTTCTAGTTTCATACCGTTGTGATCAGAAAAGATGCTTTGTATTATTTCAATCTTCTTAAATTTATTGAGACTTGTTTTGTGGCCTAATATGTGATCAATCTTGGCGAATTATCCATGTGCATTTGAAAAGAATGTATATTCTTCTGTTTTTGGATGGAATGTTCTGTATATATCTACTAAGTCCATCCCTTCTAGTGTGTCATTTAAGGCCAATGTTTCCTTATTGATCTTCAATTGGATGATCTATCCATTGGTGTAGGTGGAGTGTTAAAGTACCCTACTATTATTTTGTTACTGTCTATTTCTCCTTACAGGTCTGTTAATAATTGCTTTATATATTTGAGTATTCTATGTTGGGTGCATAGATATTTACAAGTGTTATATTCTCTTGTTGGATTGTTCCCTTGATAATTATGTAGATCCCTTCTTTGTCTCTTGTTACAGTTTTTGTTTTAAAGTCTATTTTATCTGGTATAAGTATTGTTACCTCAGCTTTCTTTTCATTGCCACTTGCATAAAGTATCTATTTCTATCCCTTCACATTCAGTTTGTGAGTTTCTTAGGTCTGAAGTGTGTCTCTTGTATGCAGCATATATATGGGTCTTGTTTTTTTATCCAATTAGCCACCCTATGCCTTTTGATTGTAGCATTTTGTCCATTGACATTTAAAGTAGCTATTGATAAGTACATACTGATTGCCATTTTGTTACTTTTTTCCTGGGTGTTTTAGTAGTTCTTCTCTGTTCCTTTCTTCTTCTCTGGCTCTCTTCCCTTGTGGTTTGATGGCTTTCTTTAGTATTATGTTTGGCTTCCTTTCTCTTAGTGTTTTGTGTATTTATTATAGGTTTCTGGGTTGTGATTACCGTGAGGTTCATATATAATAACCACTTATATAGCCAACTATATTAAGTTTATGGTCTCTTTAGTTTGTCTTCTTCCTAAAAGCTCTACTCTTTTACTCCACTCCTCCCACATTTTATGTTTTTGATATCATATCTAACCTCTCTTTTGTGTGTTTGTGTCTGTTACCCTTTTATCATGGAAATAGATCATTTTTTCCCATTTGTGGTCTTCTCTTTCCCCCTTTCATAAGTCCCTTTAGCATTTCTTGTAGGACTGGTTTCTTGATGATAAACTCCTCTAATTTTTGCTTGTCTGGGAAGCTCTTTATCTCTCCTTCCATTCTAAATGATAATCTTTCAGGTAGAGTATTCTTGGCTGGAGGTTTTTTCCTTTTAGCACTTTAAATATATTGTGCCACTCTCTTCTAGCCTGTAAGGTTTCTGCTGAGAAGTCAGCTGATAACCTTATGAGGTTTCCTTTGTTTGTAACTTATTGCCTTTCTCTTGTGGCTTTTAGGATTCTCTCTTTAACTTCAATTCTGGACATTTTAATTATGATGAGTCTTGGTGTGGGCCTCTTTAGGTTTATCTTTTTTGGTGCTCTCTTTGCTTCCTGTACCTGGATGTCTGTCTCCTTCCTTAGGTTAGGAAAGTTTTCAGCTATTATTTCTTCAAATAGATTCTCTGCCCCTTTGTCTCTCTCTTTTCCTTCTGGGACACCTATGACATGGATGTTAGTGAACTTGATGTTGTCCCAGAAGTCCCTTAGACTGTCTTCATTCTTTTCAATTCTTTTTTCTTGTAGTCATTCAGCTTGGGTGATTTCCTCTAGTCTTTTGTCCAGCTTGCTGATCCATTCTTCTGTATCATCTACTCTGGTTTTGAGTCCCTCTAGTGAATTTTTCATTTCCAGTATTGTTGTCTTCATTTCCAATTGGTTCTTTTTTATATTTCCAATTTTTGATGGTGATGTTGATGATGTTCTCACTGAGTTTATCCATTCTTCTCCCAAGATAAGTGAGCATCTTTATGACTTTTTATTTGAACTCTTTGTCAGGTAGATTGCTCATTTCTGTTTCATTTAGTTCTTTTTCTGGTGTTTTGTCCTGTTCCCTTACTTGGAACATATTCCTTTGCCTCCTCACTTTGCCTTTTTCTCTGTGCTTGTATCTGTGTATTAGGTAGATCAGCTATGTCTCCTGATCTTGGAAAGGTGACCTTATATAAGTGATGCCTTATGAGGCTCAGTGGTGTGCTTCCCTCTCATCACCAGTTTCAAATGTCCAGGAGTGACCCCTGTGTGGGCTATGTGCTGTAGGTGCCTAGTGAGGCTGGGCTGTCCCCCTGGCTGGCTGGTTGTATTTCTTAGCTGCATGTGGCTACTATGGGACCCTTCAGTCACTTTATTGGATGTGGGGGGCCCCAGCACAGTTGGCTGCAAGGTCTATTATCACATTCTTGTTGTGATTTTTCTGTTATGTGAGTAGGCCCCTAGCATGGCTGATTGTTAGGCTTAGGGCTTACCAGTTGCTGGAGGTCTCCAGCCTACAAGGCTCTTGTCAGCTCTCTGAGGATTGCATCTGAGTGGGGCTGGCCCCAGCCATGGGAGCATCCAATTGCTTCAGGCTTTGGAAGGTGGGCCGATCCCCTATGTGGCTGTTTGAGAAGCACAAGTCTGCTGCAGCTGACAGACCCCACTGCCCACAGGGCTACATAGCCCATCAACACAGTCCTTCCCCATGCATGCACCCTGACCCCCTAAAGTGGACCCAGTCATGCCACTGCAGAGGTCCCACACACTCCACCCACTCCTCACTGATACCCTGCCCCACAGAAGTGGACCCACTCCCCTGGCTACAGGGGACTCATGCACCTAGCCTATGCAGGCCCACCAGTTGCCCAAGGGCTTGCTGTTGGGTGGGGCCAGTCCCTAGGGCTGGCTGCCTGCCCTGGCTGAGCTGGATTAAATTGGTGCTCTGTGGGTAGGGCAGACCCTGGGCAGAGAGGCCAGGTGAAGGACTCCAATGGCATCTGCCAGTGTCTGTGTCATCATGCCTTGTACTAGGTCATGATAATGGCTGCCACTAATGTCTCAGTCCCTGGAGAGGTCTCACCTCTCACCGAGATGCACCCAGAGCCTATCAGGTGAGTCTCTTTTCACCAAAGGACTATTCACTTTTCTTTCTGGTGAGTTTATGTTGCTTTCTGAAATGGGTTAATTTGTGCATGGGCCCTCTAAGAGCTGGCTTTTTTTTCCTTATGTTTGATAGCTTTTCTAGGGGTATTCCCCATTGTTGTTAGTAGCCGGCAAAGCCAGATATTATGACACTCATCTCAGTTGTGCTGGGGCCAAAAGATGCTTATTGTGGTAATCCTCCCCTGCTCAGGTCCCCCACTCCTCCAGGGAAGGCTGCATACCTTTGGATTTCTCTCAGGCAGCCTTGAAGCCTTGTGAAGGTGGCTTTTTTTCTCTCCAGAAATGAATTTCTGTCTCTTCCACCTCAGTCAAGACTGTCCCTTGTTTCGGGGATTCTTTTTTATCCAGTTTTCAGTTCTCTCTCAGGGGTAATTTTTCCAAAAGTAGCTGTGAATTTGTTGTGTTCATGAGGAGGTGAGTTCAGAGTCCGCCTATGCCACCATCTTGACACAAACCCGTCTCCTACTGCTTTATTTCTAGTGATTTCCCACCTCTTTGCAAGCCAATTAACTCAAAGTGCTTGATAATACTATGGAATTCTGGATTCTAACTCACAACCAATGAATTAGAATCCTTAGGCAGGGATTCTGGGTTTTTAAAGCTGATTTTGATCTAGTCAGGTGGATTGGAATTTGGGACCCACTAGTATAACCCCCACTTTACTCTTGATAATGAATTTTCACATATTGAGGTATATGAAATGGGTAGCTAGTCTGGTTTAAACCTGATTCAGCCTGAACTAAAGGAGCCTTGTTTATGGCCTGTTAAATGTATATTGTACATCTGCTTTAACCATTAAAGATTAGGACGCATTAAACATTACCTCAAAGTAAAAGAATGTACTCTTTGAAGATAAGAAGGCATACTTCCCTTCCTATGACACCAGTATCAGTACTCCTGAAAATAATTTTCCTTTTCCAGACATCAAGGTCATGTTGACCTACTAACCTGTAACTAAATCTCTTTGAAATTTTGATGAATATGTATCCTGGGTGTGTTTAATGTATCTTCTTTGTTCTAAAAAGGCATAAAGCTGTACTGAATACCATGCTTCTCTGGAACACTTTCTTCCTTTGTGGAGACTGCCTTCCCAGGACAGTCCTCAGCGTGGCTCAAGTAAAACTCATCTTATCCCTCTTATCTATAGAATGGTTTCTATTTCTCTGTCTGTCTATTAATCTGTTAATGAATTTTTAATTTTTCTCTATCTATAAACTGTTAATCTCTTGAGGGCAGAAATTGTCTCATTCATTCATTCATGCATTCACTTGCTCACTCATTCAGCAGGCATTTACTGAGTTCCCACAATATATGAGGCACTATGCTAGGTACTAGTGGAACAAAACTGAACATGACACTCTCTTCTGGACAATCCATGGTATCACTGTGGAGACAGACATGAAAACAAATTGTTACAGAGCCATGTGCTAGGTGCTAAACTAGAGCTCTGAACAAAAACAGTGATGGGCCAAAGGAGAAAGTGACCAAAAGTGCTCAGAGGAGGCAAGAGACTTCAGGGAAGAGATTATGCTTGAGCTGGGGTTTTATATTCATGAAGGACAGAAGTTCTCAAGGTGGCCAGCATCATCAGCACCACTTGGGGACTTGTTAGAAGGCAAATTCTTGGTCCCCTCTCACACCTACTGAGTCAGAATCTCTGGTGTGAGCCCAGCAGTCAGTGTTTTAACAAATCCTCCCGGGGATTCTGAAGTATGCTCAAACTTGAGAAGCATTAGTCCAGGCATTTGCCAAGCAGGCAGGGTGAAAAGGAGTAGAGATTTTTAATTTGTGCAGGGGATCAGAACTGGCCATCCCAAAATGTGTCTCTTTGACTTTATTTATTTATTTATTTATTTTTGGTGAGTAAGATTGCCTTGAGCTAACATCTATTGCCAATCTTCCTCTTTTTTTTTTTTGCTTGAGGAAGATTAGCCCTGAGCTAACATCTGTCCGTTCTTCCTCTACTTTGTACGTGGGTTGCTGCCACAGCATGGCTGATGAGTGGAGTAAATCTTCACCTGGGATCCAAACCCTTGAACTTGGACCACTGAAGTGGAGCATGTGGAAGTTTAACCACTTGGCCGCAGGGCTGGCTTGATTATTTTTGAGAAAAAAAGACTCAGAAAGAAACTTTGACCTTCACCCTAACTGCCTAAAAGAATTTAGGGTAGAAGGCCTGTTCCAGGAAGGAGTTAATACCGTAAGATAACTATAGTATAATGTGGACTAGGTGTGGCAGACAAGGGAGGAAGCTAGCAAGGCCCATTTAATGAAAGTCTTCCCTATGTCTCATTGTTTTACAAGGTATGACAAACATTTATTTACCAAATATTTGCTTTTCCATCTCCATGTGAATTGCCTTCCTCTCCTTTGAAGTCCCAAACCACTACCCCCAACATCCTCCTTTGTCTTTAGTTGAAGATGGCATTTAAGGTGGTGGCTTTGGTCATTTTGGTGAGTTACTCAATTTTCCTGGGTTTCTCCCATGTATACATGGCACTAAATTTGCTCAATTTTCTCCTGTTATTCTGTCTCATGTCAATTTAATTCTTAGACCAGCCAGAAGACACTAGAGGAATAGTCGGTCCTCACCTACAATTGAAATATATCACTTTTTCCTGAAAATTAAGTTTAAAATTATATTGGCTTATAGGGCAGGATATATTTTAGGATCAAGTTAAATAAAAGAAATGTCAGCAACCTTTCCTCAAGAATTTTGAGATGATGTAGTCACATATGGGGGAAGGGAGAGCAGCTTGGTTCACCATGGGATTTTCCTTCATTACATCAAATGACATATAGTGAATGATCTTATTTATAATGTCCTCTGACAAGGTTTTCTCCAAGAATTCCAACAGCCTGTGGCTCTCACATTTTGGATTCTGACCATAGAGGAAAATGGTGTTATGAAGAGGGGAAAAAAAAAAAGAGTGTGGTCAATTTAAAAGACAGATTTTTTGCATAAAATGTAATTGTCAGGAGTCTTTGCTGAGTCTGGCCAATGCCACTCAGTGTACTTACCTTTTTCACATCATCGTAGAAGAGGTAGAGGACCCAGTGTTTGCCCTTTGCAGCCTGCTGCCCTTTCATGTGGTTATACCAGGAGCCATGATCCACTGGAAGAGGTAGGAGCACTATCAGTTCTCAGTACCAGGGCCAAACCCAAAGCAATGAGGTAATTTACCATCTCTTTGGAATAAGCTTCTGGAACTTTTATTCAGCTTATTTAGTGAAGGGAAGGTAGTTTTCTACTAATAAAAGCTGTATTCATCTTTACAGTTTAAAGCAGAGATTTATAATGTATATATGTTCACTATATGTGACTTCGCCCACATAGATCATTTCTTGGGACTCACTTTAAATCATTTAGGTATATGGAGATTCCTCAAAAAATTAAGGATAGAACTACCATATGATCCAGCTATTCCACTGCTGGGTATTTATCCAAAGAACTTGAAAACACCAATGCATAAAGATACATGCACCCCTGTGTTCATTGCAGCATTATTCACAATAGCCAAGACTTGGAAGCAACCTAAGTGCCCACCAAGGGACGAATGGATAAAGAAGATGTGGTCTATATACACAACGGAATACTACTCAGCCATAGGAAACGATGAAATCCAGCCATTTGTGACAACATGGATGGACATTGAGGGTATTATGCAGAGTGAAATAGGTCAGAGGGAGAAGGTCAAATACCGTATGATTTCCTTCATTAAGTAGTAGATAGTAACAACAATAAACAAACACATAGGGACAGAGATTGGATTGGTGGTTACCAGAGGGGAAGAGGGGAGGGAGGAGGGCGAAAGGGATAATTCGGCACATGTGTGTGGTGAGGGGTTGTAATTAGTATTTGGGTGGTGAACATGATGTAGTCTATGCAGAAATAGAAGTATAATGATGTACACCTGAAATTTATACAGTGTTATAAACCAATGTTACTGCAATAAACAAAAAAATTAAAAAAAATAAATCATTTCGGTAATAAAATATTTCACCTTGTGAAAAGTTGGCGTAAGTGGAGCCATTTTAAAATAGAGCCAGAGTAGTCGTTTCAGAAGAACTGCCTGCACGTCTCACTCCTTGAACCTCTGAACTGTTTGAGCTGGGCCGGAACTTTGGGTGGGGCCAAACCGACGTCGTCCTCCGCACAGCTGTGTGTAAAGCTAGCAAGAAGGCAGACATCCTGACCATGAACACTGATGGCTATGGACTCTCCTTCTGGAGGTGCAATTGCTAACCAGCCACGTATAGCTAAGGAATAACCTACAGAAGACTTTTTTCTCTTCCTCTTCTTTTCAAGGAATTACCCCTTCCCTTTCCCCATAAAACCCTCCTATTTCACCCTGTAATTGGGACAGTGTTTGGGTTTCTCCGGGAATCTGTGTTCGCTGAACTGCAATTCTTTGATTCCCAAATAAACACTTTGTCCCTTAAACTGGTTTCTGTTTTTGTAGGTTGACCATGTGTTCCCGGCAAATTGTATTTAGTTCCAGATTCAACTACTGACTCTAGTCTTAGAGCTGGAGTCCTCCTGCTGCCCTCCCTTCATAGCTGTGCTATGCAATTTGCAAGCGCACAGTTAGGAAGAGATGCAGCAGCAGCAGAGAGAGAGGTACCATTGAGGGGAACTTAAGGGCTTTGCCTACTTGGGAAACCTGGGATCAATTTCCTTTCACCAGTTTTATCAATTTTCATTCATTCATAGGGAAATGAATGGAAACCAGAGTTAGCTAGTACTGTATTTTCAAGTCATGCCAGTGATATTTTAGTGTCCCTGATAGATTGGCACATGTGGTAGCTTCCTGATTTTGGTTCTGGGCATAATTATAAAAATTATATTAGTATATTAAATATATAGTATATTAAATATAGTGTATATATGATGGTATATAAGTAATACTAAAAAAGTAATCTTTATTCAGTCTTTGCTATGTTGCAAGCATGGTGCAAAGTGGATGTGAACTTTGTCTGAAGGATGGTAAAAAACATTGTTCAGAGATGAAAAGTCCACAGATCAAGTAGGCAAATGAGTGAAATGTTATTTTCTGAATGAATCTGAGCAGAGTTGTATGTTTGTAGTTGACTTGAACCCTGACATGTATCATGCTGACTGATACATGGATCAGACAGAGTTCTCCAAAGAAATAGAACCAATAGGAGAACCAATAGGAGATTTTATACATATGTGATCTATTTTAAAGTACTGGTTCCCCCAACTATGGGGGCTGGAAAATTTGAAATTCATAGTGCAGGCCGGCAGCCTGGAAATTCAGGTAGGATTTGATGTTGCAGTCTTGAGGCAGAATTCCTTCTTTTCTGGGAAACCCCAGTTTTTGCTCCTAGGCTTTCAATTGATTGGATGAGGCCCACCCATGTTATCGAGGGGTAATCTTCTTTACTTACAGTCACCTGATGTAGATGTTAATCAGATCTAGAAAATATCTTCACAGAAACACCTAGATTGGTGTTTGATTGAATAATTGGGTACTACAGATCAGGAAAGCTGACACATAATGCTATTACAACATAAGATTTGAGAAGAATCATAAGAGAAGACTTGGACCCTTCTCCCTCCCATGCTTCCTCCTACCTTGCATACTCTCAAAAGTTCTCTGCATAAATATTGGGAAATCCATTCAATTGGAGTCTTATCTAGATTTGTAGTTTTTCTTATCATCAGCTGTCTCTCTTTTATCTCATTTGTTTCTGAAGAAGTTGTTCTGACAGAGTCCTCTGTCTTGATTCACCTGAGTGACATACTTGATGGAGATTATTTTTTATTGGTTTTTCCATAGATTTCTGTTTTATCCAAATTGTGTTAAGGAATTCATTTCATTTTGATCCTTTGTTTTTCTCAAGAGAATATGAATGCTGGTCAGGTTGGCTATAATGAATTCATGGGGGCAATGCAAAACACTTCCTGATTTGGGAATTTAATTAAATTTGATCAAATAAATGGATTGTCAGTAGGAACTCTGAAATATTTTTATCCTGACTTGTTGAAAATGTATTATTTTTGTCCTTCCCTCTCTATTTACTCCTAGATCAGGCAGAGCTATTAAGGGTCATCCAGTCCTACTTTCTGCTGGAAGGCAGCCCTTTGCTCAGTACACTGATAGATGCTTGCTCAGTGACAGTCAGATTGCCTAAGGACTGGGAGCTCTCAACATCACCAAGCAGTCATTTCATTCATTGGGAACTCTAATTATTTGAGAGACATTCATTATGTGGAACAGATATCATGTAATTTTCATCCACTTGTCTGAGTTCCTCCCACCACAATATGAAGTATAATGACATGTTATAATCTTTTTTCTACATTAAAGCCCTATGTAAAGGAGGTGAAGACAGTCATCACATCCTAAATCACCCCCATAACCCTCTAGTCTCTTCTTCTGTCTACACAGAGAACCTCTTCTTTTGTCAAACTTTTGAGATCCTTACCAATCTGATTTGACACCTGGTCAATTCTAGTGAGTTGCTTTTTTGACAGGTGTAGCCCTAAAGGGTTCAGTAGTGTCCTAAGCTGTGATCTCAGTAAGATCTACTAAGATGTAGTAAGGTCTACTAAGATGTGATCTCATTACTGAAGATGAGGGGCCACACCTGCTAATCTAATTAGAAGGACCTGCTAGAGAAGACCTCTAAGATTGTACATCATGGTTTATGGAAATGGCACCCTCTGTGATTGTGCAGTGCACAACTTTTACGGCTGTACACAGTGGCCCTGCAGCCCAATAACATAGTTAGATCGAATTAGCATGAAGTGATCCTATCACCTTCTGCTGCCCTACATCATTCCATACGAAATGTCTCCTCCTTACTGTAGAAGTCAATTTTTGAAACCCAAATCCAAGATTTGGAGATTTTTAGCTTTATCCCTACACTTATACCCTCATATGTCCCTCAGTTTATATTTGTATCCAATTTTGGGGAAAAAAAAATCTTCTACCTGTCTTTTCCAGTCCCCAGAACACTAAGACAGGACCTGGTCACTCAGGATGGCATTCAGTACCATTCTCTACCAGAATTCCAGAGGCCCTTCTCATTGTTAGAATCTGCTGAAAGATAAAATACCCCAAAGTCAGTTTGACTCACCTTTTCTAGACATGCATTTCTCACAAAATTCCTCCAAACTCTGAGGGTCAGGCAATATGAAGTCACTGTGTGAAGGCGTTAGTAAGACACCAGGCAATCTTCGGCATTTCTGGCCAGATAGATAATATGAAATTAAGGAGAGAGAAGGAAGCCAGAGAAAGAAAAATAAGACTGTAGTAGAGTGTTCCAATAAAATGATAACTACATATGTATGTAGAATTTTATACATTTTGTGATTTATTACTTAAAATATTAATTAAATGAACTGAGCTCATTCTTTGATCCTGCTACTCTGATGGACATGGGGAATACAGAAACAAGGAGAATGCCCTACCCTTAGAGTTGTCATATGTTATGCAGGAAGATGAACACAATGTTAGGACAGTACTGTAAATAATGACTGGAATATGATACACCAAGTACTCACAAGAGGAAGAAGTGGCACAGCATTCCTGGACATTCAGGGAATGACCCATGAAATGGTGAGTCTCAGGTGTATCTTGACAGGTGAATAAGAATTTTCCCAGCTTCACAATTGGGAAAGATTGGGGAAGGAGAAAACATTTTTGTACATACTATCTCATTTTACTCCCATAAATGTTAGGGTTAGGTAAGGAGAGAAGGGATATTCTCCTCCTTTAATTGATGAAATAATTAAAATTTAGAGAATTTGAGGGACTTTATGAGTCATACTTGATTAGTACATGATGGGGTCAGGCCTGCAAGAGAGAAATTTTGGCACTGAGTCCAGAGCTTCTTCATTACCTGGACAGTGCCTTGATATATTGAGACTCTCACTGAGGAATGTCTCAGACAGTGTTTATCAATGATTAGAGTGGTTTTGCTAATATACAATTTTTTTCATAGTTGGGTTGCTCTTGGCTTTGCCCTGGGAACCTAGGAAAAATAAGGAGAGTGGCATGGCAAGCTGCTGATTGGGAATTCATGATCATTCATTCAACAGATGCATAGCAGACAAGTAAGCTCCTACTATGTGTGAGACCCAGGCCCTTCCTTCAAGGAACTTGGTCAAGAAGAGGTAAGAACTCAGAGTCAAGAGAGGAAAGAAAAGAGAAAATTACAATACAGTGTGATGAATACAATGATGGGACAAACACATCCACACTTAGGCTGACATATGTAGGTGAAACTTATCCAGCCATAGGTGGTCAAGGGCAGCTTCCAAGAGTAGGTAGTATCTATGCAAATATCTAAAGATAAGTAGGAATTAGCTAAGTAAAGATGGGAGGATATGCTTGAGTCAGGTGAATAGCATATGGAAAGGTCCAGGATGTGAGGAAACATTGTGTTAAAGGACCTAAAGATTTTCAGGATGCTTTTGGCAAGAATGGAGAAGTGTGAAGAGATTCGGCTGCAACTGAAGCAGGGCCCAGACTGCCAAAGGCCTTGAAAGTCATATAAAGAATTTGGACTTGATCTTCAATCCATCTGTGGAAAATTTAAAGTAGAGAAATGTCTTAGTCAGGTTTGTGTTTTTGAAAGATTACCAACTACAAAGAAGAAAGGTCAGAGGTAGCAAGACAAGAGGTAGGCAGACAAATTGAGAGGCAAAAGAGAACAGTGACTTTTGGGTATAGGTGGTAGTGATTTAGTATATTGGATAGATTAGAAAGATCTGAAGGAATTGAGTGGACTTTGTGAGAGAGCAAATATGGAGGCAAGGGAGACAAAAATGACGACAGATTTCGAATTTGGCCAATTGGGTAGAGTATGAACATAGGGAAGTCTTGAAGAGAAGCAGATTCTACACTTTTGCTTCTGAGGCCAGGAGACTATCCTCTAATATTCTGGCAGAGCAAGGCAAAAGGTTTTACTTTAAAAAGGGTTTCCCTCCATTCTAGCTCCCCATCCACTCTGATTTATAACAATGCAGATTATTTTGGAAAATTTAGCCAAGGAGTTATCATGAAATAGGATCAGAGGAAATAGAATAGTAGAAAAATAGATGTTCACAGATTCAAAATTTATGTAATTCTTTATTTTTAAGGACCTTAAGTCTAGGAAAAATAGCACATATGTGATTTTGAAAATATCTTCAGTTACATACTTTATATCACCAGGCTAAGAAAAATTTGAAAAGTCAGCTCTTTTTACCTTGCAGTTTTGTTTCCAGAAAAATGGTGGTGTTAGGTGTAAAGGGAGGTGACTTTTTAAGACTCATGGTGATGGCATTTCAAGAGCTATCCCCAAATTTAGAAAAACAATTCATATTCTTCATTTATTCTTGTTACTCTTGGGAAATTCTTGAATTTACATTTGTGTCTTACACTAGAGTGATTTTATTTTGTATTTGTCCCTAGGAGAAAATTGAGACAATTGCTGTATATTCACAAAGATATGCAAAGCATCCCTTCCTTCCTATTCTTTAAGTAAGCCTTTCTTTATTTCATCTTATTCTTTGGATTTAGACTTTCAGGAGAGTTCATTAGCTCCGTCAATGAATTCTGTTAACGTCCATAACATACGCCCCTCCTCTTTTTCCTCTTCCCCTGTCTCTTTTCTTAGAAATCATTCCCATCCTTTTATAATAGCTCAAAATTAATTTCCAGCCCTTCCACTGATCCAAACACAGGAAGCCTTTTCAATCTTGTTGTGTAATACTCATCAGGTTTTTCTTTATAGGGAAATAATTCAATGAAAGTGTATCTTTCAGTAGAGGCAGCTCATTTGCGTTTTGCCTCATCACCATCATTTTGAATCATGTCTAGAATTTCCTGCATCCACATTGTACTTGAAAACATTAGAAATAATTCTTTAATTTTAGTCAATCGACCTCTCATCTTAAGTAACTAAATATTTTGAGAAAGACAGAAATATGAGAGCAATTGGACATTAAATTAATGTTGTGGAGGCAGAAAAGAGACATTCTGTTGTATTATACCTCCCCTTAGGTGTGAGGTGGTCACAAAATTTCGTGTGGGAGGACCTGGAGCAACTTTTCCACCTTTTATTATGAAAAATTTTTTTTTGAATTTTAATTTTTGTTATTTTTTAAATTTTTTGTTTATTGCAATAACATTGGTTTATAACATTGTATAAATTTCAGGTGCACATCATTATACTTCTATTTCTGCATATATTACATCATGTTCACCACCCAAATACTAATTACAACCCATCACCACACACATGTGCCGAATTATTCCTTTTGCCCTCCTCCCTCTCCCCTTCCCCTCTGAAAGATTTTAAACTTACAGAAAACTTGAAAATATAGCATAAAGAGTGGTCCAAACATTCAAATTTTAAAAATCATTTTGCATTATTGGCTTTAGCCTTTCTCTCTCTATCTAGATATATTGATCTATCTATCATCCATCTATCTATCTATCTATCTATCTATCTATCTATCTATCTATCTATCATCTATCTATCTATCTATCTATCATCATCATCATCATCGTCTATCTATCAGCTATCCATCTATCCATCCATCTATCTATCATGTTTGACTGAACCATTTGAAAGTAAGTTGCTGATATCAGGACACTTCATACCTAAAAGCTCCAGCATGTATCTCCCAAAATGACATTCTCCTATCATGTTTCCTGTATGTTTCTTGTCACATTTAATTTATAATGACTCTTTAATATCATAAAATCTATGAAGTTTTCTATAATTGTCTAATAATATAATTTAAAGCTTTTTTTTCAATTAGAGTTCATGAACTGTGTTAGTTTTGATGTTCTTTTTTTCTCTCTCAGCCTACAATCATCCTCTCATATTTTTTCTTCACAACGTTGATTTTCAAAGCGATCAGTCAGCTGTCTTGTAGTATCTCCCACATTCTGTTTTTTTCTGATTTTTTTTCTTGTAATAAGTCTAACCTGTTCCTCTATTACTCATATTTTCCATAGACCAGAAATTAGGTCTGGATTAGGTTCAGGTAAAACATTTTTTGGCAAGAAGATTTCTCAGGCAATGCTTTACATTTCAATTTACATCATGCCAAGAGGTACATTATGTCAGATTGTCCCACAGGTAGTGATACTACTTTTGATCATTTGGTTAAGTAGGTGACCCCACATCTCCCTTGCAAAAGTGCATATTTCCATTTGCTATTAGGAATTAAACTGTGTGGTGACACTTTGGCACCATGTGACTATCCTTTTCCCTCAAATTTTATCTAATTATTTTAGGATCCATTGCTGATACTGGCTGAACAAATTTTCTTTTCTTTTTTTTTAAAATACATCAAGAGTGTACAAGGGTTCCATTTTGTCCACACCCTAGCCAACACTTATCTCTCGTCTTTTAAATTTTTTTCCAGCTTCATTGAGATATAATTAATGAATAAAATTGTAGTATGTTTAAGGTGTACAGCGTGATGATTTGATATACATGTATATTGTTAAATGATTGCCACAATCAAGCCAATTAACACATCTATCACTTCACACAGTTACCTTCTTTTTTGTGGTGAGAATGCTTAAGTGCTACTATTTTGGCAAATTTCAAGTATATAATACAGTAGACTCCCTCGTCTACAGAGAATACATCGTTCCAAGACCGCCCAGTGGATGACTGAAACTGTGGATGGTACCGAACTCTACATGTACTATGATTTTCCTATACATACATACCTATGACCAAGTTTAATCTTTAAATTAGGCACAGAAAGAGATTAACAATAACTAATACTAAATTAGAACAATTATAACAATGTACTGTAATAAAATTTACTGTAGATCTTAGCAACCTCAGCATATGATTTTTTTTCTCCTCATTAAGTTGAGAACTTTCACCTTTTCACTTAAAGGCAGCACTTTATGGCTTCTCTTTGGCATAGCCAAACTGCCAGTATTGTTACTCTTGCTCTTTGGGGCCATTATTAAGTAAAATAAGGGTTACATGAATACAAGAACTGCAATATTGCTACAGTCAGTCTGATAACTGACAGACAGCTACTAAGTGACTAACAGATGGGTAGCATCCTCAGCATGGATATGGTGGACAAAGGGATGATTCATGTCCTAGGCAGGACAGAGCAGGATGGTGCAAGATTTCATCACACTACTCAGAACGGCATGTAATTCAAAACTTATGAATTGTTTATTTCTGTAATTTTCAATTTAGTATTTCTGGACTGTGGTTAACTGTGGGTAACTGAAACCATGGAAAGCAAAACATGGATAAGGGGAGACTACTGTACAGTGTTATTAACTATAATCACCATGCTGTACATTAGATCCTCAGAACTTATTCATCCTATGATTGAAAGTTGGTATGCTTTGACCAACATCTCCCTATTTTTCTCATCCCCTAGACCCTGGAATCCACCATTCTACTCTTTGCTTCTATGAATACGACTTTTTAAAAAAAGATTCCACATATAAATGATACCATACAGTGTTTGTCTTTCTGTGTATGGCTTATTTCACTTAGCATAATGCCCTCCACTGCCTGAACTAATTTTCATTGTGGGTTGCAAGTTATTAAATTTCTAAGCCCATCATTTCTTCTCTATTTATTAGGTAAATCTTATGTAAAGAATTTCCCTCCATTAGCTGGGGAATAACTACAATTCCTTTAAGTTCTTTTCCAGATACTTGTTATCTTCAATAGTGGTAAATAAGTTTTTCTTCCTTCTTTTTTCTTTTATTGTCATTTCTTTTACTGTCATTTCTATTACTGGACTCATAAGTTTTTTGAAATTAGCTTCATTGTGGTGAAAATTACATACAATAGAAAAAACTCATTTTAAATGCATAGTTTGATGAATTTTGACAAATGTGTACGTCCATGTAACCGTTACTGCAGTCAAGACTAGAACCTTGCATCTATTTGCAGTCAGTAATACCCCATCCCCACTTCTAGTCCAGGTAACCACTGATCTATTTCCTGTCACTATAAATTAGTATTGCAAATTCTAGAATTTCATATAAATGGAACCATACAATATATACTCAAGTGTCTGATATCTTTCATGAAACATAATGATTTTGGGATTCATCCACACTGTTGTGTGTATCTGTAGTTTATTCCTTTTTATTGTTGAGAACTGAATTTTATAGATATACTACAATTTGTTTGTTCATTCATATGTTGATGGCCATTTTGGTTGTTTCCAGTTTGGGGCTATTTTGAATAAAGCCACTATGGACATCTATGTAAATGTATTTGAGTGAATATAGCTTTTTATTTTTCTTGGGTCAATCCCTAGGAGTGGAATTGCTGGATTGTGTAGTAACTCCTGAGCTGTTTTTCAAAGTGGTTGTATCATTTTCCATGCCCACCACAGTGTGTGGAGGTTTCAGCTGCTCCACGTCCTCATCAATACTTAGTATTTTAATTCTTTTAGCCATTCTAATAGGTGTGTATTTCATTGTAGTTTTAATTCATGTTTTTCTCACAATTAATGATGTTGAGCATCTTTTTCAGTGTTTATTGATCATTAGTAGAGCTGTTTTGGTGAGATGTTTTTTCACACATTTTACTTTTTATTTTCTTAATGGGGTCTTTAGAAGAATAGAAGTTTTAACTTTGATAAAGTCCAGTTTATCAAAGTTTTCTTTTATGGTTAGTGCTTTCCATGTTATCTAAAATATTGTTTCTTAACTTAAGGTTTGAAGATTTTCTTCTATGTATTCTTCTGTAAGTTTTATAGATTTATTTTTTATGTTTATGTCTCTGATCCATTTCACCTTGATTTTCTTGTGTATGGTATTTAGTAAGTGTCAATCCTCTATGCCAATACCATATTGTTTCTATTACTGAAGTTGAAAGTCTTGAAATCATATAATTTAATCCCTCCAACTTTGTTCTTCTTTATCAAAAATATTTTGGCTATTCTAAGGCATTTGTACTTTCATGTAAATCTTAGAATCATTTTGTTAGTTTGTGATTGAGATTGCATTGAATCCATATATCAATTTTGGAATAACTGATATCTTAATAATATTGAGTCTTTTGATCTATAGTAATGGTGTGCCTCTTTATTTAGATATTTTAAAATTTCTCTCAGTAATTTTTTTATGTCTGAATCTTTTATAGCTTTTGTTAATTTTTTTCTTTTGTTAATTCAGGTATAGTTGACATATAGCATTATATTATTTTCAGATGTACAACATAGTGATTTGGTATTTGTATATATTGCAAAATGATCACCTCAATAAGTCTACTTAACATCCTTCACCATAGATAGTTACAAAATTTCTTTTTCTTGTGATGAGGACTTGTAAGATTTATTCTCTTAGCAACTTTCAAATATGCAAGGCAGTATTATTCACTTCAGTCACCGTGCTGTACGTTATATTCCCAGGACTTATTTATTTTATAACTGGAAGATTGTACCTTTTGACCCCCTTCACCCATTCATGCACCTCTCACTCTCCACCTCTGACAACCACCGATCTGTTCTCTGTGTCTATGAGCTTGGGTTTTTTGTTGTTATTGTTTTTTTAAATTCCACATATAAATGAGATTATATGCTAATTGTCTGTCTCTGTCTGACATTTCATTTAGCATAATGCCCTCAAGGTCCATTCTTGTTGTCACAGATGGCAGGATTTCCTTCTTTTTTATGGCTGAATAATATTCTGTTATATATATTAATATAATATATATAATATATATATACACACACATATCACATTTTCTTTATCCATTCATCTATCAATGGATACTTATATTGTTTCTATATCTTGGCTATTGTAAATAATGCTGCAATAAACATGAGGCTGCATATATCTTTTTGAGTTAGTGTTTTTGTTTTCTTCAGATAAATACCGAGAAATGGAATTGCTGGATCATATGGTAGACCTATTTTTAATTTTTTTCAGGAAATTCCATGTTGTTTTCCACAGTGGCTGCACCAATTTGCATTCCTACCAAGTGTACAAGGGTTCCCTTTCTCCATATTCTCACCAATGTTTGTTGTTTCTTGTCTTCTAATAAAGGCCATTCTAACAGGTGCGAGGTGATATGTCATTGTGGTTTTGATTTGCATTTCCCTGATGATTAGTGATGTTGAGCATCTTTTCATGTACCTGTTGGCTATTTATATCTTCTTTGGAAAAATGTCTATTCAGGTCTTCTGCCCATTTTTTAAATCAGATTCTTTCTTATTCTGAGTTGTACAAGTTTTTATGTATTTTGAATATTAACCCCTTATCAGATATATGATTTGCAAATATTTTCTCCCGTTTGGTAGGTTGCCTTTTCATTTGTTGGTTTCCTTTTCTGTGCAGAAGCTTTTCAATTTGATGTAGTGCCACTTGTTTATTTTTGCTTTTGTTGTCTTTGCTTTTAATTTCAAATCCAAAAAATCATCGCCAAGATCAGTGTCAAGGAGCTTACTATTTATGTTTTCTTTTAGGAGTTTTATGGTTTCAAGTCATGTCCAAGTCTTTAATCCACTTTGAGTTAATTTTTGCACATGGTATGAGAATGGTCCAGTTGCCTTCTTTTGCATGTGGCTGTCCAGTTTTTCCAACATTGTTTATTGAAGAGACTGTCCTTTCCGCATTGCATAGTCTTGGCTTCTTTGTCATAAATTAATTGACCATATATGTATAGGTATACTTCTGAGCTCTCTATTCTGTTCCATCTGTTTTTATGCCAATACTACACTGTTTTGATTATGATAGCTTTGAAGCAGGGAGCATGACACTCCAGCTTTGTTCTTCTCTCTCAAGATTGCTTTGGCTCTTCAGGGTTTTTCATAGTTCCATACAAATTTTAGGATTGTTTGTTCTATTCATGTAAAAGAGGCCATTGGAATTTTCATAGGGATTGCATTGAATCTGTAGATTGCTTTGGGTAGAATGGACATTTTAACAATATTAATTCTTACAATCCATGTGCACAGAATATTTTTCCCTTTATTTGTATAGTCTTCAATTTTTTTCATTTTGTCTTATAGTTTTCAGTGTACAGATCTTTTACCTCTTTGGATAAATTTATTCCTAGGTATTTTATTCTTTTGGATGTAATTGTAAATGGGATTGTTTTCTTAATTTCTCTTTCTGATAGTTCATTATTAGTATATAGAAATGCAACAGATTTTTGTATATTGATTTTTTATCCTGCTACTTTATGAATTTGTTAGTTCTAACAGTTTTTTGGTGGAGACTTTAGGGTTTTTTACATATAACATTATGTTATCTGGACATAGTAACAGTTTTACTTCTTTCTTTCCAATTTGGATGCCTCTTATCTCTTTTTCTTGCATAATTGTTCTAGCTAGGACTTCCAATACTATATTGAGTGAAAGTGGCGGGAGTGGGCATCCTTACCTTGTCCCTGATCTTAGAGGAAAAGCTTTCAGCTTTTCACCGTTGAGTATGATGTTAGCTGTGGGCTAGACATTGATGGCCTTTACTATGTTTAAGTACATTCCCTCTCTATCTTCTTTGTTGAGAGTTTTTATAGTTATTGGATGTTAAATTTTGTCAAATGCATTTTATGCATCTGTTGAGATGACCATATGATTTTTATCCTTCATTTTGTTAATGTGGTCTGTCATGTTGATTGATTTGTGGATGTTAACTATTCTTGCGTCCCTGGAATAAATCCCACTTGATCATGGTGTATGATCCTTTCAACGTATTACTGAATTCAGTTTGCTAAAATTTTGTTGAGCATTTTTGAATCTATATTCATCAGGGAAATTGGCCTGAATTTGCTTTTCCTTTGGAATCCTTGTCTAGTTTTGTTATCAGGGAAATAATGGCCAGTAAAATGAGTTGAAAGTTTTCCTTCCTTAATTTTTGGAAGAGTTTGAGAGGATTGATATTCTCTGAAAATTTGGTAGAATTCACCAGTGAAGTCATTCAGTCCTGGACTTTTGCTTGTTGGGAGTTTTTTGATTACTGATTCAATTTCCTTACTAATAATTAGTCTGTTCATATTTCCTATTTCTTCATGATTCAGTCTCGGTAGGTTGTATGTTTCTAGGAATTTATTCATTTTTTTCTAGGTTGTGCAATTTGTTGGTGTATATTTGTTCATAGTAGTCCTCATAATCCTTTGTATTTCTGTGCTATCAGCTGTAACATCTTCTCTTTCATTCCTGTTTTTATTTAATTGAGGCCTCTCTCTATTTTTCCTGGTGAGTATAGCTAAAGGTTTGTCACTTTTGTTTATTATTTCAAAGAAACAGCTCTTAGTTTCATTGATCTTTTCTGTTGTTATTTAGTCTCTATTTCATTTATGTCTGCTCTGATCTTTGTTACTTCCTTCCTTCTACTAACTTGCAGCTTCATTTGTTCTTTTTCTAGTCCCTTGAGGTATAATGTTAGGTTGTTTACTGGATATTTTTCTTATTGCTTGATGTGGGCAGTTTTTGCTATGAACTTCCCTCTTAGAATTCCTTTTGCTGTGTCTATTAAATTTTGGTATGCTTTTTTTCCCATTCTTATTTGTCTCAAGTGATTTTTTGATTTCTCTTTTGATTTCTTCTTTGACCCATTGGTTGTTCAGTGACATGTTATTTAATCTCTACATACAGGTAAAATTTCCAGTTTCTTCTTGTAATTGATTTCTAGTTTCATATTATATTCGTAGGAAAAGATGCTTGATATGATCTCAATCTTCTTAAATTTATAAATACTCATTTTGTGGTCTAACATATGATCTATCCCAGTGAACATTCCATGTGTGCTTGAGAAGTATATGTATCCTGTTGCATTTGGATGGAATGTTTTGTATATATCTATTAAGTCCATCTGGTCTAACATGTCATTTAAGGTTGATGTGTCCTTATTGATTTTGTTTGGACGATCTACCTATTTATGAAAATGGGGTATTATAAGTCCCCTACTTTTATTGTATTACTGTCTATTTCTCCCTTGAGGTCTGTTAATATTTGCTTTATATATTTAGGTACTCCTATACTGAGTGCATAAATATTTACATATGTTATATCCTCTTGTTGGATTGATTCCTTTATTATTATGTAATGTCCATCTTTGTCTCCTAGTACAGTCTTTGTTTTAAAGTCTATTTTGTCTGATATAAGTATAGCTATCTCAGCTTTTTTTTTTTTTGGTTTTCATTTGCATGGCATATCTTTTTCCATCCCTTCACTTTTAGTCTGTTTGTGTCCTTACATCTGAAGAGTCTCTTGTAGATAACATATAAATGGGTCTATTTTTTTTTTTTAAATCCATTCAGCCACTCTATGTCTCTCTCTTTTTTTTTTGTGAGGAAGATTTGCTCTGAGCTAACATCTGTTGCCAATCTTCCTCTTTTTTTTTTTCTTGAGAAAGATTAGCCTTGAGCTGAGATCTGTGCCAATCTTCCTCTATTTTGCATGTGGGTCGCCACCACAGCATGGCTTGATGTGTGGTGTAGGTCCACACTTGTGATCCAAACCTGCAAACCTGAGCCACCAAAGCAGAGTGCGCTGAATTTAACAACCATGCCATGGGGCTGGCCCCCACTCTATGTCTTTTGATATAAGAATTTAATTTATTTACACTTAAAGTAATTGTTGATAGGGTGTACTTATTATAATATTGCTAATTGTTTTATGGCTGTTTTGTTGTTTCCCTCTGTCCCCTTTTCTTCTTTTGCTCTCTTCCTTTGTGGCTTGATTATGTTTTTAGTGGTATGTTTAGGTTCCTTTCTCTTTATATTTTGTGTATCTACTAAAGGTTTTTCCTTTGTTGTTACCATGAGGCTTACATATAACAAGTTATATTTATACCAGTCTATTTAAGTTGATAACTTAAGCTTGAACACATTCTAAAGCTCTACATTTTTATTCTCCCCCTCCATGTTTTCTATTTTTGATATCATCTTTTTCATCTTTTTATCTTGTGTATCCCTTAACTAATTATTGTAGTTATAGTTATTTTTACTTTTGTCTTTTAACCTTCATACTAGCTTTATAAGTTATTAATTAACCACCTTTACTATATACTTACCTTTACCAGTGAGATTTATGCATACATATGTTTTCTTGTTACTAATTAGCTCCCTTTATTTTCTGCTTAAAGAAATTCCTTTAACATTACTTGTAAGGCTAGTTTAGTAGTGATGATTTTCTTTAGGTTTTGCTTGTCTGGAAAACTCTTGATCTCATCTTCAATTCTGAATGACAACTTTGCTGGGTGGAGTATTTTGGTTGGAAGGGTTTTTTTTTTTTTTTTTTTTTTCATCCTGTTGAATATATGATGCCACTCCCTTCTGGCTTGCAAAGTTTCTTTTGAAAAATCTGCTGACGGTCCTATTGGGGTTCCCTTATACATAACAAATTGCATTTTTCTTGCTGCTTTTAAGATTCTCTCCTTGCCTTTAACTTTTGATATTTTAATTATAATGTGTCTTGGTGTGGGTCTCTTTGGGTTCTTCTCATTTAGAACTCTCAGAGCTTCCTGGATCTGGATGTTGGTTTCCTTCCCCAGATTAGGGAAGTATTCAGCCACTATTTCTTCAAATAAGTTTTCTGCCCCTTTCTCTCTCTTTTCTCCTTCTGAGGCTGCTTCAATGTTGATGTTGTCCTATAAGTCCTTTAAGATATCTTCACTTTTTCCCATTCCTTTTGCTTTTTGCTGCTCTGATTGGGTGACTTCCACTGTCATGTCTTTGAGTTCACTGATCCTACTGCTGTTTCATCTATTCTGCTGTTGAACCCCTCTAGTGTATTTTTTAGTTCAGTTATTGTGTTATTCAGTCTGTGACTTCTATTTTGTACTTCTTATATTTTCTATTTCTCTGTTGAAGTTCTCCTTGTGTTCATCCATTCTTCTCCCAAGCTCAGTGAGCATCCTTACAACCATTATTTTGAAATTTTTTATCAGATAAATCACTTATCTCCATTTAATTGAGGAATTTTTTCTGAAGTTTTATGTTGTTCTTTTGTTTGGAACATATTCTTCTATTTCTTCATTTTTCCTTGACTCTTTGTCTTGGTCTCTATGCATTAGATAAAATGGCCACCTCTCCCAGTCTTGAAGGAGTGGATTTTTATAGGGGATAAACCTTATTTTTCAATCCTGTCCTAGCTCTTGGTTGTCTCTTAAACTTTGTGATTTTCTAAGAAGCTTATTTAATTTTTAATGGCTTCCAGTATTTGAAAGTGTGCCAAGATCTATCAGTGTCTCAAAGGGAAGGATCTTGTTAGGCATCTAGATTCAGGCTGATGGAAGCCAGATCTTCAGGCAGAAGCTTTTAAAGTGTGCAAATATATACAGTTCTGTGGGACTAGAAGCATAAACCTCACTTGCCACCAGTGCCAGTCTATCTAGAGGTGTCCTCTGGATGGCAGGTGCAAAAATCAGGGTGCCAGGTGAATGTATTAGCTTCTTTGGGAGAGATTCTGGTGATCTGGAGTGAGGCAGAGAGAGAGAGCACAAAGATAGCATTACTTGGCCTAGTTCCCTGAGAACACCTCCATAGGCCTTTAGAAGTGTGCCAAACCTGAAACCTCCCCTTCTAGCCAAAGCTCCAGAAGAAGCTAATAGACCTCTTTCAGAGAGGCCTGTAGGTTTATTTCAGTCTGCTGTCTGTGCAGTGTGCTGGGGGTGGTAACCAGCCAAGAATGTTCTCTTTGTTAAAGTCCCATGGGACCTAGCAAGCCCCCCCCCCCGGCTACCAGAGCCAGATAATTAAGGGGCATTCTCTGGGTGGCATTGGCAAACTGGGCACCAGATGCATATAAAAGCTCCCCTCTCGGAAATACTGGCCCTCTGAAGCATGGCAGAAGGAAAGCAAAAAGACTGTACCTGTTGGCTGGAGGAAGGCAGAGAGAGATTGCAAAGATGGCACCCTCTAGCCTGTGTCCCAGGAGAGTACCCCAGCAGTCTTCTAGATGTGTGATAGTGTTATGAGAGGTTCGGGGATTCGATTGGAGATGTAAAAGACACTTTCCACTCCAAACAAATGGACTGAAGGTATATTTTATTATATAGAGGATAGTAAAGGCGACAGTTTGCAAACTGATCCAAATAGGTCAAATATTAAGAGGGAAAAAACATCAGCCCAACTGGAAAGGGAAAACACCCACATCGGCTGAAGAGAAATGACACAAATCAACTGGAGAGAGAAACACCAGGTTGACCGAAAAGAGAACACATCAAATCACTTACTACACATCAAATCAATTACTTCACATCAAATCAGTTACTCACAACATCCACGCCCCACTGCCGGGAGAGCCCTGTCAATCGACGCGGCTGGGCAAGGATCACACGTCCTGGGCAACGTGTCCCTTCCACAGGTGGAACTCTCACCGGGGCTCAGTTTCCAGCAGTTTTTATACCATCAGTAATTTTCAGAGTAAGCAATTACAGAGTTTGCAGAGCAAGAATTTAGTGTTTCCATGCACAAATTGTTATCAGTGGCGTACGTGCACTGAGCCCCCTGGCTAACGTCCCAGCCCAGTAGTTGTGTACGTGCATTGTTCTCTTTGGTTATCGTCTCAGCCCGGCACAGATGGCCAGTCCATTCCGGGCTACGACGCTCCAAGAGCCTTGAAATGTTACAACTTGCAACTCTCTCCGTGGGAGAAAGGCCAGTTCCCGGGAAAAGGCCAGTTCCCACCACACAGAAAGCAGCACAAAAAGTATTTCTTTTTGTGCTGGTGGCTGTAGGTCAATGGAGTGGCCAAACATGGCTGTACTCATGTCAAGACAGATAGGTTAAGGGCCTGCCCCTCAGGCTTATGTTATAAGATAAGGAAATAAGCCTCTTTCACTTAAAGTCTTGGTGCCTCTCAGTCACCTGCTTCTGTACTGGGCCCTGGGGTGGCTGAGTCCAAGGACATGAGCCCTGTAAGAGTCATTTCTCAGTTTGTTGTAGCCTTGTGGATCTCGTGGACACGAGCCCTGTTGATTTTCAAAGCTAGATGTTTTGGCGGCTCATCTCTCAAGTGCAGGTCTTAAAAGTTGAGGTGCCCAATGTGAGGTTCAAACCCTTCACTCCTCAGGGTGAAGCTCTGGGTGTTTGGTTCCCTCCTGAGTGTGTCGCTGCACCAGGGGTGGGGCTTATGGGGAGACCGTGTCTCCGTCTTTCCTATCTGCTTTGACGTGGATTCTTTTTCCCTTGCCCCATGTGTAGGAGTTGCTCAGATAGCTTTTAGGTTTTTTTCCAGAGGAATTTGTTCCATATGCAGCTGTAGATTTGGTGAGTCTGTGGGAGGAGGTGAGTTCAGGATCTTCCTACATCACCATCTTGAACCAGAACTCCTGTTAATAATTCTTGTTGTGATATTATATAATCATTCAAGCTTGTGTATAATTATTATTTGCATGGTATAAAATTTTCCATTCTTTTACTTTCTGTTTATCATGGATTTATATATTTTTTTATTTTTTTGTGAGGAAGATCAGCCCTGAGCTAACATCCGTGCTAATCCTCCTCCTTTTTGCTGAGGACGACCGGCTCTGAGCTAACATCTATTGCCAATCCTCCTCCTTTTTTTTTTCCCCTCAAAGCCCCAGTAGATAGTTGTATGTCATAGTTGCACAGCCTTCTAGTTGCTGTATGTGGGACATGGCCTCAGCATGGCCGGAGAAGTGGTGCGTCGGTGCCCGCCCAGGGTTCCGAACACGGGCCGCCAGTAGCAAAGCGCGCGCAGTTAACCACTAAGCCGCGGGGCTGACCCATAGTTTTATATTTAAAGTATATTTAAATCGGGGTGTTTAGAAAATTTATATTTAATATAATTAGCTGCATAATTGGCCTTAATTCTACAATCTTGCCATTTGTTTTCTATCATCTTGTCTTTATTCCTTTGTTACTCTTTTCCTGCCTTCTTTTGGATTGACTGTTTTTTCAAATTTCATTTGGCTTTTTAGCAACACCTCTTTGTGTTATTTTTCCAGCAGACATTCTAAGGTTTATAGTATGAATCTTTATCTTATCACAGTCTATATTGAAATAATATTATATTGTTTCATGTATTATGTAATACTTTATAACAGTATATTTTTATTTCCTCTTCTGAGTCTTACTTAGGTCATATGTTTTAGTTCTACATGCATTATAAATTCTATAATGCATTGTTTTTAATGTTGTTTTAAACAGTGAATTATCCTTTAAAAATTTAAAAATGAGAAAAATTGTCTATTCTATTTACCCACATTCTTATCACATCTAATTTATTTATTTCTTTGTGTATCAGATTTAAGTTTTTATCTACTATGATTTTCTGTCAGACTAAAAAAATTTCTTTAACATTGCTTTAAATGCAGCTCTGCTGGCAACACATTCTCTCAGATTTTGATTGTTTGAAAAAAAGTCTGTTATTTGACCTTCACTTTTAAAGAATCTTTTAATCAGATATATATAATTCTAGGTTGACAGTTTTGTCTTTTCTCTTCACTTTAAAGATGTCATTCATTGTCTCTTTGTTCACATTGTTTTAAAAGAGAGGTCTGTGGCTATTTTTAACTTTGTTTCCCCCCACGCAGTATGTTTTTTATTCTATGACTATTTTTTAAGTATTTTCCCTTAAGTTTCTAGCAATTTGATTATGGTGAGGTTTGGTGTTTGTGTGTATATTTTCTGATAAGTGTTCATTAAGCTACTTGGATCAGTGGGTTCATAGTTTTCATCAAATTTCATAAAATTTTGACCATTTTTTTTTAATACTTTTTGCATCCTTTCCCTTTTATGGGACTCCAATTAGACTGCTTAATTTTGTTCCACAGATCACTGAAGCTTTCTTCATTGTTTTTTATTCTTTGCTTCAGTTCAGAGAGTTTCTTTTGCTATATCTTTGTTTTCTCATTGTTTCTCCTACAGTGTCTAATCTGCTCCTAATTCCATCCAGTTTAATTTTCATTTCAGATGTCGTACTTTTTTAGCTCTAGAAGTTCCATTTGGCTCTTTTTTTATCTTTCACTTCTATTCACACTAGGTTCAGGTTCTTCTTTTAAATATTTGAAAAAATATATAATAGCTGTTTTAGAATCCTTGTCTACTAATAACACCATCTCTGTCATTTCTGGGTCCAATTCCATTTACCAAGTTTTCTCTTGACTAAGGGAAACATTTTCCTATTTCTTGAGATATTGTGAATGCTAGGTTCTTGTGTGATAGATTTTTTTTGTCTTTCTTTAATGATTGTTGGTAGTTCATTATTGGGCAGTTAAGGTCCTTGTAGATATACTTGATTCCTTTAGGGATTCTTCTTCTTTGTCATAGTTCATCTAGAGTAGCTTCTACTCTAGAGGTGATTTGGCCATACTACTAAGGCATGCCCCTTTAGGGTTTCTACTGAATATCCAAAGTGTTCATGAGATCTCTCCATTCTGGCTGTATATTAATTTTTATTGTTGCTATAACAAATTACTACAAACTTAATGGCTTAAAACAACACCTGTTTATTATCTCAGAGTTTCTGTAGGTCAGAAGTCTGGGATTGTGGTTGGATTCTATATCTAGAGTCTTACCAGGCTAAAATCCAGGTATTAGCCAGGGCTGCTATTCTCATCTGGGGCTCTGGGTCCTCTTCCAAGCTCAAGTTTTTCACCGGAACTCAGTTCCTTGTGGTTGTATGACTCAGGTACCCATTTCCTGATGCATGGCTCTCTTCATATTCAAGCCAGTAACAATGCATTGAATCTTTATTATGCTTTTGAATCCCTCTGACTTTCTCCTCTGCCACATCTCCCTGCCTTCCTCTTCTACTTTTAAGGCCTCTTGTGTTCTATTGGGCCCACCCAGATAGTTCAAGATAATCTCCTTAGCTTAAGGTCAGGTGATTAGTAACCTTAATTACATCTGCAAAGTCCCTTTGGGCATGTAATGTAAAATAACCACAGGTGTGACACCAGACGACTAAGATCACAGGAACCAAAATTCTGCCTACCACAGGCTGGGAGGAACACAAAAATCTCAGCACTAAGTGATCTCTAGGGATTATTTGGCTGACAATTCCTTAGTATTTCCTTGCTTGACCTCATGAGTTTGACCCATATGAGTGCACTTTACTATCCAGCAATAGATTCAAGGGCTTCCCTATGCAGTTATCTGGAGGTATTTCTTTGTGTAGTTTCCTCCTCTCTAGTACTCTGCCTTGCAAATTACAGTCCTCTAAGCCTCTCAGAACTCTCATATTTGACTCCCATATCTGCTGTGACTTCTTTGAGTTCTCCCTCACTGCACCATGGTTCACGAAGTGTCTTGAGACTGAAAGCTGGGACAATTGTTCAATGTCATATATATTTTATTGTTTTATGTGGTTTCATATATTTTGTCCAGTTTGCTAGGTGTTTATGATTGGAGTGTAAGTCCCAACCAGTTCCTCCATCATGGCTGGCCAGGAGGTTTTTACTTACTGTTTTATCCATCAGTTAGAGGCATTGTTCTTTTGCATGCTCAAACTGTCCCAAGCTTGCCCAGTTTGAGCCCCTTCAAGCTGGTTCTTGTATTCTCCTGACATATCCCTCTATTAGTTTTTGAACATTTATTTGCTTTCTAGCAAACAACACAAGCTATACTTGCTTTGTATATTCCCTGTTCAGGACTGGGATCATCCATTCTCCAAATATCCCTGGTTTCTTTTGGTGAAGAATGGTATTTAGAAACCAAGTCCTGGGCATTAGGTGTATTCATTGCTACTGAGATGCGTCTAGGAATTTTCAAACAACAGACGTTTAAGGCATTTTTAATCAAAATGAGAGGGACAGAGCAGAAAGTTGCTAGTTGACATTCTCTAAGAACTTTGAAGGATTGGACAATCAGTGTTTGAATATCTAGGATGATAGAGAGATATGATGGAGACAATGGCATGTTTTAGGGAGAAGGCTGCCTTGGGTGAAGGTTTATGTTGAAAGAAAAGCATATCTCTTTCAATTTATTGGACCATAAATTTTATCTAAATCATTGATTCTCAAATGGGGCATTATCTGCCCCACTCTCAGGCCTTTAGAAATGTGTTTGGGTCATCAGGAGAGAGTGCTATTGGAAACTGGTACACTAGAGGCCAGAGATGATAAATGTCCTGCAATACTTAGGACATGTCTGCATAATAAAGAATTGTTCCACCCAAAATGCCAAGCATGCTTTTTTGATCAATACAAATTGTCCAATAATTTCACATCCACATATGGAACATTGTTATATGTTTTGACACACTTATCTGACTTTGGGTAAATTGCCAGAATAAGATCATCAGGTCTGGCTTGAAAATTATAGATATTATCCCACATTTCTTTTGATGTACTGGCAAAGGGACTCCATCCACTTCCAAAATGTTAAATTGTGTTGACTTCTTTCCCAGGTTATAAACATTCTTTTTAACCTGCTCCACTGAGACGAGGAATCTGGGATTGATATCGTCACCTCTATTTAAAATAAAATATGTTTTATGGCTCATGGTTAGGGTTTCCATCTTACTGCTGTGGATTAGGATGTTATAAAATTAATGAAAGCTAACAGACACAAAGTGCAAACTTTACATACTTTGTTTATTTAATCCTCACAACAGCCACATAAAGTAGGTAATATTATTTCTGTTTTTCAGATGAGGAAGCTGGGGTTTTTATAGGTTAAGAAATTTGATAAACATAAAACAACCTGCAATTGCTGCAGCTGAGATATACACTCAAACAGTCTGTTTCCCAGTCCATGTTCTAACAACCATATCACCTGTTGGATTAGTAGAGAAAATAATAACCTCATATATTGCTTCATAATTTTCAAAATGTCTTCTATAATCAGAAATGAGGCTATTGCAGTGAACAAATTTCAAAGCAATGGTTTTGAGGGACTTTGTAGAGTCGATTTTCTTGTTATTTCTATACTGAGAAATCTTCAAAAATAGGCTTATTACATAGAGTTTGTTCATTTATGGGATAATTTTTCAAATATCAGCCATAGGCTTACAGTGAGAAAAGCTCTCATGTATCCATAAAAGTTTTCTAACTCCAGAGAATTGAGATTAAGTTGGGGTATACCTGGAACATTTAATCCTACTGTTCACATTCAAGTCCTGTATCCCATTTGGAAGAGAAGAAAAGAATCCTTTCAGAATCAGTCTTATATTAGTTGTCAAAAAACAACCTATGTATTGAGATGAAAAAATGCAACATAAGTATTTAGGGTAAGGATGACACATTAAATGAAAAAATATATGAATATACAATGAATATACATACAAAAATATATGAATGTACAATGTCTTTCATATAGTAAATTTTGAACAAATATTAGTTCCCCCTTTCTTAATTATAAGAGGAAATATTAAACATGTGGCAAAATATCTAGAGGAATATATTTTTGTAGTTTGCTAATCAGTGTTCCAAGAGAAAGGGGTGCCATGGTGAGATAAATTTGGGGAACTGCTACGATATACAGAGTGAAACAGGTTTCCTCCTGCAGGATCTCAGAGACTTGAATTTAGTAATGGAGATTTTGAGTCCCTAAGAGAAGATTCTAGTTTGCAGCATTTCTAAATCCTGGAAATCTTTTATTTTTTACAAATAGAATTCTCACAGAATTTGCATTCTTTAGAACCTACAATGGGAAAATCTGGCCTTGGTATATAGAAAAGCAGAGGAGGACTCTAGTGTCATCATGGCCACCTGGGCTCACTCTCAACCTTTGCTCTTGTATTAAATCCAAAGAAGTATGCAAGATTTTATTTATTTTGGGCACCAGACTCAGGTACAGTGACCTTTTTTTGCTTTCATTTCAAGGTGTAGATGTTTTTCTCCCTGAATGTGGTATGTGCAATGTTTCGTTGTACTGGAAGCAGGCAAAACGTCAGTTTTTACTTCCATACATGTCATCCTCTTTAAAACATATAAATTTAAATATATGTAATGTGTTTTAATAAATTGAAATTGTACTTGTTAATACCAAATTATCCCATTTTTGGCAGTTGGAGCCTCTTCACGTTGGCTCCTGAGTTCTTTTGACATGATCTGAGTCATTGTTAACATCTTCCTTGCTGTATATTATGACAAGAAGTTCCAGGCTCATTTTGGAAAGTTATCATCCTAGACTAGGAATCAGCCATATCTCCAAGGAGCCCTAGCTTCTGTTTGTAGAGAAAGGAATATAGAGCCTCAAAATGTGTACTAGGCATTCTCATTGTTATTGTGTTCATTGGTTTTTAGGATCTTTCAGTGGTCATAGTTAAAAATATGCAGTTTTTGAGGAGGAAATCTTAATGAGTTCATACTCATGTTTCCATTTCAAATTTAGGTTTACAGGGTTTTATTTAACTACCTCAAACTTATATTTATATCACCTTACTTTTGTGCCAAAAGTCCTGGATCTAACAAACTTTTTTCCAAAATTAGCACAATTTTAATTATGAATACAGACCTTGACATCCTAAAGAAGATATTACTTATCAAATCCAATAGCATATTAAAATTTTATGACTCATTTAAGAATGGTTCAATATCAGAAAATCCTATCAAAGTAATTTACCATAATCATGAACTAAATAACTCTATCGTGGCAAAAAAATCAGCACCTCTTTATGATTAAGCAATAATAATAAAAATGATAACAACTAAAACCTTTCAGAAACTGGATTTAGAAGAATATTTCCTTAACTTGATATAGACTGCTTGAGAAAAAACCGCAGAAAATATCCACCTCATGAGGAAAGTCTAGATGTATTACCTGTAATATCTGCAACAAGATTTGAATGTGCTATAACTGCTACTGACCAACATGCTACTAAATCTCCTGAACAATGAGTTAGACAAGGAAAAAACATATAAAAACTACAATTAGAGAGACAATACTTATCATTTTCAGAAGATGAGAAAATCGACAGGGAAAACAAAACTCATAAATTAAAAGAACCATGGTAATTAGTTATTGTTACAAAGTTGTTGATTCATGATGATTGGCAGCCCAATCAATAGTGCTCTTCATAGAGATAATAACTCTTAAAATATAATAAAACCCAAGTAATATATATAAATATGCATAAATATTTGTAGAGAAAAATGAAACTTCAGGATTTAAAAAAGTACTGAATGAAACTGTCAAATTTTCCTGAGTTAATCCACAGATTGCAGGCAATCCCAATAAAAATTTCAAAAGGATTTGAGGTAAACTTGACAAGCTGTTTTTAAAATTTATGTAGAACAATAAAGGAATGTGAACAGATAAGACAATTTGGGAAAGAAAAACAAATCAGAGATTAATCTTCTTACCAGATATTAAGAAGTATTTTAAATTCATAATAATAAAAATTGTGAGCTACTGGAGCTGAGAAAGACAGATCAATGGAATGAAATAGCACCTTGAAGCAGACCCATGTAGTTATGGAAATTTGTAGATAAGAGTGGTGACGTTACAAATATGAGAGGCAAGAAGGCATTACTTTCTAAGTAAGTTGGGACAAATACTTCAGTATATGTAGAAAAATAAAGTTGGGATCTACTTCATAGAATACATAAAAATAAACTCCAGGCAAGAAGTCAAGATGGTGGTGTAGGCAGACTCTGAACTCACCTCCTCCCACGGACACAGCCAATTTACAAATACTCGTGGAAAAATTACCCCTGAGACAGAACTGAAAACTGGGTAAGAGGAACTCCTGCAACAACGGACAATCCTAACTGAGGTAGAAGAGGCAGAAACTCCCTTCTGGAGAGGAAAAGCGCCGCCTTCACAAGCCGACAGCGTCACAGCTGCCTAGGAGCAGCCCAAAGGTACGCAGCCTCCCTGGAGGCACGGGGCCCTGAGACAGGGAGCGGCCCCCCTGTGGGCATTTTGTGGACCCAGCACAATCGAGAGGAGTGGCAGACTATCTGACTTTGCCTGGTACTAAAACATTGGGGAATATCCCCAGGAAAGCTGGTTCCCAAAGACATTAAAACCGGCTCTTAAAGGGCCCACGCTCAAACTCACCCATTTCAGAAAGCAACCTAAAATCACCAGAAAGAAAGGTGTACAGTGCTTTGGTGAAAAGAGACTCACCAAAGGCCCTGTGTGCATCTCGGTGAGAGGTGAGACCTCTCCAGGGACTGGGACATTGGTGGTGACCATTGTTGTGGCCTGGTTTGGGTGTGCTGACACAGACGCCATTGGAGTTATCACTGGGGCCTGCTAGCCGAGGGTCTGCCCCACCAGATAGAGCACCGATTTAATCCAGCTCAGCCAGGGCAGGCAGCCCACCCTAGAGACTGGCCCCACTCAACAACAAACCTTGAGGCAACTTGTGGGCCGGCATAGATTGGTGACTGGATTCTCTGCAGCCTGGCAACTGAGCCAACTTCAGTGGGGCAGGGCACACACAAGGAGCGGGTGAAGAGTGTGGGGCAGTGGTGGTGTGTGTTCTCCCGCCATGGAGAGACTGGATCCGCTTCGGGAGGTCAGGGCACACACACGGGGCAGGACTGTGTTGACTGTGTGTGTGGACCTGTGGGCGGCAGGGCTTGTCAGCTGCAGAAGACTTGTGCTTCTCAAAGACCCACATGGGGGTTTGCTCCACCTTCCAAAGCCTGAAACAATTGGGTCCTCCTGTGCCTAAGGCCAGCCCCACCCAGCTGCAATCCTCAGAGAACTGACAAGAGACCTAAAGGCTGGAGGCTTATAGCAGTTGTAAGGCCCTGAGCCAAACAACCTGTCACACTGGGGGTCTACTCACTTAAAAGAAACACTGCGACACAAATGTGGTAGTAGAACTTGCAGCCAACTGTGCTGGGGCTCCCCACACCTGATAAAGAGACTGAAGGGCCCACAACAACTACAAGCAGCTGAGCATTACAACAGCTGGCCAGGAGCATAACTCGGCCTCCGTGGGTGCCTACAGGGAGAGCAAACAGACCACAACAGAAGGACACACGTAGCCCACATAGGGGTCACCCCTGGAACATTGAGAACTGAGGGAAGCACACTGCAGGTCTCCTAAGCTATCACTTACATAAGGTCACCTATCCAAGATCAGGAGACATAGCTGAGCTACCTAATACATAGACACAAACAGGGAAAGAAGCAAAATGAGGAGGCAAAGGAATACATTCCAAGTAAGAGAACAGGACAAAACCCCAGAAAAGGAACTAAGCAAAACAGACATGAGCAACCTACCTGACAGAGAGTTCAAACAAAGAGTGTTAAGGATGCTCACTGATGTGGGGAGAAGAACAGATGAACTCAGTGAGAATGTCAACAAAGAAATGGAAGATATAAAAAAGAACCAATCAGAAATGAAGAATACAACACTGGAAATGAAAAATTCACTAGAGGGACTCAAAAGCAGAGTAGAGGATACAGAAGAATGGATCAGTGAGCTGGACGAAAGACTAGAAGAAATTACGCAAGCTGAACAGGTAAAAGAGAAAAGAATTAAAAAGAGTGAGGACAGTCTAAGGGACCTCTGGGACAACATCAAGCGCACTGACGTCCGTGTTATAGGTGTCCCGGAAGGAGAAGAGTGAGACAAAGGGGCAGAGAATCTATTTCAAGAAATAATAGATGAAAATTTCCCTAACCTAAGGAAGGAAACAGACATCCACGTACAGGAAGCACAGAGAGCACCAAACAAGATAAACCCAAAGAGGCCCACACCAAGACACATCATAATCAAAATGTCCAGAATTAAAGATAAAGAGAGAATCCTAAAAGCTGCAAGAAAAAGTCAAGTTACATACAAAGGAAACCCCATAAGGCTATCAGCTGACTTCCCAGCAGAAACCTTACAGGCTAGAAGAGAGTGGCACGATATATTTAAAGTGCTAAAAGGAAAACACTTACGGCCAAGAATACTCTACCCAGCAAGGTTATCATTCAAAATGGAAGGAGAGATCAAAAATTTCCCAGACAAGCAAAAATCAAAGGAGTTTGTCACCAAGAAACCAGTGCTACAAGAAAGGTTAAAGGGACTGATTTAAGGGGAAAAGAGAAGACCACAAATAGGAAAAATTCTCTATTTCCATGATAAGAGGGTAATGGATACAAATGCACAAAAAAGAGGTTAGATATGAAATCAAAAATATAAAAGGAGGGAGGAGGGGAGTTAAAGAGTAGAGCTTTCAGACAGAGGTCAAACTAAAGAGACCGTCAATTCTGTATAGAAGAAGGAAGGAACAGAGAAGCACTACTAAAACACTGAGAAAAAAAAAAGTTAAAAAGTGGCAGTAAGTACATACTTATCAATAGTTACTTTAAACGTCAATGGACTAAATGCTCCAATTAAAAGGCATAGGGTGGCTGACTGGATAAAAAAACAAGACCCATATATATGCTGCATACAAGAGACACACTTCAGACCCAAAGACACTCATAAACTGAAAGTGAAGGGATGGAAAAAGATACTCCATGCAAATGGCAATGAAAAGAAAGCTGGGGTAGCAGTACTTATATCAGACAAAATAGACTTTAAAACAAAAACTGTAAAAAGAGACAAAGAAGGGCATTACATAATGATCAAGGCAACAATCCAACAAGAGGATATAACACTTGTAAATATCTACGCACCCAATGTAGGTGCACCTAAATATATAAAGCAATTATGAACAGACATAAAAACAGAAATAGACAGTAACACGATAATAGTAAGGGACTTGAACACTCCACTTACACGAACAGATAGATCATCCAAACAGAAGATCAATAAGAAAACATTGGCCTTAAATGATACACTAGAACAGATGGACCTAGTAGATATATACAGAGCATTCCATCCAAAAACCGAAGAATACATGTTCTTTTCAAATGCACATGGAACATTCTCCAGGATTGATCACATATTAGGCCACAAAACAAGTCTCCATAAATTTAAGAAGATTGAAATAATACCAAGCATCTTTTCTGACCACAACGGTATGAAACTAGAAATCAACTATAGGAAGAAAATCAGAAAAGCCACAAATACATGGAGATTAAACAAAATGCTACTGAACAACGACTGGGTCAATGAAGAAATCAAAGAAGAAATCAAAAAAATACCTAGAGACAAATGAAAATGAAAATATGACATGCCAGAATTCATGGGATACAGAAAAGCGGTTCTAAGAGGGTAGTTTATAGCAATACAGGCTTATCTCAACAAACAAGAAAAATCTCAAATAAACAATCTAACAATGCACCTAAAGGAACTGGAAAAAGAAGAACAAACCAAGCCCCCAATCAGTAGAAGAAGGGAAATAATAAAAATCAGAGCAGAAATAAATGAAATAGAGACCAAAAAAAACAATAGAAAATATTAATAAAACCAAGAGCTGGTTCTTTGAAAAGATAAACAAAATTGACAAACCTTTAGCTAGACTCACCAAGAAAAAAAGAGAGAAGGCACAAATAAGTAAAGTCAGAAATGAAAGAGGAGAAATTACAACAGACACCTCAGAAATACAAAAGATTATAAGAGAATACTATGAAAAGCTATATGCCAACCAATTCGACAATCTGGAAGAAATGGATAAATTCTTAGAATCATACAACCTTCCAAAACTGGATCAAGAAGAAGCAGAGAATTTGAATAGACAAATCACCAGTAAGGAGATTGAAACAGCAATCAAAAACCTCCCCAAAAATAAAAGTCCAGGACCAGACGGCTTCCCTGGTGAATTCTACCAAACACTCAAAGACGACTTAATACCTATCCTTCTCAAACTCTTCCAAAAAATTGAGGAGGGAGGGAAGCTCCCTAACTCATTCTACGAAGCCAACATTATCCTGATACCAAAACCAGACAAGGACAACACAAAAAAAGAAAATTACAGGCCAATATTACTGATGAACATTGATGCAAAAATCCTCAACAAAATACCAGCAAATCGCATACAACAATATGTTAAAAAGATTATACGCCATGATCAAGTGGGATTTATTCCAGGTTCCCAAGGATGGTTTAACATTCGCAAATCAGTCAACATGATACACCACATTAATAAAATGAAGAATAAAAATCACATGATCATTTCAATAGATGCAGAGAAAGCATTTGACAAGATACAGCATCCATTTATGATAAAAACTCTGAATAAAATGGGTATAGAAGGAAAGTACCTCAACATAATAAAGACCATGTATGAGAAACCCACAGCTAATATCATCCTCAATGGTGAAAAACTAAAAGCTATCCCTCCAAGAACAGGAACCAGACAAGGATGCCCACTGTCACCACTCCTATTTAACATAGTACTGGAAGTCCTAGCCAGAGCAATCAGGCAAGAGAAAGAAATAAAAGGGATCCAAATTGGAAAGGAAGAAGTGAAACTGTCACTATTTGCAGATGACATGATTTTATATATAGAAAACCCTAAAGAATCCACCAGAAAACCTTTAGAATTAATAAATGAATATGGTAAAGTTGCAGGATACAAAATCGACACACAAAAATCAGCTGCATTTCTATACACTAACAATGAGGTAGCAGAAAGAGAAATTAAGAATACCATCCCATTTACAATTGCAACAAAAAGAATAAAATACCTAGGAATAAACTTAACCAAAGAGGTGAAAGATCTGTACATGGAAAACTATAAAACAAATTGAAAGAAATTGAAGAAGACACAAAGAAATGGAAAGGTATTCCGTGCTCTTGGATTAGAAGAATTAACATAGTTCAGATGTCCATACTTCCTAAAGCAATCTATAGATTCAATGCAATCCCTATCAAAGTTCCAACAACACTTTTCACAGAAATAGAACAAAAAATCCTAAAATTTATTTGGAACAACAAAAGACCCTGAATAAGTAAAGGAATCCTGAGAAAAAAGAACAAAGCTGGAGGTATCACACTCCCTGATTTCAAAATATACTACAAAGCTATAGTAACCAAAACAGCATGGTACTGGCACAAAAACAGACACACAGATTAATGGAATAGAATCGAAGCCCGGAAATAAACCCACACATCTATGGACAGCTAATCTTTGACAAAGGAGCCAAGAACATACAATGGAGAAAAGAAAGTCTCTTCAACAAACAGTGTTGGGAAAACTGGACAGCCACATGCAAAAAAATGAAAGTAGACCCTTACCTTATACCATACACAAAAATTAACTCCAAATGAATTAAAGACTTGAATGTAAGACCTGAAAATATGAAACTTCTAGAAGAAAACATAGGCAGTACGCTCTTCGACATCGGTCTTAGCAACATATTTTCAAGCACCATGTCTGACCGGGCAAGAGAAACAATAGAAAAAATAAATAAATGGGACTACATCAAACTAAAAAGCTTCTGCACAGCAAAGGAAACCATCAACAAAACGAAAAGACAACCTAACAATTGGGGGAAGATATTTGCAAACCATACATCTGATAAGGGCTTAATCTCCGAAATATATAAAGAACTCATGCATCTCAACAACAAATAAACTACCAACCCAATTAAAAAATGGGCAAAAGACCTGAACAGACATTTCTCCAAAGAAGATATACAGATGGCCAACAGGCACATGAAAAGATATTCAAAATGATTAACTATCAGGGAAATGCAAATCAAAACTACAATGAGATATCACCTCACACCCGTCAGAATGGCTATAATTAACAAGACAAGAAACAACATGTGTTGGAGAGGATGTGGAGAAAAGGGAACTCTCATACACTGCTGGTGGGAGTGCAAACTGGTGCAGCCACTATGGAAAACAGTGTGGAGATTCCTCAAAAAATCAAGGATAGAACTACGGTATGATCCAGCTATTCCACTGCTGGGTATTTATCCAAAGAACTTAAAACACCAATGCATAAAGATACATGCACCCCTGTGTTCATTGCAGCGTTATTCACAATAGCCAAGACTTGGAAGCAACCTAAGTGCCCATCAAGGGACGAATGGATAAAGAAGCTGTGGTATATATACACAATGGAATACTACTCAGCCATAAGAAACGATGAAATCCAGCCATTTGTGACAACATGGATGGACATTGAGGATGTAATGCAAAGTGAAACAAGTCAGAGGGAGAAGGTCAAATCCCGATGCAAAGTGAAACAAGTCAGAGGGAGAAGGTCAAATCCCGTATGATTTCCTTCATTAAGTAGTAGATAACAACAACAGTAAACAAACACAGAGACAGAGATTGGATTGGTGGTGACCAGAGGGGAAGGGGGGAGGGTGGACAGCAAAAGGAATAATTCGGCACATGTGTGTGGTAATGGGTTGTAATTAGTATTTTGGTGGTGAACATGATGTAATCTATGCAGAAATAGAAGTATAATGATATACACCTGAAATTTATACAATGTTATAAAGCAATGTTACTGCAATAAACAAAAAATTAAAAAAAAAACAAAAAAACTCCAAACTTATTAAAGTCTAAAATGTGAGTCACATATAGAACCAGTAGGATAAAATGTGAGGGAATATCTTCATGATTTGCTAATCAGTTATTAAACAGAAACTATAACATGGAAATTTGATGGATTTTAGTAGAACAGAATTAAAAATCCTTGATTAGCTCTAGACTCCAAGGATAGACATAATAGAACAGAAGCAGAATGGGAAAGCATATTTGCTGTATCTCAAACTGACACACATTAATATCTAAAGTAATTAGGGAATGTCTCCAAAGAAACAAGAAATGAAGAAAACCCTAAAGAAAAATTGGTAAAACATATAAATAGGTATTTCATAGTAATATAAGTTTATAATACTGTAGAATTTAGGATTAAGAGACTCTCCAAGGATGAGGCAACCTGCTCTTAACTCAGAAGGAGATAACTTGTGGGTCCCCTGAGGACTGATGTGATTACCATCAAGGTTGGCAACACTTTGGGCCTTGGAAGTTCAAGGGTTTTTAAGACCTTTGATAATTATATTTCTAGAATTCCATTAGTTTTCTGTATCTTTCCTGGACTTTGTGGATGATGAGGGCAGTCGAGATTCTGAGTAAAAGGTAAAACTTTACAAATTTCTTCAAACATGATACCGTGAAATGTGTGCCCCTATTGTTGGACAGGTAAGTTGGGACTCTTCTAGTTGGGGATACAAAATCAAGTAAATTTCTTTCTACTGTTACAACCATAGCTCTCCTTCAGCAAGTTAAAGCCTCAGTCCACCCCAAGAAAAAACAACGAGCAGACTGTACTCACAGCCCACTTGTGTTCACAGAGGCCTGGAGATTTGGGTTCCTGTCTGTGTCCCATCTTTACAGTCCTGCTGAGACGGTGTCATTGGCAGACAGGACAAGCTCTGGAAACATCCTTGGCAAGATACTTAAAATTATCCACCTATGTTCCTTTAATATCAAGGCCAATGTGTCTCTGTTCTTGTCAGTAATCTTATGAAGCATTTTTTGTTAAACTTTACTTGCATTTGGCTATTGTCTTGGGTAATAGCAAAGCACATTGAGGTTCTTTAATTTGCCGTCAATTTTATAGTAGTTCCTATAGAAGTCAAGTATTCTTTTTTGTTTCTAAAGCATTTTGAAGATGTGGACTTGCCCCAAATCACATATCTCGTGTCCATATAAATATTCAGTCTTTTATCTTTGTCAGTTGTCAGGGTTGGCTGAGGGCAATTAAGCTAGCCACGTGAACTGATTTAATTTCTTTGAGAAATTTAAATTTCAAGGGTTAATTGAAGTTTCTGGTAGCATAGCCAGCACGGCAACTTTTAGTGATTTAAGTCGTTGTTGTTGTTTTTTTAAATGAACCATCAAAAAGCACAATTAAATCAGATAATCCAAGGAGTTTCTGTCTGGAAAGTCTGTAGGGTGCATGGCTAGTTACCTAACAGAGGGGAAGTAACCATGGGGTTTTCCTTCTTCAGGTGAAAGGATAAAGGAGGTTGGGTTTAGAGTGTTGCTGAGATAGACAGTGGTGTGTGAAGGGTAAAACAGTATTTCAAAGGAGATTAGGTCACCAGCTGAAAAGTGGTAAGTATTTTCTGTCAATAGAAGCTCTTCTTGAGGAATCTTATAGAACATTTTCAGTCACCAAAAATATAACTGAAAAAGAAAATGGAAAAGAATTAGACATGAGTCTTGAATCTATCTAACAGTAATATTAAAATCAAATAAATTTGGATTAGGGTGACCTAAAAGAATATAAATTTTATATGTTCTAATAATGTATAAACACTTTTAAGGAGGCCAAAAATAAACATATGTGTATTATCATTCAAAGAATTTGGATATTTTCTAAGTAAGACATAGATACCCTTTACTTTACCTTTATTCATAAAATGAAAATGAATTAGCCCCAATAAGTCTGTTCAATCTTGAAGTAACTTCAGTCTTTACTGATGATACCAGGTACTTGATTTTAGTTTTTTTCAATGATATAAAGCACATTGTTAGTTTCAATTGACATTTTTCAAGATAGAAAAATAGGCAATGGTTCTAGTAATTACTATGGACTCAAAATGTACTTAATAGTTTTGCCAGTTTACTTTTCCATTGAACAAATATTTTACAGTACTTATTCTTTGTAAACTTGGAGGTATAGTAGGCCTATGAAAGACACTGGGGATGAAGGGGGGAGCAAGATGCACATGGTCATTGCCTTCACAGAATATATAGTCTGGTTGTAAAGACAGACAATGAATAAGTAAATGGCAAAAAGTGAGAGTAGAGTCATGAAAATGGAAGCATCATGTGTTAGGAAAGCATACAGCAGGGACACAAAACAATGAGGGGTGGGGTCAGGATTGTTTTGCTGGAGGAAGTGACATTTGGTCTGAAAGCTGGAGGATGAATTTGTTTTAATCAGATGGGGATGAAATGGAAGTAGGTTCCTGGCTGAAATGTGGAAGTACATGCCACTCTCAAGAAATAAACGTGTACAGTTTGGATGAAGCATTGTCTAGAGAGGGATCAGAGAAGAGCATGACAGAAGACCACCAAATAATATCTTGGTAAAGTTACCAAATGTCAAAAATGAAACCAGAAAACACCCATTGATGATTAATCAGCTAGTAACTATGGGGGATTGGAATTTGTGAACTCAAAATATGTCTCTGCCTGAATGACATTTTGACCCCCACCCCCACTAACTGACCAAAGGAGTTTGGGATGGGAGGCGTGCCCCCAGAAAAGGCCATTACTATAGATATCTCCCGGTACCTGGGTGGGTTGTGCTAAGCCCATTCTTAGTTCTAGTTACCCTTTATGAGAGACATTTACATTTGTAAAGAAAATCTCCATTTGTAAAGGTATCTTCTTCCCTGCACAAGGAAGAAGGGGGGATGGCCTTACCTAGAAACTTATCGGAATGGAAAGTGAGGACTTAAATCTGCATGGTAAACTTGCTCATTGTTAACTGTGCTGTTTGCACAATGCGCTATTTGACTCCTACTAGGTTCCTATAGATGACATCACCCTGGAGCCTGGGTCACCATGGTAATGGGTGTTTGAGCTATTTTTTTCAGGAACTGAGCCCCTTGTCCACTTCAGGCCTGACTGAGACCACCAACCCATCAACTGGGCCCTTTTGACGGCAAGAGGTTGGAACTCCACCCTCAGGGCATGCTAATGCCACCATTCTGTGAAGATGTGTCCTACAAAGAAACATGAAGCCTGGCTGCACTTGTGCAGATCATCAATTACCTCATCTCTCCTCACCCCCAATCATTTCAGACCACCTTGCCCCCTTCCCCATAAATACCCCTGAGTCCCTATTTTTGGGGAGGCACATTTGAGACTTGTTCTCCTGTTTTCCTCATTGGGTTGCCTTGTGATTAAACCCTCTCTGCAATCTCCTCGACTCGGTGATTGGCTTTCTGGGTGGCGGGCAAAAATGGACCTGGTGCGGTAACAAAAATAAAGAACGAACTAAGTAGATCCAGCCAGGAAAAACAAGTCTTTCAGGAGAAGAAAAAATTGAGCTGGTCTTAGGTTTTCTTATTCCAATACCTAGTGCCAGAAGCAGTAGAGCAATGTCTGCAAAACTTTAAAGGGAAGAAAGTGCAGCTGAAAAATTTTATATGTTGCCATCTTGCACTTCAAATATGAGGAAAAGAAACAAAATGATTAAGCATATAAGAACTCAGAAAATTTAGCTTCTGGCCTTTCTTAAAAAACAAAAACAACAACAAAAAAATAAAACAAATAAACCAAACAAAACTCTTTGATGATTAAACCCAGCCAATAAGCCAATAAGAGGCAAATCACAATTCAAACTTGTTTATGGTGGCTCCATGGTAAAAGGACAGGTATCAAGAATTAATTCATTTAAAGATAGACTCAAGACTAAGTAACTATAAGAATTATGGTTAAAAATAAAAAAGTAGATGTTATATACCTTTTATAATGTAAAATCAATAACTTAACTAACAAAATTTAATGTACAAAAATGAATATGTAGGGGCTGGCCCAGTGGCATGGTGGTTAAGTTTGGTGCACTCCACTTTGGCGGACAGGGTTCACGGGTTCTGAGGCACAGACCTACACATCGCTCCTCAAGCCATGCTGTGGCAGTGACTCACATACAAAATAGAGTAAGACTGGCACAGATGTTAGCCCAGGCCCACTCTTCCTCACCAAAAAAAAAAAAAAAGTGTAATTAACAAGAAACAGACTCCAAGTGCTTAATATTTGTTATAATCTCGTTTCTTAACTTTACGAGGTATCTTAAGAATAATTATTGCTCGTGGTGATGAACATCTACTTTAAGTTCAGCAAGTCTTCTAGTTTCACTTCAGTTTAATAATAAATATGTATAGTATATTTTGTAGTTGTAGCATAATTCTATTTTTGTGACACTCTATCTATTCTCACCACTCTCTTCAATTTAGTCTATGACATCATCTAACAATTTCTAATGGTCAACTCTTGGCCATTATCTTACTCAAGTTATCAGCACTATTTGAAAGAGATGATCTCAGACTCCTTATTGAAACCTCATTTTTAGTTCTTGGGCAACGTTGTCTCCTGTTTTTACATCTACCCTCTCAGCCATTCCTTCTTGGGTTTTTTTTGTGATTTATTTTCTTCTTCCTGACCTTTAAATATTTAAGTGCCCAAGCACTCAGTACTAAATATCTTCTCTTTTCTGAAATCCAGATTCATATATCCAATTCTCCTACTGGGCAACTCCAATGGGATGTGTAGTAGGTATCTCAAGTTTAGCATATCTGGATCTGAACTCATAATTTCCATGCTTTGCTTCTCCTATTCCCCTTACATTTTTTCTGTCTTGGTCAGTATCAACTTTGAACTTCCAGTTTCTCATACCAAAAACCTGGAAGCCATTCCTGACTCCTCTCTTTTGTTCACACCCTACAGCCAATCCGTCATCAAACTCTGTCAACTCTACCTATAGCACTAAAGAGGGTCTCAGACTCAGATTGAGAAACTCACAAGACACAAAAGACTTTCCAAGCAGCAGGTTTTCTTAGGTTTGAGAAAAAACACAGGATGGGTTACAGAGCACGCACAGCTGTAGCATAGTAGAGATCTTGTGACTTCCTGGGGAAGCTTCCAATGATCCTAATCATTATGCATGGGTGTGTGCATGTCTTGAGAAATGAGACTAAGTAGATGTGTTCTACCTCAGTCCAGTGAAGCCATCAGCTCTGGGCTCCCTCAGCTTTAATACTTTGCTAGTCATTTATCCCCCTTCTTCAGTGCAGCTGTATTTCATGAATTACCAGTTATACAATAAACTATTCTGAAGCCAGGTACAATCTGCTCTGATAGTGATGCTCAGTACCTAGTGACCTCAGCGGAACGCTCATTTGCCTGGGATCTGGCATACTTCTATATATTCTTTAACTTAACATTGCAAGGAGTTTAACTAGTAGCCAAATAATCAGGTGTCTCAGAGGCTGAAGGAAGATTAGTGTCACTTGTATACTCTTTCTTTCATTCCAAAAATATAGTCAGACTATTTTTACATATGATCACCTGGTCTCGTCCCAAGCCTCCATTTTCTCTCTCCTGTATTACTGGAAGAGCCTGAAGACTAAGTACCCTGCTCTCACCCTTGCTCCCTATAGTTATTCTTCACACGACAATCAGAATAACCATGAAAGTATATGCCGGTTTATGTCCTTCCTCAGCTTAAAATCTTCTGGTGACTTTGTTTTCACTCTGAGTAAAATCCAGGGTCCTCACGGTGCCCCTGAGGTGCCCGGCCCTGATGCCGCCTGACCTGCCCCGGCACCTCTCTCCCCTCTGCTTGCTCTGCTCCAGCCACACTGGCCTCCTCTTTAGGACATGCCACACACTCTCATCTCAGGGCCTCTGCATTCCATGGAATGCTCTGCTCTCAAATAGCCTCACCTATGTCAGTCTCCACTTAAATATTTTTTTTTTCTTTTAGAGAGGCCTTCCCTGAACATCTTAGGGAAATAGTAAACCTGCTCTATACTCTGCTTTATGGTTTCTCCTTAGGGTTTATGACCACTTGAGGTCTCATGTATTTATTTGTTAATTTGTTATTGTTAAAGTAAACTGCCTGAGGGTAAGGTCTTGGTTCTCTTCTCTGCTGGTCTCTTCTCTAGTGCCTAGCTCATCACAGGTGCTCACTAAATATTTGTTGAATAAAGGAATGTGTTTGTAGCTCTGCTGCTAGCTCTCTGTATGCTTAGAGAAGTAGTTGGAATGGTGGTCACCAAATGTTGATGGTGCTTATATCTGGGTATTGGGATTGTGGGTGAATTTTAAATTTCTTAACTATACTTTTATACATTTAAAATTTCTCTAGGAAGGTCCAGTCTTAGAGAAGCCCCTCGTCATCAATTTTACCTCCAGGAACCCTACCAGGTTCTCACAGTGAGCAAGTTAAAGACACAATAAGGAATCTACAGATGGCTTGCATCTCCTTGCACTGGTGAGATTTTTTTTTCCTAGTCCATACTTCCACTGAGGGTGAAAATTTTTAAAGAATTCTGGCAAAATGTAGGGGTTTCAGTTCTAACCCCTGGACTGTTTGGGCCTAAGGTCTCATCTCCCGTGTCCATGTAGTCATTAAAACTCAAGCCTTCGTCCTTGCTACTCAAAGTGAGTCACTTGGGAGATTGTTGGGAAATGTGGAATCTTGGCCTGTCCCATTTACCAAATCAAAACTCTCATTTTAATGAGATCCCTGGGGCCGGAACACACCTTAAAGTTGGAGAAGAGCTGGTCTAGATGGTGAGAACAAGGAGCAACTGTGAATCTCTACCCCACATCCCCTTCCCACCCCAATTAGGACAGGTTCAGAAGCAGCTTATATACTTGCCATTGTGGCTTTTTTGTTGTTGTTTTTACTGGAAATTTCAGATTTCTCCCCCCCCCGTTGAGCTTAGATACTCATTTTTCAGTTTTTCTCTCCCCTTATGTGGGACAGGATGGCTAGAGTGGGCTGGAGTTGGGTACTTCCCTTCCCCCAGGTGGGATAGGGTCTGATAATACCCCAGCAGGTTAGGGTCTGATTAACCAGTTTCCCAGGGGAAGACCTTATTAAGAACCGAGTTCTCTGGAGTATTTAAAAATGATTCTTTTTCCACGCCCCCTGCTGAAAGCATGAGGGGATTTTTCTCTGATATTTATTGTGGGAATTTGGTTAAGCTCCTGGAGGTGGGGCTCACAATATTGTGATTTGGTCCCCCTGTAGTTTTTACCTCCAAGACTTGTCCACACTGATCCTCCAGCAATGCTTCGATTACAGTTCTGGTTTCCTGCCCTTACCCTGGCAGTTTCTGCTTGTGAGTCTCTGCTGGAATAAGATACGACTCCCTGTTTTGGCCTGTCTGTCTCTCTAATCCTGGGGCAGCAGTTTGCTCTGTGTTCTCCCCTCTATTGTGGATCCAAGAAGAGTTATTGATTTTTCAGTCTGTTCAGCTTTTCACTTGTTAGGAGAAAGTGGCAACTTCCAAGCTCCTTACAGGCAGAACCAGAAACCAAAAGTCTAGCTATTCATTTAAAGAGATGTTTGTTGTACATTTTCCTGAATTTCTAGGTGTTTGCAGTGGGAGGTTGCTCAGATAATCTAGATCGTCAAATTCTAGGAGTCAGAAGTCCATCTTTCTTTTTCGTAAGGATTTATTGCCTATCCATTCATCTACTTATTTGCTGAGCATCTACACTTTTCCAGGCTTAAAGTTAGGTTCAAGTCTGAGAATACAACTAGTAAAGAAACGGTTGTTATGAAAGAAGGACTAGTAAGAAGAGAGAAACCTAAGTAAGAATCCCAAGATCCTCTACTATTGTATATAATTATTTTACCATTTCTAACATGAAAGAGATGAAGTTAATAGACTACAAGAATTGTTGTTAAACAAAAAAAAGTACATTTCCATTTATATGTCTTTCTTGGAAAGAGCAAATGCCAGATATTACAACATAGGCAGAGAGTGTGCTGCTTGCAAATCTCTGCTAAAGGTTTTGTTTGTTGAGAGATTCTTTGACTTGGCTTTCTATATTTCTGCTTAGAAAATAGAGCAGTGATTGGGATTTCATATGCCAAAAATGTTTGCTCTAGGCAAGTGACTCAAGGGGTTAGAAAACCTCAAACCCTTACCCTTGGAATCAGTTGTTAAAACATATGCATGAGCATTCTTCCTTGTCCCCTACCCACTCACCAAGCAGGCCAGGTTGGCTCAGGACCAAGGATGTTCAGACTTCAAAATAGCCCCTCTCTGGCAGAGGACTGTAAATAAAGTGGGCAACAGTTGACTGTTACTAAGTGTTGTTTTTGATAAGCAATAAAGGTAAAAATCTTAAGTGTGGTTTCTGTTTGGTATCACAAAACTTCATTTCAGTCAATGAAAAGAATCCCTGTAAGACCTATCTTAGAGAAGGAAATCAATTCTAAATTTGGAAGGTTCTAAGACAAGGCTTCTCCATTTTTGTGTGCAATAGAACCCATCAATTGTCTGGTGAAATCTAAAGCCCTCCTGTACTGTACCCTCCAAATTTCTTATGTTGAAGCCCTAACCCTCAATGTGACTGTGGGGATAGGCTTTTAGGGAGGTAACTAAGGTTAAATGAGATCAGAAAGGTGGGTCCCTGATCCAATAGGACTGGTGTCCTTATGAGAAGAGGAAGAGACACTAGAGCACTCTCTCTTTTTCTCTCTCTCTCTCTGCCATGTGAGGACATAGTGAGAAGGTGGCTGTCTGCAAGCCAGGAAGAGAGTTCTCACCAGAAACCAAGTTGGCTGGCACCTTGATCTTGGAGTTTTGGCCTCCAGAACTGGGAGAAAATAAACATCTGTTGTTTAAGCTACCCAGTCTGTGATATTTTGTTACAGCAGCCAGAGGAGACTAATATACCCCCTTATCAAAAAAGGGTTTTAAAATGCATAATATAACTTGGATTTAATCTCAAAGGAAACTAACTGAAATATAGTTATTAAAATATTTCAAGAGAAGAGTGACATCACCAACATGGCACATAGGTGGTTCCTGACTTTGCTTCCTCTCACAAGAAGAACAACTAACAACTATTGTTAGACAAGACACCTTTGAGAGAATCCCAGAAAATGGTAGTGAAGCTGAAGCACCCCCCTGCACCGCAAAGACCAAGACAGACCACATTAGAAGAGTAGGAGGAATAGCTACAAGCTGACCACGTTACCCTTCCTCCAGGCTGGCAAAGCACCATGCTGAGAGGTCTCTTCTGAGCCTACTGTTCCATTAGTGGGAAAGGAGAGCCCAGCATGGATAGCTAGCTCCCTGAGTGTTGGGAGCCCCCACTCTGGTCTTGCCCCATGGAGATTGCAGGGGAATCTATGGGGCTTTACCACTGGAATCTGATTGTTATGGAGAAGGAGGGAGACTCTTGCAACAACCAGCACTCTGCATCTTGGCATGCCGAGTTCCTACCTGTAGCACCCAAGTAGTAATCCCAACCAGTGGCTTTGCTCATCTGCAGAATCAAGTCAATGGTGCAGTCTGACCATGGAACTTGGCAAGGTGCAGATCGGCAGATCTGTATTTGAGTCCTCAAATACAGAGAATTACTGGCTCTGGGGCATAGTTTATCCTTGAACAGGAAGGGGAGCTGAGTCATAGCCTGGCCCACTGCTGAGAGTACCTCCCAGCCCCACCCAACCAGAAAGGCTGGCAAGAACACCTGGAGGCTGTGTAGGCCAGCAACACTTGAGGAGAGTACAACAGACAGCGCTGATGCCCCAGAGCAAAGCCAGCGACAGGTGTGAAGGGTTACGCTGTTCTGTCCAGGCAGGGGAGCTGAGTCATAGCCCCATCCCCTACTAAGTGAAGCTCCCAGCCCCACCTGACCAGATAGCCTGGCCAGAACACCTGGTAAGCTGCATATCTCAACAACGCTTGAGCAGAAAGTCTGGCCAACAGAGCTGATAGTCTTCAGAGCAAAGCCAGTGGCCCTATCTGGCCAGGGAATTTGGAGCACAGGTTAGTTTGAGTCAAGACCATAAACAAAGAGCCTTACCAGCCTTGGACCTGCTTCTCCTGCTACACCTGGGAAGGGAAACTAATTTGTAGCCCCATCCATTGCTGAATACAGCTGTCAGCTCACCTGACCAGGGAACTTAACCAGAGGACATGGGAAGCTGCATAGTCTGTTCAACGGCCCTGCTTAGAGTGGCACTTGAACAGATAGCATAACCTGTGGCTTTCCCCTCTGCAGGCCAAAAGCAGTAGTTCCATCTAGCCAGAGAATTCAGTACATATTCTTGCCTGATTTGGGTCCCCAAACAAAGAGCTGTGCAGGCCTTGGGGCCCATTCTACTGCCCTGCCAGGGCAAAGAAGCTAATTCATAACTACATCTACTGCTGAGTATAGTACTCAGTACTGACCATCTAGTAAGACTGACCAGAGAACCCAGGCAACTATGGAGTCCATCCTACAGCCTTGCTTGGGCAGGAAACCAAGCCAGCAGTCCTATCCAACTTTTCTCAGCCTGTGGTAACACCCCATGACCTCAGAACTTGGGCAGTGGCCTCACCCAAAAACAGACCTGGATAGCAAGCCCCATGTGCCCAAAGATGCTAACAGAAGACAAGTCTCGAAATTCAAACTGAGCTGACAGGTGAAGAACTATCTTTGCCAAAGTGAACCTGTAAAGTCTGGAAGAGGAGACTGCTTCTTAAAATGTGCAGATACCAATGTAAGGAATTGAGGATCATGAAAAATCTGGTAAATATGACATCACCTAAGGAAACTAATAAAGCTCTAATAACTGACCCTAAAAAATGGAAATCTACAAACTGTCAGACAAAAAATTCAGAACAACCCTCTTAAAGAAGTTTAGTGAACTACAAGAACACACAGAGAGAAAACGAAATAAAATTAGGAAATTAATGCATGAAGAAAATGAGGAGTTCTCAAAGAAATAGAAACCACTAAAAAAAAAAAACCAACAGAAACCCTAGAGATGAAAAATATAATGATTAAACTGAAGAATTCAATAGAGAGCTTGAAAAACAGACAAGACCATGCAGAAAAAAGAATCAGTGACCTAGAACACAGTTACATTTGAAATTATCCAGTCAGAGAAGAAAAAAGAATAAAAAAGAGTGAAGAAAGTCTATGGGTCTTATGGCACACAATGAAAAGAAACAATATCTGCATTATGGGACTTTCAGATGGAGAAGAGAAAAAGAAAGGGACAGAAAGTACATCTAAGGCAATAATAGCTGAAGACTTCCTGGATCTGGTGAGAGAAATGGACATCCACATCCATGAGGCCCAAAGGACCCCCAATAGGTTGAACCCTAATAGGGCTACATTGAGACACACGCAATTAAACTCTCAAAAGTCGACAAAAAAGGATTTTGAAAAGAGCAAGAGAAAAGAGAGAAATTACATATGAGAGAACCCTCATAAGACTATTAGCAGATTTCTCGATAGAAATGTTTCAGAGCAGGAGAGAATGGGGTGATATATTCAAAATATGGAAAGAGAAAAACTCAACCAAGAATTCTATACCTATCAAAGTTGTCCTTCAGAAATGAAGGAGAGATAAAGACGTTCTTGAAGAAATAAAAGCTGAAAGAAGTTCATTATCACCACCCCTGCCTTACAAGAAATGCTAAAGGGAATTCTTTGAGTGGAAGTAAAAAGACACAAATCAACATCATAAAAAACATAGGAAAGTAGCAGAAAACTCATTGGTAATGAGTTATATAGTCAAAGTTAGATTCTGTAATATGGTAATGGTGATGCATTATTCACTTACAACTCTAGTTTAAAAGTTAAAAAATAAACACAGTAAAATAACTATAACTATAATAATCTGTTATTAGTTACACAATATTAAAAGTATGTAAACTGTAACATCAATAAGCTAAAATGTGAGGGGGAGGAGAAGTAAAAGCATAGTTCAGGAATTCTATTGAAGTTAAGTTGCTATTGGTTTAAAATAGAGTATTATAATTTTAAGATATTTTATGTAAGCCTCGTGGTAACCACAAGGGAAAAACCTGTAGTAATTAAACAAAAGGACATGATAAAGAAATCAAAGCATCTTGATACCAAAAGATATCAATACACAAAAAGCAGAATAAGAAATAAGGAACAATGGAGCTACAAAACAGCTAGAAAACAATGAACAAAATAGCAATAGTAAATCATTGACTATTAATAATTACTTTCAACATAAATGGATTAAATTCCCCAATCAAGAAACATAGAGTAGCTGAATGGATAAAAAAGCAAGATCCAACAATATTTTGCCTACAAGAGACTCACTTTAGTCTTAAAGACACATACAGACTGAGAATGAGGAATGGAAAAAGATATTTTGAGCAAATGGTAACCAAAAATAGTAGTGGCAGCCATACTTATATCAGATAAAATAGACTTTAAACTAAAAAGGTTAAAAAGAGACAAAGAAGGTCATTATATAATTTTAAAGGAGTCAATCCATCAAGAAGATATAACCACTGTAAATATTTACACACCCAACATCAGAGCACCCAAATATATAAAGCAAAAACAGAGCTAAAAGGAGAAATAAACAGCAAAACAATAATAGTTAAGTACTTTAGTACTTACTCTCAACAATGGATGGATCATCCGGACAGAGAAGCAATAAGGAAACAGCGGGTTTGAACAACACTGTAGACCAAATGGACCTCACAGACATATACAGACTATTCTATCAGAGGAAATACAAAAGTATCTAGAGACAAACAAAAATAGAAACACAACATACCAAAACTTATGGGATGCAGCAAAAGCAGTTCTAAGAGGAAAGTTCATAGCAATGAATGCTACATTATAAACAAGAAAGATTTCGAATAAACAACCAACTTTAACCTTAAGAAACTGGAAAAAGAAGACCAAATTGAGCCTAATGCTAGCAGAAGGAAGTAAATAACAAAGATTAGAGCAAAAATATTAAATAGAGAACAGGAAAACAATAGAAAAGATTAACAAAACTAAGAGTTGTGTTCTTTGAAAAGATAAACAAGATTGAAAAAGCTTTAGCTAAACTAACCAATGAAAAGAAAGGATCCAAACCAACAACATTATAAATGACAAAGGAAACATTAAAACTGATACCACAGAAGTACAAAGGATCACAAGAGGCTACTGTGAAAAACTATATGCCAACAAACTGGACAACCTAGAAGAACTGGAAAAATTCTTAGAAACATACACCCTATGAAGACCGAATCAGGAAGAAATAGAAAATCTGAGCAGATCAATTGCCAGGAAGGAGATTGAATCAGTAATGAAAAATTAACCAATGAAGAAAAGCCCACGACCAGATGGCTTCACAGGTATATTTTATCAAACATTTAAAACAAATTAATGTGAATCTTTCTCAAACTCTTCCAAAAAATCGAAGAGGAGGAACGCTCTCCAACTCATTTTATGAGGCCAGCATTATCCTTATACCAAAGCCAGAAAAGGATACTATGAGAAAAGAAAACTACAGGCCAATATGCCTGATGAATATAGATGCAAAAATTCTCGGTAAAATACTTGTAAACTGAATTCAGCGGCACACTAAATGTGTAATTCACCAATTAATCAATGTGACACATCACGTTAATAGAATCAAAGAAAAAGGATCATATGGTCATCTCAATAGATGCAAAAAAGGCATTTGACAAAATTCAATATCCAGTTATGATAAAAAGTCTTAACAAATTAGTTACATAAGAAACATATCTCAACATAATAAAGGCCATTTATGACAAGCCCACAACTAACATCAAACTCAATGGTGTAAGTTTTCAAGTTTTTTCCTATATGATCAGGACTAAGCCACTCTCACCACTCCTATTCAACATAGTAATAGAAGTTCTAAGCAGAGCAATCAGGCAAGAAGTAAAAAGTAAAAGGCATCAGAATTGGAAAGGAGGAAGTAAAATTGTCTCTATTTGTAGATGACATAATCTTATATATACAAAATCCTAAAGACTCCACCTAAAAACTGTTAGATCAAATCAATGAATTCAGTAAAGTCATAGGATACAAATCTAACAGAAATAATCAGTAGCATTTCTATACACTAACAACAAATTGTCTGTAAAAGAAATAAATAAAATGATAACATTTACAATAGTATCAAAAACGTTAAAATACTTAGGAATAAATTTAACTAAGGAGGTGAAAGATCTCTACTCTGAAACTACAAGACATTGATAAAAGAAATCAAAGAAGATACAAATAAATGGAAAGGTATTCTGTGTTCATGGATTGGGAGAATGTATATTGCTAAAATATCAATATTACCAACAGCCATTTATAGATGAAATGCAATCCCTATCAAGAGTCCAAAGGTATTTTTTTTATAGAAGTGGAAAAAAACAATACTAAAATTTATATGGAACCACAAAAGACCCTGAATACCCAGAGCAAGCCTGAGAAAGAAAAACAAAGTGGGAGGCATCACTCTTCCTGATTTCAAGCTGTATTATAAAGCTATAATTATCAAAATAGACACATAGAGCATAGACCAGACACATAGACCAACGGAATAGAATTGAGAGCCCAGAAGTAAACCCATGCGTATACGGTCAACTAACATTTGACAAAAGAACCAAGAATACTCAATGGAGAAAAGACAGTCTTTTCAATAAATGATGCTGAGAAAATTGGATATTTACATGTAAAAGAATGAAACTGGACCCCTAACTTACAACATTCACAAAAATTAACTCAAAATGGATTAAAGATTTAAATGTAAAACCTGAAACCATAAAACTCTTAGAAGAATACATAGGAAAAAGCTTTTTGACATGAGTCTTGGCAATGGTTTTTTGGAAATGACACCTAAAGAACAAGAAACAAAATCAAAAATAAACAAGTGGGACTACATCAAACTAAAAAGCTTCTGCACAGCAAAATAAAGGACAACAAAATGAAAAGACAATCTACAAATGGGAAGAAATATTTGCAAACCATATATCTGACAATGGTTTAATATCCAAAATACATAAAGAACTCATACAACTCAATAGCAAAATAACAAATAATCCAATTAAAGAATGGGCAAAAGTCCTGAATAGGTATTTTTCCAAATAGATATACAAATGGCCAGCAGGTACATGAAAAGATACTGAAATCACTAATCATTAGGGAAATGTAAATTAAAACCACAATGAGGTATCACCTCACACCTGACTCCTTTAAAAAAGACAAGATACAACAAATGCTGGTGAGGATGTGGAGAAAAGGTAAGCCTTGTGCACTGTTCGTGAGAATGTAAACTGGTGCAGCCACTATGGAAAACAGTATAGAGGTTCCTAAAAAAATTAAAAATAGAACTACTATGTGATCCAGCAATCCCACTTCTGGGAATATATCTGAAGGAAATGAGAACACTATATCAAAAAGATGTCTGCACCCCCATGTTTATAGCAGCATTATTTATAATAGCCAAGACATGGAAACAACCTAAGTATCATTGATAGATGAATGGATAAAGAAGGTGGTATATGCCACCTTCTTTAAATATAATGGAATATTATTCAACCATAAAAAAGAGGAAATCCTGCCGTTCGCCACAACACGGATGGAACTTCAGGACATTATGCTAAGTGAAATAAGTCAGACAGAGAAAGATGATTATGTATGATCTCACTAATATGTGGAACCAAAAAAAAAACAAAAACAAACTCATAGAAAAAGAGATCAGATTTGTGTTTACTAGGGGTGGGTGGTAAGGGGAGGGGGAATTGGATGAAGGCAGTGAAAATGTACAAACTTCCAGTTATAAGATAAATAAGTACTGGGGATGTAATGTACAACATGATGACTATAGTTAACACTGCTGTATGATATATGGGAAAGTTGTTATGTGAGTAAATCTTAAGAGTTCTCATCACAAGGAATAAAATATTTTTTCTCTTTATTTTTTTTGTATCTATATGAGATGATGAATGTTAACTAAACTTGTGGTAACCATTTCATGATATATGTGTCAAGGCATTATGCTGTACACCTTAAACCTGTACAATGCTGTATGTCAATTACATCTCAAACTGGAAAAAATATTTCAAAAATGTGCATAGCAATCTAAATGCTTCTTTATTAACATATTAAATAAGATCTAGAAGCAGGTCTATCACAACTACCATCATTTAGAAGTAGTCATGAACGTAAATGATATTTTATAACTGTTAAGTGATAAAAAAAAATCTTTGCTTTCTATTGGAGACAAAGTCACAGATACTGCTAATACTACTTTCGTAGTAGAAGGAAATGCTATATTTCAGTGAGGGATTAGTGCAAATAAAGAAATAAGTTTTTTCCTATCCATCTTTATAGATTGCCCTGAATTCTATTCCTGGTCCTCTAAGATAAGAGTGAGTAAACACTTTACAGCAAGTACAAAAATGACATGTATGCAAAAGGTGTGTACATGACAGAGTGGAAACAGATATGAGAAGCAGGTAAGCTGACTTGAGGGGATGCCTGCTGCAGGTGGTCATTCTTGAGCTGGAGAGAACAAGCAGGTTCCTAGAACAAGCAGATAAGTTTAAAAAGTGGGAACAGCAGTCCAGTGGGAAACGATCTGCAAAGCAGTCAGGTGTGCAAGGGTGGGCTGGTGTGGGTGACATGATGAGTGACATGTCACGGTGGGGGGGCCTCCAGGGCAAGTGAACACACAAGGGGGCATTTCCTGGATGTTAGCAAGGTACCTTGCTCTGCAGAGACTGACTGGGGAGTCCCCAGGAGACCCCCAGTCCCCCCCCCCACTGAGTGGGAGCTGCTGTGATGGGGGTGGGAGTCTCTGAGAAATCAGCAAAGAAGAGGCTTAAGGAGAGGAAGAGGAGCCCGGAGAGGACACTGACTGGGACCCTCAGAGAGGTGGAGGGGAGCAGGAAAGGGTGGCATCATGGAGGCCATGCGAGAAGGAAGTTCAAGGAGCCTGTGCATTCCATGGAGTCCAATGTTACAGAAACGGTAAGATGAGGACTAGCTATGTTTCTCTGTAAATAAGATGAGAATGCCAACGTGCCTGGGGCGCCTCTCTGGCTGAGGTGAGGAGTCAGTGAGCTGATGTGTGGGAAAGCACCTGTAAGTATGGAAAACCTGTTGGACAATGTGTAGAGACGTGTGGGACCTCCTGTGCTTGGCAGCTGTAATAATTACCATACTTCATATTTTCCAGCATTTTTGTCTTATTTGGTTTGAACTTCAAAACAGATATTATTAGTATTAAACCTATTTCATTGATTTTAAAATAAGTTCAGTTTTAGGCTAAATGATCAATCAAAATCAGGGTTAGACTTAGATATCAGACTCAGAAGCTCCTTGAAGCACTGATTTGCAATGTTGCAGTTGGGGAAGATGCTCCAAGACTCGGAGCATCTGTGTTCTGGCGGGCAGAGCCTTGTCCTGGCCTGGGTCAGATCTACCTGTCCCCAGGCCCAAACTCTGGTTTGAATAGGCTCTCTTCCGTGAAGCACTTTTCCATACAAGGTGCTCCAAGGCCCAAAGAGCTGCATGAGAGGATGAGCCAGCCCAGGGGGTGTACCTGAGCTCCCAGGAGAAAAGCCTTATGCCGGAGCAAAACCCTGTCGAACACGAGTTTGCCTTGCTGGTTGGTGAGGAGCTTCAGAGGCCTCTGCAGTCAGCTCTTCTTCTACTGCTGTCAGGTGTCCCAACTGCCTCGACACTAGGACTTTGTAATTGTCTTCACTAAACAATGAAAATTTCAACTTCGAATCAGGCCTTTTTGCTTACTGATATTAACAACACAATGGGCATCATTTGTTAATGACATGATCAGTTTACAGAAATACTTGTTTTAATTCTTACAGTAAACACACAAAACAGGTACCTGTTTTACAGGTAATGAATCTGAGACTCAGAGAGCTTGTCATTCACCTGATAAGTGACAAAGTTCAGATTTGAACCACGATCTGTCACCCTCCTGAGGTTAGGTTCTCAACAGTATGCAGGGCTCCCCTCTGGAAGAGAGAAGTTCTCCTTCCTGCTTGTGGCAGCTCTAGTCTGCTGCTACAGCAAAATGGAATCGTAGAACACAACTATTCTTCAAGTATTTCCTTTCATTCAACTAGTAAACCCTTCAACAGGGTTAGATTTTACCTAAGAAATTACAAAGGTGAACAACGTATTCCAGATCATGGTTTAGCTAGGTTTCTACCAAATGTGAAATGAATGGTTTTAGTTAAAGCCCCAAGTCTGAAGACCCCAAAGGCTAAGTCTTTGTGTGTGTGTGTGTGATGATTAATGAGAGTTGAATGTCCTCACTCTTTCCCATGCCCTCGTGGTCAGCAGGTAATCGAGTTAGACTTTTTTTTTGTTTTTTTTTTGGTGAGGAAGATCAGCCCTGAGCTAACAGCTGGTGCCAATCTTCCTCTTTTTGCTGAGGAAGACTGGCCCTGAGCTAACATCTGTGCCCATCTTCCTCTGCTTTATATGGGACGCCACCACAGTGTGGCTCGACGAGCAGTGCCTCGGCGCGCGCCCTGGATCAGGACTGGTGAACCTGGGGCTGCCGCAGTGGAGCGCTTGCACATAAACCGCTTGCGCCACCTGGCCGGCCCGAGGGAGACTTTGTAAAGCTGGTGAGGCTAACCTGATGACTCAGGGGTCAGAAGCAGCAGCAGGTTGTTCTCAACCAAAATCAGCTCGTGAAAACCCAGAGCCGAGTCCTGGGGACACCGTGCAAGGGCACAGCAGATGCACACTAAATGGACGCCCAGGCTTAGAACCAGAGTCTGACTTGGGCAGATGTGTTCAGATGGCTGGTAGGTGGAGAACAGGTGAGGAATGTTGCTGATTGTCCAGAGCTTTTCAGGCTAGGTGGAGGGTGTGGAGGGTGGGTGGGGTGTCCGGTTGGCTTGAAGGCCTGAAGTAGGTGGATCCCGGAGGAGCCCTTTGCACCCGCCGGCTTTGTTCTGCCTCCACCAGAGGCTCATGTTCTCCCGCAGCTGCAAATCTAGTCCTGGCTCTGCTGTCCTCAGTGACCACAAAGTTTAGTGGTCCCTGCTCCTCCATGTGTCTCTGCAAACAGCCTTTAAGAGTGTGAAGGAGCAGGTGCAAAGGGTGGAAAAAAGCCAATAATCCGTTAATCACCCCAGTGACAACCTTTGATGGGAGTCCCACGCATTGTACTAAAGGGCCTCCAAGGCCGGCTCCCAGGACTGGAAATTTCACAGTTAATTTGGCCCATCCCCTCTGTCCCTTGTGGAAGACATATCCTGCTCTTTCTTCCCCAAACTTGTAGTTAGAATCGGTTGAGGAGAACTTCTATTTTAAGAAACCACAAGGCCTGTAAAAAACCATGAATCCCTCATTTCACAATTTGTACGTGTGTGTGTGTCTGTGTGTGTGTGTGCACGCGTGTATATGTGTGTGTTTCTCCAGGGAAAGAATGTTGGAGTTAGTGGGCAAGAGAGTGTTGAGACAAACTTGTGGTTGTCAGTATTTGTACAAAATTAATTATATAAAATTCCGTATAATTGCATATGTCAGTCCTCCGTTTTGGAAAACTCCCAGACACTGTTCTCAAAGTACAATTTTAGTTATACTTTTGGGACAAAGTGATGCCTTCTTTCTCTCTTTCTGCAACTTAGTTCCTAATTAAGATGTGGTGGAACATAGACCTTCAGAGCACGATCTGTGAAGCCAAGTGGCTGAGCGCACAGACTGCTTTTCCATTTATTAGCTAAGACCTTGGGGAGGTTTCTTAGTCTTTCTATGCTTCAAGTCTCCCCTTAAGTGAAATAATAATGGTAATAATAGTAACCCTTCTGTTATTGGCTATTGTTAAGGTTTAAGCTACTTTTTTGTAAATTAGTTCTAAGGACAGTGACTTATATGTGAGTCACTTATAAGTCACTTACATATAAGTGATTTATATGTAAAGCACTTACAGCAGTGCCCAGAACAAAGTAAACAATATGTATGCTGATTAATGTTGTTTTTTTGAGGCTTTATGTTTATTTATTTATTGAGGTCACATTGGTTTATAACGTTATATAAATTTCAGGTGTACATCATTGTATTTCTACTTCTGTATAGACTGCATCATGTTCACCACCAAAAGTCTAGTTGCCATCTGTCACCATACACATGTGCCCCTTTGCCCCTTTTGACCTCCCCCAACCTCCTTCCCCTCTGGTAATCACCAACCTGTTCTCCATATCTGTGTTTGTTTATCTTCCACATATGAGTGAAATCATACAGTAATTGTCTTTCTCTGTCTGACTTATTTTGCTTTACATAATACCCTCAAGGTCCATCCGTGTTGTCACATATACACCACATCTTATTTATCCATTCATTTGTTGATGAGTACTTAGGTTGCTTCCAAGTCTGGGTATTTACCCAAACAACACAAAAACATTAACTTGCAAAGATATATGCACCCCTATGTTCATTGGTGCATTACTCACAATAGCCAAGACTTGATTGATATTATTTTTGTTTTGAGTTGCTGAGCTGATGATCTAATTGAAAATCTAATTGAGGTCTGTTTGTGAAAACTCCTGGGGGCAAGGGGAAGATCAATCTTTAATAGTTGCATTTATATATATATATATGATTTTGACTGTTCTGGCCATAAAAGGTGACCACTTTTCCTGAAGGGCTTCTTTACATGGTGAACACATCAAAACAGGGAAGAACATGGGGGCAAAAGGAAGTGCTATGAATTCCATGTGCCATCAAGGTAAGTGGGTTGCTCCAGCTAACAAGGACAGTCCCGGTCCAACTGGGACATATGGTTGCTCTGTCATGACAGAGTTGAGGCCAAGAGCAACTTTGATAACTGGCTCAGGGGGCTTGTGTAGAGAGGGCTTGGAGGAATCCTCTTGCCTTGAACAGGGTCTGTATTTGTCATAAAAACATCTCCTCGTGCACCATTGTTGTACTCTACCTTCTGTTTGAGGAATACCTGATGGTCTTGGGACCCAATGTGAGAGTGCCTTGTATTGGTGTTTTATTAACTTATGTTCTTTATTTTTAAAAACTTCTTGATAACATTTGAATTACCAGTAAGAAAATCCCTGAAGTGAGAATTAGTAAATTTTCACGTCTCTTTTTATTTTTAATATTTTATTTCAAGTTATGAATAAAGCTCTTTATGTTATTTTACCTTCAAATTTTCCTTTGGGATTGGTTGTGCTCCCTAATCCCAAACTCCGCTTCTCAACCTTGGTCTTGAATGATCTGAATGGATGTCACGACACTGAACACCAATGTGGATGACGTTCCGTGTCTGCAGGTAGATACCCAGGTCACTTTATCTCCCTTCTATGCACCGTCAATGGAGCAGGATTTGAGATGACACCAAGCTGTAACTCCCACTGGTCTGGCTTCCAGAAGACTCTTCTCAGCACCTTATGATTTTGAGTTGCTGGAACCACTGGCTGGCTTCTGCACTTCACCCGTGAGGATGTGAGTCAGGAGGTACCATGTGGGGTTATCAAAACTCAATTTATTGCACGTCATGTGGCTTCTGATGGCATAATCTATTCTCAAAGCCTGCCCAAAGTCCTCAAAGTTCTAGAAGGGATATTTGACTCATATAACCCGTAATCACCTGTCTAGGATCCCCATAGAGGCTATGTCCATGTGCTCCCTCTCCTGTTTTAAGGGCATTGCAATCATGATCTGTCTTAGGGGCATTGCAATTGTAATCTCTTTTAGGAGCATTGCAAAGCTTTTAATAAAGGCTTCAAATCTTATTTCTATTCTTTCACGTATTATCCAGTAGGTTGTTAAAAGCTAGCTCAGGTTAAAACTATTGACAGAGGAACTTTGAGCTTACAAACATTAATTAGCTGTTAGCAGATAAAAAGGTAAAAGATTGCATAAGTGTTAAAACACATGTTAAATTCTCTATATTTATTCTGTATCTTGTTATTTTAAAGTTGATTTTCTGCCCAGATCTGTTTGTTGGAGAGAAAAAAAAGCTTTCCCCTGGGGAATGTATCAGTTAATTTTGCTGTTAGATCTGCCGTTTCTTTCTTTATTTAGAAGAGGTTATGAGTCAGTACATTTGCTTGTGAATGTTTGTCATAAAAATTTTATCAGAATATTTTTGTTATGAGGACTACTTTGTTGAATTATTAGTTGTATAAAACTCTGTATGTTCACTTAAAGTTGTAAACTATATTCATCTTAAGATGTTGATTTTACCCATCTGTCGTGTGTTAATTAGTCTCTATGTGCTTATAGCTCTAACTCAACTTGTCTAAAAAGATTATACAGATTTTTAAAAATTGGAATAAAGCAAAAGGAATTAGTCTTTAGCCTCCTTGTAAACTTTTACCTTAAAAATAAAAATTAAGTGGCTCCTACAGGTTAACCTTAAAACACAATGGGAAGTGTCCATTTTCTTCAACACTTGGTTCATGCTCAGTTAATGGTCTCCTGAAGGGGTTAAGTTATGAAAGACTTTAAGGTAGAAAAAGAGAAATGAAGCTTTTCCCTAGGACAATGGAAATAGTATCTTCAAAACTGACTACCTTAATAAGCTTTTGGAAACTACTAATTTACTGCATTTCTAACCTTACTTCAATTTTGAAAACTTGGTTATTTTCATGGATTCCTCAAGTTTTAATCTTAATTGTTATGTAATGTTTTGGAAAAATAATTTATTATTCTTTCTATTTATTCTGTTCAGCTAAATAAGTTGTATAGACAACGTTAATTTTGTTAATTTAACAAAAACGTTAATTTTGCTAATTTAACAAAAACGTTAATTTTGTTAGGATCTTTGTCAATATGTTTGACACTTAGAGACTTATACTTTATGGTTTTGTTAAGTATATAGATTTACCTTTAGAGTCTGCAGAAATCTACGTATAATTGAGAAAGAGATTGCTTTAAATAGACTTTCCTTCTGGTTTCAAACGTATAACATCATATGCAATACGTTTGCAACAATATGCAAAGTTGTCCCTACTGAGTGTAGTGTCACCTGATGCATTTGTCAGTCATTAGAAATTCACTGAGATGGAACAGGATACAAATAGGTACAGAGCTCCAAACATATTTATTAACTGAACATTGAGAACATTCTATACCTTAATCATGCCAGATAATAAATATACTTCCCCATTTTTTTGTCAAATGAAGGGTAGGATCTTTGTTCCTTATCAGTGACTTTCTTTATCTTCTAAATATTGGGAAACAGTTTACTGTATAATTGAGTTTTAGGAAAAAAATGTATATGTAGTGATTTTTCCCCATGGAATACATTTCTGGGAAAAGAGTATGCTCTTTTTTGATAAAACTGGAATTCTTGTCATTTGTTTTATCCCTTTGCCACCCCACAGCTTCAAAATGCCCTCTCCTTTTATGCTTTCTACAAATTATTACCATAAATTAACTGGACACTGGTTTAAAAAAAAGCATGGATGTGACATTGGGCTTGTTTATGTTTTTAACTTTTCAATAAGCTTAGAGGTGTAGCAACTTAGGACAAACTATGGGAAGGGGAAAGATATAGATCCTAGTGTCATAAGGGACAGCATGTACTTTTGTTGGGAATTGTGTTTACCTTTTCCAGGACATATTATGCCATCTTTTTCCTTTTAATTTTTAAATTTTTGGAATTAATTTTTTTAATTTAAAAATTAAAAAATATTCAATTTAAATTTAAAAATTTAAAATTGAAACGTACATAACATGCAATTAACCATTTTAAAGTGTACATGTTAGTAGCATTCAGTGCATTCCACAATGTTGTGCAACCATTACCACTATCAAGTTCCAGAACATTTTGATCACTCCAAAGGGAAACTCTGTATCCGTTAAGCCGTCATTCCCCATTCCCTCCTTCCAGCAGCCCCTGGTAACCACTAATTTGTCTTCTTCCTCTATAGATTTAACTCTTCTGGATATTTCATATAAACAGAATCATACAATTCTAGGTGACCTTTTGTGTCTAGCTTCTTTTGCTTAGCATAATGTTTTTGATGTTCAATCAAATTGTACCATGTACTTCTTTCCTTTTTATGGCTGAAAAATATTCCATTATCTGTATATACAACATTTGTTTATCCAAAATCCATTGATGGACATTGGTTTGTTTCCACTTTTTGGCTAATGTGAACAGTGTTGCTATAAATGTTCATGAAGAAGTATTTGAGTACTTGTTTTGAATTATTTTAGGTATATACCTAGGAGGGGAATTGCCGGATCATATGGCAATTTTGTGTTCAAGTTTTTGAAGAACTGCCAAACTGTTTTCCATAGTGGCTGCCCCATTTTACCTTCCCACCAGGAATTTATGAGGGTTCTAATTTCTCCACTTCCTTGCCAAATACTTGTTATTTTCCATTTTTAAAATTATAGCCATTCTAATGAGTGTGAAGTGATATCTCGTTGTAGTTTTGATTTGCATTACACTAATGACTAATGAAGTTGAGCATCTTTTCATGGGCTTGTTATCCATTTGTTATTTTCTTTGGGGAAATTGGGAGAAATTTCTATTTGAGTCGTTTGTTAATTTTTAAATTGGGTTCTTTGTCATTTTGTTGTTGAGTTGTAAGAATTCTTAGTATACTCAAGATACTAGAACATTGACAGATATATGACTTGCAAATAATTTCTCCCATTCTGTAGTTTGTCTTTTCAATTTCTTGATAATGTCCTTTGACGCACAGAAGTTTTTAATTTTGATGGAGTCCAATTTATCTATTTTTAATTTTGTTGCATGTGCTTTTGGTGTCGTATCTAAGAAGCTATTGCCAAACCCATGGCCACAAAGATTTATCTCTATATTTTCTTCTAAAAATTTTATAGTTTTAGCTGTTACATTTTGGTCATTGATTCATTTTGAGTTAATTTTTGTATATGGCCTGAAGTAAGGGTTAAACTCCATTCTTTTGCATCCTCACCAACATTTTTATCTCTTATCTTTAAAAAGTTTGTTTTTTGCTGCAGAAGATTCACCCTGAACTAACATCCATTGCCAATATTCCTCTTTTTTTGCTTGAGGAAGATTAGCTCTGAGCTAACATCTGCACCAATCTTCCTCTATTTTGTATGTGGATTGCCACCACAGCATGGTTGACAAGTGATGTAGGTCTGTGCCTGGGATCTGAACTCGTGAACCCAGGCCACTGAAGCGGAGCATGTGAACTTAACCACTATGCCATGGGGCCGGCCCCATCTCTGATCTTTTTGATGATAGCATTCCAACAGCATTCCAATGAGGTGATATCTCATTATGGTTTTGATTTGCATTTCCCTGATGGTTAGTGATGTTGAGCACATTTTTACAATGTCTAAATTACCGTACCTTTGCAGTAAGTTTAGAATTCAGGAAATATGAGACCTCCAATTTAGTTCTTTTTTTTAAACCTCTTTATTGAGGTTTGATTGACATACAAAAAGTTGTAGATATTTAAAGTATACAACTTGATATGTTTGGAGATAAGTATACACCTATGAAACCATCAAACCATCATCACAATTAATGCCATAAATATGTCCATTATCTCCAAAGGTTTCCTCACACTCTCCTTTTTTTTTATTGTTACATTTGTGGTAAGAGCATTTAATATAAGATTTATACACTTAGCAAATATTTAAGTATACAATACAGTATTGTTAATTATAGGCCCTTTGTTGAATAGAAAATCTCTAGATCTTATTTAATTTGCATAACTGAGACTGTACCCTTTGAGCAACACATCTCCATTTCTCCCGCCCCCCTGCCCCTGGCAACTACTATTCTATTCTCTGCTTCTATATGTTCTATGTGCTTTTATGTGTTAGAAAAAAACTAAATGTTCATCAACAGATAAATGAATAAGGAAAATGTAGTGTATATACACCATTAAATATTAGTCAGCCTTAAAAAAGAAGGAGAGCCTGCCATTTGCAACACCGTAGATGGACCAGTAGGACATTGTGCTAAGTGAAATAAGCCAGACATAGAAAGACAAATACTGCATGATTTCAGTATGTGGACATAGTGTGTGGACATCCTAACAGGATGAGCTAACATGTCATTGTGGTTTTGATTTGCATTTCGCTGATGATTAGGGATATTGAGCACTGTTTCGTATACCTCATATAACCTCTAATAATCAAACCTAAAGAAATGGAGATCCATGAACTGCTTGACAAAGAACTCGAATAATCATCATAAAGAAGCTCAGTGAGCTATAAAAGAACACTGCCAACTAAACAAAATCAGGAAAACAGTACGTGAACAAAATGAGAAGTTCAATAGAGAAATAGAAACCATAGAAAAGAACCAAATAGAAAGCCTAGAGCTGAAAAATTCAATGACTACACTGAGAAACTTAATAGAGAGCTTTAACAGAAGATTTGATTAAACAAGAGAAAGAATTAGTGAACTCAAAGACAAATCATTGGAAATTATCCAGTTTGGAGGAACAAAAATAAAGAAGAACAAAAATGAATGAAAGATGCTCACTCTCCCCTCTCCTATTTAACATAGTACTGGAATTACCATGAGCAATTAGGCAAGAAAAGAAATAAAAGGAATCCAAATTGGAAAGGAAGAAGTGAAACCATCTCTGTTTGCAGATGACATGATCTTATATGCAGAAAACACTATAGCCTCTACAAAAAAAAAAAACCTTTTAGAACTAATAAGCAAAGTTAATAAGTTATGGGATACAAAATCGTACAAAAACCAGATGCGTTTCTATACAATAACAAGGATCTATCTGAAAAGCAAAATAAGAAAACTGTTTCTTTTACAATAGCACCAAAAAGAATAAAATACTTAAAAATAAACTTAACCAAGGAGATGAAAGACTTGCACACTGAAAGTATAAAATATTGACAAAAGAAATTTTAAAAGACACAGATAATGTTCATGAATTGGAAGAATTAATATTCTTAAAATATCCATACTTCCCAAAACAATCTATAGATTCAGTTCAATCCCTATCAAAATCCCAATGGCATTTTTTTACAGAAATAGAAAAAACAATCCTAAAATTCATTTGAAACCAAAAAAGACCCCAAATAGCCAAAGCAATTTTGAGCAAGAACAAATATTCACTATCTAGTACTTTACAGAAAAAGTTTTCTGACCTCTGACCTAGATATTTTGCGGACTTTGGACACTGGATCTGAGCTGACATTGACATCTAAAGCTCAAAGCGTCATCATAGCCCCGCATTCGAGTGCGAGTTTATGGGTGCCAGGTAATAACTGGACTCCTGGCTAGATTCCGGCTAAATTTTAAAGCTGGAATTTTTCTATACCCCGTGGTCCTTTTCCTGGTCCCCACATGTATAATTGGATTGATATACCTGTAAAATTGTATAGTCCCCACATTGGGTCCTTGGCCTATGAAGCAAGAGGGTCAAGTGAACGCCACTGAACCTACTTCTCTCCCATCATCCATCACCTGAGATTGGATGGCAGAGATCAGTACCACTTTCAAAGACCTTAAGCTTGTGGGGTGGGATGTGGTCCTTATCATATTTCCATTCAGTCATTCACTGTGGCCTGTGCAGAAGCAGAATGGATTCTGGGTAGGACTGTACACTACCACAAGCTCAACCAAATAGATGCTCGAAGGGCAGGTGCTGTACTAGATGCACTATTGCTGTTAGAACAATTAATACTGCTTTTGGCTCATGGTGTGCCACACTGAACTGTGGAATGTTCTCTTTTCTCTTTTGATCAGAACAGAGGCCTTATTTGCCTTCATGTGGAAAGAACAATATTTAGTGATAGTTTTGCCTCAGGGCTATGATACTTCTCCTTGCCTCTGTCATATTACGTACCAAAGATATCTGGTCCATCTGTATGTAGTGCAGAGCACCACACTGGTCAATTCTGTGGTGACATCATGCTGATTGGAAAGGACAAGCAAGAAGACATGGAAGTCTTGTGAAGACACATGCACTCCAGAGAGTGGGGAGATAAACCTTAAGGAGATTCAGAGACTTGCCACTTGAGTAAAATTTTTAGGGGTCTAGAGGTCAGAGGAATGCTGGAACATCCCCTACAAAATAAAAGGCAAGTTGTTGCATCCTGCATCTTCTACCACAAGGAAGGAAGCTGAGCACCTGGATGGGGTCAAAGACCCAAAGGGGTCTTTGGGTTCTGGAGGTAACATGTTCCACGTCTAGAGATATTATTCCAGCCCATATACTTGGGAACTTAGAACATGGCCAGCTGCAAGTGAGTCCTGAAGCAGGGAAGGGCTCTGCTGCAGGTTCATGCTGCAGTGGGCACCGCCCTGCCACTTGGTCTGTAAAAGCTATAGACCCTGTGGTGTTGGGAGTGCCAGCAGCGGGCACAGATGCAGTGAGAGAGCCACAATCCAGGCTCTGGTGTTATGGAACACAGCTATGCCATCTGCAGTGGAGAATTCTACCCTTTCAGAAACAGTTTCTGGCATGCTACTGGGCCCTGGTAAGTATGGGTCACTTGGCCATGGGGTGCATGTGACCACATATCTGGGATTGAGCACTGTGGGCCAGAACTGTCACACCCACCAAGTCACAGTTGATAAGCCCTGCAGCATCCCTTTGCAAGTTGGAGATATTACATTCAAGATAAGGCCTGAGCAGAACCAGAGGTCACTCTGATATAAAACAAATCCAGACTTTGGTAAAGAGAGACTCTATTCAAATGGACTATTGGAATAAGGAGAGGAGGACTGTTGCTACAGGAAGAACATTCTCGTCATGAGATTGGCAGGTATCTCAAAGGTCAGGCAGAAGAGGGCTTTCGTGTTATAGGAGGAGTTAACAAAACTAGAAAGAATTGGGCTGGGACAGGTGTTCAAGACTGTCTCTCTTTGCGGTCAGCCAATATTTGGGAGAGGTTAAAGAGGGGCTTTTCTGCATTCAAATACTGACTCAGGCTGACGGTGGGTCAAAGTTTGGGTCCTGTGGGGAGGAGAGAAGCTAAACTAAAGTTTGGTCAACTCAAAGTTTGTCAAGTATTTTGTTCTGATTGATCAATGGGGACAAAGATATCATCTAATCATTTATGAGACAAAGAATAGGAATTTGGTGGGTCTGCATCTGGCCTTATCCTAGCTAAATGAAGGGCTTATCCATGAGTCATATCTAAGACATATGACGAAGTGTCGTTCATTTCCTAGAACACAAAGGGTGGGGTGATTTCTTTTATCTTTCTTGTTTCTAGGGTCACAGGGCCTGGTTTAAGTTCAACATTGTCAGCACACATGAGTGAACTACATGAGTAGGGGTCCACACCCTGTGTCAGCCACTGTAGTTGCACAAAGGGTGCCTGCCCCAGGTTGAACCTGTGTCCATTTGGAGATGGGTTGATGGGGAAGGGATCTTGTATAACCAACTGAAGGAGGAGGAAAAAACCCACGCTCGGTTTATGAATTACTCACCTCTGAATGTGGGTGCAAGCCAAAATGGCCAATATCTGCTTAAAGCCACACTCCGGAGTAGCCTTTTAAGACTGGAGAGGAAAAACTTCCCAATGGTCTAACCCATGAGTGATGTACCTGCTCACTTACTTTCTGTGGAAGGAAAAGTGATTCAAGCTGAGACTGTATACAAATTCTTAAGCAGTAGTGGTCTGGCTGGTTGAAAGTGGAAGTGACACAAAATGTGAAAATTTTTGCATTGCGTATTACTCCTCCCCCTGCCCCCGAGAACATCTACCATGAAAGAGGTGCTGAACTACAAAGTGACAAATTACTGGGTCAGTGGACATTACTAAGCATTTATTGTAGGCGACCCCAGGACTGGTATAATGAGCACTGAACTCAGGGTGGCCATGGTGACAGGGATAGAGGCTATACATGGGCCAACAGCTTGGACGTCCACTTACCAAAGCTGATCTAGCTATCACCTCTTCTGAATGTCTAAACTGCATATAGAGACCAACATTCTCAGAGGAGAGCAACTGGCCACTTGGTGGTCAGCTGACTGCATCAGTCCCTTGAAGGGCCTTCCTTCCAACCTTGAAGGGCCAGTGGTTCATCCTCACAAGGAAAGGTAACTATTACAGGCTTGAGTTTGTCTTTTCCACCCACAGAGCCTTAGCCAGCACCACTACAGAATGCTTGGCCCATAGGCATGGAATCCTACAGTATAACATTTGATCAGGGAACCAATTTCACAGTGAAGAAGGCTCATAGGATTCACCATCCAGAAGCAGCTGGCCTCACAGAGTAGTGGAATGGCCTACTGAAGGCACAGCTGAACTACCAGCTTGGAGTCAATACTCTGCAAGGATAGGTGCCATCTTTCAGGATGCAGTGTGTACATTAAATCAGAGACCTTCTTATAGCTCTGTGTCCCCAGGAGGAAGAAGGCAGGGTTCCAGGAACCTGAAGGTAGAAGCAGAAGTGGCCCCATTCACCATCACACACTATGCAAAGAGAGTCAGAGAACCTTTGTCCATCCCAGGAGTCTGCAGGTAGACACAGCCTTCCTAACAATGATTTCAGCCAATAATGATTGAGTGTTATTACAATACTCAGATCTGGAGGTCTGGAGACCCTGTGCCTAGCCCTTGCATGCAGCATCTCATCTGGTCTTCACTATGACTTCCCAATGTTAACACAATTCTTCTTCTCACTTTACAAATTGAGGAAACTAAAGCTCAGAAAGGCAATGAGCTTGTGGAAGGTAATGAAGCTAATTACGTAAGGAAGCCAGAGCTCTGTCTTGGGTCTGTCATTCTCCGGAGCCACAGCTCTTAGTTACCATCAATATTGTATACAAAACATTAGCAATTTGGTGACAAACTATCCTGGCGTGCCCGGGACTGAGGGTTTTTGCCAGATGCAGAAATTTCAGTGTTAAAACTGGGAAGGTCCTGGCAAACAGGGATGTGCTGATCACTATTTTGCAGAGTGTAAAGCTTATAATAAGTGCTCAAAAAATGGTGATAATTGTTATTGTTAGTGAGTATAGCTTTAGAAATCTTTGACTAGATTTATTAGAAGTAAACCTTGGAAAAACAATGAATGGCATATCACAGTTGTAATGGAGGCCTGAACTTGACCACTGAAGTGGGAAGTCCTGCAGAGATCGAGCTGAAAATTGGATGCTGGTTCTAGAAGGGGAAGAATTCTGAAAACTTTGATGGAACAGTTCTGGGCCATCCTTGACATAATCAATTCAGGTAAGGGGAATACTCTTTCTCAGAGTTCTTAGTTAAATTTGAGGCATATTTAAGGGGAACAAGGGGTCTCCCACCTGTGAAGATGGTTATAATCATGGCTCCCAATGAAGCATGACTTCCTATGTCTTTTGCTGCTCCTCCCATCGAGTGGTAGAACCTATTTTTCCATCCCTTTGAGTATGGGATGGCCTGTGGCTTGCTTTAACTTATAGAACATGATAGAAGCAATGTTGTGTGACTGTCAGAATCTAGGTCTTAAGAGGCCTTGCAGCTTCTATTTAGAACCTCTTAGAATGCTCAGATCAACATCCTGTGAAGAAGCCCAGTCTAGCCTGTAGGAGGATAAGAGGCCATGGGGAGGAAAACTGAAGTGCCAGCACCAATTGCTAGATGTGTGAAGGAGACCACTTTGGTCCCACCCAGCTGCATGAGTGACGCCAGGTAAGACCCACAGAACTGCCCATATTGCCAACTCACAGAATCATGAAAAAAATAATAAATTGTTTTAAGCCACTATGCTCTGGAAGTAGTTTGTTGTACAGCAGTAGATAATTGAACTATCACTTGTTGTCTATCAACATTGGGGGAATGTGGGTATGTCAGTAATTCATCTATTATTCCTAGCTTCAACTCACTGTTCTATATTCTGTTTTGTAATACTGTAACTGGGACTCTGCAGTCACATTTCTGCTTTGCCAGCTGGCTCCCTGTTAGATCCCATCCACAGAGGGCACTAGAAGGATACTGGAAGGCTGAAGGAAGGAGGAATTTGCTTCCTGTACTTTGAGTGAGACCTAGCAATCTTTTGCCCCTGCAGCAAGAGCAAGGTCTTTCCATGCAGTATCTGGATTCAGTGTGAAGTTTTTCCAGCGCTTGCAGAGCTGCCTCCTGGCGCTCCTCAGAGACACAAGCACCTGCACAGCTCCTTCTCAGAGGCCTAGGTTACTGTCTTAAGGGGTTCCTCTTCTAAGCTTCCAAATTTTAACAATTCAACCTCTTCTCTTTCTTCCAGCAGCCCTAGAGACAGTAGCTGCTTCCTGCAATAGCTACTTCCAGGATACCCCAGTGTTCTATTTTATATTTTATTTTATTATTTTTTGCTTTCTAGTTCTTCATTATCTAGTTAATAATCCTTTACATTAAAATCCTTCTGTCATTTCTCCTGTGATTTCTGTCTCTTGGCTACCCTGACTGATACAGTGGGTATTGTTAACTTATCGCACAGGAGAGAAACTCATAACTTTTCTAGGAAACTTCGTGACATTGGCTGATCAGAACCTGAAGGATGGGGCTCATGCCAGTTACAGGAACACTACAGATGATATGGTCTGGGGAAAGAGGATTGATGTTTCTTTTTTTTTCTTTTAAGCAAATTAATATGTGGGCAAATAAGGGCTTTAAAGTCAGATACATGTAGTTGAAAATCCTGAATCAGCTGCTTATTAGCACGGAGGCCTTGGGAAAGTGTCTTAACACTTTCATACTCTGATAATCCCTCTTGCAGCAAATGTCCACTCCATCCCAATATACACATACAAGCTCAGGAAGAGAACTATTAGTTGCATGTAATGTCAAAGAAAAACAAATGCATCTCTGGATATTGTTAAGAAAAGACTTTATAAGGGGGCTTGTTGCATCTCAGGGAAGAAGTGGGTGAGCGAAGCTTTTATATGCAGAGCCCAAGGGACAGATGTCTGTGGGCAGAGGAAAAGATGGTATTAAAAACTGCCGAGGCGGGGGCCGGCCCCGTGGCTTAGCGGTTAAGTGCACGCGCTCCGCTGCTGGCGGCCCGGGGTTCGGATCCTGGGCGCGCACCAATGCACCGCTTGTCTGGCCATGCTGAGGCCGCGTCCCACATACAGCAACTAGAAGGATGTGCAACTATAACATACAACTATCTACTGGGGCTTTGGGGAGAAGAAGGGGGAAAAAAAAAAGGGAAGAGGACTGGCAATAGATGTTAGCCCAGAGCCAGTCTTCCTCAGTGAAAAGAGGAGGATTAGCATGGATGTTAGCTCAGGGCTGATTTTCCTCACACACACACACACACAAAAACCAAAAACCAAACCAAAACAAAACAAAACTGCTGAGGGGTCTTGAGACTTAAGGAACTGTGTCAAATGTTGCAATAAGAGGAAAGTTGAGGCAGGGAATGTTTATTTTCACTTAGGTACGTGGGCAGGGGTCTCGACTTGAGATACAGCAAACAAATTATAGTGAGGGAAGTTCACATGAAGTTGAGGCCAAGCTGTCATAGTGAAGCCAGCTGAAGTCCTGTCAAGTGTGAAGCTTGGTCAGCCTCGTCCATCCCTCCTCTGGTTCGATACAGGCTCAGAGAGACTGTCGATGAAAAGCTCACGGACAGAGGGAGTCTGGAGTAGGAGATGGCTCAGTGAAGTGTTCCTTGGGTCAAATTTTCTCAGCATTATCCCTGGAGGACCAGTGGAAACATCTGTTGGGCATGCTGGCAAGGATCAGTTGTTTTAGGGTCATACTGATAAGGTATATTAAAAGAGAGTTGTCTGAAATGAAAAAGAGAAATATTAATATAAAAGTTCACATTAGAGAGCCAGGAATTGAACTCTGAGGGTATCCAGTCCAGTGATTCTAAGTCAGTGGATGGAAATCTTTTGATGACACAGCACTGCTTGTTGAGTTTCTCAAAGCTAAGATATCTCTTGGTGATGTTGTCCACAGTCTTGGTTACTTTCTGTGGAGGGCACATATTTTATCAGACTGTCTTAGTGGCCCAGACAGTGGCTTGCACGGGGAGGAATCTGGCTCATGCGTGGTCTGCCATGGTGATGAGTCCTTTCAGGTTTGTATCAAGTTGTTGGGCTTCACCTCTCTGGGCTTCTTCAGACCTTGAGGGAAAGGCCACCTTCAAGGTAACTAGAGTCCTGATGGGGCCCTGGGCACCCAGGCTTTAGCTCTAGTGACACCAAGTTAGAAGGAAGGGAGAAAATTTGGAAACGTTAGTTTGGAGGGTTGTATGAAGAACTAAAAATTTGGCAAGGGTTGACAATTTGTACAAGGTGACAAGATCCAGTCCAATCTACAAGTAGGCAATAAAATTGTTTTTTCCCAGTGAGAGAAGTCAATAATACCTCTACCAGACAAGACCAAGTTTACATACTCATTAGTTATCTACAATTTCCAAAGAGGTGAAAAATAACTGAAAGGCAATGAATAGAACCAGAGGGATGTTGTTGTGTGTTGAATTGTGTGCCTCCAAAAGATATGCTCAAATCCTAACTCCTGGTACTTGTGACTATTACCTTATTTGGAAATAGGCTCTGTATTTGTTTGTTTGGACTGCAATAACAAAATACCACAGACTGGGTGATTTAAACAACAGAAATTTATTATCACAGGTCTGGAGGCTGGAGAGTTCAAGATCAAAGTCTTGCAGGTGAGGGCTCTCTTCCTGGCCTGCAGATGGCTGCCATCTTGCTGTGTCCTCACATGGGCTTTCCTTGGTGCACACTCTCCAGCGTCTCTCTTATAAGGACTCTAATCCAATCAGTTCAGGGCCCCAGGCTTATGCCCTCATTTAACCTTAACTACTTTCTTATGCCAGATACAGCCACATCGGGGGTTAGGGCTTCAACATATGAATTTGATGGGGACACAACTTAGTCCATAACAGAGTCTTTGAGATGAAATCAAGTTAAGATGAGGTCTGGGAGGATTAGAGTGGGCAATAATCCAATGGCTACTGTCCTTATAAGAGGAAAATTTGGAAACAAATACATACAGGGACACATAGGGCACACACACACACACAGGGAGAAGGCCTTCGGACAGTAGGGCGGAGATTGAAGTGCTGCATCTACAAACCCAGGAAGCCAAGGATTGCTGGCAACCACCACCAACTAGAAGAGTCTCAGAGGGAGCTTGGCCCTGCTGATACCTTGATTTTGGATTTCTAGCCTTGAGAACTGAGAGAATAAATTTCTGGGGTTTTAAGCCACCAAGTTCATCGTACTTTGTTACAGCAGCCCTAGGAAACTAACACAGATGTATTACAGTTTTCTAATGAAAAACAAAATGCATCCTTATGGTTATCCCCATCCTTTCTTCTGATCAAAGATAATCTCAAAGAAAGACCATTCTTGACCAAAAATCACAAAATAAGGCTGACTTCATTAGATTTGGCCTTATTATTTACATAGACTCAGGAACAAGGATAATTTACCGTACAGGTCTTTTAAAGTTTGCTTTGCTATAAATTTCCGTAAGAAATATCAGATTGGACTTTTGAAAGGTTCTCGGAAACCAAACCAGGATCTTGCCATTGGATTTCACCTGCAGTACCCTAAAGATTTGGGGTGAATTCTTCTTTTCTTGAGGTACCCAAAATATGATAAATTTCCCAGGACTGATAGAAAGTAGCCTTTCTTTTTCACCTCTAAGGCTGGGAGCCTGTAAGCCAGGTACCAGGGTGGTTTTCCCAAGAGGGTTTTGTGAGCATTGGCTCTATAAAGTCAACCTGAGTTCCTCAAAAATGTATGGTTATATCTTCTTAAATGAGTATTATGTGACATTCCAGGCAAGGCCTTGGTTGCACAACCAATGCTTTTAATTATATCCTGGTATCAAGGAGGACAGGCTTTTATTGAACCTATGCAAATAACTACATTGCCGTGAAAATAAAAAATACTCAATACTGAATACATCAACAATATTTCAAACAAAACCCATAATCATCCTTCATGAGTTCATTCATTCCTGTGTAATTAATTCTTGTTCTACTAACCTTGGATTAGCAGTCTCATAAATACATCTGCTTCTTGACTAGTCTTCTGGAAATCCATCGTAATGGTCTCGTTTATCTAGGCGATGCCATCAGAAGCCTGTGCCTGAGAATATTTGGAATAGTCCTTGGGGCTCTGAGATAGTTTTTTTTTGTTGTTGAAAATGAAGCATACTGGCCTGTAACTGATTTGTAGCTGCTTTCAAGGAAGCATCAGAGTAAAAAAAATCCCCGCAAACAGAAAACCTGTCTGTATATGAAAAAAGATTAAAATGGCTGTAATTATTACTGGTAATTTTCAAAGGTGAAAGATCTGATGAAAGTTCATAACAAAATAATGCAACTGACAAGGAAATTTGGTTTTTCTGTGGCATGCAAAAAGAAATAGTCAGTACAAACTTTTTTCTAGATAAAATATCTAGAAAATAAGGATTAACCCTACTTTCAAACAAGAGTGGATATTATATATAATTTATGAAAATGAACATAATCTTTATAGAGAGAAACATCTATAATAATCCTGAGATATAATATACTATCAATATGTCAAATATATTGTTAGGATACGCCAAAAGTATATCAAGATTATCAAGTAAAGAGATTTAGTAAGTGGGGAGTGGGTCCTGAACATCTGCATATTAATAAAACCCTGTAGGTAAGTGATGTGAATCCCCAATTGAAAAGATTTTTGCTTTTATTATTTATCTCCATATTTTGGGATAATATTCTTTGATACTTAATAGATAGTGTTTTAACTACTGTCTCTTGATTTCCCACCATGAACAATGAGAATTTACCTCTATTAACTTCCCTGTACATAGACACACACACACACACACACACACACACACACACACACACACTTTCTTTTTCACATTCTACCAAAATAACTCAATCACATTTTTAAAAAATCATGACTATTTACAGCTTCTTCTAATCTGAACCACAAAGGGACATATCACTTTTTTCTTCTTTTTTTTTAAGGCTTCTATATTTCTGGAGTTAATGATTACCTCACTTTCTTTTCATCTATTCAGTTTTCTAACGACCTATCACTTGCATCACCAAACTCTGGGCCAGAACTCTAAACCTCTTACGAAGATCAAACGTGTTTCACACTTGATCAGTTTTTGAATTGAAGATATTGAAGATATCCTTCATCTGTATGTTTTTGTCTACACTGCTTGCTTTCTAAGTTTGCTGCGCAGATATCATCCTGGGAATTCTCTAAACTTCTTTACTTCCTTTATCTTTACAGATGATTGATAGTTTAGCTATCAATCAATCAACTATCAATCAATCAAGAAGTCATTTTCATCCTGTTGCCTTCCAGCTTTCCGCATTACTGTTGAGAAGTCCTATGATATTCAGTTTTTGATGCTTTATACATTTTAAGGATCATTCCTTATAGCTGGAGGTCTGAAATTAATTATTTGCTTTAATATGCTAGAAATTCTGTGCCTCTCGGTCAGGAAAATAACGTCTTTCAGTGTCTTCTTGTATCGTTTTTTTGATTGTTTCTGCCCATTATTATTTCTCTTTAGTGAGATGCTGAACATGATGAATTGATCATCTTATTATTTTTTTAATGTTTCTTATCTAATTTCCATGTATTTGTCTTGTTTGATTTACATTTGGGAGATTTCCTCAACTTATTTACATTCTTTAAAAAAAATATTTAATCTCTCCTAGTTTTTGAGTTTTTAAATTTCTGCTTTAATTTCAAAGAACACTTTCTTGTTCTCTAAATCTCGCTTTTAAAATATTATCCCATTCTTTGATGTCTGTAATAGTAGAGAAAAATATTTCTTGCTAGGATTAATTCTTACTTTCACTTTTGGAGGGGCTGTAATGGTATCATCTAAGAGAAATAAATTGAAAATTCTCCAAACACAGCTCTCTCCTGCCTATATTTTTGATTGGCTGTTTACTTCAGTGGAGAAGACAGTAAGTTCAGTTGTGGGTTTAAGCACGCCTGCATATATACATTTGATTGTTATTTAACTGATTAAACAGTGTGGCAAACATTTGTTCAGTGACTATTATCTAGTGGTGGAGAAATACAGATCTTAATTCCAAATAGATCATTCTGTGCCCCTCATCCTCCTTCTTGGTGTAGCTATCACACAACTAGTAGTAAGGGCTTTGGTAATAAGAATAGAGATTAAATACCGGAGGCCTGGGATAGCCTGAATGAAAACAATACAATAAAAGGGATTTTGTAGGGGTATGAATAACAAATGCCTTAATCCTAGGGGATTATAGTCATGGACTATAAAGGAAATGCCCATGGCTTTCAAGACCTTGTGTGAAAAGGATACCATGGTACAGCTCAAACAAGGCTAATCTTTCGTCGTTGAATTTAGTCTGTAATTCTCAGCATGGAAATAAAAATGGATAAAAATGGTGCTCCTTCATCCTCTACCCGTAAAGACATTATTTTCAATATGCTAATCCCAATATCAAATTACCTTATCCCTCAGTGGATTTCAGAGCCATTATTACTTTTCAGAGACTTTTACACAAGCATTCCCATAAATTATCCTTTTTTTTTTACTCTAAGTCATCTCAAGGCTTCTGGGAAATGAAAGCTATTTTCTTTAAAAAAAAGCTTTGGGAATTCTGATCAAAGTGTTAAGTGTAGGCGGCCATATCATAAATAAATATAGATACCTAGGCTAGACAAATTTTCCATTTGTGTCATTGCCTCACACTTTTTCCTTAAGGATTGGGAGATACGGTGAGGTGCACAGGAATTTTATGCTGTAGAACTGTAATAACGTGGAACACTTAGAAATCAAATAATAATACATAGAGTAAGCAAGCTATAATGATGTGTTGTACTTGCTCAGATTAGAAAAATGGTAAATTTAGACTATTACTTCAATAGCTTGAAGAATGGGCATGATACAAATGGCTTCTCATTCTATGGCCTTTAAGACACTGGTCCCAGCTAAACGCTTACAAACCTGTAAAATCACATGCAATAGATGGTAGATCCTCCTTATTGATTCCTTTGTGTTACCAGCAACATGTGGTACTAAGTTATTGCTAGAAAACAGAGCATTGTGATATCTGACCTCATTACTACTAGAACAAACAGAAACTTAGTGTTGGATAGGACATTATCCCTAGGATGGAGAGCTGGGATTTATGCCACAATGATCTCTCATCCTCTGGATGCAGGACATGTTTCTGGGCTGTGTTCCAAAGCTATGCCTTGTAATAGATGGTGAAACACGTCACACTTAACAGTTATGCATTCTGATATTCTATATTTAAATTAAAGAAAAAATTTAAAAAAGGATGCCATCTGCTTTGTGTTGTTAACTTCCAGAACAATTTCACTCTAAACACTATAGTTTCTTTTAGATGTTGGTTTAAAAGAAAATATAAAAAATATGAAGCTAATATATTTTTTTTACATTACGTATGTCCTATATGCTCAGGCCAGGAACACCCATTGCTATTCCCACCTCCATTCCCCTCTTGATCAATGTCCAAGAGACAGTTTTTTATATCCACATTTCCATCCTCTGCATACATAGATCACCATGGTGATATTTTCTTTCTGCATCACACTCTGTGCATCATGGGAAGTTAGAGTGGGTGTTGCTGGGAAAAACACCTAGTGAAGGATCGGTCCCTCTGTGTTCCTGGGGAACTGCAGTACCGGGTCTGCTCATGCTCCACTACAGTGCAGGGGCAGGGGTGGGTCCAGAAAGGGCTTCTGTAAACAAACATTTGGAAAGACTTTCCTCTTCCGGGTTTTATTTTGTATATTCAATTTTTTTGACAAACTGGAATTCATTTTTGGTCTAAGAAGTTATTTTTTCCTCCAAAATTGCCCTGACAAGCTCTGAGAAGGACAGGAAACACCCCAATTGGAAACAATTTCCTCACCAAAAGTTACTAGGGATGTCAAAGCTGGAAGAGAAACTCCTTGGAAAAGTAGTTTAATATTATATATTTTTATTCTTCTATTCATATGTATTAACATTATAAAGATCTGGCCAAGACACACACATGCTAATTTTAATGTAGTGGTTACCTGTGGGGAAAGACAATGGGAATTGGACTGAGATGTTACAACCAGGCTTTCAATTTGTTTGATATGTCTTATTTCTTTTTCAAAAAAGAAATATTTGATGCAAATATGGAAAAATGCTAACGTTGCTTGCATTGCTGGGTGGTGGGTACAAAAGATTTGAATATTTTTCTGTACTTTTCAGTATGCTTGAAATATTTTATAATAAAATTTATATTTTTTGGGAGAATAAATTGGACTCTGATATTAAGATGTTTATCATTATTAACAAGGGAGACAACTGTTTCCTTTTTAAATGCTCATTCTAAAAAATGTCATGATCCACTGTTGCCTTCCTAGCAGACAGCCAGGAATCACAGTCTCACAGCCCTTGACCACAAAATGTGGTAGCAACAAGGAGCCAAATACCAGGTGCAAGTTGCTGAGGAGAAAAAGGAAGACTGAAGGCTGGGGAGCAGTTGTTTCTTTGAGGAAGACTCTCAAGAATTGATGGTAAAAGTAAAGAAATGGTTAGCACCTTCTGAACTGTCCATGTTGCCATTAGTGACTAGACTGCTTTCCTTCATAATGGGTTTCTCTGCATGGCTTTCCAGAACTCGTGGGGCAGAGGGTTGGAATCTTATTTATATCATAGTTGCTGATATGCCTGGGGCAGGAAATCACATGGGAAGAAGTCATCTGAAGAGGAAAGCAGATCTAAGAGACATAGAGGTAGTTTTCAAAGGACATCATTTGAATCACTTAAGTCCTTAGATCTGGTTATTCTATAACTCAGCTGCACCAACTTCCCAGTAGTTTGAGCCAATATGTTTCCATTTTTTTCTTAAATTATTTTGAGTTGTGTTTTGCCATGTATAATTAAAATTCTTGACTAATACTTTTTTCAAGAGTTGGGTATGTTTTGCCTTAGTTCTCCATATCTTTCCTTAGACTTCAGAGGACATAACTTTACCTGCCTCTGTACCACCTGTTTCACTTCCCTCTTTTGTCTTCAGAATGCCCCTCCCTCACCCACCAGCTAACAGACACCTAAGGGCCCATCTCAAGAACAGCTGGCACTGTACCCAGCCTGTTATTTAGAATATGAAACAGGGCATCTGTCTTCAGACTGAAGTGTTTTATAAGCTCAGGAGTCCAACTGTAGGTAAACATGAAGAGGGACTCTATTCTTCAGCCCACAAGTATATTCAAATACTCTTCCCCCCCACTCCATCCCATGCCTTATAAGAAAGTGAGAGATATAAACATAGACACACACACACACACACACACACACACACAGAGGTAGAGAGAGACATAGGGAGAATAAACATCCCTATCCCACCTCCCTGATTTTCCTTTAAACTGTTGCCTTCATTTTCACTTTTTGCACTGACACTGTCAAAATTTAGCTTCTCAACACCTGACCTGTGGCGATATTTTTGTGATTGTTTCTGTCTTTTCTTTTTTCTTCTAGTTCATTCTTTACATTGCCACCAAAAATATCCTTTTAAAATACGGACTATTCATTTATTCTCTCTGTGCCCAAACCATCTGGGGCTCTCTGTTGCTGGCAAACAAAGTCTGTGAAAACATTCACACCCACCAAATCTGGTCTGGTCTGGGCCCAATCTTCCTTTTCAGCTGCATCTCTGACCATGTGAGGTTAAACCCTCTGGACTAAGCCCTAAAAAATCCCATGTGCTTCTGCTGTTTTGGTGTTTTTCTCTGGTTGTAATGTGCTTCCCTCTCATACTTCCCTGTGGAATTGCTATCTTTCAAGACATGGGTCAAAAAACACCAACCCATCCCTGGTTCTGTCTGGTTCACTTCCTTTTCTACGCTCCTATTAAATTTGTAACTGTGTAACGTTTCACTTTCCAGATTGCTTGGCAGTAATTTTTTTTAAAGATACATCTCTTTAGAGATTCTTAAAGAGAGCAGATTCCATAAGGCTTTGCCCAAGCAAGGGCTCGTAGGTTTATTTAGTGAATGAATAACATCAATATCACTTAGGGGAGAATTGACATCTTGATCATACTTAGTCCTCTAATGCGTGGACAGGTACATCTCTCATTCTTTAGGTCGATTTAATTTCTCTCAGCATTGTTTTGTGATTTTTAGTGTACAAGCCTTGCACATCTTAAATGAGTTTTATTCCTATATGTGCTAGGATGAATAAGGGCCTCCAAAGATATTCAGGTTCTGATCCCTGGAGGCTGTGAATGTCAAAAGAGATTTTGCAGATATGATTAAGTTAAAGATCTTGAGATGGAAAGATTATCCTTGATTATCTGGGTGGACCCTAAATGCTATCACAACTGACCTTATAAGAGGGAGGCCAGAGAGATTTAATGACAGATGCGAAAGGAAGAATGTATTGTGACAATGGAAGCAGAGAGAGATTTGAAAATGTCATGCTGCTGGCTTTGAAGATGAAGGAAGAGGCCATGAGTCAAGGAATGAAAGGAATAAAACTCAAAAACCTGGAAAAGCAAGGAAATGGATGCTTCTTTAGAGTGTCCAGAGGGAGCACAGCACTGCCAATACCTTTGTTTCTGCCCAGTGAAACATTTCAGACCACTGACCTCCAGATCTATAAGAGAATAATAAATTTGTTTTCTTTGAAGCCACTATTTGTGGTAATTTATTACAGGAGCCGTAGGAAACTAAGTATTTCTTACTCTTTGGATGCTGTCATAGAGGGTGATTTTTAGAATTAAAATTTCTGATTGTTTGTTGCTGGTATATAGAAATACAATTGATTTTTGTATATTGATTTTTTTATCTTGCAAAACAAATAAACAAATTTATGGGTTCTACTAGTTCTTTTGTAGATTCAATCAGATTTTCTACATAGACTGTTATGTTGTCTATGAGTAAGGATAGTTTTACTTCTTTCTTTCCAATCTAAAGGGGTTTTATTTATTTTTTCTTACTGATTGTACTAATTAGAACTCCCAGTTTATGTTATATAGAAGGGGTGAGAGCAGACATTCTGGCATTTTTCCTGATTGTAGGGGAAAAGTCTTTTACCATTATGTATAATATTAACTGTAATTTTTTGTAGATGACCTTTATCAAATTATGGGTATTCCCTTCTGTACCTAGTTGGCTGAGCATTTTTATCAAAAATGAGTGTTAAATTTGTCAAATAATTTTTCTGTGTCTATTGAGATGACAATATGGTCTTTTTATTTTAGTTTTTGGTATAGTGAATTACATTGATTCATGTTTGGGTATTAAGCCAACATTGCATTCCTGGGATGAACACCACATGACATGATTTATTATTCTTTTTATATATTATAGGATTCAATATGGATATTGGTATAATATTGGTATATTAATATTGGATTAAGTGGATTTAAGAACAAAGAATATTTTTAGGGATAAAGAAGATCATTTAATAATGATAAAGGGGTAAATTCATGAAGATAATGAAGAAATTCTAAATGTTCATCTACCTAATAACAGGGGTTTGAATGCATGAAATAAAAATGAACTGAACTGTGATAAGATACTGACAATTATAGTCAGATATTTCAATATCCCTTTTAAAATTACTGATAGAAGCAGAGAAAGTCAGTAATGATATACAAGTAATAAAACTGTTTATCAAGTTGACCTAATATGCTAAAATTCCACTTAGAATTTTGTGCCTGTGTTCATGAGGCATGTTGGTAAGTATCTTTCTTTTCTTGTAATATCTTTGGTATAGGACTCATGATGGTAATGCTGGCTTCTGAGAATGATTTGGAAAACATTCTCATCTTTTCAATTTTTGGAAAGAGTTTGTAGAATGGTATTATTTCATTCTTAAATGTTTGATAGAATTAACCAGTGAAACTGTTTGGGCCTAGAGTTTTCCATGTGGGAATATTTTCAACTATAAATTCAATTTATGACACTGACAGGTATTGACATACCCTAAATTATTGGGAGCAACTAAAAATGAAATAGACTGTTTGGACAATCACAAAAGTTTGAGAGATAAGAGGTAAGGCAGGGTTGAACAATCAGGTTCATCTCCTACACAAGGCTATTCCTTCAAGACTGAGAAATGTGGCTGTTTTATCTAATGCATACAAATCAATGCAGAGAATCAAAGAAAATAAAAAAATAGAGGAATATGTCCCAAATGAAAGAACAAGATAAAACCTCAGAAAAAGTCCTCATGAAATGGAGATAAGTAAGTCACCTGGTATAGAGTCCAAAATAATGATCATAAAGATACTCACTTAACTGAGAGAAGAATGAATGAACACAGAGAGAACTTTAACAAAGAGATAGAAAAAATAAGAAAGTACCAAATATGAATGTTAGAGGTGAAGAATACAATAACTAAACTGAAAAATACACTAAAGGGGTTCAACAGTATACCAGATGAAGCAGAAGAAGGGATCAATGAACTCAAAGGGTAGTGGAACTCCCTCAATCAGAGCTGAAAAAAGAAAAAAGAATGAAAAAAGTGAAGATAGCTTGAAGGACTTATGGGACAACATCTCGCAGACCACTATTTGCATTATAGGGGTCCTAGAAGGAGAAGGGATGGGGACAGAAAATTTATTTGAAGAATAAATTTGTTTGATTGAAAACTCCCCCAACCTGGGGAAGGAAACAGATATTCAGATCCAAGGAGCCCGGAGAGTTCCAAGTAAGACAAACTGAAATAGAACCACACAAAGACACATTATAAAGAAAATGCCAGAAGTTAAAGACAAGGAGAGAATCTTAAAAGCAGCAAGAGAAAAACAATTTTTTATGTACAAGAGAACCCTCATAAGACTATCAGCAAATTTTTCAGTGGAAACTTTATAGGCCAGAAGGGAGTAGCACAATATATTCAAAGTACTGAAAGGAAAAATCTTCCAAGCAAGAATACTTTACTCAGAAAAGTTGTCTTTCAGAAACAAAGGAGAGATAAGGAGTTTTCCAGACAAGCCTTATAAGAAATCTTAGAGGGACTTTAAGATGAAAAGAAAGAGTGCTAATTAGTAACAGGAAAACATATGAAAGTATAAATCTCACCAGTTAAGGTAAGTATATAGTAAATGTGGTGGATTAATCACCTACAAAGTTAGTATGACAGTTAAAAGGCAAAAGTAGTAAAAATAACTATAAATACAATAATTAGTTAAGGGATACACTAGATAAAAAGATGTAAATTGTGACATCAAAAACATAAAATGTGGGCCGGCCCTATGGCTTGGTGGTTAAGTGCACGCGCTCTGCTACTGGCGGCCCGGGTTCAGATCCTGGGTGCGCACCGACTCACCGCTTCTCTGGCCATGCTGAGGCCACGTCCCACATACAGGAACTAGAAGGATGTGCAACTATGACATACAACTATCTACTGGGGCTTTGGGGGAAAAAAAAAGGAGGAGGATTGGCAATAGATGGTAGCTCAGAGTGAGTCTTCCTCAGCAAAAAGAGGAGGATTAGCATGGATGTTAGCTCAGGGCTGATCTTCCTCACACACACAAAAAACAAAAACAAAAAACAAACAAAAAAAACATAAAATGTGGGGGGAGGAGAAAAAATGTAGAATATTAGAATGTGTTGAAACTTAAGTTATTAACCTAAAATAGACTATTTCAAATATAAGTTGTTTTATGTAAGCCTCTTGGTAACCACAAAGCAAAAATGTATAGCAGATACACAAAAGATAAAGAGAAAGAAATCTAAGCTTACCACTGTAGAAAATCATCAAATCACAAAGGAAGAGAGCAAGAGAAGAGAAAAACAGAGTAATTACAAAATGGCCAGAAAACATGAACAAAATGGAATTAAGTACATACCTATTAAAAATTATTTTAAATGTAAATGGACTAAATTCTCCAAAAGACATAGAGTAGCTGATTGGATAAAAATCAAGACCCATCTATATACTGCCTATAAGAGACTCATTTCAGATGTAAGGACACCCACAGACTGAAAGTGAATGGAAGGAAAGAGATATTCCATGCAAATGAAAACCAAAAGAGAGCTGGGGTAGCTATACTTATATCAGACAAAATAGAATTTAAGACAAAACTGTCATAAGAGACAAAGAAGGTCATTACATAGAGATAAAGTGGTCCATACATAAAGAGGATATAACATTTGTAAATATTTATGTCCCAACATAGAAACTAACAAATATAAAAAGCAAATATTAACAGACCTAAACAGAGAAATAGATACCAATGCAATAATATCAGAGTACTTTAATATTCCATGTTCACCAATGGATAGATCATCTAGACAGAAAGTCAATAAGGAAATATCAACCTTAAATGACACAATAGACCAGATGGACTTAGTGGACATATACAAAACATTCCATTCAAAAGCAATATTCTTCTCAAGTGCACATGGGACATTCTCCAGGGTAGATCAAATGTTAGACCACAAAACAAGCCTTAATAAATTTAAGAATATTGAAATCATGCAAAGCATCTTTTCTGACAACAATGGTATGAAAGTAGAAATAAATTACAGGAAGAAAACAGGAAAATTCACAAATATGTAAAGATTCAACAACATACTACTGAACAACCAATGGATCAAAGAAGAAATAAAAAGAGAAATCAAAAAATACCTTGAGACAAAAGAAAATGACATACAGCATACCAAAACTTATGGGATGCAGCAAAAGCAGTTCTAAGAGGGAATTTAATAGAGAGAAATGCCTACATCAAGAACAAAAAAGATCTCATATTAATGGCCTAACTTTACATCTAAAGGAACTAGAAAAACAAGAGCAAACAAAGCCCAAAGTTAGTAGAAGGAAGGAAATAACAAAGTTCAGAGTGGAAATAAATGAAATAGAGGCTAAAATGACAATAGAAAAGATCAATGAAACTAAGAGCTTGTTTTTTGAAAGGATAAAAATAATTGTCAAACTTTTAGCTAGACTCACCAAGAAAAGAAAAGAAGACTCCAATAAATAAAATCAGAAATAAAAGAGGAGATGTGGCAGTGATTCCACAGAAATACAAAGGACTATAGGAGATTGATACGAACAATTAGATGTCATCAAATTGTACAACCTAGAAGAAATGTACAGATTCCTAGAAACATACAACCTACCAAGACTGAATCATGAAGAAATAGAAAGTCTGAACAGACACATTACTAGTAAGGAGACTGAGTCAGTAATCAAAAACCTCCCAACAAACAAAAGTCCAGGACCAGGTGGATTTATTGATGAATTCTATCTAACAGTCAAAGAAAAAAAATTAATTAACACCAATCCTTCTCAAACTCTTCCAAAAAATAGAAGAGGAGGGAACACTTCCAAACTCATTTTACAAGGCCAGCATTACCCTGATACCACAACCAGACAAGGACAGCACAAGAAAAAAAAATTACTGGCCAATGTCTCTGATGAACATAGATGCAAAAATCCTCAAATATTAGCAAACCAAATTCAGCAATACATTAATAGGATTATACACCGAGAGTTTGGAAGATGGTGTTGTAGGAGGACCCTGGACTTACCTCCTCTCACAAACATAATAAATCTACAACTACCTGTGGAACAATTTCCTCTGAGAGAGATCTGGAAACTGTATAAAAAGAACCCCTACAACAAGGGACAAGACTGACAGGAGTGAAAAAGGTAGAAATACAGCTCCACTGAGGAAAAAAAACCATACCCTAGCTAAACACTTCATGTCTGAGAGTGATCTCAAAGGTATGGAGCTTTTCCCAGAGGCATGGGGGATCTGAGCTCCATAGTTGGCATCCAAACCCTTGGATTCAGCACAACCAAGGAGAGATCTCATAATACCTAGCTTTGTTGGCTTTGAAAACCAACAAGAAATATGCCCAAGAAAGCTATAGAACTTCAGAGAAAGAAAAATCTACGCTTAAAGGGCCCATGCACAGATTCACTGGATTTGGAAACCAGCACAAAAACACCAGATAGAGAAGGGCATAGTCCATTGGTAAAAGAGATTCACTTACTAAGCTCAGAGTGCATCTCAGAGAGGCAGGAGGAGGCTGGGCCCACCCCTGCCAGGGACTGAAACACCAGCAGCAGCCATTATTGTGACCTAGTTAAATTGTGCTGACACAGACACTGGCAGCTACCTTTGGATTCCTTCCTATAGCTTGTTAGTGCAGGGATCTGCCCCACCCACTAGAGGTCTGGGGATGATCCAGCACAGCCAGGGCAGGCAGCATGCTCCAGAGACTGGTCCTGCCCACTAGCAAGCCCACAGTGAACATGTGGGCCTGCATAGGCAGGGTGTGTGGGTCCTCTGCAGTGGGGCAAGTGAGTCTGTGTTGGTGGGGCATGCATGTGGGCCTGTATTGGCGGGACATGTGGGCCCATGGGCAGTGGAATATGTGGGCCAGCAGCAGACTTGTTCCATTGGTCATCACAAACAGCCACATAGGGAATCTTCCACAACTTCCAATGTCTGAAATGATTGAGTGCTGCCATGCCTGGGGCAAGCTCCACCCATCCGCACTCCTGAGGCTGCTGTGTACCACATGTCAGCATAGCTGGTCCTGGTCAGAGTCCTACCTCACTCAAAAGAGAGTCAATGACAGCTGCATGCTGCAGGGAGCTGCACTGGAGACCTGCAGCAATTGTGAACCCTTGAGCCTAGCAATGGCCATATTGCAGGCCTGACTCACTTAATAGCAAAATAGCAGCAGTTGTGTGCTATTAGGCTTGGCATCCAGCCATTCTGGGGCTTGCCCTACCCAACTAAGTGACTAAAGTGACCGTAGCAGCCACACACAGCTGAGCCTTACAACCAGCCAGCCTGGGGGCCAGCCTAGCCTACCTGAGCACCCACAGCAATAGCAACCCCACCACAACAGAAGGACAGATGCAGCTGACACAGGGGACACTTGTGGAGCATTTCACATGGGTGATGAGAGGGGAGCATGTTGCTGGACCCCATAGGCATCTCTACCTAATACATAGATATAAGAATAGAGAAAGAGGCAAAATGACAAAACAAAGGAATATGTTCCAAATAAAGGAACAGGACAAATCCTCAGAAAAAGAACTAAATGAAACAGAAATAAACAGTCTACCTGATAAAGAGTACAAACTAATGGTCATAAGGATGCTCACTGATCCTGAGTGAAGAATAGATGAACACAGTGAGAACTTCAATACGGAATTGGAAAATATAAAAAAGAACCAATTAGAACTGAAGAATACAATAAAGGAAATGAAAAATTCACTGGAGGGTATCAACAGCAGAGCAGATAACACAGAATGGATCAGTGATCTGGATGAAGGAGTAGAGGAAATCACTGAAGCTGAACAGATAAAAGAAAAAAGAATTAAAAAGAACAAGGACAGTCTAAGGGACTTCTGGGACAATATCAAGTGCACTAAAATCCACATTATAGGTGTCCCAGAAAAAGAAGAGAGAGTCAAAGGGGCAGAGAACCTATTTGAAGAAATAATAGCTGAAAACGTCCCTAACCTAAGGAAGGAAACAGACGTCCTGGTACAGGAAGCACAGAGAGTACCCAACAAGATGATCTGAAAGAGGCCCATGCCAAGAAACGTTATAATTAAAATGTCAAAAATTAAACATAAAGAGAGAATCCTAAAACCTGCAAGAGAAAAGCACAAAGTTACATACAAAGGAAATCCCATAAGGCTATCATCTGACTTCTCAGCAGAAACCTTACAGACTATAAAGGAGTGGCATGATATAGTCAACATGCTGAAAGGAAAAAACCTACAGCCAAGAATACTCTACCTGATAAGGTTATCATTCAGAATGGAAGGAGAGATAAAGAGTTTTCCATACAAGCAAAAACTGAAGGAGTTAATCACCTCTAAATGAGTCCTACAAGAAATGTTAAAAGGACTTATTTAAGTGGAAAAGAAAAGGCACAAATAGGAGAAAGAATATTATCAAGAAAAAATATCACTGGTAAAGGCAAATATGCAGTAAAGGTAGTAGATCAATCACATACAAAGCTAGTATGAAGGTCAAAAGACAAAAGTACTAAAATTATCTATTTCCATAATAAGACATTAAGAGGTACACAAAAATAAAAGAGGTAAAATATGGTATTAAAAAACATAAAACGTGGGAGGGGGAGTAAAAGTGTAGGGCTTTTAGTAAGAGGTCAAACTTAAGAGACCATCAACTTAATATAGATTGCTATTTACATAGGTTATTATATATGAAGCTCGTGGTAATCACAAACTGAAAACCTATAATAAATACACAAAAAATAAAGAGACAGGAACCCAAACATAACACTAAAGAAAGCCATCAAATCATTAAGGAAGAGAGCAAGAGAGGAAGAAAGGAACAGAGAACAACTAGAGAAATACCCAGAAAAAAAGTATCAAAATGGCAATAAGTACATACTTATCAATAGCTACTTTAAATGTCAATGGACTAAATGCTCCAATCAAAAGGCAGAAGGGGGCTGAACACATTAACAAACAAGACCCGTATATTTGCTGCATACAAGAGACATATTCTGGACCTAAAGACACTCACAAACTGAAAATAAAGGGATGAAAAAATATACTCCATGCAAATGGCAATGAAAAGAAAGCTGGGGTAGAATACTTATATCAGACAAAATAGACTTTAAAACAAAATATGTAACAAGAGACAAAGAAGGGCATTACATGATGGTAAAGGGAATAATCCAGCAAGAGGACATAACACTTTTAGAAGTGCACCCAACATAGGAGCACTTAAATATATAAAGCAACTGTTAATAGACATAGGAGAAAATTACCAGTAACACAGTAATAGCAGGGGATTTTTAACCCCCCACTTGCATCGATGGATAGATCATCCAAACAGAAGATCAATAAAGAAATATGGGCCTTAAATGACGCAGACAACCAGATGGACTTAGTAGATATATATGGAACATTCTGTCCAAAAACTGCAGAATACACATTCTTTTTGAATGCACATGGAAAATTCTCCAGGATAGATCACATATTAGGCCACAAACTGCCTTCTCCTCGAAATAATACCAAGCATCCTTTCTGACTACAAAGGTATGAAACTAGAAATCAAACACAAGAAGAAAACTGGAAAAGCCACAGATATGTAGCAATTAAAAAAAATGCTATTGAACAACTATTGGGTTGATGAAGAAATCAAAGGCGAAATACTTGCCTGCCTGGAGACAAATGAAAATGAAACTACAACATACCAAAATTTATGGGATATGGTAAAAGAGCTACTAAGAGGAAGTTTATAGCAATATGGACCTACCTCATGAAACAAGAAAAATATCAAACTATATAACAGTACACCTAAAGTAACTATAAAAAGAAGAAAATATCAGCCCAAAATCAGCAGAGGAATGAAATAATAAAAATCAGAGCAGAAATAAAAGAAATTGAGACTAAAAAACAATAGGAAAAAATCAATGAAACTAAGAACTGGTTCTTTGAAAGGACATAGAAGATTGACAAACCTTTAGCTAGACTCACCAAGAAAAAAAGAGAGAAGGCTCAAATAAATAAAATTAAAAATGAAAGAGGAGAAATTAAAATGGACATCTCAGAAATCAAAAAGATTGTAAGAGAATACTATAAAAAGCTATCTGCCAATAAATTGGGTATTCTAGAAGAAATGGATAAATTATTAGAATCACATAACCTCCCAAAACTGAATCAAGAAGAAATGGAGAATTTGAATACACCTATCACCAGTAAGGAGATCAAAACAGTAATCAAAAACCTCCCCCAAAACAAAAAGTCCAGGACCAGACTGTTTCCCTGGTGAATTCAAAGAAGACTTAATACCTATCCTTCTAAAACTCTTCCAAAAAATTGAAGAGGAGGGGAAGCTTCCTAACTCATTCTATGAGGCCAACATTGCTCTGATACCAAAACCAGACAAGGGTAATGCAAAAAAGAAAATTACAGGCCAATATCACTGAGGAACATCGATGCAAAAATCCTCAACAAAATACTAGCAAATTGAACACAACAATACATTAATAAGATCATACACCATGATCAAGTGGGATTAATTCTAGAGATGCAGAGATGGTTCGACATTTGTAAAACAATTAACGTGATACATCACATTAACAAAATGAAGAATAAAAACGACATGATCATCTCAATAGATGCAAAGAAAGCATTCGACAAGATTGAGTGTCTATTTATGATACAAAACCCTGAATAAAATGGGCATAGAAGGAAAGTACCTCAACATAATAAAGACTATATATGACAAATCCACAGCTAATATCATACACAATGTTGAAAAACTGAAAGCTATCCCTTTAAGAACAGGAACCAGACAAGGATGCCCACTCTCACCACTCTCATTTAATATAATATTGGAAGTCCTAATCAGAGCAATCGGGAAAGAAAAAGAAATAAAAGTGACCCAAATTGGAAAAGAAGTAAAATTGCCACTATTTTTAGATGACATGCTTCTATACATAGAAAACCCTAAAGATTCCACCAGAAAACTATTAGAAATAATAAATGAATACAGTAAAATTGCAGGACACAAAATCAACATACAAAAATCAATTGCATTTCTATACACTAATGATGAAATAGCAGAGAGAGAAATTAAGAATACAATCCCATTTACAATTTCAAAAAAGAATAAAATACCAAGGAATAAATTTAACCAAAGAGGTGAAAGACTTGTACACTGAAAACCATGAAACATTGTTGAAGGAAATTAAAGAAGACACAAAGAAATGGAGAGATATTCCATGCTCATGGATTGGAAGAATAAACATAGTTAAAATGTTTATACTTCCTAAAGCAATCTACAGGTTCAGTGCAATCTCTATCAAAGTGTCAAAGACATTTTTCAAGGAAATAGAACAAAGAACCCTAAAATTTATATGGAATAACAAAAGACACCAAATAGCCAAAGCAATCCTGAGAAAAAAGAACAAAGTTGGAAGTATCACAGTCCCTGATATCAAAATATACTACAAATCTATAGTAATCAAAACAGTATGGTACTGGCACTACAATACAGACACAGATCAATGGAACAGAATCAAGAGCTCAGAAATAAACCCACACATCTATGGATAGCTAATTTTTGACAAGGGAGCCAAGAACATATAATGGAGAAGTGAAATTCTCTTCAGTAAATGGTGTGAAAATTGGACAGCTACATGCAAAAGAATGAAAATAGACCATTATCTTACACCATACACAAAAAGTAACTCAAAATGGATTAAAGACTTGAATGTAAGACCTGAAACCATAATGTTCCCAGAAGAAAAGACAGGCAGTATGCTCTTCAACATTGGTCTTAGCAGTATCTTTTTGAATACCATGTCTAGGGAAACAAAAGAAAAAATAAACAAATGGTACTACATCAAACTAAAGAGCTTCTGCGCTGCAAAGGAAACCATCAATGAAATGAAAAGACAATCTAATAATTGGGAGAAGATGTTTGCAAATCATATATCTGATAAGGGCTTAGTATCCAAAATGTATAAAGAACTTATACATCTCAACAAGAAAACAAACAATCCAATTAAAAAACGAGGAAAGAACCTGAACAGACATTTTTCCAAAGAAGATATACAGATGTTCAACAGTTATATGAAAAGATGTTCAACATCACTAATTATTAGACAAATACAAATGACAACTACATTGAGATATCACCTCACACCTGTCAGAATGGCTATAATTAACAAGACAAGAAATAATAAGTGTTGGAGAGGAGATGGAGAAAAGGGAACCCTCATACACTGTTTGTGGGAATGTAAACTGTGCAGCCACTATGGAAAACAGTATGGTGATTCCCCAAAAAATTAAGACTAGAACTACCATACGATCCAGCTATTCCACTGCTGGGTATCATCCAAAGAACATGAAAACTTTACTTTGAAAATATATTTACACCCCTATGTTCATTGCAGCATTATTCACAATAGCCAAGACTTGGACACTATCTAAATGCCCATAAATGGATGAATGGATAAGAAGATGTATATATATATAAGTGAATACTTCTTAGCCATAAAAAAGATGAAATCTTGCCATTTGTGACAACATAGATGGACCTCGAGGGTATTATGCCAAGTGAAATAAGTCAGATGGAGAAAGTCAAATACTATAGGATTTCATTCACATATGGAAGATAAAAACAACAACAACAACAACCAAACACATAGATATAGAGATTAGAGATTAGATTGGTGGCTACCAGAGGAGAAGGGGGGAGGGTGATGTGCAAAAGGAGTAAAAGGCACATATGTATGATGACGGATGGTAATTACTCTTTGGCTGGTTACCATGATGTAGTCTCCACAAAAATTGAAATATAATAATGTACACCTGAAATTTACATAATGTTATAAACCGAGGTTACCTCGGAAGGTTAAAAAAAAGGATTATATAGAATGATCGAATGGTATTTATTCGAGGGATGCAAGGATGGTTAAGATCCACAAATCAATCAATGTGATAAGCCACATTAACACAATGAAGAATAAAAATCATATGATCATCTCAAGAGATGCTAAAAAAGCATGTGACAAAATTCAATGTCCATTTATGATTAAAAACTGTCAACAAAGTGGGTAGAGAGAGAAGGTACTTCAACATAATAAAGGCCATATATGACAAGCCCACAGCTAACATTATACTCAATCTTGAAAACCTGAAAGCTTTTCTTCTAGGATCAGGAGCAAGACAGGGATACCCACTCTCAACAATTTTATTCAACATAGTTTGGAAGTCCTAGCCAGAGCAATTAGGCAAGAAAAAGAAATAGAAGCTATCCAAATCAAAAAGAAAGAAGTAAAACTATCACTATTTGCAGATGACATATCATATATAGAAAACCCTAAAGTCTCCACCAAAAAACTGTTAGAACGAATGAACAAATTCATTAAAGAGTCAGAATACAAAATCAACACAGAAGAACCTGTTGCATTTCTATACACTAATAATAAACTATCAGAAAGAGAAATTTAAAAAAAAAATCCCATTTACAATTGCATCAAGGAAAATAAAACAGCTAGGAATAAATTTAACCAAGGAGGTGAAAGACCTGTGCATTGAAAACTACAAGACACTGATGAAAGAAATTGAAGACACAAAGAAATATAAAGACAGTCTCTGCTCATGGGTTGGAAGAATTAGTATTGTTAAAATGTCTATACCAGTCAAAGCAATCTACAGATTCAATGCAATTTCTGTCAAAATTCTAGTGGCATTTTTCACAGAAATAGAAGACACAATCCTAAAATTTATATGGAAACACAGAAGACCCGAATAGCCAAAGCAATTTTGAGAAAGAAGAACAAAGCTGGAGGCATCACGCTCCCTTAACTGCTATGCCACCGAGACGGCCCCTCATGATCCCTGATTTCAAACTATATAACAAGGCTATAGTAAGAAAAACAATATGAGAATGGCATAAAAACAGACACAGAGATCAATGGGACAGAATAGAGAGCCCAGAAATAAACACATGCATATAGGGATAATTAATTTGTGACAGAGGAGCGGAGAATATACAATGGGGAAAGGACGGTCTCTTCAATAAATGGAGTTGAGAAAACTGGACAACCACACTCAAAAAAAAAAAAAAAATGAAACTGGGCTACTATCTTGCACCATACACAAAAATTAACTCAAAATGGATTAAAGATTTGAACATAAGACCTGAAACCATAAAAATCCTAGCAGAAAACATTGGTTTTAAGCTCCTTGACATTGGTCTTGGCGACGATTTTTTGGATTTGTCACCAAAAGCAAAGACAACCAAAACAAAAATAAGCAAGTGTGACTACATCAAAATAAAAACCTTCTGCACAGCAAAGGAAACCATCAATGGAATGAAAAGGCAACATGCTGAATGGGAGGAAATATTTGCAAATCATGTATCTGCTAAGGCATTAATATCCAAAATATATAAAGAACTCACACAACTTAATAGCAAAAAAAAAATCTGATTAAAAAATAAGCACAGGATCTGAGTAGATATTTTTCCAAAGAAGACATACAGATGGCCAAAAGGTACATGAAAATACGCTCAACATCACTAATTAGCAGGGAAGTGCAAATCAAAACCACAATGAGATATCACCTCACACTGGTAGAATGACTATTATCAAAAAGACAAGAAATAATATGTGTTGGTGAGGATGTGGAGAAAAGGGAACTCTTCTGCACTTTTGGTGGGAACGGGAATTGGTGTATCCACAATGAAAAACAGTATGGAGGTTCCTCAAAAAAGTAAAAATGAAACTACCAGCAATTCTACTTTTGGGTATTTATTCGAAGAAAATGAAAACAGTGACTCAAAAAGATATATGCACTCCCATATTTGTTGTAGCATTATTTACAGTAGCCAAGACATGCGAGCAACCTATGTCCATTGTTGGATGAATGGATTAAAACAATGTGGTATACACACACACACGCACACACACACACTGGAATATCATTGTTACCATTTGTGACAACATGGATGTACCTTGAGGGCAATATGCTAAGTGAAATAAGTCAGACAAGAGAAGAGAAAGACAAACATCAGATGATCTCAGTTATACATGGAATTTAAAAAACTAAAAAACCCCAAAATTCGTAGATACAGGGAAGAGATTGGTGGTTGCCAGAGGTGAGAGGTGTGGGGAGAGGGGTGGTGGGAGAAACGGATGAAGGGGGTCAAAATGTACAAACTTCCAGTTACAAAATAAATTAGTCATAGAGATGTAATGTACAGCATGGTGACTATAGTTAGTAATACCATATTGTGTATTTGAAAGTTAAGAGAGTAGATCTTAAAATTCTCACCACAAGAAAAATGTTCATAACTATGTGAGGTGATGGATGTTAACTAGACTTATTGTGGTGCTCTCTTTGCAGTATATACAAAAATCAAATTATTATGTTGTACACCTACAACTAATATAATGTTATATGTTAATTACACCTCAATAATTTAAAAAAATGATGTTAGGAAAACTGGATAAACACATGCAGAACGTTGAAATTGGACCATCTGACACCATTCATAAATTTTAACTCAAAATGGATCAAAGACTTAAACTTAAGACTCCAAACCATAACACTTCTAGAAGAAAACATAGGGAGGTTTACAGAGAGTGGTGTGGAAACTTACAAAGGACATTTAAACCAGATCTGTAGACAGGCTTCCTAGAAGAGCACATACTTGTCTAAAACTTGGAGACTGAGTAAGAGTAAGCTAGGATCAGAGATGCAGGCAAAAACCATTACAACTGGTGTTTGCTGTCAGTGCCCTCGAGTAGATTCCGACTCCTAGTGACCCTGAGGACAGCAGAGCAGAACCCTGCCTGGTTTCTTTTGCGCCATCCTCTCATCTTTCTTGCACTGTATCAGACAATGCTGTGCTGTTATTCATGGAATTTTTCGGAAGTGGGGGGCCAGGTCCTTCTTCTTAGTCTGTCTTAATCTGGAAGCTCTGCCGAAACCTGTCCATCATGGGTGATCCTGCTGGTGTTTGAATACCGGTGGCTAGCTTTCAACATCACAGCAACATGCAGCCGCCACATTATGACAACCGATAGATGGGTGTGTGGTTCCCCGTCCAGGAAACGAACCTGGGCCCTGGCAATGAGAGCAGCAAATCTTAACCAGGAAACAACCAGGGCTGGCAATTACAACAGGTGGAAGGGGTCAAACACCCACACATATCAAAGGCCCATGAGGGAGGTGCATGGGTGGATGTAAGTAGTTAAAAGTTCGGGGCATATTGAATTTGAGGGGCCTATGGGAGAAGTACAAGGAGAAATTTCCAGTCGGGGCCTTGTACTTTCTGAAGGCTTGTGCTTTGGGGAATCATGAGCATTTAAGTGGTTCTTCAAGTCGTGGAGTTAGATAAGGTCACCTAGGACTTGAAGAATGAGCTGGAAAAAGGGCTTAGGGAGAAGCAGGTAGAGGAATGAGAACTCAACTAGGCTTTTTAAACTGGAGATCTGTGAGAGAATTTGGCCCGAGCTTCCAAAGGCAATGGTTCAAACGACCATTTTTTTGAACTCAGCCTGCATCAGAATCACATCCACGTCCTGTTAAAACATGGGTTGCTGGGCCCCACTCCCAGAGTTCATGATCCATTGGGTCTGTGTGAGCCTGAGAATTTGCATTTCTTACATTTCTAACAAGTTCCCAGGTGACATCTATGTTGCTGGTCTGGGGACCACCCTTTGAGTATCACATCCTAAGGCATCCACTGTATGCAATGAAATAACTTCCTCCTATGCATCAGAGAATGGTAGCAGTTATGAATCATCTGGTACACTGGGAATTGGGAAAAGAGTCCCTCAAACGGGTTCTTCATTTTCTCTGTTCTGTGGCTCAAATAAGGAGGCCCAGGAGGGAAAGGCCGGACTGAGAAGAGGAGGACAGAAGAGTAAGAGGAGGAGAATGTGAGAGCCCAGGGAAGGCAGGAGAGGAGGGCATTCGAGGAGAAGGCAGTTTGGAGGGTGCAGGACAGCTCCAAAGTCCAGTAGAGGAGAAAAAACATCAGTGTTTACTTAAGTGAATTAGGAGCATTATGCCAGGCTCCTGAACCTCGCAGGCTTCTTGCAAGAGCTCAGCGAGATAACCATCATAGATGAAAGCATTTGGTAAGCGAAATATCAGAGGTAAATAGAAATCATGCTTGTTACTCTGCACTGGTAGCTCTTTGATCATTTGTACTGCTTTTCATCCACAATGAGCCTTAATGGACATTAGAGATTACATACCAGAATCTCCTATTTCTGAAGAATTATTAATGATAAAACATGATTTTTCATTTTTATAGTATTTAACAGCATAAGTATTTGCACCTGCTTTATTTGATTTCATTTGATACTAAAAAGTAATCCCTACTTAGGAATAAGTAAACTTTGTTTCAGGACAGGGAACTTGGCGTGGCTGGGGTAGGGATGGCATCTTTTGGCTCCTGAGGCAGTGCCTGCTCTATTGCTATGGAAGGGCACCTGAGGGGGCTATAGGGGCGCATCTGAGATGGCAGCAGGTGCGAAGCCTCAAAGCCTGCCTGTGTGTGTGTGGCGAATGCACACACCATGTTACTTGTGGCTTCTCTGCCCCTTCAAGAAAGTCAACCTTGCAGCAACTACTCTGGGTGCTCAAAGGCCTGGAGAGCTGCATGGCAGAATGGGCAGGCCTGAGCTTCCAGAAGAAAAGCTTAGACAGGACATCAATTCTGTCAGAGCGGGAGCCTGCTTGGAGCTCCTCCTGCCTGGGATGGATGGTCAGTGGCTGTGATTGCCCTCAACTTGGGGATCCTGTATCCTGCCTCTTGTTCTCCTGGGCCAAGCCAGTGCTTGTCAGTCTTCCCTCAGCTGGGCTCCTGGGCTGATTATCTAAAGCAGAGGCCACAGTTTGTTCATGCATTCTGAATAGAAGATGGGCAGCATTTTAACTTGGTCTCAAAGTGTATTTTCAAGTTACATACTGCTGAGCTCCATAGGGGTCTTTCCAACCCTGATTCCTTCCATATAAATCTTTCTAGTGTGTCATCAGAGAGGAGTTTTATCCTTACAGGTCCATTTTCTGCCTGTGGGATGTCTGGTGACCTCTCCCTGCAGTGTCTTTTCTTCTGCCCTGTTGCTGCTGCAAAGCTCTCCAACCTTGCCCTGAAACTCAGGCTTCAGGAATTGGAGCTGGACCTCTTCCTGAGTTGAGAAAAGGCACTTCTTCAAATCAAAGTTGAACTAATTTTGCTCCTTAATACCATTATTTATAAGGATAGATAACATTTACTGAAATGTTGCATTTCATGTACAATGTATTTTACATACAAAATCTGACTTACTTGTCACACATCAGCATGAAGCAGTTACCGTCATTATTCCTGTATCTCAGATGAGGAAGCTGTGGCTCAGAGAGGTGATGACGTGACTGGTTCAAGGCCACAGTGCTGGTGAGTGGCATGGTGGGACACGTGCCGTGGTCAACCTTACCCCCAGTCTCAGCTCCAGACGGCCATGTCATGTTGTCCTTCTGAGAGCAAGGGCCACCCCTTATCCTAGTTCCTCCACTTGGATACTGGAGCATAGTGATGTGGCAAAGTATGACCATCCTTAAATGTTCCTTTGTCCACCTTTCCATTTCAGCTAGTCAGATAAATGTCTCAATGAGAATGGAGTGTTATTCTGCCTTCAGGGAAGCCCTGCACCCCATACTTGGTCAAGCTCTACCTAGGACAAGCCTTCTTTGTAAATCTAAAGGATAACGAGCATTCACAGTTAAAGGTCTTATGGTGGGCAGAATGATGGTGCCCAAAGATGGCCAGGTCCTAATCCCCAGAACCTGTGAATGTGTTACTTTACATGACAAAAGGGACATTGCTGATGTGATTAAGTTAAGTATCTTGAGTTCAGGAGGTTTTTCTGGGTTATCTGGGCAGGCCTTATGTAATCACAAAGTTTCTCATAAGGAAAAGCGGGAGACAGAAGGTGAGAGAAGGAAATGTGATGTTGGAAGCAGAGGTCGGAGAGACAGATTTGAAGATGCTATGCTCCTGACTTTGAATATGGAGGAAGAGACTGTGAGCCAAGGAATGTAGGCGGCCTCTGGAAGCTGGAAAGGGCAAGGAAACTGATTCTTCCCTAGAGCCTCCAGAAGGAACACATCCCTGCCAATACCTTTATTTTAGGATATCTGACCTTCAGAACTGCAAGATAATAAATTTGTCTTGTTTTAAGCCATTAAATTTGTGGTAATTTGTTACAGCAGCAATAGGAGATTAATACAGGCTTCACGGGCTCTTGAGAAACTGACAATAATCTGACATTTTATGACCAGAGCATGTGTCTTACATTCTAAATGTCCATATCTGCTCTTCCCCAACCTTTCTCATACTCTCGTGAGAAGGGACAAGACTGAAGTACTAGAAGCAGAAAGGAGCAGGGCCTGCCTGGTGAATTCTGGAGCCAACAGGCTTGGTGGAGTGATCCCACTCAGAGTCTGTTAGAGAAAGCGGAGCACCAAGTCCTGAGAAAGCCAAATATAAAGCTGAGTTCTAAGTCGTGTGAAAGCTAGGAGCAGAGCCAGAGTCTGGTGTGTTGAAAGATGCTTCCAGCAGGGAGTGAGTGGAAACCAGTAGGAACGTCCACGTGGGCCCCCAGAGCCAGAAGGAGGTGGTCCCTAGGCACTGGTCTCTGCTTCAGGAGACATTGCCAGGCCTATCTGAGGCTCTGCAACTCAGAACCGCCATCCCTGCCTCCTCCAAACAGACTTAGATGTGTCTCTTCTGTAGACATGAATGCAGATTTTACCCAACTTGCTGCTTGTTTTCTGTTCTTGGCCATTAATAAATGTGAGTCAGGGGGCCGGCCCGGGGCTTAGCGGTTAAGTGCACGCTCTGTTACTGGCGGCCGGGGTTCAGATCCCAGGCGCGCACCGACGCACTGCTTCTTCTGCCATGCTGAGGCCGGGTCCCACATGCAGCAACTAGAAGGATGTGCAACTATGACATACAACTATCTATTGGGGCTTTGGGGAGAAAAAGGGAAAAAAAGGAGGAGGATTGGCAATAGATGTTAGCTCAGAGCTGGTCTTCCTCAGCAAAAAGAGAAGGATTAGCACGGATCTTAGCTCAGGGCTGATCTTTCTCACCAAAAAAAAAAAAAAAAAAAAAAAAAAGAAATGTGAGTCAGCAGTTTAAAACTGAATTATTCAATGCTCAACTTATTAAATCTCTCAGTGTGTGCCGTGGGTAAGAGTGTCTAAGATTGTACCATAAGCTGCTGTCTTCAAAATCCAACTTTCATTACGTGAAATCGGAATAATTAGTTCTGCTGTGTGGCGGCTCTCTCACCTGAGAATATTTGTTGTTAGAAGGTGAGGAGCGTGAAGTTTTAGGTTGCCATGAAGTCAGAGACAAAGGCCATGATTCTCTGCTATTGTCTTATATTTGTGGGCTTGTATCAGTGCAAGAATGTTGGAGTTATTTGCAATAGAGTGTATGGTGTGGTATATGGTGATGGGTGAGGGTCCTCTGGTTGAATGTAATCATAAAATTCATAAGAACTTTCAGCCATCACTTCCTAATCTGGTACCTAATTGAAATGAATTGAATTTATTCTTTCACCAATAGGCACCCTAATGTTTCTTGGTTATTTTATTGTTGTCAGTATTGACAGTACAGATTATTATACTAATTAAAAAATAACTGATATGGATAAAAACTTCATGCTATTTTGAAGACATACAATAAATGATAGATAGCCCTCTAGTTACAATTTAATTCAACAAACGTTTTTTGAGCATCTATCATGAGCAAGATACATTCCCAAGTTCTTCAATATCATCAGTGGTTAAAAAAAAAGGCAAAAATCTGTGCCAATGAGCTACATTTTCAGCCACAGATGTACAAGATTGATCTTATAGTGAATTTACTTCCTTTTAAAAAGTGTATTTGTAAATGATTTCCAGTTGTGTCTTTGTGCTGGTAATATTTTATAGTTCTCACAGTCACCCATGAAAAACTTCCTGGGGCAAACAGGCTAGCTCCTTCATAGTCACGCTCTTTAATTCATAGTTTGAAAAAGTCAGGCCACAAAGTGTGACTGCTAAGGTTAAATTTGTACCTACTGCCCAACATGTCAAAGAATAGATTGTCCTCAGAGTCTCATTTTGGAACAACACATTCAGTTAATTATGGTACAAGAAGCTAGATTTTTGATCCCAACCCTCTATTTCCCAAGGAACTCTCTTTCTGAAGGGTATTTCCATGTCAGACCCAGCCATAACTAGGCATCCCTTAGGAGAAAACCACTCCTGTAGAATTCTGGTATTGGGTCCATTGGGTACATGTGGGAGGACTTGAATGTTACCTTTGTTAATCTTTTCCACTCCCAGCCGTGTGATTGCTGGGCTTGGGCAGAGAGTGAGAATGGTCTTCCTGGAGCCTACATTCCAGGAGGGGCAAATAATCATAATGAGTAAATAATAGAGTATGTTAGAAGGGGATACATATGATAGAAAATTAGAGCAGAATAAGGAGATTCAGGAGTTCTTGTGATAAAGGGATTGAATTTTTAATAGAGTGATCGGGGAATACTGGACTGAAATGATGCTTTCTGGGCAGAGACGTGAATGAGATGAAAAGTGAGTCTTGTGGCTGTCTGAGGGAAGGGCAAGCTGGGCAGAGGTAAAAGCTTGGCCCAAGTCCCTAAGAAGGGAGTGTGCTAGGTGGGTTCAGGATAGTAGGAGGCTACTGAACCTGAAGCAGAGCAAGTAACAGAGAGGTTGGAGGCGGTCAGAGAGCGACCTGTGGAGAGATGGTGTAGGACCTCGAAGGCCATCATACAGTTTGGCTTTCACTCTGAATGGGGTGCATAGCTATTGAAAAGTTTTTGATCAGCAAAGTGATGTGATCTGCTTTGATGTGATTCATTTAAAATTAAAACCCATATGGTGGCTGAGTTGAGAATAACTATGGGGTAATGGTCAAGGGTGAAAGGAGAGAGAGTAATTAGGATGTTATTGTCATACTCCAGGTAAGAGATGCCAGTGGCTCAGATCAGGGTGGTAACAGTAATGTTAATGATCATATAACATTAGCAGTGGTCATATTCTGGATATATTTTGAAGGCAAAGCCAAACGGATTTTTTGTGGATTGGATGTGGTGTACAAGAGAGAGGAATGAGATACCTCAGCAGTTTTGCCTCAGCAACTGAAAGGATGGAGTTGCCATTTACTGACATGAGCAAGACTGTGGATGGATCAGGTTAGGTGGAAAATCAGTAATTCAGTTTTTGATTTTTTCAGTTTGAAATATACATTAGATATAGAAGTAGAGATATAGTAGAGTAGAAGTAGAGATAGGCAGTTAGATTGATAATTCAGGGTTCAGATCTGAGATGGAAATATAAATTTGGGAGATAGTAATATGTAGAAAGAATTTAAGTTCATGAGACAGGATGAGATTGTCCAAAGAGTGAGGTAGAGAAAGAAGAGATTGAGAGCAGAAGAGACATAAGGGCTGTAATGTTATTTTTTCCCCCCTGTGTTTATGATTTTTCCTTTACCAGGGTCATTTTTTATTTCTTTTTCACATTCTTCTAATGATTTTATCCTCCACTTTTTAAACACCTGAGAATTTTCCACCTTTTTTCTATTCCAGTATTCTCCACACCTACCACTCCACCTCCCCAGATTTTAAAGGTGCATTTGAATCTTACATATTTCTTTAATCTCTTGTTTTTTAGAAGGAAAAGACCAAAGATACTGAGATCCAATTGACAAAGTAACAAATTCTCTATTTACATTTGGTGATAATAAAACAGGTGAGAATTAAATAGTTACAAAGTTATCTGCGAATAGGCATTGGGTGCTTTCTTGCAAATTTTTAACATAATTCTGAAATCTTAATGTTCTTGGAGAATGTGCAAATATATCATATTAGTTTAAATTTCCAAGTCAATTGTTAATGAAAACATGATCAAATCTGTGTCAAAAAGTAAAAGAGAAGTACCATAAATATAAACATTTGAAATACTTAAACAAGATTTTTACATGTATATTAGTCTGGGTCCAATCGGGAGAGAGAAATCATACAGCAATTTGAACAGGGAAAGTTTAACCTAAAGTGCTATTAATGATACAGGGGGTTGGGGTAGTGAGAGATTGGCTAGAAAGAAGTAAAAAAAAAAACCAACTTTTGAGCTAGGAGGCAATCAGTTGATAACGGGCGCAGCATGAAACAATTTATATAGGTTCCTGTAGTTTTTATAATATTATCAGAGTCTATAGGAAACAAATTTTAAAAGGAACATGTATAGTTAAATAATAGAGCATTTCAATTACTATCTATTGTTTTTATTACATTTATATATTCCAACAAACATGTAATTTCTGGATATTTTGCTATAGACTCAAAGTGTTTTGCATGATCAAACAGAAAGTTTAGGAAAGCAAAATACTGCTTTTCTGGAAGTGTGTGAAATTTTTTGTATTCTGTGTTAGTGGTATAATGACCATAAAGATTATATATGTTTTAAAAAATGTGGTAAAATATACGTGACATAAAAGTCATTATTTTAACCATTTTTAAATGTACAATTAAGTGGCAGTAAGTACACTCACAATGTTGTGCAATCATTACCACTATCCATTTCCAGAACTTTTTCATGATCCCAAACAGAAACTCTTACTCATTAAAAAATACCTCTACATTACCCTCTCTCCCTAGTAACCTCTATTCTACGTTTTACCTCTATGAATTTGACTATCCTAGGTAACTCATATAAAAGGAACCATATAAACTTTGTCTTTTTGTGTCTGGCTTATTTCACTTAGCTTGATGTTTTCTAGTTTCATCAATGTTGTAGCATGGGTCAGAGTTTCATTCTTTTTTGTGGTTTAATATTATTCCATTGTACACTTTTACCACATTTCCATTCATCTGTCGATGGACACTTGGGTTTTTTCACCCTTTGGTTATTGTGAATAATGCTGCTACGAATATTGTTGTACAAGTATCTGGTTTAGTCACTGCTTTCACTTCTTTGGGGTATATACCTAGGAATGGAATTGCTGGATCATATGGTAATTCAATGTTTAACTTTTTGAGGAACTATCAAACTGATTTCCACAGCAGGTGTACCATTTTACAGTCCCACCAGCAATGCATGAGGGTTCCAATTTCTTCACATCCTCTCCAACGCTTACTATTATCTGTTTTTTTTTTTTTTTTGACACTGGTCATCCTAATGGGCAAGAAGTGGTAGCTCATTGTGGTTTTGATTTTCATTTCCTTAGTGACTAATGGCAAGCATATTTTCTTATACTTATTGGACATTTGTATATCTTCTTTGGAGAAATGTCTATTCATGTCCATTGCCTGTTTTTGAATTGTTTGTTTTTTTGTTGTTGAGTTGTATGAGTTCTTTATATATTTTGGATATTAACACTTAACAGATATATGATTTACAAATATTTTCTCCCATTCTGTGAGTTGTCTTTTAACTGTCTTGATTGTGTTCTTTGATGCAGAAAAGTTTTTACTTTTGATGAAATCCATTTAAAAATTTTTTTCTTTTGTGGCCTGTGCTTTTGGTGTCTATCTAAGACACTAATATCTACTGTCCGAGCCCTCAAGTGCTTTTGCACACCCCATCTTTCCCCCAAGGATTCTGGGATATCACATGATAAAGCAGCTAAAGGATTATTGCCTGACACACCAGGGAACCCCAGAACTTTGCTCTAGTATGTCAGTCATCAGATGAGTTCTCCAAGAAGCAGGTGTAAAGACGGGAAAATATAGATAAGAGATTTATTGGGAGATATGCTCGTGAAAAATAAGGGGAAGAGAGAACAGGAGTTGTCAGGAAGAGCCTTCAGACTTATTCGAGTTTGACATTTGAGAAAAGAGTGAGAGAGAGTGAAGGAAAGATTGGGCAGGAGGAGCCTCAGACTGCTGTGTAGTTCTGAGAAAGTCTTGGCCAGGCCACTGAGGGATCCCTGAGCAAAGGTGTCTATTACAGGAGTTTCATATGAGGCATAAATGGCCTGGCCCTAGCACCCTTGCTGAGCCCCGCTATTGGCTGGGGTCAGTTTGAGGGAAATGTGACCATTGCATGAACACTGAGATGGATCCAAATGTCCAGCAGCTGAAAGTTGTCAGTCAACTCTTGAATGGAGATCTGAGTGGTGTACCCAGTCTGATGGATTGGTTCCCAGCCAATATCTATTGTCAAATATTTCGAATTATACTCCTGATGGAAGGGTTATAAATAGGGTACTGGTGTGGTGAGATATTGCTTTAGAAAGACCACATTGGCTGCAGTGTGGAAATAGATGTAAATAAGATGCAAATAAGAACGGAGTCAGGAAACTGGTGAGGAGATCATGGCAGAATAATAACAAGATGGTGGTAAATGAATTGTTTTAGAACTTTCAAAGTTAGAAAATGTCTGTAAACATAGATATGGGGTCACAGAACTCTAGAGCTGGAAGGCATTTTAGAATGCATCCAGACTGGCTGGTGAAACTGTCTAGCTTTGTTTTTATGTGTGAGATATGAGCAACAGGAAATAGAGAAGCTACGTTTAGTTTTTAATTTGCCTTTACTTAATAGAATACTGAATTTAAGAAAATTGGGAATTAACCAGTAAATTCATCATAAAGAACATGTATTCACTGAAAATTCACCAAGTTTTACATTTATGATTTGTGCACTCTTCTTGTGTTTTGTTAAATAGCAGTTTATTGAAATGTAATTCACATTCCATAAAATTCATCATTTTAAAATGTACAAATCAGTGTTTTTTTTTTTTTAACATTCACCACGTTGTACAACCGTTACTATTGTTTAATTTCAGACATTTCATCATCTCAAAAAGAAATCCCATACCCCTTAGCAGTCACAACCCGTTCCCCCTCTTCCTGGAAACCATTAACCTAATTTCTATCTCTATGAATTTGCCTATTTTCAACATTTCATACAAATAGAGTCATACAATATGTGGCTCTTTGTGTGGCTTCTTTTACTTATCATAATGCTGTCAAAGTTCATCTATGTTGTAGCCTGCATCAGTACTTCATTCCCTTTTATGGCTGAATAATATTCCATTGTACAAATATACCACATTTTGTTTATCCACTTGCCAGTTTATTTGGGTTATCACTTTTTAATTACTGTGAATAGAGCTGTGTCTAAGTTTTTGTGTGGATGTATGTTTTCAATTCTCTTGGATATATACCTAAAAGTGGAATTTCTGGGTCATATGGTAACTGTATGTTTAACTTTTGAGGATCTGCCAATTGTTTTCCAAAGTGGCAGGACCATTTTACACGCCTACCAGAAATTCCGGAGTATTCCAATTCCTCCACATCCTCACCAACATTTATTGTCCATCATTTTGGCGACAGTCATCATAGTGGGTATGAGTGTTACTTAGTTGTGGTTTTGATTTGCAGTTCCCCTAGTGACTAATGATATTAATATTGCACTTTTCAATGTGCATGTTATGAATCAACCAAAAATTTAAAATATACTTTGCTTTTAATCCATTTTTTAGGATGTACAATATATAATGATATTTCGTAATTACATCTGCCTGCATTTTAATGTTTTAGTTGGTGCTTAGTGTAGTTAAATATTTTTATATAGTGTATGTTATATGTATATTTAATACTGAATACATTATATGTATTTTAATAAGAATATGTTTAATTTAAACTAATTTGTCTGAGAGGGGAGGAGTAAAATGACTTTAGAATTATTTTAGAGCTTTATCAATATACACACAACCACTTGTAGCTGTATTTTCAAAAGTTCCTCTGCCTTAATCAAAAGAAGAGAGGAATTGTAGAAATTCAGACAATCTATGGGAGGAAATGCCCCAGAATAGAATTTCCCAAAGTGAGTTCAACAGATTACTAAGGATTGCTAAAGGTACATGGGACCACATAGTTAAACAAGAATAGGAAACGGTTGATTTAAAGTGGTCAAAGAGATATATTATTTTAATCGGAATACTTCCTTCTTTTATTGACATATAGTTGCCATGCAATATTATGTTAGTTTCAGGTGTGGAATACTTTCAAAGCTCGAATACACGTATATATTCCTGAATAATTTCCCTTATTTACCTCAAATTGTTACGAGAATTATTTGCTATCAAAAAAGAGTGACTGATACTCCTAAAAATTACCAAATACTTAAAAAATTAGTAACTCAATACTGATGAAGACGCAGTTGATGCTTACAACTCAAAAATTGCTAGTGGAAGGGCAAATTGGTATAATATTTGGAAAAACAATTGAGCAATATGATACTGAATGAGTTTAAGCTCATTGAACCAGTAGTAATACATTTGGAAACACATCTTAATTCACTTAGAGACAAAGGTATTTATTGCATTGTTAAATTAAAATGGTAAAACGGCAAAATCATCTCATTGTTGGGAATTATGAACTGAATCATATAGTACCTCTTTAAAATGAAATCTTAATCAGCCACTAAAAATTATGTGTACAAACAACTATTGATAAAAGAAAAAATGAATGACAATAATACGTCAGTATGAGTATTTTCTATGTAGCAGTCACTGGATAAACATTTTACGTGGATTATCTCTGATAAGCCTATTAAGAAGCCTTTGATATTGGTGCTATTATGATATACATATTTTATAGGTGAGGAAGCAGAGGTACAGTGGTGTCAGTAACTTGCAGCTAATGACAAGTGGGGTTGGGATTAACGTACTCAACCACTGTGCCATTTTGCTTTTCTCTAGTTCAGGGATCATAAATGTCTTATCCAGAGTAACAAGGATAATCATTGGTAAAAGCAGGCACTATGCCCGAAACAACAACAACTTCAAAGACAGGTCCTGCAACTGGGCTGCTTATGGCGTCTCAGAATCTCAGATGAAGGGAAGTCTGGTTGGGGAACATAATGTCTTCAAATATTTGAAGAACCATAATACGGAAGATGGAGTGGACAGGCTTGAGTATTCTCAAAGAACAGAATTACCACAAGCAGATTGAAATTTCAAATAAATTTTGACAAACTGCATGTAATTCAGAAATTTGAACAATTAGAGCCATCTGACTATTAGGCAGGAAGTCTTAGAATGAAGTACAATAGAGACATTATGTCCAGAAGCTAAAAGACTCTCTTTTAGGGATACTGTACTAAGAATTTCTGTAATGAGAGAGAGGATCTTCTAAATTTTAGGAGCCTACCAAAATGCCGTGATTCTTTTTCAGAATGCTAACCCAAGCATAAACATTATAAACTAATATTTGTAAAGCACTTTGCATTATAAATACTTACCTTTAAAGACAACCTGTGTGAATTTTATAAGCAGATGTATCAGCTTATGTATATATAATATATAATAAGTAAGTTAAATAATATTAACTATAAATAGATATGAAAATAAAAATAAATAATTATGTATCTTTTAATAATAGATAGCATCCCTCCTGGGAATCAGCAAACTATAAGCCAGGTCTAGTCTGTTCTTGTATGGTCAATGAACTAAGAATGGTTTTCATATTTTTAAAGAGTTGTTAAAAAAAAACAAAGCAAAACAAAAAACAGGGGCCGGCCCAGTGGCGCAAGTGGTTAAGTGCACGCGCTCCGCTGCTGCCGCCCGAGCTTCGCTGGTTTGGATCCCGGGCGCGCACCGAGGCACCACTTGTCAAGCCATGCTGTGGCGGCATGCAGAGGAAGATGAGCACGGATGTTAGCCCAGGGCCAGTCTTCCTCAGCAAAAAAAAAAAAAAAAGAGGAAGATTGGCAGATGTTAGCTCAGGGCTGATCTTCCTCACAAAAACAAAAAACAAAAAGAAATACGTAATAGCCTCTATGTTCTCTGAATCCCTGAGATATTTACCATCTGCCCTTTACAGGAAATGTTTGCTGACACCTGCCTTACATTAAACAATTCATTATCACATAACTTGAAATGTTTTTGTCTAGAAGATTAAACAATATTTTGCCATCTGAATTTGCTTGTCCATTTAACATCCAACAGAATTGTAAAATAGCAGTTTGAACACTAGAGGGAGACTTTCTTTTTTTTGATTTTTCACACACTGACAAAGAATGCTCAAATGAACACCCTTCTCAACTTGAGATAAATCCAGATTGATTTGTTACTACATTTTCTGGGACAAGGAATTGCAGATGGTGCTGACAATTAATATTTTCCTTGAGTTTGTCTTCAATAGCTGCGGGAACAGCAGTGTGTTTTTCTAAACCAGGCTAGTGGCATTGTGTCAGATTCCCCTTATCCTCCTCAGACCCTCTTGATCTCCCCAGTCTCTTGTTCTAGCTCTGTATGGTGCTGCTGGCCTTTCTGCAGGTGCCACCTAATTGTCCCTCACCTCTTGCCCACATTACACACCTCTGCCTCCTGTCCCAAGGACTTCCCATCAGTGCCCAGATGTGTGCAGCCCAGAAATGTGAGGAGTTAATATTCTAAGAGCTCAACCTCCGGCCAGTGGGAGTGGGAAACCGGTGGATATGTTATTTCTCCTTTGCCTCCTCTAAGGGCAGTTCTGACCTGCTGTTGCTATGGCTTTTTCGGGTCTGTTTCCAAGGATAGAGCAATCAGTCACATTTAGCAAGGGCTAATTGGGTGATGTGTCCTTGTCTTGGCTCTCCTGCCCTTCCTCTTCATTGACTTTGTCCCTCACCTCTGCTGCATGGGATTATATTTTCAAAAAATTAATAGTTCATAAGGACTCTACTTTAGGCTAAGCTTTTTGAGAAACCCTGGCTAAGAGAGGTAATGAAGGAAAAAATAGAATCAGCTTCATTGTACTGGAATCAGTCTGGTTGCTTGGATTTTGGTGTTAGAACACTTAAAATATATCCTAATTTTCCCATAAAGTGGACTGTGTTTCAAATGTATTGAATATTCTTAACATAATCACTTAGGTGGGTAAATAAAGAAGTTAAGTTAACATAACTGTAACCCCAATGAATTGACTATCCAGCTACTAACTCCTGCCCAGCTTTTCTCTGGGAATTGCCTTGCTTCTGTTTTTGACATGTTTCCAGAAGGAACAGCAGTGATTATAAAACATGATCTTGCTCCCTGGCCAAAGGAAACTTAAAAAACTGAGCCAATCAGAATCTTTCCCCAGGAATGTAGATTTGGGGTTAAGAGACTGCAGTTCATTGTGCACCTAGTCTGTGGATCAGATAGGATGCAAACACACTTCTGTCTCACTCCAAAGTCAAGGCTTCTTTTGTTATAGTGGAGCCTACTCTTTTTGTAACAAGTGAACAACTGGCATTACATTTTGTTTCTAGAATGAAAAATGTAAATTTTTGCTACCTTTTTACTAGTCTTTCATTTAAAAATATTTTCTTGATAATTTTTTACATATTTGTTGCTAATTTTTAAAAAGAATTTTTATTGGATAGCATATAAACAGAAAAGTCTATTAATTATAAGTGTGCAACTTGATTCAATTTCACAAAGTAAACACACAATTGTAACCATCACTCTCATTAAGAGAAAGAACATTGCTATCTCCCACGAAGATTCCCTATGTTCCCTTCCTGTACTACTATCTTCTGCCCCTGCCATCAAGGAGAGCCTCTATTGTGATTTCCAACCCTTGAGACTAATGTTGTCTTTTTTCCCCAGTTTTATTGAGATATAATCAACATACAACACTGTATAAGTTTAAGGTGTCCACTGTAATGATTTGACTTACATATATCATGAAATGACTGTAATTTTAGTTAATATCCATCATCTCACATAGATACAAAAAAAAAGAAAAAGAAAAAAATATTTTTTTCCTTGTGATGAGAGCTCTTAGGATCTACTCAACAACTCTCATATATACCATACAACATTAGCTATAGTCATCATGTTGTACATTATATCCCCAGTACTTCTTAAATCTTACAACAGGAAGTTTGAATCTTTTGACCACCTTCATCCAATTTCCCCTCCCCCCGCCATCCATCTCTGGTAACCACAAATCTGATTTTTTTTCTATGAGTGTTATTTTTTTTTTAGATTCCACATATAAGTGAGATCATACAGTATTTGTCTTGCTCTTTCTGATTTATTTCATTTAGCATAATGCCCTTGAAGTCCATCCATCCAGTCTCAAATGGCAAGATTTCTTCTGTTTTTATGGGTGAATAATATTCCATTGAATATATATACCACCTTCTTTATCCATTCACCTATAGATGGACACTTAGGTTGTCTTCATGTCTCAGCTATTGTAAATAATGCTGCTATAAACATGAGAGTGCAGATGATATCTCTTCAACATAGTGTTTCCATTTACTGTGGATATATTCCCAGAAGTGTAATTGGGGTCATATGGTAGTTCTATTTTTGATTTTTTTGAGGAACGTCCATACTGTTTTCCATAGCGGTTGACCAGTCTACAATCCCACTAACAGTGAACAAGGGTTCCCTTTTCTCTACATCCTTGCCAGCATTTGTTATAGCTTGTCTTTTTGATGATGGCCATTCTGACAGGAATGAGGCAATATCTCGTGATTTTGATTTGCATTTCCCTTGTGATTGGTGATGATGACCACCTTTTCACACACCTGTTGGCCATTTGTATATCTTCTTTGGAAAAATATCTATTCAGGTCCTTTGCCCAATTTTAAATTGGATTATTTGGGGTTTTTTTGCTATTAAGTTGTATGAGTTCTTTATGTATATTAGATATTAAAGCCTATCAGATATATGGTTGCAAATATTTTTTCCCATTCTATAGATTGTCTTTTCACTTCTTTTTCTGCACAGAAGCTTTTTAGTTTGATGTAGTCCCACTTGTTTATTTTTGATTTTGTTGCTTGTACTTTAGATATCATTTCCAAAAAAATCATTGACAAGATCCATGTCAAGGAGCTCTCTTCTAGGAGATTTATGGTTTCCAGTGTTATATTTAAGTCTTTAATCCATCTTGAGTTAATTTTTGTGAATGGTGGAAGATGGGTTCTAGTTTTATTCTTTTATGTGTGAATATCCAGTTTTCCCACCACCTTTGTTGAAAAGACTGTCTTTTCTGCATTGAGTATACTTGGTTCCCCTGTCAATTAGTTGACCATATATGCATGGGGTTATTTCTGGGCTCTTGATTCTGTTCCACTGGTCTATGTGTCTGTTTTTATGCCAGTGCCATACTGTTTTGGTTACAATAGCTTTATAACACAGCTTGAAATCGGGAAGTGTGATGCCTCCTTCTTTGTTTCTCTTTCTCGGGATTGCTTTGGCTGTTTGACATCTTCTGTGGTTCCATACGAATTTCAAGATTGTTTTCTTTACTTCTGTAGAAAATGTCATTGGAATCTTGAGAGAAATTGCATTGAATTTACAGGTGGCTTTGGTTAGTATGACCATTTTAATAATATTAATTCTTACAATCCATGAACATGGGCTAGCTTCCATTTATTTGTGTCTTCTTCAATTTTGTTCATCAATGTCTGATAATTTTCAGTGTAGAGATCTTTAACCTTATTGGGTAAATTTATTCCTAAGTATTTTATTGTTTTTGACACTTTTTCAAATGGGAGTATTGTATTTTTTCTTTTTTGTTTCAGATAATTCATTGTTAGTGTACAGGAATGCTACCGATTTTTGTGTTAATTTTGTATCCTGAAACTTTACTGAAATCGTTAATTAGATCTAACAGTTTTTTTGTGGAGTCTTTAGGATTTTCTATACATGAAATTATGTCATCTGTAAAGAGAGAAAATTTTACTTCTTCCTTTCCAATTCTGATGCCTTATATTTTTTTTTCTTGACTGATTGCTCTGGCTAGGACCTGCAAACTTATGTTGAATAAGAGTGGTGAAAGTGGGCACCTTGGTCTCTTGGTCTAGTTTCTTATCTTAGAGGAAAAACTTTCAACCTTTCAGCATTGAGTATGATGTTAGCTGAGGCTTGTCATATGCGGCCTTTATTATGTTGAGGTACATTCCTGCTATAATTAATTTGTTAAGTTTTTATCATGAATGGATGTTGAATTTTGTCAAATACTTGTTCTGCACCTATATTATCATCTATTAATATGATAATATAGTTTTTCCCTTCGCTCTATTAATGTGATGCTTCACATTGATTGATTTGCATAAATTGAATAACCTTTGCATCTCAGGGATAAACCCTACTTGATTATGGTGAATACTATTTTTATTTTGCTGCTGAATTCAGTTTGTTAGTGTTTCATTAAGAATTTTTGCATCTATATTCATCAGGGATATTGGCCTGTACTTTTTGTTTCTGGTAGGGTCCCTTTTTGGCTTTGATATCAGGGTAATCCTGGTCTCAAAAATGAGTTTGGGAGTGTTCCTTCCTCTTCAATTTTTTGGAAGACTTTGAGAAGGATTGGTATTAATTCTTCTTTAAATGTTTGGTAAAATTCACCCATCTGGTCCTGGGTTTTTTTTTGTTGGGAGGTTTTTGATTACTGATTCAATCTCCTTACTAGTATTGGTCTGTTCAGTTTTCTACTTCTTCCTGATTCAGCCTTTGTAGATTGCATGTTTCTAAGAATTTTTCCGTTTCTTCCAGGTTGTCCATTTTGTTGGCATATAGTTGTTCACAGTAGCCTCTTACGATACTTATATTTTTGTGGTATCAGTTTTAACGTCTCCTTTATCATTTATAATTTTATTTATTCATGTCCTCTTTCTTTTTTCTTTGGTTAGTCTTGTAAAGGTTGTCATTTTTGTTTATCTTTTCAGAGAACCAACTCTTAGTTTTAATCTTTTCTGTTGTTTTCCTATCCTCTAGTTCACTTATTTCTGCTCTAATCTTTATTATTTTCTACCTTCTGCTAATTTTGAACTCAATTTATTCTTCTTTTTATAGTTCCTTAAGGTGTAGAGTTATGTTGTTTATTTGAGATCTTCCTTGTTTCTTAATGTAGGCATTTATTGCTATGAATTTCCCTTTTAGAACTGCTTTTGCTGCATTCAGTAAGTTTGGTATGTTGTGTTTCCATTTTCATTTGTCTCAAGATACTTTTATAATTTCCCCTTTAATTTCTTCTTGGTCTGTTGGTAGTTCAGGAAAGTGTTGTTTAACTTCCACATATTTTTGTTTATTTTCCAGTTTTTCTCTTATTATTGACTTCTAGTTTCACACTCTTGTGATCAGAGAAGATAGTTGGTATGACTTAGATTTTTTTGAATTTGCCAAGACTTATTTTGTGGCCTAACATGTGGTCTATCCTAGAAAATGTCCTATACATCCTTGAGAAGAATGTGTGTTCTGCTGGTGTCAGCATATTCTGTATATGTCTTTAGGTCTATTTGGTCCATAGTGTTGTTCAAATCCATTGTTTCCATCTCTGCCTGGATGATCTATCCATTGTCAAGAGTGGGGTATTAAAGTCCCCAACTGTTATTGTATTGCTGCTCCTTTTAGGTCTGTTAGTTTTTGCTTTCCATTTCCATATTTAGGTGTTCTGATGTTAGGTGCATAAAAATTTACAATTGTTATATCTTCTTGATGGATTGACCCCTTTATCATTATATAATTACCTTCTGTGTCTCTTTCTAACCTTTTTAGTTTAAAGTCTATTTTGTCAGATATAAGTACAGCTATGCTGCTTTTCTTTCTTTCTTTTTTTGGTTATCATTTGCTTGAAATATATTCCCTTCCTTTTCACTTCACTTCCCCTTCCCTTCACTTTCAGTCTATGTGTGTCCTTACGGGTAAAGTGAATCTCGTGTAGGCAGCATATTGTTGGATTTTGTTTTTTAATCCAGTCAGCCATTCTATGTCTTTTGATTGGAGAATTTATTTCATTTGCATTTAAAGTAATTATTGATAAGTAAGAACTTTCTATTGCCTTTTCATTAGTTATTTTCTGGCTGTTTTGTAGATCCATCATTCCTTGTTTCTTATCCTTCTCTTTTTTGTCTTTTGATGTCTTTTGATATTGGTATGCTTTGACTTCCTTATCATTGTCTTTTGTGTAATTACCACAAGTTTTCCCTTGTGGTTACCATGAGTCTTACATAAAATTTCTTAAAATTATAACACAATTTTAAAATGATAACAACTTAACTTTAATAGAATTTCTAATCTTTACACTTGTGCTTCTCACATTCTAGATTACTGATGTTACAGTTTATGTATTTTTAATACTGTGCAATTAATAACAGATTACTGTATTTATGGTTATTCTTACTATGTTTTTTAACTTTTAAACTAGAGTTGTAGGTAGATTACACACTACCTTTACCTATTATGGTATGTAACTTTGACTATATATTTATTATCACTAGTGATTTTTATGCTACCTTCTTATGTTTTTATAATGTCACTTAGTGTCCTTCTACTTCCACTCAAAGAACTCCCTTTAGCATTTCTTGTAACCAGGTCTAGTGGTGATGAACTCCCTCACCTTTTATTTATTTGAGAAAGTCTTTATTTTTCTAGGACAGGTTTGCCAGGTATAGAATTCTTGGTTGGCAGTTTTTTTTTCTTTTAATATTTTGAATATATCATCTCCTCTGGCTTGAAATGCTTCTGTTGAGAAATCTGCTAATAGTTTTATTGGAGTTACTTCGTGTGTAATTTCTCTCTTTTCTCTTTCTGCTGTCAAAATTATTTCTTTGACTTTTGACAGTTTAATTACAGTTTGTCTCATTGTAGCCCTATTTGGGTTCAACCTATTTGGGGTCTTTTGGGCCTTCTGGATCTGGAGGTTTATTTATCTCCCCAGGATTGGTAAATTTTCAGCCATTGTTGCTTTAAACATACTTTCTGTCCCTTTTTATTTCTCGTCCCCTTCTGGAATTCCCATAATGCAGATATTTTTTCTTTTGATTATGTTCCATAGTCTCATAGGCTTTCTTCACTCTTTTTCATTCTTTTTTTTTCTTCTCTGACTGAATAATTTCAAATGCCTTTTCTTCTAGGTTACTGAATCTTTCTTCTATATGGTTCAGTCTGTTTTTGAAGCTCTCTTTTTTTTTTAAATTTTATTTATTTATTTTTCCCCCAAAGCCCCAGTAGACAGTTGTGTGTCATAGCTGCACATCCTTCTAGTTGCTGTACATGGGATGCGGCCTCAGCATGGCCAGAGAAGCAGTAGGCATATGGCCGGAGAAGCGGTGCGTTGGTGCACGCCTGGGATCCGAACCCGGGCCGCCAGCAGCGGAGCACATGCACTTAACCGCTAAGCCACAGGGCCAGCCCTGAAGCTCTCTTTTTAATTCTTTAGTTCAGTTATTGTATTTTTCAGCTCTAGTATTTTTATTTTTTTTGATGGCTTCTATTTCTTTGTGAACTTCTAGTATTTTCATGCATTGTTTTCCTAACATTTAGTTGTCTGCCTGTGTGCTCTTGTGGTTCACTAAACTTCTTTAAGAGGATTATTCTGAATTATTTGTCTGACAGTTCATAAATCTTCATTTCTTTATGGTCAGTTATTGGAGCTTTACTTTCCTTTGGTGGTGTTATGTTTACCTGATTTTTCATGATCTTTGATTCCTTAAGTTGATATCTGCTCATTTGAATAAGTGATCTCCTCTTCCAGACTTTACAGGTTTTCTTTGGCAGAGACAGTTCTTAACAGTTAACTCAGTTGGGGTTTCTGAATGTGTCTTCTGGTAATGCACTTGGGCAGGTGGGGTTTGCTATCAGGGTCTACTTTTGGGTGAGGCCACTGCCCAAGCCCTGAGGTCTGGAGAGGTGCCACTGTCTGAGAACAGTTGGATAGGACTGCTGGCTTGGTTTCCTGCCTAAGTGAGGCTATAGGATAGGTTCTTCAGTTTCCTGGGTTCTCTGGTCAGGCTTTCTAGACAGTCAGGACTGGGTATTATATTCAGTAGTAGATGGGGTATGAATTAGCTGTCTGTCTCAGCAGGCCAGCAGGATTGACCCTAGGTCCTACATGACCCATTGTTTGTGGATTTGAATGCACTGAATTCTCTGGCCAGATGGGGCCACTGGTTTTGCTCTGCAGATGGGGAGAGCCATGAATTGTGTTCAAGTGCCACTGTAGGCAGTGCTGTTAGAGGGGCTATGCAGCTTACTGTGTGCTCTGGTTAGGTTCTCTGGTTGGGTGGGCTGAAAGCTGTATTCAGCAATGTGTGAGGCTACCAATTAGTAGCCTGGGTTCCATGGAGTAACAGTCTCCAAGCTCAGTAAGGATCTTTGTTTGTGGTCAAGCCAACCTGTGTCCTAAGTTCCTTGGCCAAGCAGAGCCACAGGCTTTGCTCTGTGGACTATCAACTCTGATTTCTCTCCAAGTGTTGTTGGGCTATGCAGCTTTCTAGGTTATCCAGCCAGGTCTTCTGGTCAGGAGGGGCCAAGAGATACACTCAGCTATGGGTGGGGCTACAAATTAGCTCTGCCTGGGCAGGGATGGGGAACCTTCCATGCCTGGCACTTACTTTGTGGGTGATTATCTTTGCCTGAGTACTCTCTGCTCAAGATGTTGAACTATGCACCTTCCAAGTCTTCTTACTAGCCTTTCTGGTTGGGTGGGGCTGTGAGCTTCACTCAGCAGTGGGTGGGGTTATGATTCAGCTCTCCTGCCTAGGTGGGGGCAGACCAGGCTCTATGGCCAGCAAATCTCTTTGTTTGAGGACCTGAATCAGGCAGACCTACATCCCTACTGAGTTCCCTGCTCAGACTGCACTATCAATTTGGTTCTGCAATTGAGCAAAGCCACTGGTTGGGACTACTACTTGGGCGCTGCAGTGTGGAACTTAGTCTGCCAAGATCTGAGTGCTAGTTGTTGCAAGCCCCTCCCCACTTCTTTGTTACAATCAGATTCCCAGTGGTCAAGCCCCAAATATTCTCCTGCAATCCCCATTGGTCAAGACTGGAGTGGAGGCTCCCAAGAAGTGACCCACAATACTAGGGGAGCTGGCTGTCCATCCTGGGCTCTCTTTCCCCACTGGAGTAACTGTAGCTCAGGGGAGACCTCTCACATGGTCCCCTGCCAGCCTGGGAGGTAATGTGGTCAGCATTTAGCTGCTTCTCTTATCCTTCTGATACAGTCTGTCTTGGTCTCTGTGGTTCATGGGGTACTTCGGCCTCACTCTTATGTTCTAGGATTCTCCCAATTGTGTCTTGTCCATGAACAGCTGTTAGTTGTTCTTCTTGTGAGGGGGAGCAAAGTCAGGAATGACCTATGTTACCGTCTTGGAGATGTCACTCCCAATGTTGTCTTTTTTTGAAACTTAAATGGAGTCATACCATGTGTCTGGCTTCTTTCACTCATTTTGTTTCTGTGATTCATCCAAGTGGTTGTATATTACTCTTTCTCATTGCTTAATAGAATTTCACAGTGTATATAAACCATAGTTTGTTCTTTCTTCGACTCTTGATGGGCATTTGAGCAGCTTCTTTTTAGTGGTATTACAAAGTGTTTATGAAAATTCTAGTATATGTCTTTGGTGAACATATGTGGATAATCTTACTGAGTATATCCAAAGATTGGAATGGCTGAGTCATAGGAAATGCATACGTGCAGCATTAGCAGACATTGCCAAAAAGTTTTCTAAAATGGTTATACCAGTTTATAAATCCCCAAGTAGTGTATGAAAGTTACAGTTGCTCCACACTTGATAGAGTGTCTGTTCTTTTTATTTTAGTTATTCTGATTCCTGTGTAATGGTACTACATTGTGGTTCTAATTTTCATTTCCATGATAATTAATGATGTCAAGGACCCTTTCATATGTTTAGTGGCCCTTTTGATATCTTCTTTTGTGAAAAAACTTAGTTTTCTATTGTGTTTTCTTCTTGTTGCTTTGTAAAAGTTATTTACATGTTCTGGATATAAGTTAACTGTGAGTTGTAAATATTGCAAATATCTTCTCCTAACCCACAGGCCTGATATTTGACTCTTTTAATTTTGTCTTTTTTTTAAAGGCTTTTCTTTTTCTTTTTCTTTCCTTTTATTTTGTGAGGAAGATCAGCCCTGAGCTAACATCTGCCAATCTTCCCCTTTTTGCTAAGGAAGACCGGCCCTGAGCTAACATCAGGCCCATCTTCCTCCACTTTATGTGGGACACTGCCACAGCATGGCGTGACACGCATTGCGAAGGTGCACACCTGGGATCTGAACCTGGGCCGCCAGCAGCTGAGAATGTGCACTTAACCGCTACACCATGCGGCTGGCCCTTAATTTTGTCTTTGACAGACAGATCAATTGTACTCTTGCTTTTATTATTTTTTATTCAATTTATCTGTTTTATATTTTGTTTTCTTCTTCCTTGCCTTATTTGTGATTAATCCAATATTTTCAATACAACATGTTATATTACTAGTTATATATTTATACTCTTTTTTTTTTTTTGGTGAGGAAGATTAGCTGTGAGCTAACAGCTGTTGCCAATCCTTCTCTTTTTTGCTGAGGAAGATTGGCCCTGGGCTAACATCCATGCCCATCTTCCTCTACTTTATATGTGGGACACCTGCCACAGCATGGTCTGATAAGCGATGCACAGGTCTGCACCCAGGATCCAAACCCACAAACCCCGGGCAGCCGAAGCGGAGTGCGCAAACCCAACCACAATGCCATCAGGCCTGCCCTATGTTCTATTTTTTAATAATTAGCTTAGGGATTACAATATACATTCTTGACTTACTATAGTCTAATACAAACTTCTATTTTACCACCTCCCTGACAATACTATGATTGTATGATGTTTTAACTCCATTTACCCCCCCACCTTTGTACTAATGTTATCAATTTCTTCATTCTGGATACATTTCCCTTCCCATAAGACATTGTTATGGTAATACCATTTCCATTGCCGTTCTTCTTTTTTCTTCTGCATTTGTGTGCTTTAATCTGGAATTATTTTCCTTCTGCATGGAGAATTCCACTTCATATTTCTTTTTGTTCAGATATGCTGACAACAACATGTATTAGTTTTTGTCTGAAATGTCTTTATTTTACCTCCATTTCTTGCTGGGTATAGAAATCTAGGCCACTGGATATTTTTTATCAGAACTTGTAATATGTAACTACATTGTCTTCCGGCTTCTGTTGTCTGATGAGAAGGCAAAAGGTATACGTCATTTGCTCTACTTGTTTTAAAAATTTTGTCCTTTTTTTTGGTTTCTAGTAGTTTTGTTTTGATGTACATAGGGATATTTTTCTTTGTATTAATCCTACTTGGCATTTGCAAAAGCACTTGAACGTGTGCATTGGTGTGTTTCATCAGTATTAGAAAATTATTAGCCGTTACGTCTTTTAATATTATTTTCCATTTTTTTCTTTTCTTTTGCTTTTCATGCCTTTTCTTGGGATTCCAAATAGTAACATGATAGAATTTTTTACTGTACTTAGTATTTTTTAATGTTTTGTTCTGTATTTGACATCTTTGTTTTACTCTGTGCTTCAGTTATACTGATCTAGCTTTGAGTTCCATTTTCCAAATTCCTGAGCATTAAGAGAAAGTTACAGGGGCCAGCCCGGTGGCGCAAGAGGTTAAGTGCGCGTGCTCCATTGCGGCAGCCTGGGGTTGGTGGGTTCGGATCCCAGACGCGCACCGATGCACTGTTTGTTAGGCCATGCTGTGGTGGCATCCCATATAAAGTAGAGGAAGATGGCCACGGATGTTAGCTCAGGGCCGGTCTTCCTCAAGAAAAAAGGGAAGGATTGGCATCAGATGTTAGCTCAGGGCTAGTCCTCCTCACACACACACACACAAAAGAGACAGTTACAATAGTACCTTTCATGGCATTTTCACCAGTTAATAGTTCCCATGATGGGATAGCTTTGCATTGTCTTAGGGGTACACTTCTGCTTATGATGGCGTAGCTTGTGGTAGACCAACTTCAAATCCAGAAACATTAGAAGAGTCTCTGTAACTTCCTGCTGCTTCGGTAGCTTTCCAATATCTTTTCAAACAGATTTTTTGTGTGTATGTTTTATCTAACCCCAGAGAATTGCTGAAGAATATCCTCATGTTGCCAAGAATTTGCTGAGTAGCAAAAACAGCCTCATCTCCACCTTCCAAATATCATGGGAGTATATCTAACTAGTGGAATCAAATTCACATCAAAACTTCTAGCTATAAGATAGCCTGAGTAATGTGGTTTTTATCTTTCCAACTTCTCCAACTAGAAATGAAATGAAATGGAGATTCAATGAGCCATTTCATTGTATGTATTTGGCAAGATACATAAACTTTTTGTCTTTTGTCTGAAAAATGGGGGAAAGAATAATACTTACCTTCTATGTTGTTATCTGGTTTATAAGAGATAAAGAAATTTATGCATAATGATTTGAAGAACTCATATTTTTTTAAGCAAACAATACCAATGGCTAATTTCTCCATGCAACTGATTTTGTTCACTAAATTACTGAATAAGTCACATGACTGAGAAGAATAGATGATTTCAAAACTGCTATCAAAGGAACTTTTGTTTTGCTGAATGAGATAGCATGAAGTCAGAAGTGACTTACTTGGGCTATTGGAGGGCAAATTTTAGAGATTTAAAAGCATCAAGGAAAGGGAAGAAAAGCAATACAGAGGCCGGCTGACAGTGGAGAACCATAGACAAAGAACAGAAATAGCTAATGGGAATTTTTATGAACTGATTGTTGCATGGCAAGAAATGTACACCATCTTATCTATCACTCAACCAAAGCTTTAATGAAAGTTGCATCAACACTAATGCACTGTGGAATTAAATCAATTTTTGTTTGTTTTTAGGAATGTGGCCAAGTGCTGAGTATGGCCTCAAAGTTGGAGCTGGGTGAGGGCAGAGGTTTGCAGTGGACAAGCTTTCATATCTGGTTATTCATATCAAGTGTTTGGCCCAGTGAAAGAACTTTTAAAGCTGTAACATGTCACACACAATTCAAATTTATGCCTTCCTTCCCATTTCAAAATTTCTTTAATTTAGGGTTTAGACCACAGCCTTTGAAGGAAACCAATGTTAACCTTAATGGTATGCAAATTTAGAATTGCCATACAATAGCCAAATGCCAATATACAGCTAATATATTAAAAATGTGATAAAACAATAAACTATTGTAAGATTGTCTTAATAAACATTTAAATTGGGACATTTTACTTCAATTTAATGGTTAATAAAGAACAAATTGTTATTATTTTCATAAGTTTACTATAATAAATTATTGCTTTTTATAATAAATTAATTAATATATATAATGGTAAATTGTAGAGAGAGTAAAATAAAATATAGCTATAAAAAAGATTCAAAACCAGTATTAGTTGTTTTGAGACAGATAAAAATTAAACATTTTCTATTCTTATCTTAAAAGTACCTTTACTTCCTTGTTGAAAGGACATTGGGCTTATTTGATGGATAGAAGGAAGAAAATATATGGGGAAGAACTCTGGGTTTATGGACATCGAAATAAATCTAATTTTAAGGTTTAGCTGCAGGCTGGTCTCTCTTTTTCTTTTCTTTGGCTGCTATAGTATTATCGCTCTGACTGAGTCTTTATGAGTGATAAGATGTAGAAATTTGAAACAATCACCTGGTAAATTTAGGCCTGGAATTTATTTTTTCAAGAGAAACTAAAATTATTGAAATTGACTTTCATATTATTATTTTTACTGGATTCTTTTCCTCTTATTTTTATTTAAAGGAGGCAAGATAAGATATTCTCTAGGAAGCAAGCTGGCCACTCATTCAGAGCCTCCCTTGGTGGCAGTATATTAATGAATGGAACTTATTCCAGAGCCTGGTTCTCAGCTTTGCAGTTTCACAAACTTGATCTAAACATCCTAACCTTATTTCCACGAATCTGATGTATAAACCAGAGTGTATAAGCTAGTATATAATGAAATTGATTAACTTACTTAATTGAAACATCATTTTCAAGAAGTTTAAAATACTAAGGACTGTGAATACATTCCTTTTTTTATATGGTTCTGGTTAATTTTTTTTTATTGATGTCATAATAGTTTACGACATTGTGAACTTTTAGTTGTACATTATTGTTTGTCATTCACCATATAAATGTGCCACTTCACCCCTTGTGCCCACCTCCCCAAGCCCCTTCCTGCTGGTAACCACTAATCTGTTCTCTTTGTCCATGTGTTAGTTTATCTTCCACATATGAGTGAGATCATACAGTTTTTGTCTTTTTATGTCTGGCTTGTTTCACTTAACATAATGCCCTCCAGGTCCATCTATGTTGTTGCAAATGGGACGATTTTGTCTTTTTTACGGCTGAGTAGTATTCCATTGCATATATACACCACATTCTCTTTATCCTATCATCAGTTGAGGGACATTTGGGTTGCTTCCACTTGTTGGCTATAGTGAATAATGCTGCAGTGAACACAGGGATGCATTAGCCTCTTTGGATTGTTGATTTCAGATTCTTTGGGTAAATACTCCGTAGTGGGATAGCTGGATGATAAGATATTTTTATTTTTATGTATTTATTTTATTTTGTGAGGAAGATCAGCCCTGAGCTAACATCCATGCTAATCCTCCTCTTTTTTGCTGAGGAAGACTGGCTCTGAGCTAACGTCTATTGCCAATCCTCCTCCTTTTTTTCCCCAAAGCCCCAGTAGATAGTTCTATGTCATAGTTGCACATCCTTCCAGTTGCTGTATGTGGGATGCAGCCCCAGCATGGCGGGACAAATGGTGCGTTGGTGCGCACTCGTGATCCAAACCCGGGCCACCAGTAGCGGAGTGCGTGCACTTAACCGCTAAGCTATGGGGCCGGCCCAGGTATTTTTATTTTTAAGTTTTTGAAGAATCTCTATACTGTTTTCTATAGGGGTTGCACCAGTTTGCATTCCCACCAGCAGTGAATGAGGGTTCACTTTTCTCCACAACCTCTCCAACATTTGTTATTATTATTTTTTTTCTTCTACAAGTTCTACATTTTTTTTTTATTGATGTTTTAATGGTTTCTAACATTGTGAAATTTTGGGTTGTACATTTTTGTTTGTCCATCACCACATATATGACTCCCTTCACCCCTTGTGCCCACCCCCCACCCCCCACCCCCACTGCCCTGGTAACCACAGTCCAGTTTTCTCTGTCCATGTGTTGCTTTATATTCCACATATGAGTGAGATCATACAGTGTTTGTCTTTCTCTTTCTGGATTATTTCACTTAACATAATATGCTCCAGGCCCATCCACGTTGTTGCAAATGGGACGATTTTGTCTTTTTTTATGGCTGAGTAGTATTCCATTGTATATATATACTACAATTTCTTAATCCAATCGTCAGTCGAGGGACACTTAGGTTGCTTCCACTTCTTGGCTATGGTGAATAATGCTGCAATGAACATAAGGGTGCATAAGCCTCTTTGGATTGTTGATTTCAGGTGCGTTGGATAGATTCCCAGTAGTGGGAGGGCTGGATCATAGGGCATCTCTATTTTTAATTCTTTGAGGAATCTCCATACCGTTTTCCATAGAGGCCGCACCAATTTGCATTCCCACCAGCTGTGTATGAGGGTTCCTGTTTCTCCACATCCTCTCCAACATTTGTTGTTTTTTGTCTTGGTGATTATAGCCATTCTAACGGGCGTGAGGTGGTATCTTAGTGTTGTTTTGATTTGCATTTCCCTGATGATTAGTGATGTTGAGCATCTTTTCATGTGCCTATTGGCCATGTGTATATCTTCCTTGGAGAAGTGTCTGTTCATTTCCTCTGCCCATTTTTTGATCGGGTTGTTTGTTTTTTTGTTGTTCAATTGTGTGAGTTCTTTATATATTATGGAGATCAACCCCTTGTCAGATGTATGTTTTGCAAATATTCTCTCCCAGCTGGTTGGTTGTTTGTTCATCTTGATTCTGGTTTCATTTGTCTTATAAAAGCTCTTTAATCTGATAAAGTCCCCCTTGTTTATTTTTTCTTTAGTTTCCCTAGTCTGGGTAGGCATGTCATCCAAAAAGATTCCTTTAAAACCAATGTCAAATAGTGTGTTGCCTATATTTTCTTCTATGAGTTTTATAGTTTCAGGTCTCACCTTCAGGTCTTTGATCCATTTTGAGTTAATTTTTGTGAATGGCGATAGCACATGGTCCACTTTCATTCTTTTGCATGTGGCTGTCCAGTTTTCCCAACACCGTTTATTGAAGAGACTTTCCTTTCTCCATTGCATGTTCTTAGCACCTTTGTCGAAAATTAGCTGTCCGTATATGTGTGGTTTTATTTCTGGGCTTTCAATTCTGTTCCATTGATCTGTGTGTCTGTTTTTGTACCAGTACCATGCTGTTTTGATTACTATTGCTTTGTAGTATGTTTTGAAGTCAGGAATTGTGATGCCTCCTGCTTTGTTCTTTTTCTTTAGGATTTGTTTAGCTATTCGGGGTCTTTTGTTGCCCCATATAAATTTTAGTATTCTTTTTTCTATTTCTGTGAAGAATGTCATTGGGATTCTGATTGGGATTGCATTGAATCTGTAGATTGCTTTAGGTAATGTAGACATTTTAACTATGTTTATTCTTCCAATCCGCGTGCATGGGATATCTTTCCATTTCTTTATGTCATCGTGGATTTCCCTCAATAATGTCTTGTAGTTCTCATTGTATAGGTCCTTCACCTCCTTGGTAAGATTTATTCCTAGGTATTTTATTCTTTTTGATGCAATTGTAAATGGTATTATCTTTTTGAGCTCTCTTTCTGTTAGTTCATTATTAGCATATAGAAATGCAACTGATTTTTGTAGATTGATTTTGTACCCTGCAACTTTGCTGTAGTTGTTGATTGTTTCTAACAGTTTTCCAACAGATTCTTTAGGGTTTTCTATATATACAATCATGTCATCTGCAAATAGTGAGAGTTTCACTTCTTCGTTACCTATTTGGATTCCTTTTATTCCTTTTTCTTGCCTAATTGCTCTGGCCAAAACCTCCAGTACTATGTTGAACAGGAGTGGTGAGAGTGGGCAGCCCTGCCTCGTTCCTGTTCTCAGAGGAATGGCTTTCAGTCTTTCCCCATTGAGTATGATGTTAGCTGTGGGTTTGTCATATATGGCCTTTATTATGTTGAGGTACTTTCCTTCTATTCCCATTTTATTGAGAGTTTTTATCATAAATGGATGTTGTATCTTGTCAAATGCCTTATCTGCATCTATTGAGACAATCATGTGGTTTTTATTCTTTGTTTTGTTGATGTGATGTATCACGTTGATTGATTTGCGGATGTTGAACCGTCCCTGCGTCTCTGGTATAAATCCCACTTGATCATGGTGTATGATCTTTTTAATATATTGTTGTATTTGGCTTGCCAATATTTTGTTGAGGATTTTTGCATCAATGTTCATCAGCGATATTGGCCTGTAATTTTCTTTCTTTGTATTGTCTTTGTCTGGTTTTGGTATCAGGGTGATGTTGGCCTCATAGAATGATTCAGGAAGTGTTCCATCTTCCTCTATTTTTTGGAATAGTTTGAGGAGGATGGGTATTAAATCTTCTTTGAATGTTTGGTAAAATTCACTGGAGAAGCCATCTGGTCCTGGACTTTTATTTTTTGGGAGGTTTTTGATTACTATTTCAATCTCTTTACTTGTGATTGGTCTATTCAGATTCTCCATTTCTTCTTGGTTCAATTTTGGGAGGTTGTATAAGTCTAAGAATTTATCCATTTCTTCTAGATTGTCCAATTTGTTGGCATATAATTTCTCATAGTATTCTCTTATAATCCTCTGTATTTCCATGGTATCCGTTGTAATTTCTCCTCTTTCATTTCTAATTTTATTTACTTGAGCCTTTTCTCTTTTTTTCTTAGTAAGCCTGGCTAAGGGTTTGTCTATTTTGTTTATCTTCTCGAAGAACCAACTCTTTGTTTCATTAATCCTTTCTACTGTTTTTTTGGTCTCAATATCATTTATTTCTGCTCTGATTTTTATTATTTCTCTCCTTCTGCTGGCTTTGGGCTTTGTTTGTTCTTCTTTTTCTTGTTCTGTTAGGTGTAATTTAAGGTTGCCTATTAGGGCTTTTTCTTGTTTGTTAAGGTGGGCTTGTATCGCTATGAGTTTCCCTCTCAGGACCGCTTTTGCTGCATCCCATATGGTTTGATATGGCATGTTATCATTTTCATTTGTTTCCAGATAGTTTTTGATTTCTCCTTTAATTTCATCAATGATCCATTGGTTGTTCAGTAGCATGTTGTTTAATCTCCCCATTTTTGTCACTTTCCCAGTTTTTTTTTCCTGGTTCATTTCCAGTTTCATAGCCTTATGGTCTGAAAAGATGCTTGTTATGATTTCAATCTTCTTAAATTTATTGAGGCTTGCTTTGTTTCCCAACATATGGTCTATCCTAGAGAATGTTCCATGCGCGCTTGAGAAGAATGTGTAGTCAGCTGTTTTTGGGTGGAGTGCTCTGTATATGTCTACTAGGTCCATCTCGTCCAGTTTTTCATTTAAGTCTAATATTTCTTTATTAACTTTTTGTCTGGATGATCTATCCATTGCTGTAAGTGGGGTGTTAAGATCCCCTACTATTATTGTGTTGTTGTTGATTTCTCCTTTTAGGTTTGTTAATAGTTGTTTTATGTACATTGGTGCTCCTATGTTGGGTGCATATATATTTATAAGTGATATGTCTTCTTGATGGAGTGTCCCTTTTATCATTATATATTTCCCTTCTTTGTCTTTCTTAACCTGTTTTATCTTGAAGTCTACTTTGTCTGATATGAGTATGGCAACACCTGCTTTCTTTTGTTTGCCATTGGCTTGGAGTATTGTCTTCCATCCTTTCACTCTGAGCCTGTGATTGTCTTTAGTGCTAAGATGTGTTTCCTGAAGGCAGCATATTGTTGGGTCTTGCTTTTTAATCCATCCTGCCACTCTGTATCTTTTGATTGGAGAGTTCAATCCATTTACATTTAGGGTAATTATTGAAATATGAGGGCTGAATGTTGCTGTTTTGTCACTTATTTTCTGGTTCTTTTGCATTTCCTTTGTTTCTTGTCCCATTTGTTTTGGACTGCCAATTCAGTTTGGTTGTTCTGTCTTATGACTCTTCTAGTTTTCTCTTTGTTTATCATATGTGGTTTTGCTTTGATTATTTGTTTAGTGGTTACCTTGAGGTTTGGGCAAAAAATCTTGTGTATGAGATAGTCCATTATCTGATAGCCTCCTACTTCCTTATACTAAGTCAATTCAGTCACTTTCCTCTTCCCCTTCTCAGTTGCTCTTGTTATACCTTATTCTATCTTGTGTTGTGGCTGTGTGTTTACAGTGATGAGGTTAAATTTATTTTTGGTGAATTTCTTCCTTTGATCTTTGAGTTTAGTATTTAAGTGGTTGCTAACCTATTCCGGTAAAGATCTACTATTTCTCTGATTTTGTCTACCTACTTTTCTCCTTACTCCAAGCTTTGTGTTCCCTTTCTCTTCTTGTTTTCAGGCCTGAGGGCCTTCTTGAGTATTTCTTGTAGTGGCGGTCTCGTGGCCATGAACTCCCTTAGCTTTTGTTTATCTGGGAGAGTTACTATTTCTCCATCATATTTGAAGGATATTTTTGCTGGATAGAGTATTCTTGGCTGAAAGTTTTTGTCTTTTAGTATTTTGAATATATCATTCCAGTCTCTTCTAGCCTGAAAAGTTTCTGTTGAGAAATCCGCTGAGAGCCTGATGGGAGTTCCTTTGTACGTTATTTTTTGTTTTTGTCTAGCTGCCCTTAATATTGTTTCTTTGTCGTTGATCCTGGCTAGCCTTACCACTAGGTGTCGTGGTGAAGGCCTTTGTCTGTTAATATATATAGGTGTCCTGTTGGCTTCGCTTACTGGTATTTCCTGCTCCTTCCCCAGATTTGGGAAATTTTCAGCTATTATTTCCTTGAATAGGCTCTCTGTTCCTCTTTCCCTCTCCTCTCCCTCAGGAATACCTATAATTCTTATGTTACATTTTCTAATAGAGTCAGATATTTCTTGGAGTCTTTCTTCATTTCTTTTTAGTCTTAGTTCTCTCTCTTCTTCCATCTGGAGTATATCTGTATTCCTATCCTCTAAAGTACTAATTCTTTCCTCCATATTGTCAGCTCTGTTCTTTAAAGATTCCAGATTCTCCTTTATCTCCTCCATTGTGTTCTTCATCTCCATCAGCACTGATTGGCTTTTCTTTATGATTTCAATCTCTTTTGTGAAGAAACTCCTAATCTCATTGAATTGTTTGTCTGTGTTGTCTCGTATTTCGTTGAGTGTTTTTATGATAGCTATTTTGAAATCTCTGTCATTTAGTTTATGGATTTCTGTGTCTTCGGGGTTGATTTCTGGGTGCTTGTCATTTTGTTTCTGGTCTGGTGATTTCATATATTTTTGCATTGTGGTTCCTGTGTTGGTTTTGATTTTCTTCATCCTGGAAGTCTCTGGTTGCAATTTCCACCTGCCGCCACTGTCTGGTGGTAAAGGGCTGTGTAGTCTAAGCCCCCTGCGCTCTGCCCCAGTTTTTCTGCTGCGATCCGCAGTTTTTTTTTTTTTTTTTTTCCCCGCTGCGATCCACGGGTCCAGTCCAGTTTGTTCAGGTCTGCCTCGGATCGCTAGGTCTGGCCGAGCTGCAGACTCCGGGTTGCGGGGAGGGGGGAGCTCTCTCTTTTGCCCTCTGTGTCCCTGATGTGGGAGGCTTCTCGTTTGCCCCTCTTTATCCGCTCTCTGGGGTGCTCAGATGTTGATGGTAGCCCTGTGGCTCCTCTGAGCCCTCTGTGCGGGAGTTTCCCACTGGCTGAGAGAGCCCGAAGAGCTACAGTTTTCCCGCCGAGGGCCGCCCCTCCCCCCTCTCTGGGAGCCGCGCGGACCGGGATCGCTGATCTGATGGGGAGGGAGCAGAGTTCTCCTTACCTCTCCCCACTTCCTCCGGGGGCCCAGCACGTTCGGCTCTCAGATGTGCGGCAGTGTGGATCCCTCCGCTCTAGGTTTTCACTGTCTGGGATTCCGTTGTTGGTCTGTGGCTGTTGCTTTTGTTGTATCTTGTGGGGGAAGAATTCACGGGAAAGCTCACTCCGCCATGATGCTGACGTCAATCTCCAACATTTGCTATTTTTTGTCTTGGTGATTATAGCCATTCTAATGGGTGTAAGGTGATCTCATAGCAGTTTTAATTTGCATTTTCCTGATGATTAGTGATGTTGAACATCTTTTCATATGCCTATTGGCCATCTGTATATCTTCCTTGGAAAAGTGTCTGTTCATATCCTCTGCCGGTTTTCAATCAGGTGGTTTGTTTTTTTGTTGTTCAGTTGTGTGAGTTCTGTATAGATTATGGAGATTAACCCCTTGTTGGATATATGATTTGCAAATATTTTCTCTCAGCTGGTGAGTTGTCTTTTCATTTTGATCTGGTTTCATTTGCCTTGCAGAAGCTCTTTAGTCTGATGAAGTCCCACTCATTTATTTTTTCTTTTGTTTCCCTTGCCTGAGTAGACATGGTATTCGAAAAGTTCCCTCTAAGACCGATGTCAAAGAGTGTACTGCCTGTATTTTCTTCTAGGAATTTTATAGTTTCAGGTCTCACCTTCAGGTCTTTGATCCATTTTGAGTTAATTTTTGTGTATGGTAAAAGAAGGTGGTCTACTTTAATTCTTTTGCATGTGGCTGTCCAGTTTTCCAAGCACCATTTACTGAAGAGACTTTCCTTTCTCTCTTGTATGTTCTTAGCACCTTTGTCAAATATTAGCTGTCTGTAGTTGTGTGGTTTCATTTCTGGGCTTTCAATTCTGTTCCATTGATCTGTGTGCCTGTTTTGTATTAGTATCATGCTGTTTTAATTATTACAGCTTTGTAGAATATTTTGAAGTCAGGGATTGTGATGCCTCCAGCTTTGCTCTTTTTTCTCAGGATTGCTTTAGCGATTCAGGGTCTTGTGTTGCTCCATATGAATTTTGGTATTCTTCATTATATTTGCATGAAGAATGTCATTGGGATTCTGACTGGGATTGCATTGAATCTGTAGATTGCTTTAGGTAATATGGACACTTTAACTATGTTTATTCTTCCAATCCATGTACATGGGATAGATTTCCATTTCTTTATGTCATCATTGATTTCACCCAATAATGTCTTATAGTTTTCATTGTATAGGGCTTTCACTTCTTTGGTTAAATTTATTCCTAGATATTTTATTCTTTTTGTTGCAATTGTAAAGGGGATTGTATTCTTGAGTTCTTTTTCTATTAGATTGTTATTAGAGTATAGAAATGCAATTGATTTTTGTAAATTGATTTTTGTACATTGATTTTGTACCCTCCAACTTTGCTGTAGCTGTTGATTATTTCTAGTAGTTTCCCGATGAATTCTTTAGGGTGTTCTATGTATAAAATCACTTCAACTGCAAACAATGAGAGTTTCACTTCTTCATTGCCTGTTTGGATTCCTTTTATTCCTTTTGCTTGCCTAATTGCTCTGGCCAATACCTCTGGTACTGTGTTGAATAAGAGTGGTGAGAGTGGGCACACTTATCTTGTTTCTGTTCTCAGAGGGATGGCTTTCAATTTTTCCCCATTGAGTATGATGTTGTCTGTGGGTTTGTCATATATGGCCTTTATTATGTTGAGGTACTTTCCTTCTATACCCATTCTTTTGAGAGTTTTTATCATAAATGGATGTTGGATCTTGTCAAATGCTTTCTCTGCATCTATTGAGATGATCACGTGGTCTTTATTCCTCATTTTGTTAATGTCGTGTGTCACATTGATTGATTTGTGGGTGTTGAACCATCCCTGTGTCCTCATATAAATCCCACTTGATCATGGTGTATGATTTTTTAATGTCTTTCTGTATTTTGTTTGCCACTATTGTATTTTTCATCTCCAATATTTCTGATTGGTTTTTTTTTATAGTTTCAATGTCTTTGGTGAAGAAGTTCTTGATTTCATTGAATTGTCTATCTGTGTTTTCTTGTACTTTGTTGAGCTTTATTATGGTAGCCATTTTGAATTCTCTGTCATTTAGGTTATAAATTTCTGTGCCTCCAGGATTGATTTCTACATGTTTGTCATTTTCCTTCTGGTCTGGAGATTTAATATATTTTTGCATACTATTTGATGATGTGGATTTGTTTTTCCTCATAATGATAATACCTGATTGCAGTTTCCACCTGCTGCCACTTGGTGGGGGTCAGGAGCTGTGTATTCTGAGCCTGCTGTGATCCACAGGCGCTCTGGCCCATCAGCTGAGCTGAAGTGCCAGGCAGGGAGCAGGGCTCTTTCTTTCATCTGTCCCAGCCTGTGGACTTCTTGTGCTTCCCTTGCTATCTGCTCTCCTGGAGTGCTAGCTTGATGAATTCACCCCCACAAGCGTTCAGTCACCTCCATGTGGGGGTTTCCCACGGGCTGTGAGAGAACTTGGAAAGCGACAGTTTTCCCATGGAGGGCCGCCCCTCCCCCCTCTCTGAGAGTGGTGTGGACCTAGAGTTGCTGCCAGGGAGGGAGAGGAGCTCTCCTTACCTCCTTCCACTTCCTCAGGGAGTTCCAGGACCTCTACCTTCAGGTGTAAGGCTGTGTGGATCTCTCAGATGTCTTTTGTGTTGTGTGAAGGTCCTCTGTTGGTATATGAATGTCCTTTTTGTCGTATCTTAGGGGAGAAGGGTCTAGGATAAGGGATTACTCTGCCCTGATGCTGATGTCACCCTGAATACATTCTTTTCATACTACTAATAAAAGTGACATCTTACATTTTTTATTCTTAGCAGCTTCTAGACCCTATTGTGAGTACTATACATACGTTGATCTTCACCCATTTGTTCTTACATTGATCTTTGCCCACACTGACCTTCTGCACTGGGGTTGTCATTATCACCATTTTACTTATAAGCAAACTAAGTTAGAGAGAGGTGAAGTAACTTGGTCAACGTTATAAGAAGTGATAGAGCTAAGATTCAATCCCTGGCAGGCTGGCCTCAAAGCCTATACCCCAGCAACTACATTATACTTCCTACAGCAATTGCTGTAGCACATAAACTCAAAATATCAGTGACCAAAGTATCATATGTAGATGTTACTAGTTATGAAGCACTTCTGAGTGATTCTTCTTTTAAGTATGACCTCTGTGGTATGGTTCTTATTGTGTAGTTCACTCTTTCTGAATCATTTACTTTGAACCAGGTGGCTGGGCATGAGAATGGGAGTGAACTTCAAGAGTGGGGCTGTGGTGAAGAGCAAGAATGGAAGACTGCACAGGGAGTTTTACAACGAGGGCTGGAATTGTCCAGAATTCAGTCACTTGGTCTTACCTAGAGACAAGGAGGGGCAGGGAAATGTGGTGTTCATGTGTGCTCAGGAGGAAGATGAACAGCTAATTGTTGTCTGTGACACACACACACACACACACACACACACCACCACCACCACCTCTATGCTGTGGTTTTGTCTCCTAATGGGATCTGAATACTTGAGACTATTTTGTGAATGTTCAACAATTTATGCATTCTCACATATATTTTAGAATGAGCTTATCAATTTCCCCTAAAAAACCTATTGGAATTTTTTTATTAGAACTTTATTAAATCTATATATCAATATGGGGAGAATTTACATCTTTACCTTACTGAGACTTCTTATCAACAAATGTGATATAGTTCTCCATTTATTTCGATCATCTTTGATGCCTTTCAATAAAGTTTTATAATTTTCTCCTTAAAAGTTTTGAACAACTTTTCTGTGATTATTCCTACACTTCATCTATTTGTTTGTTAGTATTATCGATGTTGTCTTTTGTGAATTACATTGTCTAACTCTTTGTTAAAATTCTATAGAAATACGTGGATTTTTGTTTATTATTATATTTGGGAATCTTGCTAAAATATTTTATTACCTCTAATATTTTTACCTATAAATTCATTTGTATTTTCTCTATAAAAATATTTATCATTTGTGATTATTAGTTGTATTTCTTCCTTTCTAGTCTTTATATCTTTTCTTTCTTTCTCTTACCATAGTACATTATCTAGGACTTCCAATAAAATAGGATTAGGAGGATTAGGATTAGGATTAGGATAGTGTGCAGCTTTTTTAGTTCTGCCTGATTTTTCTTTTATTTATTTATTTAGTTTTTAGAGACAATTCTAGGACTTTTTTTTTCAGCTTTATTGACGTATAATTGACAAAACTGTAATGTATTTAAAGTGTACAGCATGGTGACTTGATATGTGTATTCATTGTGAAAAAATTTCCCCCTTTTGAGTTAATTAACACATTCATCACTTCATATATTTATTCTTTTTTCTTTGGTGAGAATCTTTATGTTCTACTCCCTTAGCAAATTTAAATTATACAATACAACGTTATCAGCTATGGTCATCATGTTATACATTGGATCCTCAGAATTTACTCATCTTATAACTGAAATTTTGTACCTTTTTATCAACTTCTCCCTATTTCCCACAGCCCCCTGCCCCCGGCAACCACTTTCTACTCTCTGTTTCTGTTACTTTAACTCTTTATTTTTAGATTCCATATATAAGTGATATCATGCAGTGTTTGTCTTTCTCTCTCTGGCTTATTTCACTTAGCATAATGACCTCCAGTTTCATCCATGTTGTTGCAAATGGTAAGATTTCCTTCTTTTTTAAGGCTCTATAATATTCCATATATATATGTGTGTGTGTGTATGCATATATATATGATACGTATGTATGTGTACATATATACATTCCATATATATCATATATATATATATATATATATATATATATATATATATATCACATTTTCCTTATCTGTTCATCCATCAATGGACACTTAGGTTGTTTTAGTGCTTTGGCTATTGTGAATAATGCTGCAATGAACATGAGAGTGCTCTTTGAAGTAATGGTTTAATTTCCTTTGAATATATACCTAGAAGTGGAATTACTGGATCATATAGAGTTATATTTTTAATTTCTTGAGGAACCTCCGTACTGTTTTCCATAGTGGCTGTACCCGTTTCCATTCCCATGAACAGTGTACATAAAGGATTCCTTTTTATCAATATCCTCATCAGCACTTATTATGTCTTGTCCTTTAATAATAGCCATTCTAACAGGTGTGAGTTGCTATCTCATTGTGGTTATGATTGCATTGCCCTGATGATTAATGATGTTGTGCAACTTTTCAAGTACCTGTTGGCCATTTATATGTTATTTTTTGAAAAATATATACTCAGGTTCTTTGCCCATTTTTAAATTGGATTTTTTGTTTTCTTATTACTGAGTTGTACAAGTTCTTTGTATTTTTGGGACATTAATCTCTTATCAGATATATAGTTTCCAAATATTTTCTCTCATTCCATAGGTTGCCTTTTCATTTTGTTGATGGTTTCCTTAGTTGTGCAGAAGCTTTTTAGTTGGTGTAGTCCCACTTGTTTATTTTTGCTTTTGTTGCCATATCCAAAAAACCATTGCTAAGATCAATGTCAAGGAGCTTATTCCTTATGTTTTCCTCTAGGAGTTTTTCAGGTTCAGGTCTTAGCTTCAACTTTTTATTCCATTTTTCAGTTGACTTTCATGTATGGCGTAATTTTGAGGTCCAGTTTCATTCTTTTACATTGGCTGTCCAGTTTTCCCAACACTACTTATTGAAGAGACTGTACTTTCCACATTGTATATTCTTGGCTCCTTGTAGTAAATTAATTGATCATATAAGTGTGGGTTTACTTCTAGGTTCTCTATTCTGTTTCTTCGATCTATTTTTATGACAATATCATGCTGTTTTGATTACAATAGCCTTGTAATATAGTTTGAAATCAGGAAGTGTGATTCCACCAGCTGTGTTATTCTTTCTCAAGATTGCTTCAGCCATTTGGGGCCTTTTGTGGTTCCACACAAATTTGAGAATTGTTTGTTCTATTTCTGTGAAAAATGCCATTTGAATTTTGATAAAGATTACATTCAGTCTGTAGATTTCTTTGACTAATATGGACATTTAACAATGTTAATTCTTCCAATCCATGAGCATGGAACATCCTTCCATTTGTTTGTGTATTCTTCAATTTCTTTCATCAGTGTCCTACAGTTTTCAGTGTGCAGATCTTTTACCTCCTTGTTTAAATTTATTCTTAGGTATTTTATTATTTTTGCTATTGTAAATGAAAAATTTTCTTAATTTCTCTTTCTGATAGTTCCTTGTTATTGTATAGAAACACAACTGATTTTTGTATATCAATTTTGTATCCTGTAACTTTATTGAACTCATTTATTAGTTCTAAAAGTTTTTTTAGTGGAGACTTTAGGATTTTCTATATATAAGATTATGTCACCCTAAACAGAGACAATTTTACTTCTTTCTTTCTGATTTGGATGCCTTTTATTTATTTTTTTCTTGCCTAATTGCTCTGGCTAGGACTTTCAGTACTATGTTGAATAAAAGTGATGAGAGTGGGCATCTTTGTCTGGTTTCCTATCTTGGAGGAAAAGCTTTTAGCTTTTCATCATTGAGTATGATGTTAATTGTGGGCTTGTCACATATAGCCTTTATTATGTTGAGGTATGTTCCCTCTATACCCAGTTTATTGACAGGTTTTATCATGAAAGGATGTTGAGTATTGTCAGATACTTTTTCTGCATCTATTGAGATGATCACATGATTTTTATCCTTTATTTTGTTAACATGGCATATCACATTGATTGATTTATGTATGTTGAATCATTCTTGCATCCCTGCAATAAATCCCATTTGATCAAGATATATGATCTTTTTAATGTACAGTTGAATTCATTTTTTTAAATTGATACATTTCACATGTAATGTGTAAGTTTAAGGTGTATGGCTTATTGCTTTGATACATTTATATATGGTAATATAATTGCAGATGTAATGATATTTATCACATTGCATAATTATAGTACAATATTATTGTCTGTATTCATTATACTGTGTATTAGATCTCTATGGCTTGTTTGCTACTTGTTACAAGTTTGTACCCTTAAACACCGCCATCACTCTTATTCCCCCCATCCCCTGGTAACCACCATGTTACTCTCTGTTTTATACAGGTTTAACTTTTTTAGATTCCACATATAAGTGATATTATGCAGTACTTGTCTTTCTATGTCTGACTTATCTCGCTTAGCATAATGTGCTCAAGGCTCATTCATGTTGTTGCACATGGGAGGATAGCTTTCTTTCTCATAGCTGAATATTATTCCGTTGTGTACATATACTACATCTTTTTAATCCACTCAGATGTTGATGGGCTTTTGGATTGTTTCCATATCTTGGCTACTCTGAATAATGCTGTGATAAACATGGGAGTGCATATATCTTGTTGAAATTCTGTTTTTATTTCTTTTGGGTATATACCCAGAAGTGGAATTGCTGGATCATATGGTAGATTTATTTTTAAATTTTTGAGTAATTTCTATATTGTTTTCCATGGTAGTTGGACCAATTTACATTCCCACTGACAATGTAGAAGTGTTCCCTTTTCACCACGTCCTCACCCGTGCCAGTTGTCTTCTTGATAATAGCCATTCTAATAGGTGTGAGGTGATATCTCATTGTGGTTTTGTTTTGCATTTCCCTGATGATTAATGCCATTGAGCGTGTTTTTATGTGTCTGTTGGCCATTTTTATGTCCTCTTTGGGAAAATATCTATTTAGTTCTTCTGCCTATTTTTAATTGGATTGTTTGTTTTTTTGTTATTAAGTTGAATAACTTCTTTATGTATTTTGGATATTAACATCTTATTCAATATATGGTTTGAAAAAATTTTCTCCCATTCTGTAGGTTGTCTTCATTTTTTTATTTGTTTTTTTACTGTGCAGAATCTTTTGAGTTTGATGTAGTCCCATTTGTTGATTTATGCTTTTCTTGTTCATGCTTTTGGCAGCATGTCCAAAAGATTATCGCCAAGACCAATATCAATGAGCTACTTCTCTATGTTTTCTTCTAAAAGTTTTATGGTATCAGGTCTTGTGTTTAAGTCTTTGATCCATTTCAAGTTAATTTTTTTGAGTGGTGTGAGAAGGGGGTTCAATTTCATTGTTCTTCATGTGTTTCTCTAGTTTTCCCATCACCATTTGTTGAAGAGACTATCATTTTCCCATTGGGTACTCTTGGCTATCTTCTTGAGTATTAGTTAATGGCATATGCTGGGATTTAATTCTGTTCCATTGGTCAATGTGTCTGTTTTTGTGCCAGTAGAATATTGTTTTTATTACTATGGCTTTGTAGCATAGTTTGAAATCTAGAATTATGATGCCTCTGGTTTCATTCCTTTTTCTCAGTATTGCTTTGGCTATTTTGGGTCTTTTGTGGTTCTACACAGATTTTAGGATTATTTCTTCTATTTCTATGAAGAATGCCTTTGGTATTTTGATGGGGATTGCATTGAATCTGTAGATGGCTTTGGATAGTATGGCCATTTTAACAATATTAATTGTTTCAATTCATGAACATGAGATGTCTTTCCATTTGTTTGTGTCTTCTTTGATTTCTTTCAGCAAAGTCTTGTAGTTTTCATTGTATAGATCTTTCACTTCCTTGGTTAAATTTATTCCGTGTTTTATTGTTTTTGATGCTGTTGTGACTATGATAGTTTTCTCTATTTCTTTTTCAGATGATTCATCATTAGTGTAAAGGAAAAAAATTGATTTCTGTATGTTGATTTTGTGTTCTGCCATTTTACTGAAATCATTGATTAAAACCAACAGTTTTTTGACTGATTCTTTGAGATTTCCTATATATAAGATCATAGGACCAGAAAATAACAAAATGTTTACTTATTCCTTTCTGATTTGGACACTTTTAATTTCTTTGTCTTGCCTAATTCTTCTAGCTAGGACTTCTAGTACTACATTGAATAAGAGTGCCAAGAGTGGGCAACCTTGTCTCATTCCTGATCTTAGAGGAAACGTTCCATTTTTCTCCATTGATTATAATGTTAGCTGTAGGTTTGTCATATGTGGCCTTTTTTATTTTGAGGTATGAATTTGGTTTGCTGATATTTTGTTGAGGATTTTTGCATCTATTTTCTTCAGGGATTTTAGCCTGTAATTTTCTTTTCTTGTAGTGTCTTTGTCTGGCTCTGGTATCAGGGTAATTCTGGCCCTGTAATAGAGTTTGGAAGTGTTCCCTCCTCTTTTATTTTTTGAAAGAATTTGAGAAGAATTGGTATTAATTCTTTTAACGTTTGGTAAAATGCACCAGTGAAGCCTGGATTTTTCTTTTTGGGGTGTTTTTGATTACTGATTTTTAAACACAAGATTTTCCATTTAAGAAATGGAGCCAGCAGGAAGGTCCTGAGGATAGCGTGCTCTGCACACTTGGGGAACAGTGAGGACACCCATGTGGCTGAAGCAGAGAGGGCAAGGGGAGAGTGGCAGGAGATAAAGTGAAGTAGAGAGTCTTTTGGGGTGTGGGGCTTGGAACAGATCCCTCAGGTATTATAGACTGTTGTAGGAACTGGCAATTTCTCTGAGTCTACAAGTCATTGCAGGGTTTCTACTGCAGGAGTGGATCACTCTTCTGTTGCATTGAGAACAAACTGCAGAGGCTCCAGGGCAAAAGCAGAGTGACCAGTCACAAAATTCTTGTGATAATCCAGACAAAGCATGATGGTAGCTTGGACTAGGGTGGTGCAATGGATGAGGTGAGATGTGTCCTGACTGGGAAGGGCTTTGTGGTTGGAGAAAAAGAAAGAAGTCAAGGATTTGGGCCTGATCGTCTAGAATGGAGTTTCCATTCAGAAAGGCAGTAATGTGTGTTAGGATTGTGGGTGTGAGCCAGGCTGCCTAAGGTTGCTTCTTGGTTCTGCTATTTACTTTGCGCAGCCTTGGGCAAGTTACTTCACTATGCCTCAGTTTCCTCACTTATAAAGTGGAATTAGTGTATTACTTACTTATAGTGTGGTTGCAATCATTTAATTAGTTAATATATGTGAAGTAAGTAGAATATATTGTAAACATTGCAAAAATGTTTACATTTACACTTTACTGAACTGGGGAAGACTTCATAGGATTCTTTTGGAAGAAAAATTACTCATTAATTTTGTTTCCAATGTAGCTATTTTTTCAAGTGCCTGTCAGTCTTATATGTCTGTGAGCCCGTTGGGAGGGTCAGGAGGTGTGCGATTCTCTGACAACACTTTGCACAGCCCCTGGAGTGGAGGAAAGCTTTGGGGAATGCCTGCTGAAAATGTGAAGTATTTGAGATGCCATGGTGGTCCAAGGGCTAACCTAAGGGGGGAGGCTTTACTTCCCTATAGTCTCCCCTCTCCCCCAAACATCATAAACACAACATAAAAAAAGAAAAACACTGTACTTGCCATGGAAATTCATTTCAAGGCACCCCAAATGAATGAACAATCTTACAAAAAAGGGTAAGTAAATGCAGTTTAAAGAATCATGTAGCCTCCTTATTCAGACAGAATGTTCCTTCTTGGATAGAAATTCTGGAGCCACTACTGTTGAAGGCTTTTTAGGCTGAGGGTTAGCATTTTGAATGCTGTTGGTAATCTGTTAAGTGTTGAGGGGATGGGTGGATATCTAAGTCACTCTGAGCTTTCTAAAGTTGAGTCCTCTAAGGTTAACTATTACCACAATCAAGAACCTAAGATCTAGAATCAAACAAAATTGATTTTGCATCCCATCTCTGCTACTTGTTCAGTGTCAGACTATGAGTGGGTTATGTTTTCTGAATATATTTTCTCTTGCCTAAAATTAGAATAACGATAATGACTTACTTATCAGGTTATTGTGATGATTAAATGATCATGTACGTAAAGGCCTTATCATAGTGTCTGGCATATAGTTAGTGTTCAACAAATGTTAATTGTTATTATTATGTCAATTCTTCTACTATTACAGTCACTATGAAAGCTGGCCACTTTAAACCAAAGCCTACAGGATATCCTCTCTTTCTACTAAGCATGGGAAGAGTAGATAAATAGTTGTAAAGCATTTGACTTTTTAGAAATACAAAATAGAAATATATGTATTTACTTGCCCTTACTACTTCTGACAACCTTTGCAAACCACTGCTGGAAACTGAGTCAAAGAGAGAAATCCCTGAGTGTGATGGAGGAGGAGAACCCCAGTGAGCTGTGGAGACTTCCTGGAGCAGAAGACACAGAGAAAGCATAGTGTTCATGGATCATTGGTGTTGGAAAAGATCTTGACGTGCATCTAGTGAAAACTCCTCATTTCGCCATTGAGAAACTGTGATCCAGAGAGATTAAATACCATGCCTCAGGTCACACAGCAGAGCTGAGAGCACAACCCTGGTTCTGTGACCCCGAGTCAGGTTGGTGACTATTCTTTTACATCACTGGATCTCAGACTGTGGTCCCTGGACTAGCAGCATCAGCATCACATGTGAACTGGTTAGAAACACAAAGTCTCAGGTTTCACCCCAGACCTGCTGAGTTAGAAACTTTCAGAGTCAGGCGCAGGAATCTGTGTTAAAACCAGCCCCTGCCACCAAGGGATCGTGCACACGATGCATGATCAAATTTGAGAAGCACTGCTCTTCCTTATGTTGGCTTATCATTTTTCTAACCTGATATTGTATATTTCTGCAAAACAAGGCAGGGATGTAAGAAAACATGAATATGAGAAAACATACAGAAAGAAGAGAAAAACAGGGATCTTTTGATATTAACCAAGAAGGACAGATATATATGTATATATATAATGTTTTTTCTCAGAGGACAAATATATATTTATTTTATCATCTCTAGGTCCATTACTAAAAGAGCAGCTCTCCTCTTGTGATTTATTACAAAGACACAAGGACATTCTCAGTCTCAGGATTGTTGGTTGGATGCAGTAACACATTATTAGCTCTTCCAACCATTTAAATATACACACACTAGAGAAGGCAGGAGGGGTGTGTGTGTGTGTGTGTGTGTGTGAGGAACATGATTGTTTGGCCCAACTATTTTGTTATTTTTCTCTGAAAACATGACAACATTAAAAACTAATGTGAAAGTGCCAAGAAATTTACGTTTCATTGCAAAGTCTCCAGTCTCTGGAATACTTAAATCATGTTACATGCAGCTGTCATTTTTTTCTCCTCATAATAGCTGTGGGTGGTGTAGCAAAACAATTGGGTTTAATATAATAATGATTTTTTTTTTGCTGAGGAAGATTTGCCCTGAGTTAACACCTGTTGCCAATCTTCCTCTTTTTGCTTGAGGAAGATTTGCCCTGAGCTAATGTCTGTGCCAACCTTCCTCTATTTTGTATGTGGGTTGCTGCCACAGCGAGGCCAGCGGTGAGTGGTGTAGGACCGCACCTGGGAACTGAACCCAGGCTGGAGCGTGCTGAATTTAACCACTAGGCCACGGGGCTGGCCCCAATGATTTTTCATGGGTCTGTCGGGACAGATCTTTCTCACTCATTATCAAACCCTATAAAAGTGGCTGGTGTAGTTTTAACTCCTGAATTTTGATTATTTAGGACAGAACTTTATAATAAAAGCATTGAATGGGCTTCTAACAATCTCAGAACAAAATAGTTGGATTATTTTTGGAAAAGTTTGAGATGGGCTAGTTTAAGGTATTGATGAACCTTGGAAAAATGTAAACGAGTCAGATTATCATCTTGGATTCTGACTAAACTTGAGGGGGCTATAGTTTCTATATGAACGTGTTTAAAATTTTGTGGATGTGGGCAGCCATTTTAGCTTAAATTGGAGTCTTAATCTTAACAGAGGATTACAGATATGCATCATTGAATTGTGGGAAGGATTACACATGTATGGAGTCTCTTTTATGTTCTGAGCACTTTGATAGCCCTTACTTTTGTTCTTGTCCATGACTGTCATCATCATCAATATCATCACAGCTGACATTTATTGAACATTAGCAATGTGCCAGGCACTATAATAAGAGTTTTCATGTCCCAACTCATGCAATCCCTACTAGAACCTTAAAGGTAAATGCTATCGTTGCCCATTTTACAGATGAAGGAACTTAAATGAGAGGTTGAGTAATCTGCCCAGAATTACACAGCTAGTAAGAGATAGAGTCAGGATAGAGATCCAGGCAGTTTGTTTGCAGAGGCCACTCTCTTAACATTTATATGATGCTGCCTTTACATTTCATTTAATCTGGACATCAATGTTAAATTATGTGGGTTATTATTCCCTCTATGCAGATGAGGATACCAAGGCTCAGAGAAAGGGAAAAGCTTGCTAAGGTTACAAGGCCCATCAGTGGCTGGACTGGTCTGTGTGTGCCACTTGCACTTCCCAAAAGTGCAACTTGGAGGGTGTGCTACTGCCCTCCACAGAGCCTCACACACACTTTCAGGTGTCTTGTGTTTTTTGTGTTTTGATCTTGGTGCCAGTGTGTGATGCTTTTCACATTTGTCCAAGAATCAGACAGGCTTCCGGTATTCTGTCCTTTTCAAGTGAAAAAGAGAGTGTGGCTGAATACCTAGACTTTGCTAAGAGTTGTTGTTAGTGCTGTCTAGCGAATTCCAACTCCTAGCGACCCTGTGGACAGCAGAGCAGAAACCTGCCTGGTATTTTTGTGCCATCCTCTCACGTTCCAGTGCTATATCAAACAATGCTCTGCTGCTATTCATAGGGTTTTCATGACCAGTTTATTCAGAAATGGGTGGCCCAGTCCTTCTTCCTAGTCTCTCAACTCTACTGTTTCTTTCTTTCTTCTGTCAAATTAATGCCTCTAATTTTCCCAATCTTGTTTCCCAGATTCTTCACATTATAGCCAGATTCAAGGTTTTCAAACATAAATCAAATCACATCAGTCTTCCACACCATTAGCCTCGCTTCAAACACTTCAGTTGTACTTAGGACCAAATTCAAAATCTTCACTCTGACTACGAGGTCCTAAGATCTGGCTCTCGCCTACCCCTTCAACCTCATCATATACTCACCTTCCTTCCTACTCCCTACTTGGTGGTCACCCTGGCTTCCTCTCCATTCCTACTACAAGTCAAGCTGTTTTCTGCCTCAGGATAGATGCATCAGCTGTTTTGTCTTCTAGGAATAGCTGTCATCTCTTTATTCCTTATATATATACACTTTATATAATTTATATTATATAAATACATATATATGTTTGAAAGAAATAAATATTGTACCTCTTTTTTATTCATGTTTCATTTTATTTTATGTTCTTATACTCAGTGCTAAGTGCAGCAACTCTCTTTCACTTTAGAGGTTATAACCTGTACTACCAAGACCACTGCATCCCTAGTGACTTCACTAATGATTCTTGCTCCTGACTTTTATGGGTTTTATCATTCTCCTTCTTACACCAAGGTAACGAGGCTACTTGGTATTTCCTGTTGCTATTCCTATAATTTAATCAACATACTGGATCAGATGATCAAAGTCTCTGTCAACTCTATAGTGGCAGAAGAGGAGAGCTGTCATAGCCAATGGTTCTGGTTAGCCAATAAGAGTGTACTGCTGCCTCTACCAGGTGAAAGCAAACTGCCTCTAACTGTACTGCGTGATTGGGATTAAAAAATGTGTATGCCAAGTCAATATCTGCACACCAGGTGCCAGGAGTTTTCTTGATTTCCTTAATAAACACACTACATTTGTAATCACAGCTTGGCTAAATTTATACTCATAGTCATTCTAGAATTGTCACTTGGCTTCACCATTCTTGCACCTTTAATGCTTTTTATGTTAACACTAACCTCTGCTTTTCCTCTCAGAAATGCAGTATTACTTTTGGTTTACCATTTTGCCCAGGGGCAGAGCAGGAAGTTCCAAGGGCTTCCACTTGGCCATACTATCATACTAGTCCTTACTCCACAGGGCAAGTAATCAATGTGGGAATTATGCCAGTTCCAAGTCTATTTATTCGAATTATACATGCAGAAACTAGGGAAATAAGCACCGGATGGGTCTGGGAGCCCACAGCACACCGTGAGACAAATTTAGATCAAGACTCTATTTTTCAAGTGTCTTTCCGTAAGCCCCATTCTAACCATTCAACTACAAGTGGCATTTGTGTCCCCTGGGACTAGTGTCAATTCAGAGCTAATACCTAGTAATCCCCTGGAGATCTGGGCATCTCTGCTTTATACAGTCACACTTTTAAATGGCTACAGGTTTCTCTGGGAAAGAATTGGGGAAGATTTACAATATGTACTTGAGGCCGTTTTAGGGTCCATTCCTAATGGCTCCCTGACTATCTCCTCACTCAAGGGATTCAGGATGTGTGAACTGGCTTAGGTCTAGAATCTGGGTGTGGATTCATATCAGCACTTCACTTACTTTTTTGTTTTGGTCATCAGATATAGTGATTTCTGGATTATATTAATCAAGGAATATTTTAGTAGGTCACCCATCTATTTCATTAATAGGGAGCCAGTAACAAACCTCTATGGATTTCCAAGTGTCAATATACTCTTATAGCTACTGCATCTCTGTGGTATATTATGTTTATTGGGCCAAATTTTTCTGTGAGAGTTAAACCTCATGACTGGGTCCCTGTTACCCTGAGATATCATCATTCCCATTGAAATAAAAGCATCCAAGTCAATGGCAAAATCTCTCATCATCATCTGTAGGCTACATAGGGCAGCCATACAGAGAGGTTCAAGGATTCTGGGGCCCCTCACCAATGCGTTTCTTTTTGCCTTGCTGTGGGGTAAAGTTATGAAGCAGCTTTGAGTTTTGCACATGAGAAGCCCACTCCCACATTTCCATCTACTTAAGACTCCAGTTTCCTGTAATTACAATATGACAGAGAAGTTCCCATACCTCAACTCATTGCTTGTAGGCCACCATTGGATCCAGGCTTCAACTAATCAAACAGTTAGAACCACTCCCTGCTATATGAGCTGATGCAATAAATCCCAAATAGTGTGTTCTTCGATCTAATACCTTTAGGATATATTCCTTAATGATTTTTATAAGAATATTATGAGTTATATATGATATTAATATAATATAATATTAATAATACATAATATATATTTTGTATTAGATTATATAAAATATATATGTATATAATGATATACAACAGCTACTGATATAAATTATCATGACCTTCCACCTCCTGGAGGAATAATTAGACAGCCAGAGATTAGCACTAGAATAAAACTAACAACTCTAGAGCAAAGGGACAAGTCGAGTTGCTGTGATAGCTGAAGCCATGGAAGAAGGACCATCTAGAGGCAGCTGTAGTTGTGAAAGCTTATGGCTACCTCAGAGTACAGGAGGGAGAAGGGAATAAATACTCTGATCTCTTTCTCCTCTGTCTTCTGACCTTTGGGTGATGTCATTCACTTGCTGAAACCAACTGGAAATAAGCCAGCAAGGGAGCCCGATGATGTCCTCTGTGTAGGTTAGCCTCCCGGGGCACAGAGCAAGATAGCAGAGATTGGAGAATGTTCTAGAAATATGCAGATGGAGAATGCAAATTGTATGCAAATTGAGAATAACTAACAATCCATTTAAAAAAACCCAAAGTCAATATAAAACATCCTGAGTTTAAATTTTAGAGGCTCATAAATTATAATTCTTATTAGCAAAACATGAAAATTTTTTTGGAATTTGTCAAAGACTTGTCAAGTTGCTCTCTGACCAAGGAAAATTTTTATTGCTTCATGGCCATAACTGAAGGTAGGAAAAGTTATTCACAGCTTAAACTTTCCAGTTTACTCCCCCCAATTTATTGGGAAAACATTAATCTAGGCATTTTTCATCCATTTCCATTTCTGACATGCTCACTGAGGTGGGGTGTGGTAAAGAGAGCTGCATCAAGGGAATTTCCATCTCCACGCTTTAATTATTTCTTTTTCTACCTCTTTAAGTCCACACCTACTGGAAATCATATTGCTGGAAGTGTCCAGTTTTCATCCTTAATCAAATTGAGATTAAGATGTATTTGCTTGTTAATGGTAACTGACAGTTTAAATTTATTTGAGTACTGTAATGTTCATAAACACTACCAGCCCAAGGAAGTTCTAAGTGATACTGTTAAAAGCATTGCAGGCATCCTCCTTTATCTGCCTTGTTACCCTAGGTAGACCTCTGCTAATACTTTATCCACACAAGGCCTTGATTCTGTGGCTCTTTGGAGCTTAGGCCACCACAGATATGAAAAATGTGCTGTTATAATAAGAGATGTGCTTAGACACAGTGAGTATTTCTTGACCTTAGTAGAAGACGCTGACACTCAATAAACAGAGGTATATATTGAGATAGGAACTTATATAGACTGTATTGTGAATATTTTTTCTTATATAAACATTACATATTACTTTAGGAATTTGGGGAAAAAAATAGAAACGTATAGGAGAACTAAAAAATCACCTATGATTCTACTATGGGACATCTACTATAAACATTTTTGTGCATGTAATTTTAGTGTTTTCTTCTCAATGTACCTATACCTACATTTCTATCTATATCCATAGTGTTATTAAACCTATATATCTTATTTATATTGATACATATATTTAATATAAAATTGATATCAATTTGGAAAACTTTTTTATGCATTATATTATCTATATACATTTAAAATAATCTAAAATATGATTTTTAATGATTTCATGATGTTCCATTGTTTTAATTAGTTATACTAAGCAATTCTCTATTTTTAAAAATTGTAAACAACACTGTAACAAGCCCCTTAATTTTAGAATATAATTCTATGCATTTAGAATAAATACTTTGAAGTTTACTGAGTTAAAAGGATTACATGGATTATTAATTTTTTTAAAGTCACATATTTTACATATAAAAGAAGTGTCGTCAGTTGTTTTGTCTGCATTCATCACGGCTACTTTTGTATGCACTGGGAATGCTGTGTGTCAGAAGGTCTGAAAATCTGACAGATTAGTCTGGGCAGAACATTTTCTTTTTCTGACAGGATGGTTGGCTTCCCAGTCCTGTCTCTGCTTCATTGAACGGGAGCACCCATTATGTTTGACTTCATCTATTTTGAAGTTTCAAATGGTCACAGTCTATAAGGCAGAGTGACAAAAGGTCATCAATCAAGGTAAATTGGTGCTCAGCCCATGGATCTGGTCTAGAATTGGTGAGATTCTCAGAATGTAAATCTGTCTTTCCTACTGAGGTGGCCAGTCCAGAAGCAGCAGGTCATGACGCAAAATGGAGATTCTGACATTAAGTGCATTTTTTAAAACCTGAAATACATGTACGTAAATTGAATTTTCAGAGCATTATATTTCCTCTTAGCAATGCTGTTTGCTAGTTCAATAGCAATGCTGTTCATTAGCAGGTCAATATCATTCTTGAAAGTATTGATTTTCAATGGCCATAGAACAATCCCCATGTGCCTACTGGTAGAGAGAAATGAAGCAGAGCTCGGTTATTAATTTTGTTGTTATTCTTTTTAAAATTATTACCTTTGGGCATCTGAAGATTGACCTGGAGAATCAGAATTAAAATCAATGTGAGAAAGAATCTCCAGCTGGAACTTAGGTTAGGCAATATTGGAAGAATCTTAAACAGCCCTTGTCTTGAATGAGCATGAAGGAAAACAAGACCTTTACTACATGCAGCAATACCCATTCCTGCTGGGGGAAAATGTCATTAGTAAGGGGTATAAGAGAGGGGATGCATGAACATATAAGTACATTATTGAGTTTTCCTAGATGCTTCCTCCAAGCTTTCTGAGAGAATGACTTTTATCACGACAGACTTCCTTTTCTAAACAGAATAGCTTTAAGCAGTTCTCTCTCCGTGTGTTTCTCTCTCTCTCTCTTTCTCCTCCCCATCCTTCTCCCTCTCTTTGTTTCCCTCTCCTCTTCTCTCTCTCATTCTTTTTTCTCTACTTCTTCCTTTCTTTCTTTTTCTTATCCTATATAAAGTTTTGAAAACATAGAAAACCATAAAGATGAATATTATCAAAATTGTTTGGAATCCCATTTCACAGAAAAAATGCTTACTGTTTGGAGTGAAAATGAATGTGAGTATATATGTATATGCACCGTCATGCATGCACACATAGGTATGCAATATATAATTAACTAAAATGGTCAGCATCAACTTTTGGTGTCTTAAGAATACTTAAGCAAGTTATTCTTGACTAATAATTCTCTTCTAAGATATAACCAATTGAAAGTGCTACTGTCATTTACAAAAGTAGCTGATGCAATTTCTGAAAATATATTTCCATAGAGTGACATAGTCTTTCTTCCATTTTGAGTACTGTTTTGAGGGGGTGGTTGGGTAGGTTCCCAAAGTTTCTCTGTCAACGTACTGTGCTGTGTCATCTTTGATCTCCCTTCTCCTCTGTCCCCCCTACTCTGCAGTGGACAGGTGCTGCTAGCTACGGAAAAAGGCTCCAATGGGGCCACTGAAACTTAGGGTTAAGGTTGAGGATGTTTAAAATGTGCTCAAGAGTAAAATTGATCAAGAGCCAGCCCTGATGGCCTAGTGGTTCAAGTTTGGCACTCACTACTTTGGCAGGCCAGGTTCACTTCCTGGATGCGGAACCACACCAACTGTCTGCCAGTTGCCATGCTGTGGTGGCAGCTCACATAGAAGAACTAGAATGACTTAAAATTAGGACATACAACCATGTACTGGGGCTTTGGGGAGGAAGAAAGAGAAAAAGAGGAAGATTGGCAACACATGTTAGCTCAGGGCAAATCTTTCCCTAACAAAAAAAGAAAAAAAACAAGTAAAATTGATTCAGAGACTTCACTCAGAGGCATTAAAAATGTCTTTAGGGGGGCCGGCCTGGTGGCGGAAGCGGTTAAGTGTGCGTGCTCCGCTGTGGCGGCCCAGGGTTCGCGGGTTCAGATCCTGGGCACACACTGATGCACTGCTTGGCAAGTCATGCTGTGGTGGCATTCCATATAAAGTGGAGGAAGATGGGCATGGATGTTAGCCCAGGACCAGTCTTCCTCAGCAAAAAAAAGTAGGATTGGCAGATGTTAGCACAGGGCTGATCTTCTCACAAAAATAAAATGAAATAAAATAAAATGTCTTTAGGCACAAAAGCAGGCTCTGAGCACTGTAATGCAGCAAAGGAGGATCTGTGCTGACAGGAAATGTTCCACTAATAAACAGTGCCTCTTACAGGAGATGCTCTGGTACCACTGTCTCCCCCTTCCCCTCTGCAGGGCATTCAGCCTGTGAGATGGCTGAGCTGTGGACTGGCTGTGCTCTTTGTGCTTTCCTGTGCTATCTACATAAAGAGAGAGGGAAACTTCTTTCCCGTTGTATACACGGAGCCATCAGAGGTTGAAATGCAGCAGTTCTTGAAGTGATCTTACTCTAGGCTCACTACATTTTTGTTTAGTTGTAAATATGAGCAGGATAGAAATTACTTCCAGAACTATTATTATTTTCTCTCAGTAGATGGCGTGTTTTGAATGAATAGGTTTTGGTTGAATTAGCTTGGAAAAGTGTAATAGAATAAGGCTTCTTTGAATGAAGAGGATTTCATTGACATAATCCAAAGCTTTGTTACCAAAGAAAGAAATAGTATAGGAGCAAAAGAATATTTACTAGGTCTTAGATCAGCACAATCCTACAGAAATATAATGCGGGCCACTTTATACTTTTAAAGTTTCTACTATCAACACTGAAAAAAACAAAATAAAAAGTGAAATTAATTTTATAAAATATTTTATTTAACCCAGTATAAAAATATATTAAAATTTCAACATGTAATAAATATAAAAATTATTAATGAGGTATCTTGCATTCAAATGAGCAATATTTCAATTCCTCAATAACTTGTGACTAATGGCTGCTTTTTCCTCTTCTTCTCCTTTTCTTCCAGAAAGAGGGGTGATTTTCCAGAATAATTGGCCTGAGCAGATGTTTCCTCACTTTGATTAGCATAAATTGTAGTATTGAATTTGATCCTTGCCACAGTAGAGTCTTTGTCCATGCAAAAGGTGTAAAAATACCAAAACCACTTTTTCCTCCTCTCTAGAAGACTACAATGCCAGTACATAGGATAACTATTAGAAGGTACTCTGTCATCTACTGAACAAATGTCTATTGAATGTCTACTATGTACCAGGCACCATTCTAACAGATAAGAGTCATCCTTGCATTTCTTAAAAGACCAGTATTAAGTAAAATATTTGAACAGACACAATGTAACTTGTACTTTTTTCCATCCATCACTTTCCATTCAGTTCATCCTATTACATTTACTGAGTTCCTAACTTCCTCCAGAAAGTTTGTCAGGTGCTAAGGGTGCATAAATGTACACAGTTGCTGCCCAGAAGATTACAGTCCAGTGGGGGAGGGGACAAGAAAGCAAACAATTATATAGGATGGCATAAATGTTATGATTAAAACATACTTGGGGTCAAACTGACAGCCAACATCATACTCAATGGTGAAAAACTGAAAGCCATTTCTCTGAGAACAGGAACAAGACAAGGATGCTCATTCTCACCACTCTTATTCAACATAGTACTGGAAGACTTAGAAAGAGCATTTAGGCAAGAAAAAGAAATAAAAGGTATCTAAATAGGAAAGGAAGAAATAAAACTGTCACTATTTACAGATGACATGATTCTATATAGACAAAACCCTAAAGAATCCACCAGAAAACTATTAGAAATAATCAAAAAATACAGTAAAGTTGCAGAGTACAAAATCAACATACAAAAATTAGTTGATTTTCTATACACTAACAACAAAATAGCAGTAAGAGAAATCAAGAATACAATCCTATTTATGATTGCAACAAAAAGGATAAAGTATCTAGGAATAAATTTAACCAAGGAGATGAAAGGCCTGTACACTGAAAACAATGACATTATTGAAAGAAATCAAAGAAGATATAAAGAAATGGAAAGATATTCCATGCTCATGGATTGAAAGAATAAGCATAGTTAAAATGTCCATATCACCTAAAGCAATCTACAAATTCAATGAAATCCCAATCATAATTCCAATGACATTCTTCACAGAAATATAACAAAGAATCCTAAAATTTACATGGAATAACAAAGGACTCCAAATAGGCAAAGCAATCCCGAGAAAAAAGAACAAAGCTGGAGGTATCATGCTCCCTGATTTCAAAAGATACTACAAAGCTATAGTAATCAAAACAGCATAGTACTGGCACAAAAGCAGACACACAGATCAATGGAACAGAACTGAAAGCCCAGAAATAAAGCCACACATCTATGGACAGCTAACCTTTGACAAAGGAGCCGAGACCATACAATGGAGAAAGGAAAGTGTCTTCAATGAATGGTGTTGGGAAAACTGGAGAGCCACGTGCAAAAGAATGAGAGTAAACCATTATCTTACTCCATACACAAAAATTAACTCAAAATGGATTAAAGACTTGAGTGTCAGACCTGAAACCATAAAACTCCTAGAAGAAAATACAGATGGTACACTTTGACATGAATCTTAACAGTATCTTTTCAAATACCGTGTCTACTCAGGCAAAGGAAACAAAAGAAAAAATGAACAAATGGAACCACCTCAAACTAAAAACCTTCTGCAAGGCAAAGGAAACCATCAACAAGATGAAAAAACAACGCAACAACTGGGAGAAAAATATTTGCAAATCATATATCTGACAAGGGATTTCCAAAATATATAAAGAACACATTGAACTCAACAACAAAAAAAATGAACAACCTGATCAAAAAATAGGCAGAGGATCTGAACAGGCATTTTTCCAAAGAAGATATACAGATGGCCAACAGCACATGAAAAGATGTTCAACATCACTAATTATTAGGGGAATGCAAATCAAAACTACAATGAGATATCACCTGACATCCCTCAGAATGGCTGTAATTAACAAAACATGAAATAACAAGTGTTGGAGAGGTTGTGGATAAAGGGGAATCTTCATACACTGCTGGTGGGAATGCAAACTGGTGCAGCCACTATGGAAAAAAGTATGGAGATTTCTCAAAAAATTAAAAATAGAAATATCATATGATCCAGCTATTCCACTACTGGGTATTTATCCAAAGAACATGAAATCAATAATTCAAAAACATATATGGACCCCTATGTTCATTGCAGTATTATTCACAACAGCCAAGACATGGAGAAAACCCAAGTGCCCATCAATAGATGAATGGATAAAGAAGATGTGGTATATGTATACAATGGAATACCACTCAGCCATAAAAAAGATAAAATTGTGCCATTTGCAACAACATACATGGACCTTGAGGGTATTATGCTGAGCTAAATAAGTCAGACAAAGACAAATACCATATGATTTCACGCATATGTGGAAGATAAACAAACACATAGATAAGGAGAACAGAGTAACAGTTACCAGAGGCGAAGGGGGTAGGGGAAGGGTAAAAGGGGTAAAGGGGTACATATGTGTGGTGACAGATAAAAATTGGACTGTTGGTGGGGAACATGATGTAGTCTGTACAGAAATTGAAATACAGTGATTGTACACCTGAAATTTACACAATGTTGTAAGCCAAGATGACCTCAATAAAATAATTAAAAAAAAAACCATGCTCAGGGGCTGGCCTGGTGGCATAGTGGTTAAGTTCGTGAGCTCCACTTCAGTGACCCGGGGTTCACAGGTTTGGATCCTGGGCATGGACCTATGCACCGCTCATCAAGCCATGCTGTGGCAGCATCCCATATACAAAAGAGAGGAAGGTGGGCATGGATGTTAGCTCAGGGCTAATCTTCCTCAGCAAAAAAAGGAAGATTGGTAATGGATGTTAGTTCAGGGTTGATCTTACAAAAAACCCAAAAAACATGCTCAGTGTGTTATGAGAGTTAAGAGGAGGAGCCCATGGGCTGGCCCAATGACATAGTGGTTAAGTTTGCACCACTTTGGCGGCCTGGGATTCGCAGGTTCAGATCCCGGCTGCAGACCTATGCACCACTTGTCAAAGCTGTGCTTTGGCAGGCGTCCCACATATAAAGTAGAGGAAGATGGGCATGGATGTCAGCCCAGGGCCAACCTTCCTCAGCAAAAAGAGGAGGATTAACAACAGGCGTTAGCTCAGGGCTAATCTTCCTCACCGAAGAAAAAAAGAGGAGGAACCCAGATCCAAATTGGCGATGCTTGTGGTAAAGGAGAGGAAGTGGGTGAAGTTTCTTGAAGGGTTGGATGTCTGAGCTGAGTCACAAAAGGGTGAGTAACACTAGAAGAATTGGAAGACAGCATCTTCAGTGGGGTGAGGATCCATCAGGCAAGGGAATAGCATAAACATTTGCTCAGAGGCATGAGAGAGTGTGATGTGGTTGGAAAAGGACAAATAGATGAGGTTTTCTGGTGTGTAGGGCTGAGGGTAGGGTATAGAGTAGCAAGAGATGAACAATACTTGGATCATCAAAGTGTCTAAATCAACCTCCTTCATGTTACAGACAAGGAAACTAAAGTCTAGAAAGGGTAAGCAGATGCCAATCACTTGTCTTATCTTGGTCCTTCAAGTGGCAGCTAAATATTCCACATGTTGGTCTAAGGCTACTGAAAGGAATATAGTCATTCATTTAGCATTTATTTTAATGAGAATATAATCCCAGTGGCTCTGCTATAAGTCTGCCTTTAATGAGATTAGAGTCTTGGAGGTGATATAGGACACGTCTGAGGCAAACACAAAGCAAGAAGAGCCTGGAGCAGAATTCCTAATCCTAGGGGGGCTTGAGACTACTGACTCTGTAGCACGAACAGAGCTGAGAGAAGGCAGTGAAAATTACCCAGCCTGCTAGTTCAGAAGAGGCCTAGAGACCAGCTATGCTACATATTGCTATGAAACTTGTGTATAGATAGTTACACAGTGTGAGAGATCAAGATTTGGCCACCCTGAAATATATCTCTTTACATCGATTGTTTTCTCTGAAGGACATTTGACCTCCCCCACTAACTGCCTAAAGAATTTGACATGGTGGCTCCTTCTTGGAACAGATCTTCTATCATGATGGCTGTAATGATAATGTAAAATAGATGTTACAATGGGAGGGGCACCAAGCCCCTTTTATCAAAAAATTCTGTCTCTCCCTGACCACATTATCTATAGATGACCCTGAAAAGAATTGTCTTCTTGCCCTCTGAAGTCCCAGACCACTACCCACCCCCAACACCTTCCTCGCCTTTAGCTACAATACTTAAGCAAGCAGCTTAGACAGAGGGACGAGTTGCTCATTTCTGAGTTTCTCCCATGTATACATGTTATTAAACTTGGTATTATTTTCTCCTGCTAACCTGTCTTGTTGATTATTTGGCCAGCCAGAAGAACGTTAAGGGAAGGGGCAGAGGCGGATTCTCCCTCTTCCCCCAGAACAGCCTGCACTGGCTGAAGAGTGGAAAAGACTCTTCACTGAGGCCCTAACCCACTTGCTGTCCATGGGCCTGTCCACAGAAGGAGGCAGAAAGTGACTGTCAAGTGCTGGGAGAACTATGGTGAAGCATTCAGTAGGAACGTAGCCCATTTAGCAGGACACCAAAGCTGTCCCACTTCTGACTTTGGTACTGTACAATGTCAGGGCCCAGCCCAACAGAGTGGGGAGAAGAGCATAAGTATTTATTGGCCTTGAATGTCTAGGGAGGAATTAAAAATATACTTTAGTATTTGCATTTAATGTTTATACTTAAGGGGTCCTTGCTGACCACCTCTGACATTTTCCTTTCAGAACTCATTCTTCTTTCATGATCTAAAAATAATTGTATTATCTCTAATAAAATGACTATTTCTATTTTGTGGTAGAAAGTCAGAATTTTCTATACATTTTTATCTTTCTATGTGACTTTTAACAAAGCTGGTGTCCTCTTGACAGATAAAATCACCTTCTTGATGTCTCTTAAATTCATTGCTTCTCCCTTCTTGTTTTCGTTAATTCCAGAGTAGAAGGAAAAAGATTAAGAGACACATATCCCTGCTACTCTTTCCAATAAAAAAAAATCATTTTCCTAAAACTCTCAAAGCCAGAAACTGTGATTTTTCTTGCGGTGTGGGTTGTACGTTGAATCTACCACGTTGTTGAATTATTGATGCTATATTTCTTTTTTCTTAATTTTGTAATACTTCCTATAAACTCAGTTTCACTGTGGGCTTTTATCCTGATTTCATGTTTCATTTTAGCCCGTAACAACCATTAATAATTTAACGTCCAAAGTTACATGTTATCAATTTCCTTTGGAGATTTTCAAGGCAACATTGATTGAAATGAAATTCTCTCTGTATTCCTGGATGTTTGTTATGGAAAGATACAGCCGCACTGTTTGTCTGAAGCATAAGGACATGACCATTTATCAACATGGTTACCCAGCATGCACATATGTTGAGAAAGAGATTCACTAGAGGTTGTTTTTTACTTACTGGGTTTAGCACATTTATTATGATAAAGATGGCCAAAGGGATTAGTGAGAAGGCTGTTTGGGAGACTTCCATCACAATTGTACAGTGCCAAGATATACGCCCTCTACAATCTACAAGAAATTGGTTTAAGAGAATTATGTGCACGATCATCTCAAGAGGTGGGTATGGCTGACAGAAATAATTGAACATTTGTGTCTTTTCCAACAGCTAGAGTGGATGATGGGTAATGAGGTGAGGAATTGGGAGTATTTTTTTTTGCTTTCACTGCAGTAGACTACAGGAAAAATATTTTTCTTTTATTTTGAAAGGGAATTAAAGTTTCTACTCAACCTCAACCCGACAATGCTGTAAGTAAACAGCTTAAATTATTAAAATTTCCTGTGTTGCATTTATAGATGCCACGGAGCCGCCAATAAGTCCTTTCTTCTCTTTAACATTTACTCAAGTGGCCGCTATGTAGTTCTGAAAATAATAAGAAAATCACAAATGTCTGTGATTGTATTCTAAGTGCAGTTGTGCCACTGGAATATTCTAAAGCCTGAAGCTAAGCTTACAGAATTAGTGTGGCTGTTTTCTGTGAGACAGCCTGCTGGGCGTACTCATGAATGAATTCAGCCCAGTTAAGAACTGAGTACACTGCAAAAATAAATTTCACCTTTCTGCCCCCAAAGTACCACCAAGTATAAGGCTCAGAGTAGGGAAGAAAATGCCTTTTTATTCGTTGTTCCTATTAGTTGGCATTAATTGTACATGTGGTTGCATAGGTTTCAGCCAGTAAAGGTCTCCTGTGTTGTGAAATCATTAGCATTTTGTCAAGGTCTTACATAAGTGGGGAGTCATCATTAGGGAACATTGTCAGGGTAAGCACATGTGCCTCTACTCTCCATCATGTTCCTGGACCATTGTACAATGCTGAGCACAGACTGAGCACTGAATACATTATATTATTTGTTTAGTGCATAAACAAGTTAAAGACACTTAAACTTCCATGTCTTGACTTGAATTAAGTTGGTAACATCTCACACCAGTTCCTCCTTTGCACTACAAGTATTTCCTCCATGCCAAGTCTCAGAGCCTTTCACCACATAGCCAATCTCTTATACTTTCTCTATCTCCTACTTTTATTTATAAATTGTGAACCTTAGTCATGTTTCCAGAATTTTCTGAAACTTGAAGGAAGTCAAACTGCCTCTAATTGCCTGCTTTCCCTCTGTGTCTTGCACTTCCTCCTCTCCCTCTCCCCTGACACACCTCTTTCATTTGCAGTGGTTATGCCAGCTTGTGTCTTGGATCCTCCTCGACCCTTCTCCACCTCCATTGCTAGCTCTTCGTTCCTCTCTAGAATGATGAAGACTCAGACTTTATTTGGCCCTAGGAACTCCACCATTAGCTTCACGCATCTGCATTTTAAAGTCCTGTTGGTCTTCGAAGCACTGGGCCTTGAGATGTTAGAACCGGAATATGTTTTTGTGATGCTCCTGTTAAATCTGTTCAGTTTTCAAATAACTAAAGTCTTTTTCTATCTGACTTACTTAACTTAGCATAATGCCCTCAAGTTTCATCCATTTTGTTGAAAATGACAGGATTTCCTTCTTTTTTATGGCTAAATAATATCCCGTTGTATATATATGCCATATATCCATTATCCATTCATTTGTTGACACTTATGTTGTTTCCATGACTAGGATATTGTGAATCATACTGCAATGAACATGGTGGGTGCAAGTGACTTTTTAAGAGAGTGTTTTCATTTTCTTTGGATATACGCCTCAAGTGGAATTGCTGGATTATATGGTAGTTCTATTTTTTTGTGTGTGTGAGGAAGGTTAGCCCTGAGCTGATGTCTGTTGCCAATCCCCCTCTTTTTGCTGAGGAAGATTAGCCCCGGACTAACATCCTTGCCCATCTTCCTCTACTTTATATGTAGGATGCCTGCCAGAGCATAGCTTGATAAGTGGTTGGTAGGTCAGTGCCAGGGATCCAAACATGTGAACCCTGGGCCACTGAAGCAGAGCATGTGAACTCAACCTCTACGCCACTGGACTGGCCCCTGGTAGTTCTATTTTTAATTTCTTGAGGAACTTCCATACTGTTTTTCATAGTGGCTGTACCAATTTACATTTCTGCCAACAGTGTACAAAGTTTCCCATTTCATAGAATCCTCACCGGCTCTTGGTATCTCTTGTCTTTTTGATAATGGCCATTCTAACAGGTATGAGGTAATACCTCATTGTGGTTTTGATTTGCATTTCCCTCATGATTAGTGATGTTGAGCAGCTTTTCATGTATCTGTTGACCATTTGTATATTTTCTTGGGAAAAATATCTATTCAGGTCTTTTGCACATTTTCTAATTAGATTATTTATTTTTTTGCTATTGAGTTCTATGAGTTCCTTGTATATTTTGAATATTAACCTCTCATCAGATATATAGTTTGCAAAATTTTCTCCCATTCTGTAGATTGCTTTTTCCTTTTGTTGATTGTTTCTTTTGCTAGGCAGAAGCTTTGTAGTTAGATGTAGTCCCATTTGTTGATTATTGCTTTTGTTGCTTGGGCTTTTGACATTATATCCCAAAACTCATTGTCAAGACCAGTGTCAAGGAGCTTATTACCTATGTTTTCTTCTAGGAGTTTTATAGTTTCAGGTCTTATGTTTAAATCTTTAAACCATTTTGAGATTTTATGAGTGGTAAAAGATAGGGGTCCAGTTTCATTTTTTTGAGTGTGAATATCCAGTTTTCCCAACATCATTTATCAACAAGGCTATCCTTTCCCTGTCGAGTATTCTTGGCTCTTTTGTCAAGTATTGGTTGACAATATAAGAGTGGGTTTATTTATGGGCTCTTGATTCTGTTCCGTTGGTCTATGTTTCTGTTTTCATGCCAGTGCCATACTGTTTTGATTACTATAGTTTTGTAATATAGTTTGAAATCAGGAAATGTGATGCCTCCAGCTTTATTCTTCTTTCTCAAGATTACTTTGACTATTTGGGGTCTTCTGTGATTCTATACAAATTTTAGGATTTTTTGTTCTGTTTCTGTGCAGAATGCCATTGGAATTTTGATAGGGATTGCATTGAATCTAAGATGGCTTTGGGCAGTGTGGATATTTTAACAATATTAAATCTTCTGGCCCATGAACATGGATACCTTTCAATTTATTTATGTCTTCTTCAATTTTTTCCATCAGTGTCTTATAATTTTCAGTATAGAGATCTTTTACTTCCTTGGTTAAATTTATTCCAAAGTATTTTATTCTTTTTGATACCATTGTAAATGAGATTGTTTTCTTTATTACTTTGTCAGATATTTCATTGTTAATGTATAGAAATGCTATCGATTTTTGTATATTGATTTTGTATCCTGTAACTTTACTGAATTCATTGATTAATTCTAACAGTATTTTTTTTTAATGGAGTCTTTAGGATGTTCTTTGTATAAGATCATGTTATCTGCCAACACAGACAATTTTACTTCTTCCTTTCTGATTTGAATGCTTTTTACTTCTTTTTCTCACCCGATTGCTTTGGCTAATCCCTCTAGCACCATGTTGAATAGGAGTGGTGAAGGTGGGCACCTTTGTTATGTTCCTGATCTTAGAGAGAAAGCTTTCAAGTTTTCACCATGAAGTATGATGTTTGCTGTGGGCTTGTCATATATGACCTTTATTATGTTGAGATATGTTCCTTCCCTACCCAATTTGTTGAGAATTATTATATGAAAAGATGTTGAATTTTGTCAAATGCTTTTTCTGAATCTATTGATATTATCATATGATTATCTTTCTTTCTATTAATATGATGTATCAAATCTATTGATTTGCATATGATGAACCATCCTTGAATCCCAGGGATGAATTCTACTGGATCCTGGTGTATGACTTTTTTTTTTTTTTGTGAGGAGATCAGCCCTGTGCTAACATCTGCCAATCCTCCTCTTCTTTTGCTGAGGAAGACTGGCCCTGGGCTAAAATCCATGCCCATCTTCCTCCACTTTATATGGGACGCCACCACAGCATGGCTTGCCAATCAGTGTTTCGGTGTGTGCCCAGGATCCGAACCGGTGAACCCCGGGCCACCGCAGCAGAGTGTGCACACTTAATTGCTGCACCACCAGGCCGGCCCCTGGTGTATGACCTTTTAATGTGCTATTGAATTTGGTTTGTTAGTATTTTGTTGAGAATTTTTGCACCTATATTCTTCAAGTATATTGGCTTGTAGTTTTTTTTTCTTTTTCTTATAGTGTCCTTATCTGGCTTTAGTGTCAAGATGATGATAGCCTTATGAAATGAGTTTGGGAGAGTTTCTTTTTCTTCAATTTTCTGGAAGAGTTTGAGAAGGATTGGTGTTCATTTTTCTTTACATGCTTGTTAGAATTCACCAGTGAAACCATGTAATTCTGGGCTTTTCTTTGTTGTGAGTTTTTGATTACTGATTCAATCTCCTTAATCATTACCAGTCTGTTCAGATTTTCTATTTCCTCATGATTCAATCTTGGTGGGTTACATCTTCTAGGAATTTATTCTTTTTTTAATAGATTATCCAATATTAGTATAATTTTGCATGTTAGTCTCACGATCCTTTGTATTTCTGTGATGTCAGTTGTAATGTCTTCTCTTTCATTTATAATTTTATTTATTTGAGTCCTCTCTCTTTTGTTCTTAGTCTAGCTAAAGGATTGTCAATTTTGTTTATCTTTTTAAAGAACCAACTCTTAGTTTTGTTAACCTTTTATATTGTTTTCCTACTTTCTATTTTATTTATTTTGATCTTTATTTTATCCTTCCTTCAGATAACTTTGGGCTTAATTTGTTCTTCTTTTCCTGGTTCCTTAAGTTGTAATGTGAGGTTATTTATTAGAGATCTTTATTTTTTCTTGATGGATGCATTTATAGATATAAACTTTCCTTTAAATACTGCTTTTCCTGCACCTTATGAGTTTTGTTATGTTGTGTTCCAGTTTTCATTTGTTTTAAAATATTTTTTGATTTCCTTTTTGATCCACTGGTAGTCCAGGAATGTGTTGTTTAATTCCTTGTCTTTGTAAATTTTCCAGCTTTCCTCCTACTATTAATTTCTGGTTTCATACTAATTTAATCAGAAAAGGTACTTGATATAATTTCTATCTTGAATTTGTTGAGACTGGTTTTGTGGTCTAACATATGATCTATCTGAGCAGATAATCTGTGTACACTTGAGAAGAATGTGTATTCTGCTGCTGTTGGATATAATGTTTTGTATATGTCTGTTAGGTCCATTTGGTCTATAGTGTTGTTCAAATCTGCTCTTTCCTTATTGATTTTCTGTCTGGATGGTTATCCATTTTTGAGAGTGAGGTATTAAAGTTCCCAACTATTATTGTATTGCTGTTTATTTCTCCTTTTAGTTCTGTTAGTATTTGCTTTATATATTTAGGTATTCCAATGTTGGGTGCACAAATATTTACAATTATTATATCTTCTTGATTAATTGATTCCTTTACTATTGCTTAATCACCTTCTTTTTCTCTTGTGACCATCTTTACCTTAAAGTCTGTTTTGTCTGATATAAGTATAGTGATCCCTGCTTTGTTTGGTTACCATTGGATTGGACTATCTTTTTCCGTCTCTTCACTCTCAGCTTATGTGTGTCCTTAAAGCTAAAGTGAGCCTCTTGTTGGCAGCATATTGGTGGATCTTGTTTTTTTGTCCATTAAGCTATCCTGTGTCTTTTGATTGAAGAATTTAATACATTTATGTTTAAAGTAATTGATAGGTAAGTACTTACTATTTCCTTTTTCTTAATTGATTTCTGACAGTCTTGTAGATCTTTATTTCTTTCTTCCTCCATTGCTGTCTTCTTGTGTGATTTGATGACTTTTTATGGAAGGATTTTATGACCCCTTTATCACAATCTTTTTTGTGTCTACCTTGGCTTTTCCTTTGTGGTTACCATAAGGCTTACATAAAATATCTTATAGTTATAAGATTCTATTTTAAGCTGATTACAACTTAACTTCAATAGCATACAGAAACTTTATACTTTTACTTCTCCCTCCTTCACATTTTGGGTTATTGATTTTACAATTTACATCTTTCTTATTGTGTATCCAATAACAAATTACTATGGTTATAGTTATTTTCAATACACTTTTTTTTAACCAGTGGGTGTTACATATTCACCAGTGTCTTACATATTCACATGCTTTTATGATGTTAATTAGCATCCTTTCATTTTAACTTCTAGAATGCCCTTTGGCATTTCTTGTAAGACAGGTCTAGTGGAGATGAACTGTCTCAGGTTTTGTTTGTTTGGGAAAGTCTTTATATCTTCTTTATTTCTGAAGGACATCTTTGACAGGTGTAGTATTCTTGGTTGACAGTTTTTTCTTTCAATATTTTGAATATATCATCCCATTCCCTCCTGGCCTGCAAAGTTTCTGCTGAGAAATCTTCTCATAGTCTTATGGGGGCTCCCTTGTATGTGATGAGTCACTTTCTCTTCCTGATTTCAAAATTCTTTTTGTCTTTAAGTTTGACAGTTTGATTATAATGTGTCTCTTTGTAGCCCTTTTCAGGTTCAAACTATTTGGGTCCATTGGGCCTCATAAATCTGGATGTACATTTCTCTCCTAAAGTTTTAGGAATTTTCAGCAATTATTTCTTTAAATAGACTTTATTTCCCTTTCTCCTTCTCTTCTCCTTGGATTCCCGTAATGCTTATATTGTTTCTTTTACGCTGTTCCATAAGGCCTATATACTTTCTTTACTCTTTTTCATTCTTTTTTGTCTTTGTTCCTCTAACTGAATAATTTCAAATATTTATCTTCAAGTTCATCAATTCTTTCTTCTGCTTGGTTGAGTCTATTGTTGAACCTCTCTATTGAATTCTTCATTTCAGTCATTGTATTCTTCAGCTCCAGGATTTCTGGTGTTTTTTTTTGTGTGTGTGTGTGGTTTTCATTTCTTTGTTGAACTTCTTATTTGGTTTATGCATTGTTTTCCAATTAGGAAAACAAAACAACAAAATTATTGTTAAGTTGTCTGTGTGTTCTTTTAGTTTGTTGAACTCCTTTAAGAGGATTATTCTGAATTCTTTGTTAGACCTTTTTAGGCTCAATTGTTGAATTTTATTAGTTTTGTTTGGTGGTGTCATGTTTACCTGGTTCTTTGTGATTCTTGTATCTTTGCATTGGTATCTGCACTTTTGAATAAATGTTGTCCTCTTCCAGACTTTACAGGTTAGCTTTGATAGGGAAAGGCTTTCATCAGTCTCAGCTTAGGGTCCTGGCTGGGTCAGCTAGTAGTGTCCATGTGTAGGCTGGACTTGATACCAGTGTCTCTAGTTGAGTGAAGCCACTGCCCATGCTTGGAGGTGGGCTGGTTACTGCTGGCTGGGCTCCCTGGTTGGGTGTGGCTGTTGGAGCTATTCTACTGTCAGATGGGGCCACTAGCTGTGCTCTGCTATCACTTCTGGTTGGGCATGGTTGCAGGCTGTGTTCCCTGGCAGGGTGGTGTCACTGGTTGGATTCTGCAATTGGGCAAGACTGTGGGCTGTGCTCCACAATTGCTCTTGGTTGGGTGGAGCCTCGTGCTGTGCTTCCTTACAAATGGTGATGCTGATTTGATTCTGCATGTAGGTGGGGCTGCACGCTAGACTTCGTAGTGTGATGACAGCTAATAACAGAGCACAGTCTCAAGCGCCACCCAACTGCAGGTACATCTGGAGGCCCTGCTCAACCTGAGAGCCTGGCCAATGACCTCGTCCAACAGTGGAACACAGCCAAAGGCCTATCCAATCACAAAGCCCAATTGCAGCCTCACCAAACTTGGGACACGGCCTGTATCTCTACTTGATTTTTCATTTCTGAAAAATTCTTAATTTCTTTTTCTTCTTTGTGAGGAAGATCAGCCCTGAGCTAACATCCAGGCTAATCCTCCTCTTTTTGCTGAGAAAGACTGGCTCTGAGCTAACATCTATTGTGAATCCTCCTCCTTTTTTCACCCCAAAGCCCCAGTAGATAGTTGTATGTCATAATTACACATCCTTCTAGTTGCTGTATGTGGGATGTGGCCTCAGCATGGCCGGAGAAGCGGTGCATCAGTGCGCACCCGGGATCCGAACCTGGGCCGCCAATAACAGAGCATGCGCACTTAACTGCTAAGCCATGGGGCTGGCCGGAAAAATTCTTGATTTCACCATCTCATTTCCTCCTTTTCTTCACTGGGTCTTCTCCAAGGTATATTGCCTCTGTGTATATCTAATTCTTCTTACAAGCAATCATTCTTCTAAGCTGCCCCTTCTGGTTCCTTTCCCCTATTTAAGGCTGTAAACTATGATGTCCTGGTCCGGGTTCCTTATTTGGGCATTTATTCTTGCAATTTCTCTTTCTAAAAGTGGTCTTCTGCTTTTCTACATGGAGTCTTTTAAGCCTTCCCTTCTCCATGCTTGACACTTAGAGGATTGCTGTGGCAAGAGCTCTGGGTTTCCTTTCCTTTTTTTCCTCTCTAGTTACAGATAATTTGAAGGTTGTGATTTCTCAGTTTCCTAGAAATGCTGAATTTTTCCTACTTGTTGATGTCATGTTTTTTGGGGGAAGTGAGTGAGAGGGAGATTAAAAATCAAGTTTTTGCGATTGTTCTCCAGACCTGAAATTTCCCATGTATCAGTCATCTCTTATCTAATTTCTTTAAATGTTTCTTACACCTTTGCTGTTATTACCTTAGGCCTCTGCTGAATTCCAATAATTTGATTCTTAGCAAGTCTATTTATATCCTTGCTTTTTCTTATACAATAATTAAATCTTTAATGGTCTTTTAATTTTCAACTTGCTTTCTTCACTCTAAGATTTTTATTTTCATCTTATTCTTTTGTTTTGCCATCTAGATTTGGAATTCTTCAAGTTTTATTGAGTTTCCATTATTAAGTTCTTCTATAGCTTGAAGCATTTGTAGGTTTTATTTCATCCTCTGGGTAGTGTTTTCTTCCAGAATGAGTTCTTCTTTTTAGGGACTCACTATTATTTGTCATCTTTTCCCCTTCCCTCCCTCCCTCCTTCCTTCCTTCTTCCTCCATTATTTTTCTTTCATTGGTTTACCTAATTGCCGTGCTATGCATTATCTTGTTCGTATTATAATTGGCAGCAATCTCTAGACCTGTACTTTTCAATGATATAGTATAGATGAATACTTCTTGACACCCTTCTTGTCTGTTCTGAGGTGGTTTGTCTTTCTTTCTGAGTATACCAATGTTGTCCATTGATCCTTACCACCATCTCAAATGTTCTAAACTCTAACTTGTATCCCAATGGCTAGAAAACTGAAAACCATATTTCCCATATTCCTTTGACATTTCTTGTTTATGTTTCATCAAAAAGAGTCATCTGAATGATATTTGAAGGGTGGAAAAGAAAGGGAAGACATTATTTTCCTTCAGCAGCAGCTGATAGACCCATAGGCAGATGGGGATGTGAGGTTTGAGGTGACTTCCAAGTAAGCTCCTGTGAATCACTTTCTTTGACACTGCAAGTAGCTAAAATACTCAGCTTGGTTTCCATTTTCCTGACTAAACACTGACTGATGCATTTAGCCTTGTTTTGAGGGCTTAATGTTGTTTTCTATCCACTTTCATGAAAGCTATGGTAAGAGAATATAGTGTGGGCATGTCAGATAATAAATGTATTATCTTTGCTGTACAACCTGGGCTCTTTCTTCAGAGAAGCCACTAACTATTCTAAGTTTAAGACCACTCCCTTTAGCCAGGGGTGTGCATAACTTCTATGAACATCAGTTACGCTAATCTTGATTTCAGAGATAACTGCCTGATAAGTCCCAGGATTACTGTGTATAATGACAATGTAAAAATGTTCAAGATGACAGATTCATCACTTGCTATCAATAAAAAGTGGGTCTTGTGTGAGTCTTCTCTGTGTCATCATTTAATTCTGAAAATTTGGTTGAAAATCTGACAAAATTTGGAAAATTCTAAGCCCTTTTGGCTGCCTCAACCTTTGGCTGACTTTGATTCCTGGGAAAATAAGGCTAATTAAAAGTTAATAGGAACATCAAGTTTATCTGAGATTTAAAAGTCAACACTTAACTTTAACTTAAATGACAAATTGAAATTGATGTGGCTCAATTAGATCCTTCAGAGGTTGCCATGTTCGAAGGAAAGCTGGTCAATAACACTGCAGCCAGTAAGTGTCCAAACTCAACTGGCAAACAAATTCAACGTGATGTATAGGCTTTAATCTAATATGGCATGTACTTAGCCTTATAGAAGCACGCAACAGGAAACACAGTCCACACAGCAACCCAATCTCATTGGGCAGCACAGAACTATCAGTACCATGGATCTTTAGTGCCCTCACCCATGTGGGGCACATGCACCTGCTATAGATGACAACCAAAGTGTGTGTACCACCTTAACTGAGAAGCTGTGGCTAGATTTCCCACCATTTTTATGTTATTCTATAACATAGGCCAAGGCTCACCTGCCAGCTCACATTTCCCCAAGTTCAAGTGCCGTCCCACAGGAAAAAAAACATTCAAGCAAACAAGACAACATAACATTCCATACTTTTCTTAACTCCATTTCCAAGTATTGCTGTGAAAAGACAGATCAGTCCAGGTCTGATATTCACCATTTCCCCAGAATTAGATTGTTATTCCAGGAATACTAGCCCAGATTTTAATTAGAAGGCTGTCATTTCCCAAACAAAATTAGGTGGAAATACAAGAGGCACCTTGCCTTGTCTTCTAGTTATAATCCTATGACTGTGGAGGATTCAAAATGCTCCCAGGAAGAGCCAAGGCAGTGCCATTTTGGAACAATTGTAACTTAGGTTCTATAGTTCTAAGTGTAGATTGGTACCCACAATTGGATAAATCTAGGAACAGTCAATGCAAATAACAATAGCTTGAACTGGCTTTGCTGTAGAATGATATGAAGTCTACTTACAGCAGATGGAGTTAGAATTTAGCTTTTTTTGTTTCTGGCCCCTCATCAAAAGATAAACATGAAAAAATACTCTGCTTGACCTTTCCATAGCACATGCAACTGATGAATTAATCATAAGAAATGTTCTTGAGCTGTCTCTCTCCTGGTTCTTTAGTCTACAGCTGAGTGGGCTCTTTGCTGATCTTTCATTAGCATTGATGAGCCCAGGGTGGAAAGGTACTTCTCTCTTTGTTCCTAAGAGAATCTCATCTTGGTTGTCTCATACTTTTAATCACTGCTAATAGCTATTTTGGCACACTTTCAGAGTAGGCTCAGTTAGGGGCAGAGGAAATATTTTGCATTAACTGGATTACTTTAAGTTTCCAGCCCTGCAATGTTGCTTCAGGAGAAAATAGATGATGCCAGAAAAGACAGCTTGCTTTACTCAGAGCCTGCAAGGAAATGGCTCTTGCAGTGCTATGCCATGTTAAATTCCATTTAGCTGTCCAATGGATACTGTGCTTTGGAGGCATTTCTTTCAGGCAGTGGAAATGGCAACTGTGATTGTGATGTGTTCGCTATATGGCTAGTATGATGGTCTACCAGTGATTGATGACAGAGGCTGAAAAAGAAAAAAAGGAAAAGGCCATAAAAGTATGTTTTGATGACTCATTTTAGATGTAATATATTAGACTTAAATACTTCCATGCTGAGTCTCTGTAGGTTTCCCCGAAGAAAATTCAGAAGAGTTTATGTTGTGGGTAAATATGGAAAAGACTGAGAATATATGTATAGGTCAGATTTGAAGCTTCCTACATAACCTGATTTGAGGAGCTTACCTCCTCCTAGTGCCCAAAATGTGACCAAAATAGATATATCTGGGATTTACAGGAATCTGGGGTCAGGTTGGTTCTGATTGGTTTGAAGGCATACAGCACAAAAGACATTCTGAGACAACTGTAAAGATGGACCGTTTGCCAAGATTCGGTATAACATAGTGGTTGAAAGGATAGACATTGGAGATCTGGCTTTAAATCTTGGATCCACTAGTTGTGTATATTTTGGCAAATTGATCAACGTTTCTGAGACTAAATTTCATCAATCAGTAGAATGGGGGAAATAATATCAATCTGATAGCATTACATTGAGGATTTAATGTGACAGTGCGTATGCATTACATGCTTTCGTGTGTGCATACATGCACGTTGAGTGTGTGTGTGGGTGTAAAGCACAGTCCCTGGCTCTAATCACTCAATAAATGACAGCTAATGTTATCTTTCAGATTGGGACACTTTCTAAAATATTTCAGCTTCCTCCAGGGCTTCTTAAGTTTCATAATCGACTCTTATCTCTCTTAAGGATAAAATCCTTAATGAAAGCTGTCTTAGTCTGCTTGGGCTGCCATAACAAAATACCATAGACTGAGTGGCTTAAACAACAGAAATTTATTTTCTCAATCTTCTAGAGGCTGGAAAGTCCAAGATCAAGGTTCCGGCAGGGTTTTTTTCCCGGTAATGGCCCTCTTCCTGGCTTGTAGAAGCCATCTTCTTGCTGTCCTTACATGTCAGAAAGAGAGAAAGAGCTTTCTTTCTCTTCTTATAAGGCCCCAGTCCTATTGGATTAGATCTACACCCTTATGACTTCAGTTAACTTTAATTAACTCCTAAAGATTCTATCTCCAAATAACAGTCATATTGGGGGTTAGGGCTTCAACATACACATTTTTGGGGGACACAATTCAGTCTACAACAAAAGCCAAGCTCTCCTGGGAAAGGACATCCTTGGTGAGGGCAGTGGGTCATCCCTGATTCACAGAGACTTTTGTTTATGGCTTCTGGTGTGTCCATTCCCATTTATTATTTGAGTCATTGGCTTCTGTGACCCACCAGGCAAGGAGAGAAAAGGGGGTATTAGGACCTTGAGATATTAATATAAAATTATGTTTATATGCATAAGCATAATACATGAATTAGTTTCTTTAATCACATTCTTTCTCTGAGGCATGGGGAAATGGAACATGAGAAAATAAATTTTGAAGGAGTTAAAGAGAGTGACACTTATAGCTGCTTCATAGGTTTGAGTTTGGATGATTAGATGTACAGAAACTGATTTTTTTTTCTACTACTGGGTTTGATGCCTGGAAAAGGAAGAGCTTCCACCAGCTGTGTGCTAGCTCCCTGTTAGATACTGCATGTCAGATGGAAAGAACAGGTCTAAGCACAGATAATTTTTCCCTTCCTCTGACTCTTTAAGTCAGAATATCTCATTCATGTATCAGGAAATATCTGGCTAATACATTTGAATCTCTAAGACCAGCTGGTGTTCAAGGAAAGCACTTTGGACGCGCCCCAGCACCTTCCCTTCCTCCTGCCCTCACTTCCTCACCTTTCTCATCTTCACCTTGCTTTCAACTCTCAGTCCAGAGCCTCTCACTCTGACTCCACCTCTAGTGTCTCCTGATTTGATGATGTATGTGCTCTCCCAAGGCTTGAGCCTTCTCCTGCAGGCTTAAGTTTTGTCTATGCTTTAGGCTAAAGGTATCTTCTGACTTGGTCAGGAATGGTCCATCTTAATCCATCAGGACAAACTCTGGTCCCAGCTCCTGTCAGTGTCAGACCAGCCTTGATGCTCTGCTGGCTGCTGGAGAATAACTGAGAATAAAACATGAAAACAGAACACATTTAGTCAATTGGGCATTACTAAAAATCAACATATCACCTTTTTGTGAAAATAATGGATATTATATTCTCGCTATGTGATTTGAATAAAAACTAATGGTTCAAGAGTTAAAGAATTGTAGATAGTGGTAAGACGGTTTCTTTCTTAATGAACTCAACTGTTATCAATGTCTAATGCACTAAACGTTGACTTTCCTTTTTGTTTCAACAAAAGCTTTAAAGTTTTCCCACTCAGAGTGGATGCAGCACTCCTCACCCTTAGTTCTAGAACTTTCTTCTCTGTCCTCAGTTTCCTCATCTGTGTGTCATTAGAAAATCTACTTAATAGCGTTACTGTTAGGATAAAATGAGATGATTTATAGAGAAGCTTAAAACAGTGTCTGCTAAATAGTGTTATTTCCATTTCCCCAAATTTAAGTTTCATTTCCTCAAATTGGAGTTAAAATTTCCAGAAGTTCTGCAGAGAGATGCAGCAGGAGGCTCTACAATCTGAATTCTGTGGTTTGCTCTGAGTAGGGGGAGTGGGCCCACTGTGGAAGGAAGAGGGAAGGGGAAGGAACGGTTTCAGTGTCTTGGTGTGTCTTCAGTGTCTTGACACACATATCAACTCCTGTCACCCCAAACAGCCCAGTGAAGGTAGGCCTTAACTTCCTAATTTTATAAATGGGAAAACCAAGGTAAAATCAGGCTTTGATTCCAGGTCTTTGTGACCCCAGAATCCAAGCTCTTTCTACTGCCCATTGTCCTGTGACTTTTGGACAAAGTAGAAAAATAAGACAGAGCATGACTATTGGCTTGCATCTTTGGTGTTGTTTTTCTTCAACTGAGAGATTTCCCGATAGCCAGATTACTGTTGTGCACGTTTCCGGCTCACTTATTCTAAGTTAGTGACCCATCCCTCATCTAATCTATTACTTTTGAGGTATAATTTTTTTAAAAATTAAGGTTGATGTTTCAGCAAGTTTTATGACTTTCTTGAACCCCTTGGCATCAAACGTTCTTTCTTAAAGAGATCAAATCATTTGTTATTTCAAGTGAAATGCCACAGTGCAGGTCTCAGTGGCCAGAGGCCTTGCCAAGAGTTGCTGAAGGCAAATTAAGCACTAAAACTTTTTCACTTGACTTTGACTTTGAACTATCTTAATAAACTAATTTTAATTTTGAAATGTAATTGACGTAAATTGATGATAATATTTACAAATGTAATGTAATAACCCTGAATCAAAGGGTCCTTTCTTTGTCTAGGTTTTGTATCTCTGATTTTTGAGATTTTTTTGTGCTCCTGAGGATAAGAGGCCTATTGCTATATACTTCCTATATTCATTTTTTATAACTCATTGTCCTCTGAAATACATGTGTCTTTTTTAGAAACTAGACATAACAGTGCTGTTTCTATTTGTTCTAAATAAATTTTTATCTAACTGAAGAGAAAGGATGGAAATTTGATGCAACTAAATCTGAGGAAATATAGTGATCTTACTTGGTTGTTTTCTTTTACCTGTTCATGATGGGCATTGGGAGGAATGAACAGTATACCAGTATGAGAACTGAATGCCCATGCTAACGTTCTACCTTCTGTTTTCTTGATGGAAAGTCCATTTAATCAAGAGTCTTGATTCAAAAACAATCTATAGATGTCAATAATGCAATACTGAAAGTGATATACATAAACATTTTACTCACTTAAAATCTGAATAAAGCATGTCTTGAGTGAGGGAACGGTTTCGTTTTCCCTTGACAAGGTACTGGAAAGCAACATGTGGAGATGAGAAGCATGCTGGCTTTTGATTGGGAGAGATCCAAGTTTGAATCCTAGTTCTGCCACTTGGGCAAGTTACCATTTCTCAGAGCTTCTCTTTCCTAGAGTGTAACAGGGACTAATGATATTTAGTTCATAGAAGCTTAACAAAAATTAATTAAGATAATTAGGTAAAGTGTGGAACTATATTTCTGGCTCTTAGTAAGTGTTCATTAAATGTTATATCTATTCAATTTTGCTAATTGGTCTTATGAGCTAGACTAAACTCCTGACCGTAAGCCCACTCTCTATTTACACGCCCTAATGGAAGGAGGAGTGAATTGTCCACTGGGTGAGTTTAGGACAATGGGCTGAGCATGCTGCCCTCAGCAACTTCTTCTTTTCTCTGAGTCATCCTGCCTGCAGGAAGGGTTGATCTACCTTCTTACCTTGCCTGTAGTTTGGGGACATACATTTAATTCAGTCTTTTGTGGCTGCACATCTAAACCACATTTTTTTATTCCAGATTTGATAAGTAGTAAATCTACTGTTTTGACTTTCTCTGTCTAACACTCATGTATATCTCTCAATTGGTCCAAACCCAATGGAGAATAATGTATTGTTGAGTCTCTTCAAACAGCATTACATGCAAATGGCGGGATTGTTTGTGATACTTTAACTTAAAAAAATTGACCACCTTGGGAGAACAACAGACAAATGATCTTTGCACAAGGAATGGAGAATCATTGGAAAAGTTACAGAACATTTTTAGTTTGTAGTGAAATAGTTCATGGCCTGAAATTTCACCATCAAAGTTTTCATTCACTTAGAGTCCTCTCCTGTAGTTCTTTTTTTTTTTTTTTTTAAGGAAGATTAGCCCTGAGCTAGCATCTGTTGCCAACCCTCCTCTTTTTGCTGAGGAAGATTGGCCCTGGGCTAACATCCATGCCCATCTTCCTCTACTTTATATGGGACACTGCCACAGCATGGCTTGCTAAGCAGTGCGTAGGTCTGTGCCCGGGATCCGAACCTGCGAACCCTGGGCCACTGAAGTGGAGCACGTGAACTCAACCACTACACCACTGGGCCAGCCCCTTTCCTGTAGTTCTTTTTAAAAGAGGTACAAGTATTATTAGAAGAGTTTAAAAATCTTAAATCTTGAAGTTTCCTAATCATCGATAATGCTTGCCTTTCCCACTTGGAATAGTGGAAGAAGCCTGGGTGCTGGGAGAAGGAGTACTTCTGGAAGGCAGAGGGATAGAAAAAAGAGAGGTGAGGGATCCTAAAACCAATGTTACCTAATGCATAGTATTGTCCCTGGTCAGTCTAACTGAACTTCGTCCACGGTCCCTATAAGAAAAGTCACACACAATAAATGTGGGATGAATGAATGAACATTCTTACAGATCTGCTCAGTGGAAATACGAACACCTACTCACACTGCTATTAAATTGTAAGGAGTTATTGTCTTGAAATGGTGCTCTCATGCTACTTGTCTTGCTGCGTGTGAAAGAAGGTGGCTCATGCATATAATGTCTTATCGTGAAATCTTTACTTGATTTTATTATAACAACTGTAAATAAGATGATAAGTTTGAATTAAAACGTTTTTAAAGTGATTAAAAATTTGCAATAATGAAATAATAAAGTACTGGTTATACTTTAAGTATTTTTTTTCCAATGATAAAATAAAGTGTATCCCATACAAAATCCTTAAATCATGGAATAAAGAGTTTTGACCAATAATAGTCCTAGATCTCTATAAATTTAATATTAAAAATGATCTTACTTATGTGACACCCATTGCCTGTTCATAGTTAATGAGCTCATGTACTTTATTTCAGAAATAAAAACTGTATTTCATGCATATGTATTTTTTCGAACGATGCCCTGGCACTAGATGGGTCTTGTGGCCAGTGTGACTAAATTGCTTATAAATTCCAAACCTCTGAAGCGAAGCTCTTTTAACAAGATGATCTGTCATCCCATCAGTTTTTGTTTTGACACTTACAGACAATGATAATGTTGCGTCTAGCATTGAAATATTCTATTTTGATCCCAAAATGAATTCCTATGTTTGTTAGCCATGAAAAATGATAGGTATAAAACAGCAGCACTTCAATCAAAATTTCCAAAGTGTGCAGGACATCTAGGCCCTGCTGAGAGAGGATGGTGTACGTTGTCAGAAAGTTTATGTAAGGATTAACCTGGGACCTATGTGATGAGTCAAAGTCTGGAAAACAACTTTTTTGGGAGGGGAGGGGAGGGGATGGAATGATAAATGGCTTGCAATCTTTTCCTTTTATAACAGTATTGTTCTATTTCATACTATGGAAACTACTACAGTTGACCCTGATTGCGACTCTGAGAGAACTTTATCATTCTGACCAAATATGCAGAGCTTGCCATATTTAGCAAGAGGTAAATATTTTTAAATCTCTAGATGGATTTGCTGGCAACCAAATGCTCTTTTAATTTAACTTAGCCCTTACAGTGGCTTAACTAAGATCAATTTATCACAAAAGTATTCTGCTCCAGGACCCGGATCAAGAGCTTTGGGGAAGTTAAAGAAGGAAAGCAATAATGCAAAAGTTGGTGGAACACTGACTTCCAGACCAGCCAGCAACAGTCCCAGAATTCCAGGTTGGGATAAAGAGCTTTCCATCAAGGGGACCTTCACGGTTTCCTCCAGCATATACTAAAGAGCATTCAGTCACAGCTGCCACCCATTTATGTCCCGGAGGAACTGATCTTATTAAGCTCTGCAGATGTTTATTGAGGACTTACTGTACACTTAGCAATTTCTAGCTCCTTATCTGCATGTGACAGTCAAGAACAGTCAGAAGCAATAGTTACATAATTATAACCTGGCCTATTCATCAGAGATTTAGAAAACCACCTTCAAATTTGTCAGTGATGGCAAACTTGATTATCTCTGAAAAGAAATTGGATCTGTCTTGCATTGGATCATCAAAAGGTCACTTGCTGGATAACAGAATCATATTCATGAACTTGTATTCTAATTTATTTCAACTTTTATTGTGCCTACACCAAAAATAAAAGTCATGCATATTATTCATTATTGCATTCACTATAATAATGTTACTGTGGACATCCACATGAGAAAGTTCTTTTAGAATTTTGCTTTTCTTGAGAAATTTGTGTTACTCACTTTCCATTGAGGAGAAATGCATAACTGATTGCTTCCATTTGGGCTCAGGCTAACAGGAAGCACAGAAGCAAAGTTAAAAGTTGTTGAACTTCTCAAATTCTTCTTTTCTTTGAGTCCTTCTAGCAATTTTTATATTTTAATATATTTTTATAATTTTTTTCACAGAGGGTATTTTTGGCAAACACACTATATAGTTTCTAATGACTTTAGTTTTGACTACACTGTATATACATGTGCATGTTTTTATTTTGAATTATCTGAAACTTTTTGGAAATAGGTGACATACAAATATACATATACAAAATAAAACAAAATTAATGTAGGAAATGACTAGTGCCAAGCAGGCCCAGCCCACTTACACGGCATAGGATAAGAGCACAAGCGGAGGCCCATATACCATATATCGAAACGTTTAAAATTTATAAATCAAGCTAACAAATATACATATAGTATATAGGCATATACTTACAAACGTACATATAGTACACAGGTATATACTTTCATCTGTAGACATACATGTATAATCTTCTACCTTTAGAAATATATTTTCATAACAACACAATATATGTATATAACTGAAAGTCTGCAAAATGTCAGAGAACTGAACTTAACTGTTATTTATTGCATATGCCTGGGTGTTCTGTTGGTGGGCCAGGAATGTTCCGATGAGTACCATCATGCGTCATTTAACGACAGGGTTACGTCTAAGAAAAGCACCGTTAGGCTATTTCATGCTTGTGCAAACGTCATAGCGTGTACTTACACAAACCTAGATGGTACAACCTACTAAACATCTAGGCTATATGATCCTAACCTTATGGGGCCACCGTTGCATGAGTGGTCGGTCGTATGAGTGATCTATCATCGACCGATACATCATTATGTGGCACATGACTATAATAAAATAAAGACATATATAATTCACATAATACTGGACTTATAACATTTATTTTTCTTATCTTCATTTTAGCAAGATCAATATGTTATAATTAAGATTTCATTTAACTTATTGAAAATAATAGATTAAAAATAAAATGTAATTGGATTAAAAGTATATAAAACTTGAATATATTTTCATAAAATATAAATCAAAGTAAATGTAAAAATTAGAATTTTTATAAATGCTTCAAAAAAAGATATTTTTAAGTGCCAATATAGTTATTAAAACCTGAAAGGTAATATATAAGTCACAACTAATATCTACCAAAATTTTAAATAAAAATTATTTTAGAAAGCTTATATATAATTTTTTGAAATTTTTATTTAAATATTATTAGTTGATAACATTTTTTGAGGACTATACACATTCATGAAAGTAAACTAACCACAGTTTATTGTTCGATGTCCATGTAGCTGCCATGAATTAGTTAAAAGATATCTGCACCCCTATGTTCATTGTAGTATTACTTACAATAGCTGAGACATGGAAACAACCTAAGTGCCCATTAATGGATGAATAGACGAAGAAAAAAATATATATATACACACACACATATATAAGAATATTATTGAGTCATAAAAACGAAGGAAATCCTGCCATTTGCAACAACATGGATGGACCTTGAAGGCATTATGCCAAGTGAAATAAGTCAGACAGAGAAAGATAAATACTGTATGGTATCACTTATAGGTGGAATCTAAAAAAAATACAAAAAACAAAGCCAAACTCATAGACACAGAGAACAGATTGGTGGTTGCCAGAGATGGGTGTTGGAGGTTGGGCAAAATGGGTGAAGGGGGTCAAAAGGTACAAACTTCCAGTTATAAGATAAATACAGCCTGGGGATGTATTCATGTACAACATGATGACTATAGTTAATATTGTATTGTATATTTGAAAGTTGCTAAGAGTAGACCTTAAAAGTTCTCATCACAAGAAAAAAAATTGTAACTGTGTGGTGATGGATGTTAACTAAACTTATTTTGGTGATTATTTCTCAACACATATATGTATATATATAAAATCATTATGTTGTATACCTAAAACTAATACAATGTTATATGTGAATTGTATCTCAATAAAAAGAAAAAGATAAAAAAAAATCAGTATTAGTCTTTGCATGATATGTCTAGAACTACACATATACATGTATTTGTAATATAATTTTTAAGAGTTACATTATTTGTTTAATATTGTAAAATGTTCCTAAGTTGCCATATGTAACTATTGTGAATACCATAATAATTTGTGGGTATTTCTAGAAACACAAAGAGAAGCAAGACAATGGGTACTCAGTGTTCCTGGGAAATGGTAGTGTTGAAGACCCTCTGACCTCACACTATCTGAGAAGAAAGTTTTGGCGAGTTAAAACTTTCTCTTTTCTTGTTTTCCCTTGTTCAAACCATTTTTGCACTGTGGAGCATAAAATGAGAAGTGAAAGAGATTTTCCTGTGGATAAAGCTCAGTATTTCCAGACAAAGTTCACTAAACAGAACTCCTTTGTTTCACTCTTTTAAGAACACAGAAATCAAACAGTCTTTGATTAATGTGAGTAGTGTCTGTTTGGTTAAGGCATAACAAAATCTCCTTCCATCGAACACAAGTCATCTAGAGGAGGCTGTCCACCAGATTTATCATCCATACTCAGAGGAAATGACCATTTCCTAAAATACGCTTCTTTCAGAAAGAAATCTATAGCCAGTATTACATTTAGGCACCCAGCAGCTACTGCCCAACACAGTTGTTTTCTTCTGCAGCCTGGGCCAGATGAGGCCCAATTACATATGTTCTAATTACCCAGTCATGTTAGCTAGTATTTCATTTGTTAAAGATATATTTGCAAAGTAAAAAACTAACAACCCTGGTGCCATGAGACCAAGATGCCTTCCCTGTGAGGACAAAGCTACACTCCAAAATGACTCTGCAGACAGGAGCCTGAGATGCGTAATTTGGATCCATCTCCATTAAATACTCCTCCACTCTGCCCCATAATGTAATTAACATTGCAGGTCTCATGGCTCTTTTTAAGAGAATTAGAAACCATGAGTCATCTGGGCATCATCGGAACAAACTCTCCTAATGCAAAATGACTCAATCGTAGAGATTGCTATCTGGCAGCATTCCGAGATATCAAGACCTGAAAGCCAGCACTTAATTTGATTTAGGGCCTCTTAAAATATTTTTCAAACTTGACTAACATTGTTCTCGTAAAAATGATTGAGAATTATTTTTGGAACCAACCATGGTCTGAACTGTCTAAGCTGTGTTATTGATTCCTTTTAAGTAATTGCATTTAATTTGGAAACCTATGGACAAACAAGCTAATGAAGAAATATGACTAAGTAAAATGAGATTGAATGTGTAGAGCAAAGATAATATAAAAATAGAAATCTTTGAATAGATATGCTGTTGGTTTGCTCTAGTGTTCTTAATGTTGGGACTTAGTCTATTGAGCTATGTAAAAAACAGTTTCATGATGATTTTAGTAACATTGAAAATAAAATCTTAACAAGTATCGAAATAGCATTCTAAGGGCTTATAAAAGTTAGCCCATCAAAGTGATAGCCTTTCAGAATGACAAGTTGGTGTAGATGTAAGGTATTACTTTAATACTTAAAATGCTTCCATTGTGGTACTGTAGTTTGTTGTTTTGGGTCATATTGCCCCTTTTTAGCTTATTCCCGAATTGAAGAAACATAGTGTGACAACAGGATGGCTCGTGATTAGTTTTGGTAGAATAGGAGGGCAAGTCTATAAAACACTCAAACAGGGATGGAGATGAACAAAATGAATCAAGCCTCCATGTTTCATCAGGAGATGGTGATGATACTTCATATTTCTCAACCAGCATTAGTAGTGTCTTTTGGTGCTTATCAAGATTCTTAGTAGAACTTGTAAACTGATATCTTTGCACGTCAAGTTATATTTTCAATTTGAGTAGGATTTTGTAGTTCCACAGCCATTTATTGAGAACCTACTAAGTGCAAGTTCCCCGCCCATTCACCCCGTGCAGACTCCTCCCCTAGATCTCGTAGAGTCAGCTTTGACTTCGCATGTTTCCCATTGGGAAGACCTTTGTCACCTGCGTGTAGAAGCCACAGAAAGAGCTTGTATTAAAAAGCGATGTATGTCAACTCCTTTACTAGGTATTCATAAGGCAGAGGGGCCATAATATCTATTCTCAAATGCCTTATCTGTTGCTAAATTTAATATTTTTTTGAGAAAACAAGAACAGAGTTAAAACGCCAAACCAATGAGCTCTTTTCCATTGGCTTTTGGGCAACAGCCTCTAAGGCCTGAACTGAAACCAACAGATAAATTTTTGGAGGAAGTGAAAAGGAGGAGAGTCATGATGTCAGAAGACAAAACAATTCATTCAGCATAAATATTGTAAGATGACTAAGTGTGGAAAGTGTGATTGACTTTTGTTTTAGTGAGTTCTATCTCTAATTGTGTCTGGTCTGTCAATTTTTTTTTTTGCAGGTTTAATCCTTAGCTTGAACATAAAAATTTTCTTCATCCCTTTCTCTTTACAGAAGTTATTAACTGGGACTAGGTTTTCATTATAGGAAATAAAACTATCTGGATTGAAAATTGTCATGATAATAATTCACATTAAAATTCGAACATTAAGCTAGCTACAGGATACTGCAATGTTGCTGAACTCTAGTTGATGATAGAGTCATGTAAAACCACGAGTGTGATTAATTTTTAGATGATTTATTTGGGTACTATAAAATAGACATACACAGACAAACACCAATTTTCAGCTGAAGGGAACTTAGGAATTTAATCTAAAACACTCTATTTCAAGAGATTGAAGCCCAAAGAATTAAGTGACTTGCCAAGGCCACATTGCTATATAGTACCAGTTCTAAGATTAAAACCCACGACTTCTTTTCCCTGTCCATTGGTGTTTGTTTGACATCTATTTTATTGTACCCTAACAGACAGCAAAAAGTGACCAATAGCCATGTATGGAATTAAAATAAACTAGAAGCTATTAACAACTAACTGGGTAGAATGGTGATTTTCAGAAGCTCCTGTGGTACTTATAAAACAAAGTCAGCTCCCAGGCGTCAGTCTCAAGGTTCTGGCCCAAGTTGATTAAGGATGCTACTGTATAACCTCTATTTTTAAGCAGCTAATATGAAGCTAAGATTGAGAATCAGTAGACCAGAGCATGCAAAGTTCCTAGTGTTCTAGCAATTACAAAAATTGAGCATATGTATATGGAGTATATGTACACATTTATTTATATAAAGCAATTTATATGACTAATTATACTACAGATAATTCAATCATATTGAAAAGAAATAACACTGCACCCAAGAAGTGTTGACTAAACAAGTCAATGTGATTTCTTAAATAGGTACTCAACTTTCTCACTCTACTGATGTGTTGCCTGAGCATATGACCATTATAAGGATCTCTGAGTGTAGTAAGGGTTAAATTATTTTTAAGAATTTTAAGGGAATTTGTAGGTGAAAGTTTTTGCAAATATCTCTCTCGCAAGTATTGGACTGCTGTTCCCAGCACAAAACTGTCCATGGTGCTGAAAACTGTTCTGCGTAGATCCATTGTCTTCTCTCATGCCTTTCCCTTTACCCGCTTTCCCATTAAAGCAACACCCTGGAGCAGTAGGAGCAGATATTGAAGATGGAATAACTAATAAACTAACTCCTGGCACCAAATCAGCAGGCACTTGATTTTTATCCAGAAAATATTTAGGAAGGCCATATGGGGGTCACCTTTCTGATTTTTTATTTGGAACAAGAATGGTTGTGTTGGCTGTGTAAAAGGAAATGAGGTAGAATGTGTGTTTGTCTTCCTGTAGCATTTATTTTCATTTGAGTAGGGAAAGGCCCTGAGAGGCCCCATGGACCTGTGAGAGGAGTCCTTGCCATCCTAAGAAACAACCAGAATGTGATCGAGAGCCATGAATTTCTTTGCAGAATCCTTGAAGAACCTTTGGGGTTTTATGATGGGAAAAATGACATTCCTAGGTAGTTCACATTTCTGCCACTAGAGCAACAGGTTCACGTCAAAGACGCCTTTCTCTCCCTCGTCTTCCTTCCTCTCCCTTTCCTCCCTCATCTTCCGACCTCCTCACTACCTTCTCCACCACTATTCAGGCCTCTCAACTTGAGTATGATTTAAAAAGATTTCAATGTTATCTCCTCTTTTCCCTTTAGTAGTTAGGACTTTCTTTAGAATCATGTGTATTTCTAATTCAGAAGATGGCATTGTGGCCTCTACCCTACATCACAGTCAGACAGATGTAGAAGCCAATTCTAAATTTCACTTTGATGTGTGTTTGGTAGGATAACATTAACAGAAAAGTATAATGTAACTGTAGGCGTGAGCTCAGCTCAGGTCTACTGGGGGCATATTCTCCTTTTGAGAATCATTGTAACAGCCCAAACCTTAAAAAGATTTCAAGTAAAATATGATTTTCCACCTGGTAGAGAATAACAAAATTAGATTGCCAACCTCTCACTCCTGGGCTCTGTGAGTATTAGGTGGCTGCCTCAGCTCCTAGGAATAGATGCTTTCTTGAATAATTTGAAGTGGCCTAGTTACTACTGTTTCTTCTGCAAAAATAATTGTCAGTGGGGCTTCAGAAAGTGCAATGGCTATAAGATAACACCCAAAGGAAAGACTGTGATTTCAAGATCATCATGAAATAGTAGTTGCAATAGATGATGTTTTAGGAGTTATGAATTTATTTTCTAGCAGATGTTCTTCATCCAGAAGATTTTGAAATAGGAAACAGAAAGTCTATTTAGTGGTAACAGAGATTTGTTTGCAAATAAAATAATTTTCCAAATGTTTATTCAGCAATTAGTTAATTTTTAACATATCATCACTTCTGATAGAAGCTATTGGTCTTTGAGGGCAAAGAAAATGATGAAATTAGAAAACATTTTTATGGGAATGTTTTAATGAAGTAGTTCAAGGTCTGAAGAATAGAAACATAGGTGGGACCAAATGTGTCTGTCCTTCCTAGGCAGAGGGCAGGGAGTGTAATGACTAGGATTGTGGGTGGACCTACCCTTGCATGTGGACCCACATTATATTTAGAATAACAGTGTGCTCAAGCAATACGTTTACTGAATTTGTTTTATCTCAAGTCTCTCTCACTTCCCATTCATTCCAGCATGCATTTATCAAGCACTGACTTGTTTCCAGCTTAGATCTAGGCACTTTTAGCAGAGGGAGGGAGAAGGTTTTCTGGCTTTTCCTGAGATATAAGAACTTTCTAGAAGAAACAGACACAAACTAACTAGAGACTAATCCTGAAGCACTACATAGTGCTTCTGAGAAAGAGAATGGATTGAATCTGGCATACGAATCAAATTCGAAGTAAAGAAAATTTTTTTTGGGGGGGTACAGTTAGTGAGGAAAAGTTGTGTAAGAAAATGAGTATATTCACTTTTATATATTAAGTATTTAATATATTAATAATACCAAGAAAATTGGGATTTATTCAATAGGTATAAATAGAAATTTTTAGTGAACAGAGCTTGTCGTGGGAAGAGCTTGCTGAGGGAAGGTGATGGTATAACAAACGATGACTTAGACGTCTTATATTTCACCTTTTGGTATTCATTGATTGTCACCTTTTTGACTGTCTTCTACTTCCTCTGACTCCACCTCTTCCCATTTAGCATTCAGTAAATACTTATTGGGTCGAAGTGAGTCAAACTGAAGTATGTGGAATCTCTCATATGTAAAGGGATAAACAAAATTACTGCAGGTAAAAGCTTTATTCTTTTCTTTGATATTTATTATTGGAAACCAACCGAACATTGCTCTAAGATGTCTTCTCTTTATTTGGGAATTGTACAAGTAGCCAAAAAGTAGTAATTACTCATCTCTGGTAAAATCTAATGGTGTGTTTGAACATGGCATGGTGGTGCATAAAATTTAATTTGCACATCAGAGGCAAAGAAAGTAAAACACTGAGCATACATAATTTCTGCCTCACTCATTAAAAAAGTAAAATTAGCAACAATATTTACTAATAATCTACTACACTATTTTAGAATAATATCAACTTTATTGGATTCCTGCCATATGCTAGTCACTTTATGCATGCACATATATTAGACTCCTCTATTAAGAATTGTCAGAGCCAAAGTCAAAGTTTAGGAATTAAGCCATCTTAAAAAAATTGTAGTAAAGTGACAACTATTTTCTAATGCAGAGGCTTCCTTGACTGAGGCTATGTTGATGCTACACACATGTATTTTAAATGCAAATAGTAGTTTGTCTCAATAGTCCTTAGTCACTTAAGTAAACAAATCCTTTACCAGCCTCTCATTAATTTTATTTTATTCCTAGCACTAATTATATTTGATACAATTTTGGTTGTTTATTGTGTGTCTCTCCCCATTGGATAGTAAGCTCCCTGAGGGAAGAGACCTTGTTTGTTTTTCACACTTCAATATCCTTGGAGTGTCATTTGGCTATTACTAATATTGCCAATAACACTGTGTAACAAATCATCCAAAAACTCAATGGCTTAAGCCATAGCCATTTAATCTCACAGATCTGTGGATCAGCTAGAGGGTCTCTTTTTCAGGTTATGGTGTTTGGGATAATTCTGTGCAGAATTGCACTGTATTCTGTGCAATTCTGCATGTCCAGATCTTGCTCCACATTTCTCTCATCCTCCTTCTGGGACTTTTTTTTTTTTTTTTTTTTATGGCAATGCAAGGTATAAGAGGGCAAGCAGAATACACAGGCTTCTTAAGGCCTATGTTCAGAGCTGGCACACTTTGACTCCCACCCATATGCCTTAGCCAAATCAAGTTACATGTCCAAATGCAAAGACAAGGAGTAGGGAAATACAATTGCCCATCATGAGGCCATGGCAAGGCTGTGGATAAAAGGTATGGAGAAGATTGCATAAATTCCACCAATTCTATACTCCTCCCTGTATCATAACTTTTGCAGTGTGATTTTGATTATTTTTTCACCAAGGTGGAGTGTGGTTTCTCTACTTCTTGAATCTGGGCTGGATTTGTGACTTGCATTGGTGATAAGACTTTGTCAGAATGTGACGCGCCAGTTCTAAGCTTACACCTCAATGGGATTTGAATGTTTTTACTCTTTCTTGGAACCTTGCTACTGCCATATCAATAAGCCTGAGCTAGCCCGCTGGATGATAAAAGACATGTGGCTCAGTCACCACCATTGGTCCAGGCAGGGAACTGTCAGACATGTAAGTAAGGCTGTTCTAGACCTACCAGATCCCAGACAACCCATCAGCTGTCCACAAACATAAGAGTAAGCCCTTCCACGATCAATGAAACTGGCAGAAATCAGTACTGCCCAGCTGATCCATAGACTCATGACCAAAAATAAATTCTTACTTCTTTACACCAATAGGTTTGGGTATTTTTTATTTTATACAAAAATAGTGATAGATAGCGTTTGATAGAATCACATCCAGCATCTAGCATGGCGCAGAGGAAGGACTAACTTGAATAAATATGGAACTCTCTAAGTTGCATATTATAGAAGCCATGAACTCTCTCCTTGGAAAGATGAACATGTACACAAACACACAGAATTTTCCGTATGATATCAGGGAAGTCATGGACCACCTGGGCTTGTCTATGGACTCCAGTGAATTCTCATGGCCTGGACCAAGCCATCTGACTGCCTGGATGACTTTTGTAAAATTTGACCCCACAACCTGGAATCGATAACATACAGATTTTACCTTTTAGATATTCCTGGATTTTCTATAACTAAACACTAATGAAAACTTCACTCCACTTATTTCTTCCCTGCCAGTTGTGTCAAGCCCTGTCTAACATGTCAAAGAGTGTTTCTGTCCAAAGCTTCCCTGTGATAAATGGTGTAGACACTCAGAATCTCCTGTATATCCTATGGCTTTCCTAAGACATAAGAAATTCCTGGCATGAAAAAAAACACACAGTTCTCTGAAGCATAGGCCTAAAACCACAGAGAAAGAGAGTTCTCAGGAAATGTCCAGATAGATTTCTTAAGTTATTGGCTGGTTGCTCATATTTGTTCTGCATAAAGGTATGCAAAAGAATATTTATAACTTCAAAACGTTAACAGATGAGTGAGCAGAGCTTTCCATCCGCAAGATCTTATTTTTTCTCTTCCTTTCTTTGCTACATGCAGAAAAAAGAAATAGTCTGTATATAAAATTTTGAGGTTGCAGTCTTATTGTTAAAATAATCTTGACTGTAACATTTAAGAAATTTCTTCCTTTTCAAGTGAAATCTCACTGGACTATTTTAAAAAGGTAGATAATGTGATAATGTAAATGCAAGGCATAGCAGATATGTTTCAGTTTTATTGAATTGCGTAATGACATGGTCAGAAGCCCAGTACCTAAATCTTCAGCTGAAGGATGTGAAAATTCAATTTTACCATAGTTCTACAAAGCTGGCAGAGGAGAAATCTCAAGGCTCATTGCATAGGTTAGCCAGCAGAGAAACACAAAACCCTTTAATTATCTGCCTTACTTTTAAAATCCCACTACTGGAAGTATTTTCCAAACATGCATGTCAAACTGCAGAATCATTTTCTTCCCCACTATATTTTTGTTAGGGAGAGTCCGTTTTGATAACCATTTTTCAGAATTTCATTTTTTTCCCTATCCCATTTCACAAACATCATGGTGGCATTGAGTGCTCCTTTTTAAAGGATTAGTATATTAAAACATTCTGCTTTAACCTATTGGATATTGTTACAACAAATACTTCAGGGACTATCTAAAAAGGAGTATTATGATATTAAGCTGGGTTTCATAATCTAATATTAAAATCTTAATTTATCTTATAAGAAGACAACTTTCTAAGATAATTTTTCTTTATTGAATTAAAGCATTCCACAAATGCATTATTTTTTTTTTCTGGATCTACAAGAAATGAAAAAATCCCCACTCTATTATTTTTACATATCTGTACCTACCTATGCTTATAACATGCTGTATTTAAAATGCATATGCAAATTATATGTATAGTTAGTATGAGTACTGAGAAAAAGCACAGCTCTAAAGTATTGTTACACATTTACTTATGAAACGTGAATCAGTTTTATTTTGGTTATGCCTAATGTATTGCAGCTAATAACAAGTGGAAAAACACTGGGGTACCAAAGAGAGGCTAATCAGGAGCCACTTAGGGAAGCTGAGACTAGAAAGTCACACAAACAGTTTAGAAAGATAAGAAATAAACTTATTTCATGACAAATTTAATGTTTTTTAAGGTAGAATTTGCAAATTTTGCGATATATGACCTCCTCTTAACCTCTCTATCTGACATTAGATAGTTGTGTGACCAGGATGCTCATTGTTTCTAAGTCTCCATTTAAAAAAAATCTGTAAAATGCTAAGTACGGGGGTTGAGTTACTATATTAGCTGACCTTTAAGGTTCTTACCAATTCTAAACTTTTTATGATTTTCTTTTTCTTTTTCTTTTCTGCACCTGCTTAGGAATCAGGTTTATTGTTAGCATTAAAATATCAGAGTGGAGATCCATTTCCACAATAGCAGGGTAAAGAGCTCCATGTTCTGCAGTGAAATAAGCATAACTGGTTAAAATTATATTAAAAAAGTAATCAGTTAAATCTCTGTAATTGTCCTAAGAGCATATAGCAAATGAAGAAACTTGTTTCCTATTAAAACTTGGTAGAAAAAATGAGAATCTGTGGCAACTGAACCATGACCCACTTCCTCCTTCCCTCCTCACAGCTCAACTTGATGGAAATTCCACTCCAGGTGTGTGCAGCCAAGAACACAAGGATATCTCTCTCCCCAGCTCCCAATTGAGGGCTATGCATCTCCCCATGAGGGGCAGGCCATCAGAATTTCTCACCCCCTCAGCTATGTGTTGTAGAGCCTAAGGTCTAGGAAAGTGCTTCTAAGAGGTCAGGGCCCCCATCCTCTACCTAGCCTCTGCTAATAGAACAGAGACTCTACCTCAGGACCTCAGGTGTGGCATACCAAGAACACTGGGGCTCTGATACCCTTGACCTAGTTTACTTGAAGGGTGAAGGCTCCATGTCAGGAAAGTAAGCTGGGAAAACCTGAAGCTACTGCTCTCACCCAATGCCCTGCTCTTAAAGCAGAGTGAGACACCAAGAGAAGCAGGCCACTGTATCCCCTACTAGCTCCAGAGCTGTGGCTCTGAAATTTTTGCCAGGATGAGGCAGGACATAATAACAGAGAGATCCAAAGTTCTCTCCAAAGAAGCTCACTTTGAAAGAGAGTGTGAGGAAGTTCAAGCCAAAGGGCACTCTCAAAAGCAATGGTGATGTGGGTGGTAGGCAATTAAAAGAAGGCTGGAAGCTTCTCTAGAGGAAAAAACCAACTTGTAGCCTTACTACTTTACCAGAGAGAACTGGGTAAAAGACAGCTAAGAAGAGCCCTTTGGGGATCAGAGCAAATCTCAAAGACTAGCCTCAAAGGGACCTGTATTTAACTGGATCAGACTGTGACAACAATTTATGTCCTGGAGTAGTGTTGAAAACAATAGAGCAATCATCTGGAAGTTGGTGGAGGCTAACAGTTGGATGTGATTAGGGAAAAAGAGTCAAAGAGAGCCTCATAAAACTTCTCTTATCACAGGTTGACTACACATACGCCCAAGGCTGAACCCTATGAGAAATTATAGAAATAGACTTTACTAAAATAGTTCAGCTAGTCACTAAACAAATAAACAAGCAAATAGCAAGAGTAACAAGCCCCTGAAGGGGAGGATCAGTATCTAGAGTTGCTAAAATATATTATCTAAAATATCTAGATTAAAAAAAAATGAGACTGTCAAAGAAATGGGAAAGTATGACTAAAACACAGAAAGAAAATCAGGAAACTGACTATCAGGAAGCTCAAATGTCAAATTTAAAAGCCAAAGACATGAAAGAAGCTATTACAAATATGTTCAAAGAGCTAAACGAAATCATGCTTAAAGAAGTAAAAGAAAGTATGATGACAAAGTCTCATCAAACAGTGCATTTTAATAAAGGGAGAGAAATAATAAAAAAGAAAGAACCAAATTGAAACTCTGGAGTTGAAAAGTAAAATAATTGCAATAAAAATTTTACCAGAGGATCTCAACAGTAGCTTTGAACCGGCAGATGAAAGAATTAGTAAATTTTAAGACACATTGATAGAAATTATGTAATATGAAAAACAGAGAAAAAGAATGAAGAAAGTGAACAGAGCCACAGAGAAATGTGGCACACCATTAAACACACCAACATATGCACAATGTGAGGATCAGGAGAGGAGAAAAAGTAGCAGAGAATATTTAAAGAAATAATGGCTGAAAGCTTCCCAAATTTGATGAAAAATGTTAATACACACATCAAGAGGCTCAAAAAACTACAATTAGAATAAACACAAAGAAATCTGCACACAGGCATATTATAGTAAAAATGCCAAAAACAAAAGACAAAGGAGAAAAATCTTGAATATGGCAAGAGGAAAATGACTCCTCACTTATAAAGAAACCCCAACAAGACTGACAGCTGACTGCTCAGCAGAAACACTGGAGGCCAGAGGCAGTGGGATGGTATACTCAGTGTGCTGAAAGAAAAAAACCTATCAACCAATAATTTTATATCTAGCAAAATAATCTTTCAAAAATGGAGAAAAGATATCACGAGATAAATAAAAACTGAGAAAATTTGTTATTAATAGAACTGCTTTGCAAGAAATACTCAAGGAAGTTTTTTTTCCTGGCTGAAAGCAAATGACTATGGATATAGTAATTCAAATTTGCATGAAAAAACAAAGAGTTCCATTAAGGTAATCATATAATTATAAATGATAGTATAAATGCATATTTTTTCTCTTTTCTCCTCTTAACTTATTTAAAAAGTAATTATATAAAGAAATATGTATACTGCTTTGTTGGGCTATTGTTAGGCTACAACATGGAGAAATGCTATATATTTGCCAATAACAGTACAACGGAGGTGAGTGGGAGCAAAGCTGTACTGGATTAGGAATTGAAACCAGATGGTACCTCAAATCTGCAGGAACAAATGAAGAGAATCAGAAGAATAAGAAGGTTAATACTGCATATTTTTGGCAGAGTTTGTATACTTATATACTTTGTCTACTGCCTCTCCTTTCATCTCTCAGTTACTTTATCTGACATGAAATTATATAAAGTAATAATTATAACAATATATTGCTGGGCTTGTAAATGTATATGTATAATATGAATAACAATAATACCACAAAAAGGGGAAAGCAGGAATAGAGCTATACAGTAGTAACATTTCTAGATATTACTGAAATTAAATTAGTATAAACCTAGCATTGCTTCTAAGTTAAGATGTATATTGTAAGCCCTACAGCAAATACTAAGAAAACAACTCAGAAAATATATGAAAAACACTAAAGGAATTATAATGTTATGACAGAAAATATTCATTTAATGCAAAAAAGGCACTAAAAGAGAAATAGAGGAACAAAAAAGACATGAGGCACATAGGGAATAAAATGTAAAATGTAAAATGTAAAAATAAATCTAACTATATGAATAAGAATATTAAATGTGGATGCAATCAACCATCCAATCAAAATGCAGAGATTGGCAGAATAGATTAAAAAATTACAAGATCCAACTATATCCTGTCTGCAAGAGGAATACTATAGATACAAAGATATATATAGGTTGCAAGTAAAATGATGGAAACAGGTATGCAGTGAGTGCAATCAGTAGCCATAATAAAGCTTGAGTGGCTATATTAATATCAGACAAAATGACTTTAAACAAATGACTTAAAACAAAAAATGTTACTAGAGGTATAAAAAGGTCAATCTACAAACAAGATATAACAATTATAAACATATATGTACCTAAAAATAGAGCCCCAAAATACATGAAGTAAAAACTGACAGAATGGACAGTAGACTAGATAATTCTAGAATAACAGATGAAGACTTCAAAACTCTAATTTCATTAAAAGGTAGAACAAATAGACAGAAGATCAACAAGGAAATAGAAGACTTGAATAACAGTATAAATAGACATCTAAAGAACCCAACAACAGCAGAATACACATTCATTTCAAGTGAACATGAAACATTCTTCAGAATAGACGAGATACTTTGCTGCAAAACAAGCCTCAATACATTTATATGAATTAAAATCATACCAAGTATTGTTTCAAACTGAAATTAGAAATCAATAACAGAAGGAAATGTGGGAAATGCACAAAAATGTGGGAACTAAACAACCCATTCCTTAATAGCCAATGGGCCAAAGAAATCATAAAGGAAATTAGAAAATACCTTGAGATGAAAGAAAATGACCCAATATTCTCAAACTTACAGGAAGCAGTGCTTAGAAGGAAATTTATAGCTATAAACACCTATATCACAAAAGAAGAAATATCTCAAATAAATAACTTTCCACTTTAAGACATGGAAAAAAGAAGAGCAAACTAAACCTAAAGCAAATGGAAGGAAGGAAATAATAAAGATTAATAAAACAGAGAAAAGGAAAATAATAGAGAAAAATCAATGCAAGCAAAAGTTGCTTCTTTGTAAAGATCAACAAAATGGACAAACCTTTAGCTTCACTGACAGGGAGATTAAGTTACTAAATTCTGGAATCAAAGGGAGATATTACAAATGACCTCACAGAAATTAAAAGGATTATTAAGGGAATATTATGAGTAGCCACATGCCAATTAATCAGAAAACTTAGATGAAATCAACACATTTCTAGAAAGACATGAACTATTGATACTGACTCAAGAAGAAATAAAAAATCTTTGCAGATCTCTCCACTCCTATAAATACAGCCAAATGAACTGAAAACAGATACTTAAACAAATACTTGCACATAAATATTCATAGTGGCACTATTCACAATAGCCAAAAGGTGAAAACAACTCAACTGTCCGTGAACCAGTGCATGGATTAAAAAAATTGTAGTATACATATATAGTTGAATATTATTCATCCATACAAAGGAAAGTAGTACTGATACAAACTATAAGGTGGTAAACCTCAAAAACATTATGCCATTTGAAAGAAGCCAGACACATATTGCATGCTTCCATATGAAATATCTAAAGTAAGTAAAACCATAGAGGAACACAGATTGGTGGTTGCCAGGGGCTAGAGAATGGGGAGGAAAGGGAGTAACGGCTTAATAGGTATGGGATTTTATTTTGGGGTGATGAAAATATTTTAGAACTAAATAGAGGTGGTGGTATCACAACATTGTAAATATACTAAATGCCACTGATTCGTTCACTTTAAAATGTATACTTTCTTTGTTATGTGAATTTCACCTCAACTTAAAAAATAAAGTAACTGCCTTCCAGAAAGAGATGGGTAATTTGAAAAAGAAGACATATTCTAGGACTTAACTTTTGAAAAATCTTAAGAATTTTTTCATCCTATGGAGTGGGAAATAGAGCAATGATTTACTAAACTGGTATTTCTGTGTTTTTGTGAGTTAGTTTGACATTGTTATTTTGGGGTCAGAAGTCTCATTTTCAAGTACTCGATGTTTCTGTTTGTGCATAATTGATTAGCCTCAGTATCCCTATTTGAAAAATGGGAATAATAACCATCATACTTGCTGTATGTACTTCATTGAGTACTTTTAAAGATCAAATGAAATCTGCACAGTGGAGGAAATTGCTTTGCAATGTACTGTATGAATGCAGGATATTACTCAGTGCTGCCATGTGGCCCAATTCCAGGGGTTTCCATCTATTTAGACAACTGTTAGTGCACCCCTGCTATGGTGCATTGCAGCCAACTTGATCATCATTGAATTGCATGCTATGCCTCACATGAATGCAGATATAGCATTGATAAAAATGAATCTTATTTACTCTATTTTTATTTAGAAAATTTGAAGGCATTTGGAAAAACAATTTTTTAGAAAGATAGATGTGCAGAATTTTTCAGGCCAATGTTTTTTTCTCTTGGGTGCTTATTCTGAAGGATTCAAAGCTGTTTTAGGACATATTTTAGTTTGGTGGCTTCTGCCTTCACTTTTTATTTTCCCGGTTTCTACTACTTCTGCCTACTACCTCAACAGAATGAGATATTTAATAGATATATTTTCCCAGAGTTACCCATCTTGATCTGTTCAATGTGTTTTCTCCTTTTAAGAAGTGATTCAAGGAGAAAAACAACAGACTCTTTGGCCCCAGCTGTAAATCTCATCTTGCCAGTGACAGGGTTAAATTTCATGGGTGGGTCAAGTTGTTATTTTACTGTTGCCATTTTGAAAAGCCTATGACTTACCAGTTCTTCACTCTGAAAGCTGCTACAGTGCTAATGTAGGGTCAGCTATAGTCAGTGTAAGACTCTCTGCTTAAATGAACACCTGGTCCCACTCAGCCAGTGTGTGGATGTCCACAGGTGGATCATATTAAACCTACCAAGCCAGGGTTATTTATTGACAGCCTCACAGTAGTGGTTTAGAGCTCAGAACAGCTTCCCCTGGGAAGGTCTACTATATAACCAACAAATCCCAGTCTAAGCAATGCTGCCATTCAAGACGTATTGTGTCTTGTTGATTGCACACAAGGTCTGTCCTCTTAGGATACTTTATAAGTATATTTGCTTACATTGTAGAGTTAATACATGTTCATTATGGAAAAATAAAAAAATACACATAAACCAATAAGATGTTCTTCGATTTAGAAGTAATCAGCTGTCACATTGGTGTATACACCGAGATATGCACACACACATTTCAAAATGGCACCATAACTGGGTATTGTTTTGGAACATAACTTTTAAATCCAAAATACATAATTGCATCTTTCCATTCAATAAATGATTCCAGGATATTATTTTTAATTACTGTGCAACATTGCATTGTATGGATGTGGCACACTTACTCAACCAATCCCCTGTTTTTATATATTTTGGTTATTTTCTTCAACTGCTTCTCAAAACACAAACAATTTATTTCATTCCAGGAATGATTTTAGGATAGAAACATGCTTTTTGAAGAATTAGTCACAATGGATGACTTTGTATCCCTCTTCATTAAAAAATGATGACACTTTACTTAAGGTGTCTTTAACTCCCTCTTGGAGGCAGCTCTTCTCCAAAGCAGCTTCCTTTGAGAAGCATGCCCTTTATAACCTCATTGACCCTAACACATTCCCATTCTTTCTTTTCTGAGATTCACTTTTTTATGTAAGCCCAAAAAACATGGTAATTATGTTTTGCTTTTTGTGCCCATTCTTGGGGAATGTCTCCTGAGCCTCCCAGTGATAATTAGCATTTAGAAGAATAAAATTTAAAGATTTCTATTCAGTGGGGGCATGCATGAGAAGCAGCACTTTATAGCCTCACGTGTTTTTGAAAATTCACATTGGAAAGTCCATTTTCCTGTGATTAATGAATGCTAATGGTTTCCTCCAAGATTTGTGAAGAGAATAGTTTGTTGACTTCCTTTTTATTACAAAGATGCTAAAACCAATTCCTAGGAAACGTGATTTGTGTTTTCTACTAGAACTTTCCTTGGAGGGATTAAAGCTTTACCTATTCAGAAGCACACCATCAGGTTAGTCTCCAAAAACAGGTAGAGAGCTCAAGAAGGAAATTGGAAAATCATACCTTGGCTTTAGACAAAATAATAGAAGATCTATAAAGGTTGTGTGCTCCTATACTTGTATACTTAGAATAATGCCAACGATTGATAGAAGTTTTACTAGTATAAGGGCCTTATAAGTTACCTAGTATATCCTGCATTTGATAATTAAGGTAATCAAGCCCATGATATATTAAAAGACTATTTCAAGGTCATATGAATTAATTATAATTAATTTTAACTAAATCAGAATCAGGGTCTTTATTTTCTGATTTCCAGTTTTTTGTTTTTGTTTTGTTTTTCTTCATAAAATCCAGTTGTAGACTACCAAGCAATTCATACAAAGTAAAAGGTAATTATGTTTTCAATTGCCTAGAAATCCAAGGGAAGTTTCAAGAGGAAGTAAAGAATAATTGTCTTGGGAGTAGTGCACTGAGTAATTAAGAGTGTGGACTCCAGAGCCAGTAAAATTTTTAAATTCCATTACCTCCAGTACCACCACTGATAGCTATGTGACCTGGTCACCTAACAGCTGCTTTGTGTCTTCTGCTCAGTAAAATGGAAATAATAATAATAATGCTAATAACAACAACAACAATAATAATAATAATAAAAGTAATACTTATTTCATAGAGTTGTGAGAATTAAGTGACTTAAAGCACCTGCAAGAATGCCTGTGTATTTATGCTCAATGCCTATTGCACTCATTTGTGCTGCTATTTCTTTGCCAAGATGGTAGAGGTCAAACGGTCTGAACTCGTATGGCCATGGGTTGCTAACCCAGCTCCTCAACTTCCAGTTGTATGACCCAGGATAAGTTACAAATTTCTTTAAGCATAAGTTTCTTCATCTATAAAATAAGCACAATAATATGTCTTTATCACAGAGTCAATATGAGGATTAAATGATATAATCCATGCAAAGTGTTTACAAAAGTATCTGGCACATAGTAAATGCTCACTAATTATTGTTACTGTTAGTTATTGTCATCAACAGTAAACTGAACTTTTCCCACCTAGCCTTTGAGCACTTACTATTACTTATTAGCCTTAAATTCTACCATATCGTTGCTCACAGAATGACAGTTGAAGGTCATGCATATTTGCCATAAGAAAACAAGCTGAAAATAGGCCATATGGTTGGTAAATTATACTGGATTTCTCTCCATATCACCATGCCCAGAGCTCTGCAAGGACTAAGTGTATAAAACTATTTTCTTTTTCAGATGATGGTACCTGTGGTACTTTATGTTCATGGCCTTGCCAACGGCACTTCTACTTTTAGAGAAAACATTACAGTGGATTAGTAGGTTCAAGATTGTTCTAATTTTAACAAATACTGGTATTCTGTCAGATACATTCTGTAGCAATAGAACTACAGTCTTCTTATTGTGAACTAAATGGGGCTGAAACAATCAATCTCTTTAGTTTGGCATAGTTCCATGCTTTCAGAAACTGTCATTTTTCTCAGAATTTGAAGGACAAGAGCTAAAAATTCACGTGTTTTCTCCTCTGATTCTCAGGCTGCCCACTAGGTCCTGCTGGGGAATGGATAGCTTATTTGCCCTCTCTCCTACCTAATTTGAAATGTTCAAACATCAAAGGGTGAATGTGATGCTTTAAGCATTTCTGGTCACAAAGAATGTGTCTGCTTGAAGTCTACTGTTGAGACAGTTTTATCACCAGAATAATTAATGTTTTAGCTGGGACACTCATTCCATGTTGCTTCTGGCTGTGAATTTTGATTAGATGTTAAGAGAAGAGGATTTCATTAGCAGCTCACCAGAGATGTTACTCAAATGCTTACAAAAACAAATAAGGTACTTCGTGGCTGACCATGACTGCCCTGGGTTTGTTTTTTCCCCCTTTTGACCCGGCTGTTTGTTGCTAGTGTAATAAGAATGATACGATTTGAGCTACTTGAGTAGCAGACGTGATTAGGCCATGAAGGTCATAAGCTTACGTCATCAGATTCTCTTCTCGGCACTCTGCCTCCGACCCTGGAATTACTAATTTCATTACTGGAAAAGACTCTTCCCTTGATTTATAATTGCATAATGACTCCATTCCTTAGTTCCAAAAGAAATTAGCCATCACAGCTTGTTCTTTTGGTTTCTTAGAGTAAGGTCAAAGGAGGGTCCCAAAGAAGGCTGAGCAAGATTGAATTTATTTCATTAAAACTATCATTTCTCTTTACTTTTCTGTATTAAACCTTAGTTTATAACATTACCTCAGCAGCACATGTAGAAAAATCCTTAGGAAGCGAAATTAGTTATTATAAGCCCAGACTCCACAAAGTGTATGCTCTATAAAGAGGTGGGGAAAATGTATTGTCTAACCTGGGTCTCTCTTTAGAGAAAGCTGGGTATAAAGAAAGATTTGTGGGCTATAAGTTCAGATTTGTGGATAATTTATCTATGTATATTTTGTTCCTTGTCTAAATTTATTTGTGCACTTAACGTATTTTTAGGTTGTATAATAGTACAACCTAAAAACTTTTAGGTTTTAAGATTTTTTGTTTCTTAAGCCTTTATGATACTCTGGTTTATGACAGCCACATTTTGAGTTCATTTTGTTTTTTTCAGAAGGTGATAGTAGGCAAGAAATGTGACAAAGAGGATGACAGTTGATTTTTGTTATTATATTCATTTCTACCTATAACGAAAGACAGAACAACCCATTTACTCAGTCACAGCAATTAAGCAGTCTGCATTATATGGCTAACTCTAGAGTTCTATGTTCCAAGTCAGTGCATAAAAAGGTGAGAATAGCCTATCCATTCAGGCTCAGGAAGAGGTTCAACTAATATAGTGATGTAGAAATTTCTATGAGTTTGATAAAAAAAAAAAAGTTAATACTGGAAGAACCAAATGAATAAAAAATCAACAATGGAGAAAGCTATAAATAATAATAGGCAAGATTTGTTGCATGCCTACTGTGTTTCTACAATGTACCAGATACTATGCTAAGCACTTTAGCTCCATTTTATCATCAAACCACACAATAAAACTTCAGGCAGGTTTAATTCTTATATGAACACAATGTGACCACATTGCAGGGATGACTGGCTTGCTCCATTCCAACCAATGAGCATGGTATATCACCCCTCTTATTTAGATCTTTAATATCTCTTAGCAATGTTCTATAGCTCTCCATGTAGAAGACTCCGTATCTTTTGTTAGATTTATATTTAAGTATTTTATTTTTTTTGCCACTATTATAAATTAATCAATATTCTAATTTCAATGTCTAATTGTTTGCTTCTAATATATAAAAATGCAATAGAGTTTTCTATATTAACTTTGTTTCCAGTGACCGTGCTAAATTCACTAGTAATTTTTGCATATATTCCTGAGGAATTTTAAAGTAAATAAACATGCCATCTGCAAACAGAGACAGTTTTACTTCTTATCTTCAGATTGTAATACATTTTCTTGTATTATTACAGTGATTAATAATGGGGATGATTTTGCCCCCTAAGGGACAATTGGCAATGTCTTGTTTTTGGTTTTCACAAGTGGGAGGCATGCTAGGCATACAGTGGGTAGAGACCAGGCATGCTACTAAACATTGTACAAAAAGTTATGTAGCCAAATATACTTGGTTTAGAAATTTTGCATCTATAATTTTTAGGGATATTGATTTGTAGTTTTATTGTAATACTTTTGGTGATAGTATTAAGGTAATGTTGGCCTCGTAAAACCAGTTGGGAAGAGTTCTGTTATTTTCTATTTTCTGAAAGAGTTTTGGTAGAATTGGCATTGTTTGTTTCTTAAATTTTTGGTAGAATTCATTAGTGAAGCCATCTGAGCCTGGAGTTTTCTTACAGGAAGTCTTTAATTGTGAAAAATTTCTTTAATAGATATAAAGCTATTTTATTTGTTTTTGGTTATGTTTTGGTAGTTAGTGTCTTTCAAAAAATTCATCTATGTTTTCAAATTTATTAGCATAAATTTGTTGATGATGTTTTCTTATTATCCTTATGTATAGCTATAAGTCCTGTTTCATTCCTGACAGTAGTAATTCGTATTTTATCTCTGTCTCTGTTTTTCCTTTGTTTTGGTAAGTCTAGCTAGCAATTTATCAATCAAGAGCAACTAACCAGCTCTTGCATTGTAATTTTTGTTCTCTCAATTTCCTATTTCCAATTTCATCAATTTCTGTTCATATCTTCACTATCTTCTTTCCTCTATTATTTTAGATTTACTTTGCTCCTCTTTATATAACATCTCAAAGTGTATATTTAGGTAATTATTCTTGGATGTTTCTTCTTTTCTAATACGAGTATTTAAAGCTACAAAGTTTCTCTAAGCACTGCTTCAGCTGCATCCCCAAAACTGTGGCATATTGTTTGGGAGGCTGAACAATGGCCATTAAATATGTCCAGGTCCTAATCTCCATAACCTTTGAATATTACCGTAGGTGGAAAAAGGGACTTTGAAGATGTGATTAAGTTAAGGACCTTGAGATTATCCTGGATTGTCTAGGTGGGCCCTATGTGATCAAAATGGGCCTTATAAGATGGACACAGAGGGAGTCATGTTAGAGGTGAAGGCAATATGATGATGGAAACAGATTGGAGTGATGCACTTTGATGATGGAGGAAAGGGCCACAAGACAAGGAATACAGGTGGCCACTGGAAGCTGAAAAAGGCAAGAAATTATCCCCTCAGAAGCTCCAGAAGGAGCCGGCCCTGCTGACACCTTGACTTTAGCCCAATGAGACCAATTTCAGACTTCTAAGTCTTCTGAACCATGAGATAATAAATTCATGTTGTTTCAAGCCACAAAGATTGTGACAATTTGTTCAAGCAGCAACAGAATAATACATATTTTGGTACCTGGAAGTGGGGTGCTTTTAGCCTGAAGGACTCCTTTTATTATTTTTTGTAGGGCAGGTATACCAGTAATAAATTCTCTCAATTTTTGTTTATCTAGACATGTCTTAATTTCTCTTTTATTTTTGAATGCCAGTTTTCCTGGATATAGAATTCTTGGTTGATAACATTTCTCCTTTCATCACTTTGTCTTCCCACTGCCTTCTGGCCCCCATGACTTCTGTTGATAAATCAGCTATTAATCTTACTAGGGATTCTTTTTATGTGATGAGTTGCTTTCCTCTTGCTGTTTTCAAGATTCTCTTTTTGTTTTTGACTTTCAACAGTTTGACTATGATGTGTCTAGGTGTAGACCTCTTTGAGGTTATCCTACTTGGAGTTTTTGACCTTCTTGATGTGTAGATTAGTGTTTTTCATTAATTTTGGGAAGTTTGGGGTCATTATTTCTTCAAATATTCTTTCTATCTCATTCTCTTTCTCTTCTCTTTCTGGGATTCTCATTATCATATTTGAAGATGTTCCACATTTCTCTGAGGCTCTGTTCATTTTTCTTCCTTCTTTTTTCTTTCTGTTTTCTAGATTGGTTAATCTCAATTGATCTATTTTCAAGTTTTCTTATTCTTTATTCTGCCTCTCCAAATCTGCTGTTGAGTCCCACTAGTATATTTTTTCATTTCAGTAATTGTACTTTTTCAGGTTCAGAATTTCTATTTAAAAAATAATAATTTCTATCTCTTGATAGTTTTGCAATTCATGATACATAATTCTCACTCTTTTCTTTAATTCTTTAGACATGATTTTCTTCAGTTTCTTGACTATATTTGTAAAAATTGACTTAAAATCTTTTTCTAGTAAGTCCACAGTCTGGGCTTCCTCTAGGGCAGTTTTTTTTTTTTCTTTTTTTTTTGTGAGGAAGATCAGCCCTGAGCTAACATCTGATGCCAATCCTCCTCTTTTTTTTTTCCTTTTGCTGAGGAAGATCAGCCCTGAGCTAACACCTGTGCCCATATTCTTCTACTTTATGTGGGATGCCATCACAGCATGGCTTGACAAGCGGTGCATTGGTGAATGCCCGGGATCCGAACCTGCGAACCCCGGGCCGCTGAAGCTGAGTATGTGCACTTAACTGTTGCGCCACCAGGCCGGCCCCTAGGGCAGTTTTTATTGCTTGTTTTTTCTCCTGTGTGGGGGCCTGCTTCCTTTTTCTTTGCATGTCTCATATTTTTTGTTGTTGAAACTGCACATTTTAAATAATATAATGTAGCAACTCGGGGGAGATCCTCCCACCTCCTTCAGGGCTTTTGTTGTAGCTGTTTGGTCTTGATTTCATTGCTGTTGCTGTTTGTTTAGTGACTTTCCTTGACTAATTTTGTAACATCTGTATTTTTTGATGTTTTCAGCCACTGAATTCTCTGCTTATTTAGCTTAGTGGTCAGCTACTTGTTAGATGGAGATTTCCTTAAATGCTGTGAACCAGTAGATCTCCCTTTGACTAGGGACTCTGCGTGTTTGTTGTGGGTTTTCTTTCAACACTCCAATCAGGCAGTTCACAACTCTGCCTTAGCCTTTGTTTCCTTTGGGCCTTCTCAGGTATTTCTTGGGCATGTAGACAGCTCTGCACATGCAGGTGGCCTTCTAGATTCCAAGAAACTTGTCAGAGCTTTTTGAAGTTCTCTATGTGCATTTCATTCCTCAGTTTTTACTTTTATTAATTTTTTGCCAGCCTCTTGTTAGTCTCAATTGCTGTCACCACCTTGGGCAGCTGCAATGCTAAATAATTGCCACTGGTCCTTTTTGATGGCCCTGGAAATGGAGTTCTTCATCTTTAATGAGATCTAATTCAGGTAGAATAAAGACAGGCCCTGAGAATGAAGCTTTTCATGGGGCTGTCAGAATATTCAAATAGAGAGAATTCTCTGGGGTGAGGCTTTTTGAGGAGTTTCAAACTTCTTATGCCCCCTCCAATGCTTGCTAAGCTACTGGTTTTCCTAGGATTCCAAGTTCTTGTAGTTGCAAGGCTGTTGGTTTTCAAGGCTACTGTGGAGTTGGAGAGAGGAGGCTAAGAATAGGGCAAGTTCAAATACCTCAAAGCTCACTGCTGTTATTGAGATTTGACCACTTTTCTTAAATAAAAACTTCTCAGATCATTGTAAGTATTTAGTTAATTTACAGTTATGAAAAGGTAGATTTTAATAATTTTTCCCAGTGTTCTCATTGTTTTTATGGAGGAGCAGATATTTGGAGGTCCCTACTCCATTATTCCAGAAGTGCTGTTTGCCTTTGTTCTTGAAGAATATTTTTGATGCTTATAAACTTCTAGGTTGACTTTTTTGTTTTAGAACTTTAAATATATTTCTTCTTTGTGCTTTGACCTCCATAGTTTCAGGTGAACTGTCAGTGGATTTTTGAATCATTGTTACCCTGTTTGTAATTTTCTTTGCTTAAAATTTTTTCTGTTTATTTTGTTTTTGTTAGCAGTTGATTATGATGTCTCTAGGCATGGTTTACTTCAAATTTATCTTGATTGTGTTTGGTTGAGATTCTTTTTTGTGTGTGTGAGGAAGATCAGCCCTGAGTGAACATCCAGACCAAACCTCCTTTTACTTTGCTGAGGAAGACCTGCTCTGAGCTAACATCTCTTGCCAATCCTCCTGTTTTTTTTTTTTTTCCCAAAGCCCTAGTAGATAGTTGTATGTCATAATTGCACATCCTTCTAGTTGCTGTATGTGGGATGCTGCCTCAGTATGGCTGGAGAAGTGGTGCGTCGGTGCGTGCCCGGGATCCAAAGCCAGACCACCAGTAGCGGAGCGCATGCACTTAACCGCTAAGCCACGGGGCCGGCCCCTGGTTGAGATTCTTAAATTTATGTTGATCACAAAATTTAGAAAGTTTTGACCATTATTTCTCACTCTCTTTTTTCTTTTCTGTCTCATTATCTTCCTCCTATTTTATGGGACTCCAACTGAATATTTATTAGGCTTTTTAAAATTGTCCTACTAATCTTTGAGGTTTTGCTAATTTAAAAATATTTTTTCTCTCTCTCTTCTTAAGAATGAGTGATTTCTATTTATCTGTTTCTCAGTCATATTCATTTTATTATTAAGAGAGTTTTGAGAAATATTAGATATTGTGATTTTAATTTTTACATTTCCATTTGATCCTTTTTATAGTTTCTAATCCTGTTAAAATTTTCTATGTTTTCATTTATTAAGAGCATATTTTTTCTTACCTCATTGATTAGTTATAGTAGCTGCTATAATTTCTTGCTTGATAATTCTAACATCAGAGTCATCTCAGAGTTGCCTATATATTTTTTTTTTTTGTGAGGAAGATTAGCCCTGAGCTAACATCCAGGCCCATCGTCCTCTAGTTTATATGGGAGCCACAGCATGGCTTGACAAGCAGTGCATCAATCTGTGCCCAGGATCCGAACCTGTGAACCCCAGGCTGCCACAGTGGAGTGTGCGAACTTAACCACTATGCCACCGGGCTGTCCCCAGCGTTGCCTATTTTGATCATCTTTTCCTTTGAAATGAGTCACACATTTTTGGATCATCATGTGTAAGTAATTTTGACTGAAATCTTGACTTTGTGAATGTCATGTCGTATAATTCATATAATTCTTGATTCTATTATAATCTTCCAGATAACATTGATTGTTTTAAGCAGGCAATCAGCTTGGTTAGACTCATACTGAAGTTGTAATGTGTGCAGGGATTGGAAGGAGGTGGGAAGTTTATGTCTTAGACCAGTTCTTCACACTTTAATTGCAAGTTGCTTTCAGTTTATCACACACATCTGTGGCTCAAGGGTCCATTAGAGAAAGTCTGAGCTTATATACAGAATTAGGGGTTCCTCTTCACTGGTTCTCTCTATTGTGGGGTTTTCCTTTCCCTCTCCAGTGGACCTGGTTGTTTTGGCCTTTAATCCTGGTCCTTCTGGTCTGAAAAATGGTGGACTTTCTATCAGGGTTTGAGCTGCTCTGTGTCAATCCTGCCACAACAGCAGTTGCCATCAGGGTCATCTCCATGCTGGTAACTTCATCCTAGTTTTGACTCCCTTACACAATTTGTCTGCTTTTGTTCAATCTCCAGAGCTGTCAGGTAGTTGTGTTTTATATTCTGCCCAGAGTCTATAGCTGTTATTTGTGGAAGGATTGGTTTGTTATGTGCTTTCTCCTCCATATCTCGGAACTCTTGCCTTGATTTTGAATTTCCTTTCTCCTAAGATTAAAGTATTCAACGAAACTTAATCCTATTCATGTCTAAGGATTTACCAGGTGTCACTGTTAATGTGTGTGTGTGTGTGTGTGTGTGTGTGTGTGCATGCACTTGTGTTCTGTTGTCTCTTTCCCACTTCCAGAACTCAGCTGCAATGTTGGCTTATCAGCTCTGCTGAAGTCTGGGGCCTGAAATAGAGCTGGGACTTGAGGTAGTGTGGATGGCGCTCTGCTGTAGAAGATCTCCTGTGAGGACCATAGGTTGGTCTGGGGTTGAGGAAGGGACAGGGGAATTTATGCCACTCAAAACTTTAGGTGGAATGTGAGCAGATTTCATACTTTCGGTGTCTTACCCCCTGCTTTCCTATAATATACTGTTTATTTAATCGATATCAGCATTTAGAGCCTGGATACCATAACATCATGCTTATAAACACTCTAAATATAGGAAGCACACTAGCAAAAGGTTACTCTCTTTGTAGGGGAAAGACTGCTGACAGATTGAGTGTGAAAAACTGGTGGAGCTCTTTATGGTTCCAAGAAATGAAATTCTCCAGTTCAAAGCCTGAAGGGGCCAGCTGATGTAAAGGATATCTTCCTTTCTCTGCCTCTCTCCCTCTCCCATTGGCTTCTTGCCAATACAAGAAGCTTTGCCTGCTCTAATTGTGTAGGCTAGATCAATAATTGAAATGAATGTACTAATGCTAATGTAATAAAGTTAATAACTGACTTAAATTATTCAGTATTGATTCTCTATTTCCTTATGTTTGACAATTTTCATATGAATGCTTGTTTCAAGAGAATTAGTATGAGGTCAAAGCCAATTCTAAAGTATAGCTTTACACACCCTCCTCCACACGTGTGCATATAAGTGTATATGTATGTTGAAAACATATGTATGCATAAGTATGTCAGAAATGTGTATATATATTTATATTTATTTTTCTTATAATGACTCCTCAAAGAAGGGTCTGATTATGGGGGAACAATAATCTGCCTTTCCCTGCCTTGAGATGCTCATTATGTATGAGGATAAATGTTTCTGCATTTTTTTGAGTCATAAAAATAATCAGGCTACATTTTTACAATGGAAAATCAATGACAAGAATGGATAAGATGAGAATATTGCTTGTTTCTTTGCTGATCTGACCACGCATGAGGATTCTTTAGTAATACGCTGCAGGAAGGGTGAGGATAGACTTGATGTTATTAGAGGAAAGAAACTGAAGTAGGGATAAAGCCCAATGCCCAAAGACTACCAGGAATACACCTGTAGTGAACAGTTCAATTTGCTAACTTGCTACAGCAAGACAGCACACAAACCACAGGCATCTCAACAAGAGGAACGAAGGTCGAGTACATTACAGGGCTTGGACTTGTGCTGGGTGATTTGGGGGAAGCTTAAAGAAATGAGGGTTGATTCCAGATTGGGTGCTGATGCAATTTGACAATCAGAATATCTTTTCTTCTCCCCTTGAATTTTTAAAAAAACTTTTATTGAGATATAATTCACATACCATACAGTTCACACATGGGAAGTATAAAATTAAAAGATTTTAGTAAATTCAAGTGAGAGACTGAATACATGAATGGACAATGACCAGACCATATATAAAAATAGAATTCTGACCCACAATTTTCAATAACCAATGCAAGAAGCCAGCCTACTCTCTCTGTCAGACTTGTAGGAAATCAGGTCACTATCTCTAGCAAATAGCGCAGAAAGCCAAATAATAACACCTGTAAAAATCAGCTACAAATGGCCAGCACTTGATTAATAACTGATAGCCTTCCTAATTTTTGTCCTTGATTCCAACTTATGATCAACCAGACAATGCCAAAAACGCAACCCTAACCAATCACATAGGATGCCTTGCTTCTGACTAGCCTACCTACAGCTTCCCCATGTCAACAGTCTCCAATCAGGGCACACTGGAAGATTTACTTTTTTTCCATTAAATTCTATACTTTCTTTTGAATGGAATCATATAATACATGGTCTTTTGTGTTTGGTTCCTTTCACTTAGAATAATTTTTTCAAGACTCATCCATGTCGTAGTATGTACTAGTACTTCATTTCTTTTCTATGGTTGAATACTATTTTGTTGTGTGGATAAACCACATTTTGTTTATCCATTTGTCCTGTAATAGATATGTGAGTTGTTTCCAGCTTTTGGCTGTATGGATAATGCTGTTACAAATACTGGGGTATCTAAATAAAATTTTTATTTAGGATCCCAGATGAATGAAGTGGGGCTAGAGTTGTCATGGATAAAGAAGCAATATTCACTCATGTTAGCAGAGGAAGAGGAGTGTTTGGTTACTCTGTGGTACTATAATGTGCTTGTTTTTGTTTCACGTTCAAACATGAATATGGGGTAGTCTTCTTTTTGTCTTCTTCCATCATGATTACAGAGTGACCTTGTCTGTTTATTGTTGGGATTATTTATGTTTGTTATGGAATACTACAGCCTAGCCCCTAATTGCCAGAGTCCAGTGCTGGTTTTCTACTTTCTTGTTCCCAGAGATAAGTGGTCTCTCAAGCACAATATGTAAGTAATAGTTAAAGGAAATATAGACGCTATGCTAGAAAAGATGTCAGTGAACAATGAACACAGAAGCTGCGCTGTGACAAAGAAATGACATAGAATCTGTTTGATTCTGAAGTACATAACTGGGAACAGCGAGGTGGAAGCTGTAGGTGGGCCAATTTTGGCTCAGTAACAGACAGTCCTTTTTAACAGCTTAACTGCCTGAAAACAGAATTGGCTGTCTAGGAAGTAAATGCATTTCTTACCTTGAGGTGTGTTTAAGTAAAACTGGGGCTTTCCACTTGTTGGTGATTTTGCAAAGGAATTTCAGGCAAGTGGTAGAATCTTACTTCAAGATCTCTTCAAAGATTTTATTGAGTCGAAGTACTCTGAAGTTACTTCTCAAGAGGTGCCCCACCCTTAAGTGTTTCTCAGCTCTACTCTCCCTCATAGTAGAGGAAAGGCAGGCTTTGTGATCTCTCACCGGCCTAGACCATGTGGATTTAAAGCTGAAAGAAATAGAATTACCCCTCATTTCTGTGTATGCATAGATAAATTGTTTTCTTTATATTTTCTGGCACTTGTTACAAGATATTAAAGAGAAACACAGTGACAAAGCACTAGAGAGAAGGTGAACAACCTCTAAACATCCCTATCTACTTGGGCAATAGTTATTTTCTAGAGCAGCTGTCCAAGACAAATTGCTCAGTGCTGTCACTTTCCTCTGGTTTCCATTATCTCCACCTCTACTACCATTAGCAAACCTGGAGACACCTGAGCACGGTGTTTTGTTTTGTTTTTGTCCAGAAGTCCTTTTTAGACTCAGATTAAATAAAGTTAGCTTGACTCTGTTTACTTATTTGTTCTTATGCATGACTGAATTGACCATTTGATCTACTTCATGGTGTTTTTCAGGTACTCTTGCTGTTTCCACAAAGACGTATAAGCAAGGAAAAAAGAATAGACAAATCATGCCAGTGGGCAATTATTTACTAATTCAAATATTTTAACTAGGTTCTCCCCACAGCTACCCTCGTCTCTAACTTTTAACAAAAATTACGATTCTTCCTTAAATCAAGTTTTTCTATTTATATTTTAAAATATTGTTGCATTTCCTTTTAGATAGTGATTTCTGAGGCACACTGACACTGGACACCCAGGAAAACCTACAGTGGCTTCATATTATCTTCAGAATAAGAATTTTTCTGTGGTACAGCATTCCCTATAGTCTAATCACAACCTGTCTTTTTACACTAATAATGATGATGACAATGACGATGATGATGATAATAAAATGTACTAAATATTTCCATGTTCCAAGCGCTACTGAAGCCCTCTACAAAAATGATCTCATCTGAGCTCCACAACACACCTATACATTAGTGAAATTCTGTTATATCTATTTTACAGATGAGGAAATTGGAGCTCGGACAAGTTAAATAACAATTAATACAGTTGTTAAATACAGTTATCAAGTGGTGGATTTATACACAAATCCAGATATGGTTCTAAAGTTTATTCTTTTTTGTTTTTTGTATTTTGCCTTGCTTATAACCACTACCTTCCAGGAATATTCTCCTCTAGTGCATGGCTACTGTCTCCCAGAATACTATAAGCTCTCTGTTTTTTCTTTCTTTGCTCATGATCTGTCCATTGTCTCTTCTCCATTCCATTGAAAAGCTTTCTTTCCAGTTAGTCCACTAGGAAAGCATCAGGACAATTGTTATCTCTAGGAAAAGAGTCTCAGAAATTGACTGGCACAATCTCTGAAGCATAATTCATGGAAACCCATATGGTTGAGACAAGGTAGGTGCAGAACCCCAACAAAAGTAATTGAGTACAATGACAATTAAAGAAGAGAGGGTATCCTTACAATGGGCAGGAATTAATATTTACCTAGTGCTTACTATGAGATATATGACTTAATATTCACAGTAATCTCATGAGGGAGGAAACCATTTGTGGCAGAGAAACTCTAAGATGGCTCCCAATGATTCCCACCAACTCGTATGTAAGCCTTTGTGTAAACCTATCCCTTAAGTTTGAGTGAGTTACTGAACCAAGTGGGCTCGCCTCCTGGTGAGTTAAATAAGAATCTACACCAGTAGAAGTTGTCTCATGAAGTAAAGTGTATTTGCAGCAAATAGCAGACCATGTGGAATCATTCCCAAAGTCATGGCATTCTTGAACAAAGGGAAGCAAGAACCTTTATTTTGGATGGGTAATGAATATTCAAAAGGGAGAGGTGGGTATTCACTTGCACAGGCTCAGTTGGAAAACATACTTCCATATACACTGCAGGTTACAGTGATAAGGTCTAAGCGCCTCCTGGAGAGATCTTAGCATTAAAAATAAGGCAAAGGTCATGGAGGTAGCTCTTGTGGTGAGGCTTCCTCTGGTTCAGGGTGGTTGGTGGTCGCATCTCCTTAACACAACAAAAATGGAGAAAAACAATTTGGAAAAACAGTTAAATGCTTCCAAACCCACCCTTGAGTTCCTCTGGGCACCTAGTTGGTGACAAGTGGAACCCATGAACTTGCTTCTAACCAACAGAATGTGGCAAAGGTAATGGGTGTCATTTCTGTACTTAAGTTACTTAAGATTGTGACTTCTGTTTTGCTAATCAAATCTTTGTTGCCTTCTTGGCTTGCATGCTTTGATGAAGCAAGCTGCCGTGTTGGAGAAGGCCACATGTCAAGGAACTGAAGGTGACCTCTGGTCAAAAGTCAGCTAGAAATGGAGGCCCTCAGTCTAACAGCTCTTGAAGAATTGAATTCTGCCTACAACCACATAAGCTTGGAGACAGATCCTCCCGGAGTCAAGCCTTCAGATGAGACCCCTTGATTGTGACCTTGCGAGAGTCCATGTTTCAGATGCAGGTGTGGCTTACTCCAAGTACTCAAGCTTTCTTTCTTTTAAAACCACTCCATATTTCCTCCTGTAGTTTCTAACAGATTTCTACTGAACACCTTAAAATATTTTAAAAATCTCTTTATATGTGAACACATGATAACCATACATTCTGTTGCTCTGAAAGACAGATGAAGTATATAAGGAGAAGGGCAGTATTTATTTGATAAATTGTTCTCTTCAATATGTTAAATGTTACAGTGGAGTTGAAGGAAGAAAGGACAGACTAGTACTGTTGTGGAATTCTTTCCTTTAAAATGACAGTCATTATATCTTTAGTCTCAGACACCAGATTTATTCCTTCGAGAAGGTGTTGGCCAAATACATCGGTACAGATGCTTTTTAAAAAACTTATACCTGGAGACAGCATAATAAATATTTATGAAGCTAGGACATTTGACTGGCATTGAATTCAGTCTTTTGCCCTCTCTGTTTACTGGTATTCACTGTTCTTTTTCTCTGATGCTCTACTTGACTGAGCTAAACCAGAAAAATATAAACAATTTATTTTAACACTGGGAAAATTTTATCTTTACTGCCTTCCACTGGTTTGTTTGTCTTGCTGTGACCTTGAGTAGAAGGAAATATTTCCATTTATTAAGTAGGTATGTGACAAAGCCTTTTGATGATTACATTCTCAAGGAAAAAGTACAAACTATGTCATATGATTGGAAAACAGACGCCTCAAAAATATTTTACTAGCTCGTGATTTCATGCTTATTAAAATAAACATTAATATGCTTGTAGTTCAATTATAAAAGTTCACTTTTGTATATGTTTAATTGTGATGAATAGAAAAATCGTTCGATCCGGAAACAATATTGAATTTAAATATCATTTGTCTCAGAGGGTGCTGAAGAGTCTGTCCTTCTCTGCAAGCGTGATGCTTCCCACAAGTATGGCATTCTTATTAAATTGTTATTCTTCTCTTCTCTCCTACTGGTCTGTGCATTTATTCCATCCCAAGAACAATTGCTATTGAAGCTGACAGATCTGGAGGCAGATTCGCAAAGGAACATTTGTTTCTGCCCTGACAATTAACATTTCCTTTGAATTAACTATTGTCCAGGGCACTGCACTTTGAAGAACCTAATCAGTTTGCAGCAGGTGTTAATGTCCCCTGGAATGTTTCATTAGATAGTCTGTGAAGACAGACTAGTCTCCTTGGACTTCAAAAGGAGAAAATGCAGAAAATTCAGGGATACCATTTCCTTCTAGCTCAGAGAATCATTCTTTCAGTTCTGTAAATTGAAATGGAACAAATAAATCCTGAATATTAGCCAGCAAAGTGAAGTATTTGCCTCAAAGTATTAAAGTCAGTGGGAAGTGCAACAACATATTTTGCCTGAAATGTTCCACAGGTAACATTCCACAGGTGTATTAATATTGCTCTAGTGTAGATTTTATAAATATAATTTACCTGAAAACATAAACATTTTATTATGATCATTCACTTTCTATTGCACTTTTGATCTAAGTCCAATTTTTCTTGGATCCATCTAGCTGTGCATTACACTACATTAGCAAACTGCAGAATTAGAAGCCAAGGCTTCCACTGTTCAGAGAACAGTGATGGATCACTGAACACTTGTGCCACTTACACTGGGAAGAATACATGGTGTGTCTTATTTTCCAGGAAAACATTAACTTGCCAACTGATTTATCCCTTTTTTTTTGAGGAGGTAGAATTTGTTTGTTTGGTTAATGTTTATAGATTCAATGGAGTTCATTTCTTGTAGCTAAACTTGTCACTCTATTTTGAATTAACACTTTAATTTCGTTTGTCTTCAGTTATTAGGCTAAACCTCAATGCCTTAGGGACTTCCCTCTAGCCAACTTCTGTTTATCCTACTGTTACTTTAATGTTGATGAAGAGGTCATCACATCTTATTGAATCTGTTCTCCCTGGCTTCCTCCACATTAGGATATAGCACAGATGGGAGTCTTCAACTCATTAGAGGCAGCCACTTGAATACTGACCCCATCAATCTAGTCTATTTTTACATTAGAAACACCATAAGAATTTCTACCTCAGAGAGTTTATAGTTTAGCCGTTGTGTGTGCACTCAGGTGAGAAGAAGTTTCTAAGCCAGTGAGGCAGAACTGGGGAAGTAGATGTGTTATTGTGCCATGAATAGGAAAGCTTGGGGCACTTTACTAAGAATCTGAAAGTAGATTAGATTTAGAGTTATTTAAAAATACACACACAGCTCATACAGATCGATATTCTTGAAACGCAACCTGGTTAGTGTTTTCTGTTCTAAAAAAAGGAGTCTAGATTGATGGAGAGCCCATTACTTCCAAATTTAATCACCTCAAGGTAATTAAAGCAATTTTGTGTTCTCTGCTTTAGTGCTCCCCTGAAACAACAGCATCTGGACAACTTTAATTACCGTTTCAATTCAGTAAAATGCACAAAATTGGCAAGTTTGGTGACTAACAATGGCTCTTTTCCCTACTGTTTTTCTGATTTCTTGACTGTGGGGCTTTGGTTTATTTTCTGTTAGTGCCAGGGGAATTGACTACACATTTGATGCTGCTTGTGCTCCCAGGGAATGTGGAGATGAGAACCCTGAAGGAAGGTCACCATAAGGGAGCTGAAATGGTGGACGTTTAAGTCTTTAATGTGCACAGTGTGGCTGTGGATTCTCTCTCTGACGTAATTCTTGACAACATCACTTTAGCTGACTCTTCCAGTCCCCTGCTCATATTCTCTCAGAACTAACTGTATGAAAAGTAGTCCCTGGTATACAACGAGACCTCAGTAGAGATTACTTGGCTGACACTGGATATTAAGGGACTAGGTCACTGGAGCTGTTCATCATGAACTGGGTGCTGCTATTCACCAGGTCATAAGGTTGGGTGAGCACAGCAGCAATCCATCATATATTGGAAATTGTATATTATTGATCATGTCTAAGCAGGTCCAGGGGGCACAAATAAGTTTTGCAAATAGGTCATGCAATAGGAGCTCAGACCTCCATGTCAAAGCTTCTATTTTACTGACATTTCTTCCTCAGCTCACATGTGTGGTCCCATGGAAGATCCCCTATAACCAGCTGATAGAGGATTAAAAATTTCGTTCTTAGTTAATGAATAAATTGGTTTGATATATTGATGTGGGCACAAAATGGATTGCTGCCACATTACATCCCTACTAAAGTAGGTCTGAGAGACCCTGGATAAGGTACATCCTCCCAACGGGCAGAACTTGGAAAAATAAACCTGGTCATAAAGTTGACTTGGAGAGAGATATGGCCTGAGGTAAGGATCTACAAGGACTCTTGCCTATGGCTAATGACTTGGCGTGTTGGTCAGGGGCCTGGAAGGAACAATATTGGAAGGTTGGGGATAAGGAAATGTGGGGAAGAGGCATCTGAATGAATCTATGGGAGTGGGCACAAAGTATGCAAATATTTGTGTCTCATGTCAGTGCCTGCTAGAGAGCATTCACCTCAGAGGAGGTACTAAATAATCAAGTAGATGGATAACTTGTCCAAAGGAGGAACACCAGCCTCTGTAATTGGACATCTCCTCATTGGCCTAATGGAGCTATGCAAGTAGCTCTGCCATAGAGGCAGAGATGGTGGTAGTATGGGCTTCTCTTTACCTATGTAAGTCTAGCTATTGCTACCACTGAATTTGTGACCTGTTAGCAGCAGAAATCAAAACTGAGGCCTCAGTATAGTACCTTACATCCTTCAAGGAGATCAACTAGCTACTTGCTGAGAAGTTGATTTCCATTTTGGAGAAAGTGGTTATTTGTCCATGCTGAGATTGATATATGTACCAGGTCTGGGTTTGCCTCCCTTTCCACAGTGCCTCAACTTACACTATTTGAGGGATCATAGGGTTTCTTATTTATCAATGTGTGATCCCACAGAACCATGGGTGTATGATTACAGGATCCATTGGTTGTACCATTTGTTGTATGACCCAGAATCTGCTGGCCTGATGAAGCATTGGAATTGCCTCCTTAAGATGCAGCTAAGGTGTCACTTTAGATAGGATATTGTGTTAGTTTGGGTTCTGCTCTTTAGACATAGTCCGTACTTTGAACCAATAACCATCATATAGCATTGTGCTCTCGATGGGTAGAGTACTTGGATTCAGGAACCAAGGGATGGAAGGAGGAGTGGCCCTCTTACTATCACTCAAAATTGCCTTTGGGGAATTTGTGCTTCCTGTTCCTGTTCCTTTAATCTATGTAATGTTAGAGACCCTTGTTTCAGGTGTGAGTGGGACAGCTTCTACCAGGGAATACAGTAAGGGTTCCATTGAACCTAAAACTATACCTGGGATTCTTATGACAGTAGACCAGCAGGAAATGAAAGAATCATACTGGCAGGGGTAATTTGCCTTTATAATCTTGATCAGATAAGCTTGCTGCTATTTAATGTGGGTGGGTAGGAATATGGAGGAATATAGGTGATTCAGTGAGATGCTTCTTTGTGCTTCCATTCCCAGTAAAAATCATGAATCGGAAATTGCCCCAATCATAGCCTGACAAGGATATGGTGAGATGGATGGTAAAAGAATACATATATGGAATACATACATACATAATATATGGAAATAATATAAATTATCGTCTGAGGATCAATTGTATCAGCAGGGACTAAAACTCATGACAATAACCCATTTGTCGTAAATCATGTAAAACATTTTTGTTATCAGAAACTATAATACCCACCATATTGAACAGGACAAAATGACCTTAATATGGGCCATGAGTGGATCTGAGCAGTGCAAGAGGTGTACTGTAGTGGATATTATTGATGTACCGCCTGTATCCCTTCAGCATTTCCATTCTCATAGAAAGTTTCTTCCTGCAAGCACATAAAATTTCCTGACTGAAAAACTCTTCAGTGAAGGGAACGTATCTGACCTATATGCAAGGCAGGCCAGCATTATAGGGAATTAATAGTCCCAGGCACATCCTTCAACCGGTGAGAAAAAGGAGTAGGTGTATACATGCCCTGAGTTTCTCAGCCTTTGAGAAGGCCATCTCTTGGCATAGTCTACACTGCATCTCAGAGATTTTCCATGGGACTTAGCTCCAGATGCTGATAGTGGTAACCTGCTCAGTAATGACTCCTGTATATCTTTCTCTGTTTCCTTTCACATTGCCCTATTAGTGCTTTTGGGGATCATCTTTCAAAAAATGACTTGCACTCAAATCCTTATCTCAAAGTGTGTTTCTAAACGAACCCAACCTGAGACAATCACCGTTTGCCTCTTCCTGCCCCAGCTTTTGACTGGCATATCCAGTGCTCCCTATACTGATAGAGGAGTATACATGTTTATAGAAACTGGTGATGGTCCAGCCATAATTGCTGAATTCTGCCTTAGTCTCTGAGTTTCTGGGTTATCAAGTTCACTTGTTTTCAATCCAGATTCCACACCATCTTACTTCACCGTGCTTCATCTCAGGCTATAGAACTAGGTTCCTGTCTTTCTTCAGCTCTAACTAGTTGCCCTGATGAACATTCCAGCCTTCTCTAAGACTGAAGTCCTTCTGTCTTAGTCAGTTCGGGCTGCTGTAGCAAAGAACCATAGACTGAGTGGCTTATAAAAAACAGAAATTTATTTCTCACAGTTCTGGAGGCTGGAAGTCCGAGATCAGGGTGCCAGCATGGTAGGGTTCTGGTGAGAACCCTCTGGTGGGTTACAGACTGCTGACTTCTTGTTTTATCCTCACATGGAAGAAAGACAGTGAGCTAGCTCTCTGGTGTCTTCTTATAAGGGCACTAATTCCATTCATGAGGGCTCTACTCTCATGACTTAATTACCTCCCAAAGGCTCCAGCCTCAAATACCATCACATTGGTGACTAGGTTTCAACTTACGAATTTTGGGGAGATACAAACATTAAGTTCATAACACCTTCTCTGAAGCACTGTACATTGAAGGCTCTGATACCCCATGTTACTACTGCTAATTTTCCTCCCTTCGCTGGATTCTAGTCTCATGCTTCTGACACCTATGGGTTTATTTTCCAGATGATAACTCGTTCTTCCACCCGACTATGTGTGCAATTCCCTGCCCAAATATCTGACCATTGTCTTCTATCCTCCCATTGGATGTCCAGTGTTTACTTTCTCTGAAATTGTGAAGATCATTGGGTTCCCCCCTGAGGGACACTGTACTCCTACCTGGATGCCCTGCAGCTGGGCCGGATCTTCCACCTCTGTCTCATTCCAGTGTTTAGTGACCAACCCAGGTACTCTGCACTACCAGTCCATGTTTTACAAAGATGAACTATAACTCTCCTACCACTTTAAAGGCCAACATTAGAGTAACCCAAGAGATTCCTTCTTCACAAAGTCATAAATTTCTTTTCATGTGGAAGTAATTTCATTCTCTTTTGAATTATTTACCATACCTTATATTGTTTTTGTGGAGTTTTTTCTTTTATGCCTTGATTTATATTTATTGTATGAATCTAATTTTTTTATACTCTATAAATTTTTCATTTAGTCCTATGATCCATGTTGTTAATTTTTGTGCTTGCTATGAGTTAAGGGTTCATGTTCTTATTTTTCCCCCAAAAGATATCCAGCAGTTCATTCCAAAATTTTGCTGAAAAGACTTTCCACATTGAATTTCCTTGGCATTTTTGTAGAAAATCATTTAACTAACAAATCATCAGTCACCTGAAGGCAGAAGTTTTATCTATATTTTATTTGTATTCTTTCCAGCATTTGCCTGATGTCTTTAAATGTAGATCGTGCTCAAGAAAACAGCACATGTGCAAGAAACGTTTGTCAAAATCATATATGTATATGATTTCCCTTGACTTTACAATCAGAACAACCCATTTGATCATTCTTTAACTCGGTATCAGTGCTGCACATTACTCCAGTGCTCTATGATCTATCTCTGGACACCCTGACCACACCCATTACCACCATGTCTCATCCAGGAAGATCTCTACTTGACTGGAAGTATCCTCAGCCTTTGACAGGAACAACCTGGCAGTGATGAGTGCCTATAGTCCTCTGCTTTTTGGAAAACTCCTGTGCCATGGAACTCCACCTTTGTTGGCCCTCTGAGTCTCATTCCTTCTGGGTTCCATGAGTGTTGCTGATTGAGAATCTGATTCTTTGCACCCATATACATTTTCTTACTGAAGCAAATCCCCTTTCTCTCATGCTTCTAACTTGAGTCTTTCCAAAGCACTCAGAACAACCCTGTTTCATTATTTCTTCATACATTCATTATTTCTTCAAAATGAGTAATGGGAGCTTTAAATACCATTGTTGGTGTCTTTCCAACCACAACAAAATGGCTGCAACTAAACTCACCATTCTCTGAATACTCCTGGGACTCCTGTTTACTATCTTTCTCTCTCTAAATTTGAACCACTTTATTCCAGAAAGCTGTTATAAGTAACCATGGAGCAAAATGTTGGGGAAAGTACATAAAATACTTCATTTAAAATACAGAAAATACTTCATTTGCCTTCTCTCAGATTGTGAGCTGTGTAATGAGAGACTACAAAAGTCATTTGATAAGTAGTATGAAATTAGACAGATATTTATAAGTCTGACAAGTGTGGCAAACTAGAGTTAATTAACTAACAATGGAAGTCTCAGCAATGTTCTGTAGTTTTCAGAGTAAATATTTTTAAGTCTTTCATTAGGTATTTTTCAAAAAGGAATTTTCAATTTTTTTTTATTGTTTGCTGCTAATATAATATACTATAATTAGCTTTTATTTGCTAACCTTGTATTCTGTATCCTGCTAAATTTACTATTAGTTTCTTTAGGTGTTTTGTTAGTTTCTGAAGATTTACTGTGTAAACAAACGTGCTATTTACAAGTAGATACAGCATTATATCTTATTTCCCAAGCTTTATGATTTTTTTTTTTTTGTCTTATTCTACTGGCTTGGAGTTTAGTACAATGCTAAATATAAGTGGATACAGTGTCAATTCCTAACTTGTTTCCAAACATAGGGAGCAAATGTTCAATATTTCAACACTACATATGGTGGGACTAAAGGGATTTTTTTTTTTGTAGATGCTGTGTAGCAGTTTGATTGTTTCCTTCTATTCCTAGTTTCCTGATGGGGGAAATTCATATTTACATGTGAATGGAGGATTGAATTTAGTCAGCAATTTCTCTGTATATATGTAATTATCATATTTTTCTCCTTTATTCCTGTTAATATGCTGAATTTGTTGATTAACAGTCTAATACTCAAATAATCTTGCTTTCCAAGTATATAAACTCGACTTGGTCATGATATCTTATCCTTTTTATGTATTCCTGGATTTATTTTGCTTATGTTTTGTTGAGAATTTTTGTGGCACATTTATGAGGGGTATTAGTCTCTAGTTTTGTCCATTTAATTGAAATTGTAGAATTTGTTTGCATTAAATTGCTTATAATTTTTTCCTATTCTTTTAACATCTCTCGGAGCTGTAGTGATCACCTTTCTTTCATTTCTAATATTGGCAATTTGTGTTTTCTCTCTGTCTTATTTTCTTTGTCAATTTATCTAGGTGTTGTCAATATTGTCAGTATTTTCAAAGCATCAGATTTTGGCTTTGTTAATTTTCTCTGTTGTATGAATTTCTTTTTAGTTGATTTTAGCTCTTCTTTTTATTTATTCATTTTTTTCTAGAGGTACCTGAGGCTCTGGGTTCTTTTAAAGTCGTTTTTTCTCCCTCCCTTGTATAGATTGGATGCTTTCTATTGATCTTTCTTCAAGTTCATTGACTTTTCATCTAATATCTCCATTCTTCTATTACACATAGTCAATGAACTTTTTCCAGCTATTGTAAGCTTATGTTCTAAAACTTCCTTTGGCTTCTTTAAAAAGTTTTTTTATTTCCCTACAGAAATTTTTTATCTTTTTCTTCAGTATATATAAAATATTAAAAATATACATAGTTATATACACATACAATACATATAGACAATGTATATGTGCTGTATAAAATATATATGTGCTCTATACACACACATGTGTGTATGTATGTATGTATAGCTATGTTTAGATTTTACTTATTGAGCATAGATATAGGAGCTACTTTAAAGTCTTTGATAATTAGAACATCTGATTGGAGTCAGTATTAATTAGTTGTTTTTTCTTATAAAGTTGTTTTATAATTTTCCATTATAGAATTGTGCTTGTATACCAAGTAATTCCAGATTGCATTTATGATGTTGTAAATGTTATGTTGTGGAAATTCTGTATTTTCTCATTGATCTGAAGAATACTGATGTTTTGTTTTAGAAGAAAATTAGCTTAGATTCAAACTGCACCCTTTCACAGCTGCGGTGGGCTACAGCTTTGTTCTCAGTTCAGTTCTTAATGCCTTAGCTGCAAATCACTTTCAGTTTTCCCTACACATGCATAGTTTAGGAGTCTGGGAGATTTGGGCTGACTTTAAAACACATTTGGGATTTATTTTCCCTGTGGTTCTCTCTGTTCTGACGTTGCCACATAACTCTCTGTGGACCAGGCTGCCTCTGGTACCTTGCCCTGGCTCCTCCAGCCAGAAAGACAGTGGGCTTTGTACTGAAATTTTAGACAACATTATGCTACCACCGTGCTGACTGTGTCTGCCCTAAGGGCAAAGCTGCAAAAATTGAGGGACTTGTGCCGTGACAATGGCTTGCTCCCAATTTAGACTTTATTGAGGGCACATTGGTTTATAACATTGTGTAAATTTCAAGTGTATGTTATTATATTTCAGCTTCTGTATAGACTGCATCATGTTCCCTAACAAAAGTCTAGTTTTTATCTGTTACCATATATATATGTATGTGCCCCTTTACCCCTTTTGCCCTCTCCCCATTCTCTTCCACTTTCATAACCACCAATCTGTTCTCTTTATCTGTGTGTTTATCTTCTACGTATGAATGAAATCATGCGATATTGGTATTTGTCTTTCTCTATCTGACATTTCACTTAGCATAGTACTGTCAAGGTCCATCCATAATTGTTGTGAATGGCACAATTTCATCTTTTTATGGCTGAGTAGTATTTCATTGTATTTATGTACTGCATCTTCTTTGTCCATTCATCCATTGATGGGCGCTTCCAAGTCTTGGCTACTGTGAATAATGCTGTGATGAACATAGGGGTGTGTATATCTTTTTGAATTAGTAATTTCATGTTCTTTGGATAAATACACAGAGGTGGAATAGCTGGATCATATGGTATTTCTATTTTTAATTTTTTGAGAAATCTCCATACTATTTTCCATAGTGTCTGCACCAGTTTGCATTCCCACCAGCAGTGTTTGAGGATTCTCTTTTCACCACATCCTCTCCAACACTTGTTATTTCTTGTAATTATGGCCATTACAATGTATGTGAGGTGATATCTGCATGGCAAAAGAAACCACCAACAAAACAAAAAGACAATCCACCAAATATTTTGGGAGAAAATATTTGCAAATCATATATCAAACAATGGGTTAATTTGCGAAATATATAAAGAACTCATACAACTCAATGACAAGAAAATGAACAACCCAATCAAAAAATGGGCAGACGATATGAACAGACATTTGCCAAAGAAGATATACAGATGGACAACAGGCACATGAAACATCACTAGTTTCAACATCACTAATTATTAGGGGAATGCAAATCAAAACTACAAAATCTGTCTTTTTTAAAAACCAGAGTCCAGATTCCTCAGGTAGTTGCTTTTTTGTATTTAGTTCAGATGTTAAGCTGTTATTTGCAGAAGGACCAGTGAGACAGGCACACACTCTTCCATAGGATTGATTTCTAACTGTACTCAGATTTCTCTTTCTCAAAGTCGCCTCTCAACAGCATCTTCTAATGTCCTCTGTGGCTTTGTGCTTTTGCCCTTGCCTGGAGCCTCCATTCTCTCTAGTCGCTGCTGCCTGCCAACCACCTTGCTGCAGGGATTCACAATTATTTGCATTTTCTAGAAAGGATGCACTCAGTCCAAAATATCAATGAGGTAAATGCAATTTAATCAAAAAGTTTGAAGATTTTGTAGGTGAAATTGGGGAAGCTTGAATATCATAGATTGCGTAATAAACAACACTCCTTCTTTGACATATTTTCCCCCTTTCCACACAGCCATTAGGCGTCTTTTCTAAATTTCGCCATTCAGATCTTCCCTTGAGCATTCTTTCTGAATGCTACTCTTGCCTCTCAACACTTGTCTATTTCTTTTAAAATTTTAATGGAAAATATCCAACATATACAAAAGTAGAGGAAATACTGTAATGTACCTCATATATGCATCTCACAACATCAACAATTATTATTCATGGCCAGTCTTGTATAATTTATAACCCCATTTACTGCCCTGCTCACTCCAGCTTATTTTGAGCAAACTTGAGACATCATATCATTTTATTCATAAAAATTTCAATATGTTTCTTTAAAGAACTCTTTTAAAAAATAGCTAGAATATCATTACCACACCATGAAAGACAAACAATAATTCCTTGTTATCATCAAATACTCATTACTTGGTATTCAAAGTCCCCTGAATGTCTCATAAATATTTAAAGTTCACCTTAATCAAGATCTAAATAAGGTCTATAGATGGTAACTAATTGGTAGGTTGTAATATTTTTTTCACTATTTGAGAAAGTTGGTATTTTTATTCTAATGTTTACCTTTATATTAATACCTTTATTGAAACTGTTGTTCTCTTCCTTAGCATCTATAGCCTGTGAGTTCCATACTAAAATCAATATTCATATTAACTAGTAATCTCATTTTTTTTCTCTTTTGGTGCCTCTTCTCCACCTTCCTCCCTCAAATTCCTCAGAGTCCCTCTTTGCACTGTCTGCCTTTCCTGGCAATGCTCTGTCATTAGGACCTTACTCACTGCCTAATTCCAGTCCTATTGAAATTTACAGCCTCTGTATCCTGCTCCTTCCTGGTCCTGTATTCTAATTTCCAAGCTAATACCCAGCTAATCTATCAAAGGCCAAAGTTATGACTCTAAAAGCAGTGTTTAAAGACAGCATCTTAAGCCAGTACCTCTCAAACTGGAGTATGGCCATTTATATAAGCTATTTGAATTCACAGGATAAATATATTCCATCTTCATGAAGTGTTAAGATTACTTTGCAATGAATAATTTTTTAAATGACATATATTTTATAGATTTACTGTATATTTATGGCTATGTTATAGAGTATCGTCTTCAATTTACATTAAATTTTAAGGTCAATCATGAAACTAAAAATGAATTTGTGCTGATAGTAGACATGGTTGCATTATTTCTGCCATTAGCTGTGCTTTTATTATTGAGAAGTTTGTCTTATTTTTATTTTTCTATCAGCTTTACTGAGATATAATTGACATACAACATTGTGTAAGTATAAAATGTACAATGTGATGATTTAATGCATGTATATATTGCAAAATGATTACCATGATAAGGTTAGTTAATACATTCACCACTTTACGTAATTACATTTTTTTTGGTGATGAGAACATTTAAGTTCTACTCTCAGAGCAGCTTTCAAGTAAATAATACAGTATTGTTAACTATAGTTACCGTTCTGTACATTAGATCCCCAGAACTCGTTTATCTTAGAACTGGAAGTTTGTATCTTATGACCCATGTATCCTCATTTCCCTCACCTTCTTGTCACTGACAATCACCAGTCTACTCTTTGTTTCTATGAAATTGGCTTTTCTTTTTTAAAGATTCCACATATAAGTGAGATCACACTGTATTTGTCTTTCTCTGCCTTACTTCATTTAAGAGAGGTTTGTCTCAAACTCAAAGGGTGACTCTGAATATGGGAATTTCTCAGTGATGCGCTAACATAGGGATCTTTTGGCACACAGGGCTTTGTGGTGACCTTCAAATCACAGGGGATATGTATTTCTTTAGTATGTTATTAAACTCAAAAGAATTGTTGGCCCACCACATCCAACACAGGTGACAACATGTATTTATGTGACAGTAAATTCAAACCTTTAAATTTCTAACAATATTTAACTGAAAAATGCAAACTCTCTAATGATATATCCCCTTGTGGCCATTTTGTGATTTTATGTACACATAAAAATTGCTTTTGTTCATTAAAAATTAATGAGATTCTGGCTAGATAGAAGGCATGTTATTCTTGGCTCTTTGACATTTAAGGACCTTAGTTTAAATTCAGGAAGTACTTCTACTTCCTTTGAAGGCTCATCATCTGTCAGCAGCCTTCTACATTCTGTTTTCTAGTCATATATGACTACATATTATTCGTTTTTCTTTCTATATACCTCTCTAATTTCTCTGTCTTGAATTCCTACACATTTTTAAGAATGTGGAAAATTTCAAGTTTGGTACCAAAAGTCACTTTCTCTGTATGGCATGCCTTAGTTTTCTCCAAAAGGAATGAATAGTCCCCACTCTGTGCTTGCTGTAGAAGTTGTTCATTCTGTTGGCATAACAGTGTAGCACAGGTGTCCTGGAGTTAGACCTGGATCTGAATCTGTGTTATTACTTACTAGCTGTTCACTATTGAACCAATTACAAAATCTTTCTAAGTCTTTGCTTCCTCATCTATGAAATGGAGACAATAATACTGCTTATTTTATAGGCTAGTTGTGGGGCTTAAATGAGATAATCTGTATAGATTGCTTATCGTAGTTCTTGACATAGTATATATTTGGTATGTGCTAGTTGTTGTTGTTATTATTACATTGGAATAAAGTTAATGATACTTTCCTTCAGTATCCTCCCCAGATTATAAATTCTTGGGGAGCAAGAACTATTTCTTTTTTTTTTTTTTAAGGCTTTTTTTTTTGTGAGGAAGATCAGCCCTGAGCTAACATCTGCCAATCCTCCTCTTTGTTTTTTTTTTGCTGAGGAAGACTGGCCCCGTGCTAACATCCATGACCATCTTCCTCCACTTATATGGGATGCCGCCACAGCATGGCTTGACAGGCGGTGTGGCGGTGCGCGCCCGGGATCCGAACAAGAGAACTCCGGCCACTGTAGCGGAGCCTGCGCACTTAACCACTTGCACCACCGGGCCGGCCCCAACAACCATTTCTTATTCGAGTGATCAAATCATTATCCAACACATAGCCCTGCACATAGTTGGATAGTAGGTATTCAGTAGATTTTTGCCAAATAAATTATTTAACAAACAACTCTATTACCAGTTATTACTGTTCTATTCAACTCAGTTCATCATATTATTAAAATAATTTTCTTACAACCATTGGTAATATCATAGAATATTATTTGGGTTTAATATATATATTTTATTCATGAATACCATTCAGATATTTTAGGATTGCTATGAAACTGGAAAATACAGTCATGTACTGCATAAGGATGTTTTGGTCAACAAAGGACCATGTATACGATGGTGGTTCCATAAGGTTAGTACCATATAGCCTAGGTATGTAGTAGGCTACACCATCTAGGTTTGTGTAAGTGCACTCTATGATTTTCACACAATGACGGAATCACCTAACGATGCATTTCTCAGAACATATCCCCCATCGTTAAGTGACGCATGACTGTAATTACATGGATTTGATTTTTTAAATGCTTAAAAAGACTTTTAAACAAGAAAAAGAAAATACTCACAGGTGATTATAATTTCAACTAGGAAATGAACAGTGAGATCCAGTTTGCTCAGTGGTTAGCAGAGAGAATTAGAGGTTTATACAACCATTAAAATGGCTGGGGGAGGAAAAGTCTTTTTTAAAAAGTGAGTCATGGGAAAAACACAGACCGTTAGCCTAGCTTCTGCAGCACCAAGGTGAGACATTCCTAGGAAGCCAAGGAAAGCTGCCACCAATGCTTTGTGCGATGTTCCCTTTGGAGAGTAGTGGCTTCTCCTTCTCCTCTGCTTTCTAAATATTATACATGTACCTCTTCCTGACTAATTCTGAGGGCCAAGGAATTCTGGGAAATGAAGTTCCAGCTTTCTCTTCCAAAATGCAGAAGCTAATGCATTGCTAACTTGCACCAGATAATTCGCATTCAACACATTTCTAAAATAATAAAAAATAAAAGTTGCAGTAGAAAGTTAAGTATTTGAGAATAATAAATTGTCCTGTGGAAGGTTATAATTCATTGCCAAGTGGGTTCAATCTGGTTTTCCATGAACTAGCCTCTTCTTTCCACTTCTATTTTAGGTGTCCCTATTGCCTCCAGGGTCCTAGGGCATGCTCATTGCTCAGAGAGTATCTGACTGATACATTTGTCACATTGTGACTTAAAATGCTGCACATTCCTGGCAATTTTCCATATTTGCATGTCAAAAAAGAAGTAGCTATCTTATCCCAAATGTGTAGTATTTTGAGAGCAGAGGATAACTAAATATCACCAATTACTGTCAATATTTTCTACTGTTTCTGGAATTTATCTCCTCATTGTCACCAACACCACACCCGTAGTCCAAACAATCATCAGCCTGATGTGTACATGCATCTACTCTGCATGTACGCGTCTGCTAGAGTGAATTTTTCCATACGAAAACTTATCCCCTCACTTTTATGCTTAAAATAATCTTTTCATATATTTCCATTTTAAAAAATAAAATGAAATTAGTGTTTTTAGATAATAAAATTAACACAAGCTATTAAAAATACACAAAATTATAAAGAAAATAAACATTCTATTACAAAAGTGTCCATTGCTAAAACTATAGTGTATATATTTTTAGCCATTTTTCTATATAAACACTAACATATGCTCATATTTACCAATTAGGTAATAGTTAACATACTCCTTGGGAAATTCAACTTAGTGTTTTTTTTTTTTTTGGTGAGGAAGATTGGCCCTGAACTAACATCTGTTGCCAATCGTCCTCTTTTTGCTTGAGGAAGATTGTCACTGAGCTATTATCTGTGCCAGTCTTCCTCTATTTTATACATGGGATGCCACCACAGCATGGCCCTGTGAGTGGTGCATAAGTCCGCACCCGGGATTCAAACCCATCAACCCCAGGCCACTGAAGTGGAGCATGCGAACTTAACCACTATGCCACTATGCCGGCCCCTCAACCTATTTTTTTAAACTTAGCAATTCATTATGAACATTTTCTATGTCAGTACTGATAGGATTAATATCACAATGTTTGATGGTTATGTACTTCATACTGTCAGATCATTGGGTCATCTATATTTCTGTCACTTGAAACAATACTTTGAGTAGTGTGTGTAAATGTACAGAGTGATGAATGTACATGGTGTTGAGGAATTGTTGGTAACATGTATGTAACATTGTATGTTTTATGGAATGTAGGATTCAGATATTGATACAACGAGAAAAATAAGTTGCAACTGAATAGTGAAAAGTCTATTTGTTGTAAAATTGAAGAATATCAAAAAGATTGAGTCTGATTTATGTTAATCCTGGGTGTAATTTTTCCCTAATAATGTAAGTATACAATTTGTTTCATGAAATTTACTCTTGTTTTAAGTTAAGTTTGTTATAATTTGACTCATGTAAACTGTTTATGGAGGTGCAATCCGCATCAAGTAAAATTAACCATTTTAAAGTGTACAATTCATTGGCATTTAGCACATCGACAATGATATACAACCATCACTTACCTCAAATTCTAAAATATTTTCATCACTTCAAATGTATTAAGCAGTTGATTCCCTTATCCCCTGATCCCTAGCCCCTGGAAACTATTGATTTGCTTTCTGTCTCTGTGGATTTACCTATTCTGGATATTTCACATAAATGGAATCATATAGTATGTGACCTTTAGTGTCTGGCTTGTTTCACTTAGCATAATGTTTCCAAGGTTCATTCAAGTTGTAGTATATATCAGTACTTGGTTCCTTTTTATGGGTGAATAGTATTTCACAATAATAGTGAATAGAATTGTATGTATATACCACATTTTGTTTATCCATTCACCTGTTGATTAGAATTGCTGGATCATTTCCCAATTCTATGTTTAAGTTTTTAAGGGGCTGCCAAGCTGTTTTGCACGGTGGCTGAAACATTTTACATTCACACCAGCAACGTACAAGGGTTCAAATTTCTCCATAGCCTTGGATTATCCCCCCAACACTTTTTTGAGTTATAGCCATCCTAGTGGTGCAAAGTGTACCTCATTGTGGTTTTTATTTTTATTTTCCTAATGATTAATGATGTTGAGCATCTTTGCAAGTGCTTAGTAGCCATTTATACATCTTCTTTAGAGAAATGTCTATTGGAGTACTTTGCTTATTTTTTAATTGAGTTGTTTGTGTTTTGCAGTTGAGTTCTAAGAGTTCTTTCTATATTCTGTGTATTAGACCCTTATCAAATATACACATTGCTAATATTCTCTCCCTTACTGTAGGGTGTCTTTCACTTTCTTGATAATGGATGCACAAAAATTTTAAATTTTGATAAAGTCCAATATATCTAATTTTTCTATTGTTGCTTTTGCTTTTTGGTGTCATATGAAGACTCCATGACCAGTCCAGGGTCATTAAAATTTATGTTATGCTTTCTTCTTCTTCTTTTTTTTTTTTGCTAGGAAGATCGGCCCTGAGCTAACATCTGCCAATCCTCCTCATTTTGCTGAGGAAGACTAGCCCTGGGCTAACATCCGTGCCCATCTTCCTCCACTTTATGTGGGACGCTGCCACAGCACGGCCTGACAAGCGATGAGTCGGTGCGCACCGGGGATCTGAACCGGCGAATCCCGGGCCGCTGCAGCGGAACATGCACACTCAACCGCTTGCACCACCGGGTCGGCCCCTATGCTTTCTTCTAAGAGTTAAATAGCTTTAACTCTTGCATTTGGGTCATTGATCCATTTTTAGTTAGTTTTTATATGTGGTGTGAAGTAGGGTACAAGTTCATTCTTCTGTGTGTGGATAATCAGTTGTGCCAGCACAGTTTTTTGAAGAGATTATTCTTTTCTCATTGAATGATCTTAGCACCCTTGTCTAAAATCCTTTGGTCATCCCTGGGTTTTGGGTTTATTTCTGGACTCACAATTTTATTCCATTGGTCTGTATGCCCAGCTTTATGCCAGTAACACACTGTTTGATCATTGTTGCTTTGTGGTAAGTTTTTAAATCAGGAAGTGTGAATCCTCCATCTTGGTTCTTCTTTTCCAAAATTATTTTGGCTCTTTGGTGCCTTTTGCAATTCCATAGGAATGTGAGGATTGGCTTTTTCTTTCTGCAAAAAGGCCATTGAAATTTTAATTGAATCTGTAGATTACTTAAGGTGATAATGTAATCTTAACAACATTAAGTCTTCCAAAACACAGACACCATATGTTTTTACATTATCTAGGTTTCTTTAATTTATTTCAGCAATGCTTTGGAGTTTTCAGTGGACAAGTTGTTCACTTCCTCGGTTAAACTTATTCCTGATACTTTATTCTTTTGGATGTTATTGTACATGCAATTGTTTTCTTAATTCCTGTTTCAGATTGTTCATTGCTAGTGTATAGAAATGCAACTGATTTTTGCATGTTGATCTGTGTGCTGTAACTTTGCTTAACTTATTTATTAGCTCTAATAGTTTCTTTGTGGATTAAAGGATTTTCTAGATATATGCTGAAGACATCTGCAAATGGGGATGCTTTTACTTTTTCCTTTTTAATTTTGATGGCTTTTTTGTTTTCTTGCCTGATGATTCTGGTGAAAGCAAGCATCCTTGGCTTGTTCCTGATCCTAGGGGGACATTTTTCAGGTTTTCACCATTGAATATGAGTTTGGCTGTGGATTTTTCATAAACGTTCTTTACCAGGCTGAGGAAGTTCTCTTCTATTCCTAGTTTGTTAAGTGTATTTAAGATTGCTGGATTTTGCCAATTTTTTTTCTGTTTCTATTGAGACGATTATACTTTTTTTCTCTCAATTCTATTAATGTAGTGTATTACATTGATTGTTTTTCACATGGTGAACCACTCTAGCACTCATGGGATAAATCCTACTTGGTCATTGCAGTGAATTGAATATTCGTGTCCCCTCTCCCCCACTCACCTGTTGAAATCCTAATCTCAACGTGTTGGTATTTGGAGGTGGGTCTTTGGGAGGTAATTAGATCATGAGGGTGGAGCCCTCGGGAACGGGATTAGTGACCTTAGAAAAGGACACTGGAGTTTGTTTTCTCTCTTTTTCTACTCTCTGCTATGTGTGGATACAACAAAAGATGGCCATCTGCAAATCGGGAAGCAGGCTTTCACCAAGAACCCAACCTGGATGGCACCCTGATCTCAGACTTCCAACCTCCAGAACTGTTTATGGTATTTTGTTATGGCAGCCCAAGCTGACTAAGATAGTCATGGTGGTAATGCTTTTAATATGCTGCTGGATTTGCTTTGCTAGTATTTTATTGAGGATTTTTGTATCTATATTCATAAGGGATATTAGTATGTAGTTTTCTTGTCTGACAGGTATTAGGATAATGCTGTCTTCATAGAATGGCTTAGGAAGTGTTCTCTCTTCTACTTTTTGGAAGACTTTGAGAAGAACTAGTATGAATTCTTCATTAAATGATAAGCAGAATTCATCAGGGAAGACATTTATTCTTGGGCTTTTCTTGGTGGGAGGCTTTTGATTACTGATTCGATCTCTTTCTTGGTTATAAGTCTATTCAGATTGTCCATTTTTTCTTGAGTCTGTTTATATAGTTTGTGTGTTTCTAGGAATTTGTCCAACTCGTCTATGTTATGCAAAGTGTTAGTTTACAATTATTTATAGTATTTTCTTAAAATCCTCTTTATTTCTATTTCTGCCAGATTGGTTGTAATGCCCCTACTTTCATTTCTGATATTATTAAGTTTAGTCTTCTTTTTTCCTAGTCAATATAGCTAAAGGCTTGTCAATTTTATTGATATTTTAAAAAACAAATTTTGTTTTTCTCTATTTTTTTTCTATTCTCTGTTTCATTGATCTCTGATCTAATTTTTACTATTTCCTTCTTTTTGCTGGATTTGGTTTCAGTTTGTTGTTTTTCTAGTTCCTTAAGGTTTAAAGATAATTCTCATCAATATGAGACTGTCCTTTTCTTTTTAATGTAGATGTTTACAGCTATAAATTTCCCTATAAGCTCTGTTTTTGCTGTGTCACATAAGTTTTGTTATGTTGTGTTCATTTACATTCATCTGAGAATATTTTCTAATTTCTTTTTGTGATTTCTTCTTTGACTTATTGGTTGTTTAACAGAGTGTTGTTAAATTTCCATGTATTTGTAAATTTTCCAGTTTTCCTTCTGTTACCAATTTCTATTTTCATTCAGTTGTGGCTGGAGAAGATACTTTGGATGATTTCAATCTTTTTACATTTGCCGAGTCTTGTTTTGTGACCTAACATATGGTGTAACCTGGAGAATGTTCTATGTGTCCCATTATTTTTAGGAAAAGAAGAAACATTCTAAAATGACCTACAAAAACCAAGTAACTTGGCCCCTAACTGTTCCTCTAGCCTTTCTTTGTACCTGGCTCCCCTGATCCCATTGTTCTGCCATACTGCTTTCTTTCAGAGCTTTAGATTTGCCTAGTTTCTTCTCACCATAAGGCTTTGTACAGGCCGCTTCTTCTTCCTGGTGTGCTGGCTTCTTTCTCCTAGCTAAAATCCACATTATAGCCTATTATAGAACCATGTTCTTCTCTTTAATAGAGCATTTCACAGGTGAAACTTTACATTTATTTCTATGAATATTTTATCACTACCTATCTCTTCCACTAGACTCTAATCTTTATGATAGCAGGAACCAAGTTTATTTTGCTCATTATTTTGTCTCCAGAAGCTAGTACAGTGCTTGGCACATAATAAGTTCTCAATAGATATTTGTGGAGTAAATGAGTAAGTAAATGTTACGGTTGTGATGCTTCAATCCTTAAATTACACCAACTACCCCAATTTTATTTAAATCTGGTCACTAAACCAGAACAGTCTACAATAAAAGAGGAAGTCTAAATGAGAAAATTGGCAGCTATTATTCAACTCATTCTTAGAATTAATATAAAACATTATTTGCTCCACTGGAGAGGAATGATTTCTTAACAGTATTATTCACTGAGTTATTTGATATGTTACATTTATTCTTATGGGAAATTTAAATGCCTATAATGTGCTAAGCATTAGACAAAGCATATGAAAGACAATTTGATAGTACATTAAATATGCAGTTTTCCTCTCCTAATCTTACTTCTCCTATGAAAGCATTTATGAACTATTATCAGAACTAATATAAAGGAGACTTTTTGGACTACTTTGAAACTGAAAAATTCATGAATTTTATCTTAGTCTCCAAGAATAAAAAGATATTAGAATTAGGAAGCACTTTACAGACAATCTAATACTCCCTCCTTAATTTACAAATGAGAAAGTTGAGGCTTAGACTGATTAAGTGATTAGTTGAAGTCATGGAGCTGGGACATTAATCTCAAACTTCTAAAACACATAAGAGGCCTTGTTCAATTATAACATGTTGCTACCATAGTATCTCCCAGTTAATTCAATGCATACTTATAAGAAGCTTATTTTCATTATGTTAAAAATAATTCTGGTGCTTCTGGTTTAAGCCATGATGCAGTAATGGATATCAGACTTATCTTCCCACTACAAACAACTATTAAACAACTGTGTTTAGGCATTGGACAAAAGACAGCAGAAGGCTGTGGTCCTTGGAAGAAAGGAATTTCATGAGATAAGCTTCACATATCCCCTAGTTTTCTTGCTGGGGGAACTTTCTAAGCCATGCCATAGGGAATTGCAGCCCAGAGTCCAGTGGTGATGCTGGGTGGAGAAAATACAGAATAAAGTTCAGGGCCTCTGAGGTAGCTGGAATATGAAGAACAGGGTATAAAGGAAGAAGGTGTACAGAGGAGGAATCCTGAATAGGAGGAGTTCGCTTGAGTCTTTGGCCAAATGCTAAGTTCTACACACATACGATGAGACTCCCCAGGAGCTGGCAAAGAATAGCTACTAGAAGCTGGAGGGGTCACGCAATGCTGAGAGACACTGGAGGTCTGACAAGACACAGTGAACACTACAGGCATCCAGAGGTGACCCCAGTGAGGCCAGAGCACAGGGCCGCTCTCTTCCCAGACAAAGGGATGCTGTTCACCTATCTAACAAAGCAAAAATAAGCATTCATAGAACAAAACTTATTGGTTAGTAAATGAATAAAACAAAGCTCAATATTCTTCTAAAGAAGTTAATATAAATCAAACTCTCTGTAACATAACATCTACAAGTTTCAGAGAGCCGTAAAAAATGACTATACCAACAGATGTTGGACTTATAAGAGCTTTAATACAGTTATTATAAATATATTCAAGGATTTAAGGGAAAAGGGGACACAAAGAATGACAAGTGGGACTCCACATAGAAGTTAATACTTTAGAAAAAGAACCAAATGAAAATTCTGCATCTGCAAAACACAATACCTGAACTGAAAATTTTATCTGATAGGCTTAACAGCAGAAGAACAGAAGAAAGATTAGTGGGCTTTGAGATAGGATAATGGAAACTGAAACATAGAGAGAAAAATGTCTGAAGAAGTTAACATGGCCTCAATGGCATGTGGTCTAACATACATGCAATTGGAGAGCCAGGAAGACAGGAGAGAGAAATTGGGGCAGAAAATTATTTGAAGAAATATTGACTGAAAAACTTCATATTTAATGAAAAATATCAACCTACACATTTAAAAAGCAAGATAAACACAAAGCAAACGACATCCTTTCAGATTGATGTAAACCAAAGATAAAGAGAAAATTGTAACAGCAGTCGGAGAAAAAAAGGACACCTTGATATAGGGGAACAATGATAAAAATAACTGCTGAACTTCCGTCAGAAGCGAAGCAATCCAGAAGAAAGTAGACTGATATCTTTAAAATGCTAAGACAGAAAAGGAATTATTAGCCCAGAATTCTATATCTAGCAAAAATAATTTCCAAAAACAAAGGCAAAGTAAATTCAGATAAACAAAAGCTGAGATCATTTGTCTCTGGAACACCTGCACTACGGGAAATCTACAGAGACGCTCGTGAGTAAGAAGATGCCCTGGTGCTGAGGCTTGTAATCCAGGATCCCTAGCTCCCAGTTCTGTGATTTCACTAGTACATCGCTGGTCCTGAGACCTTAGTGCCCAAGGCCCTGCTGTGTGATAGTCAACCATAAGGTATTTGTTAGCTAAATTATCCATCCTAGACACAGCAGTGAGGAGCCCTAACTTATATCTGACAAATGAATATTTAATGTTAACTCGGTTAAGTGCAAGTGCCATTTTAAGGGGCCTTGAAGCAGAGATATTAAATGTGGATCACAGAGGAAGATACTTGTGAGTCTCTGGCTTCTCCAGTCACGCTGGTAGGTGACTTTTCATCTACTGCTAGAGCAATCCTGACCCTGCAAGTGTAACGTGGGGGTCTTCACAGCTGAGGCTGACACACTTGCATCCCTACTCTTCTAGTCAGGCGCAGAGTAGCTCTAGAAGCGATGGGTGCACCATGAAGACCCAAGAACCCTCATGTCCACATGTGATGGGCCCCGACTATGTACCCCTTCACCATAAGGGTTCAAGGGTTTAGGCCCCAGAAATATTTTGTGGGAAGTATAGGAGGCGCCTCTTGGGGTAGCCCTGATCCCCAAGATGCATCATGAAAATTCCATCTGGAGGAAAATGCATCTTGTTTGCCTGAAAACTATAAACTAAATGAGCCTTAAACTATAAGGCTGTCCTACAGAGAAATAATAGTGGCAGCACTCATATAGAAATAGAAAATATTGCTACATGAAATGAAATATCAAGAAGACAAAATAATTCTACCGGAATGATATAGGAGAAAACATCAGACTAGGAGTCTAATGAGCTTGAATCTTTTTTGGTTGACTTTTGACAAGTCACTTTATCTCTTTGATCCTTACTTTCTTCGTTCACAAAGCAAGACACTGGTCTAGCTTGACTTGTGAATTAATAATTAAAACTCAGTTCTATTTGACAACAGACAAAAGAGTCTCGTTAAGTGACTCTGGGATACCTGGTATGTTAGGAAAGTTTTAGTCTGTTTACTCATAAGTTGGATGTAACACCTTAAAAGTAATAAAATAAATTTCAAATTATGTTCCTGTCTAGAGAGCTTTTAGATTTTTTTCCCCTAACATCAAGTAGAGATAAAGAATGTAGTTTTTTCCTCTCCCTAAAAAATCTTCAGAAGTAGGGAAAGTGAGGAGGGTATTTTGCAAACCTTAAAACTCTGACTTATGTTTTGGCACTACAGGCATTTCTCCAGCCTGGTATGAAAAATGAAGCCTCAGGGCACATTCCAGTATGTCTGACCATGTCGCAGAAACCTCTTTGTACCTGTGCTCAGAAGCTGCATTTGTAGAAACCTTAGGTTTGTCCTATCCTGTGAGGAAGAACCACAATTAAACTATTGAGTCTGGGCAGACTTCCCCAGCTTTGCACAGCTACAATGCAACTTCAAGCCTGTTGCTTCCTTGCTCTGGAGCTTCTCGGACACTGTGGCCATAGGTGCCCTTAGGCTTTTATGCATGTGTGACTACGGGGTCACCACTGACTAATAGGGGCTGGCCCCAATGGATAATATTTTCCCTTTCTTATGCTGGGGAAGGCAACTTGAGACATATTTCATACAGTCCTCCAAGATGGAGCAACCCATAGCACAAGCCAACTCCATTATACATCCTTGTATTACCTTACTCCTTCCCATATTTTAATCCCACTGTTCCTTATTTCTGCTCCCTGAGAATCACTTACTCAAATAATTTGCAACTACAAAAGCCTTCCTCTTGGGATCTGCTTTTGTGGGAAACCAGAGCTAAGACAAAACTTAATGTTAGCAAAAATCTAAAGTATGTCATTGACACAGGCATATTTATTAAAGTATTCCAGCTGTACATCTAAAATTTTGGTTTTACTTTGATAATGACAGCAAACAAACAAACAAATAAACCCATATTCAACTGATACAATGGAATTTCATGGTGGTCCTGCAGGGTAGAGAGGAGGGGGACCCTGCCCACTGTTGATTGAAAAGGACTTAAAGAGGTATGGAAGTGGATGAGAGGGTTAAAGGGGCTCACCTCAAAATGGAAAATAAAAACAGCTCATGAGAAGCAGAGACAAGGTTTGGGCAGAGCTTAGAGAGAGTTAATCCACATCTCCTTTTACAACTGTCTTCGCTGGGGTGAGTAACGTAACTGATGAGTGGAAGACCGGAAAATGTTTCCAGAAAAAATATTTTCATATTGCAGAAAAGAATCCTCTTTTCGCCTTCAGTTCATTTGTATTATCTTTATTCCCATATTCATGTACTTGCTAATTTTTTAGTCTCTTTTATTATCTTGAATGGATAAAAATATCTCCTATTCAAATTCCTTTGCCTGATTTTCCATCATTTATTTAATATAATTAAGTGATGGTCACTGTCTTAGTCACAAACTTAAAAAGAAAATAGAAATTTGTTCTTTTTAAGCTCTTTTTATGCCTCCTTTTAGAACATGAAGCTTGAGTGTCTTTACAAGTAAGAAGCAAAGAAATTTCACTATGGAAAATAAAGGCTAAATGCCATTCATACTAAAACCAGAATCAACAAATATTTCTAGTTTGTCATTTTCTCTTAGATGTTTTTAAGTAAAAGTATAAAATATTGTAGTTACAAGATTAAAAAAAATAGTGATACAAATGCTGTTAAATTATATTAATTTTGAAAATAGAAGGTAAATTCTCTATTTTATATATATATATATATTAAAAACAATGGCCTTTTAAAATAAAATAGATCAAACCAAAATATTCTGTATTCTTTTCCAAAATAATTTTCCCCATTAGAAATTATAATTTTCTGAAATTGTCCAAGCTATATTTTATCTATTATGGGACATTGGAATCCCTTTTCAGTAAATTTAGTCATTTAAAAAAATTTCCATTTTGGTGGAGATTTTGAGGTCTTAGATGAAAACTATTCAGTTATCTCAGCAAAGAATTTATACAAAAATTATACTTGTGTGTGTGTGTAATACAGGGGTGGGAAAATGTGGTCCATAAGCCAAATCTAGCCTGCTGCCAGTTTTTATATGACCCAAAAACTAAGAATAACTTTTACGGAAATACATTTGCAATCAACGTGATAATAGGGAATGCTAACTTTGAACTCCAATTAAATTAACTATAATCTCTCCTCCCCCGCACCGAAAAATCATTCTCTTTATTAGTAGGTGTATTTTGCAAAAAACTACTTAATTATATTTATTATATATATATATGGAAATTTATTTTCTCTCTTGTTACATAATAATCCCTATATACATCCTTGATTTGCCTTTTGGCTTTCAAAATCTAAAATATTTACTTCAGCCCTTTATTGAAAAGTTTGCCAATCCCTAGTGTAATATATCTTTTAAGATGAAGCATTTTCTGTATATTTTTGTGTATTTGTTCACTGTATTCTTTGCAGTGTTTGCAGTTAATATGCTTTGCACAATCAAAATATATTGAGTAGAAACAATATTTCCTCAGCTTTGGATGTTACCTCCAACCAAGATCTGGCCCATGCAGCATCAAAATGCCCAGATTCCTCACTTACAATTCCAGGGAAACAAGCAATTTGGTACCATACCAATAAAACTTTCGAAGAAGTCCTTGAATTCTGTATTGGGTTTACTGAAATGAGTGTACGTACTTTTGTCTCTTTATAGATGCAACCTACTATTTTTGAGGGTCCAAACAGTTCTTATGTACCAGGGGTTGACATTTTTAACTTACATATGAAAGTAGAATTGATAATTTCATCTATGAAAGTAAAAATAATTTCAACAACGACATATCTTGCAAAATTCAGTGGTGGTTTTTGAGGATCACTTAACAATTAATATTGATCTCTTTATCTTTCTTGAATGCCATTTGTTCCTTGGATTCCATGACAACTTGTCTCCTGTTTTCCTCCTTCCTCTATGGCAATACATTCTCAGCCTTCTTTCTTGGATTATCTGTCTTTACCAAATTTTCAAATGTTGGAGTTACTCCAGGCTCAGTCATTGGAACCCTGTCTCACTCCACGTTCTCTTTAGTTTATCTCAGTAACTCCCAAGGACTTAACCACTATTTGATGACTATCTCCTCATTAGAGTTTCTCCCTCAGATCCAGGCTACTTAGAAGCTTTCCTGAAGCTCCAACTACTTAGTAAATGCCACCATCAGGAAGACACACAGGTCCTTCAACCTCACATGTCCATACTTAACTCCTGATTTTTCACCTCTCAAACCTACTTCTTCTTCTTAGTTCATTTCTCAATGACAAGTCCCATTATCACCCAGTTGTGCAAACTACAGACTTGGGAATCACCCCCATAGCCAGTCAAGGCTCATAGCGTACAGCTCCACTTCCTATCAACTGCTCTCAGTTTCACGTTATTTTCATCCAAGTCTACTGTGACTGTATTAGCCTCCTACCCGAGGCTCAAATCTTAAGCTTATTTAATCCTTTCCTCTACCAGCAGTTGAGCAATTTTTAAAAATAATATAAAACAAATCTTATCATGTCATTTCACTGATGGCTTTCCATTACTCTGAGGTATGGTCGCCAACTGTCCTGGTCTGCCCAAGAGTGAGGGGATTCCCAACACGTGGACCTTTCAGTTTCAAAGCCAAGAACGTCTTGGGAAAATTGTCCCTGTTTGCTTGGGACAGAGGGGTTTCCTGGGGTGCAGTAATCTTGATGCTGAAAATGGGAAAATCTGAGGCAAACTAGGGCAAGCTGGTCACTCTAGTTTTAAGACAAATTGGTTAAATTCCCTGCTCTCTGCTCCTCTTTCCTCCGTTCTCCGAGTTCTGGCTGCAAAGGTATTCTTTCTGTGCTGTGAACATGTCATTCTGCTTTCTACCACCGAGCTTTTATACATGCTCTTTCTGTTGTTCTTCCTCTTCAGTTAAATTGATTATCTCTTCCCAACCATCAGATGTTAGCTAAATATCATTTCCTCAGAGAAATTTCCCTGATTCCGCAGACCAGAGCAGGTCTGCCTATGATATTCTTTCTTATTATTCTGCCTTTCTTTTTAGCACTTATCAAAATAGTAATTATGTTATTTAATGTCTTTCTCTCTTGCTGGGATGCAAACGCCATGAAGGCAGGGACTAAGTGTGATTCTTCAACACGCTCTCCAGTGCTTAGCACGGTGCCTGACAAAGAGTAAGTGCGCAGTGAATATTCATTGAACAGATGACTTTAATGTCTTCTTTTATCATGCTATGATGATAATGTCCATCTCCACGGTCAAACTATTTCCACAGCAAAATATTCAGGTGGCCTTATTTTCTGTAACTTATATGTTTAATCAAGTCATTTTGCAAGTTCCCTTCCCCAAAGGAATAATTGTTCCCTTCCCTTCGTTTGCATTAAAATCATCTTTCAACATATCAAACTGACTGGATGATACAGTCCTCCTTCCCAAGAGTTACATCCAGGGGAAACTCTGGACACAAAAATGTCTGTATCCATATGAGTTGGTGCCATCAGGCAGCCTCCATTTTTATCCCTCGTGCATTTTGAAGCAAGATCTTGCATTTCAAGAAGTCTGAAAAATAGATCCAACTCCATAACATATCACTAAATGAATATTTTACTACAGATACCATAGGGACATGAGGAAGAGGAGTCATACTGCAAACCATATAGCAGGAACTCAACGAATTATTCCAAGAGATGGCTCTGTTCTTTTCCTTTAGGTGTCCCTTTCTTGATGACATTTCTCTCACCCCTCCCACCCCTCACTCTGGCCCCTGGAATGTTGCTTTGTTGTTCCGGGACAATTCAGTCCCTTCCCATAGTCTGCATAACTCCCACAACAAAGCACAAACCCACCTAGGGCCAAGAAGTCAGTCTTCTGTTCCTCAAGCACACCCTTGGAAGGTCTCATTTCACTTCCTTCCCATATCACTCCTTTTTGGGAACCTAACTTTTCCTACAGATACTGTGTAAGCCCACAGGAGTCTTAAGGCAATAATTATATAATTAGAAAAGACAACAAATATTATTAAGGAAATATAGGTAGAAAATTTGGGTTATTATTTTCATCAGGATTGAAAAAGAAATCCAAGGGAAATTATGCTAGAGTTTGGTCAATAAGATGTCAGTGGCAATTTCTCTGCTGGGAATGCTTTTCCTTTCATAAGCACAAAGTACTTTACCACATGCTGCTCAACTGAACCTTGGCGTATCCCTGTGCAATGAGGCAGACGCAGAGAGGCGGTTCTGCGGGATGAATCTAGACTCTCTGTCGTCCTCTCTATCTGCAGTTGTGCTTCAGAGGCCTCGGCTGGAGAGAATTGGCTGCAGGTCCTCAGGGCCCAGCTGAGGTAACGGGACAAAGAGAGGTAGAGGAGCCACTGAAGATGTAAGGAACTGCAGAATTATGGACAGAGCACAACTCAATTACAGGATCTTTCAGGAAAGCCTTCTACGTAGGGAAACACACTGTTAAGTGGTCGGCTGACATCCACAACACCACAGCTCTCACTCCAGTGGTTATCTTTGCTGCTTTCTGTGATTGACTACAAATAGCTGGTCTTAAAAGAATCCTAGAACCCGACAATGTCGGAGCTAGAAGGGAACTTAGAAATCATCTGGTCCCTCCCCTTCACTCTTCAAATGATCAAACTCAGGCATAGAGGGGTTTATGTGACTTGTTGAAGGTCACTCGGTTATTTGCAGATAAAAAATGAACAGTTTCTTTAGTTTCTAGTTAATTGAGATCCAATCTTGAATGTTACTCAGTTAGGAATTTCCCCTAACGTATATGGATTTGTCGTTTGGAAAAGCAACAGAATCAATGGTGTTCATTTTTTAAGATAAAAAGCAGGGCTAAATGAATTTAAAATGAAGAGTTGATTAAAAATACACTTAGTGGAAATGCTTGTGTTCATCATTCTGCTGTTAATGGCTTGGAAACTTAAAGTGATTTTTAATCATTTATTTCTTTCCCAAAGGTTTTTATGTCTATCTTTAAATAAACAGCAAGATTTAATCAGTGGAGTTAGATGGGCAATTTCTCTCTTGAGAACTACCACAGCATTAGAGCTCGTTGGGTTTCATAGTCACAAAATGCAGCATGTTTCAATTGTCCTCATATTCCTAGATATTCCTCCAGGTAATTGTTGATATCCATACATGTGATCATAATTCAGCTTTTTAAAGTCAAATTAGAAATATGTTGACATCCCTTTAAAATTGTAAGGGAGCACATTGATCCCATGAGATCTTTCATTATAGACGTCTGATCTTTTACACAGCTGCTCTGCTAAAATCATTCCATACAGGGGCAGCCATGTAGGAGCATGCTAGGAGCTGAGCAATAAATCAAATTCATTCAGCACAGGAATACAGTTTATAGTACACAGTCATTTTTATACAGCAACATTTTTCTTTCTTCAAGGATCTCAAGGGCCTTTAACAACTCTGATTCTTACTGTTGTTCGACTTAATTTTCTGCTGGACACAGAGCAAGCCCACAATACACATGGACCTACAATTTAGCGTGCTTTAGAGTTTATGTAGATTCTCTTATTTGATCTTCACAATAGCCCTGCGGTGAAACACAAACCGTGTTGTCAACACCATGTTATAAACAAAGATGTGGATGCAGAAAGGTTAGGGGTCAATGCCGAGATTTAGGGCTTGCATGCATACAAGGATCCTCATCTCTCTGCTCTCTCATCGTGACACCACTCCAAAAGGGAAGTGGTAGGAGTCTTACTTTGTATTAATTAGGTAGGAGATTAGCAAGTAAATTTCTTTGGTTATTGGCAGAAATGGAGAAAAACAGTCTATACTGGTTCATACTTTCTTTTTTTCTCAGAGACAAGAGAGTCTGCAGACAGTAGTCTCAGCAGTGGCACTGTGCAGTGTGTCTCCTGGCTATTCTAGTCTACGGGACTTGAAGTGTCTGTCCCAGCTTGGCGCAGGAGCTTGGGGGTCAGGACTCTAGGTTCTCCAGTGTGATGTCAGGAAATTAAGACTGATTTTCTAAACAAGCAATTGGACTTCACATCTCTAAAGATTTCTTCAGCTTCAACATCTTATGACCTCTGATACTTTTCTTCCCTTTGACCCACGGCCTCAGACATCAGAGGGTCACCTGCTTGTCTCCAGGAATAAGAATAAGATCTTTTGGCTTCAAGCACTGTGCGATTTCAAAATCCTACAATTAGTGTACGGAGTATAGTTTTATAATTGAGTTTGAATCTGGGTTTGAAGCAAGCTTTGCCACTTACTAGCTATATGAATAGAGGCAAATTACTTACCTTTTCTAAGCTTTTGTTTTTTCGTGCTTAAAATGCCAAATAAGATTGTTGAGAGAAGTCAATGACAAATGTGAAAAACGGTGTGCACATACAGAAAATTTATAAATGGTAGCCATGGTTGCAATTAATGTAAATGCTAATATTGCTATTCCTGGCTTAACATTCAGCAGAAGAGGGAGCACATGGCTAAAATTCCCTGAAACCTTGCTGGACATTAAACATAAAGACAATGGAAAGTACAAAGTGCATACTTCCTAACAGAGATGGACAGAAATCAACTCATAAACAGCCTTCTCCCTCAGTCCTGGTCAGTGCTGTCATAAAAGTGAAATCAATTACAGATGGAGAAAAGGTGAGCTGGGCTGGGTACTGTTTGGCCGTGGCCATCGACTGCTGATAACCTGGAGGAAGCCAGGTCATACTGGGAGGAGCACTGAGTCTTAGCACACTCATTTCCTGGGTATATAACTTAACCTTTCTAATGTCTAAGATGGGGATAGGATAGGATTGTACAGCTTAAATGGCGGGAGAGAGAGAGAGAAAGAGAGAGAGAGAGCCTAAAGCCCAATATACTGTCTGGCACAGCTTGCCCCTCCAGATCAAATCCGCATCCTTTTCCATTGTGCTCTGTGAAGGCTTACCTCTTCGGATTGCATCAGCCTGGTGCAAACAAAAGTGAGTGACCAGAGAGCACATATATCAGGCAGTCACTGGGGAAGACTCAGGGAGATGGCATTAGTAGGACTGGTGTGAGTGCCTCATTTCCCATTCAGAGCAATATAGAGAGGTCTAGCAGGATTGGATGCTGTTATGAAAGCCTTGGGCTGTGGCATTTTATGCTGCACGATTTAGGGAAGCACAGATCTCTCCAGGTCATTAGGGGCTACACAATTGCAGTGCAATGTAGCAAACGCTTTGACTTGAGCCTTTTCCTTTCAGCTGAGTGTTTGAGTGTGTGCAGGGAGCGCCAGCTTTGGGGTCCCAAGCTTTGAGGTTGTCCAGGATTCATGGCCTTAAGAACTGAGCTGTAGCCAGTTTCCATGGAGCTTTGAAGGAGATCAGCTCTTTTACTTGGAGATCAGCCACAGGGGATCAATCTTGGACAAGTTAACATTTACCTCTTACTTGTCAACTTTTGATTGTGTTTGGACAATGAGAGGCACCAGCAAGAGACTGCAGAGTGGACAGGCAGAACGAAGAGGGCATTTCTCCTCACCTCCCTCATCCTGACTCCAGCCAGGCTATGGCCCACATTCCTCCGCATAGCCCTATCCTACAGCAACGGCCTGTCCCCATCCAGCTCCTCTCTCACCCCTGATGGTGGGTTTCACATCCTCTTCTTAGGCCTGACTTAGCCCATGCTTTTGTGAGCAGTCCCGTCCTTGGCCGTTCTTCAGTCAGCCCACTCACGGGGACCGTCGGTTCCTGCTGCAGCCCCGCCTGGTGCAGCACGGAAAGATGTTTAACTTATTTAAGACATAAAGATTGCTCATTTTAGCTATTTGGATCTATATGCGCCTCTCTAAAACATCACATTTTCTCAATATTTTCAAATGTGCCTTTTAATCTGAAGAGGAGATTATAAGAAGGAATTTGAACTTATGTTAGAAAAACAAATGATGGGCCAGCCCTGTGGCTTAGCAGTTAAGCGCACAAGCTCTGCTGCTGGCGGCCCGGGTTCGGATCCTAGGCGCGCACCGACGCACCGTTTCTCCGGCCATGCTGAGGTCGCATCCCACATACAGCAACTAGAAGGATGTGCAACTATGACATACAACTATCTACTGGGGCTTTGGGGAAAAAAAAGGAGGAGGATTGGCAATAGACGTTAGCTCAGAGCCGGTCTTCCTCAGCAAAAAGAGGAGGATTAGCATGGATCTTAGCTCAGGGCTGATCGTCCACATGAAAAAAAAAGAAAGACAAATGATAAAAATGTTCTCCTTTTTTCCCTTCTGTTTTAATATTTTAAGAGTGATTAAAAACTAAATGTTATTTGAATTCCATAGTTTTCTGTGTAATCAAGGCAAACATGGAAATAGGAAAGTTCCATTATTAGAGCAAAATCTCTCAAATGGTTTCATTGCCAAAAGTGAGTCATCTAGACTTGCCACAATTCTTGTTTTTGTACAACTCTCTAAGCAAGCACAAGTAAAATAGCCAATGAGGAAGCTTATGTATAAGCTCTGGTACTAGGGTTTTTCCTTGGGAAATTGATTTATTCTTCACAAGTCTATAAATTCAATTTACCTCCATGACTTCCTGTATTGATACAAATGCCATGGGTCCAGGGAAGGCTCAAGCAGACATGTCTCGTAACCATTTCCCATTTTTCTTTCGCAATTAGATGAGCTAAAATTGCATTACAGACGACTCTGCTCTGAAAGCCCATAAATATATCTAATGCCCACTGTCTGGAGAAATGTAAAACTGTGCAGGCAGCTGCCCTCCTGACCCCGGCTTATAATTCTCCTGCATTTTCCAGTGAAGCCACAGTTTTCCCTGCAGTCATTGTTAGCTGAGATCTGAAGAGACTGCCCCTGGGTGTCTATTCATTTTATATGGATTAAGAAGTGGTTGATATTATTAGGCATACTCATACTGTAGTACTTTGGAGTGTGAATCCGAATAATAAAGTTTCAGTTTGGTTCAACAAGCTTATGGTAACTGGGTTTCAAAGCTGATTTTGAAGAAATCATTCATTAACTTATCACTCATTCATTTGTTCATTGTCAGATACTTCCTATGAGTGCCCCAGCTCCCTTAATGTGACTGCAAAGGAAATTGAAAAAGACAAAGTAAAAATGTGTAATCTGTTCCCAAACATTTGAGAATGTGTCAAATGTAGTGCTTTGTTCTTTTGGGAAATAAGTGATACAAAATGAAATAAGAAATGTGTCTCTATTTGGAGGGGTTGGTATCCAGTGGGAGAGTGTAAAGTTGGAAAAATAATAAAATGCCACTAATCAAAGTTTTGGCTTTATTCCGGTAAACATATGCAATAATTCTTAGTGAATTTGCTATTTAAAATTTTTTTATTTTTCCTCTGTCAATTGGAGTAATTTCTAGAATTCCTGGTCTTACTAGTAAGCACGTTAGGTGGAGGGCTAGCTTTACCCAGTATTTTAATGATGTGACCGTCTTCAGACTGTCATAAGGCTCAACCTGGCATAATAAAATCTTGTCCTCAGTAGACTTGCTAACAGGATCTTGATGTACATCGGGTACTCATTATAGTTCACTGTAGGGTATCAGTCTAGGCGTGTAGGAGGGTCTTGGAAAGGAGACAGGAGAACCCAAAACCTAAAGGCACAGATTCCACAATCAGACATGTTGGGTGTGAAAGCTGGTAATTGTGTGGCCTTTTACAAGTTACTTAACTTTTCTGAGATTCAGTTTCTTTGTACGAAAAATGTAAATATTAACAGGACCTATACCATAGCATATAAAGCACTTAATCTGGCCATGCAACATGGTCTTAGTATTAGCTGTTACTATTGTTACTGTGGGAGATCAAAATCCGCCACCTCAAAACATGTCTTTTTACCTTGATTATTTTCTCTGACAGACATTTGACCTCCCCCACTAACTGCCTAAACGAATTTAACTCTGGGTATGGACAGACTGGCAGGGTCCTTGCTAAGCTCATTCTTATCAAAGTTCTGTTTACCAAACCTTTACATTTATAAGGGAAATCTCCACTTGTGAAGGTATCTCCCTCTCTGCACCAGGAAGAAGGGGGGATGACCTTATCTCTAGAAACTCTTAAATCTACATACTCTTATTTACTGTGATTTCAGGTCATCTCCCATAGCTGTCTCCCCCTGCCCCCAGCATCCTCCTTTGTCTACCTGAATTTGCTATTTAAGGTGAAAAACCTCTGCCATTTGTCGAGAGAAACTCAGTTTCCCTGGTTTCTCCCATGTATACATGTTATTAAACTTCATTTGATTTTCTCATGCTATTTGGTCTCAGGTCAATTTAATTTGTAGCCCAACCAGAAAGGACCCAGAGTGGGTAGAAGATAGTCTTTCTCCCCTTCACTACCAACACTTTGTGAGATAGCAGGGCCTTAAAGACTGGCATATGTCTAATCAGGAATCTGGTAAACCTACAAAGTAGCTGAAAATCAGGTGATGCTGCTGAATTCTTTGTTTTATATACTCTGAGATGTCTCTACAAAGTATTACGAACACTTAGTCTTATTTAAGACAAGAATATATTTATCTTTACCTTACCAAAAAGAAAAAATGCAGTACAGTGAAACTGTAATATTTTTTCCGCAAATAGTCAGTCAGCGGACAGGAAAAAGAACAAAAGAGACAGTAGTCTAGAGTGGGAATCTGTAAAGAAATATTCGTAGGACCCGACATAAAGTGGCTCAGTTGGGGGCATGATGAAGACTCTAGACCTGCCTTCAAACATGATGTGCACTGAGGAAATGACAAATAAAAACTCACAAAAATCAATCCAACCCCTAGCAGTTACTTCTGAAATATATTGTTTTCAATAATCTCTTGTTTGATTAAAATTTAGTAATTTTCAATAAAATAAAATGCCAATGCTTCCCATTCATTCATTCAAAGACTGTCTTAGACACATGATGTGTGTCCAGCTCTGCACCAGGTACTAAATAATTTGTGAGTCGAATACAAAACAGGGCAAGTATTTAAGTGGCCTCCGCATTAGAAATAAAAATATTGACAAGTCAAAAGAATAGTTTTACTTTAGCAGAGTTGTTGAAATGGGCATTTAGGCTAATTCAAAACAGGAAGCAGGATTATACAGCTGGTTAACGGCAGAACAGGGTCTGAAAACAAAGACTTCAGGACTACACGTTATCCCTGAGCAAATACGCATTTTTTGTTTTCAAATCTAGTTTCTCCCACTTACTAGAAAATAATACGATGCTAAATGCCAAGAACGTGGATGTGGCAAGCACTGTTCTAAGGCTTTATGTGCATATTCAATCTTCAAAACAACCTTATGAGGTAGAACCCACTTTACAGCCCAGAAAACTGAAGCAGAGAGGAGAACTCTCAGGGACTACCACATGGTTGGCTGGTGGTAAAGCCAGGACGGGAGCCCAGACCTCTGCTCCAGACCATTTTCCATCATGCTGGCCTCTTGCATGTCACTTATCACATCGGAGCTTCTGTTTGCTCGCTTGTAAAGTGGAGATAATAATAATATATGCTCTGTGTATGTTGGATATTTTTTTGAGAATCACAAATGGAAATATAAGAGAAAATGCTTTATGCACTGATACGCTATAAAATGGTAGTTATTATTGCTTAAATTTCTAGTTAATAAAGTCAAAAATGGATCTATCTCAGAACACCAATTTCTCTTCTTCAGCCATGAATAAGGTGTGGTCTGATTAGAAGAACTGCCCTCTTGCTTTGTCGATTCCCTTTGTTTTCCCTGATGGTGTTTATCAGCTGATGATAGCCAGACATCAGCTTTAGAGCTGGAGGAAGCTTGGGAGGTATGTAGTCCACTTAACCCCTGTATTTGACAAAAGGGCTGGAGTCCACAGCACTTGAGGTTATTCAGACATCGTGGACGACTGGAGAAATACAAAGTACGTGTCTCGGGGCCCGCAGACAACAACCTCATTCCAGCATTGCTCCCGCTTTTCTCTGGGGGGTATGTTGCTCCCTGGCCTAGCCCGTTATTTACATTTGGACTCGTTTCCCGGGTCTCCAAAGACTTGAGCCTTGAAATATCCTCAGCCTGGGAAACACTTCCGTGGCTGACCCACTGGGACTGTTGGCCACTCCGAGACATGGCACTGTGGCTTTAGTCTTCTTTCTGGGAGTTTCTCTGGTTGAGGGAGACTTTGTTAGTGCAAGAAGACAGGTGACTTGTAGCTTCCAGAGCGGGCATAAAGAAGGGCACACAGGCTAGCCCTCGTATTGGTGCCTGGTTTAAGCTGCACCTCATGAGCCTGCTCTCTGTTCTAATAAAAACAAGAATTTATTCTATTTTTATTTCTGAGCCATACGTTATTATATGTATACCATTATATAGTCAAAACAAACTGTGCTTTAAAGTTATAAAAGTAACTTGAAGAAAAACAAAAGTAAAGTAGAAATTGGGAGCAGACATGTTATAAAATAGATGCCAGTCCAATGTCCAACAATTTAACAGTGTTATCTTTTTGTGGAGGTCTAAATATAGAATAATTACAGGTGGAATTTTACTAAAACTCTGAGGTCAGGTGTAATCTGAACCAAACTGCCCAATGAATGAAGACGTATTGCAAGTAATTTCCATTAATATTATGCAGCCAAATCTCAAAGTTATCTGCTAGCTGAATTCACAAAGAAAGACCATGTTGTAAAGAAAGACCATGCATATGATATCCTGAGGTCCCTCAGACCCCCAGTGCTAGGGTGGCTGTCCATCCCTAAGCCACATCCTTCCAGAAAGAGGTCTCCAACCTGACCTCCAAAGCTGCAGCCACAACCCCGGGGCGGAGTGGGGGTAGGGATCTCCCTCTGCAGACAGATGTTAGTGAAGCTGTGGGCGGCTTTCCTTAGGAAGCCCCCGGGAGATCAAGGTAAACAAGAAGAGCTTCCTTTGTTTAATAATTTTACCTACTTAATGGGCTCTGACAGTCCCTATGCTTTCATAAACCAACTAAACCACTATCTTAGTTCAGCTTTCCTGGAAAACATAGGATCACATGAGAAACTAGACCAAATCAATCCAAAAATTTCCAAAGATTTTATGATATGAATCCTGTTGGAGACAGATCAGTCCTGCACACACCACCTCCTTTCCTTTGAGACTGATAAAATACGGAGACAGCGATTGGGCAGTGGATAGTCCTTCCCACTTTCAGAACTAAGATGGTGCAGTTTCAGGCCAACCTCGCTGCAGAGGGAGAGACTTTGCCAAGTTTCTGGAAAAACTACTTATACAGCCTTGGAATTATTTTTCCCCATTATAATCATATACTCTAAATTCTGAGGCCAACTGAATTGGTATAGCAAATGTGATAGGTTGTGTCTGAGACCACTGTGGATTTTAATCAGGGGGATGTAGCATCTGGAGCCAGGTTCTGTGTGAAGCAGTTGACTCTACAGCCCCCACTAGCCCCCCTCTCAGCCTGGCTTTCTAGATTCATTGATGCTGGACCACCCAATCCAGATGCTCTCTTTGGAACACTGCCTATCCTGTTTCTGACAGACTTCAGGTTCACAGATCTCATTAGGTAGCTTCTAACATTTTCTGTGCCCAATGTACTCCTGGACTGGTAGTTAATGGCCGTCCATCTCCGCAAACTCTTGCTACCTAACACAGTACTCAGAATGACCTCTGAATCCTTCAGCAAGATGCTCTGGAGAGTGACAGCCATGCTATCAGAGCCAGCCCACAGCAAGCACTCATGTGCCCTCCTGTCTCCAGTTCAGCCCTAGTCATTTTTCCTCATGTCAACAGGTTGTGCTCAGGATGTGGCTATTCCTGAACCCCTAGGTTTAGACATCCAAAATAGAGAGAGGAAGAGGAAAAACAGGAGGCTGTAAGAGTGGGTCTCTGACATTGTTGAGAAGACCAGAGGATAAAGATTTACCAAACCAGTGAGTGTAAAAGAATAAAACAGGAAAAGCCTTTGTAGCCTCTTCCTCTTCAATCAGCCACCCCCAGAGTCAGCATGAAACAACCCTTTCACGAATTGATCACAACTAGGTGATGCTCTTCAGATTCTGAGGAGAAGACATTGTCATTGGCAATGCTAAGTGAGCTTGGGGAGAGGGGAACAGGACGACACTTGCTCTTCTCACATCCCAGTAGTTAAAAAAGGAGCCAGAGAAGACAATACAGAATCATGACAAACACGTGACATTTGGTGTAAAATTTGTGAACTGCTAAGTCGTGGTTTAATTTGATTTTCGATAGACTTTTTTTTATATCACAAAAATAAGATAGAAAGTAAACATGAGCAACAGCCAACACAAAGTATGTACAGTTGGTGTAACTCATTTGAGACCTCACCTTGCAGTCACCAGCCTCCTAGGACCTTCCCTTCTTACCTCCCGTGTGAACCCCCCAACTTTCTATTCCTGTCAAGCTTGCATTGCATGCTTCCATCCATATATGTGTTTCTAGATCTCCTTCCATCTTTTAATATATCTGCTGTGCTTGATTGTAGCTTCTTTCTTGGTAACTTTAATTTGAAAATATGTCAAAAAACACAATCTCAAGCCAGCCCTGATGGTCTAGTGGTTAAAGATCTGTGCGCTCTGCTTAAGCAGCCCAGGTTTGGTTCCTGGGTGTTGAATCACACTGCTCGTCTGTCAGTTGCCATGCTGTGGGGGCAGCTCACACAGAAGAACTAGAAGGACTTACAGCTAGAATATACAACTATGTACTGGGGCTTTTGGGAGGAAAAAGAAAAAAGAGGAAGATTGACAACAGATGTTAGCTCAGGGTGAATTTGTCCCAGAAAAAAATAAAAACAAAAAAAAGTGTTTTTCTAAAAAAAAAGAAAGAAAAACCCAATCTCTCTTCCCCCTTCCCAGGCTCTTTCACATGGCCATGTTTCTTTAATCATTCCTCCTCCTTCCCTTCTCCCTTATCTTTCTCCCACATTTGCTTGAATTTCATCAGATTCAGAATTTCTGGTGAGCGTTTAGACAGAGTAGCTCTGTCCCAGTGCGCGGGGAAGGATCAGGACAACAGATGGAAGCACCTGGATCTTGAGCCCTCCCTACTCTCATGCCCACCCCAGTGACTTTCACCCCAAATAGTCCACCCATTTCACACTATGTCCTATGCACAAAGTTTCCTACAGAGATGGTGGAGGAGAATGGGGGATGTTTCAGAGTGTCTGCACTCTTGCTCAGGCTGAAAGGATTCTTCCTTTTCAATACTATTCTATAAACCGTATGGAAGGCCACACAAGTTGTTATGAGGATTTAAGATATAGGGATTTAAGTCTAAAAGTTTAGCTGAGTATTTGCTGTAAGTCTGCGGGTGTTTCCAGATATCGAGAGCCTCAGAGATTTGGAGGCCTTTCTACAAAGTTATGGGATAAGACTAGTTATAGATTAAGCTGTATCATAGATCTAATTAGGACAAACCCTGAAATGTGATTGGTAAAGCCTTGCTGAATTTTTCCTCATCTGGTGCTCCAGAAAAGGATATTTTAATGGCTCAAAATGCCATAGAAAATTCTAATCAGCACGAATCCAAAGTTTCCCCTTTCCTCCAACTGCCTACCCTTGGCATTCTCTCCAGTGGAGGGGCGCCACAGACATCTTAGGTCATCCTTCCACCCTCTGAAGCTTCTATAGCATCCCACGGACCACTGGGCAGCCTCTTTCTAAAGTGCCTGACACCTTTTGTCTCCAAGGGTCAGGAAGACACCAAAGGAGAGACAGCCACCCTCTCCTGACCCAGCCACTTGTAGGGACATTCCCTTCTCGACAGTTTCAGGGCAGTCCCAGGTGCAGAAGAAACTGAGAGCTGGACTCAGTCTCCCTAGGACTGAAGACAAGCCTCCTGCTGGTTTGCCTGTTCAGGGAAGATTCATGGGTGGTACTTACCCCTCAGGTCTGGGCTGCCCTTACAGCCTTCGTCCTCTGCTCTGATCCCTCTAGATCTAGAAACCTGGCATTCGCTCCTGGTACCAGCTGCCCACTCCTTTGGACTAACCTCTGGTTGATTTTGGTTTTATTTAAGGAATTTTCCTCTTGGGATCACCCTCTCCTCCTTAACCCACAGCCAGTTCCTTCACAGGATCTCACTAGCTTTGGGACTGTTGCTCTGGACTCTGATTTTTTCCAAAGTATGTGAGGTATAGGGAGCAGTTTGGTTACCTGACTTAATGTTTTCCCTTTTGTGAAGAGTGCTGAAAATACTTAGTACATGTTGCTGATGGCTCCATTTTACAAACTCTGTATCTGAATGGGTATCACCTCTAAGCTCTGGATAAGCATTTTAGCTACAGGTGGCTCGTCTACTGTGTATGGGCCTGAGACATTTTAAATAGTGCTTCAGCCTTCTGAGAGAAGACATTTCCCACTGGTCTAATTAAATTCTACTTGGATTTCCAAATTTATTGGGGAAGCATTTAATTTTCACCATGAAGTATGATGTTAGTTATAGCTTTTTTCAAAGATGCCTTTGGTCAAGTTGAGGAAACTTTCTTCTGTTTCTAGTTTGCTGAGAACTTTTATTGTGAAAAGACGTTGAATGTTGTCAAATGCTTTTTCTGTAGCTATACGATTTGAGAAGACCATATGATTATTTTCCTCTATACTGTTTAGGTGGTAAACTTGGCCATGGTACATTATCATGGTTATTTTTTGATAGATTTGATTTTCCAGTATTTTGTTGAATATTTTTATGTCTGTGTTTCTGGGGGCTATTGATCATAATTTTCTCTACTTATAACGACCTTGTCTGGTTTTGGTATCAGGTTGTGGCCTCAGAAAATGCCTTGGGTAGTGATACCTCTTCCTCTATGTTCTGAAAGAGTTTGTGTAAGACTGGTAGTATTTTCTCTTAAATGTTTGATAACATCTACCAGTGAAACCATCTCCACCTGAAGTTTTCTTCTCAGGAATGTTGTTAATTACTTGTTAAATTTCATTAACAGATAGTGCTGTCAAGGTTTTCTATTTCTTTTTCTGTCAATTTTGACTAATTGTGGCTTTCAAGGAATTTATAAATCTCATCTAAGTTTTAAAATTTATTGACATAAAGTTTTCATAATATACCCTTACTTTCCATTTAATGTCTACAGGATCTTTGCGAGGTCTCCTTTTTTATTCTGATAGTAATACTTTGCTTGTCTTTTTCTCTTACTTGATCAGTTTATATAGAGGTTTATTAACTTTATTGATTTTTTTGAAGAATTGAAACAACCAACTTATGATTTCATTTATTTTCTCTATTGTTTGCCCATATTCTATTTGATTGATTTCCACTCATTTTTAGCATTCCCTGTCTTTTGCTTATTTTGGACTTAATTTCTCCTCTTTTCCTATTTATTAAGGTTGAATTACAGATTGTTGATTTTAAATTTTTCTTCTTTTGTGTTATGTCCATTTAAAACCATAAATTTATATTTAGACATTGCTTTTGCTGCATCACACAAATGTTAATATGTTGCATTTCCGTTATCATTCAGTTCAAAATATTTTCTAGTTTACTTATAATTTGTTCTCTGACCCATAGATTATTTAAAAATATCTTGCTTAATTTCTAAATATTTGGGACTTTTCTGATATCTCTTTTTAATTTAATTCAGTTGCGGTCACAGGAGAGACTCTGTACCATTTTAATCCTTTGAGATTTATTGGCACTTCTTTAACAGACATTGATTGATGTTTTTAAAAAGATTCCAGAGGATTCTTATTTATAGTAAAGGTTGAGAACCAATCAGCTGAATGATCTTTGGGGTCCTTCCTAATCTAATAATCTATGATTCTCTGTTTTCTTTTGTTAGAAAGCGGTTTTTAAATAATGGTTTTACAGACTGAGAAGTGGTTTAAAAAACCTGACTTAATTGTGGGCAGGCTCTGCCCCAACAGGCACTCCCCCTTTGACACCTATTTTGCCAGGAGCCAGCTGATGCAGTATGTCAGCTGTCCCTCAGACAAACGTGGAGCCGTTTGCTCCAGGCTTATGTGACAGGCTCCGGTTATCTTGATTCATATCCTTTTCTGTGCTGACTAATTTATAAGATGTGTTCAAACAAGAGACAGAAACCAGATCTACTAATAGGTTTTCTACGTTGCAGAAATGTGACTTGTGCTATTAATAAAAGAAGAGCACTTAATGAGTTTGATTCATTTATCAGCCTCACAGGGTGACAGATCATCTGCAGAATATATTAATTGGGTGTACCGAATAGTCTAGGAATGAATACCAATGTTATTAAAGACCTGTTTCAAAATGACTTCCACAGCCAAGTCATAAAACTAAGGCATTGGAGGGAGATATTGTGTATATAGATCAAATCCATCTCAGACACTTGTAATGTGCATTTCGTCTTTGCTTGCATTATTTTGAAGTTAACTCTGCTGAGGCATCTATTTTGGCAGGAAAGCCATTGACAGTCCATTGTGGCCCTTCTTTGACACTGCTAGTCAGAGACAGAACATGGGGAGGAAAATCTCACCAGAGTTTCTAAATTTGTGCCAGATGACCTCTTGGGTCCAGTTCAATGGGAGGTTCTGTGATTCCTAAAATGACCTGTGAGTTATTTTCATGGTGCTGGTTTGCTCCTGCAGGATTCTCAGTGGTGGGCTCTTTGTCCTTCCCTTACTTGTTGTCCTAATTTTCTAATTAACCTATTTCATCACCTGCCTTGGGGACTTGCAGGTACAGGCTGCAGAAGATGGAAAAGTGATAGGCAGCAGAGGTATTGGTAGAAAGAAACAGGTTTTTGTTTCTCTTTTATTGTTCCAGACACAGTTCAACATTTTCTTTCCTTTATTTGGACATAAATCCTGGAGAGTAGATGTTATGATATACTCTTTTACAGATAAGAAAACCAAGGGTCAGAAAAAGTTAAATTGATCGAGGTCATACTGCAAGGTTTATCTGACTCCAAGTTCTGTATTTTTTCCCACATTGCTCTTAAAATAATAGCTATAACTCTTGGGAACTCTTGATCTCTCAGTGGCCATGGGGGACCTCCCATCTGAATAGTCTCTCTAGCCCTGCTTTAGACTTTGTGCCACCCCGAATTTTCAAATTCTAGTTATGGGACTGCTTCCAGAGAAACTGTCTAAAGTTTCATTTTCTCTAGGTAATACCTGGCCTGTTACTCAATAATTTCACTTGAGTTAAGATTTTAGTGGCTGCCTTTCACATACACAGTGACACACAATGACAGAAATTGCTCAGTAAATTCACAGAAATGAAGAGGTAACTAAGTTGCATACAGAAAAAAGTAGGTAATATGCATAAATGATGAGGAAAATTTGTGTAATTTAATAACTATATTCTTAGAGAGAGAAATACAATTTTTAAAAATTGAATTTCTAATAATGCTGGTTTTTATTTTATTAGGAGCAAATTTTAAATTGTTTGTTCTAGAAATGTCTGTTGATTCAGACAGTATGGTAGAAATGGGTGATGGTGGTATTTCAAATACAAAAATGGTGTCTCTATTTAGCTTCAAAAAAACAAAACTAAACCAAAACAATCAAACAAAAAGATTTTTAGTAGCTGAAAATGGCTTAGAGTTATATTCCTTGATAACATTTTCAGATTAACATGGAGTTTCAGTAACTCCAAACAGAGTAAATAGTAATGTGGAAACTTCAGATGGCCAGGCAAAGCTTGCAAGGGAGACGTATTTGGACAAAGACAGGCTTGAGCACAAGACACTTTGAAATGCCAGCATTATAGGCAGGCTGGGGAGGAGAGCAAACCAAGTCCAAATAGGACAGGGCTCAGGGAGATGAACTGGGTTGCAGCTGCATTCTATAAAGTACAGTTCAGGCTCAGGTCTAGTTTAGATCACAAGTGATGTGGTGGTGATGGGGAGAAGGATATGGCAGGGCAAGAAAGACCCTACCACGTCAGCATGGTGGAGACACCAGGTCTTCCTTACAGCAGAAAACAGTTTACAAGCATCAGGCAGGACAGTGGAGCCTTTTTCCAGTCTCTGATATTGGACCCGAGGCTGAGCTTAGTGGTACTACTTCACGTGATGGTCAAGAGCAGCCAAGAGTTGAGGTGGGCTTGGGCCTGCAGGTCAGATATGACAACCCTAAGGTGGAACTGACCTCCAAACCCAGGTAGCCTTACTCCTGGATACAGAAACTGACCACTAAACTAGGCTGCTCCTCAGCTACCGAGTGTGCAGTCCGTGTGCCTAAATGAGCAGAAGATGAAGGTAAGCCCCCGTGTCTTTCATAACCCCTTAAATTTTGTGTGCGACTACCCCAAGTGAACACTTAGGTTTCTTCTAAAATGGTATATTTTGTTTACTGCTTCTAGATTTTTTATTTATTGGATTGATTTTGGTAGCGACTGATATGATGTTTTATTGCCCTTTACAATTTCTCATGTAGTCTTCCCAAGTGCAAGGACTTGTCAGAATTGCCCTTATTTCTTTCGTATATAGTAATTAACAGGTGCTTAAAATGGTTTTTGAATGAGTGCTAAATGAGCCCATCTCCCTTCTGAGTGGGACATCAGATAATATCGAAAGGAGAACACCATAACTAACAGTGTCTGTAAATATGGCTTCCTGTGATCATTCTATAGTGTCTGATGCTGTTAATGCATCTTTTTAAGTATCACCTTGCTTTAGGGCGGTAGTCCTCATATTTAGTGTGCGTGCAATTACCTAGAGAGATTAAAACTCAAATTTCCGGCCCTACCCCCAGAGTTTCTGGTTCAGTTTCTGGGCTGGGGCATATCTAATAAGTTCTCAGGTGATGTTAATACTGCCGGTAGGGGACCACACTTTGAGAACCATTGCTTTAGGGAATAAACTCAGCATATGAGATAATAGAAACTTGAAGTTGGAAAGCAATCTGACATGGGAGCTCCTTGGGCTTCCTCTCTTAAGAAGTTACGTATTTTATTATTAAATTCTTATTATTAAAGTATGTAATTGTTGTCCTATATGAAATAGATGGCTTGCCCTTTAGTAAACAATAAGGGTGGATGATTAATAGTTAACTCAGTCTGAAACATATAGTGCTATTAGCAAAATCCTTCCCCACTCCTCACTAACCTGCACTCATGCAATCTCTTCTAGATAGAGGTAATCACAAGTAATATATACCAATATTAATTAAAGTTATACTTGTAATTTAGGACGAGCAGCAGTGCATCCAACCAGAAGTAATTATCTCTAGTAATTCCACTGAGTGGCATCAGCTAGGGTATGGAATACTAGCTACAAATAGCTCTCCTGGATTCCCTGTAGCTTCTTTCCCTCCCTATACCACTATTCACCTCTCTGTGTGGTTGTAGTCATGCGCCACATAATGACATTTCAGTCAATGACGGACTGCATATATGACTGTTCCCATAAGATTATAGTGGCGCTGAAAAATTCCTATTGCCTAGTGGCTTCATAGCCATAGTAACATCATAGCAAATGTGTTAATCATGTGTTTGTGGTGATGCTGGTGTAAACAAATCTACTGCACTGCAGACATATAAAAATATAGCACATACAATTATGTACAGTACACAATACTTGACAATGATAATAAATGATTATGTTACTGGTTTATGTATTTACTATACTATACTTTTTGTCATTATTTTAGAGTGTACTCTTTCTACTTATTAAAAAAATAGGTTTAATGTAAAACAGTATGCCATGTTACTCTGGCAGCAGCCTCACACAACTCATGTTTACTTTGTCTCTTGATGGCATCATTTTCTCTTGTGCTTGACTTCATCTCATGTTGTTTTCTTCATCATGGCCCCTAAGCATACAAAATCCGCTGCTAATGTTGCCAGTAAGAGGCCATATTGAGTGATTGATCTGGAAATAAAATTAAAACTGATTAAGGCTATGAAGGTGGAAAATGGGTGATGGTTACTGCTCACCAGTCAGGCGTGTCCCATTCCATCATAACTATGATCTTGAAGAACAAGAACAAAGTGATGGAAGCTGTCAAAGGATCTGCTTCATTGAAGGCAATGAGACTAACAAAAATTCAAGAAGGGCCTACATCAGACATGGAGAAATTTCTAATAATCTGGATTGAAGACCAGATACAAGGCATGTCACTTTCAGTGCCGTGATGATCGTGGCCAAAACAAAGTTTCTTTCCAAAGAAAGGTTGGACTCAACTATGGTGTTAAATTTATTGCTAGCTCTGGGTGGTTTAAACGATTCAAGAATCATTATTCATTACATAATGTGAAAGTGAGTGGTGAGTCTGCGAGTGCTGATGTGAAGGCAGCTGATGAATTTTTGGAAACTCTAGATAAGCTAATTGTAGAGGAAAATTACTTGCCAGGGCAAATATTCGATATGGATGAAAACTTCTTATTCTGGAAAAGAATGCCTGAAAGGACTTTCATCCATAAGGAGGCCAAGTCAATGCCAGGTTTCAAGGCTTTTAAGGACAGGATAACAGTCTTGTTTGGAGACAACTTGTTTGGGAACAATGTTGCAGGCTGTAAATTGAAACCCTTTGCGATCTGGCACAGTGAGAACCCTGGGGCCTTCAAGCACATCAGTAAGCACACACTGCCAGTGTGCCACAGGAGCACCAAGAAGACAGGGTGACCCAGCTCCTCTTTCAAGATGCCTTCTTGAATTGCTCTTCCAGCAAAATGGGACAGTACTGTTTGCAGAATAACATACCTTTCAAGACATTCCTTATTGTTGATAATGCTCTCGAATATCCTCCTTTTATTGATGAACTTCATCCCAATATCAAAGCACTGTTTCTACCTCCAAACATCACCTCTTTGATCCAACTAACGGATGAAAGAGTTATAGCAGCTTTTAAGGTCTACTACCTGAGGAGGACCTTTGCCCAGGATGTTACTACAACTGACTAAGACACTGATGCAATTCTGGAATAACAACTTCTGTAACTGCATCAAGAACCTTGCTTGGGCTTGGGGTGATGTCATTGAGGAGTGTATGGATAGCATCTGGAAGAAGACATTCAAGAACTTTTTCCATAACTTTGAAGGATATGCCAAGGATGAGGAGGTTGCAAAAATCAACAAGGTTGTGGTTGAGATGACAAACTTTAACCTGGGTGTGGATGAGGATGACATTGAGGAGCTCCTAGGGGTGCTTCCTGAGGAACTGAGGCGTCATTAGATCTGGAACAGGAACGCATAGCTGAAGAGGAGGCAAGACAAAAGAAAACTGCAGGAAAGAGAAATAGGATAAACTTCAAGAAAATTCACAGTGAAGGGTTTAATTAGCAGAAGTTTTTGTGGACCTCAACAAGCTCCTTAAAAAGGTTGAAATCATGGACCTCAACACACAAAGATTTTCATTAATAGAGAGGAATGCTCCCGGTACATTATCTGCTTACAAGCAAATTATGATGAAAAAAGAAACAAACCAAGCAAACCACCATCTCTAAAAAGGGTGACACCTCCTCAAGAAGAGCCTCAGGCAGGTCCCTCAGGAGGTATTCCAGAAGAAGACATTGTTATCCTAGGAGATGACAGGTCCATGCGTGTTATTGCCCCTGAAGACCTTCCAGTGGGACAAGATATGGAGGAGGAAGACAGTGATATTGATGATCCTGACCCCGTGTAGGCTGAGGCTAATGTGCGTGTTTGTGTCTTAGGTTTTAACAAAAAAGTTTAAAAAGTAAAAAAAATTAAAAATCTTGTAGAATAAGGATATAAAGAAAGAAAATATTTTTGTACGGCTGTACAATGTGTTTTAAGCTAAGTGTTAAAAAAAGTCAAAAAGTTAAAAAAATTAAAAAGTTTATAAAGTAAAAATGTTACATTAAGCTAAGATTGATTTATTATTGAAGGAAGGAAATTTTTTTAAATAAATTTAGTGTGGTGTAAGTGTACAGTGTGTATAAAGTCTACAGCAGTGTACAGTAGTGTCCTAGGCCTTCATAATCACTCACCACTCACTCATTGACTCACCTAGAGCAACTTCCAGTCCTGCAAGCTCCACTCATGGTTAAGTGCCCTGTATAGGTGTACCACTTCTTATATTTTATACTAGATTTTTACTATACCTTTTCAAGGTTTAGATATATTTAGTTACACAAATATTTACCATTGTGTTACAATTGCCTGCGCTATTCAGTACAGTAACATGCTGTAGAGGTTTATAGCCTAGGAGCAATAGGCTATACCATATGGCCTACGTGTGCGGTAGGTTATTCCACCTAGGTTTGTGTAAGTACACTCTATGATGCTTGCACAACAGCAAAACCACCTAATGATGCATTTCTCAGAACATATCCCCATTGTTAAGTGATGCACGACTATATTTACCCATCTATATCAGTCTGCTCTGGCTACTCTAAAAAATACCACAGACTGGTGGCTTCAACAACAGAAATTTATTTCTCACAGTTCTGGAAGCTGGGAAGTCCAAGATCAAGGTGTGGCAACGTAGGCTTCATTCTGAGGCCTCTCTCCTTGGCTTGTAGGAGGCTGCCATTGCACTGTGTGCTCACATGGCAGAGACAGTGAGCAAGCTCTCTGGCGTCTCTTATAAAGGCATAATCCCTTTATGAGGGTTCTACCATCATGGCCTAATTACCTTCCCAAAACCCCATATCTAAATACCACCACATTTGAAACTAGGGCTTCAGTATATGGATTTTGGGGGATACAAACATTCAGTCTATAGTACTATCTGAGTGGTCTGAATTATCACCAGCACCAAAGAATGATGCATTTGGACTAGGTGGAGCAAAGGGGCAGTCTAAGTTAGTGTAAAGTCCATGTTACAGAAACTTTAGGGAATGCAATTCAACATGCAATAACCAACACTACATCAATCCAAGAAACACATCAGCTGGAATGAAGCACATCAATGTGTATACCATGGCCTTGAAATCATCTTGTGCTATTAAATAGGTGAAACATTTTTCACTCATTTCAATTACGTTATTGATCCGTTTAGTGACTCTAGTCCTTTCTGGTTATGATTATCTACTCCCATGTCATGGAGTCAGAATAAGTATAGTTTATTACTTTCCTGTATTTCTAATTTCTGAGTTTATTCCTTCTGCTGGGACATTTAACTTGCCCTCATACTATAGATTATAAATATAAAATAAGATAAAAATGAGATAGTGGATGACAAACCATTCTGTAGTCTCTCACGTTAGACACATGAGGGCTTTTTAGTAATTGGCCAGGGTATAATTCAAAATTTGACTTTTGCCTAGAAGCTCCATTTAGCTTCAGTCTGGTTACTAAGCCTTACATGCTGTGTGACATGTTCTCAGAAAACGAAGCCTTATTGTACGTTTCTGGAATTTTCCAAAATGTTACTTTGCCTTGAATTTAAATATACTATTGATAAAGGCAGATTCAAAAGCTCTTAAATATTAGTGCTTAAGCACTAGATTAGCTGTTGTCCATTGGGAAAAATCATACTCTAGACTGGTTGTTGGGGGGAGAGATTTCTAGTAGCCTACCACATATGAATGCAATATGTGCAAGAGGTGCCCACCTTCTTTTCTTGAAAATCCCATAGCTTGTTATTTGGAAAACATAAGCAGATATGTATATCTTTGATTATGTGACATAAGGCATCATGTTTGTAATATTGTGATTCTCAGAGAAACACTGTTTGCAAACGTCACACAGGACAGAGGAAGGAATCTATTATTTATTGAGAACTTATTATCTGCCCATTTTTGTGCTCGGCTCCTTCACTTATGCTATTTCATGTAATCTTTTTATTAACTCTTTGTGACAAGACCCCTTATTCCAATTTCTATGCATAAGAAAATCAAGATTCAGAGAAATTAATAGATTATCCGAAATTATAGCATAGGTAAGTAGCAGGCACAGATTTCAAACCTAGGTGTTTTCGAATCCAAAGCTGGAGAGCTTTTCACTGCACAGTGGTTCTCAAACCTGGTTACACATTAGAAACACCTGAGAAGCTTTAAAAAAAATGAGCAATGCCAGGCTCCACCCTCAGCAATTTTGACATGTTTGGCTGGGAGTGGGGCCTGGACGTTGGTATTTTAACAAAATGCCTCATGTCCAAGTGGTTCTAATGTGTGTCTGGTTGAGATACACTGCTCTCCACACTGCTTCTTCAGGAAGAATAGTACTATTTAACACGATAAACTGCTGAGAATTTCAAAAGGAAATGATTTTTTAGAAATTTAAAAATGGGCTTGAGAGAAAGGATGAGGACACTTCTATCCTTGGCTCCATATCACAGATACATAACTGGATCCCGAGGTAATCCAAAACTACCCCAAACATGCTATGTAGCAGGTGACAGAGGACAGAGGTAGAACCACTCCGTCCTTCGACAACTGTGGAAAGCAGGTCACATGGAAAACACATGTACTCAGAATCTGCATGATGAAGTGAAAATTCAATGTTTGCCTGTTGGACAAAATTAACTGGAACATAATATGCATTATAAAATATTTTCATATGGTTATTCTGAAGATAGATGAAGTAATGTACATGAATGGGCATTGTAAGCTTCAAGACACTAGGAAGACAAATATAAGTTATAATAATTATTAATTTCATAAATCACAAAAGATTAATAAAAATAACTATGAAAATGTTTCATGTTTTCCACAAATTCACCAATTTGTCTCAATCTTATTACTGGCTGTTGTTTTTTAAGGTAATCAAGTACTTAGGAAGACAGCATATTTGAATCTATGAAGGATGAAACCAGAAAGTGGGAAGATTTGGTTCCTGCTGAAGCCTTATCAGGCAACACTTGTAGTAAGTTGTCTAAATGTTCCAGATCCAACTTAAAATGAAGATATTGCAATGAGTGATCTTAAAAAGGCATCTTAACAATTTTTGTTATATGTCAGACATGGAAAGATAATTATTCTAATCAATTAATTATCAAACAACCCATGTATACTGATCTTTGAAGCCGAAAAAACCAGAAAATATTAAAGCAAATATCTAGAAAATAAGGAAAAATAATGCTACTTTATTTGAGTTAGTTAACTTTTTAGTTTAGTTATGTGGGTAGTAAAGTCCTAGATTTAAATATCTTTGAAATGAGATCTTCAAAAAGCAGCAAAAAGATCCGACTCAAGCGTTGCGCATGATGCAGGACGTCAAGGGTGAGACGAGGCGAGGTGGAGGTCAAAGCAGGATTGGAAGACAACCACCTTGTGAATGGAGTTTGTGGCTCCTATGTGACTCAGCAGTAGGTCAAAATGTTTCCCTTTCCCAATGCTAATTTTTCTCCTTGCACTGCACCGCTCATACCAGCAATTTAATCCAGAGAATAAAGAATTGAGGAGAAAACTGTGAGTCTCAGGCTGAATACGCTGATATGATAGCATGTTTAAGAAGGGAGCAGGAAGGAAGATTTATTTTAAAATTAGATTTATAAAATAGTTCAGGTTATCTTAGATAACCCCTAATACTTTTTCCTGCAGGAACATTCTTTGAAATTCTCTGAAATTTAACTCTATTCAATGTCTTCTTCAGAGAAGCTGTCCATATGGTCATCCCCTCGTGCAATAGACTCAAACCCTTTTATCGCCACAGGCAAACTCATGAGGAGTTTGCTTCTCTGATGACTGGAATACAGTTGAAAAAAACAAAACAAAACAAAAAAAGCTTCCTGTCTTGGCACTTGCAAGAGATGTTTGTGTTTCGGGAAGTTTTGCAATCAGAGTGTACGGCTGGCTGTTTGCTCTGTCAGCTGGCAACCTCCCTGCAAGCTGAAGCACAGTTACAGGAGGTGGGATAAAGCACAAAGGAAACCAACTGTGTGATGAATATCAGCACACCACTGCCAGAAAAATGCACATTTCAGGGAGCACCAATCATCACAGTGGAGGTTATTGCAGTCATCATCATCTCTGATTTAGTTTGAAAGGAACAGAAAGGGAAAAAAAATCTTCATGAAATTTTTCAAAAATTTGGTGACTGAGAATTAAATGAGCAAGTGTTCTTGGGGACAAATGGGTCAGAAATCAAAATGACGTGTATTTTTTGATAGCACAAACCGTGGTCATCTTTCACTGCAGATCTCAAGGGTAAAGAAGTTGAAAGCTTTGTTCATGTGCAAGGAAAGGAAACAAGTCTAGGGTTGTAGACATTTTTGAAGTAGTGTTAAGGAAGCAAAATTCTTTGATGGAGAGACAATTCTGGGGGTAGCTATTGAGGTGAGAAGAATTGGAAAATTTTTAGCAACTTCTTAAGGAGAAAATGGGATGTCCTACATGTAGAGATTCTATGAGGTTGGAGAATAATCACTTCTAGTCTAGACTAGAAAAATGAGTAGAGTCAGAGATTTCTAGGTCGGAGTCTGGATCTGACCCCAGCCAATTTGCTTAACCTCGATAAGTCTTATTTCTTTCATTTACACAACAAGGATAATAATAGTATCTAACTTATCAGATGGTTGTAAAGAATAGATAACACAGAAGAACATTTAACATAGCTCCAGACACATAGAAAGCACGCACAGTGTTAAAAATTATCATTATTCCAGAAAGGATTGCTTGTGGGCAATGGGAAGGAGAGAAGGTACTTTTGGGAGCAGATGCCTCAGGAGAAACTAGTACCCAGAACATGCCTATCTCTCTAGCCTCAGAGCCAAGCCTTAGAATCTGCTGTGTTGTACCTTCTACTCAACTCTCCCTCATTCACACATCATTGACTAGATCACTGCTTCTCACATCAGTGGTGGGGAAGGACAAAATTTCCAATTCATTGCAGAATAATACTTTTTATAAAATACAGTAAAAAAAGAATTATTAGAAAATAACAAAGCAAAAGACACAAAATATAAGCCTACCAATCACATGCTTGGATGTCATGGTAATGCAAATTACTATAAAAACTTCTTAATACCTACTCTCAATTTTGTACTTATCTTGCCATGATAACAGACACCAGTGGGTCATCTTTATTTTGAGGACCACTGGCATAACTTCTCCATAACTTCTATCCTTTCTCCAGGTCTCAGTTGACAGTCCCTTGCTCTGTGGAGGCTTCCTTTCTCTCCCCAAGATTGGACTGGTTACCTCTCCTGTGTGCTTCCTTTGCACGCTGTGCTTCTCCCAAACTTACAGGTATTTTGTCTTATTCACCTTCTTGTTTTCATTGCTAACAAAACCTGATGCATAATTGATGCTCAGCAAATACTGAAAGCATGTATTTCTTCAATTAAGGAGAGAATTGAGGTGCACATTGTTCAACTCCATGATTACTTGAACTTGGGATAGGATCATTTGTGGCATTAATTAGACTCATTGCTCCTTCGAAAAAAATGCTTCCTTGGTAAGAAAATGAAATTAATAAACAACAATATATTTAGGTCCTGGACAAGTTTTACTCATAGAACTTACTCATCAAGCTTCAGAAAGGAAATTGAAGGTTTAATTTGTATCTCTTCCTTAGAAGTGGATATATAAATCTTTGGAAGGTTTTCCTATCTTTAAAATGTATTGCTTTAGAAGATTTTTCTTTGGCAAGTCATAATTCTGATGACTCACAGAAGTCTCTTACTAAGAGTGTAAACTGATGTGTGCAACAGTTTCTCCAAAACCAGCAAGTGATAAGGAAGCAGCAATAACTGCCTCACCAAGGGAATAGATAAGATTTTAAGCAGGACATCCGTTTTTCCTTTTAGGATAAAGGGGAAATGTGAAAATATGGTTTCTATTTTATAAATGGAGGTTTACACTTCATCATGGAGAGAAGAAAGTGCTGATCTCCACTTAACAGAATAGGTCATTGTTTGGATGATCAAAGGAAGAGAAAACACTGTTCATCTGAAAGATGAAAAATTGCTTTTCTCTCTGTGAATGGGGATCAGTTATTCTGTAACAATTCAGATCAAATGAATGCTTAAGAATTGCCTATGTGCAAAGCGCAGAGCACACTGTTATTTGGCTTTGCTCTGAAGGGAGAAGTGGCTTTCATCCTCTTCTCTGGAGACTGCCCTCAGCCTACGCCTCACTGTCCTCATCAGGAACAATGGCTGGCATGAGGTTCCTGCCATTCCTCAGACTTCCTGTTTGTGAATGGGGAAGGAGGCTCTTCTCATGATGCCAAACATCTTGGGATACACTAGGAAGCCTCCTATTATCAATGGGACATTAGTCCATGGTCTAATCACATAGACCCAGTGAAGTGGAGACCTCTGGGGCAGAAACCTTCAGGGTTGTGGTGTTAAAGCCAGGCATCTGGACCCCAAATGTGCACCATGCATGATCTGCAGATTGACACACAACTTTTCTTGCTCATATGTAGAGCTATTTCTAAATGTGTGTTGATTATTATGCCATGTAAATTCAATGTTTTAAAAAGAATTATTGAATAAATCTCATAATTTTTCACCTTTATGTTTTTTATCAATCAACAGATAATAAGAGTACCACTGCTACTATCATGTGGGGGTCTGTGAAAACCATTGAGATTATAAAGGGCTCCTGAGTCTCTGTAGGAGCCAGTGCGTGGCCCTGGCTTCTCACTATGCATCTGCATACACGCACGCGTGTGCAGGGCTGGGAGACTCTAGAGGCTCCAAGGAGGGTCTGGCTGCCTCTGCCCAACAGAGAAGGCAGGTTGAAGACAGAAAGCTAATGAGAATCTCCAGGGAAAAGGAATCTCAGTGTAATTCACTGTAACTCTGGTTCTGTCTTTCTGGATGGTAAGTTAAGGGGTATATGGAGGTCCTTATATTTTCAAATATCTCCTCCCCCAATCCTCAATGCTGTAGGTTTCTTTAATGAGGAAATCTTGCCCTTTGCTATAGAGAATCTTAGTTTAAAATGAAAGCAGATTGGCTTAATGCCAATTTGAAGTAACACATCTCCTAACTTCTCTTCTTGAAGAAACATCTTGATTAGGAGAGAAGTTGACAAGACATGAGGTACGGGAAATCTGGACAGTGAGGAGAGTACCATGAAGGTGGGGAAAGTTGTAGATTTTCAGTGTCACATCACTGAATTTGGATGTGAGGCTCTGTGTCAACATGGAGTGGAGGTGAGGAGGCAGAAATTCGTCTATAGTATGACACCACCCAGCAGAACAAGATGGGGTTGGATGGTGAACCCAGATGAAGGCAGAGATTCAGCCAGGCAGGAGAGGCATGAATGCCAAAACAGTCATACTTGAGGCAATGGTTGGCTCTGGAGCTCCAAGGTGGCCCTAACAGTTAACATAGAAGCAGAGACATGAAGATATGTGGAACTAGGGAGTCCTGTGGGCTTCAAGTCATCAGGCAGGAAGTCTGTCTTTGGAGATCAAAGGTTGTTATCACCAAGCAGCCTTTTAAGGACTGGGTTCCAAACACCAGGAGGGAGAAGCACACAAGACTTCAGCATCACAGAAATGAGAGCCAAGAGATGTCATGAATCCAAGTGGTTACAGGTGAGCCATGAAGCAGAAAAGACCTCTCAGGGCCTAATATGGGAACCCAGTGATCAGTCAAGGTCCTCAATGTCAAGGTCTGGGAGGAAGATCAGAACTAAGTCTTGGAGGGATACTGGTGGAAGAGGACAGTGTGTAGAAAGAAACAGTTTAAATACAGCTAAGTACTGCCCAGCCTGCATCTGAGTATGTTTACAATGCCAGTACTGTCACTCCTTTTCAGGAAAATTAACTAAGGAGGCTTTTGGGCAGGGAAGTTGGTAGTGATGCCTTCAAGAGAAGGAAGTCCTCTGAACCATCACCCAACCCATGGGGAAATGACCAGGTTTAGTTTATGTCCTTCAGCCTCCTTAGCTTAGAAAAATGGAGCCATCTTTGTGTCCCTCTATAATTTATAGAAGTTGTGCAATAAACATGTGGGCCAAAATCACCACTGCACATAAAATGTTTCTTTGCTGTGCCTGCTTTCCTTGGTGCATAATGGCTCCCAGAGACCTCATGGGAAGAAGGGAACAGTCCGATTGAGACAGGCAGGAAGCTGGATATGAGGCGGGAGCAAGGTCACTCCACCAGGTGCAGCGTTGTAATTGCTCTTCGGATGTGCAGCGCTCCCCCCAACCCGGACTGAGAGTAGCCCCAAGCCTCATTATACCCTCAGTTGCATTGCGGTTTTGACCGCCCTTGCGGGGGATCACCGCCATGACAGTTCCGGGGATGCCTGTGTAAGGAAAAAATCTCCCCCTCCCGACATGGGGGTGGAGACAATGCCCTGATTGGCACACATTCCAAGACCCTCACCCACCCCCAGACCAACATTCCAAAACCACTGACCACCGCAACTTTGGTGCAGTTGCTCCCTCAAGCCTTCCCGCCTCTCCCCTTGGCGGTGTCCTTCCTTCTCTTTGCTAATAAATCTTCCTTGTTAAAACTTCTGCTGTGTGTCCACTCTCAAATTCTTTTGTGTCTGTGGACCAGGAACGTGGGACCACACCGCACGGAGCTGACCAGTGCCGGTAACAAGATCATCGTAGAGTTCAGGCATTTCTGGATCTCTTCATCAAAATGCCATCACCAGACCTCTCCTGATTACCATCTCAACTGTAAAACTTACCAGGGATGAGGAGGGCAAGATAGTCTACAACACTTCCTGGCATCAGAGAAAAAGAAGTGAGAGGGGCAGGTAGCAGGATAGACCTTGTTTTCCAGCAGTGCTTGGAATGGCCCCAAGGGAAGAGTTTCAGCCACCCTATCCATCTTGGTGGAAGAAAACATATGAGAAGGAGAAAGAGAAGTAGAAGAAGAGGACTCATCAGTTATATGTTTTCAAGGTTAACCCCCAGCACACTGGGATTGAAAACTGACCCTTACAGGTCACTCTTCCTCCTCCCTGTGGCTGATTCCTACTGAAAAGTCAGGGAGAATTGTCACCGACTAATTGCCCTGAGGAACTCAAGGGTGGGTTTGGAAATGTTTAACTGTTTTTCCAAATTGTTTTTTTTTTCTTTTGTTATGTTAAGGAGATGCAATCACCAATCACCCTGAACCAGACCAAGCCTCACCACAAGAGCTACACCTATGACCTTTGCCTTATTTTTAACACTAAGATCTCTCCTGAAGGAGCAGAGGCTTTTTTATCCTAACCTGCAGTGTATGTAGCTTTCCAACTGAGCCTTCGCAAGTGAATGCCCACCTCTCCTTTTTGAATATTCGTTCCCTATCTGAAATAAAAGGCCCCTGTTTCTGTTTAGTCAGGGATGCCACAACTTTGGAAATGATTCCACATGGTCTCCTATTTGCTGCAAGTACGCTTTATTTTGTGAGACAACTACCACTGGTGTGGAGTCTTATTTAACTCACCAGGAGGTGAAGCCACTTTGATTTCGGTAACCGGATGACAAATACGGAAGATTGGAGCTGCATGGGGGCAGAGACAATCTTGTTCAACTGTTCTGTCCCGAGAGCTGAACCAGATCCTGACTTATGGGAGGCCCATAGAGAATATGTGTTGTTTTGTGAATGAATGACCTCTTCCTCTTAAAGGCAGATAGGGACCTCTGAAGACAGATTTACTTACTTGGGTTTTGCCTAAATGGCTTTCATTCATCTGTACTTGACTCTTTCCATTACCAGCATGAGTAAGGTTATTCATTTGTGTTAGACCCAACATAGCTTAAGATCATTATCTCTGGAGAGATTCCAAAAGAAATCAATGGGAAACACTCTGCTCTTCATACATAAGCAGATCTGTTGCTACGCTCCCTCAGAAGCTCACAGGCATCCAAACCTATGTCACCTATACAGGGGATTGCTTCCGCCTTCCTTTCTTTTTGCTTATTTTTCTCTCTTTCCTTCTCATCTCCATGCTCTCCTTCTTCTTTTTGTTTTAATTTTTCTTTCTTCTTTTTTCTATGCTATTTTTCTTTCCTTTACATTCAGATCTGCTCTGGAATTCCCCAACTTTTTCCCCCACTACCATAAACACCCATGCATACCTCCGCATTCCGGGGACTTGCCACTTCACAGTTGGTCTGGGCCTGTTGAAGAGATCCTCTTCCCAGGAAGTGACAGGCATTTTCTCCGTGAGGTTATGCCCACATACAGTTATTTGTTTATCATCTGATTCTTAACACTACAATTAGAAGATACAAGAGAGTAGTTTCTTGGACTGTGCCTATTATATGTCGTCACTGATGTAATATTTGTCAAATAAATGTGTAGATACTGAATGCCTGCGTAGATAGATGTGGTAAGTTTTACAACTTGATATAAACAGATGTGGTCTGTCTGCATTTGTGCCATCTGAAAATAGTGATCACCCAGCAGCCTTGCAAAGACTCCAGTGAATCTTGTGAAAGCAAAAGCCTCACATTCCTTTCCTCTCCATCCCCAAGGACTTGCTGGGATTTTTCCAAATCCACAATTTGTGTTGTGCCAGGCCATGACTATTTATCTCTGTGATGAATACTTAATGCAAACGGCAAGCCATCCTGAGGGAGGCTGGCATCCGTACCCGCTGAGAAGGCCAGCTAGCAATGTGTGAAGCGCTGAAGTCAAAGGCCATTAATGCAAATGAAAATGAACATTTTTCATCAAGGTCTATTAGTATACCACCAGGTAGGCCAACCGCTGTGCCACCTGTTTATGGAAACATGTTGCTAATCAGTCAGTAAAATCCTGTAAATATCTGTTTCTCTGTATTTGCTTTTAAGCCTTTGAGAGTGTTAGATTAGTCTCAATTAGTAAAGCTAATGAGTGCAGAAATATTGAACATTTTAATTTAATGGAAAATATCCTGCTGGTTGAGAAATATCATTTCTATCTGGACCCCATTTCTTTAGCACAGCTGTTGGCTCCATGTCCTGAAAGGCTAATTACAGGTTTATTGTAATCCAAAACACTAATGTTGATTTTTTTGGGCATTTCTTATAAATCATTAAAAAGCTTGATATTCATTTCTTCAGTGATGAAGCTCCATCAGGAAGGTAACGATCTAATCTTTGAATTTGAATTTTATCTTTTCTCCTGTTGGGGAGTAACAAAAGGGAAGCTGCTGCATCATGAATGTTTTCTATCATGTCAATAGTTTCCGTACAAATAAAACAGTAAAATATAACCAGGCAGCAATAATGAAATAGCCTCCCTTTTCCTCCTGACAGCCTTACACATTCTCAGCTCTCTCATTCACTGCCATGGTTTGCTCTGTTTTATTATCGTGCCTGAGGCCTGATTTCCAGCAAGAAGCCTCTTACAATGGAATGCCAGTAGAATTCTAGCTCCCCGTGATTTAGATGTCAGCTTTATTCTTGATAATAAAGTGAGAGAACTAGACACAGGTAATGAGAAAATATGTTTTATTTACTGACCAATGTTTAAATGTAGAATGTTAGTTTTAGGCTTTCAGCCATAGCAAAACTTCATAGATTTGGTGACTGATAATTTTCAAATCTTCTGGTGTACTGTAACAGTGGGAGGCAGACAGGTTGGATTTGACAGGTAGAAATACATAAAGTATATAACCATTGAACGATGTTATCTCAGTATTAAATGCAAGATAAAATTAAATGTCATAAAACAAAAGTAATCATTTATTCTTATCCATCATATTATGAAAGTGATAATGACTCCTTTCTGTGTTTATCAAAACTAAAAAAAAATCTGATGCTAGAGCCCAAGGGGAAGTGAAATACAGAGAGAAAAGGAACTGGAGTTTGCCTCGTGGAATTCAGAGTTCCTCCTTTGAAAATAAGGAAGTCTGAAAGTCTTGGCTCTGATTTCTGGTTGGGTTTGGACAATGGGGAGCAGCAGCAGGAGATTAGAGAAGGATGGAGTGACCAATATGCCAACAGCTGAAGCAACCCTGAAATACCCTCTGACACCATTCCTCAGAGGAACTAGCCAGTCACATAGTGGCCGCTGGACACACTAGACTCTAGTCCACTCTTCTTTGTGGATGGACACACATTTCAGTTATGAATCTGCCTTCGCTACCTGTAGCTCTTCTGTTAGAATCATAATTCTTGGACTTAAAGTAGTCCTTATTCATTGACATACCACATTGCCTCTGACCAGGGGATGCATTTTATGCCAAAGGAAGTGTAACAATGCTCTCACAACCATGGGGTTAACTGGTTGTTAGCAAGATTCTTGCTATGATCTGAATGTCAGTGTCTCCTCAGACCATGCACACACAAAATTCATGTGTTGAAACTCTAATCCCCAATGTGATGGTATTGGGAGATGGGGCATTTGGGAGGTAATTAGGTCATGAAGGTGGAGCCTCATGATGGAATTAGTGCCCTTATAAGAAGAGACAGGAGAGAGCTTGTTTTCTGTCTCTCTAGTCTCTGCAACATGAGGACACAGTGAGAAGAGGGCCATGTGCAAGCTGGCAGGAGAACTCTCACCAGGAGTCAAGTTGGCCAGCACCTTGATCTTGGACTTCCAGCCTCCAGATCTATGAGAAATCAATTTCTGTTGTTTAAGCCACTGAGTCTATGGTATTTGTTATAGCAGCCCTACTGACTATCAGGCCCATGCCCCAGAAGCATCTGGCCTGATAGAATACTGAATGGCCTACTGAAGGTTCAATTATGACACTAGCTGGAACACACTATATGAGAGAATTTACGCTCTCAAATGTGTGGTATATATGTATATATACCACACATATATATATGCTTTATACTAGTGGAAAATACATGGGGTTATTTCCACTATTAACAAAATGCTCAGATCTGGGAACCAATGAGAAGAGATGGGAATGGTCCCTCTCCTTATTCTACCTTTTAACCCACTTGAAGAATTTTTTTTTTGAGGAAGATTGGCCCTGAGCTAACATCTGTTGCCAATCCTCCTCCCTTTTTGCTCCCCAAAGGCCCAGCAGATAGTTGTATGTCATGGTTGTACATCCTTCTAGTTGCTGTATGTGGGACACGGCCTCAGCATGGCTTGATGAGTGGTGTGCAGGTCCATGCCCAAGATCTGAACCAGCGAACCCTGGGCTGCCAAAGCGGAGCACGTGGACTTAACTGCGACACCACCAGGCCGGCCCCTACTTGAAGAATTTTTGATTTGCATCCCCACAGTCTTGGGCTTGTGTGCGTAGAGGATCTAATACCTCAGGAGGGAACGCTTCCATCCAGGAAGAGTATTGTCCTTTCCTTGAGTTGGAAGCTGAGACTGTCTCCTGGTCATTTTTGCTTCCTCAAGCTTTTGAACCAACAGACAGAGAAAGGTGTTACTGTGGTGGCCAGGGGGATTGATCCCAATTACCAAAGGAAATTTGGGTTGCTATTATACAATAGAGATAAGAAAGACTACGTCTGGATCAGAGATTTATTGGGGAGCCTCTTATTACTCTTTTTTCAAAAAGTACTGGTCTGTGAACACCTGCAGCAACCAAAAAATCAGACCAACAAGGATTCAAATCCTAAAGAAACAAAGATTTGATTCACCCTACTGAGTAAACAATCCCACACAGTTACAGTGCAGAAAAAGATAGGGAGAGCAAATATTAGGTGGTGGAATACGGAGCTATCATGACCAATTTAGGTTTCATGAACAGCTATAGAACCAGAGCTCTAAGAGCTATGTTTCCTGTTAAATAACTGTTTATTTTTTTCCTTTCTGTCCCCCTGTTACTAGTAGTGACTTTCAGATTTCAACTGTAACTATGACAGGATTGACATTACCTTGCAACGTCCCCCTCATTTGTCGCTAGCTATCCCCAGGGTACTTTGCTATTCCTTGAGGTTTCCCTACACTTCTGCCCACATCTTTGTAAATATTCACTCACATGTGCTCTCCTAAAATTACCCCGTTTGAGTGTGCAACATCTTTCCTGCCTGGATTTTAATTAATATACCCCTTAAATAAAGATTCTTTAAAAATTTTTCTGATAAATATTTTACCATAATTATATTCAATATTTGTATAATTTTTTTTACTACACAAAATATTTTGTGCACATTTCATATATAGCACTAACACTAAGATTTTGAGAAAACTATTAATGTTATTACTTTATAGATAAACAAAATGAGGGTAGAACTGTCAAAATGCCCAGACTCACAAACTTAAAGAAGCAGAGTTGGGATTGAATCTTCTTTTTTTCTGGCTCCTTTCCATTATGCAATGACTGTTTCATAGACAACAGTAAAAATGCTATTTTTTTTATTTTTTAATTACATACAACAAAATTCAGTTCCTTTTGGTGCACAGTTATGAGTTTTAACACATACATAGAACCATGTAACTTCCACCAAAATGAGGATAAAGAAAATTTTCATAATCTCTCCAAATTCCCTTATACAATTTGTAGTCAATCATTCCCTCATTGTTCCATTACCATTTCTTGGAAACATTATCTTTCTCCACTGAAGTACATTTTCAAATTTGTCAGAAAACGATTGATCACATTACTGTGGCTCTATTTTAATTTATTTATTCTGCATCTATATTTTTGCTAGTAAAACACAGTCTTGACTGCTGAAGCTTTATAACTGGTGAAGTAAGTCCTTTGACTTGATTCTTCTAAAAAATATTTTAGACTATTCTATTTCCTTTGCTTTTCCATATCATTTTAGAATCAGCTTATCTATATCTAAAAAAATGCTGACTGGATTTTGATTGCAATTGAGATAATTTATATAGAAATTTGGGGATAACTGATAAATAATCCATATTAATTTTTCTAATCTGTGAACACAGCATGTTTCTCTATTTATTTAGGTCTTCTTTGATTTCTTTTATGAGTATTTGGTAGTTTTCAGCACATAGATCTTGCACATATGTTGTTTTATTTATACATAAGTATTCTTTTTTTTCACTTTTTGATTTTCAGAAAAATTGTTTTACTGAGGTCATATTGGTTTATAACATTGTGTAATTTCAGGTGTACATTGTTAAATACCAGCTTCTGTATAGAACGCATCTTGCTTACTCCCAGTAGTCTGGTTTTTATCCATCACTGTACATATGTGCCCAATTACCCCTTTCGCCCTCCACCCCAGCCCCTTCCCCTCTGGTGACTACTAATCTGTTCTCCTTATCCATGTTTTAATCTTGCACATAGGAGTGAAATCATATGGTGTTTGTCTTTCTCTGTCTGGCTTATTTCCCTTAAGGTCCATAATACCCTTAAGGTCCATCCATGTTGTTGCAAGTGGGACAATTTTGTTATTTTATGGCTGAATAGTATTCCATTGTATATATATACCACATCTTCTTTAACAATTCATCAGTTGATGGGCACTTGGATTGCTTCCAAGTCTTGGCTATTGTGAATAATGCTTCAATGAACAGAGGGTTGCTTAAGTCTCTTTCAAATGATAATTTCAAGTTGTTTGGATAAATACCCAGTAGTGGGATAGCTGAGTTGTATGGTATTTCTATTTTTAATTTTTGGGGAAATCTCCATACTGTTTTCCATAGTGGTTGCACCAGTTTGCATTCCCACCAGCAGTGTAGGAGGGTTCCCTTTTCTGCACATCCTCTCCAAAATTTGTTATTTTTTGTCTTGTTAATTATAGCCATTCTGATGGCTGTAAGGTGATATCTCATTGTAGTTTTGATTTGCATTTCCCTAATAATTAGTGATGTTGAACATCTTTTCCTGTGCCTGTTGGACATCTGTATATATTCTTTGGAAAAATGTCTGTTCATATCCTCTACCCATTTTTTGATCAGGTTACCCATGTTTTTTGTTGTTGAGTTGCATGAGTTCTTTATATATTTTGGAAATTAACCCCTTGTCAGATGTAGTCTCATTTTTTAATTTTTTCTATTGTTTCCCTTGACTGAGTAGACATGGTATTTGAAAAGATACTGCTAAGGCTGATGTCAAAGAGTGTACTGCCTCTATTTTCTTCTAGGAGTTTTATGATTTTGGGTCTTACATCCAAGACTTTAATCCATTTTGAGTTAATTTTATCCATGGTGTAAGATAGTCATCTACTCTCTTTTTCATGTGGCTGTCCAAATTTCCCAACACCATTTATTGAAGAGGCTTTCCTTTGTCTATTGTATGTTCTTGGTTCCTTTGTTGAAGATTAGAGGTCTGTAGATGTGTGGGTTTATTTTTGGGCTTTCAGTTCTGTTTCATTGATCTGTATATCTGTTTTTGTGCCAGATCATGCTGTTTGTATTACTATAACTGTGTGGTATATTTTGAAATCAGGGAGTGTGATGCCTTCAGTTTTTTTCTTCCTACTCAGGATTGCTTCTGCTATTTGGGGTCCTTTGCTGTTCCATGTAAATTTTAGTATTCTCTGTTCTATTTCCATGAAGCATGTCATTGGGATTCTGATTGGGATTGCATTGAATCTTTAGATTGCTTTAGGTAATATGGACATTTTAACTCTGTTTATTCTTCCAATCCTTGAGCGTGGAATATCTTTCCATTTCTTTATGTCTTCTTTGATTTCTTTCAGTAATTTCTTGTATTTTCAGTGTATAGGTCTTTTATCTCTTTAGTTAAATTTATTCTTAGATATTTTATTCTTTTTATTGCGATTGTAAATGGGATTGTATTCTTGACTTCTCTTTCTGCTAGTTCATCATTAGTATATAGAAATGCAACTGATTTTTGTAAGTTTATTTTGTACTCTGCAACTTTGCTGTAGTTATTGATTATTTCTAATAGTTTTCTGGTGGATCGTTTAGAGTTTTCTGTATATAGAATCTAGTCATCCACAAATAGTAGGAGTTTTACTTCTTCCTTTCCAATTTGGATAGCTTTTATTTCTTTTTCCTGCCTCATTGCTCTGGCCAAAACCCCCAGTACTACGACAAATAAGAGTGGTGAGAGTGGGCATTCTTGTCTTGTTCGTGTTCTCAGAGGGATGGCTTTCAGTTTTTCCCCAGTGAGCATGATGTTGGCTGTGGCTTTGTCATATGTGGCCTTTATTATTTTGAGGTGTTTTCCTTCTATACCCATTTTATTGAGAGTTTTTATCATAAATGGATGTTGGATCTTGTCAGATGATTTCTATGCTTCTGTAGACATGATCATGTGATTTTTATCCCTCATTTTGTTAATGTGGTGTATCCCGTTGATTGATTTGTGGATGTCAAACTATCCCTGCATCCCTGGTATAAATCCCACTTGATCATAGTCTATGATTCTTTTAATGTATTGCTGTATTTGATTTGCTAATATTTTGTTGAGAATTTTTCCATCTATGTTCATCAGCGATATTGGCTTGTAATTTTCTTTCTTGTGTTGTCCTTGTCTGCTTTTGGTATCAGAGTAATGTCAGCCTCATTGAATAAGTTAGGAAGCATCCCATCTTCTTCATTTTTTCAGAATATTTTGAGAAAGATAGGTATTAACTCTTCCTTGAGTGTTTGGTAGAATTCTCCAGAGAAGCCATCTGGTCCTGGACTTTTGTTTTTTGGGAAGTTTTTGATTATTGTCTCAATCTCTTTACTTGTGATTGGTCTATTCAAATTCTCTATTTCTTCTTGATTCAGTTTTGGGAGTTTGAGTCTAAGAATTTATCCATTTCTTTTAGGTTATCCATGTTTTGGCATATAGTTTTTCATAGTATTGTCTTAAAATCTTTTGTTTTTCTATGGTATCCATTGTAATTTCTCCTCTTTCACTATTAACTTTATTTTTTTTGAGTTTTCTCTCTTTTTTTCTTAGTGAGTGTGGCTAAGGGTTTGCCAATTTGTTTATCTTCTCAAATAACTGCCCCTTAGTTTCACTGATCTTTCCTATTGGTTTTTCAGTCTCTCTCTATCTCATTTGTTTCTGCTCCAATTTTTATTATTTCAGTCCTTCTGCTGATTGTGGGTTTTGTTTGTTCTTTTTTTCTAGTTCTGTTAGGTGCAGTTTAAGATTACTAATTTGAGATTTTTCTTGTTTATTAAAGTAGGCCTGTATTGCTATGATTTTCCCTTTTAGAACCACTATTGCTGCATCCTATAAGAGTTGGTATGTTGTGTTTTCATTTCCATTTGTCTCCAGGTATTTTTTTGATTTCTTCCTGGATCCAATGGTTATTCAGTAGCATGTTGTTTAGTCTCCACCTATTGCATCTTTCCCAGCTTTTTTCTTGTAGTTGACTTCTAGTTTCACAGCATTGTGGTCAGAAGAGATGCTTGATACGATTTCAGTCTTCTTAAATTTATTGAGGCTTGCGTTGTTTCCTGATATATGGTCTATCTTTGAGAATTTTCCATGTGCACTTAAGAAGAATGTGTATTCTGTTGTTTATGGATGGAATGTTCAATATATATCTGTTAAGTCCATCTGGTCTAGTATTTCATTTAAGGCCATTGTTTCCTTGTTGACTTTCTGTAGGGATTATCTATCCATTGATGTAAGTGGGGTGTTGAGGTCCCCTACTATTATTGTGTTGCTATCCATTTCTCCCTTGAAGTCTGTGAATAGCTGCTTTGTATACTTTGGTGCTCCTGTGTTAAGTGTATATATATTTATAAGTGTTTTGTCCTCTTGGTGGAATGTCCCTTTTATCATTATATACTGCTCCTCTTTGTCTTTCATTGTCTTTTTTATCTTGATGTCTGCTTTGTTTGATTTAAGTATGGCAACATCTGCTTTCTTTTGCTTGCCGTTTTCTTGGAGTATCATCTTCCATCCCCTTACTCTGAGCCTATGTCTTTAGAGCTGAGAGGTATTTCCTGGAGGCAGCATATTTTTGGTCCTTTTTTAAATCCGTCTAGCCACTTTGTGTCTTTTGATTGGAGAATTCAATCCATTTATATTTAGAATTATTATTGATTTACAAGGGTTTAATAGTGCCATTTTATCTCTTGTTTTCCAGTTGTTCTTTATTTCTGTTGTTTCTTTTCCCTTGTATTTCTGACTGTCATTTCTGTTTGGTGGTTTTCTGTGATTGTTTTCTCAGTTTTCTCTTTATTTATGATGTGTGGCTCTGCTGTGATTTTTTGTTTAGTGATTACCATGAGGTTTGTGTAAAAGATCTCATAGATGAGATAGCCCATTATCTGATAGCCTCTTATCTCTATTAGCCTAAGCAGGTTCCACCCCTTGTTCTTCTCCTTCTGAGTTATTGTTATCACAAATTATTCTTTTTTGTGTGTGCTGTGAGTTTGTGACAGCAAATTTTATTTTTTATGTTATAATTGTTTGCTAACCTATTCTGATAGAGAGCTGCAATTTTACGATTTTGTCTGTTTATCTCCTTGCTCAAAGTTTTGTAAACCTTTGCCTCCTTGTTTCAAGTAGGAGGACTTCCTTCTCATTTCTTGTGAGGCAAATCTAGTGGTGATTAACTCCCTCAGCTTGTGTTTGTCTGGGAAAGCTTTTATTTCTCCATGATATCTGAAGGATAATTTCACTGGATAGGGTATTCTTGGCTGGAAGTTTTTGTCTTTCAGTATTTTGAATATATCATTCCTTTCTCTCCTAGCCTGTAAGGTTTTTGCTGAGAAATCTGCTGAAAGTCTGATAAGTGTTTCTTTGTAGGTTATTTTGTTCTGCCATGCTGCCCTTAACATTTTTTCTTTGTCATTGACTTTTGCCAGTTTTTGTATTATATGCCTCAGCAAAGCTTTTTTAGCATTGATGTAATTAGGAGTTCTATTTGCTTCATGTAGTTGTAATTCCAGTTCCTCCCTCAGGTTTGGGAAGTCCTCAGCTATTATTTCTTTGAACAAACTCTCTGCTTCTTTCTCTCTCTCTTCTTCATCTGGAATACCTATAATCCTGAAGTTATTTTTCCTAATTGAATTGGATATTTCTCAAAGAATTTTTTCATTTTTTAAAAAATCTTAGTTCTTTCTCTTCCTCCACCTGAAGCATTTCTATATTTCCATCTTCTAATTCACTAATTCTGTCCTCCATAAGCTCTGCTTTATTTTTTATGATTTTTACATTATTTTTTGTCTCATTAATTGTGTTCTTCATATCCAGAATTTCTGTTTAGTTTTTTTAAGGGCTTCAGTCTCTTTGGTGAAGTATTCCTTCTGTCCATTAATTTTATTCCTGACCTCATTGAACTGTCTTTCTGCATTTTCTTGTGATTCACTGAATTTCCTTATGACAGCTATTTTGAATTGTCTCTCATTTAGATTGTAATCTTCTATGACTTCAGAATTGGTTTTTGGAGATTTATCATTTTCCTTCTGCTCTTCCTTATTACTGTAGTTTTTCATGGTGTTTGATGAATTGATCCTCTGCTGGCACATTTGTGGTTGTATCAGATCACAGATTCCACCTGCCACAACTAAGGGTGGGGCATGAGCTGTGTTTTCTGATCTTGCCCTGTCTGCTGATAGTTGTGCCAAGTGGGGTTCATGGAGGGTGCCTGGAGCATCTCGGCAGGTTGCACTCACACTGGCAGGGCCTCAGTGCTTGGCAAGTGGTAGCAGCCGGGTGCTGTGCTGAGCAAAAGGGTTGTGCTCATGACTGTGGAGATGCTGCACTCAGCAGGGAGGTCCAGCTGAGCTGCTGCACTAGGCTGGTGTGGTGCACATGGGGTGAGCTGCCACCATTTGGTGGGGAGCATTCATGCAGGATGGGCTGCCTTGGTATGTGGGTGCTCCTACAGACCAGGCTACCACTCCAAAAGCATTCATCTGTGGGCTAGGCTGTCCCTGCCTCCACTCACAGTCACACTGGCCACTGTGTGAGGGTCTGTGACCTGCATCATGCTTCTGGGGATGGGGAGGGGTCCACTCACCTAGTTTCACTGCTTCCCAGGGGTCTGTTTCACCCACCTTCAGATGTATAGCTGCGTGGGTCTCTCAGGCATCCTGTTGTGTTGTTCAGGGAATCCACTGTGGGTTAATGAATGTCCATTTAGTGGTAACTTAGAGAAGAGAGACAAAGGGAACAACCACTCTGCCATGATGCTGATGTCACTCCTCTCTACCTAAGTATTGTTTATGGACGTATTATAAATGGTACTGTTTTACTAGTTTTAGTTTACAATTGTTTAATTGATAATTGTTCAAGTATATAAAAATATGATTAAGTATTGTATGTCCACTTTGTATCCTGCAACCATGCTAAATTCACTTATTAGTCCTGGGAGATTTTTTGTAGATTCCTTGACAATTTCTACATAGTCAATTATGTTATCTGTGAATAGGAATAGTTGTATTTTTTCTTTTCCATTCTGCATGCCCTTTATTTCTTTTCTTGCTTTACTGCATTAGCCACATATGATGATGTTGAATAAAAATGGCAAAAGTGGATAGCCTTGCTTTGTTTTCAAACTTAGGGGAAAAGCATTAAATATGTTGTGTAAGTTGTAGGATTTTTATAAATTTTCTACAGTTTTCTTCTATTCCTAGTCTACTGACGAGTTTTTATTATGAAAGAATATTGAATTATTTCAACTTTTTTTGCATCTATTAATATGATCACATGGTTTTTCTTTTCTATCTGTTAATATGGTGGGTTACAATGATTTATTTTCTTAGCAAATTGACCATTTTTTCATTATTGCATTTCTCTTGTTTTCCCTAGCAAATTTTTTAGGTCTGAAGTCTACTTTTTGGGGTATTAATATTGCCATTCTAGTTTTTTTTTATAATTAGTGTTTTCATTGTATCTTTCTTTTTCTTCTTTTACTTTCAACATATCTATATTATGATATTTAAAGTGGGTTTCTAGCATAGAGTTGGGTGTTTTTTTATTTGTTTAAATTCAATGTGATTGATGTGTTTAGACCATTTACAGTTAGTGTAATTATTAGCATGTTTAGATTTAGTTCTACAATTTTATTATTTATTTTGTTTGATCCCTTTGTTTTTCTTTCCTCTATTTTCCCTTTTGTGATATCTTTTGTATTATTTTAATTATTGATTTTTATTATTTGATTATTATCTAGTATTCCATTTGAATTTATCTATTGGCTATTTATATCTTTTTGTACAATATTTTTAGCAGCTGACTTAGGAATTACAATATGCAACTAAATTTTTCACAATCTACTTAGAATTGATATTTACTGCTTCAAGTGCAATGCAGAAAACTTGCAACCATATGGGTCCCTTTATCCTCCCCCTTTATGTTATAATTTCTATATGTATTGCATCCACACACATTGGGAATCCTATTAGACAGTGGTATAATTTTTGCTTTCAATTGTCATACATATTTGAAAGAACTTAGGAGAAAAATCACCTCCTTTGGGTGATTTTTACCCAGATATTTACCTTTTCTTTTGTTCTTCCTTTATTCCTAAAGTATTAGGTTCCTGTGATATCATTTCCCTTTTGTCTAAAGAGCTTCGTTTACCATTTCTTTCAGCACATGTGACTGACAACAATTTCTCTTAATTTTATTCCATTGAGAATATGTTTATTTTACATACATTCTTTAAGAATATTTTCACAGGATATAGAATTCTGGGTTGACAGTTTGTTGTGTTGGTCCCAGCCTATTGATAGTGACAATATTGGCCAGGAATGCCTGAGGCACTCACCTGAGCCCATATTACTCAAAACAAGCTCTACAGACATTCCCATCAAGGCCAATGTTGTAGCTGGCCCAGCTCATTTTGTCCTTGTTATAAAAACAGGATGATATTCAGAAAAAACACCAGGGCACTTTAAGGAACAAGATTTAATACTCACAGATCCTGGTGGGTATGCAGCATATCCAAGGGCCACACAACAAGTTCACAGGGAGAGAGAGAGAGAATGTGGACCTGGGGATCTGCCTTTATTAAAGTTTCACAAGTTCACTTTTTATTGGCTAATTTAAAGCATGAGAGTGGGAATTAGGGCATGGGAAGGGAGAAGTGGGGTCATTCAAATAGTCAGTTTTCTAGGTTACCTAGGGCTTTGTGAAAGAGGGAACTTTATGGGTGGGCTGGCCTAATTCCTTATTTGGTTGTTTTGCTAGCAGTTGTATCATATAGATAGCAATATGTTTTTTTCAAGATTGATGTCTTTTGAAATGGATGCCTCAACAATCAAAAGCTTAATGTCAGGCAGTTACATTACACAGTTCTTTTCTTTCAGTACACTAAAATTTTTGTTTCACTGTTTTTTGGCCTCCATGATTTCCTGTGGGAAATCTATGTTCATTCATTTCATTTTCTCCTGTATATAATGTGTCACTTTTATTTCACTTCTTTCAAGATTTTTATTCATCTTAGTTTTTCAGTTGTTTTACTATGATGTTTTGGAGTATTTTTTTTTTTTTTTTTTTTGGTGAGGAATATCAGCCTGAGCTAACACCTGTTGCCAATCCTCCTCTTTTTGCTTGAGGAAGATTGGTTCTGAGCTAACATCTGTGCCAATCTTTCCTTATTTTGCATGTGGGCCTCTGCCATAGCATGGCTTGATGAGTGGTGTAGGTCCTCACCTGGGATCTGAACCCACGAACCCGAGCTGCTGAAGTGGAGTGCGCCAAACTTAACCACTACACCACTGGACCAGCCCCACGGGGTATGGATTTTTTTTAGGCTTATTCTCTTTGGGATTTACCAAGCTTCTTGAATCTGTAAGTTTATGTCTTTTGCCAAATTTACAGATATTATTTTTTCACATATTTTTTTCTGCACCAATCTCATTCTCTTCTCTAACTGATACTCCAACAGCATGAATGTTAGAACTCTTGATAATATTTCATAGGGTCCTGTTCATGTTTTTCAGTCTTTTCTCTCTATTGTTCTAGTTGGATAATATTTTTTTGTGAGGGAGATCAGCCCTGAGCTAACATCCATGCCAATCCCCTTCTTTTTTGCTGAGGAAGACTGGCGCTGGGATAACATCTGTGTCTATCTTCCTCCACTTTATATGGGATGCCTCGACAGCATGACCTGACAAGCGGTGCATCGGTGCACACTTGGGATCTGAACCTTGGCCGCCAGCAGTGGAGCATGCGCACTTAACTGCTACATCATGGGGTTGGCCCTCTTTGCTGAGTATTTCTATCTTTCCATTCATTTCCAGACTGTTCATCCTTACTTCATGGAGCACAGCTCTAAAAGGTGCCTTAAATTTTTGTCTGAAACCTTCAAAATCTGTGTCAACTTAAGAATTGTCTTTTGTTGATTGAATTTTCCTTTGCTACTTTCTGAGATTTTCCCGGTTATTTCTGTCAAGTAATGTTATATCCTGAGCATTAGAAATTATTTTATGAGATTCTAGGTCTTATCTAAACCCTATGGAAAAATGGTGATTTTTCTTTTGCTTTGTTTTATTTTCATTGCAGGCTGCAATTTCTGACTGAGGTCTCAAGTTCTGCTCTGTTTCAATGTCCATTTGGTTTTCAAAGTTTTTTCATTGGTCTTTGCATTTGTCCCATGTATATGCCCCCATGAGCCAGTTGGGGCCTGGGTGGTGAACTACACTGCAGTTCCATTCTCAAAGCCTTTGGTATTTTTCTCTGACCAGTATCACACGTGCACACCTTGTAGGTGAGCCCCAGGCTTCAAACACAACTTCATGGAGTTGCTTTCTTGAGCTCCCTTCTCTCTGCCATCCCCGTGACACTCTCCAGCTCTCTGAGGCTGCCCATCCTGGTCCTCTGTCCACAAGGTTGGAGTTTCAACCTCTTTGCATTGTCACTCGACTCTTGTGACTGGCTCTGTCTCTAGCATGAAGTATAAAGCCTGGATACTACCGCCATCCCCTGCACTGTGGGAGCACAGCTTTGGGACTGAGCTTGCCTCCAGGGGAAGGTCGGGAAAGAAAAGAAGAACCAGGGAATTGCTACTACTCTTTCCATTCCTCTAGGGCAACCCTCCAAGTCTTCTGATTAGAGACAGAGTTTCTCTTGGCGACACCTGCTGGGCTATTCTGGGGTTCAGACTACCTTCAGTCTAAGCCTAGAGACAAGGGATGAAAAAACAAAACCTTTGCCAAATGGCTTTTTTAAAATTTTTATTTCCCTCCCTAATCCACAAGCTATCATACTTTTTCAGAGTCCTTAAATAGTTTCTTTATCCACTGTCAGTTACCCAGAGAGGGTGATGTGTCCTTCCTTCATCTCAAGTTGAAGCAGAAACTACTCAAATTGTTTAGTTTTGTTTCCTTGAAGTAGTGATTTCTATTCTCTGAGTATGGCTATAGAATCTAATTCAGTTTTGTATCCCTGAAAACCTAACACTCTGTTCTGCACGTGGCACCTATGTGATTAGTATTCAGTGGCTTAAATTACCCCAATCCATGACAAATAGTTCTGCCTAATAAACTCTGTCTTATAAACTCTGTAAGCTCTGTCTGTAAACGCTTTTATAGATGCATATATTAATGTGTTATAATTTTTTTGTAGAGTGTGTCTTGTTATATTTCAAAGAACTAGGTTTTGGGGGCTCCAGCAGAATGAAGCACTGTCTCTGTGCCTGGGCCTGGGCTAAGTGCCATAGAGTGTTTGCAGACTTTTCATATTTATGACATGATTTCTTCTGGAGAGATATTTAGGGTTCCTATAACTTATTTGAAGAAAAAGATGATAAAAATAAGAAAAACACTAATTTTCTCTAGCCCCATGATCTTGTGCAGTCACTGGGAATCCAGAGACCAGCTATCTGCAGCTGGCACAAAAGCATATGGGGAAGGCCCTGTGGAACTTAAAGATATCATAGGATAAGGAATGGATATTATTCTTTTAAAAAAACGTATTTAGGAAAAGAGAAAACAATGAAACTTCTATGAGTACTATGCGTAGTAATGAAGACACTTACTGCAATGGTTTAAAATTCCCCTAAATATAGTTTTCTGAGCAGAGTGTGATAAAAATTATAAAGAAAATCACTTTAACTAATCAAGAGAAAGAAAACTTATCAGTCTTAGACATTATCTACAACTCTGTGAAACTCAGCATGTGATTTTTCTGTAAGTTTAACTAGTATTGATTTTGTTCGTGAAAAACATATAGACCAGTATAGGATATAGACAGGTAAACAGGTAAACTGTGACTCACATGCAAATAAAATTACATTAAAAAAATAAATTATACACATAAATGAGAACTTAATTATGTGTGGGAGATTCAGGTAATGTTTTAGCGAAGTTTAAAATATGAATAAGTTTTCTGGCAAAGAGGAAAAAGGACAAGACAGCCCTGTAAAAGGGAATAGTGTATGAAAAGCCCAGAGGCACAGAATGGCAAGCTGTGTTTGGAGAACTACCAACTCTGTAGTATTTCTGCTTGGTGAAGTTTGAGGAAGGAAGTGATGAGGAGGGATATTATCTCAGGGCATAAAATGGTGTAATTTCTGGAATATGTAAAATATTTTAGTGTTTATTCTCAAATTTGGAGCTTTTGGACAGTTTGATCAGATGAGTGATATAATTAGATCTGCATTTTTGAAAGCTATCTCTGGTAAGTGTAGTAGTGTATAGATCTGAGAAAGGTGAGACTAGAGTAAATGCCCCAGGGGTGTGATGATGAGAAGTGGAATTAAGTCAATGGCAGGGGGAATGGAGAAGCAAGGACGGATGAGGAACTGAGGACAGACACTGAAAGGGCTTAGTGACTGCTGTCACTGTTTAGTGTGAGATGATGACCTCAGGGCTCTGACTTGGGTGCTCAAGTGGATGTTGGTGCCACAAAATAGGAAAGAATATCCAGGAAGAAGAGTATGTTTGAGTAGGAGAAGTAGCACAGTCAGTTCTGCTTTGAACAGGAAGTATTTGAGACATTTGTGCAAGTTTTCAGTGGAAATGGAACTACAATGACAAATTTGGGTTAAAAATAGGATTTGAGGAATATTGGAGTGTAGGTGGTTGTTAAAAACAAAAGGTGGATACAATGCCTAGTGAAGATATTTACAAGAAAAAAGGCCAATGACAGAATCTTGTGTTTGAGAGGTTGTGAGAGGAAGGGACTCTAGCAAAGGATGCCCCACAGCATAGAATACAGGACGGACACAAAACTAGGAAGAGAACCAGAAAATGGTGATGTTGTGGAGTGCAAAGGAAGAGGGAGCTGTGAGAATTTGGAGTGGGGGGAGTAGGCACCAAATAAAATCCCTTAAAAAGGCCAAAGAAGGCAAAGACTGAAAAGTATGGTCAGATTTGGTTGAAAAGAGGTTGTTGGTGACCTTACTGAGAGGTGTTTGCATGGCATGGTGGGGCAAAAATGAGATTTTAACAGACTCGGGCATGAAAATTAAAAAAGCAGAGACAGAGATATGCTAGTCCGAGGGGAGGCTTCAATGAGGAGGCAAGGAGAGAGGAGGACTCCCATTCCCACTGACACCCACTGGCTTAGCACCAGTTACCTCAACCTAAGCCTAGGCACTAACTTCCTGCTTCCGCTCTTCCCCACTCTAATCCAGCCTGTATGACAGCATCATATTATTCTTTCTAAAACACCATTCTTAGGTAATGTTCCTGCTTCCAAGTTTCACAAAAGTCATTCATTACTTGGAAAAGGCAAGCCAATCTCTTCAGCTTCTCATCGACCTTAGCTGCACTCCACTTCTTTTGTGGTAACTTCTCCCCTCTGTGAGCATGTGAGGTCATCAAAGAGGCCTCCTCCCCATTCTCTGATTAGCTGGCACCCTCTTCTCTCTGCATCGTATCGTACCATTCCCTCCACTGGGCACTTCAAAGAACTTCCTGACAACCTGTCCCACATTACTTTCTCTTTTCTCTCTCCAGAGCTGGGAATGGCCAAATTCACAGACCTTGTTTAATCCTGTCCTTAATGGGAATTTCCAGAACATTGATTTAAAAGTTAAACGAGTCTACATCAAATCTGCTTAATTTTACAGTCAGTTCTGCTGTAATGAAACACATACGCTTCAAAAAGTCGCTGACATATGCAAAATTGCACAATAAATACAGAAGGTTTATGTGGAAAATGGGATTAGGGACACAACACTCAAAACCTTCATCTATGACATATAAAAAAGTAGGAATCTAATAAAAATGGCAGCACAATTTTGTACATGTTCAATGGTCAAGAAATAGATAAATACCATAATAAATATGGACTATACTTTGAAAAAGCCCTGGGTGATGCTGGATGTGGGTGCCTGAAGTGTGTAGCTCATGGATTGTTGTGGTGGAGTTAAGGAGTGGAAAGAGAGGATCAAAAATCAGATGGAAAGTTAACACGATGTGGACACATGGTGAACTTAGGTAGCTGGTGGTCATCTGAGATGTGTGCATGTGTCTGTTGTGTGTTCTGATGTGGCTCTTTTCAGCTGGGGTAGTTCATGTTGAGTTCAACTAGTGTTTCTGGTGGACAAAATCTACTAGATTTTATATAAGCAAAAGTGAAATTTGCATTATGCTCAATTCTCTAATATATCAATCACATTGGAACAAATTTGTGTTTTCAAAGCCTGAGTTAAAGCAGAACTGACTGTAATTTTTCTCTGAACCACACCACCATCCTAGTTACTAAGGTTCTGCCTTGTTCCTTGACTGCCTCTCCACTTAATATATATTTTCTAATCTACCATATGAGGGTCGTGATCATCTACCCACTACCTGAACCTGCCGTGTGTCTCTGAGCTTCTGTTTTGTGCCCGGGGCCCTAACATTTACTTCTAGGATCTGTGATTCTTGTTCCCTGCATGCCTGTTTGAGTCTGCAAATATTACCTCAATCCCGATGGCCTGTCCTTTCTCAGTGACTCTCCTTGTAGAGAGGACCATCTGTCTAGATCATAGCTCTCAATATTGGCTGCACATTAGAATCAACTGAAGAGCTTTGAAAAATCCCAGTGCTCACTCAGTGTCCCAGACCAATGACTCAGAATCTCTAGGGATGAGGTTCAAGATCAGGATTTGTTAAAGCTTCTCTAGTGATTCTAATGTGCAGTCAAGTTTGAGAACCACTAGACTAAGTCGTGCTGTGCAGACTTTTATGTACATAAAGATCACTTGGAAATCTGCATAAAATGTGCACTGCATTTCATTGGATCAAAATGGGGCCTGACATTCTCCATTTCTGACAAGCTCCCAGATTTTACAGTTGCTGCATGTCCCAGGCCACACTTTGAAAAACAGAGTCTACTAGACAATCATGCACTGTCTTCCACCTTATTTATCCTTAGAGTGCTATGTTTTATTTGCCTTAAAGAATTTCTTCTCTGATACCTGCCCCAATAGGGGACTGCACTTGGTCACCAGGACCTAGCATCTCCTGATGCGGTCCTCAAGCTAAAGTCATGCCGTGCTCCCACATATCTTGTTCTCATTTGGACTCCAGCTCAGGTGTCGGGCCTCTCTGGTACTCAGAAACACTGCCCAGGGAGGTAAGCTTATTCTTGAAAGGCCAATGAGAGCACAAGAGCTGTAATGTCTTGTTATTGTTGCTGTAAAAAATCAGTTCCTTTTTCTCTTACATACTATAGCCATGAAGGTCATTAATAGAATTTTCTTGTGCAGGTAAAGCTACTTTGGTCTTTTCTCTGGCTCTGGACAATAACCCAAAGTGAGCTCTTTCTCTCTGCCTTGGACAAAGGCAGACTCGAGCTCTGTTATTTAGGGAATCTAACTGGATCTCAGCCATGTCCCACTCTTGACTGCCCCCTTCTGTCTACGGATCTGTCTTTAAAAAGTCCTTTAATTCTAGCTGCTCATGGCTAAAGTCAGAGTATAGGCCCACACCAGCCAGGGCCTGTCTCAAGTGAATTTCAGAGCAGCAACTCCTTCATGTTTTCCACTTAGTTGTGGGGCATCTACCCTCAAACTTTGCTGTGTGTTGCATTTGGGACAGGGGAGGCTGCTCTCAAGGTCTCACTTAAGTGGTCTCTTAGGTGGTCTCTCACCCTCCTATGCTTCTGGATTCCATGGGTAAATACTCTGGAGGCATTTAATTTTAATCCCACTGTGTTTCCCCCATGGAAAATATGAAACTTCAGTCCCACTGGGACCTTCTGGTCAACTTGAGGTACATACACACACACCATGAATGATACATGTCACCTTGAGAATCACGAGGATTGGCTTTGCATCCTCACCCGCAGCTGCTGCTTAGTAACTCTAGGTGGGGGCTGAAAATCAACTGTAACCTGCCTCGTTTACTCCCGGGGTTCCAATTCACGCTCTCAAGTGTCATCAGAGAGTAAGGGAGAGAAACTGCGTTTTCATTGATTACCTGTGTACTAGTTGAGATGGATTTTAGCCATGTTGGAATTTATTTGGGTAGTGAGGTTTAGACTTACACAGGAATTTCCGTAGGCAGTGTGTTTCTGTCTGTGCTAATAAGGAGATGAGTAGCCACCTAAAATTATGGGGAGAACTCTAAGTAATGCCCCTAGGAACTCAGCAACATGGCTATTGATATCCTCAGAGTCAGAGCCATGGATGGGAGTAGTCAGAGGCAGTCCTGGTCTGTGTGCCAAAGAGAAAAAGAGACCAGAAGTCTGAGACTTGGTCAAGTGCAGCTCTGAACAGTAGCTATTCAATGTCAAGTATGACATCTAAGGGAGCTTATTCAAGTACCAGGACTGACCCAAGGAAAGTGAAACACGGCACGATTCTACAGCAGTAGCTGGAAGGTTTCTTGGGGTCAGGGGAAGAGACAGAGATACCCCCTCCATAAGAGTGCTAGGGTCTGGTAATATCATAGGTTTGGAAACTGACAAGAACTGTGTGAACTGACACCCACTGTCCATCTTTACAGCAAACATTATGGTGCATTCACTGACTACTCCAGAGGCTGAGTTTTGGTTCCCTCACCTCCTAGCTGTGTGATCTTGGGACATTCTTTAATCTCTCTGACCCTCAGATTCTCATCCATAACAGGGCATGTTAAGGGAGTGTTTAATAGGTTAAAAATGTGTGAAGGGTGTAGCTCAGTGTCTGACGTAGAGTGACTGCTTAATAAATACTGGTTGTTATTCTTATTATTGTTGTTTTTGTTATTTTTTACAAGGGATAAATACTAGCTGCTATTGGCTATTGTGGTCAATGGATTATTTTTTATTTTTAAATATGTATCTATAGCTTTTTTTGTTGTGGTAACATTGGTTTATAACATCGTTTAAATTTCAGGTGTACATCATTATATTTCAATTTCTGTATGGATTGCATCATCTTCACCACCCAAAGACTAATTACAATCCATTATCTTGCTTCGTAAAATAAAACCCTAAACCTCCAGGCTTACCAGTGAAAGGAGACTCTACTATCAGGAAGGGGAAGTTGAATGATAGGTGCAACTCTGTCCCCAACATTTCTTGCCCCTGAGCTCACCTCCATCACCACTTTGGCCCCTGGCAGGAGTAGAGTAGAGATATTACTTGTACCTTCAACACCTGAGCCAAGAGTGAATACAAAAGTTCCCTGATTCCTCTTAGCAGAGACACTATAACCTATACAAACTTCACCAAAAGAATAACAAAGGGAAAATTAAGAGAAAAATCAGGTAATAAAATATCTCTTAGTATAATTTTCTGAGGCTGACCCGTGGTGTAGGTTAAGTTCGGCTGGGTTCAGGGGTCTGAATCCTGAGCACAGACCTACACCACTTGTAAACCATGCTGTGATGGCAACCCACATACAAAATAGAGGAAGATTGGCAACAGATGTTAGCTAAGGGTGAATATTCCTTAGTAAAAAGAAAAAAAAAATGTATAATTTTCTCTCTGGAACTCCTAAGTCCCACCATTTTGAGCGAGCTGTCATAAAAAAGAGAGAGTTCTTTCTGCTGAGATTCCTATTCTTGGCCTGCCTCAACTCGTGAACACTTATCTTCCAAAGGTTTCCTCCTAGATGTCTAGATCAATCTCTCCCACCCACCTATGGCTTTCTCCCCAATTCCCTCTTTTTATCCTGAGCTGTTTCTCTATGTAGGTGACCTGTGCTGCAATGTTAAGATGCAATTCCACTGCAAAACCACAAAATAACTGTGACATATCACAGTACAACAGCAAAGCCATAGTGGTTAAACAGTCAGGATTGGACATACACAATAAGCAAGTTGTTTCCTCATGAAAGCCAATTGGCTTTCTTTAGATAGTTTTCTAAACTATTTGCTAAGCAAATAGTGGTTATAATGTATATTTTTCATTGACAGTTACAAGTTTAGACTCTAATGATGAGAAATGAATTTAGTCTTACAAAAATATGTACCCATCTTCATCTGCTTTTATGGTATGTGTCCAGATCCACCTTCTCCTCGGCCATCCTGGGCCGTGATGTGCACAGCTGTGTGGGCGACAGCTCAGATTCTCAGAGTGGTGGACTTTTTCACCAGGTGAACTTCCTGTTGAAATGAATCTGAAGACCTATCTATGCTTAGGTTATGCTTATTAATACTCAATCCGATAGTTGTAGAGCATCTACTTGTGTCAGGTATTGTGCAAGAAAGTGAGTAAGGAAGAGTCAGTGGACATCTGTCGCCTAAGGCTGCTCCACATCTTTTGCATATCGCCTGTACACTTGATCTATGTAGATCCTTCTGCAATAACACAGAATCTAAAATATGTTTTCCAGGCTTCCTGTGAGCACACACCTCCTTTTTGACTTTCCTGGGAAGAGTTGGGGGCCTTGCTCTTCTCACAAACACAGAATATTTCCCATCTCTCTCTTCCAGGGGGGCTGAAATGAAGCCTCACAGATACACGTCTCTTGGAACTCGATCAGTGGCGACTTTTGAGCTCTTAGGCTTCTGATACCTGAAGTCCCATTCCCCTGGGACTCTGTGCTTCCTCCACCAACATCATTCTTTAATTACTTCTACGCCTTTTAATGTTATTTTGTTTTCCATTGTAATCAGTTGAATACTTTACATCTTCAGAAAATGCTTCCTCTACATAACTTTTGATCCCTGGTTCTCCTTCAAAGACCTTATGTTCTTCTTGGTTTTCTAGATTGGAGCCTCCCTATTAACCCACACATCTCATGTTGCAGAGCCTAGAGAACCCATTGGCATTATCCTACCACCCATTGCTACTTTGAAACATTATTCTTCCTTTTCAAAACTTTCTTTAGTTGAAGGTCAAACTTTTGTCTTATCATTCCCTCTTCTCGTTGCTATAATTGACAAAACTTTCTGTAGCTCCCTTCGTTCATCGAGGACTTATGTAAAGGACTCTCAACTTTCCTCTAAACCTCCGATTTATGCCTTTATCTTAACTTCCACTTTACTCAGTTTTAGCCTCCCACTCCCATAACTACATTCTGGATTTGTAATGGCCCGGACTTCGGCACAACATTTTAGCCTAGGCCTTTCCACTGAAACAGTGCACGGCCTAATGTTTTCCCAAATGTCGACCTTTCCTGCCATCTGTCTGAAAACTATTATTCTACTTGGAGATTGCAAACATTGTACTAACTAAAACTTCCACATTATATTTGAAGATGTAAATAATATTTTTTTTCACAAAATAGGCTTATTTTTACAGGTAACTCCCAGAGAAACTCATTCCTTAAGGCCTACAGCCAACATTTATGTATCATAATTTTGCCTCCTATTTTATATACTAGTTTTATAGTCTATAGTGTAGAAAATAAAAACAACAATAACAACAAAATCAAATATGTTTTTTCTCATTCTTTCTAGTACATTTGGGATAAGCAAATATCAAAGATAATTAATATATGCTGAAAGGTGATACTCTGCACCTGCAAATTTTGGAAGAACTTAAAGTGTGTTTCCATAGCATAGGTATTCATACCTACTAAAAGATTTCCTCTGGAGTATGTGTGTGTATGTGTGTGTGTGTAGACTGTTTCATAAAATAAATGCCCTGCAGAAGAAGTCACATTTTGAAGAGAATCATTCTTTTCTCTGGCCTGAAAGAGCAGAGTTCAAGATGTATGCCAATAAAGAAGGCCGGCTTCTTCCTTGAGCAATTTGCTTTCTCTATTCTATGCTCCTTTAATATAAGATGTTGTTTTGAGCTAATGCAGCCTTAATTTCACTCAGTCCTGCTCTGCTGCCCACCTCCATATGGGTAGCACTCACAGAGGGATTTTGGCTTCAGTCTTGGGAAGTTACACAAGAAGAGAAATGGGTTCATGTGACGGCTCTGCCATTTATTTGTCTGGCCCTAGGCAGGTGTTCAGTCTTTGTAAGTGATGAGCTTATTAAGGGTCTGCTCTTTCCAAGTCCCCCAAGGGACAGTTTTCTGTCTCTTTGCCATTCTGTGCTCGGTATGTAACAGTCAAGCAGTCCCTATTTAGCCAGGCTTCTGGTTGTGTTCAGCTGTGTCCTTTATTTTAGCCTACACACCGGGTCTGATTGCTTCATCAATCATGTGCCCTTCAATAAGTGAAGTCTTAGAAATGAAGGCTGTTGGTCCAGTGTGTAATCCACACAGGACCTCCTTCCTTGGGATAGCTGACTTCAGGGTGAGCAGAGAATATCAAATTCAACAAATTGAAAGCAATGCAGTTCAGTAAATACTTGGAAGTGGAAGACATTGACCCTACCAACTCAAGGTAGAGTCGGGGCTTTTTGTGGATTTCAGTTTGGTGTCAATAATGCTGCCTCCTCAAAGCGTCACTCCCTAATGCTGTGGTAGATTTCCGGGAGTTATAATAGGCACATTGTTACTAGAACCTCCAAAAGCCATAGGATATGAGTTTCAGTAGAAATATTGCTTCAAATTTTTTGAAATGTGGCAAGTGTCAAAAAATACATCCAGTATCAACATAACGGCAAAATTGGCCCCAGAAGTAGCTAGATCCCTAATATTTTCTCCTTTAGACTAATGTTTCAATTTTCAGTAAATTATCGCTGTGGAAAAAAACATATGGTCACCATCCACATTTGGATATACTGTCAATAAGATGACAGTCAGAGATACAAATAATTATATGCACATCCCTATAGCTTTATCTTTTTGCATTACTGAGAAAATAAGGAAATACAACAGCTTCATATACATAAATATTGAATTATTCATATATTTATAGTTATATATTATATATTTCGATGGTTTCTGGTTGAGATTATAGGAAAGAAGGCTTTCATGTATAATTTTTATAGCAAATTATGTTTAACAAAAGAGTGAGATTTTAATATGGTAGAAAATTAACAGAGGACTGAAAATTAAGATTAGTCACAAACAAAGTGGTTGGCAAAATGGAAAAGAAACTTGCAAATTCTATTTGTCAAATAGTAATTGACCATGCAAACCTATTCTCTTTATAAATGAAACAAAAATGTTCCAGGAAGAAATAACATCTGAGCTAAGGGCATCTGTAAGCTCATGGTAGTGATATCTGTTTCAGGGTTCTATTGTAACAGAGCAGATTTTAAAATTTGAAGAGCTGGCCTGCAGAAAGCTATAGCATTTTCTAAATATTTAACTAAAGAGTAAAGCTTTAATTTTTTTTTTTTTCTTTTCAACCAAATTGTGAGCTGCAGGCCTCTCTTGCATTAGCTAGAGATTGACAAGTCTTGATAGGCTCATTTGGGAAGTTTCACAAACTCCTGCTGGGAAATGGAACCAGAAGCATGAGTCTGGGGTGGGAGGAGGCTTGTATTCTAAGACTCAAAAATGATTTCCTGGAGAGAAGTCAAGATGGTGGTGTAAGCAGACTCTGAACTCACCTCCTCCCGTGGACACAGCTAATTTACAACTACTTGTGGAAAAATTACCCGTGAGACAGAACTGAAAACTGGATAAGAGGAACTCCTGCAACAAAGGACAATCTTAATTGAGGTGGAAGAGGCAGAAACTCAATTCTGGAGAGGAAAAACGCCACCTTCATAAGCCACAGAGCCTCACGGCCGCCCGGGAGCAGCCAAAAGGTACGCAGCCCTCCCTGGAGGCACAGGGCCCTGAGCCGGGAGCATCCACACTGTGGGCATTTTGTGGAGCCAGCACAATCGAGACGAGTGATATAATATCTGACATTGCCTGCTACTAAAACATTGGGGAGTACCCCCAGAAAAGCTGGTTCACAAAGAAACTAAAACCGGCTCTTAAAGGGACCACACGCAAACTCACCCGTTTCAGAAAGCAACCTAAAATCACCTGAAAGAAATGTGCACAGTGCTTTGGTGAAAAGAGAGTCACCTGATAGGCTCTGAGTGCATCTCGGTGAGAGGTAAGATCTCTCCAGGGACTGGGACTTTGGCTGCGGCCATTGTTGTGGCCTGGTGTGGGCGTGCTGACACAGACGCCATTGGAGTTTTCCCTGGGGCCTGCTAGCCCAGGGCTGCCCCACCCACTAGAGCACTGATTTAATCCAGTTTAGCCAGGGCAGGCAACCAACCCTAGAGACTGGCCCCACCCAACAACAAGCCCTCAGGCAACTTGTGGGCCTGCGTAGATTGGTGACTGGATTCTCTGCAGCCTGGCAACTGAGCCAACTTCATGGGGCAGGGCGTGCACAAGGAGCGAGTGGAGAGTGTGGGGCAGTGGCGGAGTGTGTGGGGCTCCCACTGTGGAGGGACTGGGTCCACTTCAGGAGGTCAGGGCGTGCACACTGGGCAGGACTGTGTTGACTGTGTCTGTGGACCTGTGGGTGGCAGGGCTTGTCAGCTGCAGAAGACATATGCTTCTCAAAGACCCACATAGGGAGTTTGCCCCACCTTCCAAAGCCTGAAACAGTTGGGTGTTCCCATACCTGAGGCCAGCCCCACCCAGCTACAATCCTCAGAGAGCTGACAAGAGACCTAATAGGCTAGAGGCTTACAGCAATTGTAAGGCCCTGAGCCTAACAACCTGCCACACTGGGGGCCTACTCACTTAAAAGAAATAATGCAACACAAATGTGGTATTAGAACTTGCAGCCAACTGTGCTGGGGCTCCCCACACCTCATAAAGAGACTGAAGGGCCCACAACAACTACAAGCAGCTGAGCATTACAACAGCTAGCCAGGAGCATAACTCGGCCTCCCTGGGCACCTACAGGGAGAGCAAACAGGCCACAACAGAAGGACACATGTAGCCCACATAGGGGTCAGCCCTGGAACATTGAGAACTGAGGGAAGCACACTGCAGGACTCCTAAGCCATCATTTACATAAGGTCACCTATCCAAGACCAGGAGACGGAGCTGACCTACCTAATACGTAGACAAAAGCACAGGGAAAGAGGCAAAATGAGGAGGCAAAGGAATACATTCCAAGTAAGGGAACAGAACAAAACCCCAGAAAAGGAACTAAGTGAAACAGAAATGAGCAACCTACCCAACAGAGAGTTCAAACAAAGAGTGTTAAGGATGCTCACTGATCTGGGGAGAAGAATAGATGAATTCAGTGAGAATGTCAACAAAGAAATGGAAGATATAAAAAAGAACCAATCAGAAATCAAGAATATAATGCTGGAAATGAAAAATTCACTAGGAGGGATTCAAAAGCAGAGTAGAGGATACAGAAGAACAGATCTGTGAGCTGGATGAAAGACTAGAAGAAATTACCCAAGCTGAACAGGTAAAAGAGAAAAGAATTAAAAAGAGTGAGGACAGTCTAAGGGACCTCTGGGACAACATCAAGCGCACTAACATCCATGTTATAGGTGTCCTGAAAGGAGAAGAGCGAGATAAAGGGGCAGAGAATCTATTTCAAGAAATAATAGATGAAAACTTCCCTATCCTAAGGAAGGAAACAGACATCCAGGTACAGGAAGCACAGAGAGCCCCAAACAAGATAAACCCAAAGAGGCCCACACCAAGACACATCATAATCAAAATGTCCAGAATTAAAGATAAAGAGAGAATCCTAAAAGCCGCAAGAGAAAGTCAAGTTACATACAAAGGAAACCCTATAAGGCTATCAGCTGACTTCTCAGCAGAAACCTTACAGGCTAGAAGAGAATGGCATGATATGTTTAAAGTGCTAAAAGGAAAACTTACAGCCAAGAATACACTACCCAGCAAGGTTATCATTCAAAATGGAAGGAGAGATCAAAAATTTCTAAGACAAGCAAAAATTAAAGGAGTTTCTCACCAAGAAACCAGTGCTACAAGAAATGTTACAGGGACTGATTTAAGGGGAAAAGAGAAGACCACAAAGAGGAAAAATTATCTATTTCTATGATAAGAGGATAATGGATAAAAATGCACAAAAAAGAGGTTAGATATGATATCAAAAACATAAAATGAGGGGAGTTAAAGAGTAGAGCTTTCAGACAGAGGTCAAACTAAAGAGACCATCAATTCTGTATAGAAGGAGAAAGGAACAGAGAAGGACTACTAAACACTGAGGAAAAAAAAAAGTTAAAAAATGGCAGTAAGTACATACTTATCAATAGCTACTTTAAACGTCAATGGACTAAATGCTCCAATTAAAAGGCATAGGGTGGCTGATTGGATAAAACAACAAGACCTATATATATATACTGAATACAAGAGACACACTTCAGACCTAAAGACACTCACAAACTGAAAGTGAAGGGATGGAAAAAGATACTCCATGCAAATGGCAATAAAAAGAAAGCTGGGGTAGCACTACTCATATGAGACAAAATAGACTTTAAAACAAAAACTGTAAAAAGAGACAAAGAAGGGCATTACATAATGATCAAGGGAACAATCCAAGAAGAGGATATAACACTTGTAAATATCTACGCACCCAATGTAGGTGCACCTAAATATATAAAGCAATTATTAACAGACATAAAAAGAGAAATAGACAGTAACACAATAAAAGTAGGGGACTTTAACACTCCACTTACACCAACGGATAGATCATCCAAACAGAAGATCAATAAGGAAACATTGGCCTTAAACGACACACTACAACAGATGGACCTAGTAGATATATACAGAGGATTCCATTCAAAAACCGAAAAATACACGTTCTTTTCAAATGCACATGGAACATTCTCCAGGATTGATCACATATTAGGCCACAAAACAAGTCTCCATTAATTTAAGAAGATTGAAATAATACCAAGCATCTTTTCTGACCACAACGGTATGAAACTGGAAATCAACTATAGGAAGAAAATCAGAAAAGCCACAAATACGTGGAGATTAAACAAAATGCTACTGAACAACGACTGAGTCAACGAAGAAATCAAAGAAGAAATCAAAAAATACCTGGAGACAAATGAAAATGAAAATACGACATGCCAGAGTTTATGGGATACAGCAAAAGCAGTTCTAAGAGGGAAGTTTATAGCAATACAGGCTTATCTCAACAAACAAGGAAAATCTCAAATAAACAATCTAAGAATGCACCTAACGGTACTGGAAAAAGAAGAACAAACACAGCCCCAAATCAGTAGAAGAAGGGAAATAATAAAAATCAGAGCAGAAATAAATGAAATAGAGACTAAAAAAACAATAGAAAAAATTAATAAAACCAAGAGCTGGTTCTTTGAAAAGATAAACAAAATTGACAAACTTTTAGCTAGACTCACCAAGAAAAAAAGAGAGAAGGCACAAATAAGCAAAATCAGAAATGAAAGAGGAGAAATTACAACAAACACCTCAGAAATACAAACGATTATAAGAGAATACTATGAAAAGCTATATGCCAACCAATTCGACAATCTGGAAGAAATGGATAAATTCTTAGAATCATACAACCTTCCAAAACTGGATCAAGAAGAAGTAGAGAATTTGAATAGACCAATCACCAGTAAGGAGATCGAAACAGTAATCAAAAACCTCCCCAAAAATAAAAGTCCAGGACCAGATGGCTTCCCTGGGGAATTCTACCAAACATTCAAAGAAGACTTAATACCTATCCTTCTCAAACTCTTCCAAAAAGCTGAGGAGAAGGGGAAGCTCCCTAACTCATTCTACAAAGCTGACATTACCCTGACACCAAAACCAGACAAAGACGACACAAAAAAAGAAAATTACAGGCCAATATCACTGATGAACATCGATGCAAAAATCCTCAACAAAATACTAGCAAATCGTATACAACAATACGTTAAAAAGATTATACACCATGATCAAGTGGGATTTATTCCAGGTATGCAGGGATGGTTTAACATTCGCAAATCAACCAACATGGTACACCACATTAATAAAATGAAGAATAAAAATCACATGATCATCTCAATAGATGCAGAGAAAGCATTTGACAAGATACAGCATCCATTTATGATAAAAAATCTGAATAAAATGGGTATAGAAGAAAAGTACCTCAACATAATAAAGACATATGAGAAACCCACAGCTAATATCATCCTCAATGGTGAAAAACTGAAACCTATCCCTCTAAGAACAGGAACCAGACAAGGATGCCCACTCTCACCACTCCTATTTCACATAGTACTGGAAGTCCTAGCCAGAGCAATCAGGCAAGAGAAAGAAATAAAAGGGATCCAATTGGAAAGGAAGAAGTGAAACTGTCACTATTTGCAGATGACATGATTTTATATATAGAAAACCCTAAAGAATCCACCAGACAACTTTTAGAAGTAATAAACGAATACAGTAAAGTTGCAGGATACAAAATCAACAGACAAAAATCAGTTGCATGTCTATACACTAACAATGAAGTAGCAGAAAGAGAAATTATGAATACCATTCCATTTACAATTGCAACAAAAAGAATAAAATACCTAGGAATAAACTTAACCAAAGAGGTGAAAGAGCTGTACACCGAAAACTATAAAACATTGCTGAAAGAAATCGAAAAAGACACAAAGAAATGGAAAGATATTCTGTGCTCTTGGATTGGAAGAATTAACATAGTTAAGATGTCCATACTTCCTAAAGCAATCTATAGATTCAATGCAATCCCTATCAAAATTCCAACAACATTATTCACAGAAATAGAACAAAGAATTTACATGGAACAACAAAAGACCCCAAATAGCTAAAGGAACCCTTAGAAAAAAGAACAAAGCTGGAGGTATCACAATCCCTGATTTCAAAATATACTACAAAGCTATAGTAACCAAAACAGCATGGTACTGGCACAAAAACAGACACACAGCTCAAGGGAATATAATCGAAAGTCCAGAAATAAACCCACACATCTATGGACAGCTAATCTTTGACAAAGGAGCCAAGAACATACAATGGGGATAAGAAAGTCTCTTCAACAAATGGTGTTGGGAAAACTGGATAGCCACATGCAAAAAAATGAAAGTAGACCCTTACCTTACACCCTACACAAAAATTAACTCCAAATGGATTAAAGACTTGAATGTAAGACCTGAAACTATGAAACATCTAGAAGAAAACATAGGCAGTACGCTCTTCGACATCGGTCTTAGCAACATGCACCATGTCTGATCAGGCAAGAGAAACAATAGAAAAAATAAACAAATGGGATTACATCAAACTAAAAATCTTCTGTACAGCAAAGGAAACCATCAACAAAACGAAAAGACAACCTAACAATTGGGAGAAGATATTTGCAAACCATACATCTGATAATGGCTTAATCTCCAAAATATATAAAGAACTCATACCTCTCAACAACAAAAAAACCTACCAATCCAATTAAAAAATTGGCAAAAGACCTGAACAGACATTTCTCCAAAGAAGATATACAGATGGCCAACAGATACATGAAAAGATGTTCAAAATCACTAACAGGGAAATGTAAATCAAAACTACAATGAGATATCACCTCACGCCTGTCAGAATGGCTATAATTAACAAGGCAGGAAACAATATGTGTTGGAGAGGATGTGGAGAGAAGGGAACTCGCATACACTGCTGGTGGGAGTGCAAACTGGTGCAGCCACTATGGAAAACAGTATGGAGATTCCTCAAAAAATCAAGGATAGAACTACCATATGATCCAGCTATTCCACTGCTGGGTATTTATCCAAAGAACTTGAAAACACCAATGCATAAAGATACACGCACCCCTGTGTTCATTGCAACATTATTCACAATAGCCAAGACTTGGAAACAACCTAAGTGCCCATCAGGGGACGAGTGGATAAAGAAGATGTGGTATATATACACAATGGAATACTACTCAGCCATAAGAAACGATGAAATCCAGCCATTTGTGACAACATGGATGGACATGGAGGGTATTATGCAAAGTGAAATAAGTCAGAGGGAGAAGGTCAAATACCGTATATTTCCTTCATTAAGTAGCAGATAATAACAACAATAAACAAACACATAGAAACAGAGATTGGATTGGTGGTTACCAGAGGGGAAGGGAGGAGGGAGGAGGGAGAAAGGGATAATTCGGCACATGTGTGTGGTGATGGGTTGTAATTAGTATTTGAGTGGTGAACATGATGTAATCTATGCAGAAATAGAAGTATAATGATGTACACCTGAAATTTATACAATGTTATAAACCAATGTTACTGCAATAAACAAAAAATTAAAAAAAAATAATTTCCTTTTTGAAGCATTAAAATATATATATATTTAATTTTAACTGTATTTAATTATATATTATTATAAATATTATATTTATATATAATATATATTTATTTATTTGGATCTCTAATCTTAGGGCTTAAAACACTGTACAGTCAAAGTGCAAACACTTTCACTCAAGATTCAACCAGAGTCAGTCACTCATTCGGCGTCAGGTAAAAAAAATACATCTATACTGATGGTGCATCGTTGATGACTGGTTTTCTCCAAAGAACTTAAAAAGAGTCTTTTGGAATCCTTGAAGATAAGATGAACCTATTGATATGTAAGTTGTAATTTATTCTACAAGTTTTACAAAAGTAAGTGACTATGTTAATGAAAATATTTGAGACTAATGAATCGCCCAGGTAGGAGACTGATTTAATGTGGTCTGGAGATGTGACTGGGCCTCTGGGTTTTTAAAAGCATTCCTAGGAAATTTTAATGTGCAGCCAAGATAAGAATCACAGTATAAAACCCTTCAGATTAAGTGAGCAGTATTCCTTTATGAAACAAGAATTCTAGACACAAGACAAGAAAATTATATATATATATATATACACATACATATATACACACACACAGTTATTGGTTTCCAATTTGCTCTTAACCATATTATTACAATCTTACAGTTTGAAAATCATATTTCTTGCAGAAAAAAATAGAGACCCAATGAAAGAGCCCTGTCCTATGTGATTCTTTATGGTTTACAAAGCACATGCATTTAATATTATCTTAATTGATCTTCACAGCATCCCACTTCACAGACAGTAAAACTAAGAAGCTATGAGTTGCTTTGTACATAGTGGATTCATTACCAATAGGCATTATTGAAGCAAAATTGTAAAAAAGAAAAATTTTTTAAATCTTATTAAAATTTTCAACTCATAAGAAAACTTTTTTTTCCTTCATTTTCTTACTATGAACTATTTCACCTATAAAAACACATTATATATATCAACAATGGGTAATGATAATCCATCACCCATATTAAGAAAAAAAGCCTTGTATGATTCCATTTGTATGAAACATGCAGTAAGGCGAATGCACTTCAGAAAGTACATTAGTGGTTGTCTGGGCCTGAGGATGGCAATGAGGAGAAGCCACAGATGGGCACAGGTGTCTTTTTAGGGTGATGGAAACATTCTAAACTTAGATTATGATGATGATTGGACAATTCTATGAGTATACCAAAAGTCATTTGGTATATATATTAGAATTGTACACTTTTTAAAAATGGGTGAATTTTATAGTATGTAAATTATATCTCAATAGAGCTGTTAAAAAAAGAAAGCTGATTAATATCTTTGAAGTCCCTTGTGTGTCCCTCTTTGACAACATTCTGTTTTCCCCACCAGACATAACAATTATTCTGAATTTGGGTTTAACATTCCTTTGATTTTCTTTGTATACCCATGAGTATGTGTGCACACAAACTCACACATACATACACATATATTCCCTCACATATAATATTTAAATCTAGATCTGTTTTTTCAATGTTCATTTCACACCTATATCTATATCTGCAGCTCTGTCTCTCTCTCTTCTATCTAATATATCATTTCTCTAAATAACTTACTGTTTAGTTTCATTTTTATACTTCCTATAAGTGATATAATTTTAAATAAATTCCTCTGCAACATGATATTTGCATGAAACATTATGTTTTTCTGCTTATTTAAAAATGTATGAAGCTTGGGTTATTCTTTTTTTATTGCTGTGTATTATTCTATTATCTAAAATATTGCAATATATGTATCTTTTTCTTTAGAGTACATTTAGTTTTTTTTTTTTTTTTGGCATATCAACAATGCTTCTATGATCATTCTTGTGCCTTTGGCTTCTCTAGAAAGCTCTTCTTTTTTTTTTTTTTTTTTTTTTTTTTGATGTGGGGGTTATTTCTGAGGAAAAACTTCTTGAACACAATATGTGCCAGGAACTGCACTGTCAACCCCAGTTTACAGGTGATATTTGGATATTGTAAGTATCTTCCCCATACTAATTTGGCAGGAGTCATGATTCACACACTGTCTGATTTCAAAGTGCATGCTCTTTATCATTATACTTTCAGTTTGCATTTCTTTGAACTATCTATGCATTTCTTTTTTTGTGTGTGTGAGGGAGATCAGCCCTGAGCGAACATCTGTGCTAATCCTCCTCTTTTTGCTGAGGAAGACCGGCTCTGAGCTAACATCTATTGCCAATCCTCCTCCTTTTTTTCTTCCCCAAAGCCCCAGTAGATAGTTGTATGTCATAGTTGCACATCCTTCTAGTTGCTGTATGTGGGACGCAGCCTCAGCATGGCCGGAGAAGCAGTGCGTCGGTGCGCGCCCGGGATCCAAACCCGGGCCACCAGTAACGCAGCGCGCGTACTTAACCGCTAAGCCACCGGGCCGGCCCTATCTATGCATTTCTTAATCATCATCTCTTCCCATGTCTCCCCTCCTGTCTGCTTCCTTTCTCTTTTACATAGACAATGGCTATGAGTTTTTAAAATACTTTGGAATTTTAACCCTTAGCAGTTTTATAATCAAGGTAGTCAATTATTTCTCAATAGAATTAAACATCTCCTAATAAATAGAGAATGCAACAGTGAGATAACTTTCCTCCTGCCTTCAGCCTCAATTCTGATACAAGGGGAAAATCTGCCTTCTGAGAGTTCATATACAGTGTATATGAACTAGCAATGCCCTGTGAGAGACTGAAGTGAGTACAAGGTAAGCACTTACCCCTATGACTAAGTGAGGAGGCTGACAGCCCTGAGAAGCCATGCTTTCTGCTCAAGCCAGAACTTGCCTCAGATGCGGAAAAAGGCAACACTGTTCTGAGAAATACAAGTGACTGAGGGACCCTGTTACATCCTTTCTTCTTGTGTTACTTCTCTGTCTTAGACAATCGCTTAGACTGAAGTGATGACAAGAGGAATGGGAAAGATGGGGCAACCTATAGTTCCTTTCTTCTTAGTCCTTCCTTCTTCAGCTGTAAGACAAAGTAGAGAGACTTGGTAGAATTTGCATATGTCAAGAAATGAAATAAAAGCCTTGTGGGATTTTTGTGTAGGATCTCCACTGTTCTGATAAGAACACGTTATATATGTATGCACAAGCTACAAAACATGAATTGTGTAATTTTCTTGATTCCACATACAAGTTAAATGCTCTTATATTCTCATTTAAAACCAGCATTGTGCAATACAAAGATAAATGGTAAAATCCCACATTTCATATATATGTCCTAAAATAAACGTTTATTTCAAAAGGGTTAGCAGAGAGACCAAACATCTGTTAAGATTACCTATACATGTTTAAAATCATTGGGATTATTACAGCAACATAAATGATTAAAAAAAAAATTTTAAGTTCTTTGAATAGTGGCAGATTAAAAAAATAGAGTTTTCAAGAAAGGATACTTTTGAAACTTCCAATTCTCATCTCCTCAAATAGTATTAGATACTAAAGTTATACACAAAGTAATTGTTTATAATATGCGTATTTGGTACTAAGTTGGGAAGTGTAAGAGTTGTAATGAATATTTATTCACAATATTTTCTCAAGTTTTGGGCCTTTCTAGGCATCACAAAAGTATTTAAAGAAAATAAGCTCAATTTCTGAAAGCTTTATTTTAAAACAATATTTTAGTAAAACCAAAGTTTTTCTCAATTAAGAAGCTTTTCTTCCTTTTAATGATGCAAACTGATATATTGGTGAAATGATACTTATCATTGTTTCTGAATGAATGATGCTTAAGTAAAAATAAATCTATTTTTTTTTGTTGAAAATATGTATAGGTACAAGAAAAATCACCTAGAAGGAAATAAATTAGTTATACATTCATAATTGAAGATATGTAAAATCCTTGAGGTAATACAGTGAGGAAATTGAAAAATTATAGTCATTTTTGGAGGGTTTTTCTTTTACATTTTTAAAACATTTTTGTGTTTTTTTCCAACTTTATTGAGATATAATTGACATATAATATTGTATAAGTTTAAGGTGTATAGAGAACTGTTCACCATAGTAGGGTTGGTTAACACATCCTTCACCTAACACAATTACCTTTTTACTGTTATTGTTGTTATGATGAGAACATTAACGCTGTACCCACAGCAACTTTCAAGTTTACAATACAGTATTCTTAACTGTAATCACCATGCTGCACCTTAGATCCCTGGAACTTATTCATCTTATAACAGGTTTGTACCCCATGACCAGCATCTCCCCATTTCCTTCACCTCTCAGCCCCTGGCAACCACCATTCTACTCTCAGTTTCTATTATTTCAATGTTTTTAGATTTCACTTAGCATAATGCCCTCAAGTTCCATCCATGTTGTTGCAAATAGCAAGATTTCCCTCTTTTTTTTAAGGTTAAATAGCATTCCATTGCATATGTATACCACATTTTCTTTATTCATTCATCCATCAATAAACACTCAGGTTGCTTCAATGCCTTGGGTACTGTGAGTAATGCTGCAATGAACATGGTAGTGCAGATATCTCTTTGAGATAGAGATTTCATTGCCTTTGGATATATACCTAGAAGTGGGATTTATATGGTAGTTCCATTTTTAATTTTTTGAGGAACCTCCGTGCTGTTTCCCATAGTGGCTGCACCAACTTACGTTTCAACCAACAATGTTCAAGAGTTCCCTTTACTGCACACCCTTGCCATTTTATTTATCTCTTGCCTTTTTGATGATGACAATTCTAACAGGTGTCAGGTGATATCTCATTGTGGTTTCGATTTGCGTTTCCCTGACGATTGTGATGTTGAGCACCTTTTCATGTACTTGTTGGCCATTTGTGTCTCTTCTTTGGAGGGATATCTATTCAATTCCTCTGCCCAGTTTTTAATTGAATTGTTTGTTTTTTTGCTATTTAATTGTATGAGTTCTTTATATATTTTGGATTTTATCCCCTTCTCAGATATATGATTTGCAAATATTTTCTCCTATTCAATAGGTTGCCTTTTCATTTTGTTGGTGGTTTCCTTTGCTATGCAGAAGCTTTTTAGTTTGATGTAGTCCCACTTGTTTATTTTTGCTTTTATTGCTTGTACTTTTGATGTCATATCCAAAAAAAATTATTGCCAAGACCAATGTCAAGAAGCTTTTTCCCTATGTTTTCTTCTATTGCATATGAACATCCGGTTTTCCAGACATCATTTGTTGAAAAGATGTCCTTTCTCCATTGAGTATTCTTGAGGATTTTTTCAAATATTAGTTGGCCATACATTTATGGGTTAATTTCTGGTCTCTTTCTTCTGTTACATTATCTATGTGTCTATATTCATGCTAGTATCATATTGATTTTATTACGATAGCTTTGTAATATAGCTTGAAATCAAGGAGTGTGATGCCTCCAATTTTGTTCTTTCTAAAGATTGCTTTGGTTATTTGGGTCTTTTGTGGTTCCATCTGAAATTTAGGATTGTTTTTTCTTTTTTTAAGATATAATTAACATATAACACAATATTAATTTCAGATGAACAGGATAATGATTCTATGTTTGTGTATATTGCAAAATATTCACAATAAGTCTAGTTAACATCTGTCACCATAGTTACAAATTTTTTTTCTTGTGAAGAGAACTTTTAAGATCTATTCTCTCAGCAATTTTCAGTTATACAATACAGTTATTTACTATAGTCACCATTCTGTACATTACATCCTCATGAATTATTTATTTCATAACTGGAAGTTTGTAGCTTTTGACCAACTTCAGCCATTTCACTCACTTCCACCTTCCAACTTTAGCAACCACCCTTCTTTTCTCTCTATCTATGAGTTTGGATTGTTTTTTCAGTTTTTGTTGTTTTTGTTTTTTGTGTTAGATTCCACATTAGTGAGATCATACTGTATTCGTCTTTTTCTGACTGATTTATTTTACTTAGCATAATGCTCTCAAGGCCCATTCATGTCACAAATGGCAAGATTTCCTTCTTTTATATGGCTGAATAATATTCCCTTGAGTGTGTGTGTGTGTGTGTGTGTGTGTGTTTTGTCCATTCATCCCTCAATGGACACTTAGTTGCATTTATGTCTTGGAATTTGTGAATAATGCTGCAATGAACATGCGGGTGCATGTATCTTTTCAAGTTAGTGTTTTCATTTTCTTCTGGTAAATACCCAGAAGTGGAATTGTTGGATCATATGGTAGTTCTATTTTTAATTTTTTGAGAAACTTCCATACAGTTTGCCATAGTGGCTGCACCATGTACTTTCCCACTAATAGTGTACAGTGGTTCCCTTTTCTCCACATCTTTACTAACACTTGCTATTTTTTGTCTTTTTGATAATAGCCATTCTGACAGATATGAGGTAGTATCTCATTGTGATTTTGATTTGCATTTTCCTGATGGTTAGTGATGTTGAGCACCTTGTATACCTGTTGTTCATCTATATGTTGTCTTTGGAAAAATGTCTATTCAGATCCTCTGCTCGTTTTTTAATCAGATTGTTTGATTTTTTGCTATTTAGACGTAGAATTCTTTATATATTTTGGACATCAGCCCCTTTATAGATATATGATTTGCAAATATTTTCTCCCATTAGCTACGTAGGCTTTTCATTTTGTTCATGATTTCAATTGCAGTGCAGATGCTTTTTAGTGTGATGCAGAGCCACTTGTTTATTTTTGCTTTTGTTGCCTTTGGTTTTGGTGTCAAATCCTAAAGTCATTGCCAAGGATGTTGTCAAGGAGCTTACCCCGTATGTTTTGCTCTAGGAGTTTTATGGTTTCAGGTCTTACATTCAAGTCTTTAATCCATTTTGAGTTAGTTTTTGTATACGGGGTAAGATAGTGGCCCAGTTTCATTCTTTTGTATGTGGCTGTCCAATTTCCCCAACACCATTTATTGAAGAGACTGTCTTTTTCCATTGTATATTCTTGGCTCCTTTGTCATAAATTAATTAACCATATATGCTTTGGCTTATTTCTGGGCTCTCAATTCTGTTCCATTAATCTATGTGTCTGTTTTTATGCCAATACTATACTATTTTGATTATAACTTTGTAATATAGTTTGAAATCAGGGCATGTGATGCCTCTGGCTTTGTTCTTCTTTCTCAAGATTGCTTTGGCTATTTGGGGACTTCTGTGGTTCTATAGAAATTTTAAGATGGTTCTATTTCTGTAAAAATGCCATTAGAATTTTGATAGGGATTGCATTGAATCTGTAGATTGCTTGGGTGGTATGGATATTTTAACAATATTAATGCTTCCAATACATGTGCACAAATTATCTATTTGTGTCTTCTTCAATTTCTTTCATTAATGTCTTACAGTTTTCAGTGTACAGGTCTTTCACCTCCTTGGTTAAATTTATTACTAGGTATTTTATTCTTTTTGATGCAATTGTAAATGGGATTTTTCTCTTAATTTCTCTTTCTGACAGTTCATTATTAGTGCATAAAAATGCAACAAGTTTTTATTGATTGATTTTGTGTCCTACAACTTTACTGAATTTGTTTATTAGTTCTAACAGTTTTTGGTGGAGTCTTTAGGATTTTGTATATATAATACCAAGTCTTCTGCAAATAGTGACAGTTTTAATTTATCTTATCTTATTTGAATGCCTTTTATTTATTTTTTCTTGCCTAATTGCTCTGGATAGGACTTCAAATACTCTGTTGAATAAAAGTAGTCAAAGTGGGCATCCTTATATTATTCCTGATTTTAGAGGAAAAGCTTTCAGCTTTTTACTGTTTAGAATAATGTTAGATGTGGGCTTGTCATCTATGGTTTTTATTTTATTGAATTACATTCCCTCTATAACCATGCTGTGGAGAGTTTTTATCATACATGGATGTTGAATTTTGTCAAATGCTTTGTCTGCATCAGTTGAGATAATCATATGATTTTTATCTTTCATTTTTTAATGTGTACCTGTATGGTTGATTTGCAGATGTTGAACCATCCTTGCATCTATGAAATAAATCCCACTTGATAATGGTATATGATCCTTTTAACGTATCGTTTAATTAAGTTTGCTAATATTTTGTTAAGGACTTTTGCTTTTATGTTCATCATAGATTTTAGCCTATAATTCTCTTTTCTTGTGGCTTCTTGTCTGCTTATGGTATCAGGATAATGCTGCCTTCATAAAATTAGTTTGGAAGTGTTCTCTCCTCCTCTGTTTTTTGGAAGAGTTTGAGAAGGATTGGTACTAATTCTGCTTTAAATGTTTACTAGAATTCACCAGTGAAGCCATCTGGTCCTGAACTTTCGTTTATTGGGAGTTTCAATTCGATCTCCTTACTAGTAATCAATCTGTTCAGATTTTCTATTTCTTCATGATTCAATCTTGGTAGGTCATATGTTTCTAGGATTTTATCCATTTCTTCTGGGTTATATAATTTCTTGGCATATAATTGTTCATAGTAATCTCCTATGATCTTTTGTAATTCTATAGTACCAGTTGTAATGTCTTCTCTTTCATTACTGATTTTATTTATTTGAGTCCTCTCTCTTTTTCTTTCTTGGTGAGTCTAGTTAAAGATTTGTCAGTTTTGTTTATTTTTTCCAAATACAAGATCTCAGTTTCTTTGATCTTTTCTATTGCCTTTTTAGTCTTCATTTCACTTATTCCCGCTCTGATCTTTGTTATTATCTTCCTTCTAATAGCTTTGGGCTTCTTTTGTTCTTCTTTTTCCAGTTCCTTGAGATGTAAAGTTAGGTTGTTTATTTGAGATTTTTCTTGAGGACTTCCCTCTTAGAACTGCTTTTTCTGCCCATAAGTTTTGGTATGTTGTATGTCATTTTCATTTGTCTCAAGGTGTTTTTTGATTTCTCTTTTTACTTCTTTGTTTACCCATTGGTTGTTCAGTATCATGTTGTTTAATCTTCACTTATTTGTGAATTTTTCAGTTTTCTTCTTGTAATTGATTTCTAGTTTCACATCATCGAGGTCAGAAAATACTCATACTTGTCTTATATGAGTATGATTTCAATGTTCTTAAAGTTATTATGACTTGTTTTGTGGCCTAACATGTGATCTATCCTGGGGAACGTTCCATGTACACTTGAGAAGAATGTGTATTCTGTTGCTTTGGGATGGAATGTTCTCTATGTATCTAGTATGTCCATCTGGTCTAATGTGTCATTTAAGGTTGATGTTTGCTACTGATTTTCTGCCTGGAAGATCTATCCAGTGGTGAAAGTGGGGTATTAAAGTCCTCTACTACAATTATATTGCAGTCTATTTCTCCCTTTAGGTTTGTATTGCTTCATATATTTAGATGCTCCTATGTTGGGTGCATAAATATTTAGAAATGTTATTTCCTCTTGTTGGATTTATTCCTTTATTATTATGTAATGACCTTCTTTGTCTCTTATTATAGTCTTTGTCTTAACATCTATTTTGTCTTTTATAAGTATAGCCACTCCAGCTTTCTCTTTATTTTCATTTGCATGGAATATCTTTTCAATCCCTTTGCTTTAAGTATGTGTGTGTCTTTATGTCTGAAGTGAGTCTCATGCAGGCATCATGTAGATGGGTCTTTTTTTTAATCCATTCAGCCACTCTGTCTTTTGATTGGAGAATTTAGCCAATTTACATTTAAGATAATTATTGATAGTATATACTTATTGCCATTTTGTTAATTGTTTTCTGGCTGTTTTGTAGTTCCTCAGTTCCTTTCTTCTTCTCTTGTTCTCTTATTTTCTGGTTTGAAGGTTTTCTGTAGTGCTTTGCTTAGATTACTATCTCTTTATCTTTTGTATATCTGCTGTAGGTTTTTGCTTTGTGGTTATCATGAGGCTTACGTAAAACAACTTATATTTATAACCCTCTATTTTAAGCTGATAACAACTTAAGTTTGAATGCATTTTAAAGCTCTGTATTTTTATTTTCTGCCCACATTTTACATTTTTGATGTCACAATTTACCTCTATTATCTTGTGTATCCCTTAACAAATTATTGTAGTTATAGTTATTTATATTACTTTTGTCTTTTAACATTCATAATAGCTTTATAAGTGATTAACCCACCACCTTTACATTAGATTATTCTGAATTTTACTATATATTTACCTTTACCAGTGAGATTTATTCTTTCATGGTTTCCCTGCTACCTTTTCATTTCATATGAAAGAAATTCTTTTAACATTTCTTATAAGGCTGGTTTAATGGTGATGAACTCCATTAGCTTTTGCTTGTCTAGAAGACTCTTTATCTCTCTTTCAATTCTGAGTGACAGCTTTTCTGGGTATATATTCTTAGTTGGAAGTTTTTTATTTTCAGCACTTTGAATATATCATGCCACTCTCTGGCCTGCGAAGTTTCTGGTGAAAAGTCTGCTGATAGTCTTATGAGGGTTCTCTTGAATATGACAAGTTATTTTTCTCTTGCTCCTTTTAAGATTCTCTCCTTATCTTTAAATTTTGACATTTTAATTATAATGTGGCTTGATGTGAGTCTTTCAGATTCATCTTTTTCAGAACTCTCACAGCTTCCTGTACCTGAATGTCTGTTTCCTTCCCCAGATTAGGGAAGTTTTCAGCCATTATTTCTTCAAGTAAGTTTTCTGCCACTTACTCTCTCCTTTCTCCTTCTAGGAGGCCCTATAATGTGAATGTTAGTCCACTTGTTGTTGTGCTATAAGTCCCTTAAGCTATCTTAACTTTTTTTCCTTCCTTTTTCTTTTTGTAACTCCCATTGGGTGAATTCCATTGCTCTGTCTTTGAGTTCACCAGTCTTTTCTTCTGCATCATCTACTCTGCTGTTGAGACTCTCCAATGTATTTTTAGGTTAAGTTATTGTATTCTTCAGTTCTGCGACTTCTGTTTGGTACTTTCTTATATTTTCTGTCTTTTGTTGAAGTTCTCACTTTGTTCATCCATTCTTCTCCTGAGATCAGTGATAATCTTTAAGATTGTTATTTTGAACTCTTTATCAGGTAAATCACTTATCTCCCTTTCATTAATGACTGGAGGTTTTCTCTCATTCTTTCATTTGGAAGCTTTTCCTTTGTTTCTTCATTTGCCTTGACTTTCTGTGTTGGTTTCTATGCATTAGATAAAACAGTAACCTCTCCCAGTCTTGAAGCAGTGACCTCATGTAAGAGATGAACTTTTTCATTCAACCCTGCCCAAGCTCTTGGTTGTCTCTTACAGCTTTGTGATTGTCTAAGCAGCCTATCTAATTTTTAGTGGCCTCCAGTTATTGAAGGTGTGCCAAGACTTGTCAGTGTCCCAAAGGGAAGGATCTTGGTCAGCACCTAGATTCAGGCTGATTGAAAACTCAGGCCCTCAGGCAACAGCTTTTAAAGTATGCAAATATATACAGTCCTGTGAGACCACAAGCATAAGTCCTGGTGGCCACCAGAGCCAGGCAATCTAGAGATGTTCCCTGGGCAGCAGCCACAAAAATCAGGGCATCAGATGATGGTACAAGCTCTTTTACAGGAGATACAAGCTCTTTTACTGGAGCATGGCAGAAGGAAAGCAGAAAAATATGGCATCCACCAGCCTCCATTCCCTGAAAGAATCATGGAAGGCTCCCAGATGTGTCCCAAATCAGAAGCCTCCACCTCATGCTGAAGCTCCAGGAACAGCAATAGGCCCTTTCACAGAAAGACTGGGGATGTGTAGTATTAACCCTGACAGGATTTTTTTTTTGTAATGCAAGAGCCTGACTTAAGCTTTGATTGTAGATGTATCCACTTCAAAGAAGCATCCACTTCAGTGATGGCTATCTTGAAGAAACACATTGCTAGCCACACACCTAGATAAAGAGCCAGGCCACCCCTCCCCACCAGGCTCCTTTGTTTTTAGAAATCTTGGTTGATTTCTATAACTGACCATTTGGATCTCTTGTTTTTTTCTCTTCCTATGCTTTTAATTCCTGCTCTTATGTTTTAAATTTATCAATAAAGAGTATGAAACCCTAGGCCTTGACCCCAACCCCAATAAAAACAGAACTCTAGGCCCACACTCTCTGTCTCTCTCTCTCTCCCAATGACTGTGCTGTGTGTCCCCAGGAGTGCCGTGTTTAATTTCCAGGACTTGTAAGTACTAAACATTTTCTCATTCAAAGTTTCCTGATAGTTATTGCTGAGGGCATCTTACAATCCTAATAAAAACCGCAAGGGCCAGTTCAGCCACAACATTGGTTATTGAGGGGCTGAGACCAATATGAAAAAGGGTGCATTTTAGATTGCAGGCTGCACTTTGCCCTGAGGGTGGTAGCTAGCAATAACTGTCTCTCTGATTGTTACAGTCTTGTGGGACCCAGGAAAGCAAGCCCCACTGGTCACCAGAGCCAGACAATCAAGGGGCATTCCCTGGGCAACAGCCACAAAAACTGGGGCACCAGACATAAAAACCAAGGCACCAGACATGTGTACAAGCTCCCCTCTGGAATATACTGGGGCTCTGGAGCCCGGCAGAGAGAGACCGTGAAGATAGCTCTTGCCCTCTAAGGTCTCTGTAGAGGACTGCAGTCGGCCCTTAGATGTGTGTTTAATTAGAAGCCTGAGTCTCAGGCTGCAGCTATGATTAAGCTAATAGGCCCTTTTCACGGAAACACTGAATGCCTCAGTCTACGCCTCTTGCTGTGCCCTGGGGGTAGTAGTTGCTTAAGAATTCTTTCTCCATTGGTTACAGTCCTGTGGGACTTGTGAGCATAAGCCCTGCTGGCCACCAGAGCCAAGTAGGCTAGATATGTTCCTTGGGTGACAGCTACAAAAACAGGGGTGACAGGGGTGCCTATTTCCAGGAGATACTCATGAGCTGAAACAAGGCAGAAGGAGAGTGCAAAGATGATGTCCACCAGCCTCTGTCCCCTGAGAGCACTAGGATTTTTTTTACTATTTCTGTGAAAAATGCCATTGGAATATTTGTTAGGATTGTACTGAATCTGTAGATCACTATGGGTAGTATGGAAATTTTAACAATATTAATTCTGATCCATGAACATGGGATATCTTTCCATTTATTTGTGTCTTCTTCAATTTTTTTAATCAATGTTTTATAGTTTTCAGTATCCAGATCTTTCACTTCCTTGGTTAAATTTATTCCTAAGTATTTTATTGTTTTTGATGCTTTTGTAAATGGTATTGTTTTCATTATTTCTTTATCAGATATCTAGCTGATTATTAGTGTATAAAAATGCCACTGATTTTTGTATGTTGATTTTGTATCTTGCAACTTTCCTGAATTTGTTGGTTAGTTCTAACAATTTTGTTCATGGAGTCTTTAGAATTTTCTATGTAAAAAATCATGTCATCAGCAAATCGAGACAATTTTACTTCTTCCTTTCCAATTTGGATGCCTTTTATTTCCTATTCTTGTCTAATTGCTCTGGTTAGATCTTCTAGTACAATGTTGAATAACAGTGGTGAGAATGGGGACCCTTGTCTTTTTCCTGATCTTAGATGGAAAGTTTTCAACTTTTTACCATTGAGTATGACGTTAGCTGCAAATTTGTCATAGACCTTATGTTAAGGTATGTTCCTTCTCTACTCAATTTGTTGAAAGGTTTTATCATGAAAGATATTGAATTTTGTCAAATGCTTTTTCTGCAGCTGTTAAGATGATCATATGATTTTTGTGTTTCATTCTAATAATGTGGTGTATCACATTTTTTTGTGTGTGTGTGAGGAAGATTAACCCTGAGCTAACATCCGATGCCAGCTCCCTTCTTTTTGCTGAGGAAGATTGGCCCTGGGCTAACATCCATGTCCATTTTCCTCTACTTTATATGGGGCTGCACCACAGCATGGCTTGACAAGCAGTGTGTCTATCTGCGCCTGGAATCTGAACCTATGAACCCCGGGCTGCTGAAGTGGATTGCGTGAACTTAACTGCTATGCCACCGGGCTGGCCCCTCACATTTTTTGATTTGCATGTATTGAGTCATACTTGCATCCCAGGGATAAATCTCACTTGATCACCTTGCGTATGGACCCTTTAATATGCTATAGAGTTCAGTTTTCTAGTATTTTGTTGAGAATTTTTGCATCTATATTCATCAGGAATATTGCCCTGTAGTTTTCTTTTCTTCTAGGGTCCTTGTCTGGCTTTGGTATCAGGGTAATGCTGGCCTCATAAAATAAGTTTGTGAGTGTTCCCTCCTTTTCAATTTTTTGGGTGAGATTGAGAAGAACTGGCATTAGTTCTTTTTTAAATGTTTGGTAGAATTCACCCAGGAAGCTATCTGGTCCTGGACTCTTTGTTGGGAGGTTTTTAATTACTGATTCAATCTCCTGACTTGTTACTGACCTGTACAGATTTTCTATTTCTTCCTGATTCAGACATTGTAGGCTGTATGTTTCCAGGAATTTAACTATTTCTTCCAGGATGTCCAATTGTTGGTGTGTAATTGTTCAGAGTAGTCTCCTATGAACCTTTTGTATTTCTGTGGAATCAGTTGTAATGTCTCTTTTTTCATTTATAGTTTTGCTTATTTGAGTCCTCTCTTTTTTTCTTGCTAAGTTTAGCAAAAGATTTGTCAATTTTGTTTATGTTTTTAAAAAAACAGCTGTTAGTTTTGTTGATCTTTTCTTTTACTATTCTCTATGTCATTTGTTTCTGCTCTGATCTTTGATATCTCCTGCCTTCTGCTAACTTTGGGCTTAGTTTGTCTCTGTTTTCCTAGTTCCTTAAGTTTATAAAATCAGGTTGTTTACTTGACATCTTTATTTTTTCTTAATGGGCATTTATTGTTCCCTTTTAGAACTACTTTTGCTGCATCCCATAAGTTTTGGGATACAATACAAGTGTATTGTATTTCCATTTTCATTTGTTTCAAGATATTTTCTGATTTCTCTTTTGATTTTATTTTTGACCCATTGGTTGTTCAGGAATGTGCTGTTTAATTTCACATATTTGTGAATTATCCTGTTTTCCTCCTGTTATTGCTTTCTAGTTTCATAATGTTGTGGTAGGAAAAAAATACTTGGTATGATTTCAATCTTTTAAAATTTGCTAAGACTTGTTTTGTGAACTAACATATGATTTATCCTGGAGAATGTTCCCTGTGCACTTCAGAAGAATGGATATTCTGTTGTTTTTGCATAAAATGTTCTGTGTATATCTGTTAGGTCCATTTGGTATAAATTATAGGTCAAGACCAATGTTTCCTTTTTGATTTTCTGTCTGAATGACCTACCCATTGTGGAAAGTGGGGTATTGAAGTCCTCTACTATTTGTATATTATTGTTTATTATTCTCTTCAAATCTGTTGGTATTTGCTTAATATATTTAGGTGCTCCAATATTGGGTGCATACATATTTACAACTGTTATATCACCTCAATGAATGGACCCCTTTATCATTATATAATGACCTTCTTCATCTCTTCCTACAGTTTTTGATGTAAAGTTTGTTTTGTCTGATGTAAGTATAGCTACTCCTCCTCTCTTTTGGTTTCTATTTGCATGGAATATCTTTTCCACCTCTTTTCTTTGAGCCTATGTTTATCCTCGAAGCTGAAGTGGGTCTCTTGTGGGCAGCATATAACTGGGGCTTGTTTTTTATCCATTCAGACACTCTATGCCTTCTGATTAGAGAATTAATCCATTTACATTTGATGTAAATACTGATAGGTAAAGACGTACTATTGCCATCTTGTTAATTGTTTTTTGGCTGTTTTGTAGTTCCTTTGTTCCTTTCCTTCTCCTTTGCTGTCTTCCTTTGTGAACTGATGATTTTCTGTAGTCATATACTTTGATTACCTTCTTCATATCTGGTACATGTTTACTATGGGTTTTTGTTTTGTGGTTAGCCTGAGGCTTACTTGACACATCTTATTAAAATAACAGTCTATTTTAAGCTGATAACAACTTAACCCAGAAATACTCTTACTAGCCTCAGGCCCTTCTTCCTTGGCTAACCAAGCTTGGTTTGTGGGTGCTAGGTAATACCTGGAATTATGCTTCTGACTTATGGATTTACTATCTGAAAGATAGGAAAGATATCTGAGGTCCATGAGCCTTTATGCATCTCTAAGCTTTCTTTGTATAATGACTGGGTAATATGTACAAAACAATGTTTTTAGAGTATATGGATTGGCTTCTAGTCAATAGAAGATCTGTTCCCCTATGAGCAACAGCCAGAATGGAAGATGTGCACAGTTTTGTTTCTTCTGTACCCTTAATTAACTTAAATATCCCTAGTAAGAGAACTACAAAGGACAAAGGCAGGGAATCCTATGCTTTGCTTTCATCTCTCTATTAAATTCATTTTTTGACATATTTATAACAATCATAAAATAGGACACTTCCCCTGATTTATTTGAAGTACTAGGTGAGATGTAGCTAAAACCAACAACCTTTTTCTGAAAGCAAGAGGCCAGACAGGATAAGTAGCCTCCACATAAATGATGGATAAGTTCCTGCACTCATGGAGGCTGTTCTTTCAGTGAAGAGGAGGAGATGAATGCACACAATATGGTGTCTGTTGACCAAGTGCATGACGACAACAGTCTTTGATAAGCAGGGCCTTTTGCCTGTAAAATTAAAAGTATTCTCATTTTTTAGTTTATTTTGGCTCTAGATTTTGTAAACACACCTAAATATGGTTTTAGAAACCATGAGAAATTTGTGCTATTAGAATATTAGTGGAGTTGATATGCTCAAATACCAGGAAAATACATTTTTATAAAAATGGAAATGTGTATAGCTTTTCTCTTTCTCGTGCTCTAAAAACAGCTTTTGTGGGTTTGCCACCTTTGTTCTGCTGATCCAGGTACAACATGAAGATACAGGACTTACGGAGACAGAAATGGCTGAATCCCTTTCTATATGAGGAAAAAAGGCAAGAGAGAGTCACAGAGAGATACTGGGCAGAAATTTTGAGAGAGAAAGACAGAGAAGGGAGATAGGGCAGGGCCAGACACTATGGGATTTTGTGGACTTATGTGGGTAAATTTAACTCTATGTGGAGTGGTGGAATTTTCCGTTTGTCACATCTTCAAAATGGCAAATTATATTATTTTTAAAGTATATTAGACTTGAATTTGTATTTCTTCTGAATGGAACATTCTTCGGTAATTGGAATACTCAACCTAAATACAGTTTGACAAAGACTTCTCATTCTAATTGCTGTCTTAGCAGTTAGCCACCCCTCTACTACCTTAGCTACATTTTTTAAAATGAGGATTAAAGATGACTGGAATTCACTATGTTAATCAGATTATTTGTTACTACCCATATGACATCATCTGTAGCGGTTTAAGTGGCAAGGGGTGGGACTCTTCTGCTACTTTTTTCAATCAAAATTGTGGGAAAAGAATGTTAATTTTGCACTTTGTTATATAGATAAAATTTTTGTTTCAAATTTAAGAGAAATGCAGATTTTGCTCAATAAAATGAATATGTATTGAATAGTGGGAACTTTTTAATATTTGGGTAGGCTGACTCAAGAGCATCCTTCACCGGTATGTTCCAATGTGGACTGAAGGACCACTTGGAAGGAGGGAGTAGGCAAGCATTACTTAGGGGTCTAGAAGTTTTAAATGACTCTTTCAGGATTCCAGTGGCTCTCTTTTTCCTGGGAGAAACTTGGAAGAGGAAAGCAAATGGAACCCCCACCACTGCACCTGGTATCAGGGCCGCAACTAGTGCTCATTGTCTCTTCTCTGCTAGCCATTCTAAATTCCCTTCACTCTGAGCTAGGAAGCCTGCTGGTTTTGGTGGCAAACATGGTAACATATGAAATCCTCATCCCTGAGAGGTCTAAGGGTGGACCACCATGTCCCTTTTCAGGCCAATTTGCTGCACTTGTCCATTTATCCTCACAAGTAAGCAAGGGAGTACCAAAATGTATCAAAGTAATCACTTGAATGCCAAATGTATTCCTCCCTGCTCTCATTGGGTAACAGCAAATCTAGTTCCTTCTGATGATTAGGATCAATATCCCCAATGGGATGGTAACTTCTCTTCTTGCTTGCTAGTGCCTTGATAAAAGGAGCTCAAAGTACCCAGGTGACAGCTGTGGTTTTAATTCAATGGGACTCTTGCTGTTTCCATTGGCAGAAGTGTTTCCCCATTGGAAGTCAGGATTTCCAACCATGCAGAACTCCAAGCCGTAGGGATGGGTAGCAGAAATTTCCCATTGGGTCAACAGGAGTGATGGTTGGTAGGGTCAGTCCTGCTTCCCCACCCCTTGGTTCCCAGACCCATTTACTTTTCCTGCTGGGCACACAACATCATATAAAGGTTTTTGATTCAAGGTGTGTACTGCATCCTGAGGGATGGCACTCTTTTATCATAAAGTGTTTCCTCTGAAGCAGTGCTTCAGCTGTACCTTCAGCAGGCTACTTCCACTCTCTGACAGTCAGGCAGCTTCTGGGTCAGATGTTATGGAACATGACCAAAGAATCCCATGGTAATAGGCCTGCTCTCGCACCTCCGTTTCTGTAAAGTAGGTCCCTCGGTTTAATGTAAGGTTATGAGAGATCCATTGTAGGTGAAGCAATACTGTAAACCCTCAGATGGTGGTGCTGTCAAGAAAGCCAACCCATACTCAGAATATATAGATAGGCTATTCTTTCCAGAACTAATTGCTTACTCTGCCAGAGTGAAAGAAGCCCACTTAAATCAACTTGCCACCACGTGGCCTGTTGGTTTTCTCAAGGAATGGTGCTGTATCAGAACTCAATGTTGGTCTCTGTTACTGGCAGACTAGATACTTGGGGTAGTAGTATCTAGATCAGACTTGGTAAGAAGGAGCCTGTGTTCGCAGCCCATCTACAGCCTCTATCTCTGCCACCACGACCACTTCATTCATGTGCTCACTATGTCAGCACTTGAATGGCTGATGACAAGAGCTGGCTGGTATCTTGTATACTTGGTCATTAGTGCCTCTTCCAGAGTAAAAGCTTTCTGATGGGACCACTCATCTGAGATATATGATTTAATACCCTGGCAAGAGCCGCTGGAGATGGTGTGAACTCACTACTAGGATGGCTTCTAGAAACATAAAATAGTTTTGGCATAGCTCAATGAAGTTGAAATATAAGAATTGCATGTTAGACAGAGGAGGAAGGAGTTAAAATATTCTGGGAAGTGGGCTTACTGGAGCGGATATACTAAATCGTGCTGGAAATTCAGTGGGGATTTTCTTTGTAGGCCAAGGGGGATGGTAGTAGGGACTCATTGATAGCTGTTAGGATAATAAGAGATAGGACTCTAAAACAATAGAGTCCAAGTGGGAGTGCTCAACTCTCAGAAAGCAGAAGACACTATTATTGTAGTAAGCAACAAGATTAGGTGGTCATTAAGGGGGCTTGACTCACAAAAAGGTATGGAGATGGTTGATGGCACACAGTGTTCATCAGCGTCAGACACTCCACAGATGTTGTTGTTAGTGCCGTCAAGTTGATTCCAACTCCTAGCAACCCTGTATACAGCAGAGCAGAACCCTGCTCAGTCTTTTGCACCATCCCCTCACCTTCCAGCACTATATCAGACAATGCTCCCCTGCTATTCATAGTGTTTTCATGGCCAGTTTTGTTTTGTTTGTAAGATTAGCCCTGAGCTAACATCTTTTGCCAATCCTCCTCTTTTTGCTGAGGAAGATAGGCCCTGGGCTACCATCCATGCCCATCTTCCTCTACTTTATATGTGGGACACCTGCTACAGCATGGCTTGATAAGCAGTGCATAGGTCCATGCCCAGGATCCAAACTTGTGAACCCTGGGCCACCGAAGCAGAGCATGTGAAGTTAACCACTACGTGACTGGGCCGGCACCTCATGCCAGTTTTTTTTAAAGTGAGTGGCCAGGTCCTTCTTCCTAGTCTGTCTAGTCTGGAAGGTCCACTGAAACCTCTCCACCAGGGGTGATCCTGCTGGTATTTGAAATACTGGTGCCATAGCTTTCAACATCACGGCAACACGCAGCTGCCACACTATGACAACCTACAGATGAGTGGTGTGGTTCCCTGACCAGAAACGAACCCGGGCTGCGGCAGTGAGAGCGCCGAATCTTAACCACTAGACTACCAGGGCTGTCACTCCATAGATGAGAGATGAAGAAAAATGATTGTTCTTTGCTTATAGAGGTGAAAGAGGCCACTGTCCCCCTTAATTCCTGAGTGTCCCTGGAAGGATAATGAGAATCAGTCCTACTTCCAACCCTGTTGGTATTTAAATAAAATCTCTCCAAAATTCAGAGAGTCCCATGTGTTTTGGCTTTTATGACCTAGAGAATTCTCCAAGTTCTGGGCTTCATTCCTCCTGAAATATAAATACGTAGTAAAAAAACATTCCAGTCTTCCTAACACCCTCAAGTGTAATCTAGAGCCCTATTCTAGGCTATCGTCATTTGGGATAAGAGAAGTTTTATTCCACTTTTAGATCAGATCAATTAGCTAGAAAAATGGATACAGAGCTAACTCTCGTGCTATCTAGAATTTCAGAAAGCTTGGACTCTCACAAGAACACTGAGATATCCAGGGAAGTTTTGTTTCCCCATTGTTCTACGCAATTGTATCAGATGTATAGATTTGTATAACCACTGCCAAAATCAAGATACAGAACAGATCCATCCCCACAATTTTCTCTTGCCACTCCCGTAATGCTCCAATTCACAGCAATCACTAAATTTGAGATCCTGGAAACTCAATAACTCGAATAGTTCCAGAGTGAGTAATGAAGTATGTCTGGACTGATATGGAGGGGAGATGTAGACTCACGTAGTTGTTAAATTCCAAGCCAGAGAGATGTCCTGAAGATCATCATTTACAGAAAATGACTTGGAATCAAGAAAGGTCAATTAGCTTATCCAAGATCAAACAGGAGCAAAACCAGGAATGAAGGGTAACTTCTCCTAACTCCTTGGTTCAGGAGGTGATGAAGGCAAGCAAGCAGAATCCCTAAGAGGTCATCGACACGAATGTTGACAACTTGCTTTTACTTCAGACTTCATTGTTTAAAAGTCTCAAGTATTTTCTTAAATTAGAAGGTAGAGTGAACTAAAATTAAATGTTTTTTAAGCTATCTTTCTAAATAACAATGATCTTAGAACTGTTTTGTAGATTATAGATGTAAAAAAAGTAGAAGACTGAATCAAATATGTATGAGGCCATAGTCAGATGTTTTTATTTTATATTATGTTTTAGAATCTCTAGTGTAAACTGGTTTTCTGGAGCTTCGTGGTTCTCTCTGAAAAATGAAATGTGGGAAATATTTACTAAGTATAGTTTTATTTAGTAAAAATTTTGCTATAAAAACTAAAATAAAATGAAAAGGGAGTTGTTATAAAACAGAAGCCTATGTAGGTTAGCTTTCTCTAAACGCTAAATTTTGACTTAACGTTGATTAGCAGAAAATAGCTCATGCAGCATCCATTGTGTCTATTCAAGCTCTGTGAACCAAACAAAAGTGGTTGGGACTGTGATTGCCTTGCATGGGTTCAACCCAGATTGTTCCCTGCACTTAAGTCATAGCTTATATTTTATGCCCATGGCCATCCATGCCTGGGACATTTTAACCTATATAGAGTAACATGGTTTGCCATACTTTCTTGACTTTGATGTTTTTAAATTTCATGTTAATATTTATTGGTATCCATCGGCACTTGTTTCTCACTCCCGCCACAACCTACACATTTATGGGCTTTAAAGGACAGCTATGGGTGGTTTTCAAATAATAAAATTTGCTTTCACAATCTCCCATCACTTTTATTACCTTTTAAAGAATTGTTTGAATCATGTGATGCTTTTTAATGGAATTATCAGAAATATATAAAGCAACTAAAGAAAAATTTCACTGACTTTTCCAAACCTACAAACCTCTCATAGATTTTCTATTCCTTACTCACAGCACAAAGTACTCTGGGTAGATGGTATTGCCTAAAAATTCCAATATGAATAATGAGGTAAGCTTTCCCATAGACTTAAATACTCGTAGTTAAGCCCATATGTTCACACATGGACCACAATTTAGGTGCACGCAGAGAAGTACTAAAATTCTCTTAAATTAGATTCTTAAAAAGTCAAATAAAGCAAACACTACCGATAGCTCAATATACTTTAAAACATGACTCTTCTTTCTTCATCCTTAATTTAGAATCCGTGCTTAAAACTGGTTGAATATGACAAGATTCAAAGTCAAAATGATTTCCCAAATAGCTAGATGTGTTTTGTCACAATTTTTCCAGTTGTAGAGCTATATTTATAGTTCTATATCTTTACACTTTTTAAGTGAGATCTACCATGTAGCCTTTTATGTATCATATAATTTCAGCCTAATAACAGGCAAATATGATCCTCGTTTGGGAAACTGAGGCCCCAGAGGTTAAGTGACTTGGCTAAGATCATATGACTGTTAAGATCCTCAATCTGGGCAGAGCTGCTATCTGAAGCCATATATGTCTCACTCTACGTTCCCACTCTTATCCACTATCTACCAAGTTATGCTACAATGCCCTGAATAGGTTTCCAAGTAAGCATGTAATCAAAACTTAGAGATGTAAGAGACCTTAAAGATTATCTAAATCAGAAGCCTTATGTAGATAACACAGAGACCCAGAGAGTTTGAATAATTCTGCCAACTACATTTTCAGGCCAGAAGCCAGCGAGTCTGACTCCTGGAGCCATGTGTGTGCTGTGGTTCACTTCAGCTGCATTTTGTATCGCTATCAGGGGGCTGATGTCAATTATTTCTTTCATTAATACCCACTAATCTAACTCTATCTATGATTAGGCCTTTAGTCCTATCTGATTTATGTTTTTAAGTGATTCTAGTTCAAAAATTAGTAAACCAACACAGCATTTTGGCTTTAAAATACATATGCAGTGCTTCTTTTAAATAGGTAACCATGGTTTTCCAACTAAAAATCAAAACAAAATTACCATATACTCTTTGATTTTAGAGAATTTAAATACTATGAGATGGCTGTTTTTACTGTTTTGGAGCTTTCTTTAGGTGATCATATAAAAAAATAAAAAAAAAAATCATTATCCTTTAGCTCCCTGGATCTCTTTCAGAATATCTGTCCTAGGAGAATGCTAATAATCAACTTAAACTCTCTAAACACAATGGTTAAAATGAAGAAAGCATACACAGACTGCAACATCATATTCTATACATTCTCTTTTCTAGCTCCTAATAATTTCTCCTATAGTACATATTTGAGATAAAGCAAAAATACATGCTCTTTAGAAGTATGTTCATGATGGCAGACAGATTGGTATGATATTTCTTGCCATAACTACTTTTGCGTTCCTTCATTCATCCTTAAGTTCATTCTAGGCCCCTCCTCCCTATATACATCCAAAGGCACAAATGCTTATGATTAAGGTGTAACAGGCCAAAGTTCTTCTGAGACTATATACAATTACACTTTTAAAGACACCTTGAGAGAGTTAGGTCAGAGATATGAAGTCCATACTTAGAGCACAATAAGAACAAGTTTGTCACTTAGTGATTGGTTGTGTATCCTAGATCAAGAATTATCAGACAGCTATTTGGTTTTTAACATGCAGATCTTGGAATCAACAGAAGAGATATTATGTCTGTTGATTTCTTTGATTCAAAGAAAGGCCTGTGTACAGTGGTAGAACTTCTTTTCCAAGAAGAATAATTCATATCTTTTTAAAGATATGATGTAATATATTGCCTCATGATTTAGGCGAGGTGCAACATTTCCATTTGGCATTTGCATATGTTCAACAGAATTGAGATGGTTTATTTCAATTCCATTGAATGATTGTCTTGAAGCACCACTTATATTTGTTTTAAGAGAGGGCCCCAAAAAGCCAAACCTAGACAATGATATCCTGAATTGTACCAGCACAATTTAATACAATACCATTACATTTATAACATTTACATGTACAGTTGCAAATATACTTATTTTAAGCATAATTTATATAACACTTTGACAGACAAAAATATGCTTTTAGAACCATTATATGTATTTGTCTGTTCATTAGCAAACTTACAGTAAATTATACATTATACCAGAGTAATTTTCTTGAAGGCTAAAAGATAAGTCATGATTTATGTTTAAAATACAATGATAATTCATTATTTTCAAATAAAAAAGCTAATAGCCATTACATTAGATTCACTTATTTCAAGCTTACATTCATCAGATACTCACATAAAATTCATTACTTATATGTGTAGCAACAAAGTTGGATTTTGACACTGAGTGCTTGTTGTTGACATTTCAGTCCAGCTACAAGCCTGATGTTTTGAAAAATATGTGAAAAAACACTTAATTACCCAAGAAACATGTTACAATTATTGTAAAAGTATGAAAATAAAATGTTTTATTCTAATGCTTTATTCACAGGTATTGCCTCCACAGGTTAATATAGCCAGTGTCTATATTAACTATATGTATTAAACATTTATATATTTATCTGTATATTAAACATTTTGTTTCCATTGTTTTATTTTCATTGAGAATGGGCTTTTGAAAATTAGGCTCACTGAGCAAAGCTGAAAGAATACAAAGCTGTCTGCATTACCCATGAAGTTAAAACAGAGCAAGGGATGAGCACAAAGCATCGTCTTCTACATTTCATGACTTTGTTCCTTCCTTGGAAATTGGGGGGCAATTTGGTGTGAATGTGCCTAAATAAAGACCCTGCGATTGTTGTTCCATCCCTTTTGATTTTCAACTTTTTGTCCTTTTAAAAAATCGTCTTGCTAATATTTGGCACATTTATTAGTGGATTTTATACTAGTTTTTTATATATTTAATTTGAAAGTAGATAGTAAATAATGAGTTAAATAAAAATAGAACATTATTTGTTAGCTTAAATTATTTAATTTATCTAGTTTTTAATATTTTGTAAAAGGTAAAGTTTTTTTCCCCTTCATATTTCTATTATTATAAAATGAATGGAATGGAACAAATTTTCACTATTAATATTTATTCTTTGTCACTGGATTTAAATATGGTTATCTCTTTGGATAATTGTTGCCCAACAAAACTGTAAAGTCTAATGTTTGTAAGAAGACTATACTTCCCTGTTGTATTCTGTTACAATTCGGCTGATGTGTTTCTATGGAAGCATCTGCCTAAGTAGGTTGAAACAAAAACTGATGGCGATGCAGTGGGTAAAAATAATTATTCAGGCAGTGTGCTGGAAAGCACGGCACATCTGAAGTATCATATTTTCCAGGAACTGTAGACCCCCATCAATTAATTACTTTTACATGTCAAACGTTTCCATCTCTGTAGTTTTTCTTATTGTGTTTCCTGTCCCTGGCTCCTCTCTCAATCCATGTCTGAGAACCTTGAGATTCTCGCACTTACTGGTTCCAAAAATGTGCTCCTTCCAAGTACTCCATAGGGTACTGGCATAGAATAGATTCTGAGCAAATAGATGAGTAAAAAGAATTCTCTTTAGATATAGATGATGTTCTGTAAAATTCTGAATGCAATGTCATATTCACCATCAAGTTTTGATAAAGCATTAAAAGTAAGGGACATTACAACATGTAAAATTATTTAATTTCATATTTTAAAAATTACCCTGCTACTTTAATTCATGTTCAGTAACAAAAAACATGTATTATTCGATGCTTTTAGACAATTAGGATTTTAAAAAAAAGGAATTCTAGCTTCCCAAACACAACTTTTATACTTAATGTTGAACGCTGAGTTAACTTCACTTTGTGTATGAATTGCAAAAAAGAAATATTTTTGGAAAGAAGTGCTTTAGTTTGAATAATTCAGGCTGCTTTTCTTTATTGGATCAAAAGCTCAGATAATTTTTCAGTTTATCGGTTCACTCTACTTTTGTAGACACAGCTCCAGTTATGTCTATAAAGTGACTGGTGGGAAAGCATTTATAATTCTAAAATGGATACAAACCATTACATATATATACACACACACACACACACACACACACACACAGAAAAGGAGCAAAATATTTAATGACCAACCTCATGAAAGTTATGCAGACACCAAATGTTAAGATTGATGGCTTCTTCCTTTTAGGACTTATTTTTTCTTTCTGCTTTCTTCTGCATTTTAAATTTCACTATACACTTTTTGTAGAGGTGATTTGCCCAATACCTAAGACTAGCTTATGTGAAAAAGTGCCACATAGTATCTTTCTTGACATTAAATCATCCTCACTAATGAGTATCCAAAGTTGAGTGGGTTTTGTTCTCCTAGGTTTACTACTATCAGGAGGTGCGGCTTGTCTCTCATTAACCTTAATTGGTGCTATGTAGCTACCTTACCTTACATATGGCTCATTTTCACTTCCAAAACTAATTTAGAGAGCAAGCCAAGATATTACTTCTTTTATCATGAAGCAAAACTTTACAAACTTCAGATGAAGATAAAAATCTACCATTCTTCCTGTAACTTTTTTCTGCTTAATGGCCTTCTTGATTTATTTATTGCTTTAAGGTTGCCTTCCACGCTCCAGGTACTCTTCTCAGCGCATATGGTAGTTGTAGACACACTCAAAGGAGCCCAGTGCTCCTCTACAAAGATGGATTCTATTTTCCTATCACCTTGCACATAGGCCACTATACAATATTTTTTGTGTTTGCTTTGCATGTGCTCAGGATAATACATGCCACCACTAAAAGAAAAACAAATTTCACATTCAGCAAATGTTTTAGTTAAGAACATGAAAGAAGAAAATCAGCTGGTTAATTCCTTGCACCATTCCTTGGAGTGACAGTGAGTTATTCTCATAGCTTCAGTGCGGTAATTAAACTAGACTCACCAGTGCACTAGCAAGCAAGGTCTGGATCAAGACTATCCAATTTCCTTGGCTCTTTCATATCTACTTCCTTTTTTCATAATAAAGATAAACACTCTGCTTGGCCCTCTGTTCTTTGAGTGGGGCTTTATTCATTTTTGAATGCTTAACAAAACTATCTAGAGTCAAAATCAAATGAGAATAAAAAATATCAATGAGAAAGAAAGCTGTTGCTTTCATAGGTGCCTCCTTTTAGCTTGGCTTGTATTTGTGCAATTTTACTTTTATATACATTTTTGTCCTCCTGAATGTTGTTTATTTTTGAAACTTATTTTTTATATGCTGCAAACCATCCTTCCAGGACTAGCCTGCTGTCTGTCTGAGAAAGCAGTATTTTATTTAGATGTGGTCATTATAAATTATCTTCAGTCCCAGACCCTTCTGGACTGGAATCGATGTCAAGGAAGGCCTCTTTATTGGTGAAAGTTGAGCTGAGAGTTACGCTCTGTCGAGGCTTCACAGGTGCAAGTTCATCTAGTTTAATATTTTCATTTTTGACCAGAATTGTCTTGTCCATGTTTTCTTCACTGTGCCTTGCAACAACAGCATCAAATACATCTAATTTTGGTGGCAAGGTTCCACTTTCAAATAAGTATTTGGCTAGATACGAGATGCAAATGTTGGTTAAGAATGCAGTAACCATGGCAAGGGTCTTGAATGGGAATCTCTGATTATAGATACCATTCTTATCAGAATAATAACCAGGGTAAAAGATCAAGGGCTGCAGGTACAGGTATGGTTCCCCACCAGTTATTCTCAGAAAAAGGCCAGAAATATAGCCTGCCACAGCCCCATACGTGTTGGTTCCCTTAATGAAGAGTACACAGAGCAGCTGTGGGAAGATGATGATGTAAACGAGGTCTGAGCTGAGGTACCAGAGCCCGTACACAGTCTTCGTTAGCAAGGCCATAGCTGTTGCAGAAGCTCCAAACACAAACACTGTGATTCGCATGACCCAAACGATTTCCTTGTCTGATGCCTGCAAGAAATTGCCAGTGTCAACTTTTCACACAATGTGTTGGCTCATTTAGGTGAAGAATGAGATGCATTTCTGTGCTTTAGAGCTGGTCTAGAGAATTCCCCTGGTTCAAATGACTCAATCTATGGGAAAAGCCAACCTAAACCACAGCATAAGAAGCAAGCAATCTATGTGGCCTTTCCAAGAGGATTCTGTGTAGCACATGCAGGAAGCGTAGACCACCAGTGCCTTTCCCTGAATGTGCAGGGAGAGAGGTGAGATGAGCTAACGTGTTGTCATAGAGAAATAATAGTGCAAGGGAGAATTTTGCTCACTTTACGTATTAAGGAATAGTTCTTATGCAGCAGTGAGGAGGCATGCCTCCTCCTTGCTTCCTCTCTACATAGGGGCCCCACCATCGAGCCAAACATCTGAAAACACAAGTGGAACCGTGTTGTTAACTATGACCTGGAAAACCTAGGGAAAGGCAAAGCTTTAGTCCAGGAGGAATGTGGAGGGGACTATTGGCCCCTCAGCGACTACAAGAGCATGCTGTTCTGCACCCACTCGGTTCAATAAGGAAAATCAAATCAAGAGGCTATTTTCTGACAAAGGTGGACGTGGAGGTCAAGCCAACAGCAGGACAGATGTTACACAAATACCCTGGAAACAACTTACCATATTCTGCTTACAATGGGGTTCTCAAGTTTCTTATCGTATTTAACTAAACTCAAAGTTTTTCTAAGATAGTGTGAGTTTCATTACTCTTTCACTAGAAGGACAAGAAGTTTAAATTATAGCAATATGACCGTATCTCTTGGGAAATAGTTATATTGATTTCTTCCCTTCAGTATTAACATGAACAATAACATGCATTAAAACATTTATTTACAGCATAAATAAAGTTCATCATTATTTAACCTTGTGTGCTTAATCAAAGTATGGCCAGATTTTAATATAGAATATTAATAAGTATATAATATTGAATACACAATAAATACAACCATGGCCACAACAACGACAATAATTATGTTATGTTTAAAAAAAACCTGTCCTTACATTTTGTCTGAATGAAAGCTGGTAGATGTTCCGAGCAAACATTGAACTTGCTGACAAGATAGAAGAATCTGCTGATGACATAACAGCAGCAGAAACTGCACCAAGACCAAAGTAAGAGATGTACACAGGGCAGAGATACTGTAGAACAATTGGTAAGATCATGTCTGCTTCTTCGTTACTCTTGGGATCTGGAATCCCATATGCAGTCTGGTTCCAGTCTGATGAAAGGAAACAACATAACAACCACCAAAGAGACATACATTCTTTATCCTTCTGGGGGTCATCCTATTTATTAGCAGTTTTTGAAATAAATTCAGAACGTATGAATTAGTCTAAACAGATAGTAAGTCTAATTAGTCTAATTAGGTATGTTAGTCTAATTAGATGGGAAGTCATGTATTGGTCAAGTGAAATTGTCTTATACGTCCTGGGTTCTAATGGGTTTTGGTTGCATTTAGTCTTATTCAAAAGACCTGCACAGATTATGGTGGTGAGATATATATACATATATTTCTCTTCTGGAATGGTGGCATTACATTGTGCAGAATCATAGAAAAGAAATGATCTTAAACTGAAGCATAGAGTATTTCTTCAACCATTTGGAGATGTGAGAGGACACTTACTGTTTCGTTCCTTGGTCCTCAGTTGTACGTGTATAAATGGATAAAGACAGTAGTGGGGCTATTCTCACCCATCCTCTTCCTGTATATAAATTTGGTTTTGGAGCTGTCTCAGCATTATTTTTCTCCCAACTAAATTCCTTCTTGCTCCAAATTCCACTTACTGGAAATGGGAGGCATGATAGATAAAGGACAGTCCCTTTTTATTGAATAAAAAGTGCAGGTATGGGATTGAAATTTTCAGGACATTTTTGGACTCTGTGGTAAAAAGATGTGAAACATAAGATTATCTTTGAATATATAGCTGCTTTGCTGTTTAGTTATACTAGCATGAGCTAAAGAAGACAATGGAAACTTTAAATGTACATTAGCATAGCTCTTTTTTTATTTGCTGAACTTCTTCGATGCCATGATTACAAGATGAAATAGGAGTGGTTTCCCCCGGATCCTACCATTTTTTCTTCCCCCCTTCCATTACAATTGCTCAAAGTCATGCTTTGATGTAGCCAATTTTATAGCATTAACTGAGATGTTATGGTATCAGAAATATCGACCAAGAATGTGTACCTAATCCAAGAAAAACTGCTTTTATCAGTCTGTTGTCATACAACACACACACACATACACCCACACCCACACACACAAACTAATGGTCAGATCTGTTTTATGACTGTGACATTAATGCTATCTTTTATTCAAAGGCACACAATCACCTTTGTCAGCCATCATTTTTTTTTCTTCTTTTGGTGAGGAACATTTGCCCTGAGCTAATATCTGTTGCCAATCTTCCTCTTTTTTTTGCTTGAGGAAGATTAACCCTGAGCTAACATCTGTGCCAATCCTCCTTTATTTTGTATGTGGGCTGCTGTCACAGCCATAAGTCTGTGCCCAGGATCCGAACCTGGGTTCGCGGGCCACTGAAGCGGAACGGAGCACGCAGAACTTAACTACCAGGCCACTGAGCCGGTCCTTGTCACCCGTCTTTTTAAGTGTTTATTTATGTCTTGGAGGAACAGCTGGAATAGAGAGCGTAGGCTATGAGCCATGACTATATTTTAAAAATTAAGTAACTCAATAAATAGCTCTACTAATTGAAAGTCAAAGTAGCCAGATGAGCATCATCCTGGATTATCTTTACAAAACACAACAGAGTGAAAGGTGAACTTCTCTAATCTGTTTTAATTATCTCTACCTAGACTCCTTAAATTTGAGTTTAATGTGATGTATTTTCATGAAATGCTCTTAAAAGCTGTATAGCATGGGAACACAAGGGTCAGGAGTAATTAATAAGTTCAATCATATTAAGTGTGAGAGTTAAAAAATATTCTATGTAGAGTCTAACTGGGAAATAAGCATTTCATAACGCTTTTTTTTTTTTTACCAATTTTGAGTAAGTTATTCTCTAAGTGACTTAGTACGTGAGTTTTTCTTTACCTACACACTTATAGATTGACTTCTCCAAGAAAGAAAACTCTTACTTAACAAACTATCAAAAATATGAAACATAAATCTCAAGTTCAAAGCAGTCCTTAGGTAGTCATGGTGATGGCAGGTGAACTTCTAAGTCAGTGGCTCTCAGCTCTGGCTGCATTTTGACTCACCAAGAGGACTTAAAAAAACACTGGTCTCTGGTTCTATCTTAGATTATTAAAAAAAAATCCCTGTGTGGTATCCCAGAAACAGATATTTTTTTAAAGACTCCCTCCCCCTCTCCAGGTGACATCAATGTGCACCTTGGTTGAGAACCACTGCTGTCAAGATTACATATACACAATTGATAAATATACCAACATTGGAGGAGGTAGGTATGCTCACAAGTACTTTTTTAAAAAAAAAAAACAGTTTTATTTATTTATTTTGTGAGGAAGATCGGCCCTGAGCTAACATCCATGCTAATCCTCCTCTTTTTGCTGAGGAAGACCAGCTCTGAGCTAACATCTATTGCCAATCCTGCTCCTTTTTTTTTCCCCAAAGCCCCAGTAGATAGTTGTATGTCATAGTTGCATATCCTTCTAGTTGCTGTATGTGGGATGCGGCCTCAGCATGGCCGGAGAAGCGGTGCATCGGTGCACGCCCGGGATCTGAACCCAGCCCGCCAGTAGCAGAGCGCGCACACTTAACCGCTAAGCCACGGGGCAGGCCCTGCTCACAGGTACTTTATTGATGGGGTGAGCAATCAAAAAAATTTTTGGAGACCACTGAGCTATAATACAATTTGTTGAATAGTATAAAAAGGAATATATGTGAGCTTGATGAGAAACAATGAACTATGTGGGGTAGGGGGAATGCAGGGGAAGAAGGGCAGCTGGGTGGTACTTGGTAACTTCAGTGAAGCTTAAGTGGGTCAATTACTGAAGCTGTAAGATATTTACCTGTGGATGCTCCAATGGCCCCAATGAGTATGGCTGGTAGAGCCATCACCAGGCACCCAAAAGCTGCCAGAAAGGACAACACTTGAGCATAGGTGGCTGAAGATGAAGAGAGAACCCTCTGGAAGTAGGCTTGCCATGGGATTCCACCCAACATCTGCAAGGGAACCATAGGGACTCAGAATGAATTGCAGGAAAATAGCATCTATTAGGTATTTTTAAAGTGAAATTTATTACAATCACATTCATAATAGTCATAGATAGAGCTCTAAAGTGTAGAAAATGGTCTTATATGACACACATCTCAATTGCCATCACTATGTTATTGTCATACTTTCAATTGTGCAGAATTTCTTCAAGTTATTTTCTTACATAATTACATAGGATAATCTTTTCTTTTCCCAAATTTAGCTAATTTAAGTGCATTACAACTACCTAGAAGCCTTCTATTTGTTCTCATCTGGAGGTTTTAACCATCATAAAATAGTCTCAAGAAATTAAGATTCTGAAAGTATGAAGTTTAATCTGAATCAATACAATTCAATGAATATTTCTGGATCTCAATCATGTGCCAGGCAATGTAATGGTTGTCAGGGCGCAAAGATGAATAAGGTGTGGTTCTTGCTCTGGAGCTCACCGTCCACTGGGAGAGTCAATGCATTACGGTGTCTTCCAAGGTGGGGTATGTGGAATACTCAAGGCAACATAGTGGAGCATCAAAGAAAATATTGGAATTTCTATTTATACTCATTTTTACCTCGTACCTAAATGTTATATAGTTGTTTTTATTAAATAATTTACATACCATCTTAGTGCAGTACATATAAGCAATTGAAAATTACATATATCTACCTTGTGGGTGTGTTTAAAAGTCTTATTGAGGATATACAATCAAAAATGTTTGGAGGCATATAACATGTTGCACGCTATATGTATAGGAGCAAAAAGGAGAAACAATTAATTATCTGGGGGTGATAGAGGGAAGTGAAAAGGTGGGAGGAAAGACAACTGCATGGTGATCAGGAAGATCTACAGAAATGACATTTGAGTCAGTCCTTAGGCATTGATAGGGTGTCACTAGCTGGAGATGGAGAGAGAAGAGAGTAGCAGGGAGAAAATCCAATATAAAAATGAAAGAAAAAAACAGTGAGGCAGCTATGAAACCACTGTGTATTTGGTATAATTAGAGGTCAGGATATGTGGGAGTGACTAGAGAGGAGGCTGGGAAAATACTTTCCCCTGGATTACTGCCACAGTCCTCTGACTGGCATAAAGTCAGTGTTCAACAAATATTTATCATATGAATGAACTTCCCATATCACAATATATTTAAGTTGTTTCTTTAATTGCCTCTCTCTAACTGGGCTCTAAATTCTGTCAAGCAAAGTGTTTGTCACATATTGATCCTAGAACAATTTCCTTTTTATATAAAACATACATGTTCAAAAGTTAAAAAAAAAGAACATCCTCAACAAAGTAGTAGCAAACCAGATTCAGTAATACATTAAAAGTATTATGTTAAGCGAGATGAGTCAGAGGGAGAGAGTCAAATATTGTATGATCTCACTCATAAGTAGAAGATAAAACAACAACAAACAATCACATAGAGATAGAGATTGCATTGGTGGTTACCAAAGAGGAAGGGGGGGAGGGAGAGTGGTGAAAGAGATGATTAGGCACGTGTGTGGTGATGGATTGCAATTAGTCTTGGGTGGTGAACATGATGTAATCTATACAGAAATAGAAATATAATGATGTACACCTGAAATTTATATAGTGTTATAAACCAATGTTACCACAATAAAAATGATAATAATAATAATAATACATTAAAAGGATCGTAGACCATAATGAAGTGGGATTTATTCCAGAGATGCAAGGATGGTTTAACATCTGCAAAGCAGCCAATGTGATATACTACATTAACAAAACGAGGACTAAAAATCATATGATCATCTCAATAGATGCAGGAAAAGCATTTGACAAGATTCAACATCCATTTATGACAAAAACTCTCAAAGAAGTGGGTAGAGAGGTAATGTAACTCAACATAATAAAGGCCATATATGACAAGCTCACAGGCAACATCATACTCAATGGTGAAAAGCTGAAAGTTTTTCCTCTGAGATCAGAAACAAGACAAAGATGTCCACTCTTGCCACTTTTATTCAACATAGTGTTAGAAGTCCTAGCTAGAGCAATTAGATAAGAAAAAGAAATAAAAGGCATCCAAATTGGAAAAGAAGAAGTAAAATTGTCACTATTTGAAGACGACATGATATTACATACAGAAAACCCCAAAAACTTCATTAGAAATCTGTTAGAACTAATAAACAGATGTTTTGTTTATTATTCTAATAAACTGATTTTCTGAAACAGAAATTCAATAAAGCTGCAGGATACAAAATCAATATGCAGAAATCTGTTGCATTTCTATATACTAATAATGAAATATCAGCAAGAGAAATTAAGAAAACCATCCCATTTACAATTGCATCAAAAAGAATAAAACACCCAAGAATAAATTTAACCAAGGAGGTGAAAGATTGGTACACTGAAAACTATAAGACATTGATGAAAAAAATTGAAGAGGAAATAAATGGAAAAATATTCTGTGCTTGTGGATTGGAAGAATTAACATCATTAAAATGTCCATATTACCCAAAGCAATCTGTATTTTCAATGCAATCGCTATCAAATTTCTAATGTCATTTTTCACAGAAATAGAACAATCAGTCCTAGAATGCCTATTGAACCATAAAAGACCCCAAATAGCCAAAGCCATCTTGAGAAAGAAGAAAGCTGAAAGCATCATGCTCCCTGATTTTAAATTATATTACAAAGCTATAGGAATTAAAACAGTATGGTACCACGTAAAAAGAGGCACATAGATCAGTGGAACAGAATAGATACACTGTTTATACACTATATACACTATTTATATATATACTATTTATATGCCCAAAAATAAGCCCACACATACATGATCAATTAATCTATGACAAAGAAGCCAAGAATATACAAGGGGGAAAAGACAATCTCTTCAATAAATGGTACTGGGAAAACTGGATAGTCACATGCGAAGAATGAAACTGGTGTATTTTACACCATACACAAAAATTAACTGAAAATGGATTAAAGACCTGAACATAAGACCTGAAACAATAAAACTCCTAGAAGAAAACATAGGCAGTAAGCTCCTTGACATTCATCATGGAGATGATTTTTTTGGATTTGACACCGAAAGCAAAGGCAAGTCAAACAAAAATAAAAAAGTGGAACTATGTCCAACTAAAAAGCTTCTGCACAGCAAGGAAAAGCAACAACAGAATGCAAAGGCAACCTACTGAATGTGAGAAAATAATTGCAAATCATGTATCTGATAAGGGGTTAATATCCAAAATATGTAATGAACTCATACAACTCAACAGCACAAAAACAAACAATCCAATTAAAAAATGGGCAGAGAATCTGAATAGACATTTTTCCAATGAAAACATACAGATGGCCAACAGGTACATGAAAAGATGCTCAACGTAACTAATCATTAGGGAAATGCAAATCAAAATCACAATGAGATATCACCTCACACCTGTTAGAATGCCTATCTTTAAAAAGACAAGGGGGCCATCCTGGTGGCACAGTGGTTAAGTTTGGAGCGGTCTGCTTCGGTAGCCCAGGGTTTGCAGGTTTGGATCCCAGGCACAGACCTACCCGACTCATCAAAGCCATGCTGTGGTGGCATCCCACATACAAAATAGAGGAAGAAGGGCACAGATATTAGCTCAGGGTCACTCTGCCTCAAGCAAAAAGAGGAAGATTGGCAACAGGTGTTAGCCCAGGGCCAATCTTCCTCATACATACACAAAAAGACAAGAAATAACAAGTGTTGGCAAGAATGTGGAGAAAAGAGAACCCTTGTGTCCTGTTGGTGGGAATGCAAATTGGTGCAGCCACTATGGAAAACAGTATGGAGGTTTCTCAAAAAATTAAAAATAGAACTACCATGTGATCTAGCATTCCACTTCTGGGTATTTATCCAAAAAAACCCAAAAATACTAATTCAAAAAGATATATGCACCCCCGTGTTCATTGCAGCATTGTATACAATAGCCAAGATATGGAAACAACCTAAGCGTCCATCAATGGATGAATGGATAAAGATGTGGTATATATACAATGGAATATTATTTTGCCACGAAAAAGAATGAAATTTTGCCATTTGTGACAACATGGATGGACCTCGTGGGTGTTATGCTAGGTGAAATAAGTCAGACAGAGAAAGAGAAATACCCTATGATCTCTCTTATATGTGGAATCTAAAAAAAAAATTTGAAAATTAAATAAAAACAAGCTTATAGATACAAGGAACAGACTGGTTGTCAGAGACAGGTGGTGGGAGAAATGGTTGAACTGTTGTTTATTCTTTTAGTTTAAATAAATTGAATTAATAAAAAAGCTAAAAGAGGAAATTCTAAAATTCATAATTCCATGACTCAATTCTATATTCTTCCAAAACTTTTGTTTTGCAACCTGTAAATCAATATGTTACTAACATCTTCCATGTCAATGAATATTTATCAATAATATCAATGACTACATGGATTGATATACCATAATTTACATACCTATTCTCTTAGACATTTAGATCATCAGGTCATCAGAGGTTTTTAAGTAAGATAAAATCTGACCTCCACTGGCAAACAGCAGCTTCTGTGGGAAGGTGGAAAATAGGCTTGGAGGAGTGAGATGTGGGTGGGCTGCCAGTGGGGAGACCAGTGAGGGGCTATCACAATAGGCCAGGTGAGGACTGCTGTCAGCTAAATATAGTGACAATATAGGGACACTGGGCCAGTTCAGAGTGAGACTGGGAGATACTTTGATAGTGTCATTAGCAGGACTTGACAAGTCATTTACATGGAGGGGATGCATGAAAGACAATTGGAAGATGAGAGACCAGTGGTGAAACATTTCAAGGCTTACTTTTACAGTTTATTCATTCATTCATTCATTCAACATCTATTATTTCATTTCAACTTATCTTACAATTTGAGTAATGAACATGACTCGGTCATACAATTTTTTGAGATGGAAAAAACTTTAGCAATAACTGGGTATAATGCCTTATCCTAAAGATCAGTAAATCTGAATCTAAAGTGGGGTGTAGAGGAAAGGATCTTGATTCTCTGTTTCAATCTCTAGCTCAGACAATGGTGTGATTATCAACAAATTGCCTAACTTGTCTGAGTCTCATCATCTACTCCACATAACCATAAAAATACCTGCACTGCAGGTATAATTACATACACACAAAATATTTAATCTCTTTCTCCATTCAATACATAATTGTAAATTATTCAAGAAAAATTTCAGCCAATACATTTCTTAACAATCCTTGGGAAAGAAGCCCTCCTACTCACCACTGGAAATATGTGTTTTCATGCTGTCTTTCCTGGGACAGATACATCTCCTTTTAATGCTAACATTTAGCAAAGTGCCACAAACACAAAGTTAAATCACAAAATATTGGGAACCCTCTAAAGAGGAAACAAAAATAAACAATTTTCCCCAATTTTAATATAAAAAGTAATCTATTTATTGCTTTGAAGTCAAATACAGTGTTTTGTTTGTATACATAACCCCTCTAATTAGCAAAATCAAAAAATCTGGTAGGTTCTTTTGGTTTTTCTTTCTTCCCTCAATCCTTGATCTGTGCCCTTCCTCCCAAGGCTCTGTATGATCTCAAGCTGCCTCTTACTTCCCAGGGCTTCTTTCTTGGCATCTTTCCTGAGTGATACCTCTTTTCCCAACTTATCTTATGCACTTAAGGCCTTATGACACCACTAATTTATTTAGTCTGTAATTAGAGACTAAATGAGTTACTTATTTCAGAAGAAATTGGTTTTTAATGCCTTAATACAAAATACAAATTAAAATTTTTAGATGTCTTGGATCTCAGATTGGGATAGGTATCTGGGGGTAGGGCATGGTATTCCTCAACTTACAGCACAACACAAATGTGAACACACCACACATAACTCCATGGACATTATTCCTTTAAGGCCTCATTTGCTCTCCACTTTGATACTAGTCAGCTACCACAGTCAGTAAGTGGCTCCATCCTTCCAGTAGAAAGTAGTCAATTCAGAAATGGACATAAGCCAGTCAGTGGATTTTACATATAAACTTTAAAATCGCATTTGATTTTAGGAACAATTAGATTGCATTCCTCAGGTAAAAGCATCACTCACCAACAACAGAAAACTATCAAGCCAAGTGTAGACTTCGAATGATTCGATGGTCCCAAGCCAAGGCTCCTGGTACTTGGCATGCACAGCAGTGAATCCAATGTCGGTGACGGCAGGATGTGACAGTGCGAAAGGGACGCTGATCCACTGTAACCAAAGAGTGACATTAGAATGTTAGGCTATGATTTTTAACTAATGTATGTAAGATTTAGCTACCTATTGTTTTTCATAGACCACATAGCTCAGTAGTTCCTCTTGTTCAGACAGAGAAGAACTTGGAATCATGTTCTCTGCAGTCCACCGTGAAATATTGATTTAGAAACATTAAGGTAACATATTGTGTACTTCTGTGCTGAATTATACTATATCGTATCAACTATAGGAGCAGTCACCAGAAAGCTTTGGGAACAAAACATTAAATTTGAGAACATTATATATATTTACATATAAACATTTTATGTTCTCTTTGAATTAGGAAAAAACATCCATTCACTAAAGTGACAAGGAAAGATTTGATTGAGAATTTGAGGGTGAAACAAGCCTTCAAGGGTGAGCCTTCTAATGGGTAGAAGAAGAAGGAATTGAAGGGAGAGACAGTCTAGGTAGATCAAGACAAAGAGCAGAAGAATATATGGCGTGTGTACGTGTGTGTGCACACATCTGTTGGGTGACAGGGTTGGTTGGCGTGGGGGTGGCTTAGGGAAGTGGGAGAGATAAAGAGAGTGAAGAGAACCTTGAATTGCAAGCTAAGAGATTTGTATTTTGTCTGTTTGGCAACTGGAAGCTAGAAGAATTTCTTCTGCATTTTAAAAATATTTTAGTAGAATTTCTTCTGAATTTTAACATCATTTGTAAACAGTGAGTTTAGATGAAGGGAAGAGTCAGGAAGAACAGTAAGGCAGCACTGATATAACCCAGATAGAGGCCTGACATCGAGAGGTGAGAGTGGAAATGGAACGATATTGGTACTAAAAAGGATTACAAAGAGAGATTCAACAACCCTTAGATTATAATAAAAAGAAACAGGTCAGAGAGAGGGAAAGCTAACAGATGAACCTCAAGTTTACAGTTGTGGAGCTCCAAAGATGATGATAAAATCAACAGATTTAGAGAATTTCAGAAAAGATGGTTTAAAGTATAAGTTAACTAATTAATTATGTTTGCATGTATAGCAATTTGAAGCTTGGAAAACAAACTATATCTGGCCTTATATTCAGCCAATTCAATACAGCTTTAACTAGTAATCAACAGAACTTGATTCCTTATCAATTTAGTTACACTTTGTAGCAGAAAACCACTCTTAACATTTACTCCTGCATATATTTGCCATATCATCTTTATACTAGCACACTTGATTTATGCACCTGCTTGTTTTAAGTTCTGGTCTCACGCAGAGCAATGAGAAATCACATATGTCATCGATAAACAGATTCAATCCCTGGGGTTGTGTTTCTTAGAATACCAAGCACATCAGTTATGAGAGCTGTCATTGCCAAACTAACCTTGCCACTGATAGTCTGAACACAAATTTATTTCCGGAAGTTTATAATGATGCTAAGGAAAATTCAGAATTTCAGCACTATCTACTTGCTTTTTGCAATTTAAAAATAAAGAAGTAGGAGTCCTAGAGCAAATTAAGTATTCTTGAATTCAACTAAAATTTGAGTGAATGAAACTCCATGAACTGCAAATAAAATGTCTGGGAGAAAAGGAGGAAATGCTACAATCATTGCTAGCATATGTAAATTTATGGCTAAACTATAATTTTAATTGTAGTCAGTTCTTTTAAATTTTTCTTCTGTATATTATTAGAGATGTTAGAAAGTAAAAAGAGAGTGGGTATAAGATACGTTCTTCTTTTTTCATTTTTAAATGTCTAGTGTAAACACTAAAAGTCAAAAGCTTTTCATTTTGAGAAAAGTAAAGAAAAACAAGGAGAATCAGGGTGCTCTGATCATTCTTGGGAAAATGAGTCATGATCTGCAGTCTTAGCTTGCTCTGTCCGTAGCATTTGCACGAGGGCATTGCCCCTACCCCTACAGTATGTACAACTGAGATAACATAGGTGTATGAACCCACTACAGCCCCTAGCACAGAGTGGACATACCATTTTCTTTACACTTCCTTTGATGTGTCTTAGGTGTTGGATATTATTATTTGTATAATTACAATCTTTACACTTTAAGATGTGAATTTGCAATGGCTTAACACTGACTAAAATCGTTCATGACATGCAAAAGTGCTTTTAATTAAATACTAATAATACTCATGTCTCATAATTATACAGTATGTTTTACTTAATAAAACACACATATACTACCTAATTTAATCTAGGACTCACAAGAAATACACAATAAATCTTTCTAGTGACTTACATAATTAAGCCTTTTCTTTGTTTTTAGATCCCAAATAGTGATGTTAATACTGAAACCCACAGTTTTTCCAGTGGGGTAATTTTTTTTTTTCCTGAGGAAGATTCCTCCTGAGCTAACATCTGTTGCCAATCTCCCCCTTTTTGCTTGAGGAAGATTCACCCTGAGCTAACATCTATGCCAATCTTCCTCTATTTTGTATGTGGGTCACCACCACACCATGGCCCCAAGAGTGGTGAGGTCTATGCCTGGGAACCAAACCCGGGCTGCCGAAGTGGAGCACGCCGAACTCAACCGCTAGGCCACGGGGCTGGCCCCTCCAGTGGGGTAATTTTTATGTCCTATGAGCAGGCTTATGGATTAACCAAAACTAATATAAGGGAAAGATAAGAGACTAGCACAGACTAGCACTAAGGTTTAAATTTTAACTCTGAAGAAAGTGTGTTGCCTTCAAAACTTAAAGAAGATCACCATAAGTTTCCATCAAATCTAGGCATGAAGGAAAAGAAGACCCAGACCTTTCTAAGAATTAAACTGAAGGCACACTTTTCTGTCAAAATCTAATAAAATGACTAGAGTTTTTCATCCAATTAATTCATAGATAAATTAAAAATTTCAAATAGTATATGACTTACTATGTATTACTCCTGATGGAAAATAACATTTTTAAAATTGTTGCTGAGTTAGTATAAAATACCACATTATCTTGTACAAAAGAAGAAAGCAACAAAAAAGAAAAACAAAGGAAGGAAGGAAGAAGAAAATCCGTGAATGGCCCCACTTACCAGTCCTACAAAAATGCAAAAGAGCTGAACAACATCCGTGTAGGCCACAGAGTAGAGACCTCCTACCAGGGTGTACAGAGTGGCGATGAGTGCAGAGACGATGACAGAAGCGTGTACGTTAGCATTAATGATCACGCTGATGGTGGTTCCTGGAAGAGAGCAAACAGGAGAAGGCCGTGGTCAAGGTGCACAGCTGCATTCCACTGCCTGTGCAAAAACGTACTGACAGTTCAGCGACAGCAGATATTTCCTGTGTCATATGAAGTGTATTGCATGGTAAAGCTAAAGTAAATTTTCATATTGAAATTTTTATATCTCAGTAAATTGAATATACATATACATATATATATTTACTTGTATATATGTATGTTTTAAAATATTCTTTCTTTTTGAAATTAGTGCTTTGCTAATTTATTTATGTGGGGACACCTGAAATTCATGATATGATTACAAAATTCCATGAAATATGATAAACAATACCAATATAAGAACTTACAATAATTCCACCAACTATCTGAAACTCTGATAATTAAATATACGCAATATATTTACGCACATCCATGAGAAAAACAAGTCTTTTTGATAAGCATAATCATACATTTCCACATTTTACAGTTAGTATTAATTTGCTATTTTGCATTAATTCTGACCCATGGTAGCTTTGGTTGGATGACAGATGGTCTAAGGTAGCAAGGTTTGAGACAAATTTATAGGAGAAAACAGTAAAATTGGTAAATTGCATCTATCAAAGTTGTCTCTTTCAATTTGGTAAAAGATCACTTTTATTTTGTTTAATTGGTGCAGCATTCCAGTCCTGCCACTAGGACACCAATGTACAGAAGATCCCTAGATTTAAATATCATAGGTGTAAGTAATTTTCATCAACAAAATTTTAAATCTGCCTTAGAAATCAAATTATATTTTCTGACTTTATGACTTTGTTTATTGTGTTTGTTGGTATCTATATTTCCAATGAGAATGTTATGGTATGGACAATTGGACCACTGTGGTTCCTGGACTTCCAGTTCAGAATTCATTTCTTGCTCTACAAACTCTTTCCCCATTGTTTTCAAAAGCTATATAGTTTATATTTCATATTTTTAAACATGGCAATGCTGGGAATGCTAACATACATGCAACAAATCTGTGATTTTTGTATCATCATTTGCAATCTTACATTTTACTATGACTCCTCAATTGCATGCTACTAGTGTATGCAACCCACCATTCATGAAAATTTATCTCATAGAACAGTATGTGATATTTTCATCTAAGATAACAATAAAAAATGTTTTTCAAGAAATTTTTTCTTAGTGTTTTGGCTTTGGTAACAAAATTAAATTACTTTCATAAGTAAAAAACAATTAATAAAAGGACAAGCATGGTAAGGAGTTGGAGGATGAAGACAAGGGAAAGAAGTCAATTATTTATAATTGACTTCGGATAATTGACTGAGTTATTATTCTACAGATATTTAACAAGCTATTTTTTTCCTGAAATTATTTACTTCATGTTGAAACTTAAGTTGCAACTCTTTGCCATTCTTCTTTTGGTCTAATTCTCTACTTTAATAACAACATTTCTAAGTTATATTCCATGAATTATGAAAGTTTAACTATCTTTTTTGAATGCATCTTAATTTTGCACACATTAGTTAAATTTCTACTCATTCTACATCTGCAAAAGGTAGGGAGGCTGTGCGTTATAGAAGAAAGATCACTGGACTAGGATCCTAAAGATTTGGGGTCCTGGTAGATGCTGCCATTTGGTCGTAATTCAGTGGTTTTAGAAAGTTACCCAGTTTTCTATCACTACTAAGATTAGGATAAATTTTTTCTAAAATATTTTCTAAATAATTCAATTATTTGGAGTAAAATCAAAGTTATACTTTCAGATCTGCTGTGAAATATTAGTGTTCTCATGCAGCCATAAAAGTAAATATACGGTAAATACTTATAAAAAATTCACTGAATTTGAGCTGTTAGAAGCGTAAAGATATATTTCTCTAAAAACTTGTAAGGATGCTGTCCATTTACACCAAGAAGATAGTTTAAAATTCTCCTATGTTTCAGTGGTGAACTATGCACACGCACAGTAAGGTGGTAATAGATCTTAAATTTGTCTATTCTTAAGTATCCCAAGTTATTTCTAATAAACACTAACTTTGACTTATGTCCAACTATTATTTTTGAAGAAAATATAGATGTTAATTTAAAAATACACACACATTCTCTTTACCAGTGCATGGATGTCAAGTAATATCATAATGTTTGCATATATGTTGTCTGGTGTGTGTGTGTGGAGAGAGAGAGGTATTAATATATTTTACACATGTATTTACATACACAGACATAGACACATGTGTATATATGTACAAAAATAACTATTGCAACAAAGTTCAGAGTCGAGCTATTATGTTTTATATTTCCAAAATACTTTAGAAATATTAGTTTATTAATTCTATTCTCTCTTCAGGGCTCTGTTACATAAGTTGATCTTTATTCAGTGAGAGTGAACATTTTTTATTCTGTTAGATATTCAGCCCACTCCTTTTTTGACATCTCAGCAGGCAGTTTTTTCTTAAAACAAAAATTTTCTGGTGTTGAAACCAATGACGAATAAACTACCATTGCTTCCTAGCTAATGAGAGCAAGGTGGGAAGGGAGGTGTACTTTTACACACAATTTCATTAGGACAGAAATACAGTGGCATGTTATTGTGGAGAGTTATTATCTAGCACCAGGAAATTGCAACATATTTCACTGAGTTATTAGATTATTTTATAACTACCAAATTATCTTCTTTTCTACATCAAGTCACTGCTTCATTTTACAGTTGGAGACCAAGAGAATAATATAAGATTATATATGACTTTGAGAGAGAAAGGAATGAAATGTAGTGTACATTATCTGATATTATAGAGGCCAGATCTGATGATAATACTGAAACCAGAAGATAAGTTTGTAGTCTAGAATATAAAACATAGAAGGAAATTCATCTCATCTTACTTTTGTTCAGACCAACGTGCAGCTGTAGAGTTAAGCTCTTTATTTCCAATTGTAAGGAGAGATGGAGAGTAACATATGTGAATGCCTAGATGCTCAACGTTGACACAGCTCACTGATGAAGGTTGTGGAACTTCCAGCTCTGTGGTTTTCAAGAAGGAACTCAGTGCTCAGTAGGATGGTTCGATCAAGGTTCTCCTTGATCAAAACACAGAGGAACGAGCCTAAATACCTCCCAAGATGCCACTGAAATCACTTGTTTTCTAAATCTTACAAGTGGGCTGGGAAGCCAAGGGCCAAGGACAGGTTGTCCTTAGCATTAACTGATCTTGGTAGTAAGTCAGACTCTAAAGAGTCTAAGTTCATTTTCTAGATCCCTAAACATATCCACAACCCAATCTTTTATGATGTAATGGGACTACATTGAGGAAAAAGGAAGCAGCACTGGTTTTCTTTATAGCTATAGATCATTCATTCATTCATCCATTCCTTTGTGATAGGATTAAAACTGTTAACATGACACAAGTCCTGCTTTCAAGAAATTTATAATCCACTTTTTGAGGTTGGAAATTGAGCATGAAATAGATAAACAGGCACTTAATCATACAAAGTGGTAAGTCCAATGAGAACAAAATTCCAGGTGCCTAAGGAAGCCCATAGGAAAGGCATCCAGCCAGTTCAGGATGACTGCTCAGAGGAAGTGACTGAGAAGATCTGAAGGACACTCCTGTTATCTAGGCAGATGTGTGAGAGGAAAGGGGGGACAGGAGTCCAAAGCATAGGGCACCCTGGCTTGCAAAGTGTCAGAGGTGTGGGAGGAGGACTACAGTTCTGGATGAAGGAAGGAGGTGTGGGGAATGATGAGAGGAGAAAATCAGAGCCAAAGTCATAAAAAGCCTTATGATCTCAGTTAAAAAGTTAGGTTTTAGGCAGGAAAGAGATATGATCAGATTTGCATTTTAGAAGGATGAGTCTGGCTACCATGTGGAGATTACAGGAAGAGGGCAGAACTGCGAGGAGGGAGACACTTGCATTAATCCAGGTGAGGGAGGCTGGGGGTGGCCTGGCCCGTGTAAAGTTGTGTATTTGTTCAGTCAGCCAGAGAAAGGCGGCTAGAACAACATTCCTTTGATCCTTACCTAAGGCAGAGAAAATGGCTGCAGCCCAGAACATTTCTCCCATTAGTGCAGGAATAAATAGGAGCCCACCCATGCGTTTTCCATAGATCTGCTGAAACGGGTCTAACATGGTCACATATCCCTTGGAACGCATAGGTTTTGCAAAGAACAGCCCACCTAAAAGAAATTAAACAGGTGTTTAAGAGAAAATAAAAAATGCGTAATATAATAGTGTTTGCCAACCTTTTGCCATGCTATAATTTCTCAAGGGAAATTAATTTTTTAGAACACTTGTATATGTTGAGGAACCAATCTGAAATACCCTATGAGTACAGAACTAAGAGATATTTTGCAGCCAAATTTAAATTTCTTAAGACATTTATCACCGTATGCATCCAAAGTACAACTGAATGGTACATCTGAGGCATGTGGATTAAAAACATGGGCCAGCACAGCACTCACTAAAATGCCTTGACACATTTGTAACATCCAGTATAGCATTCCGACATTTTGAATAAACGCAAGATCCAATAAAAGTATTTTAAGTGCAAAAAAAAAAAAAAAAAAAGGAACTCTGTTATATAATATTCTTGACCTTTTATTAGTTTGATTTACAAAAAGAAATTCAGATACAATTTAAGTTGATTCATTCTCAATGATATATCCACACTATTTTTGAAAGAAAAGATAACCTTAAGAAATTTACTGTTCTGTGAATCACAAGACCAAGGGATTTTTTTACATATTCTATAATCAAGAGATCAAACAATCTAAGCATTAGTGTTCTGCTACTCACCAATTTCTGGTAACAGCCACTTAGAGATTTATGGTAACATTTCTACACAATAGCCATTCACATTGTTTGACCTGTTATTTCACTTGTGATTTATACTCCTGTTCTGTATGTTTACGGACTTGGTTGCTGAGGTTTAAACTTTCACTTACCTAAAATCAGACTAAGAGAATATCCAATTGGTGCCTGAGCCCAAGCGAGACCATAATCTGGTACGTACACTGCTTCAGCTGTCCCGTTGATGTAACCTCCTCCGACCCAGGTGGCTGGAATAGAATGAAAAGAAAGAGAAAGACACTGCCATGCCGTCAGACCCAAGACCTGCTTGGTCTCACAGAGCAGCCACTAGCTTTACACGGCTATTAGCACCTGAAATGTGGCTAGTCTGGATTGACGTGTTCTATGAGTGTGAAATACACACTGGATTTCAAACACTTAGTATGGAAAAATAAATAGAAGACATCTCAATAATTTTTTTGTATTGATACATGGTGAACTGAAAATATTTTCAATGTATTGAGTTAAATACATTCTATTATTTACATTAATTCATCTATTTCTTTTTAAGTTTTGTAAAGGGGTTTGTAGAAAATTTAACATTACATTTGCGGCTCACATTATATTTCTATTGGACAGTGTGGTCCCAGATGTTTTCTAAATCCATTTAGTCATCAACAATTTTAAATGATATTATTATATATCATAAAGTCAGAAAGCATAAACAATATATTATATGACTATTTCTATTCTCAATAATACTGCAACTTTTTCCCCAGCCTTCATATAACATGGGGTCAGGTGTCTTCATTTCAAGGCCTTTTGTTTTAATTGTATTGATCTTTTCACATTGATCATGACTCTTGTCATCAGGGAGTGATGTATGTGGGTGCATGTGCACGTGTGTCTGTGAGCATGCTTTTCATTGATAGAGTCATTTCTTAAAAACTCTGGGGACACAGAATCCTGGCAAATCTGTGCTGCATCATAATTAAGTTGTACTACCTTAAATTGCTAAGAGTGTGAAGGGAAGAGAGATATGACACTTTTACTCCAAGGTGTCTTAAAGTGGGTTTATTATCTTTCCCCTCTGTCTTCCCAAGTACTCAACATGCAGTTAGGGCCTAGACTAGCCCTCAGAAAATTTTTAAATGTTGATTGCATACCTACTTGCAATTCTTTGTTCTAATCTTTCTTTTCTAATCTTGTTCTAATCTAATCTTTTAGCAAGATATTTGATATATCATAGAGAATAATAAGAAATATGTCTTCTTTAGATTTATTTAATAAAATTTCTGTAGCATAATAGCTGAAGGAGGGAGGTAAAGGAAGCAAAGAAAACACATTTTGGTTAAACAAGTTTGGGCCAGGAATGATCTCTAAAATCTACCATTTTCTCCAAGAAGAAAATATAATATTTGATTCTTGCTGAAAAACTAAGATTAATGGAACACTTAAATCTTTTCAGTTTATATCTTTTTAAGAGGGTAGTCAAAATATTTAAAATAATCCCTATGTAGAATTTGTGTACATAGAATTGTATAATAGAATTACGAGGGACACAGACTGGCAAGAAACTTATCAGATATGAGACTGAATTCTAGGTTGTATTAACACATTGGGAATAAAATTTGACTCTGAAAAATTCTCTAAAATCTCACAGTTAGACTGTAAGTAAAACAAATAATATGTATATGAAACTATCAAAGACAGGCTTTCCTGTTGTGTTCATGCCAGAATTTATCTGGCTTTTAATTGAAAAACAAAGCAAAGAATAGAGACTGTTTTGGGGTTAATACTATCTTTAAAGAGTTAATCTGAAAAGACTTTCCTGAAAAGAAATTTTAAGTACATTTAAATGGAAAGTTTATACACAAAGTCCTAAAGTGGATAAATACGTATTTAGCAGCCAATTTCATCTTCGTAGTAGCTTTTACATGGGTGTTAACAAATAACAAATGCTATTATTTGTTTTTCTCATTTTAAGCCCTGCTGAAATTTTAGAGTTTTTTTTCCCCCACTGGATGTGTAACTAGGATCAATTCTCACAGTCCCAGAATCTGAGACTTTATCTTCCTGCTAGGCAACTGGAACAGCTAACAACACACCAGCAGCGTTTCATTGCATAAACGATCTGATGGTCTTACAAGCACAAGGCTTACTAGTGATCATTTTTCATTGTGTAGGTCTCTTCCTCATCCAAACCGAATATTGGTGCCTGAATGATTGCAAATATTGTAATATAGAGGTGAAGGGTTGGTTATTTATTCTGATTAAAATTCCTCCATTTTTATCAATCTAGTTCCTTATATACCGGAATTTGCTCTGCATGTTTGTATATTTCATGTCAGATTCATGAATGAGAACAAGAACTTTTTTAAACTATATGCATTTTTATTTTCAGTCTTTATTCTTTATTAAATATATACAATCGATGAATCTGACAAGGTTTAGGTAATATTGTTCAGATTTTAAATAAATTATGATATTGACCAAGGTTCTTTTCAGTTCTAAGAGACAAAAAAAATCTTTAAAACCTGAGCTAGACCATGAGACTTTATAAGAAATATTACGTCAGATTTTTTCTATGTACTTTAATAGCCTATTAGGTTGAAAATAAATCACTCTAAATGATAAAAGAACAAATTCTGAAACATTACCTTTATGGGCATAATAAATATAATATTAAACTACGGTAATAGGACATTATAATTTACAATGAACAAAATAGTTTGATGTACAACAGCACATTTATTCAACAGTTTTTTTGAATGAAATCAACAACTTTTGTTGTTTTATTTTGCTTTTCTTCTCATTTTCTTTGTAATAGGAGAAATGTGAAGGAAATATAATCACAATGTTTTAATCCACTTCAGATGCCAGTATCACATCTGGATCTTTAGGGGAAAGAAGCGAAGCGTGTGCTATAATGAAAAATGAAAATAATGATATAAAGTTGTGCTTACTATTCACCAGCGGGTGGTAATAAGAAAAAACATTGGAAAATCTACACCAACATTTCAGTAAACTTATCTGCAGGTGGTAGGTTTATGCATGATTCTTATTCTTTATGTTTTTGCATTTGTCTAATTTTGTATATTAGGCATCACAGAAAATATTTTGCAAAATACAATTTGTTCTATACATGTGTATGTAGAAAAAATGAGAAACAGAGGGTAAAAAGGAGACCTTTTTACAAACTGTGTACCTTTACACAGAAATCAAATGAGACCAGCGGAGGGCTACACCTGCACACTGTGCGGCCAGGGGGGCCGCCCAGAGACTAGGTCAGGCCTTGGCTCTGTCTTTGTTGACCATGCAACTCTTTGTCCTCACTCAGCCCCAGAGCCCTCTCACAGTGGTCAAATACAAAGATACAGATCTTCACGAAGATCAAATGAAATGCACAGTTTGTGAAGAGTTAAACGTAAAATGTGAATATCTGAAGATAAAATCTATAGTCCGTAAATTATTCTAGAACATTGTAGGTTTCAGATGGCCAAACAGGGATGCGGTCTTCACAGATTGGTTTGGTAAGCTATTTCATATACAGAGTGAATCCTTTTCAAATAGCACTTCAGGACTGAAATTGGGCATCATTTGGATATGATTTTCAACGGGATATCTTCAAATGGTCACTCAGAGTTCCTGTTATTATAGGTTATGTTGCTAATGTTTAAAAACCTACTAAGACTCTAAAACGAAATGTGTGTTGTTAGTGAATATGTATCAAATAATACTAAAGACATAATTTTAAATTATTGTTTTTCAGAAATATTTTCAATGACCTCTTAAGAAGAATATGAAAGAGACACAAGTCACCACTTAAACAGAACTACCTCTGGGTAAATGAGGCAAGTATGGGCCCCTCCCAGCATAGGGAAGGTTTGAATGCAAGAGAGCTGCAGACATGGCTGAGGGATTCCTGTTAGGACACACCCTAGCTTTTTTCCTTTTATATCAAGGTTGCTGGAAATCTTTTTTCAGTGATGTGGATTCCTAACATATGATTGTCTTCCTGTGAGAAAATTAGTTTATTAACTGGTAGAATTAAGTTTCAAACCAGAGTATCAATCAATTTGGAATTGTGTTGCCCCCAAATTGGTTTATTCAGGTTTAAAGCCATCACTAGTTAGTGTTCATTGGCATTCATCATTTAAGACAACTTGAAGTCACAACTTCATTCCCGTATTAAAGAACACGATGAGACACTGGCTTGATCACATTAATTACAGATACATAACTTGTAAAACTAAGACATTTTTGCACTTTCCTACACCTCTTTGTTTTAATTCTTTTTCCACCCACTAAACAGCCCAGTAGCCCAGATTTGTTTCACTGATATTCTGTCCAGTGATTTATGATAAAACCATTTTGTTCAAGTACTACTGAGTCGAAATCATTTTATTTTTGTTTTTAATAAGTGTAAAATTATTTAAAAAACATATAAGTAGTGAACATAAAGAATCCCCAAAGGACAGAGCAATGTTTGCTTTGTTACTCTGAGAAGCAGAGGAGGGGTGGGCCAGATGGGAACCTACCTGTCATGGTAAATCCACCCACGAGCAGACCAATATCTCGGCCCCCAACTATTATGGCCTCGCTGCGCTCTTCTGCACTGCCACTGTTTTTGGTTCTCCAGGCAGCCCATATTCCAACCAGCAATATTAGAAGGTAGAACACGATGATAGCTATCAGTCCTTCCACGTGGAAAGCCATTTTTATCTAGGGGGTCCGAATTCTTTCACAGCTGGCTACTTCATTAAGACTTCTGAAGAAAATACAGTAACGCATTATACACCAGCCAAGCATACACAGCAACCACAAACGCACCAGCTGGCTCATGAGAGATCCTGTGCCACTTAAAGAAAAAGTACATTGAAATAGCATGTTAACCTAGTAGTTACCAACAAGTCTCCATTGTATTACTATATTTATACTTAATAATTTAACATTGTTTTGAGTTGAAACAGAAAAAATTGGAAATTCTGTTTAACAAATGTAATCATAATCATTTTGTATGTAATAAATTCTTTCAATTTAAACTTCATCTTGTCTTGTATCTTAACTCAGTAAGTTGGTCAAGAAATCACAAAGAAGATGTCTGTATTTGCTTTTGGAACTAACTTACTATTTGATCTAGAATTATTCAGTAATGTAAGTATATGACAAAAGATGGAAAATTCTAACATATTCATTTATTCATTCACTCATTCACTCATTCTACTATCACGCCTTTCAAACAATTTCAGAGAATAGTTCCAACAGTAATGTGACATGCAAACATCTGGAAGAAAAAAGCTTTAGGAAAATCCATTTCAAAAACACAGCAATTCCAATTTTCAACAAGTGCCGGTGGTTCCAGTTACTGCAGCAACTAAAGACGTTATGTTGCTAAAGGGTCCACCCTCTTGATCAACTCTTCCTCCTCATCCGTTGTCCTTTGTTCTTTTTATTCCCCTCCCCCAATGATATATACAAGAAAACGATTTAAAAATGTAGAATTGCCTAAAAACATAACAGAGGGTCAAAGGTACTAAAAACAGGACTCAGATGACAGATGTCAAGTTCTCACATCTTCCCTTTCTGGAATTCTTGTTCTCTGATGTTTTATTCTCCTTGTGATCATGGCTATTTCATACACCCCAGTTCACACAAACAAGTTTCTGGGGGAAACTCAGATATTTGTGCACGCAGGTGGGTAATGAGACCTTGGGCAAAAGAACCAGCCTCCCTCGGATTCAGGGGGAAGAAAAGAAGCACGGGCGGGCTAGAGGGGTTCAGCCTCTGTGAGCAACCGAGCGGGAAAGTTCTTTCTCTGACCACAGCCAAGCGCTCCCCGGCCCCCCACTGTCCCTCCTGGCCCCCTCTGCTCATCTCCTGCTCCCGGACTTTGTCCCTCCTGAGCCCAGACTTTCCAGCGCCTCGCATCCCAAGAGCCATGAGTGCCAGACAGTTGACCCGCCCGCGCATCCCCACGGAGAGGCAAAGAGCCGCGTCCCTCTGAGAACGCCGGGCTCGGCGCGCACCGCGCTCGCGAGGGAGTCGGCCCCGCGGCGCCCGGGACGCCCGCTCCGCTCCTACCTGGAGTGGTCGCCGCGCGGGAAGCGCTCCGCCGGGACCGCCGTCCCCGGGAACCGTGGTGGTGGTGGTGGGGGTGCTGCAAGGGTGCAGGGTCGAGTGTGTGTGTGTGTGTGTGCGCGCGCGCGCGCGCGCGTGTGTGCAAGGGTGCAGTGGGCGGGGGCAGGGCCGGGCGGCCGGGGTCGGTCTCTGGGCGGCTCCTCGCCCAGCGTCTCCGAGAACCGGGGCGCGCGCGGAGTTGACAGGTGTGGGCGCCGGCGGAGGGCGTGTGGCGCGGGGCGAGGTGCTGATGGATCCCAGGATTGGCAAAAGTCCCCTTTATAAGGGCGGCGGGTGGGGGCGATCGTCAGAGCTCGGGAGACGGACGTCAGAGGAAAGTGGTGCTGGGGCGGGTGCTGAAGACAGTGCCCTCGCGAGCGGGGGGTGTGGGGGTGCGAAGGGAACGCGACCTGAGGAGCTGGGGCTGAGCCTGGGCTCCGGGCCAGCGCCTCGCCGAGATCCCCGTCCCTGACGGATGCGGGGCAAGTCGCTGCCACTCCCGCTTCCCTCCTCCAGGAAAGCGGGCGCGACTCCCTAGGGTCATTTCCAATTCCAACTTCCCGGGACTCTGGTTGGAAGCAGGGAATGGGGAGACTGGGAGGGTCTCAGAGAATTAGGTTTTCAGACGGAGCAGCTGTAAGTCCAATAGAGAGGAGGAGTTGAGGGTTCTTGTGTTCCCAGACTTTGCCTGGAACGGTTTCTTGAGCTATCGCTCGCTGAGAGCAGAGCGGCTCTCTCCCACTACCTCCCATGGGCCTCAAGTGGAGGCTTAATCTGGCTTCCTTGGTGAGTTCTCAGAGGGAGACGTTTCAGGGAGGTTTCTAAAATCATTTTTAAATTCATAGCCTTTCCGCTTATAAATAGAATCAAAATGAAAGACTTTGGGAGTTGTCTAAAATAACAATGAAGTTATCACATAAGCCGACAAGATAGCTTTCCTTGTAGAGCCAACTAGGTTGCTTGCCCACCAAAATATCCTATTCCACCGTTACAAAAAAATTGCTACGTAAGTTTGAAATATCCATCTATACCTAGATATCTGTATTTAATACCTAGATTATTTATATATCCATGGATATAGTTATATATCTATAGCTATACTTTGATGTAGCTATAGTTATATATCTAGATAGATATCTAGGTAGATATAGATATCTGTGTATATTTACATACATATGTGTGTGTTCGTGTGTGTGTATGGAAAAAGACAGACAGCGAAAGTATAGAAGAGCAACCAGACACAAAGCCACAGGCCTCTGGCCACTTTCTCACTTCTTTCCCTATTCTACCACACCAGTGTATTAGACAGTGAAATATGAAAATCTAATCACTGATAGAATAAGTGAGAGTATTTCTTTACTGTCCGTCTCTCTCTAGGAATAATCTCAGAACATCCCCCATTTTCTTCCACTGGATTTGGAAATGAACTTTCAAACTTCTGTCGCCACTCCTTATCTTTGTTCTCTGTATGAACAATCACTGTGTCCAACCACCCTATTTGAGATACAAAAGCCTATGGAGCTCAAACAGAAATTAAGACAGAGGAGAAAGGCCCACAAGGACAGTTATCTCACCTGGTTTATATGATTAGTTCATTGCTTTTCTGGAAAAGGGTTAGATAGCCTTTGAATGTAACCTCATTTTTATATGCAAAGGTTATGAACTTAAGCAATTTTAAGGAACTGAGGGAAAAGAGAAATAGAGTTTCATATAATTACTCAAGTGTTTTTACACAGAGATTCATTCATTCGTTCATTCATTCATTTTATTTGTGACAGCCATAACTCAATTTCTGGTTCTAGACCTTGGCCACAGGTTAACTTATGTCTTTCCTGCCAGAATCTACTTAAGGTGATGATGACAAAAGCTTGTGGTTGTGGGAGGGCAGGCATGGGCAGTGACAGTGGAGGAAACAGTGCACAAGGCTGAGGGCAGGGAGCTGGACACAAACCCCAAGAAGGACGAAAGAGGTTGCTGCCCTCAGAGAATATCGCCAGGCTTCTTAGGTGTAAGAATCGGGAATGCAGCCAGGACACGAGGCTCTCTGTGGGGCCCACTTAATCCACTTTAAGGAGCCAGACCTGCCAGACTCCAGATTCAGTGCCAGCTCTGGGAAGGCACAATGATCTTGAAGGTGGCCAAATCCGTTCTGACCCGGCAGAGCAGCTGTCCTTCACGACAAAAAGCACCGGTTGAAAATAACAGCTGCTGATGTATTGAGTCTACTTTTGTGGAGACATTTCCTCATTTTCTGAGTCCTTTGAGCTCCTGGGTCTGATCTAAGGATGACGCTGCTGTGAATTTCTGCTCCTTCAGGTACTCTCCCAGACAGCCATTCATCTTTTGTCTTCAATATGCACCTTCCTACACTCTCCTGAGAACACGTGATCACGCTTGGAGTTAGAGAAATACATCTCAGTGGGAAATCAGTTGCAGCTTTGGGGGATAAAAAGCAAGTTCTGCCTTTCCAAATCATTTATTTATTTAACAGATATTTCCCAAATTCCTTTTATGTTCTAAATACTGTCCTGAGTACTGAGAAACATGTGGAAAATTATATAGCCCCTGACCTTAAGCAATTTATCATTAGTGAAAGGAAGGAAGGAACAAACCAGCAAAAGTTCCACTTCAGTGTATTGTTATAAATGCTGGGAAAGATGCCTCATATCTATACACACAGATTACAGGGAAAACACAGACAAAAGGCCTTACTCAGACTGGGGTACTCTGTTCTGAGGAGGGGGAGAATTATTCGTTGAACAAACACATGGTGAGCACCCAGTATGTGCCAGGAATTGTGACTGAACAAAAAGAACCCCGTCCTCGGTAAGCTTACAGTCTACAATCTTACAATCTTGTTACTCAAAGTATAGCCCATGGAACAACAGTATCAGCATCAGCATTATCTTTTTTTTTTTTTTAACAATATTGGTAATTTGAGAAGGATGTCACTTGACATGAACATGACTCAGATAAGAATGAAAATGAGTAATGAGATTTTGGGGGATCCGTTTTCCTTAAGTTGTTATCCTTCATAATGTCCCAGTTTCCTCATATAATTTTTACTTGAACTTATCATAATTTTTTATTGATTACATTCAGCTTCAATTGCCGTTGTAGCCTGTCATTTCCAAACTAGAGTAATCATCAGTGCTTTAAAAATTGCAGATCCTCGAGCCCCACAGCAGGAATTCTGACTCAGTAAATCTTGGGCAAGAGTACAGAAATCTTTTTTTTTAAATAGAATTTATTTTTTTAAAAGAAGTTTTAGGTTCACAGCAAAACTGAGCAGAACATAGTTCGCGTATACTCCCTGCCCCCACACATGCATGGACTTCACCATTATCAACATCCCCCACGAGAGGGTACATTGCAGCAATGGATGAACCTGCATGGACACATCCACACCCGGAGTTCAGAGTTGACATCACGGTTCACTCTTGGTATACTTTCTATGGGTTTAGACAAATGTATAATGACATGTATCCACCGATATAATATCATACAGAGTATTTTTGCTGCCCTAAAAATTCTCTGTGCTGCACCAACTCATCCCTTCTTCCTCACTAACCCCTGGCAACCACTGATCTGTTTGCTGTCTCCATAGTTTTGTCTTTTCCAGAATGTCATGTAGTTGGAATCATACAGTATGTAGCCTTTTCAGATTGGCTTCTTTCACTTAGTAATATGCATTTAAGTTTCTTCCATATCTTTTCGTGGCTCGATAGCTCAATTCATTTAAGTGGTGAATAATATTCCATTGCTTCATGGTAACAATTTATTTATCCTCTCACCTACTAAAAAACATCTTGGTTGCCTCCAAGTTTGGGCAATTATGAATAAAGCTGCTATGAACATCTGTGTGCAGGCTTGTGTGTGGACATAAGTTTTCAACTCCTTTGGGTAAATACCAAGGAGGGTGATTGATGGATTGCATGGTATAAGTATGTTTAGTTTCGTAAGAAACTGTCAAACTATCTTCCAAAGTGGCTGAACAATCTTGCATTCCCACCAGCAACGAGGAGAGTTCCTGCTGCTCCCGGCCCTCACCAGCACCTGGTATTGTCAGTGTCCTGAAGTTTGGCCCTTCTAATGAATGTGTGATGGCATCGAGTTCTTCTTTCAATTTGCATTTCCCTGATGGCATATGATATGGAGCATTGTTTTATATGCTTATTTGCTACCTGCATATCTTTTTTGGTGAGATGTCTTTTAAGGTCTTTGGTCCATTTTTAAATCAGGTCATTTGTTTTCTTATTGTTGAGTTTTAAGAGTTCCTTATATCTTTTGGATAAAAGTCCTTTATCAGATGTATGTTTTGCAGATATTTTCTTCCAGTTTATGGCTTGTCTTTTCATTCTCTTGACAACGTCTTGTGTAGATTAGAAATTTTTAATTAAAGAAGTCCAGCTTATCAATTATTTCTTTCATGAATTGTGCCTTTGGTGTTGTATCTAAAAAGTCATCTCCTTTCCCAAGATAATCTATGTTTTCTCCTATGTTATCATTTAGGAGTTTTGTAGTTTTGTGTTTCACATTTAGGTCTGTGATCCATTTTGAGTTAATTTTTGTGAAGGGTTTAAGGTCTGTGTCTACATTCATTTTTTTTGCATGTGGATGTCCAGTTGTTCCAGCACCATTTGTTGAAAAGACTATCTTTGCTCACTTATATTGCCCTTACTCTGCTGTCAAAGATCAGTTGACTTCATTTACGTGGGCTCTCTATCTTTTTCCATTGACCTGTTCTTTCACCAATACTACATTGTCTTCATTGTTCTAGCTTTATAGTAATTCTTAGAGTCGGGTAGTGTCAGTCCTACAACTTAGTTCTTCTCCTTCAATATTGTGTCAGCTACTACGGGTCTTTTGCCTCTCCATATAAACTTTGGAATCTGTTTGTCAATATCCAAAAAATAACTTTATGGAATTTTAATTAGACTTTTATTGAATCTATAGATCAAATTGGGAAGAACTGACGTCTTGACAATATTGAGTCTTCCTATGCTATTTGTGAACATGAAATATCCATTTATTTAACTCTTCTGTGATTTTTTTCATCAAGGTTATGTAGTTTTCCTCATATAGATCTTGTACATATTTTATTAGATTTATACCTATTTCATTTTTTTGGGTGCTAATGTAAATGATATTGTGTTTTTAATTTGTTTCCACTTGTTCATTGCAGGTATATAGGAAAGCAGAATCTTTTTTTTTTTCAAACTTTCCCTGATGATCCTGATGATTGGCTAGATTTGGGGGATCCTGCTGCATTTCAGAGTGGAAAAAGTTTTGAAGTCAAAACAGACAACTTTAGTTCATATTTGCTAGTTATAGGATCTTCAGCAAATTATTTTATATTCTTCAAGTTTTAATTTTCTGTAAAGTGGAAATAAAAAGTATGCAAGGTTAGTGTTGATCTCATAGGAATGTGAGGATTATTTGATATGGTATATTTTAAAATGCTAAGTGCAACACATATTTTCCCATTGGTGCTCAATATGTGGTAAGCATTTGCTGCTGGAGCAGCTTCTGTTATTGTTGCTTTGATTCATTATTGCAGCCTGCTGATGTTCCAGCCTCTGGTGGCAGTTAATTACACAACTAGTGTGGTGAATAAATGTCTCTGCCTCTTTCCTTACTTAATTGTAAAGAAATGTTTTACTAATAACCTCAGGGGTGCTTCAGGAATTCATAAATTTTATGAACCACATCACAGACTAAGGTCTAAATTCCACTTATTGACCAATTTTTAACTAAACTCAATTTGTGTCTTTGTAGGTAGTGCTGGGAGGAGTGGCAATAATCCACTTTCATAGAGATACATGTGAAAGAGACATCCTGCTTATTTTTCCTCTGCCTGACACTCAGTTCTCACCAACAGCCTCCAGCAACTTTTCAGTAACACCCTCTTCACCTTGACCACCTTGTATGAGGCTAATTCCTTTTCATTCTTTTAGACTCAGCTCAGACATGGATTCAAAAGAACCTCTGTGATCCCTGTTTATGCCCAGACTGGGTAAGGTGTCCCTCTTCCAGGCTGCTCTCCCACGGCATTAACTACTACGTATCAGTTGTCCGCATATCATATGTCTATTTCTCCATTAGCTCGTGAACTCTTCGTAGAAGAAGATCATATTCCACTCATCCTTGTATACTCAACACTTAGCCTGGAATCTACGAGCAGAAACTTGGTCGAACTGAACTGCCTTATCATATTACAGAAGGAAAGATTGAGACTCAAAATGAACAAAGATCTGAGCACATTAGAATAGACCTCCATGTGCTGACAATAACAATAACACTAGAATTGATCACTTGGATACAAATCAGTTAGAATCAAATGCAATTGCCCAACAAATGCCAAGTTTTTTCTTTTGTCCTTATGATAAATGGCATATGATGACTAAAAATTCATACTTTCAAACGAAGAAGTTATATAGGAATTATCCAATTGTATAACTTCATCATAGTAAAAAAAAAGTATAACAGTGACGAATAATGTATTTTAGGGTCAATGATTTTCCTCCACGGTGGTGTCAAAGTCATTCTGTGCAACCATTGCTATAGTTCTTGGTCGTAGCAGAAGATATTTCTCCTTCTGGTTATTTTCCTAATATTTTATTATGAAAATATTTAAACAAATATCAAATTGAAACACGTATCAAAGTTAACACCTATGTGACCACCACCTAGATTCTATCATTAACATTTCTTTGTCTCATATGTATCTGTACATCTTTCTATCCATTCATCAATTAATCTCACTTACTTGATGCATTTTAAAGGAAATGGTATAAGTACAATTCCCCTTTGAGCAAGCATATCATTAACTAGAGTTCAATAATTTTTTACAGGCTTTTTCCTATTGAAATAAAATTTACATGCAGTGAAATACATGAATCTTGAGAGTATACTAGCTGTTTTGATAAATGCAAATGCCAGTGTAACTCAAACCCTGATCAAGATATAAAACATTACTTTTGACCCCAGAAAGTCCCTTATACCCCTTCTGAGTCAATCTCTGCCATTGTCCCTAAGAGGCAAGTGATGTTCTGATTTTTCTTATAGATTAATTTTGCCTATTCTAGAACTTCATATAAATGGAATCATACAGTATATACTTGCACTCAGCACACTTTTATGTATTTTTTGTATTATAGATACTAGACTCTAATCAGGTATATGATTTACAAATAATGGTAGTTCTGTTTAACTTTCTGAGGAGCCACAAACTATTTTCCACAGTAGCTGAACCCTTTTACATTCCCACCAACAGTGGATGAGAGTTCCAGTTTCTCTACGTCACATCAGCACTTGTTTTTTTTTTTTTTTTTAATTACGGCATAGTAGCAGGCGTGTGAAGTGGTACCTCCGTGTAGTTTTGATTTGCATTTCCCTAATGAGTAATGATGTTGATCCCCTTTTCATGCTTTTTTTAGCCATTTGTAAATCTTCCTTGAAGATGTGTCTTTTCAAGTTCCTAGTCAATTTTTTAAATGGGTAGTTTGTCTTTTTGTTTTTGACTTGCAAGAGTTTTTTATGTGTTATGCATTTTATGTATTTTTTGTATTATGAGTACTAGACTTTAATCAGATATATGATTTGCAAATAATTTCTTCCATCTTTAGGTTGTTTTCTTGATAATATCCTTTGTTGCACGAAATTTTAATTTTGATTAAGTTTAATTTACCTATTTTTTGTTGTTGCGCTTGCTCATGCTTTTGGCGTCATATTTAAGAATCCATTGCCAAACCCAAGGTCATGATGATTTACCCATATGTTTACTCTAAAAGACTTATGGTTTTACCTATTTTGAGTTAATTTTGGAAATAATCTGAGGTAGTGGTCTTACTTTATTGTTTTGCATGTGGTTATCCAGTTGTCACAGAACCATTTGTTGAAGAGATTTTTCTTCCCCTACTGAGTGGTCTTAGCAACCTTTTTGAAAATCAGTTGACCATGTATATATGAGTTTATTTCTGGACCCTCAATTCTATTCCGTTCGTCTTGTATGTCTATCCTTATGCTAGTACCACAGTGTTTGGATAACTGTAGTTTTGTAGTAAGTTTTGAAATAGAGAGGCATCAGTTCTCCAACTTTGTTCTTTTTAAAGATTGTTTTGACCATTCAGGGACCCTTGTAATTTCACAGGAATTTGGGAATTGGCTCTTCTGTTTCTGCAAAAAAGGCCATTGGAATTTTTATAGGGATTGCATTGTATCTGTAGGTCACTTTGGGTAATATTGACATGTTAACAATATTTAGTCTTCTAACCCATGAACATAGGACATCTTTCCATTTATTTAGATTTTCTTTAATGTCTTTCAGCAATATTTTGTAGTTTTCAATGTGCATGTCTTTTGGCTCCTTGGTTAAATTTATTTCTAGGTATTTTATTATTTTACATGCTATTATAAATTTCCTTTTCTGATTGTTTACTGAGGGTGTAAGAAACACAGCTGATTTTTGTATGTTGATCTTCTACCCTGCCACTCCACTGAATTTTTTTTATCTCTAAGTGCGTGTGTTTCTTTGGTATTGTCTAATATAGGATATAGGTATAGGAGAATAAAAATCATTTTACTTCTTCATTTTCATTTTTGATTTCTTTTATTTCTTTTTTGTTTTTTACTCTAATGGTCTTTCCTGAAGATCCATGAGAAGAGAAGTCACCAGTCCTCCATTCTTTTTTTTTGCTGGGAAAGATTCGCCCTGTGCTAACATCTGTTGCCAACCTTCCTCTCTCTTTTTCTTTTTTTCCTCCCCAAAGCCCCAGTACGTAGTTGTATTTTCTAGTTGTAAGGCCTTCTAGTTCTTCTATGTGGGCCACTGCCACAGCATGGCTACTGACAGATGAGTGGTGTGGTTCCACACCCAGGAACCGAACCTGGGCCACTGAAGCAGAGCACGCTGAACTTTAACCACTAGGCTGTCAGAGCTGGCTCAGAGTTTCTTTTATTTCTTTTTCTTGCCTAATTACTCTGGCTAGAACTTCCAACTTTATGTTGACTAGTGGTGGTTGATGTGGACATCCTTGTCTTGTTCCTGATGTTAAGGGGAAAGACTTAAGTCTCTGCTAGGAAATATGGTGTTAATTGCAGAGTTTTTTTGTATGTGCCTTCTATCATGTTGAGGAAGTTTTTTTTTATATTCCTAGTTTTTGAGTATTTTTATCATGCAAGGGTGTTGACTTTTGTCAAATGCTTTTTGTGCTAAATTGAGATGATCGCGTAGGTTTTTTTTCTTTCATTCCATTAATGTGGTGTATTACATTGACTGATTTTCTTAAGTTTAACCTTCCTTGCATTACGGAAATAAATACCACTTGGTTATGGTGTATAATCCTTTTAGTATGTTGCTGAATTCCATTTGCTGGTATTTGGTTGGATATTTTTGCATAATATTCACAAGGGATTTTGGTCTGTAGTTTTCTTTTCTTATAGTGTCTTCATCTGAGTTTAGTATCAGGATAATATTGGCCTCATAAAATGAGTAAGGAATTTTTTAATTATTTGGTGAAATGTGGGAAAGATTTATGTTAGCTCTTTAAATGTTTGGTAGATTTTTACTGGTGGAGCCATCTTCTCAGGGCCTTTCTTATCGGGAAATTTTTTGATTACTGATTCAGTATGCTTACTAGTTATAGATTATTCAGACTTTCTATTTCTTCGTGATTCATTTTTGGAAGATTATGTATTTCTAGAAATTTGTACATTTTTTTTTTTTTTTTGGTGCGATCAGCCCTGTGCTAACATCTGCCAATCTTTTTTTTTCTTTTTTTGCTGAGGAAGACCGGCCCTAGGCTAACATCCGTGCCCATCTTCCTCCACCTTATATGGGACGCCGCCACAGCACGACCTGACAAGCAGTGAGTTGGTGCACGCCCGGGATCCGAGCCAGCAAACCCAGGGCTGCCGCAGCGGAGCGCACACTTAACCGCTTGCGCCACCGGGCCGGCCCCGAAATTTGTACATTTTATGTAGGCTATCCAATTTGTTGGCATACAATTGTTCATAGTCTTCTCTTATAATCTATTTCATTTTTGTATAATCAGCAGTAAAGTCTCCACTTTTATTTCTGATTTTAGTGATTTGGGTTTTCTATCTTTTTTATAGCCATTCTAGCTAGGCTTGTCACATTTGTTGATGTTTTTAAAGGGCCAACTTAGGTTTCATTGATTTTCTCTATTCTTTTCTACATTCTGTCTTACATATAACCACTCTAACCTTAATTATTTCTTTCTTTCTGCTATCTTGGGTTTAGTTTGCTGCTTTTTTTCTAATTCCTTCAAATGTAAACTTAGGTTATTGATGTGAATAATTTCTTCCCTTTTAGTGTAGGCATTTATAGCTATAAACTTCCCTCTGAGCACTGTTTTCATTGTATCCCACAAATTTTGGTATGTTGTCTTTTCGTTTCTCCTCATCTCAAATTATTTCTAATCTCTTTTGTTTTTTATTCTGGGACCTATTGTACTTTTATTAGGGTGTTGTTTAATTTTCATATATTTCTGAATTTTCCAGTTTTTCTTCTCGTATTCCTCATTTCATGAATCATAAAATGATTTCTCATTTCATTCCTTTGTGATTGCAAAAAATACTTTGTATGATTTAAATCTTTTTTACCTTATTAAGATTTGTTTTGTGGCCTAACATAGGTCCTACCCTGGAGAATATTTCATATAAACTTGAGAAAAATGTATATTCTGCTGTTGTTGAATGCAATGTTCTGTATATGTGTGTTAGGTCCAAATTGTTTACAGTGTTATTCATATCTTCCATTTCCTTACTGGTCTGCTGTCTGGTTATACTACCAATTATTGAAAGTGGGGTATTGAAGTCTCTGACTATTATTTGAGAACTGTTTATTTTGCTATTTCTTTTGTATACATCTTATAATTTTTTTGTCCCTCATTTCCTTCATTATTGCCCACTTTTTGTTTAGTAGATTGTTTTTAGTGACATGTTTGATTCTCTTCTGTTATGGACTGAATTGTGTCCCTCCAAAATTCTTATGTTGAGGACTTAACCCCCAATGACTATCTGGATGGAAATAAAGCCTTTAAGGAGATAATTAAGGTTAAATGAGGTTATAAGAGTGAGCCCTAATCTGATAGAACGGGTGTTCTTATAAAAAAAGGAACAGATGCCAGAGCTCTCTCTCTGCAAGGGCCGAGATAAAAAGTGATGTGAGACCACAGTGAAAAGACGACCCTCTGCAAGCCAAGAAGAGAAGTCTCACCAGAAGCCCGTCCTGCTGGCATCTTGATCTTGGACTTCCATCCCCCAGAACTGTGGTAAAATAATTATCTGTTGTTTAAGCTACCCAGTCTGTGGTTCTGTTGTTGCACCTCAGCTGACTAATGCAGATTTTGGTACTGTGAAGTAGGGTATTTTATATTGCATATAAAAATATGGAAATGGCTTTGAAACTGGGTAATGGCAGAGTCTGGAAGAGTTTTGAGGTGCATGCTAGAAGAGGCCTAGATTGCCTTGAAGAGACTGTTGGTAGAAACATGGATGTTAAAGGTGATTCTGGTAAGGACTCATAAAGAAAAGAGGAGAACTATAGAGAAATCTTTTATCATCTTAGAGAATACATATATCATACTGAACAGAATGTTGGTAGAAATATGACCATTAAAGGTGCTTCTGATGAGGTCTCAAATAGAAATGAGGAACATGCTATTGCAAACTGGAGGGAAGGTGACCCTGATTGTAAAGTGGCAAAGAACTCAGCTGAATTGTGTCCTACTGTTTTATTGAAGGTAAAACTTGTGAGCAATGAAACTGAATATTAACTGAGGAGATTTCTCAGCGAAGTGTTGAATGTGCAGCATGGATTCTCCTTACTGCTTATAATAAAATTCAAGAAGAGAGAGAGAAATTCAGGGAATTGTTAAACAAAAAGAACTAGAACTTGAAGATTTGAAAAATTCTCAGCTTATTCATATTGCAAAAATAAGAAAGCATGTTCTGGAGCAAACACCAAGAGTATGGCTGTGCAATCAGTTCATAAAGAGATTACTCATGGGGGCCGGCCTGGTGGCGCAAGCGGTTAAGTGCGCGCTTTCCGCTGCGGAGGCCTGGGGTTCGCTGGTTCGGATCCTGGGCGCACACCAACGCACCGCTTGTCAAGCCATGCTGTGACAGCATCCCATGTGAAGTGGAGGAAGATGGGCATGGATGTTGGCCCAGGGCCAGTCTTCCTCGGCAAAAAGAGGAGGATTGGCAGATGTTAGCTCAGGGCCGATCTTCTTCACAAAAAAAAGAAAGAAAAAGAAAAAAAAAAAGAGATTACTCATGGATTTAATCAGCCATCTCAGTTAAAGCCAAGACTAGAGATGGGATTATTCCAGCATAAACACTACTAGCTGGGATTAAAGAGGACAGAGTCAAGGAGACAGAATGAAGAAAGGCTGTTGGACTCTTGGGATGCTTTAGGATGGAACAATGGAGTTATCTGGCTTTGGACATGGGTTATCCTTCAAGAAAAGAGAAGAAGGACTCTGAAGGTGATTCAGAGAGCATCAGGGCTGCACTTTGACCACAGAACTAAGGGGCAAGGCTGTTTCCTCTCTGGTTTCAGAGAGTGGGGCCAACTCCATTTCAGTGGGCTAGGATGCCACTACCCAGTTCCTCAGCGGTAAGGTCAACCTGCAGAGCTGAGAGGAAGGATCCATCATCTAAAGCCATAGAGGCAATGCATCAGGGGGCCTGAAGGGCAGAGCATTGAGCCAAAGAGGTTTACTCTTCAGCCTTAAGATCTAATAGAATTTGCCTTGGTAGGTTTTGGATTTGTTTGGAATCTATCACCTCTTTCTTCTTTCCAACTTCTCTCTTTTGGAATGTGAATGTCTATCCTCTGCCTGTCCAACCAATGTATTTTGGATAACTTGTGTAACATTATATAACTTGCCTGGTTTCACAGTTTCTAATCTGGAGAGGAATTTTTTCTCAGGAGAAATCATAACTTGAGTCTCATCCACACCTGATTTAGACAATATTTATATGAAACTTTGGACTTGGAGTTGATGATAAAATGGGTTAAGACTTTCAGGTCAGTTGGGATGGGATGAATATATTTTGCAAGTGAAAAAGACACGAGTTTTGGAGGGCCAGAGTGTGGAATATTACGGACTGAATTATGTTTCTCCAAAATTAGTATGTTGAAGTCTTAACCTCCAAAGTGACTATATTTGGAGATAAAGCCTTTAAGGAGGTAATTAGTATTAAATGAGGTCATAGGATGGGACCCTATTCTGATAAGACCAGTGTCCTTATAAGAAGAAGACAGCAGGGCCCTCTCTCTCTCTCTCTCTGCATATGCACAGAGAAAGTTCATGTGAGGACACAGCAAAAAGGAGGCTATCTGCAAGTCAGGAAGAGAGATCTCACCAGAAACCAATCCTGCTGGCACCATGATTTTGGACTTCTTGCCCCCAGAACTGTGAGAAAATAAATATAAAATCTGAGATGTTTTTGGTCATTATTTATTGAAATAATTTTTATGCACTTTGTCTCTTTTTCTCTTTTGGGTTTCCCACAGTGTGTATGTTGGTCCACTTGATGATGTTCCACAAGTCCCTTAGGCTCTGTTAACTCTTCTTCATTCTTTTTTTTTCCTCCTCAGACTTGATAATTTCAATTATCTTGTATTCAAATTTACAGATTATTTCTTCTGTCTGCTGAAATCTGCCATCAAAGCCCTCTAGTGAATTTTTCATTCAGTTATTATGCTTTTCAGCTCCAGATTTCTGTTTAGTTGCTTTTTATAACTTCTATCTCTTTGTTGATATTTTCATTGTGGTCACATCATTTTCCTGATTTCCTTTAGTTCTTTGCCCATCTTTCCCCTTAACTTTTTGAGCCTATTTAAGACAGTTGTTTTAAAGGCTTTGTCTAATATGCCTGATGTCTTGGATTCTTCAAGGATAGTTTCTGTCAACTTATTTTGTTCTTTTGAATTGGCCACCTTTTACTGTTTCTTTGTATGCTTTGTGACTTTTTTTTGACAGTTGGGCATTTGACAATTGGAATGTGGAAACTGGAAATTAGATTCTCCCCCTTCCCCGGTGTTTGCTGTTTATTTTGATTGTTCAAGTTTATAGTGGTCGATTTTTCTGAGACATTTCCAAACTATTTTTACAAAGACTTGTTCCTTGTTGTGTGTGATCACTGAAGTCTCTGTTCCTTTAGCTCATATTCAGCTAATGTTTTGACAGAGATTTCCTTAAATGCCAGGAACAGAAATAAACAAACAAACAAAAAATACCAAATAGAGAGAGAGATAGAAAGACAGAGAGAGACAGAGACAGAGAGAGACAGAAAGGAGAGAGAGAATAGCCACTTCTTCCAGATTTTCTCTGTGCCAGTGTACTCCTTCACCACTTAGCTTGACTTGCTCTGAGACTAGCGATCAGCCCGAGGTGAAAGCTTAAGATCTTCTCAGGACTTTTCTGAGAATGTATCTTGTCTTTTTGTCTGAGCATGTGCTTGGCTTTGTAAATTCCCTCATACACATGGCTACATTTGAATGTACTAATTTTACAGAGTCTCCTCCTTGCTGCTTCTCCAGGCTCAGATGGTCTGTTGTATGTCTCCACCAATAATCTCTTGCCCCAGGCATCAGCGAGTTTGTAATTACCTTGTAGCTTTTAGAGCTAGTGCCTGCCACCTTTCTCTTTTGCAGTCTGAGTTACAATAAACAGAGACAAGCACCTCGCATGAACAATTCAGGTATCTCACAGACAGATTAGAAAAGATGTAGGCAATAATTTTCAAATAACATGTGCTCTTCCCCTCTGGTTCAAAAGGGACCTGGAAACTGGGTTGCTGCCTGCTCAAGACCAAGACTGCACTGCATGGATGGGTGTGTGTGAGTGTGCAGGTGTGTGTGTGTGTGTGTGTGAAGGAATGAAGAATGAAAATACCACAAAACTTTCCTACCATTCTGTGAATGGTTTTTTCTTGATTGAGTGTTTTCTTGGTTGCTCTAAACGTTTGACTCTTTTCCAGAGCTCCTAAAAATTGTCTTAGATAGTTTCGGATTATTTTTTGATGTTTCTGTGGAGGAACATAACATTGGTGCTTCCTATTCCACCATTTTGCTGGCTTCACTCGTCTGCATCCCATAAGTTTTGGGTTATTGTGTTTTCACTTTTATTAGTCTCCAAGTATTTTCTAATTTCTCTTTTGATTTCTTCTTTAACTCATGGTTGTTTAAAATTATGTTAATTTCCACATATTTGTGAGTTTTCCAGTTTCCTTCTGTTATTGATTTCTAGTTTAATTCCATTGTTATTGGAAAAGATGATACTTTATATGATTTTAATGTTTTTAACCTTATTGAGACATTTTTTGTGGCCTAATGTATGTCCTGTCCTGGAGAATGTTCCATGTGCGGTTGAGAATAATGTATATGGAAGTTCTGTATATGTCTGTTAGGTCTAACTAGTGTATAGTTCTTCAAGTTCTCTATTCTTTATTAATTTGGTTGTTTTAGCCACTATTGAAAGTGGGTTATTGAAATTTCCAACTATTATTATAGAACTGTTTATTTTTCCCTTCAATTCTATCAATGTTTGCTTCATATGTTTTGGAGAGCTGTTGCTTTGCTTATTGTTACATATTTATAATATTCTTAAGCCAAGGCAAATGCTACAATGCTAACTTAGAACTAAGTTCAAGACTGTTCATTTAAAAAAAGGAAGAAAATTGAGGCCAGCCCCGTGGCTTGGCAGTTAAGTGTGCGCACTCCGCTACTGGCGGCCCGGGTTTGGATCCCGGGCGTGCATCGACACACTGCTTGTCTGGCCATGCTGAAGCGGCATCCCACACACAGCAACTAGAAGGATGTGCAACTATGACATACAACTATCTACTGGGGCCTTGGGGAGAAAAAGTGGGACGATTGGCAATGGATGTTAGCTCAGGGCCAATCTACCTCAGCAAAAAGAGGAGAATTGGCATGGATGTTAACTCAAGGCTGATCTTCCTCACAAAAAAATAAAAATAAAAAAAGGGAAGAAAATCAAAACGCTGTGAGATAGAGAAATCAATTGGCATTTTCTTTTACTCTAGCTGCCATCCTAATTACAAAATTACCTGTGAAGTTAGAGAAATTTGCCCTTTACACAGAGCATTATTTGTTGTTATGATTTGAGTCAAGATGAGAAGTCTTTCTAAAAAGTGACATTTAGAAAGCCAGTCTTAAGAATAAAAATAATAATAATTTTTAAAGCATGAAGCAGAGGCATCATAGGTCACACATTGGGGAGAAACAGACTCCATAGCTTAGTTCAATCAAGTCATTAAACAAACAGACAAAAATAGCAACACTAGCCATCCCTGGGGGTATCAGCATCCAGATACCTATCTCTGAATAGGCAGAACATTGTGGAGTTCCTCCAAAGTCCAGTTCTTTGTCATTATTTGACCTCCTACAATAATATGATCTTAAACGTCCAGTTATCAACAAAGAAGTTGTGAGATGTGCAAAGACACAGAAAAGTGTTTCCTATACACAAGAAATCACACAGAAATCAATATATTCTGTCTCTGAAGGGAGCCAGATGTTAGACTTATCAGACAAGGGATTTGAAGCATATGTTATAAATACATTCCAAGAACTATGAGAAATCTTGTTTAAATAGTGAAATGAATATAAGATGACACTGACACTGAAGAATAGAAAGAAAACGTGAGGAAAAATGAACAAACCCGCAGGAACCTCAATATACCCGTAATGAGACCCCCAGATGGAGAATAGAAGGAGAAAGTAGAAAAAGTATTTTAATATAGTGTCCAAATTTGATTGAAAACATTAATATACATGTACATGAAGCTCAACAAAGTCCAAGTAGGATAAATACAAAGATTTAACCCTAGAAAACATCTTTGTCAGACTATTGAAAGCAAGAACAAAATATCTTAAGAGTAACAAAAGAAGAATGACTCATTATGCACAATGTATGCACAATAAGATTAGTAACTGACTCCTTCTCATGAGCAATAAATTATTCTGGAAGACAATACATTGACGTATTCACAGTGTAGAAAGAAAAATATACGTTCAACCAAGAATTCTGTATCCAGCAAAATTATCTTTCAAAAATAAAGGCATTCCCAGATAAACAAACACAAAGAAAATTTTGTTGCTTGTCAACTTGCCTTAAAAAAAAATACTAAAGGAAGTTCATAAAGCTGAAAGGAAATGAAGCAAAGCTGTAATTCAAATCTATATGAAGAAGCAAATAACACTAGTAAAGGTAATTACATAGGTAATTATAAAGGAAATTTTAAAGAATGACAATTGTATAAAACAATAATTATAAAATTGTGCTGTTGGGACTTTCAACATATAAAGAAGTAATATATATGGTTATGATCTCATAAAGCTGGGTGGAGTGACTGGGGCTATATTGGAGCAAGGAAATGATATCAGATGGTAAACTTGAATCCATAGAAAAAAATGAGTACCAAAAATGGTAAATAGGTACATTATTATAAAATACGCTATAAATATGTTTTTCTCCTTGCTTCTCTTGTTTGAAATATATTGGATTTCATAAACAACAATTATAAAACTGTATTATTGGGTTATAATATATAGAGAAACATAATATATGTGACATTAATAGCACAAAGGAGGGAGAAAAGAAGAGCACTATGTTAGAACAATGTTTCTGTATTTAACTGGACTGAAGTTAGTAGTAATCTGAAGTATATAGTGATAAGGTAATATATTTATTGTAGTTCCTAAAGCAACAATTAAGAAAATATATAAAAATATAGTCAAAAACGAACAAAGGGCTGACTTCAGAAAGAATGGTGGAACTTGTACCTCCAAAATACTTTTGCTCCGTAAAATTGGTAAAAGCACTGACAAAAATTCTCCAAATACACTGTTTCAGAACTCTGGAAATTGACCAACAATCTTGGGAATATTTTTTCAAGAAAATTGGCTAAATTCAGTAGAAACAGCAAGCTTTGCTGCTTTTTAATCTTCTCTACTTCAAATGTCTCTCTCCTTCTTGATGGTGGCCTTTCATACAATAGTTTCATAATTATGGTGAAAATGAGCAGTGAAGTACCCTCTGAATAGGCAGAATGTTGTCCTCAAAAGTCCAGTTCTGTGTCATTATTTGACCTGCTTTAAAATAGATACTAAATATAAGGACACTAAACAGTAACGTGAATTTACATGAAGAAATAAAAAGAACTGGTAATGATAACTAGATAGATAGAAAAGACAGTATAAATGTATTTTTAGTTTGTAACTTTTTTCTCCTATCTATGTAAAAGACAACTGTATAAAGCAATAATTATGAATCTGTGTTAATGGGCATGTAATGAATAAGGTGTACTTCTTATCACAATAGGAGCACAAGAGAATAGGGATGGAATGAAGCCATGTAGTAACAATGTTATTGTAAGTTATTAAAATTAAATTAGTATTAATCTAAATTATATTTTTGTAAGTTAAGATGTTAATTGTGATCCTTGGGCAACTACTAAGAAAATAACTAAAAAATAGTAAAAGAAATGACAACATAATTAAAATGGTACACTAGAGAATATCTTTTTAGCACAAAAGAAGACAATCATAACCTAATAGCTGAACAAAAATGGCATAAAACATATAGAAAACAAATAGCAAAACAGTGGAAGTAAATTTTACATTATCAATAATGACTTCAACTATAAAAGAGTTAATACTCCAAACCAACACAGAGATTGGTAGAATGGATTAAAAAAACCCATGATATAGCCATATGTTGGATTTACAAGAAACATACATCAAATTCAGAGACAAATAGGTTGAAAGTAAAAGTATGGAAAAGGATATACCAAGCAAGTAGTAACCAAAAGAGAGCTTGTGTGGATAAAGTAATATCAGACAAAATAGATGTTAAAACCAAAATTTTTACTAGATACAAAATAGACATTTTGTAACAATAGAAATATCAATCCTTTAAGAATATATAGCAAGTATAAACATATATGCACCTAGTAATAGAGCCCAAAAATACATGAAGCAAAAACTAACACCATTTAAGAGAGAAACAGACCATTCAATTATAATAATTTCAGACTTCAATACTTGACCTTCAATAATAGGTAGAACAACTAGACAGAAGAGCAGTAAGGAAATGAAAGCTAGAAAAACACTATAAATGAACTAAACCTAATAGAGATCTATAGAACACTCCTCCCAATAGCAGCAGAATATAAATTCTTCTTTAGTACACAGAGAACAATTTTCAGAATACGTAATGTGCTAGACATTAAACAAGTCTCAATGAATTTTTAAAAACTTGAAATCGTACAAAGTGTGTTCTGTGAACACAATGGATTAAATTAGAAATCAATAACAAAAGGAAATTTGGAAATTAACAAATATGTGGAAATTAAACACAATCAGTCACAGAAGAATCACAAGTTTGATTAGAAAATACTTTGACAATATGAAAACAAAGAACAATATATCAAAACTTATAAGATACAACAAATAGTGCTTGAAGGAAATTTTCAGTGGCAAATGCCTTTATTAACAAGAAAAAAACCCTCATATCAATAATCTAACTTTCTACCAACTTCCTAGTTTCAAAAAAACTAGAAAAAGAATACCAACTTGATAAAGAACATCAGCAAAAATACCTTGCAGCTGACATGACACCTACTAGTGAGAAACTATATACTTTTCTGCTAAGATAAAGAACGAGACAAAAGAAGTCTGAGTCACCATTTATTTTTCAACATAGTATTATAAATTCTAGCCACTGCAACAAAGAAAGAAAAAGAAAGAAAGGCATACATTGTGGAAAGAATTAAACTGTCCCTATTTTCAGATGACATAATTTTCTAAGTAGAAAATCCCAAGGATTCTATCAAAGAACTCTAGAACTGATAAATCAGTTCAGCATGGTCACAGGATACAAAATCAGTACTCAAAAATCAATTACATTTCTACATATGCACATGAACATGGGGAAACCAAAATTTAAAAAAATATATCATTTACAATCACCCTGAACAAAATGAAATACTTAAGTATAACTTTTAATATGTACAGAATTGACATACTGAAAATTACAAAACTCTGATGAAAAAATTCAAAGACCTAATGGAGAAATATGCTATGTTTAGAGACAGGAAGACTCAACAGGGTAAAGATGTCAATCTTCCCCAAACTCATTAGTGTAATGCTTTTTAAAATCACAGAGAAGCTTTTGGTAGACATAAAAAGCTTATTCGAAAATTTACATGGAAAAGCATAGGCCTTAAAATATATAAAACAATCTTGACAAAGAATAAAATAGGATAAATTACTCTACTTGATATTAATACTTAACCTTATAGCCACTGTAATCAAGTGTATGCGGCATTGGCAGAGGGATAGACACATAGATAAATGTCACAGAATAGAGCATGCAGAAATAGACCCACACAAATTGCTCAATTGATTTTTGACAAAGTTGCAAAAGCAATTCAATAGAGGAAGTATATAGCCTTTTCAAAAAATGTTGTCAAAACAACTGGCTAGCTGTAGGCAAAAAAAAAAAAAAATACCTCGACTTAAAACTCACACCTTATAAAAATCTACCTGAAAAAAGACCACAAGACTTAAACCTAAAACATAAAACCATAAAGTTTTTCGAGAAAATCTTTGAGATACATCTCTTGACAGAGTTCTTAGATCTGACACCAAAAGCATAATCCATGAAATAACAGTTGGTAAATTGGACTTCACCAAAATTTAAAAAAAAATTTGCTCTGTGAAAGACTCTGTTAAAAGGATAAAAAGACAATCTACAGATTGGGAAAAATATTTGCAAACCTTATCCATCAAAGGACTAATATCTAGAATATATTAAGAACTCTCAAAATTCAACAGTAAAAATTAACGATCCAATTAGAAGGTGGGAAAAACACATGAAAAGACATTTCCCTGAAGAGGATATATAGGTGGCTAATAAGCATATGAAAAGATGCTCAGCATCATTTGCCTTTAGGAAAATAGTAATTAAAACCGCAAAATACAAATTAAAACCACGATATCATCACATGGCCAATAAAATGGCTAAAAATTATTGTGACAACACCAAATGCTACAAGATTGTGGAGAAACTTGGATCTCTCAGATATTGCTATAAAATGTTAAGACAGTAAAATATAAAATTCACATATTGGTTGTAAAATGTTAGAACAACTTTGGGAAAAGTTTGGCACTCTCATAAAATTTACATGTGATTACCATACATCCCAACATTTGCACTCTTGGGCATTCATCCCAGAGAAATGAAAACTTAAGTTCACACAAAAACCCATACAAGAACTTTCATAGTAACTTTATTTGTAATAATGAAAAACTGGAAATAGCCCAGATTTCTTTCAACAGATGAATGCATAAACAAACTGTGGTACATCAATACCATAAGATAGTATTCAACAATGAAAAGAACTATTAATAAATGCAACTAGTTGGATTAATCCCCAGGGAATTGTATGGAGTGAAAAAAGCCAATCCCTAAAGGTTACATATGGTATAATTCAATTTTTACAACATTTTGCAATGACAAAATTTTAGAAATAGAGAACAGATTAGAGATAATAACAAGTGTTGGGAAGGATGTGTAGAAACTGATATCATGTACAATGCTGCCAGGAACATAAAATGATACATCCACTTTGGAAAATAGTTTGGCGGTTTCTGAAAACTTTAAACATAATCATAACATAAAACCCAGAAATCCCAAGAAAACTGAAAATAGGTATCTATACAAAGATTTATATGTAAATGTTCATAGTAATATTATTCTAAATACTCTAATGGTAGATACTCCAAATGTCCATAAACTGGTGAATGAATAAACAATATGTAGTATAACCATACAGTGGAATACTATTTAATAAAAGAAATGAACTACTGATACATCCTACAATATGGATGAACCTCAAAAACATTATATTAAGTGAAAGAAAGACAGACTTAAAAGACTATCTATTGTATGATTCCATACAATAGTAAATCTATAGTAACAGTAGTGAGATTATTATTTGCCTATGGCTGGAGGTTGGGAGTGGAAATTAATTGCATACTGCCATGAGGCAACTTTTTGGGCTAAATGGGATATTCTAAAACTGAATTACAGTATTGTTACACAATTCTGTATATTTTCATTGATGACTAAAAATTCGTTGATTTTTATACTTAAAATAGGTGATTTCTTTAACAAAATATTAGCAAACTAAACTCAACAGTACATTAAAAGGATCTATACCAGGGTCAAGTGGGCTTTATTCTTGGGATGCAAGGATGGTTCAACATCTGCAAATCAGTCAATCAATGTGATACACTACACTAACAAAATGAAGGATAAAAATCATATGATCATCTCAATAGATACAAAAAAAGCATGTGACAATAACTCTCAACAATGTGAGTATAGAGGGAACATACCTCAACATAATAAAGGCCATATATGACAAACCTAGAGCTAACATCATACTCAATGGTGAAAAGTGCACAGTTTTTCCTCAAAGTTCAGGAACAAGAAAATGATGTCCACTCTCGCCACTTTTAGTCAACATAGTATTGGAAACCTTAGCCAGAGCAATTAGGCAAGAAAAATAAATAAAATCATCCAAACTGGAAAGGAAGAAGTCAAACTGTCACTATTTGCAGATGACACGATATTATATATAGAAAACCCTGAAGATTCCATCAAAAAACTGTTAAAACTAATAAAAATCCCAGCAAAATTTCAGGATACAAAATCAACATGCAAAATCAGTTGCATTTCTTTAATTTAAGAATGAACTGCCAGAAAGAGAAATTAAGAAAATGATCCCATTTACGATTGTATCAAAAATAATAAAATAACTAGAAATAAATTTAACCAAGAGGGTGAAAGACCTGTATATTGAAAACTATAAGACCCTAATGCAAGAAACTGAAGAAGGCACAAATAAATGGATTGGAAGAATTAATATTGCTAAAGTGTCCCTACTATCCAAAAAATATACAGATTCAATGCAAACCCTATTGAAATTCTGATGGTATTTTTCACAGAAACAGAACAAACAATCCTAAAATTTGTATGGAACCACAAAAAAACCCCCAATAGCTAAAGCAATCTTGACAAAGAAGAACAAAGCTGCAGGTATCACACTCCTTGATTTCAAACTATATTACAAAGCTATAGTAATTACAGTAGTGTAGTATTGGCATAGAATCAGATGCATAGATCAAGGAAACAGAATAGAGAACCCAGAAATAAACCCATGCATATATGGTCAACTAATTTATGACAAAGGAGCCAAGAATATACAATGGGGAAAGGACAATCTCTTCAATAAATGGAGTTGAGAAAAATTGGACAGCTGCATGCAAAAGAATGAAACTGGACCACTGTCTTACACCACACATAAAAATTAACTCAAAATCAATTAGTCTTGAACACAAGACCTCAAACCACAAAACTCCTAGAAGAAAACATAGGTGGTAAGCTCTTTGACATACGTCTTGGTGATGATTTTTTGAATCTGACACCGAAAGAAAAAGCAACAAAACTAAAAATAAACAAGTGAGACTACATTAAAGTAAAAAGCTTCTGCACAACAAAGGAAATCAACAAAATGAAAAGGCAACCTACTGAATGGGAGAAAATAATTGCAAATCATATATCTGATAAGGGGCTAATACCCACAGTATACAAAGAACTCATACAATTCAATAGTGAGAAAACAAAAAATCCAGTTGAAAAACGGGAAGAAGATCTGAATAGACACATTTCAAAGAAGACATACAGATGGCCAACTGGTACATGAGAAGATGCTCAACGTCACTAATCATCAGGGAAACGCAAATCAAAACCGCAATGAATTATCACCTCACACCTATTAGAATGGCTAGTAACAAAAAGGCAAGAAATAACAGGTGTTGGCGAGGACGTGGAGAAAAGGGGACCCTTGTGCACTGTTGGCGAGGAACGCAAATTGGTGCAAACACTATGGAAAACAGTATGGAGTTTTCTCAAAAAATTAAAAATAGAACAACCATATCATCCAGCAATTCTACTTCTAGGTATTTATCCAAAGAAATGAAAACACTAATTCAAAAATATATACATACCCCATATTCATTGCAGCATTATTTACAATAGCCAAGATATAGAAACAACCTAAGTGACCATCAATGGATGAATAGATAAAGAAATTCTGGTATACATATATACAATGGAATATTATTTAGCCATTAAAAATAGAATCTTGCCATTTGTGACAACATGGATGGATCTCAAAGGCATTATGCTAAGTAAAATAAGTCAGACAGAGAAAGAAAAATACTGCAAGATCTCTGTTACATGTGGAATCTTAAAAAAAAAGCAGTCTCGGTTGCAGAGAACAGATTGGTGGTTGCAAGATGCAGGGAGTGAGGGGTGGGAGAGATGGAGGAACATTTTTTTTCTTTTATTTAGTTTAAATAAATTGAATAAAAATTCTTTAAAAAAAAAGAAAAGAGGGAGGAAAAGATAGCTCCAGGCATAATCCAATTCCACATTCTCCATAGTGTTTTTGAACTGCATAGCCCAGCAGTGTCCAGCTCTGGTGGTCTGTGAAGCTTCTCTGAAAGAGAAGCCAAGATCAGAACCTCAGGTACATAACACCTGGGAACTCTCCATTTCCACCAGGCCATCTGTCTGAGTGATGCCTGGGCACTTCTGCCTCACCAAATACCCCATGAAGCCTGAACCCAGCTCTTGCTCGGCTTGTTTCCAACCTAGACTCTCCATGTAGCCAACCTTTGGAAGAATGTGACTCCTTTCAAATGACCCCTCTGTCACCCCTGCCCCAACACACATCCACACATAGTGTTGACAAAAGTCTAGCCTTTGCCATTTTATAACTCCACCTCCCCCAAATAGCCGCCCAGGTTCTTGTTTCTGTCAGGACACTGGGACTTCCACTCAGCCAGGCTTGGACTTCTGCCTGTTGACCCTTAGTGTTCAGGACCCTATGATGCCTATGATTTCCCCTTAGAGCTAGGCTTTCCAGAGGACTGGGCTAGTTAGTTTAGAGAAGATCTGGGACCTAGCCCAAGGGAGAGGTTGGACTGAGTGTTTTCTCAGGCCCCTTTCAGGATTCTCAGGGAGCATCTCTGGGCAGGCAGAGTGGCTAGACTGATGTCTATGAGGTTGCAGTTTCCATCTGTTTCTGCTGAGGCCAGAACTAGAGAAAAAGCACTGTAGGCAGCAGCATTAGAGATTGAGGTGAGAAAGACCACAGCGTGGACCTGAAATCCTAAAACAGGTGTTTGAGATCTCCGTAATCTGATCCCACGCACCACTACTCACGCTCACTCCTGTCTCTCCACTGCTGTCACGCCTTTGCCTTTCCAAGTCCCACCCAGCCTGCGTGATCTGCCATCAGTCTCACTTCTTCCAAAAGACCTTCCCTGACCTCTGCAGCCACTTCTTTGAAATCCAGCCACACAGATTGCACTACACAGTACAGCATTTGGAATCTTAGCACCTCAAGACTGGCAGACACATCCTGAGGCTGTCAACTCTTTCTTGATTGACTTGGTTTCCAGGCCTTGTCCTCCGACATGTATCCCTTTGCTTATCTCCCTGACACTCTGGGGACCAGACCAGACATGCTGTTCCATCTGCAGACCGACCTTGACGTTGCACAGTGCTCTATCCCCTTCCTGCTTCTGACAGCCATGTTTCCGTTAATACAAACCAAGTTGATACTCACTTTTTTAGGCAGCCATAAGAGACAAAAAAAAGAAGATAGGTTTAGAGAGAGAAGCAACTCTACTATCTACTAGTTGTGTAACTTGGACAAGTCTCTTCATCTCTTGCCTCAGTTTCCTGTTCAGTATAATGGAACTGAATATAATACTTTCCTCTCAGGTGTTCGTGTGGATCTTGAGTAATAAAATGTTGGTGATTCTTCTAATTGTGCCTAGCATACAGCATGTTCAATAAATCGTTCTTCTTCTGATTGTTCTGCCTCATTCCACTCCCTGCTCCTAAAAAAAAATAAAAGTAGATGTATTTTGTGATGTGTAAATTATATCTCAATAAATCTGTTATAAAACAACATGGATGAATCTCAAAATCTGTTTGTTAAGTGTAATATTCCTTTCACAAAGGAGTAAAGACTATATGAGTGCAATTATATGAAGTTATAGGACAGGCTAAACTGATTTATAGTGCAAAATATTAGAATAGTAGTTCCCTCTGTTGGAGTGGAAAGGAACATCAAGGAAACTTCAGGTATGATGGTAATTTTGCCATCTCAACCATAGTTTGCTAGTAGTGTGTGTATATAGATTTGCTAAAATTTTGCAAACGTAACACTTGAGATTTATATATTTTACTTTGTAAGTTCTACCTCAAAAACCATAAACAAATATTAATATGCATAACGAAATGTTTATGGTTGAAATGTGATGTGGACAACTTGCTTTGAAATCCAGAAAAAATAAGGTGGATTGATTAATGGGTAGAAATATGAATAGATGTGTGAATTTGCAAATATCACAAGATGTTAATTACAGAATCTGGGTGATGAGACTATGTGTGTTCACCATATAGTTCTTTCAATTTCTCTGTATATTTGAACATACTTTTTTTTTTTAAATTTTATTTATTTATTTATTTTTCCCCCAAAGCCCCAGTAGATAGTTGTATGTCATAGCTGCACATCCTTCTAGCTGCTGTACGTGGGATGCGGCCTCAGCATGGCTGGAGAAGCGGGGTGTAGGTGCACGCCTGGGATCCGAACCCTGGCCCCCAGCAGCAGACCGTGTGCACTTAACGGCTAAGCCATGGGGCCGGCCCTGAACATTCTTATAATAAAAAGAAACCAACAGGTAGTACTCCCACTAATAGTTTTTGGTAAAGTGTGTAAGCCAATTATATTTAAGACCAACTTATCCCTTAATATATTTGGTCAGTGTAGGAATCTTCCCGTTTTTATTGAGAAAGAAGCACTTTTAATGTCTACAAAATCCTTGATATCAATCAGAGGTTTGTGCAGTGCTCTTGTTTAAATCCTTCAGAAGAGTCAGTTCTGCTGCCACGTCTTTATCTCCAGTCGAGATTCCAAGTAAGCTACGGCAAGAACGACGGCTGTAGAACAGCCAGTGGCTTAGAGGTTTACGGGATAAAATCTCAAAACCTTCTAGTTGATCGTAGTTTTCTGTTTGCGGGACCCTGGTTTACAGAATTGAGTTGAAGGCAAATGTGATATCCGGAATAAACATTTTTGGGACAATTATTTAATGGTCTATTTTTCTTTTAAAAGTCATAGCCCAGTGCAAAAAATGTCTATCAAGGTAATTGGCTGTAATATAAAGAAAAATATGTGAGTTAGCCCAAATTATATGCTTGCATTTCAAAATATTTAGGCTAAATACCTAATACTTTTTATTTTATAAACTTTTTATAGTCTTCTTACAAAAAATGTAATTTTAATGAATTTCAATGCTACTTACTGTTAGCAAGTTATAATTACATGTCATTTCACCTCTTTATAGTTGCTTGGTTCTTTGATATAAAAGTGTGCTTTTTTTCCTTTTTTAGTTAAACTATCAAACAGAAAATAAAGATTGGTGTTATACTTAATAACAATGTTAATTTCTTTCTTTCTGTGTATATGTGAAACTATATGTATTCATTTTTTATTGTACTATATGTTAAAGGTAGAAGTCCTTTATTTTTAATAACTAGAGTAACATTTTTCTTACATCTTTTTGAGAACTTTCTCCATTAAATTTAAATTATGGTCTTTTGAGAGAATAGTTTTACATGTACCTTTTTATTGATTGCAAAACCTTCCATTTACAGAGAAGATAGGAACATGATATATAACGCACGGGCTGTCAAATGAATTAAATGAGCCGTTGCTAAAGAAACTTCAAAATGCGTCAGTGAGCTGGCTGAGCACATTAGGCACTGATGGTTTGTGATGGCAGTAGTAACTGGATTTTGACACTGATAACCAACACATTTCTTGTTGCAAATATCATTTAAAACATAGTACAGATTCACTTTCTATATTTCAAGTATCACCAGTAAGGATTTGGGAAACGGTTGGCAGTGCAAGCCAGTTTACAGCAATGACGTTAGTAAGGGATTATAAATGCCAAGAATATGGAAAGGGAGCAAACTCTAGTGTAAAACAAAACAAAAATCTACAATTACCATTATTCCAGTGGGAGAAAAATTAACATCATGTTTTTTCCAATGAATTTTTATTTCACAATACTTTCAAATTACAGAAAAATTGTGACTAGATAGTAGAGAGAGTTCCCATATAACCCACACTGAATTTCCGCTATTGTTAACGTCTTATGTTAGTGTGGTACATTTGTCACAGTGAACTAATCTTGATACATTATTACTAACTAAAACCCAAACTGTAATCAGATTTCCTTAGTTTTTATCTAATGTCCCTTTTCTGTCCCAGGATCCTATATTACATTGAGTCATCATATCTCCTTAGATTTCTCTAGATTGTGACAGTGTCTCAGACTTTGTTTTTGATGACCTCAAAAATTTTAAGGAGTACTGATCAGGTATTTTTTAGACTGTACCTCAATTGGTGTTTGTTTGATGTTTTTCACACGATTAGACCGGGTTTTGGGGAGAAAGCCCACAGAGGTAGAGTGTGATTCTCCTCACCTCACATCAAGGGTAAATGTTATCACCATGACTTACCACGGTTGATGTTGACTGTGATCACTTGGCTGAGGCAGTGTTTGTCACGTTTCTCCAGTAAAAAGTTACTCTCCCTTCCCCGCTTTCCAAACCACACTCTTTGGAAGGAAGTTACTATGTGCAGCCTGCATTTGAGGGGTGAGGAGTCACCCTCTACCTCCTTGAGGGGAGGATATCTACATAAGTTACTTGGAATTCTTCTGCATGGAAGATTTGTCTATTCTTCCCAATTTATTCATTTATTTAATCATTTATTTATATTGGTGTGGTCTCATGGATATTTATTTTTTACTTTGGGTTATAATCCGATACTAAATTACTTATTTTGTTGCTTAAATTATTCCAAGAATTAGGAGATTTTACAGTTGTCTACTGTGTCCCTTTGACCATTGTTGTGTGTGTATGTTTTAGTATTTCTTTACCTAACATTTCTACCACTATGAGATGTTCCAAGCTCATTTTGTATATTCCCTGCCCCAGTTGTAGAATAAGCCATTTTACCAAGGAACCCTAGTTCTTTTTATGGAAAACAGTATTAGAAAGCAAGATATGGTCTCTGGGTGTGCTCATTGTTTCTGGACTATTATTGCTTCCAGTTCCGCTCAGATAGAAGAGTTTGAAAATATGTGAGAATAATATTAGCCACTTTTTATACACATGTCTATAAATATTCTCTCTATATGTTCATATGTATCTATATATTCATCTGTATCTATCTATATATGTGTCTGTATCTATATTAAAACATGAGTTCATACTGCTGTCTCCAACTCTAATCCAGTGCCACTTGGATCATTCTAGCCTGCTCCACTTGCTTTTCCACAACTTCCCACTCCAGCAGTGAGAAACCTGGTTTTCACCATTCCATCTACTTGCTTAATTGTTCAATTCCAGTATACTTGTATACTAGTTTCAGAATTTCAACATCACATTTTAACAATAAAACCAAATTATGTTAGGCAAGGCCATTCTTGAATTCTGGATATTTTTCTCTAGTAAGATAAAAGGCTCTGTACTAAGTACTCATAAGAAATATTTTATGTATTTAAGGAAATTAAAATCCAGTTAAGATGAACAATTGAGAGCAAACCTTAGTTTTTACCTCCTATTCACATGAATTATTATTAGTATTTGCTATTTTAAAATGAAGAGGTAATTAGAGGAAAACAGATAAGCTAATTTCTCACCCATCATTCTTGTGGCCAGAAAGAAACAATGCTCCCAGTTTATCATTGGGAGAAATTTAATATCACAATGAAGAGGCCCAGCTTTAATCTACCAGATACGAAGACCTACTCCTTAACCATGGAAAACAGTTTCCTTTATTCCCAGCATCATCGAGCTGTCTTGATGTCAGATATATATGTTATCTTTTAGAGACTATTATGTTTAAAATTATGGAATCCTAGATTCTTAGAGCATAAATATCATAAAAACTGGAAACTAAAGCTATACCTCAGGTCTCTTTGATAATTTTTTTCTAACAATTATCTTGATATTTTAAAGATTAATAACTCTACAAGTATTAATACTACATTTAATTCAACTTTACAAAAAGTCTGTGAATGTGAATTTAGTGGGCCATTTGGTAAGTCTTCTCTAATTCATAATAGTAAGAGACATTAATCGCTCCTTAGTCACGCTGAGAATCACCTGGATTGGGCATCAGGTTCTGCGTATTGTAATTGATGATTGTGATCTGTTTATTATGTTCATGCTGAAGGTAAATACATTGTTAGTAAATGTTTCTGACATTAAGCACTGCTGCTCAGTAAGCAAGAAAATGAAAATGAACATTATCTTTACCACTACTCAACCAGCGATTCAAAAACTTAACAGGTGTGGATGTTCAGAAGATATTTGCAATAAAAATTAACAGAAATTAATACTGAAATCATTTATATTACTTATTAACTCCTTAAAATAAATCAACAAATAGAAGATTTTCAGATTTTATTAAGGGTAAACATTCTATCTATATGCCTAATGCAGAATAGTTTTAGAGACATCCTGTGTTATTAAAAGGAAATTTATTCCACATGCAACGAATTCAACTTTGGCCCAAATAACAGTAAAACAATTCAACCCATAATTTCTATGTATTTCTATATTTGCAATATATTTATCTTTCTGTTCAGATTGAGTTTTATTAGCTGTCATAAGCCTATAATTAATGGCTTTCAGATGGTTATATAAGCAGATCCAATTACATGTTTCTGTTAATTTTAGTTATAGATGTCCTAGACATATGTATGCTTTCTTGCTGAAAATGATAAGATAATCCATTCATTCTTTCAACAAATATATATTGATCACCTACTATGTGCCAGGCCTGTGTGCATAATAGCTTTTTAATTTTTTTGCATTTTCCATGAAAGTTGAATAATAAAAGTAAAACTTTATGCAAAGATATATGTAATGACACAATTGTAATCCTCTGAGAATAAGCACTTTTTCACACTGCGCTGGTATTGTGAGTAAGCAAAACAAGATATGTATATTGTTTGTCCTTTACTTTCCTTGCTATACCAGATCTCCTTATTCTTTTATACACTGAGCAGGCAGACTATAGAATGTCACATTAGCTGTGCGTTCCCAATTCTTGGCCTAATACTTGTAACTGCACTCTTTTTAAAATTTTTCTACTTAGAAAAGTATTTCAAATAAAAATAAATGTGGCATTATTAAAGAAAGAACAGTCTTTTATTTCAAAAAATAAATAATTCAGTAACTTGATTTTTTCACTTATTATATGCTGTTGGGCTGTGACTAAGGCAATGAAAGCCTCAATTTTGTTTATTTGTCCTTCTCCTTTCTCCACCTCTCCAAGGTAGGTTGTTATACATAAGGAATAAAGTCCTGGGTGGATGGATTTTCTTTCTTTTTCCTTCTCAATAATTTATACTAGTTATGTGAATCTAAATCTCTCTTAAAATAGAAATATACTATATCTTATTGTGATTATTATTTTGGGGATTGGTGATATATTTTAACTGAGCCTTTATTCCTACTTACTGTTCTCTGGCATTACTCAGTTGTGTTATATCTCTCCTGGCAGCAGAGTGGTGTTCCATGGGCTAGATTCAAACTGCACATCTGTTTTGTTTGAGTCATGGAGTTTTGGCGTACTCAGACATCTTAAAATCAGATTTCACATAAAAATTCAGATTTCTCATGAAAGTTGAAAAGCTGGCCTGGCTGGTTGTTGGTTTCCACAGGAGAATGGTGGGCTGGGCTGAGTGATCCCTACTGCCTTCAAATGTGGAGCCACAGGCCTCACTGACTGCTCTTGCTTTCCTGAGACTGAGAGCAAGCATCGCTTTGCATTTACCTCTGCATTTTCACATTGTCTTTTTTAGAGTTAGGGTTAGGAGAAAAATAAAATATTTTTTGAACTAAGATCTCTATCAAAATTGGGAAAATAAAAAATAGGTCAATTTTTTTACCATTCTCATCTTAGTTATTGTATTATCTGCCTGAAGCACACACATATTTAAGTTTGTAACCTCTAGTTTGTAACCAAATAATATTTGAACATTATTTTGAAATAAACATGCACTCATGTATGTATGTGTACTGGGGGGTCTCATTAGATAAAGTCAACGCAGTGGCCACTGAATTAATGAGATGTCATGTAGTCTGTTAGGAACTAAAGATACAGAAATGAATAAAACATGATATTGTTATAAAATAGGAATGTATGGTCTAGGCAACTAGACAAAACTATAGTAGAAGTCTTTAATAATTGTTTCCTAACTCATTTTACATTCTTTAAAATGCACTTCCTTTTATTATGTGTTGCATGATAATCCCTGAACCAGAGTTGAATTCCCGGTGTCATTAATTGTTAGTACAAATATATACTAATCTTTAGGTGGTGGCCAAAATCAAAATCACATATTCAAAGATACTCTCCATTTAAGTCTGCAAACAAATTTTCCAAAACTTATTGATGGCGTACAGTGAAAAACAATACTTGATAACTGATTTGTTGAGGAGGATAAGATTATTTTTATTGAGGAAAAGGTAATTACTGGCAACAATTATAGAGTAATATCTAGAGAAAAGGAAAAACTCCATCAGAGAAAAATAAATCAATTCATCTGTCATTACTTGAACATCAGTCAAATTCATGAATGGATTTATAATATTGTTTGGGAGAGAAAGTGAAAAAATTGTAAACGTCTATAATTTCAGTTAGGTTTTACCAACAGTAACTTTCAACAGTCTCATTATATACACTGGGGATTCACAAAATCATGGATTTCTATTTCTTAATCCATCTGCCTGAAAGAGCCCACACGAGAGAAGTGAATTCATAAGTCACAGTGGCAGTGGCTTTAGCTGATGTTCTTACAATTTCAAGCCATAAGTGATTGCTCTGTTGAGAGCTTGGTAATCCTTGAGGTGGCTAAAGATTGGGTGATGCACTATTAAATGCATCATAATGGATGGTCTCTATGTAGCTAGAGGCTAGAGACCATCCATTATGAAGAAACAGAGTGGGGCCCAAGAAAAATGCTATGGCTTCATTTGGAGATTAGCTGTTAGGTAACAGTGGTGGAAGTTATATAAAGAAATTCTAAGAAAAGCCACCAGAAATTTGCCTTCCCTACAACATAGTTGTATTCTTGTTTCCTATTTTCTCTTAAAACTACTCCTGTTCAAAAATTACTAAAGCAAAACAGTTGCAATAATTTAGGATCATGTGAGAAAAGCAAACATTTAACCTGATGTCTTTCATGTCTCTGGAAGGAAATGAGTATGGCGATGTGATTGCTTTTTACTGCTGACAGCCTTTTTCTCTTTAGAATGCAGATCATGTTAATAATTTTTAAAATAATATGACTGAAATATCATTTCTCATGTCTGAAACTGGCAAATATGAAAAATCGCAGTATTTTACAAAATACTATGAATACAAAATACAATATTACAAAAATCTTGCAAAGATTTCCTAATTTATTGTGTAAAACATTTTCCTCAAACTGCCTCTAACCAAATGGAAATGGTTTCTTTGCACCTCTCTTCAAGCAAATGATCTTTGCAAGGAATTTTCCTTTATATTCAGTTTCACCTATAAATTATCTTCTTTTCATAGTAACATTAAGTTATTAGATTTCTGGGTAATGAGCTAAAAGTATCACCTGAATAAATGTTATATTAAAGGCTGAGTGATTAACCAGTTCTCAAAAACAATACTCCATAATAAATTTATTCTTTCCTCCTTGAGTGATACTACAAAACCCATTGAAGGCTCAATAGCTTCTTGAATATCCATGTATATCATTTTGTATCATTGCTACTGGATTGGATGATGGCCTAATTGCCCAAGTGATGTGAGCTAGCACATGTATTGAACTCACTGACTATTGCTCAGTGTTCTACATGTCTAGGACAAAAGGGGAGAAGGAACGAGAAGAGAAGAATTTACTATGTATCAGTTGCTTTATACTAATTAATTCTTTTCACCTTCCCAAAGCAATATGAGATAGAATCATTACTCCCATTCTGCTGATGAGGCAACCAAGGTCCTCTTGAGAGTAAATAATTTGCCTGAAATTACACAGCTGGTAAGTGAATGGTGGAACCAGGAGTCAGATGCAATTCTGCCTGACTCCAAAGTCCATGCGCTCTCTCTGCCCTGTAGTGTCTTTGAATACACAGGAAGGATTCTTTCCTCTTTCTTCCTTGGATTCCTTCTCACTCACTGTCACAAGTTCTGAGATACAGGCCACCTGAGCAGCTACCTCTCTAGCTATCTGTCCACTCAGTGGACATCATATTCATACCCTTGCTCACACCACAGGCATGGAACCTTCTAGACAGCCTCACAGGGGAATGCCACAAAAACAGTTCATCTAGAATAAGCATATCATGTAAAATGTAATCCTATTGGGGACTCTTAGACCAATATTTAATGAATAATAAATATAAGTACAGTAAAAAAAGTAGTAAGAGAGTTCAATAGATATCCATTTGTTGAAGCTTGAGAATGAGAAGAAAAGTGAAGGCTTATGTCAGATTTCCTCAATTTGATATGTATTATGAGAAAAATAAAACAGTCCTGTGGCCATGTAAGTTTGTGAAATGCTGGTCCAAAGAGGTCTGAATAGATTTCTTTAAGGAAGGATATCTGAGAGCCCTTGATATGCTAATGTGATCACGGGAAGGTGTTTCCTAAACATGTTTGACTACACAACGTTACGTTTTAATTTTTTTTGAGAACACTTTAAGAAACTGGTGCTTCCCAATTGCTTTTTGGGAAACACTGGTTTAAGCTAACAAAAAGAGAAACCATAAGCTTCTGTCCATCTTTTCCTTTGATATACCATAAAGAGTTACCGAAAATTACAACATTTCCCTACTATCTTCCATTTGATTCCTGTACAATTTATGACTTTGTTCTGAAACTTGATCATAATTGTTTAGAAGAAAGATTCTGGTGGGCGTCAACTGAAATATTTCTTAGTGAATCGCCTTTTTACTACTTGCAGAAGTCTTTGTTTTATTGGAAAGGCACAAAATGAAGACCATGATGCTGCCCCCCTTCACAGGCTCTAAGCATTGACGTCATCCCTCTAACGACTGCTCTGGTCTTATATGGATTAACCACGATCCTGGCTTATATGACTGGTCATAAAACATTTTTGTTCGTTCAATAGGAATTGTCAGTGGCATGATGGCATTGAAATTATGGTTGAGGAAGCCGCGAAGCCTTCTCAGCATCTCACTATCTTCCCAATAGACCTCTGTGACAATGGATGGAAGCATTTTCTACTGATCAGAAGAGAACCTATAGAAAAAAACTTGCTCAATGTTAGAGACTGTCGGTAACAGACTCCAATACAAACTCATAATCTGTATCTTTTACCAAAAAGCTATATTCACTAGATTGCAGGATTTATCAATGTGTTTTGAGATACTAGATATTGTTCAGAAAAGAGAAATTTTCTTTGTTTCTGCAAATTAAAAAGTGCTGTAGCATTAATTGTATCACTACTCTGGTATTTGAATTTATGTATGGGAGTATGATGAGGATATAAACGAGGTAGAGTAATAAGGCCACTTCTTCTCTGAAAGTTTTTGGTCATATATATTTCCCTGATAAAGATCACCTCCAATCACCAGTCTCCGAATAAGCATCTTGGAAATGACTGTCTTAATAATTTACTCACATGATAAAGGAAGTTTTATATCAGAAATGCAGGAGAAGGATATTTTAATGGGTGGACACTAAAGTTGTGAAATATCCACTTGGAATTAGAAATCAAAGAGACTCTATTTTCCCCTGCGCTCCCATCTTAGGAGTGGTAGGAATGTAACAGTGTTAGTCTCAGCACTGTCTGACCACAAATAGTGAAGATACACGCAAAGCATCCAGTGACTAGAAAGATGTTTTGGAACTGGCCCCGGGCTCCTGTATCAGTGGAGATTACCCATTTGTCTTTGCTCTTACTCACTGCCAGGTCCATATCTAAACACTCAAAATATCTAAAAGCCCATTGAAAAGTAGCACAAATTATCCTGTTCTTTAAGAACACAATAAATTCTTAGATTCCTAGGTCAAGGGATATAAACGCTGAGAAGGGATCCTCACATTCCCATCTCTCTCTCAAAGGAATTGCCGAGTCCAAGTCCTAGGACTATGCTGTGCTTCTCTTGATCATTTTTTTTTCATGGTACAAAAGTCCAAGTCCTAGGACTATGCTGTGCTTCACTTGATCCTTTTTTTTTCATGGTACAAAAGTATTTAATAAGCAACACATCAGTGCAGAAAAACACATAATTTTATTTTATTTTTTTATTGATGTCTTAATAGTTTAAAACATTGTGAAATTTTAGTTGTACATTATTGTTGGTCAGTCACCATATAAATGCCTCCCTTCACCCCTTGTGCCCACCTCCCACCCCTTTCCCCCTGGTAACCACCATACAGTTCTCTCTGTCTGTGTGTTCATTTATATTCCACATATGAGTGAAATCATGAGGTGTCTGTCTTTCTCTCTCTGGCTTATTTCGCTTAACATAATACCCTCCAGGTCCATCCATGTTGTTGCAAATGGGACGATTTTGTCACTTTTTATGGCTGAGTAGTATTCCATGGTATATATATATACACCACATCTTCTTTATCCAATCATCAGTCGAGGGACACTTGGGTTGCTTCCACTTTTTGGCTATAGTGAATAATGCTGCAATGAACATAGGGGTGCATAAGACTCTTTGGATTGTTGATTTCAGGTTCGTTGGATAGATTCCCAGTAGTGGGAAAGCTAGATCATAGGGTAACTCTATTTTTAATTTTCTGAGGAATCTCCATACCGTTTTCCATAGAGGCTGCACCAGTTTGCACTCCCACCAGCAGTGAATGAGGGTCCCTGTTTCTCCACATCCTCTCCAACATTTGTTGTTTTTTGTCTTGGTGATTATAGCCATTCTAATGGGTGTAAGATGATAACTTAGTGTACTTTTGATTTGCATTTCCCTGATGATTAGTGATGTTGAGCATCTTTTCACGTGCCTATTGGCCATCTGTATATCTTCTTTGGAGACGTGTCTGTTCATTTCCTCTGCCCATTTTTTGACCAGGTTGTTTGTTCTTTTGTTGTTCAGTTGTGCAAGTTCTTTGTATATTATGGAGATTAACCCCTTGTCAAATATATGATTTGCAAATATTTTCTCCCAACTGATGGGTTGTCTTTTCATTTTGATCCTGGTTTCTTTTGCCTTGCAGAAGTTCTTTAATCTGATGACACCCCACTAGCTTATTTTTTCTTTAGTTTCTCTTGTCCAAGTAGACATCATATCCAAAAAGATTCCTTTATGATCGATGTCAAATAGTGTATTGCCTACATTTTATTCTATGAGTTTTATAGTTTAGGTCTCACCTTCAGGTCTTTGATCCATTTTGACTTAATTTTTGTGAATGGTGAAAGCAGCTGGTCTACTTTCATTCTTTTGCATATGACTGTCCAGTTTTCCCAGAACCATTTATTGAAGAGACTTTCCTTTATCCATTGTATATTCTTAGCTCCTTTGTGGAAGATTAGCTGTCTGTAGATGTGTGGTTTTATTTATGGGCTTTCAATTCTCTTCCATTGCTCTATAGGTCTATTTTTGTACCGGTTCCATGCTGTTTAGAAAAACACATAATTTTTAAAACCAGAACAGCTAAGTGAAAAGTCAATACAGAGTCTGATTTTTACCCCCCCCCCAAAAAAAATCAAAGGTACATACTGGGAATTGAACTAATATGTTTTTTCTTCTTTCTACAAATGTGACATACATGTTTTCCTGTCAGTAATGTTCTATCAAACATTGTACTAAACCAAAGCAGACAAATGACCAGTAAAGCTGTTTGCTCTCTCCTACCATGCTCAGCTAGACCAGTGGAGCACCATCTTGGTATGAGAGATTTTGACAGGAAGAAGGAATTGCAGAGCCCCTGCCCCACTGGAAAACCTAACAAAATGATTTATACAGAAAGGATTTTAAACAGCCCTGCACAAACACTTAACATGCTATCAGAAAAGAGTACCTTTTAGTCTACGTCCAACATCCGTTCTTTGGTGCCCAGTAAACAGTAATGCCAACATAGAAAGCATTTTTGCCTTCATAGCACTAACAACTAACAAACACTCCACATATAATACTTTGATCTTTAAGTGGGTAATCATGGAAGTTCCAACATTATATCTACTAGGTTAGTCTGAGTATTCATCTATAAAAACATTTTTTCAAAGATGCTTAAACGAGACTTCTAGAAACAGTGGGACTATGTCAGAGCCAGCTGAAAAGGTAGTGATACAAGGGCTGCAAATGTAGGACTAGAAATTGATCTTCACATGTAGCTTTTAGATAAAGAACAGCTCCCTCAGTTGATTCCTACAGCCAAGACTAGCTGTGATAATAGGAACTTCAGAAATCTCAGGATGGGCAGCTGGCTTGAGTAAAAACACCCTAGATAAATACTTTGAAACAGTCAAAAACCCCATTGAGGTTGAAGGACTGAAACTTTGATGCATGTAAAAAATTCATGCAAAGTCTGCTGGGGTGTGCAGGGTTCCTGATGGGGGGTTATTCCACAGTGCCTATGCACCAACACTTGTGCTGGGGAAGGGCCCCCAGGTGGAGTGCTGGACATGGGCTTGCTCCAGAGGAGCCCAACTCAGAAGCCCCTGAGAGAGGTGTTCAATCCCCAAGCCACAAAGGTATTCTGTAATTTCTTCTTAAAAATTGTAGTTTTAACTTTTACATGTAGGTCTCTGATTCATCTCAACATTTTGTGGATGATACGACGTAGGGTTGAAATTTGTAGGCGTATTAGGGCTACTGCGCACAGAGAGGTGTTTCGGGAGAAACAGAGGACCTGGGAGGGTCAGGTAACTTTCTTTTTGACCCATCAATACTTAACTGTAATGAAGCCCGGCAGAACAGAGTCAGTCCTTCCAAGATGTGTTCTTCTGTCTTCATCAGTGGAAGCCTCTCCTGGTTTTATTGGGCTGGTGATATCCAGAAACAGCCCATTGCTCGAAGGTGGGGACTAGGGCTACAGACGGTTCTGGGAAGCTGGCATAGAAGAAGATTTACACAATGAAGTCACCACTAAACCACTGCTTGGGTCCAGTTCCTGGCCTTCTTTTTTCTGCTCTTTAGTCCAGAAACATTTCTTTAAAAGTCAGAAAATCCATAAATGTAAGCAGTATGTTGAATATGTCACCAGCCACTTCATCTTAATGGTGCTGAAATGTTGTTGTAAAAGCCACGGTGTTAAATTCAGGAATCTTCTCCAGAATCTGTTCTTCAATATAATTTTCTATCAAAGAAATATATTTGTTAAAAATAAGCATGTCGGTGAGTTTATTCTCTTCCATGTCTTCAAACTGCTGGCAGTGCTTGTCCATGAAACTTCTTTGTAATAACTGGAACTTCTTGTCCATAATAACATCTTCTAAACATCCAACCACAGCACCAAATTTTGCATCAGAGGCAGAAGAGAAGGACAGCCTGGCCCAGCGGGGTCAGCACCTCCATGCAAGGCCCTGGTCTCAGGCTCCTCGGCTATGGCCACGTGCCGGCCAGGCTTCCACTTCGGGCTGGACTCTCTGTGCGCTGCTCTCTTGATCATTTCTAATCTCAATCTATCCGTATGTAATCTGGTACCTACATGATCAAAGGGAAGTGACCACAATAATGCTGTTCTGGTTGAAGTGAGGGAGCAGTGTATCCGGGAGGGAGGGTATCCCTGAGTCCCACTAGCTGTCTCCCTGCCTCAAGGCCCCACCTTCACCCATCCTCCGCCGACAGGGCCCCAAGTGCTAAAAGAAAACAATTTGAAAACCTCGCAGCAAAGCTTTTCTCTAAATATATTGTTGTTAGTTTTCTGGGGTCGTACTGAGATGTGTTAAAGACTCTTCATGTCCAATGACATTGAAGGAACATGGAAAATATCTTTAGAGTCTAGTTTACAATCTTGAAACCAATAGAACTTATGTTCTTTGGTTGTAGATTTAATCTTGCAAGTTTTAATTGTAAAGTGCAGTATATAAAGTACCTGGAGATGTTAATCAAGTTACATAAAAGTCACTTTATTTTTATTTTCCTTTGTTCTTTAAACTTGCTTGGAGTGGTAGTGGAGTCATAGAGGAAATTTCCTTTCTCCTTGGTCCTGGGTGAAAACTTGGATAGGTACTAAAATTTTTAAAATTATTTTTAATGAATCTTTTATTGAGATAACGTTGGTTTATAACATTATATAAATTTCAGATATACATCATTGTATTTTGATTTCTATGTAGACTGCATTGTGTTCACCACCAAAAGTCTAGTTGCCATCTGTCACTATACACATGTACCCTTTTACCCCCTCGCCCTCCCCTCCTCCACTTTCCCTCCAATAACCATGAATCTAATCTCTGTGTCTATGTGTTTGTTTGTTGTTGTTATAGTTTTTCTGTCTTCCACAAATGAGTGAAATCATACAGTACTTGGCTTTCTCTGTCTGATTTATTTCGCTTAGCATAATGCCCTCAAGGCCTATACATGTTGTTGCAAGTGGCAAGATTTCATCTTTTTTGTGGCTGAGTAGTATTCCATTGTGTGCATATGTGTGTGTATATATATATACATATATACACCTCATCATCTGTTCATCTGTTGATGGGCACGTAGGTTGTTTCCAAGTCTTGGCTACAGTAAATAATGCTGCAATGAACATAGGGATGCATATATCTTTTCAAATTAGTGTTTTTGTGTTCTTTGGATAAATACCCAGAAGTGGAATAGTTGGATCATATACTGGTTGTATTCTTAATTTTTTGAGGAATTTCCATACTGTTTTCCATAGAGGCTGCACCAGTCTGCATTCCCACCAGCAGTGTATGAGAGTTCCCTTTTCTCCACATCCTCTCCAACACTTGTTATTTCTTATAGCCATTCTGATGGGCTTGAGGTGATATCTCATTGTAGTTTTGATTTGCATTTCCCTAATAATTAGTGGTGTTTAGCATCTTTTTGTGTGTCTCTTGGCCATTTGTATATCTTCTTTGGAAAAATGTCTGTTCAGATCCTGTGCCCATTTTTTAATAGAGTTGTTTATTTTTCTGTTGTTGAGTTATATGAGTTCTTTATATATTTTGGATATTAATCTCTTATCAGATATATGATTTGTAAATATCTTCTCCCAATTGTTAGATTGTATTTTCACTGTGTTGATAGTTTCCTTTGCTGTGCAGAAGTTTTCAGTTTGATGTAGTCCCATTTGTTTGTTTTTTCTTTTTTTCCCTTGCCTGAGGAGACATGATATTCAAAAAGATACTGCTAAGACCGATGTCAAAGAGTGTATTGCCTAAGGTTTTTTCTAGGAGTTTAGTGGCTTCAGGTCTTCCATTCAAGTGTTTAATCCATTTTTAGTTAATTTTTGTGCATAGTGTAAGGTAATGGTCTACTTTCATTTTTGTGTCTGTGGCTGTTCAGTTTTCCCAACATCATTTATTGAAGAGACTTTCCTTTCTCCATTGTGTGTTCTTGGCTCCCTTGTCGAAAATTAGCTGTCCATAGATGTATGAGTTTATTTCTGGGCTCTTGATTCTGTTCTATTGATCTGTGTGTCTGTTTTTGTGCCAGTACCATGCTATTTTTGTTACTATAGCTTTGTAGTATATTTTGAAATCAGGGAGTGTGACACCTCCAGCTTTGTTCTTTTTTCTCTGGGTTGCTTTGGCCCAAAATTTTAAAAAATGTGTTTATTATAAATAGTATATCATGCAAAAAGTGTTAGAATATATATGTATAAATTATATACGTTATTAGACCCACCAGCCCAGTTAAAATATAGACTATTAGCAGAGAGGTAAGAGTGAATATGAGGGTGGGCCTAGGCAAGAATATCAAAGAATCCCTCTGTTCTTACCCAAGATTCTGTAACTTGACATGATTCAAGACTTCTCAATTTGTTGTATGATTTTCTCTGGTTTCCAGAGCACTGTCTTTGTTGTTTTATAGGGAGAGCTTTTTGGGAGAGTTCTCACTCTCTCTGCTATACTATTAGCCCTAAAACTTCTGTACTTTTTTTTAAACAGCTTTATTGAGGTACAATTCATATACCATACAATTCACCCATTTAAAATTTACAATTCAAAGGATTTTAGTATATTCACAGAGTTGTGTAACCATCGCCACAGTCAATTTTAGGTATTTTCCTCCTCATCCCTTACTGCTCTCTCCTCCCCTCTCCCAGCCCTGAGTAACAACTAATATACTTTCTGTCTCTACAGATTTCTCTATTCTGGATTTTCAATTGAATGGAATCACATAGCATGTGGTCTTTCATGATGACCTTTCACTTAGCACAATGTTTCAAGGTTCATTTATGTTGTAGTATGTATCAGTACTTCATCCCCTTTTACAACTAAATAATATCCTATTGAATGAATATTCCACATTTTGTTTATCCATTCATCAGTTGATGGACATTTGGGTTATCTCCGCTTTTGGGCTGTTAAGAATAATGCTGCTATAAAAATTTGAGTGTAAGTATTTGGATCTGAGATTACCTCAGGCATGTATCATAGGTCCTGTTGATCCTCTCTCCCTTACAGCTATGGGACTCACTGATAACACAAACTCATCTTGTCTCTTCAGTTTTAGGGGTGATAACTGCCCCCTTTTCTTGCTAGTTCTGGGGTTGCTTTACCAAGTTTTGTTGGTTTCCCTTATCCCTCCTCATAAATTTATAAGTACTCTCTCATTAAAATTTCCTCAGTTTTCCTATTTGAGCATACCAACTTTTTTTCCATCAAGGCTCTGGCTAATACTTCTCCTTTCAAGGCTTGAGGTAAAGGGAACAGGCAGTAACCATTCCTTCTCATTTTGGAGGGGATTGTGATTCAAGATCCTGAAACAGCTCTTTCAAAAATACTCTTCATAAAATCCACTTCCATTCCAAATCTTCACCCTCTTGACCCTTAATTCTTAAGGTCAGTGGGAATTATACGTTCAGTCTATAATGTTTTACACTGGAAACTCTTTAAAGGTCATTTGTCTCACATATCACTTGGGTTTCCATATAACTATGTATTGCCACATTTGATAGCTCCAATTTACAGCATCTTCTCACGTAAAGCAATATTAGCTTTACGTTTGTTCACTAAGTTTTATTAATTTAAATTGCTTAGTTATTATATTAATTCTTATGAACCAAAATAGGCTATTATATTTCCTGTTGAGTTTTAAATTATTTTTGTGTGCTTGGGAAGAGCAGTGGGTTTTACTTTTACATTGCACTTAACAAGAAAGGTATTATTCTATAATTCCTAACTTTTTTAGTAACTTTATAATCCAACAATTTTTCTAGCCCTCAAAGTTTCCTCAGACATTCTTATTTTTCTGCTCTCTTCTTTCACATGTGTTGGTACATGCAAAGAACAACACAGACTTCTCTAAAGGTATTCCACTACTGGTGTCAGTTAAGCTTCTTCCGAATCTGTTAGTGCCGAGCATGTTTTTCTGACTCTCAAACACTTGGGACACATGCCCATTTATGGGGTGACTGACCATTGCTTACCCTCATTTGTTTTCATAGGACATTGATCTCTTCTTGTTTTTTCATTCAGAGCTTTGATGATTTAAATCCCTGAGGTTCTGTGATATTTTCCTATGCTGAAACTTAAAGAATTACTATCATCCTGATAGGATTTTCTGAGCCTCAGACACCTGGTCTGAAATAATACTATTATGGAAAACTCAAGAAATATATATTTAAATGATAATGTTTATTACGACTTTGTCTAATCTAATGGCAACATTTTTCACTGATATTTACTTGAAAAGTTATGCATTTAGCCTAATAAAATAAAATAAAGCTACCCTGAAATTTGGCTAAGAAGATTTCAATGGAGTTTTTAAAAGGATGATTTAGTGCAATGGAGAAAACCAAAACAGACAAGAATTAAACAAAAGAGGTAGGAAACGGTACGTATAAACAACATGTCAATAAATTAGGCTTTGCAGAGACTGGCAGAAGTAAGGTACTCTGTAAATGAAAGCAGACGTGAACAGGTGAAGGGTATTCAGATGTCACATGAACGTGTGGCTGATGGGAGAAATGGGAAAAACAGATCATGAATATGAACACCATCTGTTACCAGGCTTTGTTGCCACTTTCCATCAAAAAACAAAAGTAATTCTGTTGGAGAAGCTGTTTGATGAACTTAAAACTCAAGCTTTGCGGAGGGTAACATTTTGTGATTATTGTGAAAGTATGTGAGGAATATGAAGCCAGGCGTATAAACTATATCTGTTCCTTCTGAACACTATGACAACCATTTTGCTGACGCAACATGAAGTGCCTGGCTTTCTTTAACATTGGGTAAAATGAAGCAATGTTCAAAAACACAATCCACTGATCTCACCCTCTCCTTCTGCCCCCTCCCCTACTCCCCACCATGATTCCCTGAGGATAGATTCTCACTCCTTGAGTTAGTCAATGAATATAAGCAATTTTAATCTTTTAATTCGTATTGCCAAATTGCCTTCCAGAAAATTTTTTACCAATTTAAAGCGCCACCGGTAACGTACAAGAGTACTCATTTTACTACATTTATCAATGTTGACTACTATCAAGTTTGATGTCTATGTTAATTTAATAGGACAATAGTATATTTGCTTTTATTTCATTTCTTTGATTAGTATTACAGTTGATTTGTAAGTAAATTTGTTACTAATTTTCGATTCCTCTTTTATGATGTGTCTTATCATAACATTGTTTATATCTTATTGACAGTATTTTTTTCTGATTTATCTTAATATCTCTTTGTATATGAAGCCTGTCAGTCATTTCTCCTGTTATATTTACGTTAGAATACGTTTCCCAATATACTGTTGCATTTTAATATTTCTACTTTGGATTTCTTCCATTGTATGTATGATTAAAATGTTTTTCCCCCATGAAACTGATTAAATAAAGATTCAACTCATTTTTAGTCTAGATTGGTTTCTTTTCTTTTTACCATTATTTTTACTATTTTACTATTGAACTATTTAATCTAACAGAAGGTACGAAGACACATAATATCAAGCAAACATTAGAAAATAACTTTATTTTCCAAATATCTGGCAGTATTTTTGTATCAACATTTTTTGAGTAATCTATTCCTTTCCCCATAGATTTTTGGTGATACATATACATATGTATTCCACATTACCCTATACCCTAATACCTAGGGTTTGTTTCTGCATCATTTGTACTGTTTTATTCACATAAATGTTTCGTTTTATTTATTATCAAGTACAGCTAACACATTTTTGTAATTCACTTTTTTTCCTAAAAAATTGACTATTCTATTTATTCCTCCAGATAAATCTTGGCATCATTAAGGTTCAATTTAAGACAAAAATTGTAAATCTGAATAAGGTTTTGATAAACAAATTAACTAGAGAAATAATGAAATATCTATGATTTGTACTCTCCATTTTCTACTGAATTTTTATAGTTTTTTTTCTTCTCTTTTGTTCTTGTAGATTCTTGCAGGGTTATTTCTAGTTTTTCTGATTTTTACTCATTGTGACTAGAATTTTATTTTATCTTCTAATTTGGTTTTATGGCATTGTTGACATATAAAAAACTTTCTTTTCACTAGTAACATCCAAATCTAAAGTGGCCATACTTAGCCATAATCAGAGTGTAAAGTCTTCTCCAGTTTCAATGGTGTCTTAAAGGCACAACATTTTTAATAATATAGTGGCTCCTAGAAAGAGCTCTATTCTCTTTTCAGATATCTATTACAACAAGGTTAGAATAAGGGTTGAAACTAGTGGACAGAACATACTCGATCAACCAGTTGTCTATTTGTATCACTCACTCCATTGTAGAATAGAAGCCCTTTTGTACCGCAAGTTGACTTTTAGTCAGTTGTGGTACTCTGTCTCTCTGTCTTATTAATTAGTTATTTCTTCCTTTTACATAAGTTTCTGTTTCTGTCAAATAAATGATTTGAAGTATCCTTTGTAGTCTCCCAAAATTTCTTGCCTACATATTTTTGTTCATACAACTATCCTGCTTAAGATACCTTCTATTTTTTTCATATCCAATTCCTAGCTCTTTTTCAGAAATTAACTAAAATGCCAACTTACGCATGGAGTCTTTTCTAATTCTTTTAAACAAAAATAATTCTCTTTTGAGTTCTCAAACCACTTTATCTGAATTCTTTTATTATGTCAATTAGGATGCTTTGGTTATGGACAACAAAATCTACTTCTAACTTAGGCCAAAAAGAAAAGATTTAAGGTAGCTCATAGAATCAGTGGAAAAGAGAAGAGTCAGACTGTTCTGGAGAACAAGGTAATAAGAATAAAGGGTGAACCTCTGCGGGATGCTCATTGGAAAGATTCAAGGCCAATCATTTCCCGTCCTTGGGTCAGTTCATTAAAATTTTTAAAATCTCTGGAGAGGGTGTCTGATTGAATTTGCTAGGGTCAAGCACCTACACTTTGGGTAGAAAGGGGCAGGGCGTCATGACGGATGGGCCCACCAAGAATGAGAGTCCCACCAAAGCAATGGGAATGAGGTAGTTCTCCTGTGGAAAATAGGATACTCAGTTAACAAAAGAAAGGGAAAAGGATGCTGAATTGTAGAAAACAGAAGATAGTCAGTACACTTATTGTATTCAATTACTTTGGACCTCTTATTCTAGATGTATTGGTAAGTCTTAACCTCTGTGTTTTATTAATTTTTGGATACTCATCACACCAAGCACATAACACACACATATTTATTTAACAAATGCAAACATACATAAATGTGACTTATTAAAAGACAGGGAAAAACTAAAAGACAAAGTGTCCTAAACAAACTTTTGATCAACATACATAGTAAATGTTAGACAAGGTCTTCATCTTTATGTACGTTCTTATCACTCATTTCTTAGGGTATTTTATTTTTTATTTTTTAAATCTTTCCTTTTGTTATACTCATATTTCTTAGTTTCTAGGGTACTTTACTTTCTGTTCTTAAAACATTTCCTTCTTTAGAATTTACTTGAAGTTGAAAAAGGAGCCAAATTCTTCCCTAGTGGAGGTTCTTCCCTAGAAGGAGGTTTCTCCTTCTCCTTCTCCCAATGTTTGTGATGAATGAGAATAAATTGGGAGAAAAGATTCATAACTTTTTGTTTAGATTATGAATTTAATCACTGGGGCCCTATGAATAAAACTTTTAGGTTATTCACTTGAAGATTTTCACTCTTCGGGATTTAAAAAATTTTGTTGTTTCTCCTGTTAGAAATTGAGGAATTCATGTGGAAAGAAAAAGTCCCTGCCACCAGTGAGCTTGTGGTCTGGTGGCGAGCTTGATGTCAAGTGGTGAGGGCTTTGTTTGGGACAGACACAAGTTACTGTGAAAGCAATGGACAGGCGTATCAGCTCAAACTGGGGATGGACAGCAAGAAATGTATCCTGGAGGTGGAGGTCGACGTCAAATTGAGTCTTGAAGATCACAAAAGCTATCCAGGTGCAGAAGGGGATAGAAAATTTCAGGAAGAAGGAGTTTCATGGCAAAGTTTTGGAAGCATAGAGGGCATGATATATGTAAGGAATTGCATATATATCCATTTTTATTTTATTAACTTATATAGAACCTAGTAGCCAGCTCTGATGATCTAGTGGTTAAGATTTGGTGTTCTCACCGTCATGCCAGATTTCATTTCCCAGTCAGGGAACCACACCACCCATCTGTCAGTTGTCACACTGTGGCAGCTGCGTGTTGCTGTGATGCTGAAAGCTATGCCACTGATATTTAAAGTACCAGCAGGGTCACCCCTGGTGGACAGGTTTCAGCAGAGCTTCCAGACTAAGGCAGACTACGAAGATGGACCTGGCCACTCACTTCCAAAATAACTGGCCATGAAAACCCTATGAAGAGCAGCAGAGCATTGTCTGATATAGTGCTAGAAGGCAAGAGGACAGCACAAAAAGCAGGCAGGGCTGTGCTCTGCTATAGACAGGGTCGTTAGCAGTTGGAATCCACTCGACAGCACTAACAACAATAGAACTTAGAGTGTGTCAGGCTCCGTTCTAAGAGTTTTATGAGTTTTAATTCATTTAAAGTCCTTCAATGTATGTTTATAATTGGAGTTGGCAAATTAACAGCCTGCAAGCCAAACCCAGCTCATCATTTGTTTTTAGAAATACAGTTTTATTGGAAACAGTCATGCTCATTTGTTTATGTATTATCTGTAGCTGCTTTCCCATTAAAACGGCAAGGGTGAGAAAGTGCAACAGAGATCATATAGCCCACAAAGTCTAAGATATTTACCACCTGGCCCTTTACATAAAAAGTTTGCCAACCCCAAATATAGCTTGAGGGGAGAGATGAGAGACATAAGGCTAGAGAGAAAGGGCAAGATTACAGAGGATGTCAGCTTAAGGGAGGAGATTCATTTATAATAAAGGAGTATTGCTTGTGACTGTAACTGCACCCAAAAATGCACAAAATTAAGACTGCTCAGGGAGAACTGTTAATGTTCTTGTCAGACTATAGCAGTATCTCATGGTCTACCCAGTTCTACATTAAGTGGGAAACTTCACAAAAGCTATGTGTTCATACCTACAGCTGAGGTTTTGGTTGACTTCTGAGCTACAACAAAACATTTTCTACATTCACAATCTAATTTTACAATAGATAAAATGATACTTGGACTGTAGATAAGTGTCTTCTTAGCCGAAAGACAAATCTCAAATATGTTTTTCTGCATTAATGACATTTAATATCTCATACAAAGGTCCTATTCATACATAGCACCTCATACATAAGTCCTTACATATATAGGATCAGATTCATGGGTCTTTACTAATCTCTTGACCTAGGGTAAATTACTTAACCTCTTTGAGCCCCAATTTCTTCATCTTACTTCAAAATAATGTTTTGAGGATTCAATGAGATAATAAATGTATAGATCTTAGGGTAGAGTTTGGTACACAGTGGGAGCTCAGTAAATATTGTTTTTTATTATAGGAAGCACAAAGCTTTAGAGACTTCTCTACATATCTCTTTAAAGCTGTTTCCTTGCAACCCAATATTTTTTATTGAAGAAAAGCTTATAGTTGGAAGTCAACAAACTTCACATCGTCTAAAAAACTCAATTGAATGAACAGCTTGAAGATTGAAAACACAATAAAAGTGCAAACAGATAATAGTTATTGGATTTTTTTTAGATAAACCTGGGCACAAGGCAGAAATCATCTTTTTGAGAAGAGGTCTGATTTTAATGAAGTCTGGAAATATTATCAGAGGAAACTGATATATTGTTTTTGTTTTCAATTTTCCAAACTCAATAAAAATGATGAAGAATGGGAGTGTATGTGACAATTATGATGCAGAGAATGATGAGAGATAATAGAATCAAGGGACATGAAATATTCCCCTTAGCCACTCACCCATTTCCCCTAGTCCTAACCAGAAAAGCAAATCCTGTCATTCATCTGAGTTCCTGGATCCACCCAGAAAGTGACACAGTTTCCAGGTCTCCAAGCTTACTCATCTTTTCTGCCTATTAGTCAGATGTCATCAAATTCCAGCGATTAGCCTTGGAAATAAAAGCATTAGAATTAAAGGAAGATATATTAAAGTTTCCATCCTTGATAATTAAGAATCTAGAATATTAAACTAACAGAGAGGGGAAAGATGGCTAGGAAAAGGAGAAAAATGAGACCAAGCAAGAATGTGCAGTTACAGGACCCTGGTACTTACAAGTCTTGATCCAAATGTTTTGGAGGAAGCCATGCACGTCTAGCAATCTGGACAAGTCCTGGGAAAACTTTCTCCTTCATGCGGTCATTTACTTCTTGGGAATCCCAAGAGATTCTTAGTTTACATGTCCCACAGGCATGGAATACAGGAAATTTAACTGAGAAATGTGAATTCAAAGCTTGATTCCTTGGAGCTATACTGCAGTTACCCACCCCCTCGATCCCCCTTAATGGTTCCTGATAAGAACTCTTTCCATGAGGTTCAAGAGCAGTCATACATTGGTGTTGTTTCTAGGTCTCTGGGCTGAAGTTCATGCAGGGGATCCTGTAATTTATTCATGGGAAAAGCTGCCTTTACCTGTTGATTATACACTTGAGTTACCTGCATAAAACTTCATGGGAAGTCTTCATGTAACTTTGTAATTGTGCCATTTGTTCATTCAATTTTCTCTGATGATGGAGGATGATAAGGGCAACGGAGTTCTTGGATGATGGGCAAGATCTTACAAAGCTTTGCATTACTTTCTCTGCAAAATTTGTCACAAGTGGGATAATAACTCCCATGTGAGAAATACAAAGTCTAGAGAAGACAGTTGACTTTCGACGGAGAAAAGCATCTAGCCACCCAGAAAATAGACAGCAGTAAGAACATATTCACATCCATTTGAATGGAGCAACTGTATAAAAACCGTCTGAAAATGTTCCAATAGACACTAAAGCTTTAGTTCTTTCCTATATCTCACCTTACAGTTTCGCCAGGATTATGGGTTTGGCAGGTGGAACGTGTGCTGGAAACATACTCAGCAATTTTTGAGTGAGATTGCCCTAGCAGTGCTGGCTTAAGGTTGCAGCTATTTTTTTCCCCTGCTAGAGTGGTAAAATTGAACAGTTCTGGCTTATGAATGATCTCAGCCAGTATTATCAGAATGGAAGAGAGTGGAATTCTTTCTTTAAGAATAACAGACAATTACAACTGTACCTGGGAGATATTGAGGGTTTGATTCTAGACCACTGCAATAAAGCAAATATTGCAATAATGGGAATTATACAAAATTTTGGTTTCCCGGTGCATATAAAAGTTAGGTGTGCACCGTACTGTAGTCTATTAAGTGTGCAATAGCATTATGTCTAAAAAAAATGTACATAGCTTGTCTGAAAAATACTTTATTGTTAACAATGCTAACCAGCATCTGAGCCTTCAGCGAGTTGTAATCTTTTTGCTGGTGGAGGATTTTATAAAAAACACAATATCTGTGAAGCACAATACAAGAAAGCACAATAAAACGAGGTATGCCTGTAATTTGGCAGGATGTGATCAATACCCTATCTATAAGGACAACCTATAAACAGTGAGACCATCAAAAATTTTCCAGGGCCTTTTGGTTTATATTGTGAATCTTATGACATGGGTAAACAAAGAGTTTACCAAGCATCACTATTTTGTGTGTGTGTGTATGTGTAACAAATAGAATCTTTTTCTGTAACTGAAATTTATCTCTATTTTAAGGCCCCACTCAGCTGCAGTGACAAAAATCTTGTCGATGGAGGCCTCCTCCTTTCTCAAATAAGGGCTGTGTCTAGGTTAGGGAAATTTCTGAAGTGCCAAGATGAGGAGAAGAGGAAGACAACAGATCCTCATATCCCTGGTCCCCACAGGGATTCTGAGATGTTCTTTGTCCCCCTGAGGTTGGGTTTTCAATCTTTTGGTTTCAGCGATGACAGGCCTGGCCTCTCCAGTCATGGTGACTGCCAGGCTTCAGGGTTGGGATGTCTGTGGTTTCCTTGACCTGTGATGTGGCAAGAAATCTCTGTGAGGCTATCTTTCTGCCTAGACATATTTGAAGCATCACCTCAGACCTTGTTAGAAATGCAAATTCTAAGTGCATCCCCTCAGATAACCTCCTAAGTCAGAAACTCTGACTAAAACAGTCAGCAGACTGCAAATTCTCCAAGGCTCCGCTCTCTGAGGCTCTGCCCAGGAGGGAGATGGCAGGCTAATAATGTCTGTTTCTCCTTTTCTTGGGTGGGAGGGGTGTTAGAATCTTACTGTTTCCTCTTCTCTCCCTCTCTTTTAAAAAAACTTAATAGACTTTATTTTTTAGAGCAGATTTAAGTTTATAGGAAAATAGAGCAGATAGTACAAAGAGTTCCCATATATCCCCTCTTCCTATCACTCAATTTCCCCTCTTATTATCTTGCCTTAGTGTGGTATATTTGTTAGAATTGATGAATAGATATTAATATGTTATTATTAAGTGAAGTCCATAATTCATGTTAGGGCTCACTCCTTCTGGTGCACAGTTCTATGGGTTTTGGCAAATGCATAATGGCGTGTATCCTCTGACACAGTATCATGCAGAACACCAAACTTAATTTTAAATAAATTAGAATTTAGAGACCACAGGTTTTCCCAGGGAAAATGAATTAGATAAAGTTCTTAATTACCATTAAATACTTTGAGAAATAAAATTTAGTTCAGGAAATAAGATAGTTTACAGAATTAGAATAGTTTACTCCCAAAAGAGACAATATGAAAACATGCTGCATTTTAAAGTTCAAATTGACTCATTAGAGGTAGGCTGGAAGCAAATAACATTTACTTAACTCATTGACTTTGACTAAAAATCAAACAAAATAATAGTCTTGGGTTCTCCGATTTGATTGAAGACTAAATTCTCTGTTAACTTAGCCTGTGGAGAAATCAGATCTTTTTTGAAAACAAGCATTTTAATGTTAATTCTGAAATATCATTTGCAAGAATTTTCATAGTAAATAATGTGACTTTATCATGCTAGTTCAAGTTTGGTAACTCACACCGAGCATTCATTGAAATAGCTACAAACTACTTACCACCTCTCAGCATGTCCTGCACAACACACAGCTTTGTCTCCTTATCCGGAAGATATACACACAGCTTCTGTGACATGAAGAGCATCTCGAATTGCTTGTAAGGATGATAAATGATCAATATGATATAATCAAGTGGATTCTGATTTTTCTGGCCACTTATTTAAATTGTTCTGTTTGTGGGGGGAGAAGAAAAAAGGTATCAGGGGGCCCTCTGCTGGGGAACTCACATAAGAAATGAAAACAGATTTTGGATGTAAAAAAGGACACACTTTGGGGTCCTCCACCCTGCACCTCCACCTTCCCCACACCAAGTCCTCTTAAAGCATTACAGGACTCAGAAACATAAGGGCCTATACTTCGGGTCTGTAGGATAGAAAACTGAGGACTGGGTGGGAGAGTACAGCTATTAAATGCAGTGAGGTTGATAGCTGTTTTCTTTTTCTTTTTCATATTTATTGAGGTATAATTGACAAAACTGTAATATATTTAATGTGTACTACCTGATTATTTAATATATGCATACATTGTGAAAGGATTCCCACCATCGAGTTAGTTAACACATTCATCACCTCACATACCTTTTTATAAAATTTTTGGTGAGAACATTTAAGTTCTACTCTCTCAGAAAATTTCAGTTATACAATAGAGCATTATCAACTATAGTCACCGTGTTATACCTAATAAGCTTCAGACCTTATTAATCTTATAACTCAAAGTTTGTATTCTTTTACCAGTCTCTCCCTAGTTCTCTCCCCACCAAGCCCCTGGCAACTACTGTTCTACTCTGTTTTTACGAGTCCAAATTTTCTTTTTTCTTTTTCTTTTTTTTTTAAGATTCCACGTGTAAGTGATATTGTGTAGTATTTATCTTTCGGCGTCTGGCTTATTTCACTTAGCATAATGCTCTCCAGATTCCTCCACGTTGTCACAAATGACAGGATTTCCTTCTTTCTTAAGGCTGAATAATCTCCCTTTGTGTATATATACCACATATTCTTTGTCGATGGACACTTATGTTGTTTGTATACCTTGGCTATTGCGAATAATACTGCAGTGAACATGGTAATACAGATAATTCTTTGAAATAATAATTTCATTTCCATTACACGTAAACCCAGAAGTGGGATTGCTGGATCATATGGTAGTTCTGTTTTTAATTTCTTGAGGAAACTCCTTACTGTTTTCCATAGAGGCTGTTCAGTTTACATTCCCACCAACAATGTACAAGGGTTCTCTTTTCTCCATATCCTCACCAGCATTTGTTATCTCTTGTATTTTCGGTAAAAGACATCCTAACAGGTGTGAGGTGATATCTGGTTATGGTTTGGATTTGCCTTTCCCTGATGATTAGTGATGTTGAGCACTTTTTCACGTACCTGTTAACTGTTTGTATGTCTTCTCTCAAGGAATGTCTGTTCAGGTTCTTTGCTCATTTTTAATTGGATTGTTTGATATTTTGCTATTGGGATGTATGAGTTCCTCATATATTTTGGATATTAACCCCTTATCAGATATGTGGTTTGTAGATATTTTCTCCCACTCTGTAGATTACCTTTTCATTTTTTTGATTGTTTCTTTTGATGGGCAGAAACTTTAGTTTGATGTAGTTCCATTTGTTTATTTTTGCCTTTGCTTTTATTGTCCAAGCAAAAACACATTGCCAAGACCAATGTTGAGGAGCTTACCCCTTATGTTTTCTTCCAGAAGTTTTATGGTTTCAGGTCTTACATTCAAGTCTTTAATCCATTTTAAGTTGATTTTTGTGCATAGTATAAGATAGTGGTCCAGTTTCCTTCCTCTGCATGTGGCTGTCAAGTTCTCCCAATCCCATTTATTAAAGAGACTATCTTTTCCACATTGTATATTCTTGGCTCTCTTGTCGAAAATTAATTGACTATATATACATGTGGGTTTCTTTCTGGGCTCTCTATCCTGTTCTGTTGATCTTTGTGTTTGTTTTTATGCCAATACCATACAGTTTTGATTACCATAGCTTTGTAATAATGTTTGGAGTCGGGAAATATGGTGCCTCTAGCTTTGTTCTTCTTTCTCAAGATTGCTTTGGGGTCTTTTTGTGGTTCTACGTGAATTTTAGAATTATTATTTATATTTCTGTGAAAGATGGCATTGGGATTTTGATAGAGATTGCGTTGAATCTGTAGTTTTTGGGTAGTATGGACATTTTAACAATATTAATTCTTTCAATCCATGAGCATGGAATATCTTTCCATTTATTTGTGTCTTTTTTGATTTCTTTCATCAGTATCTTGTAGTTTTCAGTACACAGGTCTTTCATCTCCTTGGTTAAATTTATTGCTAGGTATTGTATTCTTTTAGATGCTACTGTAAATGGGATTGTTTTCCTCATTTCTTTTCCTGATAGTTCATTGCTAGTGTATAGAAATGCAACTCATTTTTTGCATATTGATTTTGTATCTTGCAACTTTACTGAATTGGTTTATTAGTTCTAACAGTTTTTTGGTGGAGTCTTTAAGGTTTCTCATATATATAAGATTGTATCAGGGCTGGCCCGGTGGTGTAGCAGTTAACAGTGGGTGCATACTGACACACTGCTTGTCAAACCATGCTGCGGCAGCTTCCCATATAAAGTAGAGGAAGATGGGCACAGATGTTAGCCCAGGGCTAATCTTCCTCAGCAAAAAGAGGAGGATTGGCATCGGATGTTAGCTCAAGGCTGATCTTCCTCACCAAAAAGATCACATGATCTGCAAACAGATACAATTTTACTTATGACTTTCTGATTTGGATGCCTTTTATTTCTTATTCTTGACTGACTGCTCTGGGTTGAACATCCATGAACTATGTTGAATGAAAGTGGTGAGAGTGGGCAATTCTTATCTTGTTCCTGATATTAAAGGAAAAGCTTTCAGCTTCTCACTATTATGATGTTAGCTGGGGGCTTGTCATATATGGCCTTCATTATGTTGAAGTACGTTACATTTATACCTAATTACTTGAGAGTTTTTATCATGAAAAATGTGGAATTTTGTTAAATGCATTTTCTTCATCCATTAAGATGATTGTATTTTTTATCCTTAATTTTGTTAATGTGGTCCCTCATATTTATTGATTTCTGCATGTTGAACCATCTGTGCTTCCCAGGGATAAATCCCACTTGATCGTGGTGTATGACCCTTTTAATGCACTGTTGAATTTGGTTTGCTAATATTTGTTGAGGATTTTTGCATCTATGGTTATCTGAGATATTGGTCTGTAATTTTCTTTTCTTATAGTGTCCTTTTCTCTCCTTGGTATCAGTGTAATGCTGGCCTTGTAAAATTAGTTTGGATGTGTTCCCTCCTCTGTTTTTTGGAAGAGTTTGATAAGAATTGGCATTAATTCTTCTTTAAATATTTGGTAGAATTCATGAGTGAAACTATCTGGTCTTGGACTTTTGTTTGCTGGGAGGTTTTTGATTATCGATTCAATCTCCTTACTAGTAATTCCTGTGTTCACATGTTCTACTTTGTCATGATTCAGTCTTGAAAGGTTGTATGTTTCTAGGAATTTGTTCATTTTTTCTAGATTATCTAATTTGTTGACATATAATTGTTCATAGTTGTATCTTATAGTCCTATGTATTTCTGGGGTATCAGTTATGTCTCCTCTTTCATTTCTAATTTTATTTACAGTCATGTGTCACTTAATGATGGGGATATGTTCCAAGGAATGCTTCATTAGGTATTTCTGTCATTGTGGGAACATCATAGAGTGTACTTACACAAACCTAGATGGTATAGCTTACTACACACCTAGGCAATATGGTACTAGTCTTATGGGACCAACATCATACATGCAGTCTGTCATTGACTGAAACGTCATTATGTGGTGCACAACTGTTTTTGAGTCCTCCCTCTTTTTCTCTTAGTCTAGCTAAAGGTTTGTCAATTTTGTTTATCTTTTCAAAAAACCAGCTCTTAGTTTCATTGATCATTTCTGTAGTCTTTCTAGTCTCTATTTCATTTATTTATGCTCTGATCTTTGTTATTTCCTTTTTTTCTACTAACTTTGGACTTTGTTCTTCTTTTTCTCATTCTTTCAGGTGTAAAGTTAGGTTGTTTATTTGAGATCTTTCTTTTTTCTTAAGTAGGGATTTATTACCATAAACATCCCTCTAAGAATTGATTTTGGGCCATCCCATAAGTTCTGGTATGTTGTGTTTCCATGTTCATTTGTCTCCAGATATTTTTTGATTTCCCTTTTGATTTCTTCTTTTACACTTTAGTTGTTCAGGAGTATGTTGTTTAATCTCCACATACTTGTGAATTTTCTAGTTTTCTTCTTGTAATTGATTTCTAGTTTCATAGCATTGTGATCAGAAAAGGTGGCTTATATGTCTTCAATCTTCATAAATTTACCAAGACTTGTTTTGTGGCCTAACATATGATCTGTTCTGGAAAATGTCCCATGTGCGCTTGAGAAGAATGTGTATTCTGCTGCTATTGGATGAAATGTTCTACATATGTCTGTCAGGTCCATCTGGTCTAACATGAAGTTAAGTCCAATGTGTCTTTATTGATTCTCTGTCTGGATGAACTATCCATTGTTGAAAGTAGGTACTGAAGTCCCCTAGTATCATTATTTTGTTGTCTATTTCTCCCTTCAGTTCTGTTTATTTTTGCTTTATATATTTAGGTGCTCCTATGTTGGGTGTATAAATACTTATAATTTTTATATTCTCTTGATGAATTGAGCCTTTTATCACTATATAATGACCTTCTTTGTCTCTTGTTACCATTTTTGACTTAAGTTTATATTTTGTCTGATATAAGTATAGTTACCACTACTTTCTTTTATGTTCTGTTTGTGTGGAATATCTTATTCCATCCTTGCTCTTTCAATCTGTTTCAATCCTTAAATCTTAAGTGAGTCTCTTGTGGGCAGCATATAGGTGAGTTCTGTTTTTTTAATCCATTCAGCCACTCTGTGTCTTTTGATTGAGAAATTTAGTCCATTCATATTTAAAGTAATTATTGATAGATATGGATTTACTATTGCCATTTCGTTAATTGTTTTCTGGCTTTTTGTATTTCATTTTTCCTTTCTTCCTTTCTTGCTCACTTCCTTTGTGATTTGATGATTTTCTGTGGTGATATGATTTGATTCCTCTCTTTTTATCTTTTGTGTATCTAGTATAACTTTTTGCTTTGCAGTTACCATGAGGTTTATATAAAACATCTTATAGTTATAGCAGTCTAGTTTAAGCTGACAACAACTTAACTTTGAACACATACAAAAGCTCTACATTTTTACACTCCCTCATTTCATGTTTTTGAATTTACAATTTACGTCTTTTTATATTGTGTATTCATTAACAAGGTATTGTAGTTATAATTATTTTTAACACTTTTGTCTTTTAACTTTTATAAGAGAGTTATAAGTGATTTATGCACCATTACAATATTAGAGTATTCTGAATTAAATTATATATATTTACCTTTAATAGTGAGTTTTATACTTTATATCTTTTCCTTTTACTAATTAGCATCCTTTTGTTTCAGCTTGAAGAACTCCCTTTAATGTTTCTTTTAAGGCTGGTCTAGTGGTTATGAACTCCTTCAGTTTTTCTGTGTCTGGGAAACTCTACCTCTTCTTCAATTCTGAATGACAGCTTTGCTGGGTAGAGTATTCTTGGTTGGTAGTTTTTTCTTTTAGCACTTTGAATATATCATTCCACTCCCTTCTGGTTGCAAGGTTTATGCTGAAAAGTCTTCTCATAGTCTTATGGGGATTCCCTTGTATGCAGCAAGGTGTATTTCTCTTGTTACTTTTAAGAGTCTCTCTTTGTATTTAACTTTTAATGATTTAATTATAATGTGCATCAGTGTGAGTCTTTTTAGATTCATCTTTTTTGGTACTTTTTGGGCTTGCTGGATCTGGATGCCTGTTTCTTTCCCCAGGTAAAGGAAGCTTCTAGTCATTATTTCTTTGAATAAGCTTTCTGCTCTTGTCTCTCTTCTCTTTCTGGACCCCTGTAATGTGAATATTGGTATGCTTGATGGTGTCCTATAAGGCCCTTAAGCTATTTTCACTCTTTTTCATTCTTTTTTCCTTTTGTGCCCCTGATTGGCTGAATTCTACTGTCCTGTTTGTATTCACTGATCCTTTCTTCTGCTTGATCTAGCCAGCTGTTGAAATTCTCTTTTGAATTTTTCAGTTCAGTTATTCTATTCTTCAGCTGTGCAATTTCTGTGTGGTACTTTTCAATGTTTTCTCTCTTTGTTGAACTTCTCACTTTTTTCATGCATTGCCGTCCTGACCTCAGTGAGCATGTTTATGAACATTATTATGAACTCTCCATCAGGTAAACCACTTATTTCCATTTCATCAAGATTGGTTTTTTGAAGTTTTATCTTATAAATTTGTTTGGACAATATTCCCAAGTTTCTTCACTTTTCTTGAGTCTCTGTGTTGGTTTCTGCACATTGGATAAAAAAAGCCATCTCTCCCAGTCTTGACCGACTGGTCTCATGGAGGAGATGAACTTCATCAACAGCTTGGCCCAAGCTCCTGGTTGCCTCTCAAACCTTTGTGATTTTCCAAGCCACTGTCTTTGTTTTTAGTGGCTCCTAGTGGTTGAGGATGTGCCAAGACCTGTCAGTGTCCCCAAGTCATGGGAAATACTCGTACAGCTGTTGAGGCTCCTGGAGGACTACTAATTGCCTGCTCCTTCAGCTTCCTGATACAGGCTAATTGGAAGCCCCACTTTTAGGCAGTAGGAGGGAAAGTCAGGGTGTTAGGTATGCAGTCTAGGCCCTTTCAGGGCAAAACAGGGAGCTGGGTATTTTTGCTCACTCACTCTGTGCTGAGCCAGAGAGAATAGCCACTGGGAGTTCTTGTACTCTCAAATGGAACTGCCTCTTTGTTTTGTGTGACCCCAGGGGCCTTTTATATGCTGAGTCCTGTTAGCTCCCAGAGTTAGGTGATTTGGGAACCAGTCCCTTGAGTGGCAGCTGTCGGGGGCAAGAGGGAGAATCTCCCTCTGCCCTTTCCCTTAAGGTTCTTCTGGCTGGCCAAATAATCAACAAGACAGGTTAGCAGGAGAAAATAATACCAAGTTTAATAACATGTATACATGGGAGAAAGCAGGGACACTGAGTTTCTCCACACAATAGCAGAAATTCTCATCTTAAATATCTTTTTCAGCCAATGACAAAGGAGGATTTTGGCGGTGGGGGGAGTCAGTTACAGGAGATTACCACTAAAGCATAGTAAACAAGAGTAAGGTTTATTATGTAGCTCAAGGCCTCACCTTCCACATTGATAAGTCACTAGAAATGAGCTCATCCCCCTCTCTTCTCCAAACAGAGAGGGAGATACCTTTACAAATGGAGATTTCCCTTATAAATGTAAATGATTGTCTGGCAACTCTTCGCAGGGTCATCCAGAGAATGTGGCCAGAGAGACAGAACTTCTGATAAGAGGGGCTTGTTGGTGCCTTTCCTATTGTAACATTTACCCTACGTTATCTTTACAGCCATCATGATAGATCTGTTCCAGGAAGGAGCTACCATGTCATATTCTTTAGGCAGTTAGTGGGGGAGGTCAAATGTCCTCAGAGAAAACAACCAAGGTAAAGAGATAGATTTCAGGGTGGCCAAATCTTGATCTCCCACACAGCCATAAGAGTTGAGGTGCTAGATGTGTGGACAAGCTGTTTACAGGGAGAAGCTGGAGACTTGGTTTTACTGTTGGAGCAAGCTGGGGGGGAGGCGGCAGAGGATGGGCCCACCAGCTCTATAAGGCTCCTGGGAGGATCCTAGTCAGCTCCCTCATGCAGGCTGATTAGAAGCCAGAACTTCAGGCAGTAGCTGGGAAAGTATGCAGTCAAATACCTTCCAGAGAGAAATTGGGAGATGGGCATTTTTGTCTGCTCCCTGTGTGCTGATCCCGGGTAGTACAGCTGTGGTGTACTTGTGTGCCCATTTAACGACTGCTTCTGTATTTGTTATAGTCCTGTGGGACTCATGAATGTAAGCCCTATTGACTATCAGAGATTGATGATTTGGGGGCTTATTCCTCGAGTGGCAGCCATAAAAGTTGGGGCACTAGATGTGTGGGTATGCTTCTTCCAGGATGAAGCTGGCAACTTAGTTTTATTGTTGCAATGAGCTGGGTGGATACATTGGGGGAAGTGCCCACTGACTCTATTGGGCTCCTGGGAGACTTGCTGTCAGCACCTGTATGTGGGCTGATTAGAAGCCTGACCCTCAGGCAATGTTGGCAAAGTATGCAGTCAAACCCCTCCAGGGAAGAAGTGGGAGATGAGTGTTTTTCCCTGTTCCCTCTGTGCTGAGCCCTGGGAGGATAGCTGTGGAGAATGCTCATGCACCCTTTAACAACTGCTTCTTTGCTATGCTCTCGGGGGATTTGTAACCACAAGACCCATTGGGTTTCAGAGCCATGTGATTTGGGGATTCATCCCTCAAGTTGCAGCATTAAAAGTTGGAACATGAGATGTGTGGTCCAAACCCTTTGCTCCTCAAGGAGTAGCTGGGAGTTGGAGGTTCCATCTCTGTTGTAAAGGCACTGTGCTGGGTGTGGCGTTTATGGCAAGAATGTGTCTCAGCCTTTCTTACCTGTTTTGGTGTTAGTGTTTTGTCAGTCACCTGATGTGTAGGAGTCATTCAACTAGTTTCTGGATTTCTCTCAGAGGAAATTTCTCTGTGTGTAGCTGTATATTTGTTGTGTCAGTGGGAGGAGGAAAATTCAGGAGCCTCCAATGTTGCCATCTTGGTGACATCCAAAGTGACATTTTATTTGTTGCTGTTTACTAAATCAAAGTTCCTGGTGATCCCACTTAACTATGTCAAGAAAATTTTAATTTTGTTCTCATTTTACTACATTCATTCTAAACTTAGTTGCTCAGCATTTTTGTAGTCTAGCTTAATTGAGAGCAAGTGGATCTCTCACAAACAGTGACCCCAGGTTGGCATATTTGGGTGTTGAAGGAAAGAAAAGGCTTTTCCCATTTCATCTCAGATCATGAGATTTGGCTTTGTGGATCACAAAGTCTTGCCCTCTACTCAAAATTAGTTTAAGAGAGTCAGGGGTGTGAAGATGCCCAAATTTTAAGCATTAGGTAAAGTCAGAGGCTCTTTTAGCAACAGCAATAGCAGCACACTGTGATTTTAACATATCACTTAGTGTCTCTTGATCTAAATTTCCTCATTTATAATAAATGAATTAGAAGGCTTATTAGATCTCCAGGTTTTAAAATGCTGCAAACCTATTTTTTTTGCTTTTTTAAAATTAAGATATATGTTTAATGAAAAACCAGATTTATATCACTGGAAATGTCTATTTTAAAGGACAATTCTCTCTTTGTTCAGTGCCAGCTGGAGGCAGCTAGAGCTACTTGTTCCCTTAATATGCCAAGAAGACCCCAAGCTCAGACTTAGAGTAGGAAGAGGTCCATCCCATCCTTATTGTAACTCTACCCTCTGCATTCTCTGCGAACAAACACCACCATCAGAGGGCTGATCTCGTAGATTTGTTGCTCATCCCTCATCCTAGACAGAAATATTCCCTGACATTAGCAAACTGGTATATAGGAAGCTGCGCACCTCCTTCCGGTCCATCTTGGAGTCTCCACTGATCCATTCTGAATCCTTTTTCCAAAAAAATCCCCCGTGTCAGTATATGGTACCACTATCCATCCAGAGGATCCCACAAATACTTAGGAATCAACTTGGATTCATTCTCTTCCTCATATCCACATCCAATCTGTCAGCAAACCTTGTTGCTTCTGTGATCATGGTGTATGTCACGTTCAGTCACTCATGTCCATCTCCACACCACCTCTCTTGTCTAAGCCACCATCGTCTTTCACTTGAGCTACTGAAGGTGCCTCTTCGCTGGTCTCTGCTTTCAGTCTTGCCCCCTCCTGCCACAATTCATTCTCTGTTTAGCAGCAGCCAGAGTGGTTGTCTTCAAAAGCAAATCAGATTTTGTCTCTCCCTTGCTTAATTCCCTTCAATCCCTTCCAGGGCTCTTAAAATAAAACCCAACCTCCTTACCCTATTTTGCCCCTACTCATTTTTCAAGTTTTCCACTTTTCCAGGTGGAGCATAGTCCACCTCACCTTACTCCATGCACTTCAGTCACCCTGACCTTCCCTCTCCCCTCTGGCATGGCTAGTTGCTCGGCACTCGTCCTAGTCACTCCTTCTACTTGGATGCTCCCATCCCACCCAGCTCTTGACTTGGCTGTGCCTTCTTCATTTCTGGTCTGATATCACATATCAGTGCTTCAGAGAAGCTGTCTTTGACCAGACCCTGCACACTCCCACCTGGTCCTCTTTACCCTTTAACACCTCCCCTTATTTATTCCATTCATAGGGCCTATTGCAAGCCCAAATTACCTTCTTAATTTATTTTTTTCACTTGTTTGTTCCCTGTCACCCCAGGTGACAGCACCCAGGGGGTAATAGCCTTGTCTATCTGGTTTCACTGCTGTATTCCAGAGAACTAAAAGAGTTAGCACTCAACAGGATTTTACTCAATGGAGAAATGTAGATACAAAGGAAGACGTTGATTTTAAGATTCTGTGAGATAATTATTTAAATTCTAACTATCATAATTCTTGGAGGTTGATGGGAAAATAGTCTCCACAAAATCTCACCCATGTCTTTGGGTCTTTTCTGGGCACATTGTGGCAGAGAGTCAGCTCCTGTGTCCCTCCTCCAGGGGAAGCTCTTGAATTTCTCCCCACTGTTCTCCTCCCAATCTGGATTTTCTTTTCTGTGTGTTTTCCTCACCACTGCTTACTTTTATCATTGATCTTATTACGTGGTATTGCTGCTGTTGACTTATATTTGTGACTTCTCCACTGGATGGAATTTCTTAATAGTAAAGGCCACTTCTTATCGGTTTTTGAAGGCTTAAAACAGTGGCTAGTACAATAAATATGATTGATAAATGGTCATAAATAAAAGCAAAAGGACACTACACATCATAATCACAGCTGTTATCAATGACTGCATGGCAGGACATGTAACAGGGAATTTGCCCTTGAATAATTCAAGGACCATCAAAATTCATATACAAAGCTAATGTGTAAAATTATCTGATATGATAATTGGTAATTAAATAATATTGAAATAGCATTCACTGTCTCGATCCTGAGCAAGCTTTACATTTCAGTTTGCTCCATGCTTCTACCTTGATCTCCAAGATGCCACTCTGATCCCCTATGATTCTACGCTTATAAACCTACACTTTTAAGGTGCTCACAATTGAGAGCTTGTAAAAAAAAATTATTTAGTGAAGCCCTCCTAGACTCAGTAAGTTTTCACTACCGTCTCTGATTCACATATCTCAGTAACCACAGATGCAGTACAAATGCATAATTCAAGTGCTTTTCTGTTCTATTTTTCCTTTCTTTCAACTTGAAGTACGGACACTAAGAACTTGTTGAATTTAACTGGCATATACTTCAGCTTCCTCTCCTCCTGTGGATTTCTTCTCACAGGATCTCTTAGGTTCTGAGGAGATTAGCAGAAAGGAGGGGCCACAATTATCTAACTGATTTTGCATTGTCCCTTCACTGTGTGTTCTTGATCATTTAGATGGTGGAGGCAACTGCACATCTTCCATTTTTGCATATCTACCCTGCTACTTGAAACACGTTTACCCGTGTGTAAACTGCCTGGGTCTGACAAAGCCACCTCTGCCTCAGCAAAGCTTTCCCAGTCCTGACTTATTAGATCATATTACTTTTAAAGATCTCATTATTGCTATTCTGAAACAATCTCCACAGAAATAGACTTAATGTCCAAACTAAAAATAATATAGGCTTACATAGCAAGTTACTTTGACCTTTAGCATAAAGGTCCTGGGGAGTTCCCTGTTTTAATTTTTTTTTCCCCAATTTAAACTTTTAACAAAATGAGTTGCTTGTGTTTCTTCTGTTTTGTTGCATTTCACTCACTAGGGGGAGATAGAGGAATAGGTTTCAAACAAGCTAAGCCAGAAATTACACGGAAAACCCCCTACCTGTTTAGGTTAGTGTTCTAAAAACAACTTTTTAAAAACAGCTTGGATCCAAATGTCAAATCTAATGGTGAAGCAAATTAAGATGCTTGTTTTTCTGTGCCCTCATCTTGAGGATAAACTTATCACTGATAATTCAGTCAATGCATTCATTGGCTAGGAGCTGATTACTGATTGAATCTGATGTCTTCTGTTTCTATGTCAATTAAAGGCATTCACAAATAATAATTTTCTTTTCTGCTCTTCCTTCCCTCGATTTTCACTGAAAATGTCTTAATGAAATCACTTCCTCAATAGTGCCCCAAATTTCTTCTTGCTTATGGACTGTAGAATAGCATTTTAAAAGTTTTGAAGTTGGCACTCAGCCATGAACATTGTTAAGAATCAAAACATATGTATAGTTTCTGTGCACTCACCATGTTAAATAATGTGGCAACCTGCCAGTTACATGGCTCCCTTTCGCCCTTTTAAGGAGTGGATGACTGAGTATATTTTGAAAAGAAAGAGATCTCAATTCAGCTGGCCATGAGAGTTGGCCTCTGGGATTTGAGTACCTCATGTTATTTTGCCAAGCCTGTCAATCCCCCCCTCCCTCCACAAATCCCTCTCTCTGAAGATGACCATGCAATTGAAAACAGTAGGGTGATTCCATTCCTTAAAAAATTAAACAAATGAACAGCAGTGACTATACTTACTCCAAATGTAGTAACATCATTAATTGTAGGCAAGATTCTGAAAGAGGTAATATTTCTCTTCAGAATTACCTCTTCCTTTTCCCCTCCTAGATACCCACAGGGTGGAGCAGTCTCTTTCTCTCTCTCTTTTTCTCTCTCAGATTCTGACAGCTCTATCTTCCCTCCCCAATAAAAGCATTTCAGTCTCTCTTGCACTGGAGTCATTTAGACATATTTGTTTGAGTCCTGCAATTGTAACAGAAGGGTCATTGGTTAGATATAAAATAAACATACATTTAATTGATTTTTATATTCTCTCCTCTGTTCCCTTCAATCAGGGTTCCTTCCACCTCACATTCCAAGGGCATGTGTCCCAATGCTGATCTATAGTTACTAGGATACCCACCATACATACTACACCCACGATTGTTGCTCTCGGAGTAGTACCCCTCACTCTGGATCTGCCTAGGTTTTCCCATGAAACACATTTGTTCTGTAACTCCATTCTCTCCTAACCCAGAAAGTAACTTGATCATTAATGCATGCCAAGGTACAATTATATGTAATTATGCCTTGACATATGATTGTTTTAGAGGTTTGTACATTTGTGGGATCTTTCTGGATATGCATGCATTTTTACCCAGGGGGCTAAAATTTAAAGGCCACATTTTGGGCCCTGAAGCAAGCCACTGAGAAAGGCTCTTTGGGTTAAGTTTCTGAGACTGCCCTCCTGTGTGTCTGTTCTCTCTGTATCCAGACTCAGGCTACGTCCATAGTTTCAGTGTGTCTCACTTTGTGAGATCACAGAAATGAGTCATTCTGGATGAAATGATCTCTTCTTTCTTCCCACACCAGGCACTGGCAAACCCTTACCCAGTTCTGTCTCAGATATGGGCCAAAACCTTCTACACAAAGATACAAAATTGGCTCTCGGAGAGAAAAATCGTGTGGGCATCTTGTATGATCTCCCTGGGGTAGGGAGGCAAACACATCTGGAATGAACTATAAATATCTGCTGACAGGTATATCTAAAGGACGATTTTGAAAAAAGTGAACACAGTTCCTGCCCCCTGCCCTGCAGCTTTAAAAGGAGATGGAAGGAATTGTGGCAGAAGACAATGGCAGGTCTTTCCCTGGAGTGACAGTCCCCACCAGGAAGCTGAATTGTGAAAAGCAAAGGGCAGTGTGGGTGTCATCACCCTTCCTTTTAATTACAGAACAACCAGCATTTCATTTCATTCTAAAATGGAATACTGCTCCTATTTCATTAAATATGTACATTCCATAAAATATGGATTAGCTGTGGGCTCTGCTGGTGATCAGTGACTTACAGTCTTTCCAATCTGACCTAAATTATTCCTGTTGGTTTTATGATCTGGAAAGCAAATATATGCATTCCAAAGACTCTTTCTAAGATGTTTTAAATTATTCTATTGTAATGTGGAACATTTCAATCCTGAAAACAAAATAAGCCCATTACACTGCTGCAAGAAGTTCGCCATTAATTCAACTGAAGACCTGTGGCCTGACCTGCACCACTGTCCTCCAGTTATCGCATTATGTTTTGCCCATTCTAGTTTGAACCCTCTGTTGTCTCTGACACTGTGGCTTGTGGAAGTGTGGATGGCTTGACATATTGTTATCTTTCCCATGCAACAGAGCGGGGGTTTGTATAAAATACCAGTAAACTAATCGTTGGTTCTGTGCAGAAATGACACATGGAATCTTGAAAATTTCAGTATGCCTTTCAGTGAGGAAAAACATGGCACACAAAGAGACAATAAATGATAATTCATATAATCATAAAATGTGATTAAATTTAGCACTGTGAGTTCATTTCAAGTACTAGTCAATATAATCAGCATTTTATTGTTATGATCTCATAGAGGAAAATATGTTTTCTTTGCTAGAAGGTTTGTAGTTTATTGGCTATGTCTAGGTTTATCAAAATGTAAAACATATTGGAAAGAGCCCACTTTCCCCTCCTTTTGATGTGCTAAACCTAAAGTTTAAAATGCAGTTGAAGATTAAAAACACTGTCTGCTATATGGAATTATACCAAATCAAAAGTCATGCATCATTTCTGGAGATACTGACTGAGAGGAATCCTAGGGCATAATTTTCATTGCTTTTATTAAACTAATGAATTTTTTACTCCTCTTTTCTTACTGTTTATGTATAATTAACATTTACATAAAACTTTGCATTTCAAGACGATTTAAAATACATGATCTCTTTTAATCTTCAGAATAACTTTAGAGGTAGGAATCACTAGCCCCACTTTACAAATGAGGAAGCGGTAACTAGAGAGATGAAATTTCTTCCCCAAACTCACATGAGATAGTAAGTGGCAAAGTGGGATCCAAATCACAAATTCAAATTCCTTGGTTTCAAGTTTGTCATCCTTCAGCCCCTCCAAATGTCAATTGCCATTTAGATCCTTCTCCTGGTGAGCACCACATGTTAACCATACACATCTTTGCCTTCAATTCAAGGACTACACACACATTTATAGGTAATCCGTACATTCTTACTTTTTTCTTACTTCTACATTTAGATAAAATTACCTATTTGCTATTGAGATGAAATATAAAATTAGTCCAATATTTCCATTTTGAAACTTTAACAAATTAGTTCCACTCTCAGCCCACACTCAGCTCTGATTGCTTTCACTCGCTTATTAACATAGGTTTGTACCCACTGATCTCCTTTGCTAGAATGTAAACTGCTTAAAGACATAGCCTTTATTTTCAAAACCTTTCCCATGGCTAGCTCAGTGCTTCGTATATAGTTGACATTCAAAAAACGTTTGTCAATGATAAGGCTTAAAAAGCTAAGATAATCTTCCCTGGATGCTAAACTATATAAAACTCCCTTCTATTTGAATGAGTCTAAAATTTTACAGCAAATATAGGCAAACTTTGAAACTGATGAAATTAAATCATGAAAACTAGATTCCTTTTACTGTATCTCACATTTAATATAACCTTTATGTGTTGATGAAATTACAATTGAAGGAGGTTTTGAGGATCCATTTTGCTTATCTGTTTCCTGGGATCACTAGAATTTTGGATGTCTGTATTTACCTGAGGATTTGCTAAACCGTGAATACTCATCGACACTCTTGTTCCTAACTCCTGTCTCCCGGCCCTTTGAGATTTGGGGAACAACAGTGTCAGGTGCCCTCTGTAGCTCACCCTCAGGACATGTCGAGGCATTCTCTGAGAGTGAGCTCTCTGGAGGTTACCCTTGTAAAGCCTGGGTAGGAAATCTTAATTTGAAATATTTTCTGTGTCCAAAAAATCTATTGTTTAGGTTTGAATTGTTAGATACCAGTAGTTGATGATTTGAATCCTGCATTTAAAATTTTTTACGTGGCTTTTAATGATTAACCTGAAGAAGGCCCGTCTTCTCCAAGACTCTTCATCAGCTGTTCCTTCCGTCTCCTAAATCTTAAATCTCTCTTTTTTTGCAACGAGTCCACAAACAAGCGTCCCGTTCTAAAAGCATTCCCCAATCGTATTGCCACATCAAGCAGCTACTCTAATTCCCAACATTTCTACACTTCTAAATTTGCTGGAAGAATAATCAGTTTCCCTGGTCCTCTCTTGCTCCACTGCCAGTCTCTCTTCACCTAACATGACCTGACATGCATGCCTACTGCTACTGTGGAAAGAGGTTCAATAAAGTAGCTAATGTCTTTTAATTCCCCAATCTAATCAGTGGTTTAACTTTTCACTTTAAATTTCTATTAAATTTTAGTAATGATATATTACATGTTTCTATACACATATAAAGTATAGGAAGTATACAGAATAGCACAACATATCTCCAAATGTATTATCTGGATTTTATCTGATGTTAATGTTTTATCATATTTTCTTCAATATTCTCCCTTTTAAGAAATCAAATGGTGGTAACTAGACTTGTGTTGATGATCTCTTTGTAGTGTATACAGACGTCAAATTGTAAAGCTGTACATCTGAAACTTATGCAATAAAAAAAGACAAAAAAAAAGACAATGGCTTGGTACGTTTAGAGCCCCACTTCATCCTTTTTCCGTATGTTCCTCTCTCTTTCACCTTTCTGCGGCATTGACAATGTTGATCCACCCTTTTTCTAACATCCTGCTTCTCATCAGCACTGCCTCGTTTCCCGTATTCTCTTCCTAATGCTATGTTTGTTACTTTCATCCATGTTTTTCATTCTTCCTTCTCCTTCTGCCTTTTAATTGTTGGTTTTCCCACATGTCCCATCTTGGTTCTGTCCTGTTGTTTTACCTGCAATCTAGTGGTGTTTTCCACCTGCCTGACTGTTTCCTGTGTGCCCATGTCTCCCAAATCTATGTTTCCAGCCTTGATCCTCTTTATGAAGCACCGTTTTCATTTGAACAGTAGACACAGATTTCTGGGTGTGGTGCAGCCACACCCAAATCTGCCCCTGCTGGTCCTTTGTATCTTAATGTACAATTCCTCCCATGCAGCAATCTCAGGGTCCTTCCATGTCCATTTCTCTCATCCTTTATTACCCACCAGACATTGCAAGGCTACCTCAGGAAAGTTCCCTAAATTTTGTCTCCTGTCCATCATGACTACCACTGCATTGATGCTCTTGCTTATCATACTGTCTTAGCTTGACCCTATCATCCACCTTCTAATTGGCTTCCCTCAATAGACATTTTGTACTCCATGTCATCAATTATCTTACATACTGTCAGTTTTCTTCTTAAAAAATGTCTCATTATGCATTGCTAATACTTAAAAATTTCCATTGACCTCTGGTCCTACTAGAAGAAAAGGCATGGATTTTTTTTTGTGCCATGTGAGGACTTTCACATCTGTCTGCTGTCCACCTCACTACTTCAGCTCCTGCCCATCCCATTCCTCTACACCTAGTTTCTATCTACACTGAACCTACTTTTTTGCACCACACACACAGAAGCACTGCCAGGAGACTTTGAATCAAAGTGGCAGACTAGACAGAGGGTGGTGTCTGCTTCTTACCTCCATTCTAAATACAGAGAGGAACTGAATAATGTATAACACCAGCAAAAAACAAAACAAAACAAAACAAAATTCATGGCTGAACTTAAAGTTAAGAAAGGGAAATCTCTAGGTACCTGACAACCAGAGTGGAACATCCATTAGCCCAACAAGATGTTGGAATTGGATCTATGTCTTCAGGGGGGCATTTTCACACCTACTTCATGGGGGGTTAGGGCTGTGTTCCCTGGGCTCCATGTGAAATAGAACTGAGATCCTTGAATGAGAGGGAAGTGGGAAGAGATGTTTTATACATGAATGGGAACTAAAATAAAATTGTATTTACTAGGCCAGAGACTCCCTATGTAGCATGGCATCTACCTTGGACTAGGGGCATGGAAAAAAGACTCAAGCAGCAAGAAAACAGGTATACAAATTTGTGAGTATGGAGTCCAATCTTTGAATTTTTTACATGATGAGAAAATTATGAGCTGAGAAATTAACCTTGAATACATGATTAGTGAAATGGGTACAACTCATAATGTCTAGTAAGAGGCAAAAACTTACCCACTCTAATATCTTCATCACCACACCTAGCAAAACTCGTGTTGAAGATAATCTCAGAGTGAAAAATTAAAAACAAAAATACAACGCAGAGAGAATTCACAACTGATGAACTAATCAATTCAGAGCAACTTGAAAACAATTCTAAAGAAATGTGCTTAAATTATTCAAAATGCAGAAGTAGGACTTGAATTCATAAGGGAAGTATAAAACATTAGAAAATAAATGTTACAGATAGATTAGAAAGAGAACTTAAATACCTGAGAATCTTCTGGCTCTAGAGCAGGAGTGGCCCTTGAGAGAAAAGAAGAACATAAGTGTCCACAGCAGAGCTGGAGAGGGAAAAAAACAACAGTCAGTTCTTCCAAGGAAGGAAAAGCACAGGCAGAGGAGCCCACCTGCTCTGCCCTCTCTCTTCCTGCTGTCTCCTATACACACTCTGCACACTGCATCTGCTACATTCTTCCCACTGGAATCAAAGCAGCAGGGTGGACAGGCCTCTTGGGGACAGCCTATAGGCACTACTGCTTCTCCACCTGGGGCAGTAGTGCCCCTGCAGGAGACATTGGGCAATGTCTAGAGATATGTTCGGTTGCCACAACTGGCAGGGTTTGTACTGGCCTCTGGTGGAAGGAGGCCAGGGAACTCTAAACATCCTGTAGTGACACCACAGCCCCACAACAAAGACGTTCTGGTCTAAAATGTCAGTCGTGCCAAGGTGGAGAAGCCCTGCTATCGAAAAATAAAGGCTTTAAATACTATCTCATTAATATTACACTACGCTTGTCATGCCTTGTTCTTGTGGCTTTCTGCTGTACCCAGAATGTGGCCTCTCTCTAGTTGAGAAGTAATGGTGCAGCTGATGGTCATGGACCCAGGTGGTAAAGGGGATTGATGGTGGGGGAGAGTGGGAGAAGTTATTGTGAACAAATTTTCTGCCTTATTCAATGGAGAGGTGAAGGATTCTGCTCAAATTTAATGAAACCCCAAAGGATAAAACTAAAAACTTTTAGTTGTAAAAGATCAAATACATATTGAGATCTAAAAATAATAATATAAAAATTGGTGGAGTGACATCAGCAACATGGCAGAGTGAGCTTTCCCGTAAACTCTTCCCCCAATAAGATACAACGAAAGGGACATTCATAGACCAACAAGGGACTCTCACATAGCACAAAGGGACATTGAAAAGACCCACACTGCTGCATATCTGAGAGTGGACATGCTGGGGCCCCCAGACGAAGAGGGGAGAGGTAAGGAGAAATCCCCTCCCTCCCCATCAGAACTGCAATTAGGGTCCAAATGGCTCCCAGAGAGGGAGTAGGGGTGGCCCTCTGTGGTGAAACTGTAGCTCTTTGGGCTCTCTCAGCCAGTGGGACACTCCCACAGAGAGGACTCAGAACTGCTGGAGGGGTGCCATCAACATTTGAGCACCCCAGGAAAACAGATAACGAGGGGCGAGCGAGAAGCCCCCCCCCAGGACCCAGTGGGCAAAAGAGAGATCCCCTCCCTCCCCATATGCCTGACACTGCAGCTCAGCTGACCAGTCAGAGCAGCCGCAGTGGAGCACAGGCAGCCGTGGCAGAGCGCAGGGGGCTCAGATTACACAGCCCTTGACGCCCGCATGGCGGCGGCAGGTGGAAACTGCAACCAGATATTTCCAGATGAGGTAAAACAAAGTGAATACAACAACCACGATGCAAAAGTACATTACATCACCAGACCAGAAGGAAAATGACAAACACCCAGAAATCAATCCTGAAGGCACAGAAATCCATAACCTAAATGACAGAGAATTCAAAATAGCTATGATAAAAAAGCTTAACAAAATACAAGAAAACAAAGATAAACAATTCAACGAGATAAGGAGTTTCTTCACCAAAGAGATTGAAATCATAAAGAAAAGCCAATCTGTATTGATGGAGATGAAGAACACAACGGAGGAGTAAAGGAGAATCTGGATTCTTTAAAAAACAGAGCTGACAATATGGAGGAAAGAATTAGCATTTTAGAGGATAGGAATACCGATATGCTCCAGATGGAGGAGGAGAGAGAGCTAAGACTAAAAAGAAATAAAGAAAGTCTCCAAGAAATAGCTGGCTCAATTAGGGAAGGTACCATAAGAATTATAGGTATTCCTGAGGGAGAAGAGAGAGAAAGAGAAACAGAGAGTCTATTCAAGGAAATAATAGCTGAGAACTTTCCAAATCTGGGGAAGGAGCAGGAAATACCAGCAAGTGAAGCCGATAGATCACCTAAATATGTCAACAGGCAAAGGCCCACTCTAAGGCATATAGTAGTAAAGCTGGCAAAAGTCAATGACAAAGCAACAATGTTAAAGGAGCTAGACAAAAACAAAAAATAACATACTAAGGAACTCCCATCAGGCTCTCAGCAGATTTCTCAACAGAAAATTTACAGGCTAGGACAGACTGAAATGATATATTCAAAATGCTGAAAGACAAAAACTTTTAGCCAAGAATACTCTATCCAGCAAAAATATCCTTCAAATATGAGGGAGAAATAACTTTCCCAGATAAACAAAAGCTAAGGGAGTTCATGGCCATGAGACGTCCACTACAAGAAATATTCAAGAAGACCCTCAGGCCTGAAAAAAAAGAAGAGAAAGAGAAGACAAAGCTTGGAGCAAGGAGAAAAATAGGTAGACAAAATCATAAAAATAGTAGATCTTCACCAGAATAGGTTAGCAACCTCTTAAATACCAAAATCAAAGATCAAAGGAAGGAAAACATCAAAAATAAATATAACCTCATCACTTTAAACACACACCCACAACACAAGATAGAATAAGTTGTGACAAGAATAACTTAGAAGGGGAAGAGGAAAGTGATCAAATTGACTTAGTATAAGGAAATAAGAGGCCATCAGATAAAGGACTGTCTCATATACAAGATTTTTCATACAAACCTCAAGGTAACCACTAAACAAATAATCAGAACAAAATCACATATGATAAATAAAGAGAAAACTAAAAGAGTCATAAGACAGAACAACCAAACTGAATTGGCAGTCCAAAACACAAAGGACAAGAAACACAGGAAATGCAAAAGAACCGGAAAATAAGCGATAAAACAGCAACATTAAGCCCTCATATATCAATAATTACCCTAAATGTAAATGGATTGAACTCTCCAATCAAAAGACACAGAGTGGCAGGATGGATTAAAAAGCAAGCCCCAACAATATGCTGCCTCCAGGAAACACATCTCAGCTCTAAAGACAAACACAGGCTCAGAGTGAAAGGATGGAAGACAATACTCCAAGCTAATGGTAAACCAAAGAAAGCAGGTGTTGCCTTACTCATATTAGACAAAGTAGACTTCAAGATAAAACAAGTTAAGAGAGACAAAGAGGGGCAATATATAATGATAAAAGGGACACTCCACCAAGAAGACATATCAATTATAAATATATACACACCCAACATAGGAGCACCAAAGTACATAAAGCAGCTATTAACAAACCTAAAAGGAGATATTAACAACAACACAATAATAGTAGGGGATCTTAATACCCCACTTACATCAATGGATAGAGCATCCAGACAAAAAGTCAATAAAGAAACAGTGGACTTAAATGAAAAACTGGACTAGGTCCATCTCCATGGAGCATTCCATCCAAAAACAGCTGACTACACAATCTTCTCAAGTGTGCATGCAATATTCTCAAGGACAGACCATATGTTGGCAAACAAGGCAAGCCTCAATAAATTTAAGAAGATTGAAATAATAGCAAGCATCTTTTCAGACCATAATGCTATGAAACTGGAAATCAACTATCAGAAAAAAATGGAGAAAGTGGCAAAGATGTGGAAATTAAACAACATGCTACTGAACAACCAATGGATCACTCACAAAATTAAAAGAGAAATCAAAAAATATCTGAAAACAAACAAAAATGAAAATATGCCATATCAACTCATATGGGGTGCAGCAAAAGCTGTCCTGAGAGGAAAATTCATAGCAATACAGGCCTACCTTAACAAACAAGAACATCTCGAATAAGCAACCATAAATTACACCAAACAGAACTAGAAAAAGAAGAACAAACAAAGCCCAAAATCATCATAAGGAGAGAAATAATAAAAATTAGAGCAGAAATAAATGAAATTGAGACCAAAGAAATAGTAGAAAGGATTAATGAAACCAAGACCTGGTTCTTTGAGAAGATAAACAAAACTGACAAACCCTTAGCCAGACTCACCAAGAAAAAAAGAGAGAAGTGCAAGTAAATACAATTAGAAATGAAAGACGAGAAATGACAACAGATACCACAGAAATACAAAAGATTATATGAGAATACTATGAGTAACTGTATGCCAACAAATTGGACTATCTAGAAGAAATGGATAAATTCTTAGACTCATACAACCTCCCAAAACTGAACCAAGAAGAAATAGAGAATCTGAATAGAGCAATCACAAGTAAAGAGATTAAAATAGTAATCAAAAACCTCCCCCAAATTAAAAGTCCAGGACCAGATGGCTTCTCTGGTGAATTTTACCAAACATTCAAAGGAGATTTAATACCCATCCTTCTCAAACTATTCCAAAATATAGAGGGAAATGGAACACTTCCTAACTCATTCTATGAGGCCAAAATCACCCCGATACCAAAGCCAGACAAAGACAATACTAAGAAAGAAAATTACAGGCCAATATCACTGATGAACATAGATGCAGAAATCCTCAACAAAATATGGGCAAACTGAATACAGCAATACATTAAAAAGATCATACACCGTGATCAAGTGGGATTTATACTAGGGACACAGGGATGGTTCAACATCTGCAAATCAATCAACGTCATACATCACATCAACAAAATGAGGAATAAAAAGCACATGGTCATCTCAGACGCAGAGAAGGCATTTGACAAGATACAATATCCATTTATGATAAAAACTCTCAACAAAATGGGTATAGAAGGAAAGTACTTCAACATAATAAAGGGTACTTATGACAAACCCACAGCCAATATCATACTCAATGGGGAAAGTCTGAAAGCCATTCCTCTGAGAACAGGAATGAGACAAGGCTGCCCACTCTCACCACTCTTATTCAACGTAGTAGTGGAGGTTTTGGCCAGAGCAATCAGGCAAGAAAAAGGAATAAAAGGAATCCAAATAGGTAATGAAGAAGTGAAACTCTGACTATATGCAGATGACATGATTTTATATATAGAAAACCCTGAAGAATCCATTGGAAAACTATTAGAAATAAAAACTACAGCAAAGTCGCAGAATACAAAATCAACCTACAAAAATCAGTTGCATTTCTGTATGTTAATAACAAACTAACAGAGAGTTCAAAAAGATAATACCATTTACAATTGCATCAAAAAGAATAAAATATCTAGCAATAAATCTTACCAAGGAGATGAAGGACATATACAATGAAAACTACAAGACATTATTGAAAGAAATTGACGATGACATAAAGAAATGGAAAGACATACCATGCACATGGATTGGAAGAATAAACATAGTTAAAATATCTATATTACCTAAAGCAATCTACAGATTCAATGCAATCCCAATCAGAATCCCAATGACATTCTTCACGGAAATAGAAAAAAGAATACTAAAATTCATATGGGGCAACAAAAGACCCCAAAGAGCTAAAGCAATCCTAAGAAAAAAGAATAAAGCTGGAGGCATCACAATCCCTGACTTCAAAACATACTACAAAGCAATAGTAATCAAAACATCATGGTACTGGTACAAAACCAGACACACAGATCAATGGAACAGAATTGAAGTCCCAGAAATAAAACCACAGATAGACGGACAGCTAATTTTCGACAAAGGAGCTAAGAACATACAATGGAGAAAGGAAAGTCTCTTCAATAAATGGTGTTGGGAAAACTGGACAGCCACATGCAAAAGAATGACAGTGGACCATCTGCTATTGCCATTCACAAAAATTAACTCAAAATGGATCAAAGACCTGAAGGTGAGACCTGAAACTATAACACTCATAGAAGAAAATATAGGCAACACACTATTTGACTTGGTCACAAAGGAATCTTTTCAGATTCCATGCCTACTCGGACTAGGGAAACTAAAGAAAAAATAAACAAGTGGGACTTCATCAGATTAAAGAGCTTCTACAAGACAAATGAAACCAGGATCAAAATGAATAGACAACCCACCAGCTGGGAGAATGTATTTGCAAATCATATATCTGACAAGGGGTTAATCTCCATAATATATAAAGAACTCGCACAACTGAACAACAAAAAAACAAACACCCCGATCAAAAAATGGGCAGAGGAAATGAACAGACACGTCTCCAAAGAAGATATACAGATGGCCAATAGGCATATGAACAGATGTTCAACATCACTAATCATCAGGGAAATGCAAATCAAAACTGCACTATGTTATCATCTTACACCCATTAGAATGGCTATAATCACCAAGACAAAAAACAACAAATGTTGGAGAGGTTGTGGAGAAACGGGAACCCTCATACACAGCTGGTGGGAATGCAAAGTGGTGCAGCCTCTATGGAAAATGGTATGGAGTTTCCTCAAAAAATTAAAAATAGAATCACCCTATGATCTAGCTTTCCCACTACTGGGAATCTATCCAAGGAACCTGAAATCAACAATTCAAAGAGGTTTATGCACCCCTGTGTTCATCGCAGCATTATTCACTATAGCCAAGAAGTGGAAGCAACACAAGTGTCCCTCAACTGATGACTGGATCAAGAAGATGTGGTATATATATACAATGGAATACCACTCAGCCATAAAAAAAAGAAAAATCGTCCCCTTTGCAACAACATGGATGGACCTGGAGGGTATTATGTTAAGTGAAATAAGCCAGAAAGAGAAAGACAAACATCGTATGATCTCACCTCACATGTGGAATATAAACCAACACAAGGACAGAGAGAACTGTATGGTGGTTACCAGGAGAAAGGGGGGTGGGGATGGGCACAAGGGGTGAAGGGAGACATGTATATGGTGATTGACAAACAAAAATGTACAACCGAAATTTCACAATGTTATAAACTATTAAGACATCAATAAAAAAAAATTGCAAGAAGGTGTGGGAAGGAGGTAGTATAGGTGTGTTAAAATACTTTTCTTATTTTTAGCACAGACGCTAATAGATGCAATTCAAATTTGATATATCCAGAAACAGAAATATATTCCATAGATTTACAGTATTAATCAGCAGATGCACTGAAAGCAGAATTTATTGAAATAATGGGACTGTTAGAATTTCTTGACTGTATGAATACAGTATTTCTAAATTTAAAATAAAACAATTTTAATACCAACTGTTAGCAAGAGTGGGACTGTGAATATAAATGGAACCATCTTTCTGGAGGGCATTTTGGCAAGGTGTATCAAAGGCTTACAACATTTTAGATCCTCCTGCCCAGTAATTCTTCTTTGAAGTATTTATCCTAAGGAAATAATTAAAGATGAAAAGATAGACTTATATTCAAGAATATTCATTGAAGTTACTTTTTATATATAATAGTTAAAAATCATATTAATTGAAGTGCCAGATTAGAGATCAGCCAAATAAATTATGGAACATCCAGACAAAGGAATACAAGGTACTATTAAAATTCATGTTATCAACTATCATTGAGAGACACATACAAAAAGTGATCACAATATAATGCTACATGGAGGGAAGGCTATTTTAAGAATATGCTCCAATTATGTTGAATATATATGATTGTCAATGAGGCATTTCTGCACCCTTTTCACATGCAACTACTTTGCCCTCAGAGCAGAATAAGCTTAAGTATCAGATTTTCTGATATGAATTTTTCTCTAGGAGGAATTAACATGAAGACAATGTCAATACTTCCAAAAACCTTCACAGAGTAATGTTAAATAGAGAAAAAGTACGTTATTCAGGAACATGTGGATTTTGATTATAACTGTAAAATAACCAGATTAGCCTATGTGGAAAAAATATAGGTGTCTGTAAAATAAATACATCAAAATGTTGATAGAATATAATTCTGGGTATTGGGGCAATGGGCACTGTTAGAATTCTTCTTGATTTGTATTCCATACCCGTCACAGAAGGGGAAAAATGTCTTTGTGTAAGCATCTGTGTTTTTTTCCCCATATATAGGCATTTGTTCACCTTTTGGTAACCATACCTTCATTCTCCTCTGGAAAGCTACCCTGTCCTCCATTCATAGACCATGTCCAAGAATCGGAGTGGAGTGTGTGACCCTGGGCATTGCATTTTCCTGGCTACAGGGATTGATCCAGGAAGAGACACATGAGCCGACCATAGGCAAAAAGTTAGAGATTTCTGAAAAGTGCCTTTGGACTTTCTTGCCTTTGGACATGAGCTTGAGAGGATGTAAGATCTAGAGCTACTGTCTCAGAATCTGCAACTACAAGAGGAGAAACTATGATTGTGGAGCCAGCCCACAGAGGAGAACAGAGCACTGCCCCAAGATAAGGACAGCACTGCTCTGGACTTGGTCACATGAGCTGATGCATTACCTTTGTGCCTGAGCCAGTGGGGGTGTGGTTTTTAGTCACTTGCAATGAAAATGATCCTCATAAAATTTTATGAGTTTAAAAAAAATTTTTTTTCCTATCTTTGATGGGTAGTTTATCCTGGAAGTTGTAGTCCTTTGGTCATAAATCTCTTAAAAGAATCATAAAAATTCATTTTGGAGAATGATTTATTATATTGGAGCTATTTTTCTCCTTCAATTTGTATAGAAATCAAGATGTTCATTCATCCTCATTAAGTAAAATACTTAAATTTGTGGTGATTCATTATATCTCTGTAATATACCCAAATACATCTTAATTGAGAAAACAAATGCAATATAAACAAATTTTCTCTTTTATTTAATCCAGGTCCTCACTCTCAATGCAGTAAGAGAATGAGGCAATTTTCAATCAATTCAGGCAGAAAAATGGGTAAAGGCACTTTTGAACAAAAGTTTTTCTTGTCTTACCCCCTGAGACAAAAATGACAAAATAAACCAGGACTACCACATCAAAAATTGACGTCCAGTAATTTTTTCCAGGAAACAATGAAGATTTCCTCCACTTTAGATCCCCAAATAGAACAGTGTTCTTCCCTCTATCTACACTTACTTGAACAGAGGACAGAACTGCTGGCTGAGTCTGTGCAAGTCTGACAATTGGGTTAAGCTTAGTCAAGCACGAGTCAACAATAACAGTGTGTGCCAACCAATGATCTATCTTTCTTAGCAATAATTCTGAAGCTATCTGTCTGGTTTAATTGCATGAGGTTAACTAATGAGAGGAAGATATGAATGAACCAGTTTAATATATTACAGATCTGTTAACTTTGCTATTTATCTATTTTTGACAATCCCAGAGGGCAATTCCTGATATCCCTTGGTATGGGTTTTACTTTTTACACATTTAACCAAAGAGATTTTGATCCCCTGGAAACTTTGCTTGCTGAATACCACTGGACTTTTCCAATATGTCTCAGAAAAGGCCATGTGACCCAGTTTCCATCCTCCCTGTGCGCTCTCCCAGGGCAGCTCTGAGCTTTTGAAATTAACAAGCATTTCGCACATAGGCGTGGTAAATGGGGGTGCTGAGAGATGTAATAAGAATTAGGCCAACTGAGTTTTTCTTGATTGGGTTGAACCAGAATCCGAATCTGATTTTAAACAGAAGTTAGTCCTCTAAGAACCTTATGATCTTTGTTTTCATGTCTGAACAATACAGCTTGAAGGTTGGCTACCTGCTGTGATGGGAAAGTAAGGGCAGGCTTGTAGCTAATTCCCCATGTGACTCAACTTGATTTTTACCTCAGACCTATTGTTCCTGTTGCTGATAGAAGTATATTTCTCTCTCTCTTTCTCTTCAATTTTAACTATACTCCATATGGTAAAGCTAACAAGCACCCATTCCAAAACGATCGGGGACATGATACATATGAACAAACAAAAATTAAGCCAAACTGAGCTCAGTGCCCAGAAAAACCAGGCACAATCACTTGTAAACAACTGTGGATCTATATATATTATATATATCATATATATATAAAATAAAAATATAAATAATAAAAATCTAACACAATTAATATGGAGAATATTGTATAGTTTTTTAAAAATTAAAAAATACAGACAATTCCTAGCATGAGACTGGTAGCAATTGCTTTGAGTCTTGGATGTCCTGATGATGATAACAAGAGTAATGGTGATGATAACAGTAACGGTGATATTTCTTGTTAAATTTTCAAGTCACACATCACATCCAGGTCACTCCATCACTTTTTTCATACTGTGAGTCATCCTGCATGCTTCAGTCAGACTGTTTCAGGTGTAGTGACCCTAAATTAATCAGCCAAACTTTCAGAATAACATCAACTGTCTTAAGATTTTTTGTAAATATAAGGTATTTGAGAATGCACTTTTTCTCTGGCTTGTGTGAGAGAGAAAAAATTTAAATTTATCAGAGCATCAGATTTTTTGAACATGAATACTTAAAATTTTAAAGACCAGAGAAATGCAAACCAGAGTAGATATCATCTAATTTTTTTCTCGACACTGGGCACCTTTTACACTTCAATTAGGTATACAAAAATGCTCATAATTTAGCAGTTCATTTAGCATAATTTAGCATAGTTCATGTTGTTGACCTAGGGTATGAGGTGGCATAGATGTACAAGAAAGACAGGCCAGAATTCACCTTCCTCTGAGCTTAGCTACTCAAGTAGTAGAGTGAAGGGCAGGTAGACTCATTGCTGGGAATAATGTAGACTACTAATTTGAAAAGAAAAATTCTATAAAAAATAATAGAAACAAATAGATTAGGAGACTAGAAAACTTTTTCTAAATAGTGATTAAAAGACGTTCCTAGGCAAATTTTGCCTATATGTAGGATTTGATTTGGAAATGAGGAGAGAGAGCAAACTAAGACATCATCAAAATTTGTCTTAATCTCTACCACTAATGGAAAACTGCAAAAGAAGCACTCTTAAATTGACAGAGTGGGACCCTGGATTAATGCTTCCCTTTCAAATCCCTGGCTTCTTCCACTATGCACTATTTGAAAATTGCAGTAACTGTAATTACTGAAAGAACCACCTCAAATTATCTTTAGTTGCAACAAATGGTAAACATTTATAGAGTTATGTATTTGTAAAATGTATTTTATAATGGATAAACAGCATGATATAATTTAGAAATAATCATTGGAAGCAAGACATCTTGATGAATCAATTAATAATAAATTATCCAGTTTTAATTGGATATGTAGTAGGTACCAGGAACTGGTCACCAAATGTAAGACATAATAAGACAGAAGTCATTCCTGCCTTCCAATTATTTATGGTCTAGCAGGAAGGACACACATTGGACAAACAATTACAAATGTGATGAGTCTTAAAAGAGTGGAAGGTCAGTGTGGCTAAAAGAGCTTACAGCAAGGAAATGTAACTCACTCCAAGGGCTTGGGAAGACTCTATTATTAAGGACATAACATTTAAATAGTGACCTACAAGATGAGTAAACATGACATGTCAAAGACCTAAGGAGAGTATCCTAGATTAAGAAAAGAACATGTGAAAGTCCTTTTAGAATGAGAGAGCATATATTAGGCATAGAAAATAAAGATTCCATATGGCTAGAGCATAGAAAATTCAGGGAAGTGTTGAGGAAAATGAGGTTGGAGAGGTTAGCCACCGATTCCGAATTCTATCAGATGTTAAAACCATTGAAAGATTTTAAGCAAGATTAAGATTTAAGCACAGTTAGATTAGCTTTTAGAAAATAACCTAATTTTAGTCCCAGCTCTGCAACAAGTAACCTCTCTGTGCTTTCCTGTTGCCCAGCAGTACAATGAGGTTCACACGCTGCTTGCAGACCCTTCCTCCTCTGAGTCAAGTGTGAATAAGTCAGAAACAGAGGAAGGAAATGCTAGTGGGAAGGGAAGAGGCAGGAATGTCCCATGATGACTAACCACCTATTTGTGTGTGTATGTTTCCTCTTGGTGGTAGTGAAGATTGCTTATTATGTAGAAGCATAATAAAGTGAAAAGTGTCTATTTTCTTCATTGGCCCAGGCACCAGGTGCCATACCATTATAATTGCTGAGATTATTTGCATATTGGCTTTTAATGATGCATTTCAAAGTATCCCATTTACTGACTGGAGCAAACAATTTACTTTTGCAAGTGCGGGCCTATGTCATGATTATTCCCAAGCTTCCGTTTATTTAGAACATGTCACTGCAGTTTTATACTCCCCTCACAAAGGAAAAAATAGAACATTGGTTGTTTAAAGACTAAATAGAATACCAAAACAAGATGAATTATATAAACAAATTTTCATCATAAGATATTAATTTCATTTCATCAGTAAGGAAAGGAATAAAATAAGCTGATTTACAAGTTATACCTTGTGCTACTTTGCCCTAAATGCTCTTATAGTCATAAGGCCTAAGGACAGGTTAGGGCTTTTATTATGATTATTTTTAAAGGCCTCTGAACTAAAGCTGAGCATCAAGAGTGAAATAGATGTTATATTGGATATGAATAGCATATACGATGAAAATATTGTTACTTTCCTTCCCAACAGTCATTGGGGAATGGACCCATTGGTTCACGGTAACCTACGTTTTCCAGGCAAAAAGTGGGGAGTGAGATTGCACAGCTGCAGAGTTAGGTGTGGAGACTCCCTGGTGGCCTGGAAACAGCAATGATATGTGAGGACTTGGAGGGTGTGATTCAGGCCTAATTCCAAATTTAAATAAAGTTATAGAAGAATATAGGTTGGCATTAGTAGTGGATATTACCTTTCTAACTTCCAGAAAATGTTAGTGCTGATATTGAACTTTTAATCTTTGAGAATGGTTTGGAAAGCAAAATGCAAAATTAAAATGTATTTAAGGATTTGGTTTTAAAAATCATCTATTTTCTCTCTATATAAGAGCACTTATTGTCCTATATTATTTTCATAAAATACATTTTGTGATTTTTTTTAGTGAGCCTTCTGCTCTGAATCCTATTGCCAAAAGTTTGTTAATTGGAATATCACAGAATCACTGATTAATTGTATCATACAGAGTTATATTTTGCTTAATCTATATTTGTTATGCACATTATGCTCATAGCACGCATGTTCTACCCACAGTCCACATTAGGATCTTTAATAGGAATTTACTGTGTTTGTTTTAAATGAAAATTGGACCTGTTGAATTGGGGCTAGAGATAGAGGGTAGAGGTTGGCTTCAGGGAGTTATGGAGCCTGTGGAATCATCGCTGAGTAGATCTGGCTGCTGAAATCTTTTCCAGTCAAGATGGTGACTGGAGCCCTAGATGGGTGACAGGACTTCTGAGTCTCAAGCTGAGAATGATCCAAAGGATAGCACTCTAGAACAAAATGGAAATCAATAACCAGGAAGATAATAAAACTAATGTAGCAACCCAATGACCTCTTCAGAGGCTGCCCCAGGTAAGGCATGGCAGGGTGGAACGTTAGGATATCAGAGTAGACGAGAGTGTGGAGGCAGAGCTTGGCTTTTCCTGAAGTGGAGGATCTGTAGCTAGCTGCAGGCAGTATAATGGCAAGTCTACGTCCTTAACACCATAGGCAGAGGTAGCTTGGCTGCCCAGATTGCTTATACAGACAACTGCAGAATAAGTATAGACACCTGTGGTCAATGGGGGTGGGGTAGCTTTGTGAATTGGCATTGTGTGGATATTCAGAGGGCCTTAAAATATTGTAGAATTTGTGCTCCTCAGTAGTACCAGTTACTCTGCGTCCATTCTGGAGCTGTAAGGATCCCCCACCCACACCCTCCACCATGTCTCAAATCACTACAGAGAGACTTAATAATCATTGGCACCAAGCTATGCAAAGGCTCTTTTTTGAATAAGCAGAGATCTAACAATACTTTGAGCTTTGACCCCCATTTTGTCCAGAGGGGTCTCTCTTTTGTGCTTCCTCCAAGAACACGTCATAAAGGAGACACTGCTGCTGGCCTGTGGCTGTTCCCTAGCAACTAGAGTCAGGAGAAGCATCTAAATTTCCTAGGATCTGAAAACGGGAAGGTTGTCAGAATAAGCTTCTGGGCAAGTAGGTATCCGCATAACTCCAAGTGTCATGTTGTGTAAAGTTGAAAAAAACACCACATGGATCTGATTTGGGAGAATTCCTTATGACACAAATTCTAAGAATTCCTAAAGATATTTTGGTAAGATATTCACTAATAACAGGAAGTGAAAAAACATAACAAAGAAAGCAAAGGAAGAAGTAATAAAGGATTATTTTAAGCCAGAAACAAAAACAAAAACACAATACAAGTTTCTTTCTTTGGACAGGTACCAAAATCCTGTTTCCATTATATATAGTTCTTAAGTGGAATGTTTGAGACTTTTTTAAGTATTAATAAGGGAAATTTGTTTTTATTTAGCCCTTTTATTTAACCATTTGTGACAATGAAGATAGATTTACCAGCTGGCGAATACCTGTTTTCATAACATAAGAGCTAACAAAATTTTAACACAAAATATTGTGCTGAAACTTTGCAGATATCTGAGTAATTTAAGATTGTGGCATAAAATTGACTTCATCTCTACAAAGCAAGGTGCGGCTTCGAAAGAAAACAAAATACTAGATATAAAACAGATATTTAATCTCATCTGAAAGAACATAAGTCTTCATCTTATTCCAGAATAGTCTCATATGAATATTCATTACAAAGAAACAAACCTCCCATGCACATAATTGTTTCAAAGCTCAAAGTCAAGATTTTTATAGAATAACATATGGTAAAGTGAATGTAGTGTTTCTAAGCAGAAATTTCCTTCTAATATTTCTGGGGAAATTTATGTTTTTCAAAATTCTTAAGTCCTGAAAACAAAAAAAAAAATCAAGAAATTGAGTAAGCAGGAAAAAGTAGTTTGACTCTTATGTGAGAATTAAAGGTTAACAATCAATGTAGGGAGATTAATTAGTTGGTCTAAAGAATCCACTGACAACAAGTCAGAAGCTGACATGGGGTGTTGAAGGTTAAGGTCCACATTTTGGGAATGGGACAGAGGTAACCACATTCTGATCTGTAAGCCCTGCTTGTGATTGTTGACACGTTCAAAGCTAGGTCTGCTGCTGATGGTAAGTCATTCTTACAAAGAAAACAAGTATTAATAAGTTTATATGCATAGTACATTTTATACTATGAGTGATATTTCAAGAAATAAATATTGAATACAAAATGAGTCCTTAAGTTGGCAATTTCAACTTTTGATTCTGTGTAGTGCTGCTAACTGCTAGGAGAACTGGATGTTGTGTTTTTCAAATGCAACTCAAGTTTGCTGGTGTTTTCCAGTGTTAGAAACTCGGCATAGGCATTTGATCTTTACCAGAAGAAACGCAAAGAGTAGAAGATGGAACTGATGTGGAATACTGCGATGTAAAGTCAGAAACCGATCTAAATCAGAATTAGCCAGAGCAACATCAATTCCAATGGCAAAACCAAAATTAGGGGAAGTAGACAAAAATATTTTCGTCTTTAAAAAAGAAAAAAGAAAAACTGTTTTTGGTTCTGGAATATTTGTCATGAAACAAAGTCAAAACTATCAGATAGAACAATTAGTTTTTTGTTTTAAAATTTCATTTTAAGAATAACTTTTAAATATTGAATATTTGTGGTATTATCTTTCAATTTTAAATGCTTTTTATTAGCATTTATTTTGTGTTAATATTCTTTTCTTTTGATGTTTTCTATTATCAAAAGTCCACATCAGATAGAGGTTATTTTTACATATTATTGAAATATATAACCTTGTCACCATACATTGTTTCAGAATAATAATAAACCATTTATTTGTTATTATATCTTTTTAATAGAAAACTTCTAAAAATTTTAGTTTAAGAAAAATTATTCACTACTTATTATTATAATCAGCAATTATTTTAAAAGATATAAATCAAGTGTCATGAAAAATATACTGTAATATGATTTTAGGAATTCCTGAGCGTTCCAGGGAATTCTGATGTCTCATTCCTGGTTCCTAAAGATTAATATTCCTAAGATTAATATATCTTGTGAATTTAGAAGACTCTAGGTGATTGGACTATTTTTTAACTGAGTCTTATAAATAAGGAGAACTTATTCCAGGATCCAGGTCAGAGAATACATATGAACTTAATATAATGATTTATAATTTCTTGAATTCAGCAATTAAGCAAATGTTATTCATGCTCACCAGATTGCACACACTTCCATGCTCAGTTTATTTATTTATTCCTTCATTTAACGAACAGTGTTTACTCTATGTCAGGCACTGACTTAGACTTAGGTTTCAAGAGTGAACCAAAGAGAAAATGTCCTTGCCCTGGAAGGGAAGACTGACAATATAAACAAACAAATAAGTATGAACCATAATTCCAGCTATATTTTGGTAAGTGAAATGAAGAAACAGATTTTTCCATTTGTTCTTTGTCCATAATTGAGGTAAATAAATGGGGTCAGAGGAAGCTCTGAGACTGTACTTTAATATGTCAAAACGCTTTATGCGTCCAAATTGCATTTTTCAACCTATTAGATCCACACATACACACACACACAAGTGTGGGGCTAGGGGTGGAAACTGCAATTTGTCTCTGAGGCAAATTGGTCTCCCTCATTCTGGGATAGATCTGATGATAAATTATTCTAAAGATTCTTTCATCTTCCCGTTTCCCTTTCTCCTCATCCTCCTCCTCTCTTTCTTCTCTGACATTCCTTTTTTTTTCACACTTTATTATAATTGGTGTCATTTGCTAGTTTCATGTTATGATGTCCCTAGTATATGCCTCGTTTTATCCAAAATGTGAGAATCTACCAAATCCCAGTCAGTCCCACTCTAATTTTAGGTATAAAGTATGTTAAGATCTTATCATTTCCAGGGACTCTATACATGTATTTGCCTTCATGTTATAGTTGCAATCTCAGTCTCATTAGGCGTACATTCTGATTTAATCATATTTCTCAGTATACAAACTGATAATCTTTTCACTTTCTCTTACCTTTCCTTTATTTGGCATTCATATTTAGATCATCAATCAAGTGATATATGAGCCCTAAGAAATGCTGGGATTTGCCGTTTTAGAAGTCACTATTACTATCATTTTTGTTCACCTCTTGCCATGTTTGGTACCATAGCTCACTGGTTTATAGCTATTCATGATGTGATACCTTTGATGAATCTATTCACAGGTCTCTTGGTTCTGAGACTTATTAAAGTCTCCCACTGCAGTAGTTAAATGAAGGTTCCTGGTTACATGAGAGGCCATTAACTCAAACTTGGTTTAAGCTGAGATTGCAAATAATTTTCCCAAGTGTAATGTGGTATGCTGAAAAATATGGCCAAGTGTTTCTCTAGTCTTTGTATGTAGGCCCCATTGCAATGTGATATTCCTGCTCCTCCCAGCAAAAGCTGGTCTGTTTTTCTATCCTCTTGAATCTAGGTTGGGCTTGTGACTTGTGTTAATCAAAATAATGAAACGGAAGTGATGTTAGGAAGCTATAAGATGCCTGGAAGCTTCCATTTTTGCCCTCTTTGAAACCTAGCTGCCATGTGAGAAAGCCCAATCTAGCTGGCTGAAAAGGCCATAAGAAAGGAAATTGTCAGATGTGATAGTCTTTTCTGAGCCAGCCCCCAGCAGAATTGTTGAGTGGCCCCAAGTGCATGAGAGAGACCTGTCAACTCTAGTTCAGCTGTACCCAAATTTCCAACTTGAGAGTTGGGAGGAAGTAAATGGTTGTTGTTTTAAACATTAAGTGTTGGGGTGGTTGGTACACAGCAAGAGACAATGACTATAGAATTTAGTAGCTAAAGGTAGGAGGCTGCTATATCAAAAACTGAAAACATGTGTTCTTTACTTTAGAAACAAGTGGTAGCCAAAGACTGGAGAAGCAGTTAGGAAATTGTTAACCAAATATGAAAAAACAAATAGCAAACCATTAGTGGAGTTTAAAAAAATTGCAAGGAAATTATTGAAGGCTAAAAATGGGCAACTTATATCATTAATTGTAGAAGAATTGTGTCCTGAGATAACTTGGATGATAGAAAACGTTCCTAATAAAACATGTGGATCTGGCTAAGGAGATCTCTAGGCAGAATATTGACAAGATCAGTTAGGTGCTTCTACCTGCATGAGCTATGTTAATTGCATGAGAGAGACAAACTACAGAAGGAACTTTTCAGCTTGAAAGTAGAATTCAGAGGAAACGCCGTATGTCTAAGACTCGCTGAATTGGAAAATTAAACTGTTTTTCATCCCCAGTTTCTCTAGTCTGCAAATGATTCTCATTGTAAGAAATGGCCTCTGGATAAGGATCAAGTCAAAGGTGTAGCTGCAAGACTCTCATGTACAACAGTGGTTTTCAAACTTCAGCATGCGTCAAAATTATCTGGAGGGCTTGTTAAAACACAGGGTATCTCCTCTTTCCTGAGAGATTTTGATTTAGTTGTTTTAGAGTGGAGCCTACAAATTGCACTTCTAGCAAGTTCTCACGTGATACTGCTGGTCTGGAGACCACACCTTATAAAGCATTGACCTAGACAGATTTAAATCTGTGATGATTAGACCTGCTGAGCTAGACAAAATCACTTCTAAGAATCTTAAAAATGCTGTCCTGCAATAGCCTGATATGCCCAAAATAGAGAAATACCGGTCTTGAAAAGAGTTATGAATGTGGCATTTGGGGCATAGAGTCAACCCCAATAAGATTCAAAAGACTTAGAAAAAAATAAAGAGAGATGTATTGGTATAGCTCTGATTGCTTGAACAAAAGGACAGAGACATTTAAAAATGAAGAGAGGTCCCTGGACACCCAACTTCCCATGGGCAGGAAGCTGACTGAGAAAGCTTCACGGCTGCAAACATAGATTATTACCATTTTTTGAATAAGAGTGACTTCTCAGAGGCTGAAGCCAAAGAACACAGAACAATGGATTAAGGAACCACTCCCAGGGAGCAGAACTGGGAATATTCAAGGAACGTTCTCTGCCCCAGAGATGTGGGCCCTGGCCACAAGTCTGGGCTATGTTTCAGAATTTCTATAGGTTAATGGCAGCTTTGGAATCCTACCCCTCCCCAGTTTCAATGGGAGTGTCTATTAGACTTTTTCTCTCTCTGACTCACCATTGTACATGTGTGGAGAGCTGATAACTTGTCTTTTTGGTTCACGGTGCCTAGATCAAGATGGGATGTATCTAAGGAGCTGCACCTGAGGAGCTTCATCCTTATCTGAAGCAGATGCAAGGGAGAGATCCTCAACTTAAATTGAATGCTGAAATTGGGACGGGACTTACGGGGCCTCTGGGATGATATGGACATTTTGCAGACAGAAGTAACATGAATAATTTAGGACAGATAGAAGATTGTAGTAGATTGCAAAATATGACCAAAAATTCCTCCAGTCCCTAAGTACCACTCCCCATTCAAGGTAAAGTCTGTTTCTCCACCTCCTTGGTTGTGAGCTGAGCTTGTGACTTGCTTGGACCAATGGAATGCAGCAGAAGGGATGCTGTGAGCCTTCCAAGCTGAGGCCTCCAGAGGCCATGTCCTCCTCTTTTGCCTTCTTGGAACATAGATGCCATTGGACAAAGTCTGAGCTAGTCACAGAGGATCCTAGAGTGGGAGAATTCAGGCAATTTAAATTGTTTTTGAAGACTAGAAAAAAGGTGACCCATGTTATACTATTGCAGAACAAACTCTCTCCTGTTGTGATATGGATGCTAGAGATTAAATTTTGGAATAGTTTGGTACATAGTTATATATACATTGAGATATACCAAATCTATGTGCATTATAAATAAAAGATACAGAAATTCCAAGGTCAGAAAAATTCCCATTGCACATAGTTTTCTCTGGAGAATAGAGAGTATCTTTTAAAAGCAAACAGAATTACTTCAAAAATAAGTGACCTTGCCCAGAAGACAGATGGTCTGTTGCCAATAGTATCATTTAAGCATAGTCTCAATGTCCACATTTGACTATATTTCCAATTTGATTTAAGAATATAGGAAGAAAAAAGGAGGTACTTCTTCCATTTTTCATTCACTTCTGCAAGCATTTATTGACAACCTACCATGTACAGATCCTGCATTAAGTGCTATAAATAGGGCAGTAAACAAAACAAACAAAAATGCCTATCTTGAAGGAGTTAGACTTATAGCAGGGGAGAAAGATGATGAATAACATGATAAGTTAAATAAAGAATATGCTAGAAAGTTTGAGTGCTGAGGAGAAAATATAAAGTGGAGAAGGCAGATAAGAAATCTTTGGGAGATAGTGGTTAAAATTTAGGTTAGTCCTCAGTTTCAGGAAGGCATCACTTAGAAGTTGACTTTTATGTAAATACCTAAAAGGCAGTGATAGAGAGCCATGCAGATATTAAAGGGAAAACAATGTACAAAGGCCTTGAGTATAAACATCCGCGGAGCATTGGTGGTGCAGTGGCTGAGGCCAGAAAGATGATAGGAGAGGGATGGACTTCAAGGCCGTAGTCAAGATTTTGGCTTTTGCTCTAAATGAGATGGGAAGGCATTGGAAAATTCTGAAAATAGGAGTTCTATGATCTGACTTAGGATTTTTCACATGTTTCACATGGTAACTCTGGCTGCTGTGTTGACAATAGACTGAGGTCAAATGGAATAAGCCATGTGAGACATGGTTGAGGTTGGTACCATGGTGATAATGAAGAAAGTGGTACCAAGAGGTCAGGTTTGGGACCCAGTGTGTAGTCACAGCCTACGGGATTTGCTGACTGATCTAAAGCAGAGCATAAGAGGATGAGAAGAGTCAAGGTTGATTCCAAGCCTTTTTGGTCAAATCAACTGTGATTTGACCTGTGATTGATATTAACTGAGATAGGGAAGAAGGAAGTTTTGGGGTGGCAAATCTTAGGAACTCATGTTAGGTTCAAAGAGCCTAACAGACGTCAAGTGCAGATATCAAGTAGTCAATGAAATGCATCTAGAAGTTGAGGGAGATGTCCTAGCTGGGAATAAACATTTGAGAGTTTTTGGTTGTATTAGTCTCCTAGGGCTGCCATAACAAAGTACCACAGACTGGGTGGCTTAAATGACAGAAATGTATTTTCTCACAATTTAGGAGGCTAGAAGTCTAAGATCAAAGGTATCAGCAGAGCTGGTTTCTTCTAAGGCCTCTTTTCTTGGCTTACAGATGGCTGTCTTCTCCCTGTGTCTTCACACAGTCTTTCCTCTGTGCCTGTATCCTCATAACCTCATTTTAACTTAATTACCTCTTTAAAGACCCTATCTCCAACTAAGGTCACATTTTGAGGTACTAGGAATTAGGACTTCAAAATATGAATTTTTGTGAAACACAATTCAGCCCATGAAATTGGCATATGTGGTATTTAAAACATGATACTGGATAAGACATCTAGGATGGATTTAGATAGAAAATAGCAGAGGTACAAGCATAAGCCTTGAAGCCCTACAATATTTAGAGGCTGGAGAAATGAGAAGGAACCAGTAAAGGAGATTGAAAAGGAGAGGCCAGAGATCTAGGAGGAAAGTTAGGAGGGTGAGGTGTCCTGAAAAGCAAGTGGACAAAGTGTCCAAGGAGGAGAGAGTGAACAACTCTGCCAATTGCTGTCAAGAGGCAAGTCAACTACATTAAAAACTCATAATACTAATAATAACAATAACAATGAAAAACATCAACAACAGTAGCTTTTATTGAGTGCTTGCTATGTGTTAGGATCTGGACTACCTCATTTTTCCTTCAAACCATCTGTATGAGATGAGTACTATAATTATTCTGCAATGTACAGATAATGAAACTGTAAATTCAGAGAGATTAAATAACTCACCTAGTCAGGACCAGCTACATAATTTTGCAGAGCTCAGTGCAAAATGAAAAGGTGAGTTCCTTTATTCAAAAATTATTAAGAATTTCAACATAGTAACAGTAAAGAATTAGACCAAGCGTGGAGCTCTTCTAAAGGTGGCCCTTGGGCACAGGTCACATATCCAGAAAGCCAGCCCAGCACCCGGTCATGTCAGTCAGTGTTTGAGGCAGGCATTGGAGCCAAGGCTGACCCAATCTAACTACTGCCTTGTTAAACTGATCCTTTACCAAAAATGTGAAGTGCTTCATAGTTTGTCAACAGTTTCACCTAGCGGAGCCTCAAGAGATATTTCCTGGGACTCTCTGTCACTCTCTCTCTAGATAAATATTCAAAAATCAGCCCTCTTCTGGAATCCAAATATTGGTTAGGTCACCCCTGCAGAGACTGGAGATAGGAAGCTGGGAAGGTTGCCTAGTGGGAACTCTTCATTTGAAAATGAATTAAGAACTCTGTGATTTCCAGCTGTGGCCATGAAATCCATGTTTCTATGCCTGAAACAGGAATGTGAGAAAAGTCAGGTTGCATCCAAGTTTGATATTTATTTGCATTGACACTTTCTGCCACTGGTGCTAATTTTGAACCCGTCTGAGTGTTTGTTGCTGATTCTCCTTTCAAGCCTCAAATATACATGACACCTGTGAAAGCATTTGCTGATTAACATAAAGCTCGGCTTTAGGAACAGTGGAATTAAATACTCCTTTCTCACGCCTGCCTTTATTTAGCCTCATATTCAGGAAATATCAAATTTTTCTTACCTTTCCTTTTCTTTCCTTTTTTTTGGTTAGTCTTCACGGAAGCACCACTGTGCCACTGTTACAGCATTTTAAATTAGTTTCACCACAGTCATCAGCTTTGTGATTAGCTCTGCTTCTTGAACACCTGGTCTGACTTTAGAAATTATTTGCCATCTGGTCAAATACCAAGTAATTACAACAACTTAATGGCAGGATAAAGCACAGTTTGTTAAGAGACTTGATAGTCTTTTCAAAGAGTTAGGTAGCATTAAATTAAGCTCTGCCATTAACTTAATAGATGCGTTGCCTTTACCAACTGTCAAGATGTTACTTTTAAGCGCATCCTTGGGGGTTTCCTTGGTGTTAGTCTCTCCAGACATCATGTTGTAAGAGCTCACAGGGTCACTTCTCAGAGTCACTGATAGTATACTTATTCAACAATTTCCATCACACATTAAAACAAGAAGCAATCAATGGCTTCTGTGTGACAAGTGTAAACCTAAGACCACACTCAATCCCCCATTCATCAACTTGCTGAAATCCTGAAATCCTTTCAGGATGGAACATTCAGAAGTGTGAGCCTTGTTTTATGTAGCATTTTGTTGTGAAGAGCAAGTCTTCCAGAGATGCATTTTTAAAGCCAGTGTGCATTTTGAGACTGGATGCTGTTTGGATGATTCAATAGGCGAGGCATCCTAATGCCGTGTTTAGGAGCATGTACTCTGGAGCCACACTTCCTGGTGTGGACCCTGTTCTGCCACTTACTAGCTCTGTGTTCTTGGTCAAGATATGATTTATATCTGTTCTGTCATCTATACAGCAGGGATGATAATAATAATTACCTGATAGGGTTATGATAAAGAATGCACCAATAGTATTTATTAAGTGCTTAGAACAGTGCCTGCATATAATAAGTGTTATGTAAATGTTATTAAATAAATTTGACTACAGAAAACCATATGTACATAAAACATAAAAGCAAATAGCCATTCTTATTAAGAATTGGATGATGTGGCATAAGACTTGAATAGACAAAAAGTCTCTAGGTCTAGGACAAAAAAAACCAACATGCATCCCATTTATCCCCAAACCCTCTAAGTGTTCTGCAGTCAGCCTTTCCTTTAATATTCAAATGGATTCCACAGCATCTTCATCCCATATATAACACCTGGAGACTCAAGGAGGTGAAGTTATGCTGAATTATTGCTTGCTATTGCTGCCTCTGCAACCTTACTATGTTCTTACTCTAGTTTTGGCTTTTCACTGTCCTGTCCTGTTTCTTTCTGAATTTACTCATTTGATAGACATTCATGGAGCGTGAGACTAGGCACTGTTGATACAGAAATGAACAGTATAGAAACGAACATACATGCAAACAAAGAAATTTCGGGTAATGACAAGTGGTACAAATGACATAAGACAGGGTGACGTGGTGGAGTAAGTTGGGGTGGGATCTGAAATAGGGGGGCTCAGGAAAGCTGTTGGGAAGAGGTGACAGAGGAGAGAAAACCTGAATGATGAAGCAAAGGCCCTGAGCAGGGATAAGTGTCCTGTGCTTGAGAAGCTGAGGGAGCGAGGGGCAGAGAGGAAGTTAGGAAAGTGACCGGTGACTCTGCACTGTTCCCTGGGAGGCTGTACGTTCACCCCCTTTCTTCTTTCTCCTTCAGCATTTCTACCACAAGGCTATTGTGGTAATGGATTCTTTCCACAGGTCTGGAAAATGCAAAATGGAGTCTGACATGGTCAGAGAAAGAACTTACAATGGAAAGCTGGCACTACTGTTCCAGAAAGTTCTTCACTCATTCTCACCCACCATTTCTCCCTGGCTCTCCTTTCTCCTCTGTGCCCGGTTTCCCCCATCTTACTGAATCATCTCCTTCCCTTCTCTTGTCTATCAGACGGTGTCTTGTAACACTCATGTTCCTGCTATTTTCTTATGCAAAGATGCTCCTCCCTCCACTCCCAGGAGTACATCTGACCCTACTTTGTATGTCTAAAAATATAAGTCCTCTGCTATATAAAGAGTTGTCCACTTGTAGCAATATAAAAAATTAATGAAAGTTTTGAAATTATAATTTTTTATTCATAAACATATCCAGGACCAAATTTTCTAACACCACTCCCATTAGCAAAATAGAAGAATATATTTCCCCATATTTAGAATAGACATCTAGGGAACATTCTTTTTTGTTTGCTTTCCTCTGGGATCTATAGCTAAAGCTAGATATGTAAGGACTGCTCCAGATATGGTTTTATCTGTAGCTCTATTAAACAAACTGTTTATCTTTAAAAGCTTCCCCCAAGAAGGCTTTGTAACAAATTAGGCTCCTCTGTGGAAGGTAAAGCTTCCAAGCATAAATTATCTCAGTTTTACATTCTTTCCTTCTCAGAAACAATGTCTGACTGCTGCGACTTCCTTCTCTCTTTCACATGCTCATATTCTGCCTCAAGATGGAAGCAGCTTGGCATCCTTACAGACAAAGAAGCACGGTGAAAGAGATGCTAGTGTTCTACTTGTGGCACAGAAATCTAGGAGTCCTGACTGTGTGCGAGTTACAGCTTTGAGGGCTCCTCCTTTTGGACTTGAACTATACAGAGCAAGAAATCATTACCTACACTCCAGAGGCTGCATGTGAAGGCAGCATTTCTAGGGGGTATGAGATATGATTGAGATGATGTGGCCCAACCACTCTATTTTGTATTCCAGTTTGCATGAGAAGCTTGAGGACTCTATTTCCATGGCCCAGGTGAGCCACACACAGCATGTTGTTCTACCTGGGACCAGGTGCAGCCCTTACCCCAGAGCACCAAAGACAGCCATTGAGCACTGCCTCCAAACTGACGCTTACAGCTATGGACCTCGAGACAGACCTCCTACCTGCAGCTGACAGAGTTTCCGCAAGATGTTGTCTCTTTGTCAGGTGCTTTGCACACAAGGACAGCCGTGAGTCCACAAAAATCTATCCCTGGGCTAAAGCTCCCTGTATTCTCTTGGGAGTCAGCAAAATGCCCCTCTTGCTCTCCACGTCTCTGTGTCAAGTATTGACATTTCATATTGGAGTCTAGATGCCAGGAATTCTTGTGAACACATGATTATATATGTTTATGTGTAAACCAAAGGTCCATTATTTCAGGAAACTGCAAGCTTGAAAAATGTATTTTAAGTAACACATACTAACAATCAATGTCATTGTATGTGCCTCTTTGAGAAGGTTAACAGCCATCAGGATGAATTATACCCATCCCCAGAGCTGGCTTGACTTCTATCAAGTACATCAGTGAGGATACTTGGTCTTCTGTATCTGGAAAATGATACAATTTACTTAACATTAAAAGGGGAAATTCCTCCTAATGACTAACAGCCAACTTATGACCCATTTTCTTCATAAGGACCCCACTAACTACTAACCTAGGAACTATGTATCAGAATGTAAATCAGCCTACTGTTTTGACTAAGATGAATAACGTGCTGTAAATGACACTAGCTAAAACAAGTAACCTATAACTAATATACGAAAAAGTGAGTATTCACCAGTCAACACAGAGCTATATCTGAATATTGCATCTGACTTGACTTGTAAGCATTGGTCTGTGACCCAGCGAGCAGCGAGTCTAATGGGGTGTGACTGCATTAAGCAGTGCCAGGGGGCATATGAGGGCATGGCTCAGCTGCCAGGCACATTGACCATGCAACTGATACGTGGTCCAAGTTGTGAAGCCTCTGCAGATTTTCTGCTGAAAGGCAGCGAGTGTGAATGGATATGATTCCATTCTATTGCCGAGTTGCCGTGTCATGGAATCCTCTACGTTATCTTAAACACTTGGAGACTGTTAATACCAAGTGAATAGAGCACTCAATTGTCAGATTGCTGTATTTAAAGCAAACACATGCTGTATTGACTGAATTTCTACACTAGCAAATGCTTTCCATGCAGCTTTCTGTTAATTATCATAGCACCAGCATTTCATTTTCTGACATCCTTCCATTGTGATAAGGCAAACTCAGGATTGGTGTGGGCCAACAGGCCAGAAGTGAATTCTTAGTGAAGATGACGAAAAAAACCAGTGAATAAAGCCCCATCGTTAGAAGAGGAGTCATGACTTGATAATATAAGCACAGACTCAGAAGGATTGTTTAAAAAAAAATTACCTGGCAGGCGCAGCTGCTAATAAAACTCCTCTGTGGCTGTGTGCAACTTCTTCATGAGATGTAAACACATTAGCGTTTTCTCCAAAGAGTTTCAGGGAGTTATATTTTATATTCAGTCTCCTTATCAAGCTTCACAGAGTGGAGTTGCTTGACAGGTTTCAGAATATTCACTATCAACAAACTAATGTGTTCCAATAACTTCCCAGAGCAGACCAAAAGTTAAAGCTTCCCCGATTAAGAGGCACTAAACATTTAAATGACCATCTGACCATGCTTAGGCCACAGAGGAACTATGCAGACATCTGGCTCCTGGCAGGGATGGTACCTGCAGCTTTCGGTTGCACAGTCTGTCAGTGCAGCTGATGTGAAAGCCCCAAATTTAATATCTTCAGTGATAGCCATACTGTATCCTTGGCATGCCTATCTCATTGGGAATATAAAATCATTGGACAAGGGTTACATAATAGTATGGTTGTTATGGACTGAATGTTTGTGTCCCCCCCTCAAGTTCATAAGTTGAAACCCTAACACCCAGTGAGATGGTGTTTGGAAATGGGGCCTTTGGGAGGTAATTAGAGTTAGACGATCTCTTCAGGGTGGGGCCCTTATGATGGAATTGGTGCTTTTGTAAGAAGAGATACCAGAGAGCTTGCTCTCTCTCTCGCTCTTTCCACCACGTGAGGACACAACGAGAAGGTGGTCATCTACAAGACATGAAGCGGGTCACACCAGGAACCAAGTCAGCCAACACCTTGATCTTGGACTTTCAGTCTCCAGAACTGTGAGATAATAAGTGACTGTTATTTAAGCTAACCTGTCTGTGGTATTTTCTTATGGCAGCCTGAGCAGACTAAGACAGCCACGTTTCATGCAGAATATCATAGCTTATGATGTTGTTTGTAATTAAAATAAAGTCTGTCTTCATAGGCACTGTGATTGGCCCTTCGGAAACAGCAGTAGACAAGATGGACATAGTTCAGCTGTTGTCCTCATGGACCTTACTGTCTCAGACTGACTACAGTGAACTGATCTTGAATCCTCACTTGTGTGACAACAGACTCACTGTACCCACATTAGCTGTTAGAATTATCGATGGACAGATTCCTTTCCACTGTTTTTTCTATTATAGACTCCTCCCCATCACAGAGAATATAATTAGTGAAATAAAGCAACACAAATATGAAGAGAATTAGTTTGTAGGTGACAATGGAAGCATGAGGGTCTTGATATTATTTGAGGCAGTAGACACAGTGCTTAAGGGTGTGGGTTCCAGAGCCATACCATTTGGGTTCAAGTCCTGGTTCTCCCATTTATAAGATGTGCAACTTTGACAGTTTTCTTACCTATCTGTGCTTTTGTTTCCTTGTTTGGAAAATGAGGACAATAATAGTATTTCCCTCCTATGATGGTTGTGATCTTTGGATGAGGTAAGATATGTAAAGTACAGTGCCTGGAACACAGTAAGCACTCAATAAATGTTAGGCTTTACTACCTCCTTATAGTTTATCTATGTTTTATCATGGTGCCTAGTGGGAAAATAATTGTGCTGGAGAAAGTGTGCTGCCACTTTGAGATATAGGCCACTCATAATTAGCTCTTGAATCTATGGCACCAACATTTGGAAACCCCACTCAGCACAGTTCACAGATGGGCTTCACTTGACTTATATATAGCAGTGCTATGAAATAGGGCAGGAAGGACATTTGCTGGTGATAATGATGGCAATTAAAATGGCAGGTGAGGTGCTAACCAGTTGCAGTGTTGCTAGAGCTGCCCAGACAGAAATAAAAGACAGTGAGAAATATTTATCCTTTGCAGTAGACAGGAAGAAATACTTAACAAGAAAACTCACTGTAAGTCTTGACAGTAACAATTTATAATTCCCAAGGTTTGCACTTTTCTCTCCCCGCCCAGACCTCCAACATCACCTATTTTGCTAATAACTTATGGTGATTTTCACTATAATAAAAAGATAATAGGGAGGTGACGTCAACAACATAGTGGAGTGAGCTGATCCTTTCCTCTCTCCCCCTTTTGAACTACAATTAAATGGCCATTCGTTGACCAACAGAGGAAGCCTACACAGCACAACAGGGTGCCTGAGAGACACACACAGCTTTACATCTGAGGGCAGACGACTGACCCTCTGGGAAGTGGTGGAGATAGGTGAGCAACCTCCCGCAGCCCTGTGCACACACAGGATCACTTTTCAGCCTGGCCAGAGCACCCCCGCAAGTGGGAATGGAACGTGCCCCATGGCGACTGTAGGAAGAGAGAGCAACAACCCTTAGCCTGCTGGTGATCGCTCTCCCGGTGGTGGGGGAGCCCACCATGCCCCTTCAGCCCCGAGAAGTGGCCCTGGCTGGTTCCACACAAGAGGCCCCACCCACCAAGCACAACAGTCTGCAGGTTTGCAAATGGAGTCTGCAGCACACTGGGCCAGGAATTCTCTGGGCCTGTCCCGGTGCACGTAGTACTGTGGAGTCCTGAAAGAAGGAGTGCACCCCAGGGGCACTGCAGGAAGAGGCAGCAGCGGCCCTTAACCTGCTCATGATCGCTTTCCAGGCACGGAGGGATCCCATCATGCCCCTGAAACCCCAAGGAGTGGCCCCAGCTCTGTCCCAGGTGAGGAAGCCCCACCTACCAAGCACAGTCCACACAAGTGTCTGAATGCTCTCCAGGACGGAGCAAGCGCCCACAGTACCTACACAACTTCCAGCAGATGGGGAGGGACCAGAAACTCTGCCCCTACTTCCCCTAGCGGTAGCAGGTGGAATCGGTGACCTAATACTACCACAAATGCCCTGACAAAAGATTAGTTCATCAAACACCATGAGAAACCACAGCAACAGTTCAGACCAGAAGTAAAAGGACAATTCTCCAGAAAACAACCCTGAAGTTTAGAAATTTACAATCTAGATGACAGAGAATTCAAAATGGCTGTCATAAAGAAATTCAATGAGATACAAGAGAACACAGAAAAACAGTTCAGAGAGCTCAGGAATGAAATGAACCTCTTCACCCAAGAGATTGAAATTATATTAAAAAAAAAAGACAAGCAGAAATTCTTGATATGAAAAACATAATCAATGAAATAAAAAATAATATAGAATCCTTAAAGAATAGAGTCGATGTTATGGAGAAACAAATTAGTGATTTAGAGGATAAAAATATAGAAATGCTACAGGTAGAGGAGAAGACAGAAATAAGATTTAAAAAAAATGAAGGAATTCTTCAAGCAATATCCAACTCGATTAGGAAAAGCAGCATAAGGATTATAGGTATTCCTGAGGAAGAAGAGAGGGAGAAAGGAGCAAAGAGCTTGTTCAAAGAAATAATAGCTGAGAACTTCCCAAGCCTGAGGAAGGAACCAGATTTACAAATACACAAAGCCAACAGAACACCTAATTACATCAATGCTAAAAGACCGTCTCCAAGGCGTATAATAGTAAAACCGGCAAAAAGTCAATGACAAAGAAAAAACATTAAGGGAAGCTAAACAAAAGAGAATAACATACAAAGGAATGCTTTTCAGGTTTTCAGCCAATTTCTCAGCAGAAACTCTATAGGCTAGGAGAGAATGGAATAATATATGCAAAATATTGAAAGACAAAAACTTTCAGCCAAGAATACTCTATCCAGCAAAACTTTCCTTCAGATACAATGGAGAGATAAAAGCTCTCCCAGATAAACAAAAGCTGAGGGAGTTCATTGCCACTAGACCACCCCTAGAAGAAATAATTAAAGACATTCTCACACTGCAAACAAAAATGTAAAGGCCTACAAACCTTTGAGCAAGGAGATAATTAGACAGACAAAATCAGAAAACTGTGGCACTCTATCAGAACAGGGAAACAAATACTCAATTATAACCTAAAGATAAAGGGAAGGAAAGCATCAAAAGTAACTATAAACACTTCAACTTAGTCACAAACTCACAGCATTAAAAACAGAATAATTTGTAACAACAATAAGTCAGAAGGGGAAGAGGTAAGATGGAACCTGCTTAGGTTAATGGAAATAAGAGACTATGAGAAAATGGACTATTTCATCTACAAGATCTTTTATACAAACCTCACAGTAACGACTAAACAAAAAATCAGAGCAGAGCCACAATTCACAAAAAGAGAGAAAACGGAGAAAACCTCCTCAGAAAACCACCAAAATGAAATGGCAGTCAGAAATACAAAGGAAGAGAAACAATGGAAACATGGATGAACCAGAAAACAAGGGATAAAATGGCAGTATTAAACCCTCATATATCAATAATCACTCTAAATGTAAATGAATTGAATTCTCCAATCAAAAGATGCAGAATAACTGGATGGATTAAAAAACAAGATCCAACAATACGCTGCCTGCAGGAAACACATCTAAAGACAAATATAGGCTCAGAGTGAAAGGATGGAAGATGACACTCCAAGCAAATGGCAAACAAAAGAAAGCAGGTGTTGCTGTACTTAAATCAGACAAAACGGACTTCAAGTTAAAAAAGACAATGAGAGACAAAGAGGGGCAGTATATAATGATAAAAGGGACATTCCATCAAGAGGACATAACACTTATTAATATATATGCACCTAACACAGGGGCACTAAAATACATAAAGTAACTATTAACAGACCTAAAGGGAGAAATTAGCAGCAGCACAATAATAGTAAGTTAGCTCCACACCCCACTTACATCAATGGACAGATCAGTCAGATAAAAGTCAACAAGGAAATAGTAGATTTAAATGAAACACTTGATCAGATGGACTTAATAGATATGTACAGAGCATTCCATCCAAAAACAGCAGCATACACACTCTTCTCAAGTGCACATGGATCATTCTCAAAGATAGACCATATGTTGGGAAACAAGGCAAACCTCAATAAATTTAAGAAGATTTAAATCATCCCAAGCATCTATTCTGAGCACAGTGATATGAAACTAGAAATCAACTACAAGAAAAAAATTGGGAAAGACAGAAATATGTGAAGACTAAACAACAAGCTACTGAATAACCATTGGATCCATGAAGAAATCAAAGAAGAAATTAAAAAATACCTGGAAACAAATGAAAATGAAAATACAACATACCAACTCCTATGGGATACAGCAAAAGTGGGCATAAGAGGGAAATTCATAGCAATACAGGCCCACCTCAACAAACAAGAAAAAATCTCAAATAAGTAACCTTAAACTGCACCTAACAGAACTAGAAAAAGAAGAACAAAGCCCAAAGTCAGCAGAAGGAGGGAAATAATAAAAATCAGAGTGCAAATAAATGAAATAGGGACTACAAAAACAGTAGAAAGGATTAATGAAACCAAGACCTGGTTCTTTGAGAAGATAAACCAAATTGACAAACCCTTAGCCAGACTCACCAGGACAAAAGAGAGAAGGCTCAAATAAATAAAATTAGAAATGAAAGAAGAGAAATTACAACAGATTCTGCAGAAATACAAGGGATTATGAAAATACTATGAAAAACTATACATCAACAAATTGGATAACCTAGAAGAAATGGATAAATTCTTAGACTCATACAACCTCCCAAACTGAATCAAGAAGAAATAGAGAATCTGAATATACCAATCACAATAATCTATTGTGTAATCAAAAACCTCCCAAAAAACAAGTGTCCAGGACCAGATGGCTTCTCTGGAGAATTTTACCAAACATTCAAAGAAGACTTAATACCTCTCCTTCTCAAACTATTCCAAAAAATTGAAGAAGTTGGAACACTTCCTAAATCATTCTATGAGGCCAACATTACCCTGATACTGAAACCAGACAAGGACAACAAAAAGAAGGAAAATTACAGGCCAATATCACTAATGAATAGAGATGCAAAAATCCTCAGCAAAATGTTGGCAAACAGAATATAGCAATTAATTAAAAGGGTCATACACCATGATCAAGTTGGATTTATTTCAGAGGTGCAGTGATGCTTCAACAACTGCAAATCAATCAATGTGATACACCACTTTAACAAAACAAAGAATAAGAACCACATGATCATCTCAATAGATGCAGAGAAAGCATTTGACAAGATCCAACATCCTTTTATGATAAAAACTAAAAAAAATGGGTATAGAAGGAAAGTACCTCAACATAAGAAAGGCCATATATGACAAACCCACAGCCAGCATCATTCTTAATGGTGAAAAACTGAAAGCCATCCCTCTGAGAACAGGAACAAGACAAGGGTGCCCACTCTTGCCACTCCTATTCAACACAGTACTGCAGGTTTTGGCCAGAGCAATTAGGCATGAAAAAGAAATAAAAGGAATCCAAATTGGAAAGGAAGAAGTGAAACTCTCGCTGTTTGCCGCTGACATGATCCTATATATAGAAAACCCTAAATAATCCATCAGAAAACTATTAGAAATAATCAATAACTACAGCAGAGTTGCAGAGTACAAAATCAACTTCCGAAAAGCGGTTGCATTTCTATACACTAGCAATGAACTAGCAGAAAGAGAAATCAAGAGTACAATCTCATTTACAATCACAACAAAAAGAATAAAGTATTTAGGAATAAACTTAACTGAAGAGGTGAAAGACCTATACACTGAAAACTATAAGACATTATTGAAAGAAATTGAAGAAGACACAAAGAAATGGAAAGATATTCCATGCTCATGGATTGGAAGAATAAACATAGTTAAAATGTCCATATTACCTAAAGCATCACAATCCCTGACTTCAAAATATACTACAAATCTATAGTAATCAAAACAACATGGTACCAGGAAAAAAACAGACACACAGATCAGTGGAACAGATTTGAAAGCCAGAAATAAAACCAAACATCTATGGACAGTTAATATTTGATAAATGGTAGAAGCTACAATGGAGAAAGAAAAGTCTCTTCAATAAATACTGTTGGGAAAACTGGACAGCCACGTGCAAAAGAATGAGAGTAGACCATTATCCTGCACCATACACAAAAATTAACTCAAAATGGATTAAAGACTTGAGTGTAAGACCTGAAAATATAAAACTCCTGAAAGAAAATATAGGCAGTATATTATTTGACATTGATCTTAGCAGCATCTTTTCAAATAACATGGCTGATCAGGCAAGGGAAACAAAAGAAAAAGTTAACAAATGGGACTACATCAGACTAAAAAGCTTCTACAAAGCAAAGGAAACCACAAACAAAATGAAAAGACAACACACCAACTGGGAGAAAATATTTGCAAATCACCTATCCTACAAGGGGTTGATCTCCAAAATATATAAATAATTCATTCAACTCAGCAACAAAAAAACAAACAACCCAATCAAAAAATGGGCAGAGGCTAAAATATTTTTCCAAAGAAGATACACAGATGGCCAATAGGCACATGAAAAGATGTTCAACTCATTAATTATTAGGGAAATGCAAATCAAAATAACCATGAGATATCACCTTACATCAGTCAGAATGGCTATAATTACCAAGACCAAAAACAACAATTGTTGGAGAGGATGTGGAGAAAAGGGAACCCTCATGCACTGCTGATGGGAATGCAAACTGGTACAGCCACTATGGAAAACAGTATGGAGATTACTCAAAAAATTAAAAATAGAAATACAATATGATCCAGCTATCCCAGTATTGGGCATTTATCCAAAGAACTTGAAATCAATGATCCAAAGAGATCTATGTACCCCTATGTTCATCGCAGCATTATTCACTATAGCCAAGAAGTGGAAGCAACTCAAGTGCCCATCAACTGATGACTGGATAAAGAAGATGTGGTATATACATATAATGGAATACTACTTAGCCATAAAAAAGGCAAAATAGTCCCATTTGCAACAACGTGGATGGAACTTAGGGGTATGATGTTAAGTGAAATAAGCCAGACAGAGAAAGACAAATACTGCATGATTTCACTTGTATGTGGAGTATAACAAATACACGGATAAAGAGAATAGATTAGTGGTTAAAAGAGGGGAAGGGGGTGAGGGGGTGGGTGAAAGGGGTGAAGGGATATATATGTACAGTGACAGACAATAATTAGACTACATGGGATGACCACAATGAAGTCTACTCAGAAAATGATAAACAATAATGTACACCTGAATTTTCACAATGTTATAAACCATTATTATCTCAATAAAGTTACTGGTGGAAAAAAAGATACTAGGAATTAGAAGATATAACAATTATGAGCCCAAGCCTTTACATCTGAAAGATGTAGGTTCAAGTCATGACCATGCCTGTTACCGTGTTTTAACTTTGGACAATTTAATGTGACACTTAATAGTTGATTACCAAAGGTTTGACTTTGGCTTGTCCTGTGTAAGGAAGACTATGGTTGGCCTTTGTCCTCTCTTCTTGGAAGGTAGCCTCTAGATCTCTGTAATTTCCTGAGTGTAATTTCCTTTGTTATTAATGGTGGGCCCTGATAGATTATGTGAAGAAAATGAGGAGATGTTTCAGGATGGGGCTGGGCATGCATGATCAGAGGGTTGAGGTTTTGAGCCACATGATAGCAGCCCAGCCTCTGGGGAAGGGAGGGTGCCTGGAGATTGAGTTTAATCATTCTCAGCGGCTTAATCAATCATGCTTACATAATGAAACCCCAATAGAAACTCTGGACACCATAGCTCGGGTGGATACCTGGTTAACAATACTCTGTATATATTGTTACATATCAATGTGCAAGGAGGATGACGTGTCCTGATTTCATAGGAAGAGGACACCAGAAGCTTTGTATGCAGGGCTCTCCAGACCCCACTCTGAGCATGGCTTCTTTTGGATGGTCCTGATTTGCATTTTTTTCCCCATAATAAAGCTATAATCATAAGCATAGCACTTTCCTGAGTTCCGTGGGTCATTCTAGTGAATTATTGAACGTAAAGGGGTAACGGGAACCCCCAAATTTGTATCCAGTTGGTCAGAAGTGAGGGTGACTGTGGTAATCCCATGTCTGTGGCTGGGGTCTGAAGGGAGGGCAGTCTTGTGGGAGATGAGGATTCTAACCTGTGAGCTAGTTAGTGTCAGAACTCATTGCAGCTACTTACCTCTTCACTCTACAATTCAAAAAACATCAGAAAAATCTGATAAGCAATATTGTCTAGCGCAGTGGTTCTCAAAGTGTGATTCCTGGAGAAGCATCAAGATTACGTGAGAGCTTGTTAGAAATGCGGATTCTCAGGCTCCGTTTGGGCCTGCTGCATCAGCAGCTCCAGGGTGGGCCCAGCACTCTGCTTTAACAAGCCCTCCAGGTGGTTCTGATACACTCTAAAGTGGGAGAACAACTCTTCAGCAGTTAAAGATAAAATCTAGAGCTAGATAGCCTGCGTTTAAGTTCCCATCCCACCATGTATTAGCTCGATAATCTTGGGCAAGTTGCTTACCCTCTCTGAGCCTTGATTTCTCATCTGTAAAGATGGAGATAGTATTAGAATACCCTCATAGGGTTCTTGTGAGGTACACATGAGTAATATACATACAACACTCAGGGTAGGATGTGGAACGTGGAGGGATTTACGAATGTTTGCTGTCAATATCTGTAAAACAAGAATATTGCTACCTGTCCTATGGTGAAGACTACATGAGATAAAGTATATAATAGACTTCCTGGTACACATTACATGATCAATTGATGATTGTTGTTTTTATTATCTACAACTTCAACTCATTTTAGCCATGTAGTAAATATCACAATTATTTTCCTGAAGAGCAAGTGGAAGTTATAATTAAACTGCTTGGACTTTCCTTCAGAAGAACAAATTGTCCCACCCCCTGATTCTTCGCCAAGCCAAGGGGGTGTCTATAATGTATATTATATTGAAATCAGTGATTATATTCAAAATATCCTCCTGGGCACTGACTTCAAGCTAATACTGAGGAGAAAACTATAGTTTGTTCCTCATCAAAACTCAACTGGTTTCTCAAGATTGGGAAATTCAAGTTTCTACTTTAATCATCACTTATAACATACTTTGTGACCCTTCATGATTATTTTAAGCCAAGAAGTGTGATGGTTAATCTATTAACTCTTTTATGAAAAAAAGATATTTTTATTTTATTTTCTGCATATAGAAACGCAATGATTGTTAAACACTATTCCAGAGATTTATCTGCATCAAAATTCCCTGGACTGCTGCTTATGGTTAAAATTAAAACAAAACAAAATCTGAATGAAAAACTCAGGCATGGATGTTAAAGTTTGAGAAAGTTGTTTTCAGAAATAACATAGTATTAGAAAACAAAACAAAATTTAAAAAACCTAAAACTCCAAGAGGGGCTTAAAAGACTAGAAGGGTAATGTTGAAGGAGACATAAATGCAGAAGAGAGGCATGACAGTACATGAGAATGAGGGAGAGGTGGAAAGACATCAGAGTCTCAGAAGCCTGGACCAGGCATTATGGGCTGACGCAAGCAGCCTTTTGTTAACTGAATGGCAGAAACACAGCACTTTAATGTCTTTGTGATTGAGACATGTTGAGTTTTGCCTATTCCTCTGCAACACTAATCTCAATAACGCTCTGATTACATCTGTGCAGAGCAGGGCCCATCAGGGTCAGAGCTCACCATTCCCGAGGGGAATATTAATCTTTTAATGACATGTTCTCAGTGCAACCACATGCCATGTGCCCTGCCTGCTATTTTTTTCCCCTTCAGTCACTTTAGAAACGGAGTACAAAAGAATTTCCTTGTTTCTACAAGTCTCCCAAAGGACAGACATGTCTTTGCAATCCAGGGATAACAATCGCTCTTACTCCCCTCGATGGACAAAAAGCAAAGATAATCTGCCTGTTATTCTCATGCGTTCAACGACAAGACTATTTTTTTCTTGGACGGGTGTAATGAACAAAATACACTTAGAGAGAGACACACACACAATGAGAGACTTGTCTATGCTAAAGTGACTTAGTGATTTCTAAATAATTTGTAGCTAAAATAGGTAAACCAAATGACTTGATCCTCAGATAGTTCACAAAACTCTTGTCAGAATTCTGCAACCGTGAAATTTTTTTTGCTAGTATTGTTAAATGGGACTCGTCGATGCTTATCTAATTTCCTTCCCTGCCATACCTCTCTTAAGGAGGTATGAGTGAGCTATAAAAGGGGAGTATGTACAGAAGAACTGTCTAAAAAATAGATAAGATGGATGATTGGTTGTTGAATAAATAGAAATTATTTCTGGAATATCTTACCATCAGAAAACACAGAGTGAAAATGCAACAATATGGGCCAATGGTATATGGGGGTGGGGGTGGGAGAATGGTAGAACTACTGCATACAGCAAGTTGGCCAATTAGATAACCTGAAACATTTCTGCCACCAAGACACCTGGAAATGCTGCATAAAATGTAACAAATATACTTTTAAATGCAGAGATGAACTTGTAAGAAAGTAAGAGAAATTCCCAAGGGTTGAAAGCAAGGAGAAAACCACCAATAACAGTGGTCAGTGGGTACCAGACCACAGCTGCCCTGGGAATTTTGCCAACCTCAATAACCAAAACGCATGCATTTAATAACTATAAAAAGGGAAGTCATGTGCTCAATCCAGAGGAGTGACTGGAACTGAAATCACTGCATTAGGGCCAGGCCTTGAAAGGGATACCCTCCATGGAAGCTTCAAATAAAAAGAAATGCTCATTGATAAGGGAGAAAATGTGGAAGCTTATTGATCATGATTTGGGTTTGGTGTGAAGAAAAAAAATCCATAATCTCCCTGAGAATTTGTAATCACAAGTCTCCCACAGAGATGGGTTTAAAGTTTGAATTTACATTATCTTATGATTCCAAATCTTCCAAATGTAAAAATAATGTAAAAGACTGGAAACAGCACTGAAGTACCTACAAAGGCAAATACCCAATGTATTTGAAGTCATACCTTCTTAATCCAAGTGGCATACTCTTCCCATATGTACAGCCCCACTGAAAATGTATTTTCAATCTAAAATTACAAAACATGTGAGGACACAAGCTACAATGAGCAAGAATCAACACAAACAACAAGTAACAGAAGGCAGTACCCTAAGAGTTTCAAATAATAAAATCTAAACAGAAACTATAAGTATGTTTAAAAATAACAAAAATTAAAAATAAATAACATGATAAACAAACGTGATACAATCAACCAAGATCAGGCATAATTGAAAAGAAAAGCATGTTAAGAAGCAGGCAAATTGGTTTTTGAAATTCCTCCACCACATACTACTAGCTTTGTGTCTTTGACTAAGTCATTTCATCTATTTCTGCCTAAACTGATCGATCTTTAACATATCCTCTTGATTTTTTTGTCACAGGGCAGAGACTGTTAGATCACTTTCTTATTAGTTTAAAAGACCAAAGGTGCTACCACACTTGGTACTCACCTCTTGTAGAGAAAATTGACAAGGAAAGCAGCTGGGTGGAATATGGAGGCAACTGGCTATATTCATCCCTTTGATCAACATTAGCTTGCAAACTGATGGTCTGCTAGGCATTCTAGTTGGTATCATAATGACAAAAGGACCCACATCAGCGAAACTCACACTTTGCTTGCTAGTTTATTGTTCTTGTAGAGATATTTCCATTTTCAGACTGTGTATTTCATTTGTACAGATTAGAGTTCTATGTTAAATATAAGATTAAACATTAGCACAATTATGAGATTGAACTCTGTTTACCATAAAGCATGATTTCAGTGCAGATTAGAGTCAGAGTGGAGGCAGGTAGTGGTGGCTGGCAGAATTCACTGGCAGACAACTGTGCAGACTGCACCTACTGCCGTGTAGACAATGCCTGTGTCTGCCAGTGCTTACCTCCAGGTATTTACCTAAATGAAGTTATTGGAGATCAAAGCAAATCCAAGTAACTTTTGTATGGGTAGAAATTAACCTGCAGTAACCCTATAGACATATACTTATTTCAGGATGTTTTACTGTACCAATCATTTTGGGAAAAGGAAACAAGAAAATCATGTCTGTAATTAAAGCATTTAGTAATGTGCGTGGGGACCAGCCACTATTAGCAGATTTGAAAAGAAAGGCTGTGAAATCACAGTTTGGATAGGAATTCATGTTAGATGATAGGATATCTTTTTCTTGCTTGAGAAAATGACACTTCTCAGAAATGTATTAAGACATGAATTGTCACAGGGAATTGCTTCCATAGTAATTACTGTCTTTGTAAGAGGTTGGCCTGGACAACTTTTAGTAGACTCAATCATGATGGGAGATGATGGAGTCGAGAGGATTCAAACTAAGTCAATGCAGTATTTTATGAGGGTATTTCTTGTGGGTTTTTCAACAGTGAATTGTTGATTTGCATTAGCTAAGCTCAAAATAAAAGTGTATTAGGAGAGAACATAGAAGAAAAGATGGGGAAAAAGAATTTTCGTATTCTTCCTCTGTATAGATGTGAGTGGAAGCTGTTTGGGGAAGTGTTGCTATATTATTAAGATGCTGCATGACTTTTTTTTTTTAACCCCAGTTACAGGTCCCTCAACTTTGAATTTTATGTAGCCTTCAGCAAGTATTACAATTACTCAGAGGAGATAGTAAGTGTCAGTAAAAAATAATCCTTGCAAAAAAGGCATCAGTCTTCTCGCCTTCAGACTCCAACAGAAACATCGACTCTTCTTGGTTCTCAAGCCTTTTTCCTTTCAGACTGGAACTTACACCATTGTCTCTCCTGGTCTCTAGCTCACCAACTACAGATCTTAGGACCTCTCAGCATCCATAATTGCATGAGCCAATTCCTTATAATAAATCTCTTTATGTATATATAAATATATATATGTTTATATATATTTATAGACATCTTCTGTCGGTTCTGCTTCTCTGGAGAACCTTGACTAATACAGGACTTACTTCTGCCATTTTTCTATTTATTTCCTATTTGTCTTATATCTATTTCTTCCTCCATTATTACCCATTTTGTGTTTATTTGATTTTTTTTTCTAATTTACCATTTTTATTCCTTTCTCATTTCCTTTCCTATATATTTTTTATTTATTTTCTTAGTGGTTACCCTGGAGATTATAATTAACGTCCTAAATTTCTAATAATTTAATTTGAATTAATACCAATTTAGCTTTGGAAGCAGACAAAACTTTTCTTCTTCTTGAAGCTTTTTGTTATGGCTCCTTTAAAATCCTTGCCATAATTCCAGCATCTGATTCAGCTTCATGCTGGTATCAGTTGATTATCTTTTCTCAATTGTGTTGTAATTTTCCTGGTTCTTGGTGAGATGAATGAATTTTCAATGTATTAGTGATTTTTGATTATTGAGTTCTGAGTGTTCTTTATATATTCTAGATACTAGTCCTTGTCAGATATGTGATTTGGACATACTGGATATGATATTAAGAGAATCTTGATTCTATTTAATATTCATTTTTTAGCAGAAAGTACCTCTATTGAGGGTCAGTCTGAGAGTCATTGGCATGTATGTTCAATACCACCTTGCCAATACTATCCCAACAGAATGGAGAAAGGAAACTCACTGTCTTGTTGCAGATGGGTGTGTGGAAGTTCACTCCCTCCTTCACCCTGCTGACAACTTCCTGATGAAAACAGAGCACCACCTAGCACCTCACTGGCTCTAAATGAATTATAAGAACAACTCCTCTCTGAGTCCAGCTGCCAGCAGAAAGGAGGTGGCTAGCGTGACTCATACCATTTTGTTGTTGCAGGGTTGGGGCAAAAGTTCAGCTCCTCACCAGGCTTTGCTGACATGGGGAGTATGTGAAGCCTAGTGCCTCATACAGCCTCATTAAATCTTCTTGCTGCTGGGTGGATGTGAGTACTAAGCTGGCTGTCACATTCTGATGATACTGCCCCAGCTGGGAAATCAGAGCACTGCCTGTTCCTGCCAGACCCGGGTGGAAAGATCAGCTCCCTACTCAGCCCCACAAACGCACTGATAGTGGAATCCAGTTCCCTGCTTTGTCAGGGGAATGGGCAGGAAGGTCAATATCCTGCTCAGTCCTGCTAAAACCATGGGGTAGGTGGTGATTTTTCTGTTGGTTTTTGGCTGAAGTAGAGTGGACACTGTCAAAAATGTTTTCCGTTGTCAGGCCACCCTTTCTAAGTCCTTCAAATGGAGGAACAGGCTTTTCTTGGAGCCTTTTTGTCGGTGCCTATTGGCACTTTCTTTTGGAGGTTCTACAGTGCTCTGTCCAAGATATGTGGGTGTGATATAGAAACCCCGGACTCATGTTCAGGTTGTTCCTCAGGTTCTGAAGTCTCTTCTTCTTTTTCCCACTTTTCAGCCTCTTCTCATGCTTGTTTGCTGTATTATGTATAATGCTTTTAGTTACAAGAGGGAGAAGCTGGAAGGAATGGGACTATTCCATCTTGGTGAGACTAGAAATCTAAGATAGAGCTTGTTTGTTTTAACAAAAGAAACACTATAAGAGTTCCCAAGAGATTAGAAAATTCTGTTCTTAAAAAATATCAATATGAGCACCTACATATATAAAGAAAATATTAAAATAACTAACAAAGGGAGTAGTAGACAGCAATACAATGATAGTAGAGGACTTTAATAACCCACTTACATCAATGGGTATATCATCCAGATAAAAAATAAATAAGGAAACATTGGCCTTAAATGACATGTTAGACCAAATGACTTAACAGATGTATATAGAACATTCCATCCAAAAGCAACAGAATACACATTCTTCTCATGTGCACATGGAATGTTCTCTAAGATAGATCATACGTTAGGCCACAAAACAAGTGTTAACAAATTTAAGAAGATTGAAATCATATCAATCATCTTTTCCAACTACTATGGTATGAAATTAGAAATCAATAATAAGAAGAAAACTGGAAAATTCACAAATAAGTGGAGATTAAACAAGTTGCTACTGAACAACCAATGGATCAATGAAGAAATCAAAAGAGAAATCAAAAAATACTTGAGACAAATGAAAATGGAAATACAACATATCAACACTTATGGGATGCAGCAAAAGCAGTTTTAAGAGTGAAGTTTATAGTGATAAATGTCTACAGCAAGAAACGAGAAAAAAATATCAAATAAACAACTTAATTCTACACCTCAAGGAACTAGAAAATAAAAACAAATGAAGACTAAAGTTAGTAGAAGGAAGAAACAACAAAGATCAGAGTGGAAATAAATGAAATAGAGACTAAAAAGAAAATAGAAAAGACCAAGGAAATCAAGAGCTGGTTCTTTGAAAAGATAAACAAAATTGACAAACCTTTAGCTAGACTCATCAAGCAAAAAAAAAGAGAGGACTCAAATAAATAAAATCAGAAATAAAAGAGGAGACATTACAACTGACACTACAGAAATACAAAGGATCATAAAAGACTACTACAAACAATTATAGGTCAACTAGCTGGATAACCTAGAAGAAATAGATAAATTCCTAGAAACATACAACTGTCCAAGACTGAATCGTGAAGAAATAGGAAATCTGAACATACTAATTACTAGGAAGGAGATTGAATCAATCAAAAACCTCCCAACAAAAAAAGTCCAGGACCAGACAGTTTCACTGGTGAATTCTACCAAATATTCGAGGAAGGATTAATACCAATCCTTCTCACACTCTTCCAAAAAATAGAAGAGGAGGAAAGACTTCCAAACTCATTTTACAAGGTCAGCATTACCCTGATACCAAAACCAGACAAAGATATCATAAGAAAATAAAATTACAGGCCAATATCCCTGATGAACATAGATGCAAAAATATTCAATGAAATATTAGGAAACCAAATTCAACAATACATTAAAAGGGTCATACAGCATAATCAAGTAGTATTTATCCCAAAGATGCAAGCATGGTTGAACATCTGCAAATCAATCAATATGATACACCACATTAATAAAATGAAAGCTAAAAATCATATGATCATCTTAATAGATGCAGATCATCTTAATCTACAAAAAGGAGCCAAGACTATACAATGGCGAAAAGATAGTCTCTTCAGTAAATGGTGTTGGGAAAACTGGACAGTCATATGCAAAAGAATGAAACTAGACCACTATCTTACACCACACACAAAAATTAACTTAAAATGGATTAAAGACTTGAAAGTAAGGCCTGAAACCATAAAACTCCTAGAAGAAAACATAGGTGATAAGCTCCCTGACATTGGTTTTGGCAATAATTTTTTGGATTTTACACCAAAAGAAAAAGCAACAAAAGTAAAAATGGGCAAGTGGGACTACATAAAACTACAAAGATTCTGCACAGCAAAGGAAACCATCAACAAAATGAAAAGCAACCTACTGAACAGGAGAAAATATTTGCAAATTATATATCTGATAAGGGATTAATATCCAAAATACATAAATAACTCATACAAGTCAATGGCACAAAAACAATCAATATGATTAAAAAATGGACAGAGGACCTGAATAGACATTTTTCCAGAGAAGACATAGAGATGGGCAACAGGTATATGAAAACATGCTCACATCACTAATTATCAGGGAAATGCAAATCAAAACCACAGTGAGATATCATGTTACACCTGTTAAAATGGCTATTGAAAAAAGATACGAGATAACAAATGCTGGTGAAGATTTGGAGAAAAGGGAATTCTTGTGTACTGTTCATAGGAATGTACGTCGGTGTAGCCACTATGGAAAATAGTATGGAGGTTCCTCAAAAAATTAAAAATAGAACTACCATATGATCCAGCAATTCCACTTCTGGGTATTTATCCACAGAAAATGGAAACACTAACTCAATATGATATATGCTGCCTCATGTTCATTGCAGCATTATTTACAATAGTCAAGATTTGGAAAAACCTAAGTGTCCATCAATAGATGATTGGATAAGGAAAATGTGAAATATATATATTTGTATATATATATATATATGTCTATATATGTCTATATATATATATGTCTATATATATATAAATGTCTATATATATATATATACACAATGAAATATTATCCAACCATGAAAAAGAATGAAATCTTGCCATTTGCAGCAATGTGGATGGACCTTGGAGGCAGTATACTAAGTGAAACAAATCAGAAATGGGTGAAGGGAGTCAAAAGGTACAAATTTTCAGTTATAAAATACATAAGTCATTGGGATGTAATGTGCAGCATGGAGACTATAGTTAATGATACTGTACTGCACATTTGAATGTTGCTAAGAGAGTAAATCCAAAATTTCTCATAACAAGAAAAAAATTCTGTAACTATGTATGGCGACAGATGTTAGCCAGACTTATTGTGATGATCATTTCACAATATATACAAATATGGAATCATTATGTTGTACACCTGAAACTAATATAACTTTGTGTGTCAATTATACCTCAATAAAAAAAGACAAAGAATACCAATAATTTTTAATATAAAAGTACTACATACTTTAGAAGCACTGACACATCAAAAAATAAGTTAGGTTCATAAAAGCTGTTAGTAAGCTCATTTCATTTGTTCCCATGTCCAAAGTATCCCTACAGAAATGAATCTTAATGCTATGTGTTGATGGTGGGCAGCACTGATGCAATTTTGCTTCTATTCATGTTTTTTTATCCATGGAAGTACGTGATGCAAACTTTACCTTCAAGCTACATCAGTGACAGATAATCTGTCACCTGGAATTTCGCCACTGAATAATGCCTTTGATATGGTTGACCACTCACTCCTTCATTCAGTACATTCCTGATTTCCTTCTAACTCGCAGGCCACTCCCTCACAGTCTCCTTTACTGACTCCTCTTCCTTTACCCCGCATCTACATGCTTGAGTTCTCATGGCTCATTCAGGGCTCTTTCTTGTCTCCGTATGTATGAAAAGAGCCTTGAACTGACCTGTTCCTAGGCTCAAAGTCCATCCATATATGCTGGCAATTTCCAGATGCATGCTTTCATCTCAGACCTCTCCTCTGAGATCTAGATGGGGTAGCAAACCCTTGACTTGAGATCATTACTTGTGGGCTTCATGAAGGCCTCTCAAGTTCATGACTCCTCTCCAAAAACCTGCTCATCTTCCAATAGTCCCACTGGCAATAAACCATATCACCATCTTCCCAGTTTTTCAACTCCAAACCTATGAATCTTCCCTTTCTCTCATTGCCCATGTCTATTTAATACACAATATCCACTAATTCTACCTCTAAAATATTTATTAATTCTAACAATTTTCTTCATCTCCACTACCACCACCCTAATTCAAGCCATTGTTTACATTTACCAATCAGGCACAGTTGTGTTCTAGTAGGTTTTATTTTACCTCCAAACCATGCCCAACTCCAAATTGAGTCTCCACAGAGGAGCTAGAGATTATTCCCCCAACCACAAGCCTAATCATGCAGTTTCAGCTCCTGGTTTCACCACAGTATTTGTATGAGGGTCATGTCCACATGTTCCATATTGGGTAGAAGATCTAATGTGCAGGAGATATGTCTTGAGCATATTATATCTGCACCATTAATATTCTCTCTCCAATTATCTTCTCACAAAAGACAAAGCAACATTTGCTAGCATGACTTTGGGGAAAAAATATCTTATTATTTCCACTAGGTTATAAATTCTTTGAAGGTTAAAATAATTTACAATTTTTTGCACAATAACAATGCCATTAAGGAGAATCTAGTGTGTTATTGTTTGAAGGGAATTTCTACATTATATAGTAGAAACTCCATTCACACGTGACCGTAGTTCTTCAATGTCTCCTTGCCTACCATAATTAAGAGTATATTTTGGAGGCTTTCTCACTATAAATCAGCAAAAGAGGTTTGAGAATAAAGTAAATGAAGAAAGATTCCTCTGCATCAGAGATACTTCTAATTTAGTTTAGCAAAGACACACACATAGCTTGAAAAATATGGGATATAGTAATGCTCAAAGGTCCCTTCTCACTTTGTTCCATAAATATTACGATTTTGTACTTATCTTCCAAGATGTTTAACTTCTAGATCTTTTTCTGTGGTACCCTTAGAGATGCCTCTAGGTACTGATTATACGATGCTGAAAACAAAATGAAATCTAATAATTGATTTAGAGCTTCAGTTGGGCATTATATAAGTAAATCAATAATGAGACATTATTTTCTTTAAAGATGAGAATCACTTTCTTACAGCCAGCTATAGTGTTGCCTCTAATAAAGGTCTTGTATTTGACTTTAACACTGTGATTTCCTGACCCTGTGGTGAGAAATTCAAGATATTCTGGAAATTATCCAAATGTCAACTTCTTCTGCTGTCTTATCTACCAAGGGAAATCTCACACATGTAACATAATAGGGCCTGTACCCTGGCACATAAATAGCAATTAATGGTGACTCCATGTTATTCCATACCAATGGCAGGACAAGAGAAGGTAACTAGGAAGGATTACCTGGGAAGGGAGGATAGAGTGGAAAATTCTCTCATACAGAATACAAAATCAAACTTTAAAAGTCTTAAGTAATAGATGTCATTGTCTTTCCTGTCCAAACTATATTGCTGTCAGCATTTTGTATTTTTGATTCCACGCACATACGCTTGTGACCTTCTTTGTCGGTTTTTCAACTTCCCTTGGTTTCATCTCTAATAAAGCAATAATAAACAGAAAATGTAGAACTTGACAAATAGTGGTGTTGTATAGTTTTAAAATTTAATATGTATTTAATCTATTATTTTAAATCAATTTAATGGGTAGTTTGTATATTTACTTAATTGTAATATTATGAGGGATGTGCATATATGTGTTCATGTAATGTCTTCCAACTGAAAATCTTATAACACTATCCTTAGATCTCAGGAAAGTTTATAGTCATATCTATAATATAAAATATGTATTAATTGGATGAAAAAAATGTTTCAGAATATGGACTTCTGAGATTCTTTTCTACTTTATGGCCCTTTAAGAAATGGATTTCATTTGAAACAGGTTAGTTTAGGCAAAAAATATCCCTTAATAATTACATAAGCTTTACAGTTTTGAAGATGCTTTCTCACGTATTATCTTTTTAAATTTAATCCTCATGGCAATGCTGTTAGTATTGGTTTTAAGGCAGTAAATTGTTCCCCACTTCCAAATAGTACGCTTTTCACAATTTTTACAAAATTACAATAATGCCATCTGAAATGGAATCATTTTGAATTTAGCATTATATTAGGGCTGAAGGAACCTTATAGATTCATTTTGATGGCATTTTTTTTCTTTTTGGGGGACTGAGTTCCAAAGAGGTGACTGGCGCCTTGGTCAAGGTTGTGCACCTAGTTAGTAGCAGAGCCTTTGCTGACCTCCTCTCATTTTATCTTCTACTCCGTGCTAGAATTCAGATGAAGTTCTTATAAGGGGCCTGGGAATGCCCTTGTTTCTTAATTTTTTGGAGGACAGTTAATTCTTTATTCTTCAATGAAGGACAAAACTCATCAACATCACTAATACATTTTTCCGAACATTTTTTTAAATCATTCACTATGCATGAAAAGTTATATTAGCATAGATACTCATCTGAGAATGTACTACATACTCAGTGAAGAGATTGTCATTCTAATCAAGACAACTCTGAATACGTTTATTAATATGTCCAATTTTAGGAAAGGGCAGCAGGAACACAAGTGATTAATGTAAAACACATAATAAAATTTTGAAAATTGGTTCTGTGTTAAAAATTCTGAGTTAAGCACTGAATTTAAAACAATCTTGCAATCAGAATCAATTCTAATGAATTGCGGATAGTTACTGTAGGGATCCTTAGCAATAATAATAAGTGGAAATCAGAGATCAACACTAGCCAATCTTCTTCCTGGATGGCCATGGTACAGATATCAGCTAGTCACAACAAATTGCCTAAATTTAGACAAAATCAATTATTAGTTATTTTGTCTGAGGAGTCAAACAAATAAATAATAATGCATACTGGGAAAAATTTGGAAGGTGTTAATTTATGAGTTACAGAGATAATGTCATTCCTGATTATGTAGCATCTCTGAAGGGGCACAAATATTGACATAAAGAATGTCACTGAGTTTTTTGTTTCCCATTACATATAAAAGTTAGGTTTACACTATACTGCAGTCTATTAAGTGTGCAATAGCATTATTTCTAAAAAACAATGCATTTATCTTAATAAAAAATACTTTATTGCTAAAAAATACTAACCAGCAGCTGAATTTTCAGTGAGTTGTAATCTTTTTGCTGGTGGGGGTCTTGCCCCCATATTGATGGCTGCTAACTGGTCAGGGTGGTGGTTGCTGAAGGCTGGGGTGACTGTGGCAATTTCTTAAAATAAGACAACAATGAAGTTTGCCACATTGATTGACTTTTCCTTTCATGAACGATTTTCCTGTAGCGTGTGATGCTGTTTGATAGCATTTACCCACATGAGAACTTCTTTCCAAATTGAAGTCAATCATCTCAAATGCTTTATCATAGGTTTATTTGATATTCTAAATCCTTTGTTGTCATTTCAACTATCTTCACAGCATCTTCACCAGGAGTAGATTTCATCTCAAGAAATCACTTTCTTTGCTCATCCATAAGAAGCAGCTCCTCATCCGTTAGTTTTATCATGAGATTGCAGAATTCAGTCACATCTTCAGGCTCCGCTTCTAATTCTAGTTCTCTTGCTATTTCCACTACATCTGCAGTAACTTCCTCCACTGAAGTCTAGAATCTCTCAAAATCATTCATGACGGTTGGAATTAACTTCTTCCAAACTCCTGTTAACGTTGATACTTTGACCTCTTCTCATGAACCACGAATGTTCTTAATGGCATCTAGAATGGTGAATCCTTTCCAGAAGTTTTTCAATTTACTTTGCCCAGATCCATCAGAGGAATTGCTATCTATGGAAGCTATAGCCTTACAAAATGTATTTCTTAAATAATGACTTGAAAGTCAAAATTACCCCTTGATCTATGGGCTGCAGAATGGATGCTATGTTAGCGGGCATGAAAACAACATAAATCTCATTGTACATCTCTACCAGAGCTCTTGGCTGACCAGGTACATCATCAATGAACAGTAATATTTTGAAAGGAATCTTTTTTTCTGAGTAGAAGTTCTCAACAGTGGGCTTAAAATATTCGGTAAACCATGTTGTAAGCAGATGTGCTGTCATCCAGGCTTGTAGTTCCATTTACAGAGCACAGGCAGAGTAGATCTAGCATAATTCTTAAGGGCCTTAGGATTTTTGGAATGGTAAATGAGCACTGGCTTCAATTTAAAGTCACCAGCTGCATTAGCCCCTAACAAGAGGGTCAGCCTGTTCTTTGAAGCCAGGCATTGACTTCTCTCCAGCTATGAAAGTCCTAAATGGCATCTTCTTCCAATATAAGGCTGTTTCTTCTACATTGAAAATCTGTTGTTTAGTGTAGTCACCTTCATTAATTATCTTAGCCAGACCTTCTGGATAACTTGCTACAGCTTCTCCATCAGCACTTGCTGCTTCACCTTGCACTTTTATGTTATGGAGATGGCTTCTTTCCTTAAACCTCATGAACCACCCTCTGCTAGCTTCAAACTTTTCTTCTGCAGCTTCCTCACCTCTCTCAGCCTTCACAGAATTGAAGAGAGTTAGGGCCTTGCTCTGGATTAGGCTCTGGCTTAAAGGAATGTTGTGGCTGGATGATCTTCTATCCAGACCACCAAAACTTTCTCCGTTTCAGCAATAAGGCTGTTTTGCCTTCTTATCATTCATGTGTTCACTGGAGTAGCACTTTTAATTTTCTTTAAGAACTGTTAATTTTTTTGTTTGCATTCACAACCTGATTAACTGTTTGGCACAAGAGGCCTAGCTTTTGGCCTATCTCGGCTTTCAACATGCCTTCCTCACTAAGCCTAATCAGCTCTAGCTTTTGATTTAAAGTGAGAGAGGTGCAACTCTTCCTTTCACTTGGACACTTAGAGGCCATTGTAGGGTTATTAATTGGCCTAATTTCAATATTGTTGTGTCTCAGGGAGTAGGGAGGCCTGAGGAAAAGGAGAGAGACAGGGGATCAGCTGGTTGGTGGAGCAGTCAGAACACACAAGATATTTATTGGTTAAGATTGCTATCTTATATTGGCACAGTTTGTGGCGCCCAAAAACAACTACAATAGTAACATCAAAGACTACTGATCACAGATCACCATAAGAAATATAATAATAATGAAAAAGTTTGAAATATTGTGAGAATTACCAAAATGTGAAACAGAGACATGAAGTGAGCAAATGGTGTAGGAAAAATGGTGCCGATAGACTTGCTTGATGCAAGGTTGCCACAAACCTTCAATTTGTAAAAAACAAAATATCTGCAAAGTGCAATAAAGTGAATCACAATAAAACAAGGTATGCCTGTAATTGCTCAAATTGGAGCTATTATAAATTCATAGTCTCTATCAATCCGACTGGTCCTCCGCCCTATTCAGCAATGCTTATGTGTTTCTTATTCTCCATCGCTTATTTTTCATTTCTGCTAGATTTTCTTTAAGCTCCTTAACTCCCATTTAAGGGGCCTCTTACCTCACAGAGAAAATGGAAACACTGAGTGGAAACTCACCTACAGACAAACCATAACTGACACTCATCATTTCTTCTTTCCTTTCAGTTGTGAGAGAAGAGCTATCCTTTTACCTGTGTAAAGCTGACTCCTAGAGCTGTTTGCCAGGCCCTGTCTAGTCCTGTCTTCTAAAGAACCTCATACTATTGATCACTCCAATTTCCTGCATCTTTAAATTCTTCCTTTCTACTGGCTTCCTATCACTGTTTCAAAGTTAATTTTCATAAAGTAATCAGTTTTGTGTATTGTTTCTGCTCTTTTTCTTGACATTTGCACATACCATATACAGAAATCCACAGAATAAATATGGAGTTTTATGTGTGTGTCTATATGTAAGAAGCTGTGTTTTACATGAATAATATCATTGATTGAATCATACTACATTTTAAAACACTTTAGCACATATAGGTCTATCCCTTTTATTTTAACCATATCACACTATTACATAGTTTGGATAGACCATAATTTATTTATTTCCCCAGTGCTAGATATTAAGGCATTAATTTTCTCTGCAGTTCTACAGTAATCATCCTCATATACACCTCATTATACACATATGCAAATGCCTCTCTAGGATGATACTAAGAAGAGAAACTCCCGAGTCATAGTGTGTGCACTTTAATAAATTTTGAGGCTGAATTGCCATGTAGTATGGCTGCTCCAAATTTACACTCAGCAGTTTAGGACAGAACCCAGTTGTGTATATCCTCACTACTCCTGATATTATCAAAAGTTTTAAAGTTTGCCAATCTAATGAGTGAAAATATTATCCTATTGTTTTTAATATTTGTTTTCTTGATTATTAATGAATTTTAATATCTTTAATATGTTTATAAAAAAGTCATTTTAATCTTCTTGTTTGTGACTTGCATATTCCTGTTCTGTCAGGATATTTGTCTTTTTGTCAATTTGTAAGAGTTGTTTACATTGTGGATTCTACTCATTTGTTATATTTTACACAAATATGTTTTATCAATCTATATAACCTTTTAACTTTTCATCTGTTTAAAAATGCGATTTATCTCCTTTAATCTCATAGTAGAGTGAACCATGTTAATAGATTTTCGAAGTGAAAATATCCTTCCATTACCAGGATAAGCTTTTTCTGGCTTTCTAAAACCTTTCTATCACTATTCCTGTGTTTGGGGAATTTTTCACCCAGTGACTCCTGACTATTCTAGATGGAATACAGACAGTCACCCTCATAACCTCCTGCAGCTAGGCCATAGCACACGATCTGTGCTCAACCAATCAAATACTTCAAGGGAGACGTAGTCACGGGAGAAGGATAAGAAGCAGAGGCTATGAGAGGAGTCCATTTTGTGAAACGTGGCAGAGAGGAGATAGCCAGCTTTCAGGGAAAGCAGTGGTGGAGGTCCTAGTGTGGAGCTCATTCCCAGGCTTGTTGGTGTGGGCTGCAGTGTGATGTTCAGAATGGCATAATATGTTTTCCAGGGGAGCAGTCCTGGGTTATAACTTGGGAATGGCTCCTGATGACGCAGATTCCAAGCTTGACTCTGAGAATTACTGAACATCCTTTAATAAATCCCTTTTCAGCCTTAACTAATTGTGGCAAGTCTGTTATTTGCAATAAAAACCCTTATTAAATCAGTTATGATATACTATCATTTAAATATAGATTGGTTTGTTTTGCTAGTTTTCTCTTTCTTTCTCTCTCTCTCTTTCCTTTTCTTCCTTCCTCCCTTCCTTCCCTGCTTCCTTTTCTTTTTTCTTTCTTTCTCTTTCTCTCTGTCTCTCTCTGTTTCTTTCTTTTCTATGTTCTTGAGTTATATTAGGCAATAGTTTTCTTTTCTCTTGCCTTTTGTTGTGCATCATTAGTTTATTAAGGTGTGCCTATGCATAGTTACCTTGTAAAATGAGCTTTTTGCTTTATCATCTTCTGAAACAATTTGTGTAAGGGGAGAACAATCAAGTCCTTGAGAACTTGGTAAAAATATCGCATAGAATTTTCTGAAACAGTGTCTTTTGGATGGTAACGGTAAATCTTTGATTAACATTTTAATTTCCCTTATAGTTATTGGTCTATTTAGGGCCCCGTTACTTAAAGTTTTTCAATTTAATTTAATATTTTAAATTTATTGGTATGAAACTGAACACCAACTTCTCTTATTAACCCTTAAATCTCTATTGTATCTGTAGCTGTTGCCCGACTCCCAGATTTTTTTGTTTATAGTTTTTTAATTTTTTATTTTTCTGACCACACTTGCCAAAGTGTTTCTAATTTATTAATCTTTTCACTAGCTGTATGGTCTTGGGCAACTCAATAAAACTCTATGTATCTTGGTTTCCTCATTTTAAAAATAGGGTATAATAATTAGAATAGCACCTGGGAAGTTGTAAGCCCTGTATAAATGGTAACAATTGTTATTTATTTTGAAGAATTTCCTTTTGCTCTGAATAATTTCTACTTTTCAAAAATTGTTATTTTTTTAATTATCTTTTAAAATTATCTTTTTCTACTTGATTTCGAGGAGTTTTTTCTCCTTCTAAATTTTTAAGTTTAAACTTTTGTTCAATTATTATTCAACTTTCCTTATTTCCTAATAAATCAATTTAATGCCTTATATTTTCCTCAAAATACCACTTTGCAATATAGCAAATTTTTATGCATTGTGATCCTATTGTTTTTTAAGTCTAAAAAGTTTGTCTAAATCTATAGACTTACTAAAAGTAAGTCTAAATCTATACTGTTTCCTCTTTATCTCCCTTTACTCTTTCTCCTGCTCACTGTCCAAGCCAATTGAAAAGCAAGCCTGGTTGATTCCATCTCCCTCAGATCTCCTATATCTGCCTCTTCTCTTCATCTCTCTGGTCACTACTTTCCTTCCTGCCCGTGCCATCTCTTTCTCTGGAGGATCTTACGGGCCTCTTAAAGTCCACTCTGCCTCCAGTTTCTTCCCCTCCATTTCATCATCCATACAGCTGCCACGGTGACCATTATAAAAATGTAAATTTGATCATATTATTCATCTGCCTATAAGGCATCATGGCTTCCCATCAGCCACAGAAAAGTACTTGTGCATTATATACAAAGCTTTTCGTTATCTAGGATCATGCTGCATATCCAACTTGATGATGATGATTTGACATTCTCCTCTATAAACACACTATACTCCAGTTGGGCTAACTTATTTGCTGATCCCAGGAATAAAGTATATGCTTTCACATCTATGTATCTTTGCATATACTTTTTTTTTTTTTCTGGAGAATTCCAAGTTACACCTTAAGTCTCAGGTCAAGGGTCATCCCTTCAATGAAGTTCTTGCTGACAATTGACTCCCTCCGCTCATTTAGAGTTAAATGTCCTCCCATGACACCCTGTTCGTTAATTGTAACATCTCTTATATTACCTTATGATTTATTTTTCATATGTTTTTCTCCCAGGTAAGTTCTGAGTTTCTTGTAGCTAGAGACTGGGTCTGATTATTTACTTTTGTAGCTGTAGCACCTAGACATTGTCAAGGCACATACTGGATGCTCAATAAATGTTTGTTGAAAAATTACTAAATAATGAACAAATGAGAGAGCCATTTTGTTTTTTTCTATAAAAATTTCCGGAGGAGGCGGAGTCAAGATGGCGGCGTAGGCAGACTCTGAACTCACCTCCTCCCGTGGACACAGCCAATTTACAACTACTTGTGGAAAAATTACCCGAGACAGAACTGAAAACTGGATAAGAGGAACTCCTGCAACAACGGACAATCCTAACTGAGGTGGAAGAGGCAGAGACTCCCTTCTGGAGAGGAAAAATGCCGCCTTCAGAAGCCGCGAGCTTCACGGCCGCCGGGAGCAGCTCACAGGTACACAGCCTCCCTGTAGGAGCGGGGCCCTGAGCCGGGGAGCTCCCCCACTGTGGGCATTTTGTGGACCCAGCACAATCGAGACCAGTGGCATAATATCTGACTTTGCCTGCTACTAAAACACTGGGGAGCACCCCCAGAAAACCTGGTTCACAAAGAAACTAAAACTGGCTCTTAAAGGGCCCATGCGCAAACTCACCCGTTTAAGAAAGCATCCTAAAATCACCAGAAAGAAAGGTGCACAGTGCTGTGGTGAAAAGAGGCTCACCTAATAGGCCCTGAGTGCATCTTGGTGAGGGGTGAGACCTCTCCAGGGACTGGGACATTGGCGGCGGCCATTGTTGTGGCCCGGTGTGGGCGTGCTGACACAGAAGCCATTGGAGTTCTCCCTGAGGCCTGCTAGCCCAGAGTCTGCCCCACCTGCTAGAGCACTGATTTAATCCAGCTCAGCCAGGGCAGGCAGCCCACCCTAGAGACTGGCCCCACCCAACAACAAGCCCTCAGGCAACTTGTGGGCCTGCATAGATTGGTGACTGGATTCTCTGCAGCCTGGCACCTGAGCCGACTTGAGCAAGCGGGGCAGGGTGTGCACAAGGAGCGGGTGGAGAGTGTGGGGCGGTGGCGGAGTGTGTGGGGCTCCCACCATGGAGAGACTGGGTCCGCTTGGGGAGGTCGGGGCGCTCACACGGGGCAGGACTGTGTTGACTGTGTGTGTGGACCTGTGGGCGGCAGGGTTTGTCAGCTGCAGAAGACTTGTGCTTCTCAAAGACCCACATAGGAGGCTTGCCCCACCTTCCAAAGCCTGAAATGATTGGGTTCTCCTGTGCCTGAGGCCAGCCCCACCCAGCTGCAATCCTCGGAGAGCTGACAAGAGACCTAATAGGCTAGAGGCTTACAGCAATTGTAAGGCCCTGAGCCTAACAACCTGCAACAGTGGGGGCCTACTCACTTAAAAGAAATATTGCAACACAAATGTGGTATTAGAACTTGCAGCCAACTGTGCTGGGGCTCCCCACACCTCATAAAGAGACTTAAGGGCCCACAACAACTACAAGCAGCTGAGCATTACAACAGCTGGCCAGGAGCATAACTTGGCCTCCCTGGGCGCCTACAGGGAGAGTAAACAGGCCACAACAGAAGGACACACGTAGCCCACATAGGGGTAACCCCTGGAACATTGAGAACTGAGGGTAGCACACTGGAAGCCTCCTAAGGCATCACTTACATAAGGTCACCTATCCAAGAGCAGGAGACATAGCAGACCTACCTAATATGTAGACACAAGCACAGGGAAAGAGGCAAAATGAGGAGGCAAAAGAATACATTCCAAGTAAGGGAACAGGACAAAACCCCAGAAAAGGAACTAAGTGAAACAGAAATGAACAACCTACCCGACAGAGAGTTCAAACTAGGAGTGTTAAGGATGCTCACCGATCTGGGGAGAAGGATAGATGAACTAGGTGAGAATGTCGACAAAGAAATGGAAGATATAAAAAAGAACCAATCAGAAATGAAGAATAAAATACTGGAAATGAAAAATTCATTAGAGGGACTCAAAAGCAGAGTAGAGGATACAGAAGAACGGATCTGTGAGCTGGACGAAAGACTAGAAGAAATTACCCAAGGTGAACAGGTAAAAGAGAAAAGAATTAAAAAGAGTGAGGACAGTCTAAGGGACCTCTGGGACAACATCAAGCGCACTAACATCTGTGTTATAGGTGTCCCAGAAGGAGAAGAACGAGACAAGGGGGCAGAGAATATATTTCAAGAAATAATAGATAAAAACTTCCCTATCCTAAGGAAGGAAACAGACATCCAGGTACAGGAAGCACAGAGAGCCCCAAACAAGATAAACCCAAAGAGGCCCACACCAAGACACATCATAATCAAAATGTCCAGAATTAAAGATAAAGAGAGAATCCTAAAAACCACAAGAGAATGTCAAGTTACATACACAGGAAACCCCATAAGGCTATCAGCCAACTTCTCAGCAGAAACCTTACAGGCTAGAAGAGAGTGGCACGATATATTTAAAGTGCTAAAAGGAAAAAACTTACAGCCAAGAATACTCAACCCAGCAAGGTTATCATTCAAAATGGAAGGAGAGATCAAAATTTTCCCAGATAAGCAAAAATTAAAGGAGTTTGTCACCAAGAAACCAGTGCTACAAGAAATGTTAAAGGGACTGATTTAAGGGGAAAAGAGAAGACCACCAATAGGAAAAATTATCTATTTCCATGATTAGAATGTAATGGATACAAATACACAAAAAAGAGGTTAGATGTGATATCAAAAACATAAAAGGAGGGAGGAGGGGAATTAAGAGTACAGCTTTCAGACAGAGGTCAAACTAAAGAGACCATCAATTCTGTATAGAAGAAGAAAGGAATAGAGAAGGACTACTAAAACACTGAGGGAAAAAAAAAAAGTTAAAAAATGGCAGTAAGTACATACTTATCAATAGCTACTTTAAACGTCAATGGACTAAATGCTCCAATTAAAAGGCATAGGGTGGCTGACTGGATAAAAAAACAAGACCCATATATATGCTGCATACAAGAGACACACATCAGACCTAAAGGCACTCACAAACTGAAAGTGAAGGGATGGAAAAAGATACTCCACGCAAATGGCAATGAAAAGAAAGCTGGGGTAGCAGTACTCATATCAGAAAAAATAGACTTTAAAACAAAAACTGTATAAAGAGACAAAGAAGGGCATTACATAATGATCAAGGGAACAATCCAACAAGAGGATATAACACTTGTAAATATCTACGCATCCAATGTAGGTGCCCTAAATATATAAAGCAATTATTAACAGACATAAAAAGAGAAATAGACAGTAACACAATAATAGTAGGGGACTTTAACACTTCACTTACACCAACGGATAGATCATCCAAACAGAAGATCAATAAGGAAACATTGGCCTTAAATGACACACTACAACAGATGGACCTAGTAGATATACACAGAGCATTCCATCCAAAAACCGAAGAATACATGTTCTTTTCAAATGCACATGGAACATTCTCCAGGATTGATCACATATTAGTCCACAAAACAAGTCTCCATAAATTTAAGAAGATTGAAATAATACCAAGCATCTTTTCTGACCACAACGGTATGAAACTAGAAATCAACTATAGGAAGAAAATCAGAAAAGCCACAAATACGTGGAGATTAAACAAAATGCTACTGAACAACGACTGGGTTAACGAAGAAATCAAAGAAGAAATCAAAAAATACCTGGAGACAAATGAAAATGAAAATACAACATGCCAGAATTTATGGGATACAGCAAAAGCGGTTCTAAGAGGCAAGTTTATAGCAATACAGGCCTATCTCAACAAACAAGGAAAATCTCAAATAAACAATCTACCAATGCACCTAAAGGAACTGGAAAAAGAAGAACAAACCAAGCCCAAAATCAGTAGAAGAAGGGAAATAATAAAAATCAGAGCAGAAATAAATGTAATAGAGACCAAAAAAACAATAGAAAAAATTAATAAAACCAAGAGCTGGTTCTTTGAAAAGATCAACAAAATTGACAAACCTTTAGCTAGACTCACCAAGAAAAAAAGAGAGAAGGCATAAATAAGTAAAATCAGAAATGAAAGAGGAGAGGTTACAACAGACACCTCGGAAATACAAAAGATTATAAGAGAATACTATGAAAAGCTATATGCCAACCAATTCGACAATCTGGAAGAAATGGATAAATTCTTAGAATCATACAACCTTCCAAAACTGGATCAAGAAGAAGTAGAGAATATGAATAGACCAATCACCAGTAAGGAGATCGAAACAGTAATCACAAACCTGCCCAAAAATAAAAGTCCAGGACCAGACAGCTTCCCTGGTGAATTCTACCAAACATTCAAAGAAAACTTAATACCTATCCTTCTCAAACTCTTCCAAAAATTGAGGAGGGGGGGATGCTCCCTAACTCATTCTACGAAGCTGACATTACCCTGATACCAAAACCAGACAAGGACAACACAAAAAAAGAAAATTACAGGCCAATATCACTGATGAACATCGATGCAAAAATCCTCAACAAAATACTAGCAAATCGCATACAACAATATGTTAAAAAGATTATACACCATGATCAAGTGGGATTTATTCCAGGGATGCAGGGATGGTTTAACATTCGCAAATCAATCAACGTGATACACCACATTAATAAAATGAAGAATAAAAATCACATGATCATCTCAATAGATGCAGAGAAAGCATTTGACAAGATACGGGATCCATTTATGATAAAAACTCTGAATAAAATGGGTATAGAAGGAAAGTACCTCAACATAATAAAGACTATATATGAGAAACCCACAGCTAATATCATCCTCAATGGTGAAAAACTGAAAGCCATCCCTCTAAGAACAGGAACCAGACAAGGATGCCCACTGTCACCACTCTTATTTAACATAGTACTGGAAGTCCTAGCCAGAGCAATCAGGCAAGAGAAAGAAATAAAAGCGATCCAAATTGGAAAGGAAGAAGTGAAACTGTCACTATTTGCAGATGACATGATTTTATATATAGAAAACCCTAAAGAATCCACCAGAAAACTTTTAGAAGTAATAAACGAATACGGTAAAGTTGCAGGATACAAAATCAACATAGAAAAATCAGTTGCATTTCTGTACACTAACAACGAAGTAGCAGAAAGTGAAATTAAGAATACCATCCCATTTACAATTGCAACAAAAAGAATAAAATACCTTGGAATAAACTTAACCAAAGAGGTGAAAGATCTGTACACCGAAAACTATAAAACATTTCTGAAAGAAATTGAAGAAGACACAAAGTAATGGAAAGATATTCCATGCTCTTGGATTGGAAGAATTAACATAGTTAAGATGTCCATACTTCCTAAAGCCATCTATAGATTCAATGCCATCGCTATCAAAGTTCCAACAATATTTTTCAGAGAAATAGAACAAAGAATCCTAAAATTTATATGGAACAACAAAAGACCCCGAATAGCTAAAGGAATCCTGAGAAAAAAGAACAAAGCTGGAAGTATCACACTCCCTGATTTCAAAATATATTACAAAGCTATAGTAACCAAAACAGCATGGTACCGGCACAAAAACAGACACACAGATCAACGGAATAGAATCGAAAGCCCAGAAATAAACCCACACATCTATGGACAGCTAATCTTTGACAAAGGAGCCAAGAACATACAATGGGGAGAAGAAAGTCTCTTCAACAAATGGTGTTGGGAAAACTGGATAGCCATATGCAAAAAAATGAAAGTAGACCTTTACCTTACACCATACACAAAAATTAACTCCAAATGGATTAAAGACTTGAATGTAACCTGAAACTGTGAAACTTCTAGAAGAAAACATAGGCAGTACGCTCTTCGACATCAGTCTTAGCAACATATTTTCAAACACCACGTCTGACTGGGCAAGAGAAACAATAGAAAAAAATAAACAAATGGGAATACATCAAACTAAAAAGCTTCTGCACAGCAAAGGAAACCATCAACAAAACGAAAAGACAACCTAACAATTGGGAGAAGATATTTGCAAACCATACATCTGATAAGGGCTTAATCTCCAAAATATATAAAGAACTCATGCATCTCAACAACAAAAAAACTACCAACCCAATTAAAAAATGGGCAAAAGACCTGAACAGAGATTTCTCCAAAGAAGATATACAGATGGCCAACAGACACATGAAAAGATGTTCAAAAACACTAACTATCAGGGACATGCAAATCAAAACTACAATGAGATATCACCTCACGCCCGTCAGAATGGCTATAATTAACAAGACAGGAAACAACATGTGTTGCAGAGGATGTGGAGAGAAGGGAACTCTTATACACTGCTGGTGGGAGTGCAAACTGGTGCAGCCACTATGGAAAACAGTATGGAGATTCCTCAAAAAATCAAGGATAGAACTACCATATGATCCAGCTATTCCACTGTTGGGTATTTATCCAAAGAACTTGAAAACACCATTTTGTAAAGGTACATGCACCCCTGTGTTCATTGCAGCATTACTCACAATAGCCAAGACTTGGAAGCAACCTAAGTGCCCATCAAGGGACGAATGGATAAAGAAGATGTGGTATATATACACAATGGAATACTACTCAGCCATAAGAAACGATGAAATCCAGCCATTTGTGACAACATGGATGGACATTGAGGGTATTATGCAAAGTGAAATAAGGGAGGGAGAAGGTCAAATACCATATGATTTCCTTCATTAAGTAGTAGATAATAACAACAATAAACAAACACATAGGGACAGAGATTGGATTGGTGGTTACCAGAGGGGAAGAGAGGAGGGAGGAGGGTGAAAGGGATAATTTGGTACATGTGTGTGGTGGTGGATTGTAATGAGTATTTTGGTGGTGAACATGATGTAATCTATGCAGAAATAGAAGTACAGTGATGTACACCTGAAATTTTTACAATGTTATAAACCAATGTTACTGCAATAAACAAAAAATTAAAAAAAAAATTTCAGCTAATGAATTTGATTCTTCAGCTGAGTTAGGTTGGATCTGCTAAGGTTAGAAAGTCAAGTCCTTATCCATAAACAAAATTTACTGAATTCTGCCTTGGAACAGATCATTGTATTATTAGATAAATCATGTGGGTATATTTATAAAGATGAGATTATTTGACTTAATCCATTCACCAAAAATATTAACTTCATATGTTTTCTAACATCTATTTACTAATAATATTTTTCTCATTATCTATGAAGATAATGAAAATATCTACTAAATCCAGGCACACAGGGAGGTGACAGAGTTGGATATTCTTCTTGCTTTCTCACAGTGCTAGTTTTTGGGGTTTAAAAAAATTATATAGACTTTATTCTTGCTATTTCCATGGTCAGTAGAAGATCTTTCAATGAGTGTCATCCCATCTTGAGCCATCGGAGCCACGCTTGGATGTGCTCATTCATATACATAGCTCCTTATTCTCATGGTGTCCTCTACTCTGGACCACCCCTTTAAGGGACTGAGACATTTTATACTTGTTTCTTTCCTATTTTTAGTATTTCCCTTTATATTCAGGAAAATACCTGAAATCCATGTTGTTTTGACTTTGTTAAATTAACATTTGCTAAGTGGAGCCCCAGGGTGCTGGATGGTGAGTTGTGGTTCAACAGGCCACAAGAGAAATTGACAGGTCATAGAGGAAGTACTTGGCATGCCTTGAGGGGCCACACGGGAAAGTCAAGGCAGAGTGCATACAGAAGGAGAGAGAAGCAGGACCTGGGGCACATCCCTTTATTAGGTCTGTGGGTGGAGAGCTTTGGGGTTCCTGGGCTAAGGATGGATTGGTCAATTCAAACCAAAAAAAGCAGGATTTTGGTAAGCCTCACAGGGGTCTTATCTAAGGGGTACACAAGGAGAAGGCCCTGGGAGGCAAGAGAGACAGTTGATCACAAGGGCTGTTGGGGAAGTCATATCGGGAAAATACATTTGCTTGTGAATCTGTAGGCTAATATCCAAGGCATGCACTTGCATGAGGGACTAGTGTCAGTTTAAAGTCCCTGCAGACAGCTTGGCCAAACAAAATGGATGCCGAGGCAGCACTACCGTGAAGTAGCTGAGCTAAACTCTCAACACATGTCTATTGAAACCAAGCCATAAGCATATTGGCTTATTAAAGAAAGCTTCACTATATGTTTTTTCTCTCAGGGGTATGTTGCCCATGCATTTCTTTACTATATATAGTTGGCCTGTTCTTCTTCCAAGAAGACCCCAGAATAGAAGGCTTTTGTTATATTTGCTTACTGACAATTGTCTTGTGAGGATATGCTTTCTCATTCTTCTCTTCCCTTTCATGGTCCAATTATTTTAGCCTTCTTCTCAAGAGACAGTGGGCTAGTTAGAGTACATTTTAATAAATTGAATTGCTACATATGTTCAAAGCCTTTCATAAGAAAAAAATTCTGTGCGAATAAAAGATTCAAAATCTCAGGGAAAAAGTGTAGTAATGGAACTTTCTAGCACACTGCCTGGTACACAGTAGATGTTGTGAAAATTAATAAAGGGAAACCTTATTTAAAATGTAGTCGGGAGGCCAGAAGGGGGCGCCCTCACGCACTGCTGCTGGATGTTAATCCCAGAAAGGACTGCCAATTACAGACTTCAGCAGAAAGAAGTCATCCACAGGAAGAAGCCTCAATTACAGATCCCAACAGGAAGAGATGTACCTTGCATCCCTAACAAGAAATCAACTATACCAGCAACTCAGCCAATGAGAAACCATCACTACCTGAACTCTTGCTTTCCACCAACGGACTTTTGTTTAAAATAACCCCTCCAAACTGTCTCCTTTTTCTCTATAAAATAGTGTTCCTTTCCTTTGCTCGCTGGACTTGCCTATGGCTTTTGCTATAGTTTGCTTGTCCTGAATTGCAATTCCTTTGCTATTCTCAAATGAACCCGTTTTGCTGGTAAAATAACTTGGCTGTTTTATTTTTAGGTCAACATTACTCAATATTAGAATCATATGGATGGATTGAAGATCCAATCACTTAACTTGAATCAAAAAAGCTCTCTCAAAATTTAGCTGTTTATTCTCTGCAGAAATAAATGTATCTTAAAAAACTGAAAGATGGATAACTGAGAAGAGTCATATTTCCCGTTTTGACTCCTCAAGGACCTCCTTCCTCACATGTGTGACATTTCTGTGGTCAAAAGGCTGATGGTGGGCTGACAGATCTGCTGTCAGACTTGAGGTTTGAAGGTCTCCTTCTAGCCTGTTACAAAATGTCAGAATTGACACATCTCCACAGGAAATTTTGAAGAAAATGCAAAAAGCTACTTTTCAGTTATAAGGTTTAAAATGCAAGTGTTTTTGATTTATAATTTTGAGATCAGAAATGGTTCATTATGAAATGTGATTTAGAATATTATTTGTTTGATTAGACTATTTCATACCAGATGCTGTTTGTTTGTTTTTTAACTTATTATTTTTTATTTAACATTCTCCTTCTGAATGCTCCTGTCTTCATACCCCCTGGGGGTATAAGAGAAGTAGCTCAAAGAGATTGCCTTTAAGTCAGAAATTATTTTGAAATCTCACTTTTTATCCTAAAAATTCAGTGGAATATGATATTCTTTTTCTAAATATATCCCATGTTTGCTTTAGTAGTACTGTTTTAAATTACTTGTCACTAAATAAAATTGGGACTATAAAATAGGTCAGATTTCTCTGTGGTTTCATGTTCTGCACCTCCTTTGCCACCTGCACATGGCTGAGCAGTCAGAAGTATGCATACTCCAGAACAACAAGCAGAAAACAGTGTGAATCACAGACTAATATAGGACCAATATGTTTAGTAAAGTGCAAAAAATTACTCTTCATTTCTACAAAGTCTGCCTCCTGACCTCTCTCGTGTCTGATGGCCTCACCAAGAGTCCTCAAAGCAAAGCCGCTGTTTCCAGAGTGTGCACAGACTTCTATTTTGTCATCTATTCCGTTGGTGTCCCACACCACCCCAGCTTGGCAGACTGTCCATTGGATAACCGCCTGCCGTTCATTCTGGCTGAAGAGGATAGATCATTGGATTTGGAGCCTGTGATGGCTTTGCCTTTGTTCCGCCACCAATTCATAGTAAAGCATCAAGTGAACCATTTGCTTCCTTGGATTCTACTTTTCTCTTTTGTAAAATTAGAGAAGGGGTTGAGATTAATATCCAGAATCTCTTCCATGTATAACTTTATATGATTTCCTCTCTCTGGCTACAGACTTTAGCTTTAGAAACTTCCACTAACAAGAGTGAACAGCTAAGGTTCTCATGTATGGCAAAGGGAAAAACTGGACTTCATAAGTATAAAGACAGAGAACTGAATGAGTGGATATTTAGTAGACTTACAAACAGAATGGAAACAAACAATATAAATATAAGAAAGAATATCCTCTCTCTAAGGCAATCTTAATGCACATTTTTTAGCAACACTAGTTTCATTTTTATTTTCACCTCAGCATATAAAGTAATTTTAAATAGTCAACTTGAAAATTTTCCAAGACAAATTTGAAGGAATTCACCTAATCAGTGAACAAGAATATTTTTCTAGAGATTATGGAAAAAAATTGGAAGATTTGGCAGAGGATGCCAATGCAGGTGGTTGAAAAATGTGCACATCATATTCCTCTAAAGAGACAGGAGGTAAGGAGGGAGCAAGAGAACAACATTCCAGAAACCAATGTCACTGTATTCTCTCTCTGGTGAGTTTGTGTTGTTTAGCTCAGTGGCATGATATGATTTCAAATTATATCAAATTACTGTTAATTATTTATAGGAGAAATGGTATAAAAACTAACATGGTATTTCTTAATTTGCCACAGAATTCGTGACTGCAATCAAAAGGTGCTGAACATCCCTCCCTGTTGTCCTCTCTTCTCTTTCCTCCATCCATCATGTCTCCCATTTGAGGTCTTGGGAAGAATGAGAAGAAAAGAAATAAATTCTCCCCTGCCCTCTTTTCCCCTGCTGTAGTCTCCCTGATCCTTACTGCTCCTCCCTTGGATCTATTTTCCCTCCAATTCCCATTTGTCCTTCAACTTACCTTGAACTCACTAATCTTGTTGCTCTGTAGACACTTTTGCAGTTGCCCTTCCTTCAGCTTAGAACTCCAACCCACCTTCACTGCTCCCCTTTTCCCATGGATCAGCCTCATCTTTCAGGTCTCAGCTCATGGCTCACTTCCTCAGAGGGACTCTCCTTGGCAACCCAGCGAATGTAGCCCCAGTCTCTTTCTTTCGCGCTTCTGAGGACAGGCTTGACTATGCCTAGACCCCAGTTTAGGGCTGTCAAGATTCTCCTTAAGTGTTAAAAGACTCCGTATAGGAAATGCATCTCTGTTTGTGTTGTATAGGTCTTTTGAACTCCCCAACCCTGATCCCGACCCTGGCCCTGATTTTGGCTTGTGGAACAGGTCTCTGCTGTCTATCTTTCTGCACTGACCCCATCCATCTCTGACCTCTCCTAACCCAGGCTGGCTCTCCTGGGGAAGAATTAGGAAATTGGCTCTCATCACCCTTTACCTGGCCAAGGTTCATTCTGGCTCCTGGAACCTGATTACATCCTTCCTTCATTTATGTTGAGCCCACCTGCTCAGAGGCCCCAGCCACATCTGGGGCCACGACTCAGGCGTCATCAGGGCAGATTTATTCTGCCTTCCCAGGCAGTGGGTGTCAAGGATGGCTTCTGAAATTGTACTGAGTGAGGGCAACTTATTACTCAGTTTCATCCTTTTCTCAAAGAGACTTGGGTTTCCTTAATCGTGATCATATTATAAGTGACAAAATCAGAGCTGAGAAGTTTGTGAAAACTCCACCTCTGACCCATGTGGGGGTTGGGGTGGGGGTGGGGGTGTTCCATCCATAGGCAGCACGTAAAAGTCTGTTCTGCTTTTAGCTAGAAAGTGTTGCAGAATTCTAAAACTTCCCAATGATTAGTCATTATTTCACCCACAGCTCTTAAAGCAGTGGAGCCCGTATAGTGCCCTGGCTTCTGCTCAGCGAAATGCAGCCCATGACATTTATTACAAGCATTAACAGTAATTTACCCTTCATTAATCAGAGCAGTCAGCTACAGTACTTTTCAATCATGCATAATACTTACTTTACCGGAATATTTTATTCATCCATTGGTCTTAGAGGCTCTGCAAACAACTTGTAAATTCTGACACGGCCCCAGAGCCCAGACAGTGTAGCGCCCTTTTTATGGCTAATTTATGGCCCATGTTTATATTTGTGCCAAGACTCAGGATTTCCCACTGATCAAGGTTTGAAATATGCAGCAGTAAACTCTGCGTTTGTATTGGTCCATCAGATGAGAAGGAACGCATCGTGTTTCCCCAGCACTGCTCTCTATGGAGTTATTCTTCGTAGCTGGCTGTTGGCGATCATGTCTAAACGCAGTATCAGCACTAACCTCCCGGGAATCGGTCCTTCAATTTAACATGCTACAAGGACAAGTCTTCTCTGTTTAGTTTATTTGTTAATTCAATTCCTGTTTAAAAAATAAAAGGGGCATTTGTGAAGAAGCTGAAGACATCTTGAACTCCATAGCATGATTTATGCATGGAAACTCATTTTCTTCACAATACAATTCATGTCCTCATGCAACATCTTTATGGGTTTATCTCGTTTAAAAAGCAAACAACCAAAATTTAAAAATCTATATTGAGAGCGGTCTGTACAAAATTATTGGAAAAATACTAAATATAGTTTTGTAAAGGACAGTAAGATATCGGTTCTGGAACTTGTGCCTAACAGGGCTGCATTTATTGTCACCCTCTTGAGACATGCAGGATTGCTCATTTCCTCTAATTTAGATTTTCTATCTTATGGAGTTTTAAATTGCCCTGGGTCCCACCAGTCACTCTGATTTAAGGTGTATTAAGTTCGCTTTCAGTGCAATCCCATGTGGTAAAACCAAAATCCAAACTAAAATGATTTATTTCAGTTCTATTGCCCTCCTGATTGACTCATTTGGATTTTCAATTTTTCTCTGCAGAACTCAAATCAGGATAGAGCCTTGAATCCAAGAAAATTCTAAAAATGAGTAAGAATCAGTGATATGACCTGTGCTCACATAGAAGAATCAAGAAAGTCTTTTTTATTTAAAAGTCCTATATAATACTATAAGTTTCATTTGCAATAGCATCATGCACTAGTTTTAGTAAAATGGAACTGGGCAGTGGAAGACTCTTACTCTTTTTGCTAAATAAGGAATGTCAGGCATCCTGGAGATTAGTGGCATACAATGTGACATATAATATGTAGGGGAAATTACACATGCTATGCTTTCCTCTAGGAGTTTCAAAATTCACATTAATATGTGAAGCCTAGCAGATGTTTGCCAACACGTCTTTGTTCTTCTCTCTCTCTTTCTCCTTCCTTCCTTCCTTCCAATACTTGCATACATCACAAGGGAAACAATTGCTCTGTGAAACTTCCTTTGGGAAATGCCAACTTGTGTAAAAGGTTAAGAAAAGAAAATCTGTATGAGAATTTTGTCACTCTTTAACTCTCTAACTGTGTTCTCTCAGCGACTTGAAAATGGTTGGATTATGCATTATGCTACAAGCACCATTTTCTATGGTAAAAGTGACACTGATTGGCAAATTGCACTTGAACTATGAACACCTTGTAGGAAATCATAGTGTTGGGCTTCCCTAATCATGAGGACTCTTGTAACTGGGTATATCTTTTGCAGAGACCCTGGAGGTTATGCCTATAGAGTCGTTATAAAAGGTGTTGGCTTCTATGTGGCGCGAGCCTTCTATGCTGGGGAGTTCCCTGTACTTGGTCGATGTGAATCTTGTTTCCTGACATGTAAGCCATCACTTGGAGAGCCATAAATGCAGATCTCAGATGGTTAAGTGAAGTGTCATGAGGACTGCCCATTGAGGAGGGTGTATAGAGACAGATGCTCTTGCTAGTGAGCTGGGGTTCCTGTTCTGTATCCCTCAGAATAGGTGCCAAATGTGGCCAGTCATAGTCTTGGGAGTCCAAGGGTTAGTTAAAATAAGAAAGCCCCATGCTGGCTGCTGCAGCTGGTCTAAGAACCTGAAAGTCTAAACATGATGAAAAAATGGATTTGAATTCATATAGCAAAGGATGTTTCAAAGAAAATATTTTCTAAATCATTTTAAAATGAATCTTTGCTAATTTTTTGACTCTTTCTAGTAATGTGTCTCTCTGCTCTGTGATCAGCACATATCTTTTTACAAAGATGGTACTCAAGGTTGTTCCCTTGTCCTGGCTGTCATTTAACCTTCAATGACCTTCTTTTCTTTGTTGCACTTTTTGCTTCTTTTGGCTACATTCTGGAGTCATAAAAACAGCCTACAATAATGAATAGGTTAATTTAATATGCTATAAGATATGCAGAGTCAGGTCTTTGACATATCCTGCTATTTTATGAGTAAATTCAACAGCTATAGCAGGAAAAATGAAAATTTCCCCGGGATTTATTAGAAAAGAGACAATTCTAGCTCCTTTATGGTAAGTTGGAAAGGGGAAACCTTTTCCAAATGAACCCAGATGGCACATCAAAGAACCTCTAGGTCTGTGGTGAGATGTCCTCTAGGTCTGTGGATGGGAGTAGCAGGAATTTTGAGGCCTAACCTTGAATTGCTGCTATCTGATTTCTCCAGAAAATAGAGTCTTAAACCCTTACCAACATCTAATTTTGCTTTTTGACAAGTTAAAGATGTAATTTCAAGTGGTTTTAAGACAAGAAGCTGTATACAGAGATTCAGGGGAGACGTGGAGGCATGATGTGAATTTTACTAGTTCTTATAAAGAAGACAAATCATGTAACAAGATACAAAAGATTTCATAAAATAACAGTCTGGGTCCAGTGAGATTGTTTCCATTCCCCTCGGTGCCACACAGCCTTTTTGACACCCTTGGTTAAGAAAGAGTTGAGTGTAAATGCAGAACGCTGTTGAAGAAATTATCTGTAATAAGGATCCACATCACCCTCGGTTTTACTGTCAATCAAGGCAGTTTCTTGATATTTAATCACCGTGCTTCTACAAAATAATATTTACTTAACATTCCCGAAGTGTTGTGGGTATTCATAAAAAACTGTCTGATAGCCACAGAAATGGGTTTCAGATTCCTTGGATTTGGCCTAGTTTGTGATTTTCCTATTTCTTGCCTAAATTATTAAAGCATGTACATTCAAAAGCCCCAACATTTTTGTCTGGCTTCCTAAGTTGACATTATTTCAGAATTTGCTTAATAATAAAACTATCTACATGGTTCAGATATTACGAAATTAATCTTACTGTTAAATCTGAACTTCAGATTAGCTCAGGTTTTCTGTGTTTGCTCTTTCAAATGAAATGTAAGCACAAGACTCTGCAACTGACTTTGACAACACGGTTTCCTAAGGAACAGGAAGAAAAGCAAAACTATAGTACTGATAACATTAATAACTGGGACTACTTTGTATTTACAGCTTTTCCCTACAAGGCATATATAAAATATATTTTTATACTAAAGATCATTTTTTGGATACAGTTTCAAGACATCCTAATTCTGCCCTGCACCATGTGACTGAAGCATGTTGTTATTTCCAAGTGTTTAACATTCTTTCAGTTTTACACCAGTCTTTCCACCATAAGCTATAACGTTTCTTTACAAAATCCCAAATGCTACAAAAAAAAAATACAAATCTTTGGAATTCCTCTATTTACCTGTTTTCTATATTCTTTGAAAAGGCTCTAAATCAGTACTTTTTGTTACTGTTATTGATTATGCTGATACATTTGTGTTTTTCTCCAGTTCATTATAATCTATATTCAGCACTGTTTCTGAATCTCTGGACAGAAAGAAATTATTATGAATTAGTTATTTAACCAAACAATTAAAAGTTATGCCTATTTTACTCTCAATCTGCATATTCTTCACTTTTCGGAATATTAACTCACATGTTTCAAAGTCTTCAGAATAAAAGTAAAATATATGACAATATCATTTGCTAGTATACATCAAGCTCATTCCTAAATTTCCTAAAATGTAGTTTACTGGCAATTATATGAGTTATAATTTTAACTATGTTTCATTGTTTTAGCAACGCCAGTATTAACTACTCAGTGTGTTTTCTCACCATCAAGTTCTATTCTCATTCTTCAGATGCTTTTGCTACCTGTAGGCTTCCTGGGAATCCTGTGGCGGTTTTCCGCTCTTCTCTTTCCCTGCCCTACGCATTTCTCTTTTCTCAGTTCCCAGTGACAGCATAAATCATGGTTTCTCTCCAAAATCTTTTTCTTTTCCTTTGCTTTAGCCCTGAATAAATGTATTTATCACTTTTTAAGGATTCATGGACTAATATGTCAGTCGATCATCAAATATTTACTAAATTTTATTTTGAGCTCAGCACTTTGCTAGAATTTTACAAGTACATAATAATTCATCTTACATCTTCCGTTCACTTTTACATCTCTGGGTGCTATTTGTTATTTTTGTTTGATATTATAAGTGCCTACATTTCACAGGTTGAGTACTAAAATACAATGGTGTAGACTTTACCATCAACTCTAAGATTTATGGTCTTCTAAATCTTCTCAGTTTTTGTTTCTATGTGTGTGCAGTCATTGTTATTACATCTGGTCTCCTTTCTTTTTTGTTTTCTGGCTGCATTCAAGGTATTATACTCTCTCATTTCTACCTGCATGCATACTTTGGTCTTTGGACATTGATCATCTTCTGTCTTGAACTTCTGAAACACTTCTTTTTTGACAATGTTGTTTAGAATTTTATTCCATGTCCCATTATACTCTTGTGATTTTTTCCTATGTTCCTACTGCTATCATACTTGGAATGGAACTGAAAAAACTAGGCAAGGAATAAAATGCACCTGTGTGTGTGTGTGTGAGAGAGAGAGAGAGAGAGAGAGAGGGAGAGAGGGAGAGAGAGAGGGAGGGAAAGAAACAGAGAGGGGGTGGGGCTGGCCCCGTGGCTTAGTGGTTAAGTGCACGCGCTCCGCTACTGGCGGCCGGGTTTGGATCCCCAGCGCGCCCTGATGCACCACTTCTCCAGCCATGCTGAGGCCACGTCCCACATACTGCAACTAGAAGGATGTGCAACTATGACATACAGCTATTTACTGGGGCTTTGGGGATAAAAAAGGAGGAGGATTGGCAATAGATGTTAGCTCAGAGCCAGTCTTCCTCAGCAAAAAGAGGAGGATTAGCATGGATGTTAGCTCAGGGCTGATCTTCCTCACAACAACAAAAAAAGAAAAGAAACAGAGAGGGAGAGGAAGGGGGGGGAGTGAGAGAGGGAGAGAGAAAGGAAACTAAATGACAGCATGAGTTGATTTAGTCAGGATGAGCTGTTCCATAGAGACTAAAGATGTTTATATCTGTAGTTTAGTCAATCTAAACTAAAATAATGCATTTATGCATTATTTAATTCAATAATTACTTATTGAGTACATATTATATGTTAGAAATTGTATTAGGCACTCTCTAGGATGAACATATAAATCTTAACACTGTGTAGTAATAGGGACCAGCTTCATTTATGTGAAAAAGAAGTTTCCAATGAGCTATCGAGCCATGAAAAGACATCGAGGAAGCTTAAATGCATATTACTAAGTGAAAGAAGCCAATCTGGAAAGGTACATACTGTATTATTCCAACTATATGACATTCTGGAAAAGACAAAACTATGGAGAAGACAGTAAAAAGATCAGTGCTTGCCAGGAGTTGGGGGGCAGGGAAAGGAATGAATAGATGAAGCACAGGGGATCTTTAGGGCAGTGAAAATGCTCTACATGATACTATAATGAATGTAAATGACATAATACATTTGGCCAAACCCATAGAATATACAACACCAAGAGTGAACAGTTATGAAAACTATGGATTTGGGGTGGTTATGATGTGTCAAAATAGGTTCATCAATTGAAAAAATGTACCACTCTGGTGGAGGATGTTGATAATGGGGGAGGCTATGCAGGTATGGGGGCAGGAGATATTCGGAAATCTCTGTACATTCCCTTCCATTTTGCTGTGAACCAAAACTTCTCTAAAAAACATAAAAAGAAGTTTCCAAAGGATTTTTTTTTAAACCTTCACATATATTTGATGGAAATATATATATATACATATATATATAATTCTGATATATATACAAATAATATAAAATTTACTATTTTAACCATCTTAAGTATAAAATTCAGGGCCACTAATTACATTCACAATATTACGCATCCATCACCATTATGTATTTCCAAAGTTTTTCATCATCCCAAACAGAAACTCGGTACATGTTAAACGATAATTTCCATTTCTTTTACTAATAATCTAGTTTTTGGTACATCATTAGCCTGATTTCTCTTAAGTTCCTTGTTCATGTTTTCCATTAGATCTTTGAGTATATTTAAGAAAATTGTTTTAAAAACTTAGACTAGTAAATCTGATATCTGGGCTTCCTCAGGGACAGTTTCTGTCAATTTATTGGAATAATAAATAGGAATAATCTGTTTTGTTATTTTGAAGGGGTCATACTCTCCTGTTTCTTTGTATTCCTTGTGATTTTTTGTTAAAAATTAGACTTTTAAATATTACAATGTAGTAACTCTGTTAATCAGATTTTCCCCCTTCCTTTGGTTTTGCTGTATTTTTGATGGTTGACAACTGTAGTATCCATTTGTTTAGTGATTCTTTTCGAACCATTTTTGGAAAGACTGTGTTCCTTGTCACGTGCAGTCTCTGAAGTATCTGTTTCTTAGCTTGTGTTCAGCTAGTGTCTTGACAGAGATTTCCCAAAACAGCAGGAGGTTAAGGGAGAGAAAAAGCAAGAGAGGGAGTGAGTGAGTGAGAGAATAAAAACAAACCAAACAAGAAAAGTGCATACACGAGAAGATAAAAAACACACCTCCCAATCTTTTCAGCGCATCTCTGTGCTGGAGTATTCCTTCAACACTTAGGAGTTTCGCAGTGACTGTAGGAATCAGCCCAATCTAAAAGCTTAGGGTCTTATCGGGGCTTGTCTGAGCGTGTGCATGGCTGTTTAAAGTCTCTGGTATACAGGTGTGCTGTTGAATGCCCCAATTTACCAAAGAAACTCTCTGCAGCTGTTCTTCCGGGGCTTCAAGTGGTTATTATATGTCTCCGAGACATAATCTTTGCTCCAAGCAGCGGTGGATTGTTAGTTTGCCTCACACTGTCTTTGTGCGATGCCCCTAGCTTTTCCGGACTGAGTGAGCTTCAGGTTTGGTGATGCAGAAATGAGCACCTTGTGTCCATCCTTCATGGAGCCCCTAAGTAGGTTAGAACAGACATGCACAGTAATTTGCTGATAAGGTCTGCTCTGCTCCCTCCAGAACCGAAGACTAAGGCCCCACACATGGAACGTGGGCTGCCATCTTTGTGTCTGCCACCAGGCCGAGGAAGGGAGTGGGGCAAGGGCAACTAAAAATGTCACTGAGCTTTCCTACTGTTTTTAAATTAGCTTTTTCTTGGATGCTGCAAACTGTTGACTATTTTCTACAGTTCTGAAAACATTAGTTCTGACAATTTCTTTTTGTTTTTTGATGTTCTGTGGGGGACAGGAGCTGGGAGCTGCCTACATAGCCAATTTGCTGACATCATGCCTCTCACATATATTTTGGATCACACACAATTTCCACATCTAAGAAAGCCATTGATGTTTGCAGGGAAAGTTTGCCATAGAAAAAGGATTTATTAAAAATGTATTTTGTGATTAGAAAAACCTCAAAGGAGTTTTTATACATGAGGAGAAGTCAAGTAAATCAAAATAAACTGCAATGTGATGAAGCCCAAGAGAGAGGGCCCTGTGTGCTCTGCTTACAAAGAAAGCAACAGAAGAAACGGAGCCAACTCCTGGTACTACAATATCACATAGAGGGATGCAGATGGCTATACGACAAAAACAAATCAATCCTGTATTACTCATTGTAACTATCTTCACTATCACATCCTTACAATATGCATCACCTCTCTTGTAGGGCCCTGTGTTAATTCTGTTCTGTCTGAACAAGACAAATTCCTGCTCTTGAGTCATTTCAGTCTGTCTTGGAAAACATACATCAGTAGTGCTGAATCCTGATTGTACATTAGATTCATCTGGATTATATTTTAAAAAATACTGAAATACAGACACCATCCCTAGGAAATTAGATCATGTTGGTTTGAAAGTTAAGATGAGCAAGAGTGCTGTAATGTATTTCTCATTCACATAACAGTCCAAAGTTCTAGAGCAGCTGGTGGGTCTCTCCACATGAAGATTCACTGGTTTAAGCTCCTTCTATCATCTGGCTACTCCACCTCCTAGAACAGTGCTGTCCAAGAGAACTTTCCACAGTGATGGAAATAGTCTATATTTATGTTCTCCGATATGATAGTCACTCACCATATGTGGCACTGTAGTGCTTGGAGTATGACTAGTGTGACTGAGGAACCAAATTGTTAATAGGATTTAAATTTAATTCATTTAAATTTAGATAGCCACAGCAACTAGTAGTTACTATTTCAGACAGCATGGACTTAAGCCCCTTTAATCGTATGCATGGTAAAGGCTAGATTGCTATGTCCTGGTTCTAGTCAATCAAAGAAAAAGATTGTTTAGAGGAGGCATGGAGCATGAATGAACTGAGGTGGCACATATCACTTCTTTTCATGTTCCACTAACTATGCTGGGCTCACCTAGTTGCAAAGGAGGCTGGGGTGTACATTCCCTGGTTGTTCAGTCATATCCTGACTGTAACAACTATGGATGAAGAGCAGGAGAGAGCTTGGTATGCAACTAGTAGGCTATGTCACAGTTGCTGTGGTCTAGGGCTCAATGATGATATATTTATTTAAAAGCTTCCAAGATGATTCTAATGTTGAGTTATGGTTGGTAGCCAATGGTCTACACAGGAGTATGAACTCTTTCTATTAGACACATGTATGTGGAGAGGTTAAGTATCATACCCAAGGTCACATATCAAGTGAGTACTTTGTAATGTTATGCATGTTACACATGTATACATGTTACACACACATGTAACACAAAGCTAATGTTGTTAAATCAAACTCACATGACTCAGAGCTCCATACCCAGGATGAAACTGCACTAATAATGTTAAGAATTCAAGTAAATGCAAAGCTCGGATATAGTAAGGAGAGTCTGGGACTTCCAGAGCATTTCCTACTACTGTTTTTATTTTAATTTTTTTTCAGAATTATATCATGCTTTGGTTCAGATTGACATATGAGGTCTCCAAGGGATGTGTGCGTTCGCGTCACTTACACATAAGACATTTTTAAGTTATGAAGTACATTCAGACAGCTGCAAAGCTAAAGTTATATTCAGATGTATTCAAAGAGTGACATTTTCCAGGGAGCTGTGTTTCATAAATTCATAGAGTTCCTTACCATAAACAATTCTATACAACCAGATACATCCTGATGAAAACATCCCATAGATAAGGACTCTACTACTAACAAACACTGTTAATTTATTTGTTAAGAGATCTGTCTTTAGTTTTATCCTAGGAGATTTGCCTAAGTCATCTTCTTTCCTTCCCAGTGGTGCTGCCCCCACCCCCAAATGGAGAGAATCAATCACAGACATTTATTTCCCTTATGCACCTAAAAGTTTCACATGCTGTCATTCTGCAATTCATTCAAAACATAGATTGAGGCCTTCCCATGTGCCAGGTATAATGTAGTGCTTAAGGTATCTGATGCTGTACGTTGAAAGTGCAGTGGCATTCAAGTAGCTATGAGAGTTTGGACAAATGTCAACCTCTCTAAGCCTTTGTTTATCTGTTAAATTGAGATAATGACACCTACCTCAGAGGGTGGTTGTAAGGAATTGCATTACTACAAACCACATAGTGAACTTCAAGCAACTACTCAATGAGTTTTAGATGTTAATTTACCATTGTTATTGTTACAGATTGTAATTTCTCAAGGATGGACAGCTTGCTCTCCTATTTCTCTGTTAGATATTAATATACCTAAAGAAAAGAAATAACATATTTTCTAGATACTTAATTATTTGAAAATTTCTTTCACATACTCTGACCTCCCTACCCCTATTTATTTTATTGATTCTCCAGTTAATTAAAAAAACTCACATAATTCTAATCTATATCAATATTGAGAAGACAAAAACCAAAAACTCTGCATTCTGGGAATACCTACATAACTAAAAGATATGACTTTTGTTCTGAGTGACACACAGTCCTAAATGGCCTTATCTGGCAGTCATGCTATAGAATGGTGGTGCTATGTTTAAGGTACGTGCAGATGACTGTGGGTGGATAGGTATGGGAAGAAAGCATTGTTTTTCTGCATTGCTTAATTTTACAAAGTAAGTGATATTTGAGTAGGATTCACTTTGATGAATAGTTTTGCCAGGCAGAGAAATGGAAAAGACCTTTGAATTCCTATAGCTTTCAGCAGAGTAACTTGCTCTGCTTATAGTAGGTGCTTAAAACTCTCTTGATAATTAGTGAAGGGATTGCAAAATCGCACATATAACAAGCTACTTAACAACTTACGCTGCTAAAACATGTGATCCCTAATCAAACTCCCAGAAAAAATCTCTGTGACACTAGTAAAGCTCTATTTTGGCACTTTTGAATATCTCCTCTCAGCAGTTTGCAAATATGTCTGCCTCAGTTTGGATGCTGAAAGAATGTCACCTCTCAGCTGAACAAATTCACTGCCACACGGAGCAAAAGATACCTAGTTTACAATTCTAGACTAACAACAAAGCATAACAAATGGTAGAGCAGAATTCTGGAATCAAATAGAATGACATTAAGGGCTCTATCTTGGATTCTTTGACGTATTTTCCATGAGCCAAATAACTCAATACAGTTGAGTGATGGTTTCTAGAAGCCTATTGGAGTAACAGCCTGGTTATGGTATACTACAGGAAACAACTCAATAAAACTTACATAAATTGATTTTCTTCAAAACTAAAGCTTCAAAAAATCCAAGAATGGGTATTAATGACCTTTATTTTCTGAAAGCATCTCTTCCTGGCAAAGGAAAAGTCATACCTCTTAGCTTTTGTTGAATTGGGGCTTTTGTTTTGTTTTGTTTTTGTTGTTATCTTTTAAGATTATATTTTCCCATCTTGGAGATTTAACACTTCTTATTGTAACCATCATCTTAACAATTACAATTACAGACGCACACATACACACACGTTGTATATATATAGTATATATGGTGTATATACAGTATATAACTCTATATCTATAATTTTTTAATAAGACATGCCTGTACTTCAGCTTTTGTCTAATAAACAGTATGTTCATTTCTCAAGTGTTATTCAAAGTTGAGCTTCTTATTTGGCTTTATAATGGAGAGCACCTGAACATTGCTTATCATAAGTTCCATCAAACTTAACCTGAGAACACTGACAATGTTCTTTCCACTAGACTCACAAGTGGTTTGGTTTGGCTACTGATATTGCTTGCCTTCACCTCCCGAGGTCATCAGCTCAGGAATCAGACCGCGTGGCCTTGATTCCTGACTCTACCACTTACTACTGTAGGACTGGGGACATTTGTTTAGCCATTTTGTGTGTCTGTTTTCTATAAAATAGAGACAACTATTATAGGGTTTTTGTGGACATTAAAATGAGTTAATGAATCCATAATACTTAATAGAGACCCTGGCACCTAGTAAGCATTCAATTAATGTTAGTTTTATTATTACTATCATTAGGCTTCTAAGTTCTCTACCATAATTTAAGGAAGTCAGTCATTCAGTGAGAATAAAATATCACAACCCATCTTGCCTGCTACTTATTGTACTGTTTTCCATGACACAAGTCAGTACACAAGTCTTCAATTAGAAGATTTTTAACCTGTATCATTAAAGGCATGTGTAACGGTTAATGTTTTTTTTTTTTGGTGAGGAAGATTGTCCCTGAGCTAACATCTGTGCCAGTTCTTCTCTATTTTTGTATGTGGGACACCACAAGAGCATGGCTTGACAAGCAGTGCGTAGGTCCACACGCAAGATCCAAACCTGCAAACCCCAGGCCGCTGAAGTGGAGCATGTGAACTTAATCACTATGCCAATGGGCAGGCCCTGTGATGGTTAATGTCTATCAACTTAGCTAGGCTATGGTGCCTAGTTGTTTAGTCAAATATCAATCTAGATGTTCTGTGAAGGTATTTTTTTAGATGTGATTAACATTTAAATCAGTAGACTTTTAGGAAATCAAGTTATTCTCCATAATGTGGGCAGGCCTCATCCAATCAGTTGGAGATCTTAGGAGCAAAGAATGAAGTTTCCCAAAGAGGAAGCAATTCTGTCTCAAGACTGCAACCCTGTCTGAGTTTCCGGTAGGCTTGGCCAGCCCTATGCATTTCAGATTTACGACCGCACGTCAACTCTTCCCTGAATTTCCAGTCTGCTGACTTGCCCGACAGATTTCAGACTTGCCAGCTTCCATGATCACATGAGCCAATTCTTTGAAATACATCTCTCTCCATATAAATGAAGAGATTCATGGTCCAGGCCAGCACTGTCCAACAGAAATATAATGTGAGCCATGTTAAGAAAGTAAAAAGAAACAGGTGAAATTAATTTTAATAATGTATTTTATTTAACCCAGTATATCAAAAATATTATTATTTCAAAAGCAATAATATAAAAAAGAATTAATGATATATTTTATATTCTTTTTTTTCATATAGTGTCTTCAAACCCAGTGTGCATTTTATGTTTACAGCAGATCTCAATTTGGACTAGCCACATTTCAAGTGCTCAATGGCTACTGTGTTGGGCCACGGGTCTGGGCTATTCCACGAGGCAAATGCATTTTTGTATTTTGCACCAAACACTACACCACCTGCATTTATGTAAAATAAAGCACAAACTTGTTTCAAAATTCCATGTAAAGTTACTAGTTGTTTGTCCCACCATGAGAAGCAACAAGGGGCCCAGGGGACTTGTACTCAAATCTTACTGCTGATTTTGTCACTTCTGAGTTAGATGGAAGGAGAGGCACCTTTCTCTCTTTCTTCCCCTAAATTACATATTGGACTTATCAATCCTCTATATCACTCTGCCTAAATAATTGAGTCACTCCTTTACAAAAATGCCACAATTACTATGAAATAGTCGATTAAACTGTAATTTGATTTTGGATTTAACATGTAGCCTAGAGTGTAATTCGTGTGTAATGGCCCCTTTTTCTGGTCATATGCTTTCATTTACAAAAAACAGCTATGCAGTATCTGTGCCATCACACATAAGCGACTATAATCACTGTTGATGGGCCTGTGAAGTTCATCAGATGGAAAAGTAATTTTTCATGTCCTGCTTTAGCAAAGAACTGTTTCTGGGGAGTGATACAATATCAGGACAATGCAGGGACTGCAATACGTGACCTTTCCACATGCCTTGATGACTGACGCTGGGGAGCTATAAGTGTGCTCCCTCTGTTTTTGAGCTCTCTTAAGGAACTCACGGCCATATTCAAAGAAATTCTGAGCACAGCATTTTCTTAGCCTATTGATACAAGTGATCTGGGACCAGGGTGGCCAGCATAGTAAACACAGTGCTAAGACTTAGCTAGAAAGAGCCAAAGGGGGAACCGATCTTTTCCTAATTCACGAGTTCACTTAACACATGTTTTAATAAACATTTACTGTGGGTAAGCCAGCATTCTTTGAAGCGACAGTGGAAGTTACAAAAATGTGATGTAATATCATTGTCTATGGAACTTGAAATCACATAAGACAGAAGAAATTGACACAAATAACTACAGTGCAAAACAACAGGAGAAATGTTTCCCTTCAGAGGAAGGGAAAACACTGCTTGCTAAAGTAATCAAGAGAGGCTTCAAGGAGGAGGAGGGATTAGAAATGAGTTATTTAAAATGGGAAAAAGTTGGAAAATGGAAATTTCACGTTGGTTTGACTACAGGGTTTAACTGGAGGAGTAGGTTTATAAAAGATTAAAAAGACAAAATTGGACGGTTGAATAGCAGTCTAGGAGATGTGAGCCTGATTTGGCAGATTTAGGGAAACTCAGGCTCAAAGCAGCTAATTTGTTTTGTGCTGTGACGGAAATGGTGATTTGGAAACATTTTGTCTAGTAATGGCGCCCAGAATGAAGATGACAATCAGCAGCAAGACTAGTAAGAGTTCACTGACACGGGCCAAGAATGAAGAGTGAGGACTTGAACTAGGCGAGTGGCTGAGGGATGAGGAGGGTTGTGAAGGAAGACGTGAATATGTGTCTAGATGTGAGCATCAAAGGAGAGGGAGTGGCAAGACTGAGTGAGGTTTCAAGCCAGGAGACTGGAATGCCTTTAGCAGAAATACTAAAGTCTCCACAAGAATTAAATTTTAGTGAAATCAGTCATATATAGTGAGCTTAGGATGCTCCAAACTACCCTGAGTGAAAGCTGGTGGGCTGAAAAATGTTCCTCCCCAAAGATATCCACATCCTAATCCCTAGAACCTGTAAATGTTACCTTATATGGTCAAAAAGAAAAAATTGCAGAAGTTATTAAGTTAAAAATCTTGAGATAGAGAGCTTATCCTGGAGGATCAGGGTGGCCCCTTACGTGTCCTTATAAGAGGGAGGCAGAGGGAGATGGGACACACACAGAAGAGAGAAGGTGGTGAGACCACCTCAGCAGAGAGAGAGGTTAAAGATCCTAGACTGTGGGCCACGAAGATGGAGGAAGGGCCACGAGCTCAGCTGCGGGCGGCCACACAAGGAATGCAGCTCTAGATGCTGGGAAAGGCGAGGAGATGGGTCCCGCCACGGTATCTCTAGAGGGAGTTTTGGCCCAGTGAAACTGATTTCAGACTTCTGGCCTCCAGAACCATAAGAGAATAATTTTGTGTTTTTTGAGCCACCAAGTTTTTGGTAATTTGTTACAGCAGCCACAGGAAACTAATACAGAAGACACTCCCAGAATGTGGGAACAGTGGGGCTGCTGCAGAGGAGACAAGCTAAGGCTGGAGACCTAGGAAACAAGGGAGGGTCTGGGGAGGGGGTGGTGCAGGGATGAAAGAGAGGAGGAGAGGAGCAGGGAGGGAGCTTTAAGAGTTGTCCACACCAGGGGTCAGTAGGAGGAAGAGGGGCCTAGCAAACAACACAAGAGGTAATTGGTGAAGACCCAGGAGGAGAGCCAAGGTAGGTGAGATTTTCATAAAGGAGATTACCAAGGTTTGAAACATAACAAAACAGAACAAAGAAAAAAACCTTTAAAGAACTTCAGAGGTGGAGAATGTACCAGAGTGGAAATGCTAACGGATGTTCCTAGAGAGAAGTAACACAATACCCATTCGAAATAGCAAAGGTGCGTTTCTGTTGTTGGAGAATAAGAACTAATTACTGCACTATCAGTACTGCCCATGATGTTTCAGAAAGAGCCTCAAAGGGCTACAGTGCAGCTCGTTCTTTTTAGCTATAAGATATCAGGACATCTGATACAAACACAATAAAACGACAAATTTTTAAAATTCAAAGTGAACTTTAAGTAAAATTCATGCTTTTCAGGAATCAATTTCTAGTGAATTTGAGCCCAGTTTTAGGGTTTTTAAAGTTGGATTTGGCAAGTAAAACATTCAGTAAGCTTAAATGTTTTTCCTCATTTCTTTCCTGACTGTTCGGATCAAATTTTGTAAAACATTTTTTTCTTTTAAAACATGTAACAGACAACTTTACATCTACTTGGAGGTGATTCCAAACATCATTTGCTTTGAACTAGGAATTCACTTTTTTCCACAGAAATATTACTCTGAATGATGGGTGGGCTACCCAGGCTAGCTCCCTCAAATCTCAGCACACATATGATAAGATGGAACAGTTGATGTTAGTCCCCAAACTGGGACCCCTGTGAGCCTTGAGCTCACTTGAACCCCAAGTCTAAATCTCTCTTGATCCTTGATGGAAAAATCCCACACTGTCTGGCTCTAAGCTCCATCCCTCCTAAACCTTAGAGGACGAAGGAATTGACTCAGGGCCATGCCAAGCTCCCATTGCAACAAAGTAGAGCTCTGAAAGATAGGAAAGGAAAGGAGAGGAGAGGAGAGGAGAGGAGGGGAGGGGAAGGGAGGGGAGGGGAGCGGAGGGGAGAAAAGGAAAGGAAAAAGCAGATATAGCAAATACTTGTGGACTCACCGCAGCTCTGGCCGCAGTAGTTTCATCACTAACCAGGGGCAGGCTGCAGGACAACTGGACAGATGATGGGAGCAAGGAGGCAGAGACCATCAGATATGTTGTTCACAGTCCAGAGTCCCTCTGAAGTGCCTTCTGTATTTTTCTTCAGAGGAATTCTTATGGTGCCCATTTTCAAGCTCAGACTGAGGTCTGGGCTCAGAGATAGTCTAAGGAGAATGAAGGAAAGAACAAGGGATTCTTCTAGACAGAATAACATTAGTCTTTATGGAAGTAGCCAGTGTTTCAGGTCAAGTGGTAATAATGTGAGAAGAGAAATGTCGGTGCCAGTCATTCTCGGTCATCTCCACATCCATCCCTTCTATACTCTGCTCTCCATGCTCTCTGCCTGGGGAGGCTGGGCCCCTGCCCACCCTGGTACCCAGGCTCTCACCAGTCGATTACTGGGAAGCGCAGGCAGGAGAACAGTGGGTAAGGCAGGTGGAGGCTCCTTCCTCCTCACCACTCTGCATGGAGTCAGCATCTCTGCCAGCAGCTAGATCTTTCCTTGGTGACAATTCTTGCTGAGAAGGCCTTACCCCATGCTCTAGCTCCCACTGCGATCCAGCAACGCTATTTCCTCCCACTGTGACTACAGCTTGAGGGATGGTAATTGCTGGTCTCTGGGAACCCCAACATCCTTGTTTTCCTTGACTCTGCCTCACACTGCCATATCTAGTACCTGGTTGTTTCATTAGCATCTCTTCATTTGAACCATTTCATGGGAATTATGTTTCCCTCTGGGGCACTCGTAATCTAATGGTTCAAGGGATGATGTTCAGTCTTCAGTCCTCCTCCAGCTCATCAAAGAGAACCCTGGAAGTGCCACACCAGCATTCCTCCTCCCCCACCTCCTAAATGGAACACACTTGTTTCATACCTAAGAATAGTTGCTCTGAGCCAAGTAGCTAAGGAATAGAGAGACAGGGAATAAGTTGGAAAGGGAGAGAAGAGAAGTGCTGGCTTGGAGTTTAATTTGTAAAGCAAAATAGTATCAGTGTGGTAGGAGTTGGTGGGAAAAGAAAGAAAATTTTTTAGGCTTGCTGTAAACTCTGGAGCTAGATACCCTTCAAGAATTTTTAGAAAATGATATATGAGTCTTCACTTATTTTGGTTGTTGATCTGTTTATTTCTCTTTTTTTTATCGAGATATAATTGACATATATTAGTTTCTGGTGTACAACATAATGATTCTGTATTTGTATACATTGTAAAATACTCACCACCATAAGTCTAGTTAATATCTGTCACCATACATAGTTACTAATTTTTCTTGTGATGAGAACTTTTAAGATCTACTCTCAGCAACTTTCAGTTTATTTATTTTTATTTCTATTTTTTTTGTGAGGAAGATCAGCCCTGAGCTAACATCTATTGCCAATCATCCTCCTTTTTTTCCCTTTTTTCTCCCCAAAGCCCCAGCAGATAGTTGTATGTCATAGTTGCACATCCTTCTAGTTGCTGTATGTGGGACGCGGCCTCAGCATGGCCAGAAAAGCAGTGCGTCGAGGCCCGCCCGGGATCCTAACCCAGGCCGCCAATAGCAGAGCATGTGCACTTAACTGCTAAGCCATGGGGCCGGCCCCTCAGCAACTTTCAAATATACAATAGAGTACTATTAACTTATTAGCCATCATGCTGTACATTACATTGCCATGACATTTACTTTATAACTGGAAGTTTGTACCTTTTGACCACCTACACCCATTTCACCAGTATGGGAGTTCCTTAAAAAATTAAATATAGGACTACCATATGATCCTGCAATTCCTCTTCTGGGTATCTATCTGAAGGAAACAAAAACACTAACTCAAAAATATATTTGCACCCCCATATTCACTGCAGCATTATTTACAATAGCCAAGACATGGAAGCAACCTAAATGTCCATTGATGGATGAATGGATAAAGAAAATGTGATGTATATATATATACACAATAGAATATTTTTCAGCCATAAACAAGAAGGAAATCTTGACATTTGCTGCAACATGGATGGACCTTGAGGGCATTATGTTAAGTGAAATAATTAGGCAGAGAGAGACAAATACTGTAGGATGTGTTTCTTTGTCTAAAATTTTATCTGTTCTGGATGTAGAAGGGTTTCATTTTTGGATAATGACGTCTTTCTTCCTATAGCAGAGAAGCTTTTTCTGAACAAAATTAGGTTTCTCAAAGTCCCCTCTCCCCTTGCCACTCCCCCCAAAGAAAAGATTCTTTGTTGCAGCTGTAGCAAATTACACTTCCTTATCACAGCCAGTTCTGAATGAACTGAGTGGTGGCGCAGCAGATCTGTTTTCCAGTGCGGTTCATGGGCTTTAAATGCCAAGCCTGCACTACCTATTTAGCAAGGATGCCATGACATTTAGCTGACAAAAACTGAAGAAATTCACATCATTAGTCATCTCTTCCAGCGTTACCTTGGGTTTAATTTCAGGCTCATCCATCACTCAATGCTTTTCTCATTGCTTGGTTTTTGACTTCCATCAGGAAGGATCTTATTCATTCACTCCCTTAGGCAGTTATGTCCTAAGCTTTCACCATTATGGACTCATTCTTCTAGGACTCTGGATGGCATCCTAGAATTATCAATATCTGATGACTAATTTTTTTTGCTATTCCTTAGTGCCTTTTTGTCGTTTTTTCTTTTTACATGCATGCATTTCTCTTATTGCCATTCAATTTATGTTACAAGCACAACTTTAGAGCCGAAAATAGCATCTACTAACCTATTCATCTAGCACTCTCAATTATCATCAGAAAAAATGAGTCTCAGGCTAGTTAAATGATTTTCCCAAGGTAAGACAGCTAATTATTGAAAAATCCAATGCTAGAATCTAGTCTTCCTATGTCTCAGGCCAAGATAAACACATTTTTCCGATGTAGGATATTTTTTCATTTCTCTCAGAGTTTGATTTATTATACCTGCATTTATTCCTTTAACAATAGAAACAACAAGAAGACACAATCTGGATATTAAACCTCTGGGAGTTTGTTTTGTATTCAGAATGTATACTTTGATCTCTTCATTTCCTATGAACTGTATTTAGAGTAAAAATAAACAGGTTGCTACACTTTGTCTCACTCATCTTAAATAGAAGTCAGAGATCAAGTAAGTGATGGATTTGGGAACCAAAAAAGACAGGCTATGTTGAATGTGTACTGAGAGTTTTGGTAAACAAGTCAGTCTGTAGAAATTAATTGTGCAGCTATGAGAGGGTAGCTCAGTGCAGTAACTGCAGAAGAACTCTGTTGTTGGCGATGTAGGTAGGAGAGGTTTGCTATGGTTCTATCTTCTAGGAACTTAGAATCTAAAAATCCCCAAATGCTTGTTTTATGAATTTGATACCCAAAAGGGTGAAAAAGAAGACAGACACACACACAGCCTAAAAAATGTAATAAATGTGAATAAATATATGTGAGGGATGATAATTTATTTCTTAAAGAAAGTAAGCTGTTCTATTTAAATGACATCATAAAGAGAGATTAAAGAGAAAGATAAAATATTTAATATATCGTTAGCTAATATATCTATATGTAAATAGGTATATTATGGTTATGTAGATAGAGATATAAATGTAGACCCATAATCATTGACATCTTCTTTTTGACCTTGCTTTGATCTAGACCCGAGCCCTAGTCATTCTGCAATTCACCCTGCCTCATCAGAGCATCATGAGTCAGGTTCAAATCCTGTGTTTTGCTGTTGGCTGGAGATGGCACCAAACTAACTTCCAAGTGCTTACCTGGGTTTTTTGTTTATAAGATCTTAATAAATAATAGAAACGTTCAATAGATTTTTGTCAATACAATGATTTATCATTACACTATTATCTGAGAGTCATTCTGCTCAAAATGCAGGCAATGGCAGGAACTCCAAGGGACCAAGCCCTGATATTAATTCCATACATTTTTGTCACATCCTGCTCAATCCTTAAAAACTGTCTATTTTAAGGCAGCCTCTCTGTTGTACTCATGAAGTCACTTCTTTTAGCCTCTCCAAATCCACCCTCCATCCTTCTAGCCCTCCATTTTACTCCAGAAAGCTCACTGGATGGATGACATCACTGGACTCCCTTGCCTTCCAGTTTCTAGATGATTCAACCAGATTCACCAGAATCTAGATGACTGGGGAGTCAGCAGAAGATCAGAGGGAAAAGAGAGTGAGGCTAGGATACATGTTTCCCTAGGTCCATTCCTGCAGGGTTGCTTTGGGCTGAAGAATCGTTTGATGAAAGTCACTGCCGCTCTCAATAAGGCTCTCTTTACAAACTCTCTCCATATGCTCGCATGCTTTCCAGTGACTGCTCCCTCCTCTCAGCCCTTTAAGACTAGGGGTGGTTACATTTCCTTGGTTACCTATTTCAAGCTACTGCACTATCTCTTGATCTAGACCTACATCCTGCTCATACCATTGCAATTAGTGCCTTATAAAACTTACCTTGAATTGTCCTGCTATGACCATGACTAATACACCTCTCTTCAACTATTGTAGCCCTCAGACAAAAAGCCATTGTTTCCCTTATTTTGTAGTTTTGAAAAATCCTCAGGAAGTTTAGAGAATATATTTTTGCTGGATGGTTTTAGATGAGAAGCTGTAAATGTTTTTCTGTTGTTGCATTCTCCTGGTGGAGAAATGATTCTGTGGATGACCATTGTGGAGACATTACTGTTGCCCACTGTCACTCTAGACATTTGAGGGCAGAAAAGTGGTGATCCAAATTCAAAAAGTACTAAATCTTGTGCTAAAAAGGTGAAGTGAGTAGTTACAGGCAAACAAACATTAAGGATATGTTCCAATTTTCTTCAAGTCTTTAGCTGGTTCAAAAGTCTAAAGGCAGGTCTTTAGAATTCACTCCATTGTTAAGTCAACAGCACTATCTGGTTGACAAACATGGAGTGACATCTCGAGTAATGAGAAACTTATAAAGGCCGACTGGTCCATCTCTTTTGCCAGCGTGCTTAAGGGAGTTCTGAGCAGTCTGCACAATCCTTTCATTTTGGCTGTTTGCTTGAGGAAGATGGGGCAGGATGGTGATGCGACTTAGCCACAGATTCCTTAAAATTGGCTACAATAAGTAAAGGTCCATTGTTGGAAATAATGAAGGCTGGTGAGTCTTTTATTTCAATTAACTGGTACAAAACCATGATTGTTGCCACTGAACTTCAAGATGGACTTGGTGACTTCTTGAAGACGAGTATATCAAAGTTGGAGAGGTTTACCCCCTGAAAGAATTCTGAAAAAAATCACTATGTAGTCTGGATTAAGTTTTCTTGATTATTTGTCTTGAAAGAAATGATGACAGATTATGCCAGTTAATTGGGTAGATGGTACAATTTCTGATATGCTTTTCCATTCTAGAATTAATTTTAGTCCGCCCAAATTTTTTCGTATTCAGATAATTCAAGGAAAGAATTCTATGAGGGATCAGTATGAGCAGGATTGTATGATAACTACTTTCTGAAATAATAGCACTTTAAAAAATAAGATAAGACATTGTGGATAGATACTGTTGACTTTTGAATAGCTGGAATGTCAGGTACCTCTTCCACAAACAATATAAGATATGTAAGTGTGAAAATTCATATATGTATATATACGAAAATCCTTACGATTTAATTTGATTATCTGAAGAAGCAGATCAAGGAGTTCTTCTAAAGCAAAATTTCTGGTGTGGGATTTACAGAGGCAAACAGCACCAGGCATCAACATTTTCCTCTTGACTCACAGGGAAATTTTTATTTTGCGACTGAACACAAGAATCTAGCTCTGCCCAGACAGTGATAAAGTTAAAGTTATAGGTTTATTCAAAGAAAGGAGATCTCCCAAACACACACAGCTACTAAATATGATTATGTCAAAATTGTAAATGTGATCGTGGAAACATTCAGCGCCCTTGTTAAAAAAAGAGATCAGTGTGTGTGTGTGTGTGTGTGTGTGTGCGTGCGCACATTGGGGTAGTATATTAGAGTGTGCAAGGCTTTAGAGCCACACATATCTGTGTTAAAAAGTTTTTCCTTATATACCAGCTGTGTGACTTGAACAATTTGCTTCTCATCTCTGACATTTCAGCATCTCATCTATAATAAAAAGTGATAACTACAGTTTCAGTGTTAAATGGGATAACATCAGTGGGCTTCAGTTGAAACAAAGGAAATACTATGGATTCCCCATGTAAGCAATGGGTCAGAAACAAACTCGGCTGCTGGTCAAGCGATGTTCCTAGCCTACAGATCTTTATTCATTATTGGACCCACTTCCTGACCACCTGCACAGGTTCCTTCCTTGCCTAGTCGATATGTTTGATCTGTGGATGCTGGATATGTGAGACTCATCTGAGCATGAAGATATTTAGTAAAATTTAGATACTTTAGTGCTGATGGGTAGAAAGACACACTGTGCTAAGAACTGATGAGAAGATGATAAAAGGAGACCCCTCAGACAGTTACTGCTGGATTTAAATAGCTAAGATGGGGGAAAGTTCACCTTCTTTTTCTTCCCCTTCGTCTCCTCCTATCTCTTCTCCTTTTTCCCCTTTCCTCCTTCTCTTATGTAGAATATTCACTTGGAGATAGGGAGATTTTATGTCTTCTGTGGAAACCATGCCAACCCCTCCCTCCCCCAACAATCTCTGTTTTGATTGTTCTCCAATACTGTGACTCTCTAGAAGTACTATCTAGGTGAATCATTCTCCTTCCCCCCTCCCACTCCTCCTCCTCCTTCCTTTACAAAGTAACTCTCCCCTTTTTTCTCCGGAGACTAATGTCATATTTTGCATTTTAGAGGAGGGGGATACAGTTACTGTCTCAGTACTATTACAACAAGAGTTTCGGTCTTGAGGACACACTGAAATGGTCTTGGGGATCCTTCAAGAAGACTATGAGAACATCTGGCCTAGAACCATGATTCCTGTCTCCTTAGTAACATTCTTTTTCCTTCAGAACTTTATAGACAGTTCCTCAATGTTTTCTGGCACTGTGTGTTGGCTTCTCTTCAGGGAAATTACCATGTACGAGTTGGGCCACCTTTGCTGTCCATTTCTATTATTTTTTCTCTAATTGCATTAATAGCGGTCTCTTTTCCACTGCATCTACCATGATTATCTCAAGACTTTCCTCTATATCAGAAATCTAATTTTTCAGCCATGTCTATTGTGTTCGTTGCGATTCTAATTTATTTGTTAGTTCTATATTTGTGTCATTTGCATCCTCAATTTGAACTTTCAGTTCTGAAATGTTCCTTTTTGTGTGATTGTGGGTTTTATCATTTCTGTCTTTGAGATTACATTGTTATGAATTATATTCTGAATTAATCTCCTTAGTAGTAAATTACTGGTGATAAATTTTATGTACATTCTTTTTTTTTTTGAGGAAGATTAGCCCTGTGCTGACATCTGCCAATCCTCCTCCTCTTTTTTTTTTTTGCTGAGGAAGACTGGCCCTGGGCTAACATCCATGCCCAACTTCCTCCACTCTATATGGGACGCTGCCACAGCATAGCTCGCTAAGCGGTGTGTTGGTGTGCACCCAGGGTCTGAACCGGCAAACCACGGGCTGCCGCAGCGGAGCGTGCACACTTAACCGCTTGCACCACCGGGCTGGCCCTGTATATTCTTTGATTATGTTTTCTCTTAAAGAGGTTTCTTTAACTGTGTCTTTTGTGTTCTGTTCTTTCCTTTTCTCTCCCCCTCCTTCCCTCCCCCTTCTCTCCCCCTTCCTTCCTCCCTCCCTCCCTTCTTCCTTCCAACTGTAGTGCTTTTGCATAGTTGCTGTTGGTTCTTTTCATCTTCTAGCTCATTCTTAATGTCCTTTCAGACATTATATTTCTTTTGATATGTACAGGGTTGGTGACTTCTCTTCACACCCTGTCTGAAGCTCGTTTTTCCTCCACTCTGAAGTATGATTTGAAGACTGTGTACTTGAGCTCCCTCTGCTCCTCTGTAACCAGATAGGGTGGATCCCAAAAGAGCTCAACTGGACTGCACACCTTTGTTCTTGGCCCTGGGCCCTTCTCTTCCTGAAGGTGGTAATTTCTTTCTGACAAGGTTAATTCCACTAGTTAGAGGTGATTCTATTCCAATGACGGAATAATTCTGGCCTTTGAATGATTCTGAAATTCAATATGAGGCACTGAAAATGACCAGCCTTGCTGGTTTTTAATTCCTATATCTTTGCCGATACACTGAGGAGATTAGAGAAATCTCTGTTTTCAAAGGTTTCGCCTGATATTTACCTGTAATCCTACTCATCACTTCACTCCAGTTCTCTCTGGATTAAGAGGTATTGATACCGTTTCTCAGAATTTTAGTCATGTCAGCTTCTTTCCTCATTCTGCTTCTGGGAGGGGGGATGTGAGGAGAGTGGGGAATTTCTAGGCTGTCAGAGTCATGCTAGGATCTTTTGCTTCTTTCTTTGGTTGCAACTTTTAAAAGCGATAGTATGAGGTTATATCTAATTCCTTTGCTTGTTGCTGCTAAGGAATTTTTGTTTTTGTTGATACTTTTGCTGTTTTCTTTTCTTTTCTTTTGTTATTGTTCACCACACCAGAAATTAAAGAGAGAAATAATTTGGTAATCCAGGTTTACTCTATCATACTATTTGCCTGCTAGTCTTTTGTAGGGCTGCCACACTTGGTTAAACTCTCTAGGTGTATGCAGCTGGTTCCACCACAGTTTCCTTGATGAGATGCTCAGGAATTTTTAGCAGTTTTCAAGTATAACAGTTGGTTTCTTCCTAGGTTTAGAGTGACTTGTTTCAATACCTGTCTACAAATGAAATTGCACTGGCTCCTTGTTTAAAGTTGTATCTTATTTGGCAAATGCCTTGTAAATCTCTGTATAACTTCTTTATGTTGGATTTACCAACTGAAATAAACATCTAGAGCTGTGATTATGAGTGCAATGAACTAGCTCTTAGTCTCTGAGGCTTTGGGATTCCTCCACACTGTCAAAAGTTAAGGCTTTCCTATGAAAGATCCATATGCAAAATCAATTCCACGAAGGGCCATGTATGATCTAATAATCCTGAAGACTATAGACTCAAGAGCTTTGATAGTGTCTCAGTAGAGGTGGATGGAGGTTTTGTGAGGCCCGAAGCTTATTAAATTTAGGGACCTTTTTATGAAAAAGAATATTATATTATATAATTAAAAATAGGCACAGGGCAACCCCCCAATACCCTGGCTCCAGCGGTAGCGGCACAACCATTCCTCAGCCCCAGAGGTGGCAGCCCCCCATGGTGCCCCAGCCCCAGCAGCTCTGTGCCCATGCTCTGGCCCTAGTGGCTCTGGGTCCCCAGCACCCCGGCTCCAGCAGCTCAGGATCAATTGTGTCACAGCCCCAGCTCCTTCAGCTCAACTGTTCCTTGGCCCCAGCTGCATTGGCTCAACTGCACCTCAGCTCCAGCTCCTTCAGCTTGGCCGTGTTCAGGCTCCAGCTGACTTGGCACCAAGCTACTTAGGCCCAGCCGTGCTCCAGCTCCTGCTTCGTTGGCCCACCCACACCCAAGCCCCAGCTGCTTCAACACAGTGGTGCTCCAGTCCCAGCTGTTCCCACACTCCAGCTGCAGTTGTTCCTGCACTCCAGCCCCAGTAGCTTCTGCTCAACCATGCTTCACGTCAGCCGTGTTTCAGCTCAGCCGCGCCTCATTTCAGCCAGGGGCTGACCAGAGCACCCGCAGATTGAAACAGGCACAGAATACACAGCTCTTGACCCCCACCCAGTGGTGGCAAGAGGAAACTGTGACCAGACATTTTCAATATGAGGAAAAATAAGCCAACACCGACAGGAACTATGCAAAAACTTATTAAATCTCCAGACCAAAAGTAAAATGACAAGCACCCAGAAATCAACCCTGAAAACACAGGAATGTGTAACCTTAATGACAGAGAATTCAAAATAGCTATCATAAAAAAGCTGAATGAAATACAAGAAAACACAGACAGACAATTCAATGAAATCAGGAATTTCTTCACAAAAGACATCGAAACTATAAAGAAAAACCAATCAGAAATCTTAGAGGTGAAAAACACAATAGAGGAGACAAACACAAATTTGGAAGCCTTAAGCATCAAAGCAGACAATATGGAGGAAAGAATTAACAATATTGAGGACAGCAATGCAGAAATGCTCCAGGTGGAGGAGGAAAGAGACCTAAGACTAAAAAGAAATCAAGAAACTCTCCAAGAAATATGCAACTCAATTAGGAAATCCAATATAAGGATTATAGGTATTCTGGAGGGAGAAGAGAGAGAAAAAGGAGCAGAGAACTTGTTCAAAGAAGTCATAGCTGAGAACTTCCCAAACTTGGAGAAGGAGCTGGAAATACCAGTGAATTAAATCAATAGATCTCCTGAATATATCAACATGAAAAAATGCTCACCAAGGCATATAATAGTAAAGCTGACAAAAGTCAATGACAAAGAAAAAATATTAAGGGCAGCTAGACCAAAAAAAAAAAATAATGTACAAAGGAATCCCTACCAGGCTTTCAGCCCATTTCTCAACAGAAACTTTACAGGCTAGGAGAGAGTGGAATGACATATTCAAAATTCTGAAAGACAAAAACTTTCAGCCAAGAATACTCTATCCAGTGAAAATATCATTCAGATATTATGGAGAAATAATAACTATCCCTGATAAACAAAAGCTAAGGGAGTTCATTGCCACAAGACCCCCACTAAAAGAAGTGCTCAAGAAGGCCCTCATGCCTGAGGAAAAAAAGAGAAAAGGGATACAAAGTTTTGAACAAGGAGGAAAATAATTCGACAAAATAAGAAAAATTGCAGCTCTCTATCACAATAGATTAGCAAACAATTATAAAATCAAAGATCAAGGGAAGGAAAACACCAAAAATTAATATAATCTCATCACTTTAAACACAAACTTACAACACAAGATAGAATAAGTTGTGACAAGAATAACTTAGAAGAGGAAGAGGATAGGGATTGAATTGACATAGTCTAAGGGAATAAGAGGCCATCAAAAAGTGGACTGTTACGTCCGTGTGATTTTTTATACAAACCTCGTGGTAACCACTAACCAAATAATCAGAACAGAGTCACACACCATTAATAAAGGGAAACTAGGAGAACCACCATACAGAACTACCAAACTGAATTGGTAGTCCAAAACACACAGGACGAGAAACAAAAGAAATGCAAAATAACTGGAAAATTAGCAATTAAATAGCAACACTAAGCCCTCATATATCAATAATTACCCTAAATGTAAATGGACTGAACTCTCCAATCAAAAAACACAGAATGGTGGGATGGATTAAAAAACAAGACCCAACAACATGCTGTCTCCAGGAAACACATCTCAGCTCTAAATACAAACACAGGCTCAGAGTGAAAGAATGGAAGACAATACTCCAAGCTAATGGCGAAGAAAAGAAAGCAGGTGTTGTCATACTTATATCAGACAAAGTTGACCTCAAGATAAAACAGATAGTGAGAGACAAAGAGGGACAACATATAATGATAAAAGGGACACTCCACCAAGAAGACATATCACTTATAAATATTTATGCACCCAACACAGGAGTACCAAAGTACATAAAGCAACTATTAACAAACCTAAAAGGAGATATTAACAACACAATAATAGTAGTGGATCTTAACACCCCACTTACATCAATGGATAGATCATCCAGACAGAAAGTCAATACGGAAATAGTGGACTTAAGCAAAAACTTGACGAGATGATCTTAATAGATATATATAGATCACTCCCTCCAAACATAGCAGATTACACATTCTTCTCAAGCGCACATGGAACATTCTCAAGAATAGACCATATGTTGGGAAACAAGGCATGCCTCTATAAATTTAAGGAGATTGAAATCATAACAAGCATCGTTTCCAACCATAATGCCATGAAGTTAGAAATCAACTATGAGAAAAAAAACCAGGAAAGTGACAAAGACATGGAGACTAAACAACATGATACTGAACAACAAATGGATCATTGATGAAATTAAAGGAGAAATGAAATCACATCTGGAGACAAATGAAAATGAAAATACACTGTACTGACTCGAATGGGATGCTGGAAAAGCAGTCCTGAGAGGGAAACTCATAGCAATACAGGCCACTCTTAACAAATAAGAAAAAGCCCAAATAAGCAACCTCAAACTATACCTAACAGAATTAGAAAAAGAAGAACAAACAAAACCCAAAGTCAGCAGAAGGAGGGAAATAATAAAAATTGGAGCAGAAATAAATGAAATTGAAACCAAAATACAGTAGAGAGGATCAATGAAGCAAAGAGTTGCTTGTTTGAGAAGATAAACGAAATTGACAAACCCTTAGCCAGACTCACCAAGAAAAATAGAGAGAAGGCACAAACAAATAAAATTAGAAATGCAAAAGGAGAAATTACGACAGATACCACAGAAATACAAAGGATTGTAAAAGAATACTATGAAAGACTATATGCCAACAAATTGGACAATATAGAAGAATTAGATAAATTTCTGTGTATCTATAGATAAATAGATAAGTAGATAAATTCTTAGACTCATACAATCAAAACTGAATCAACAAGAAATAGAGAATCTGAATCAACCAATCCCAAGTAAAGAGATTAAAACAGTAATCAAAAACCTCCCCCAAAATAAAAGTCCAGGACCAGATGGCTTCTCTGGAGAATTTTACCAAACATTCAAAGAAGATTTCATACCTATCCTTCTCAAACTATTCCAAAAAATAGAGGAAGATAGAACACTTCCCTACACATTCTACAAAGCCAACATCACCCTGATACCAAAGCGAGACAAGGACAATACTAAGAAGGAAAACTACAGACCGATATCCCTGATGAACGTAGATGCAAAAATCCTCAACAAAATATTGGCAAACAGAATACAGCAATACATTAAAAAGATCATACACCATGATCAAGCAGGATTTATACCAGGGACACAGGGACGGTTCAACATCCACAAATCAATCAATGTGATATACCACATTAACAAAACAAGGAATAAAACCACATGATGATCTCAACAGAGGCAGAGAAAGCATTTGACAAGATCCAAAATCCATTTATGATAAAAACTCTCAACAAAACGGATATAGAAGGAAAGTACCTTTACATAATAAAGGTCATATAAGACAAACCCGCAGCAAACATAATACTCAACAGGGAAAGTCTGAAAGCCATCCGTCTGAGAACAGGAACAAGACAAGGGTGCCCACTCTCACTACTCTTATTCAACATAGTGCTGGAAGTTCTGGCCAGAGCCAGGAATAAAAAGAATACAAATAGGCAATGAAGAAGTGAAACTCTCACTGTTTGCAAATGAGATGATCTTATATATAGAAAACCCTAAAGAATCCATTGGAAAACTATTAGAAATAATCAACAACTGCAGCAAAGTTGCAGGGTACAAAGTCGACTTACAGAAATCAGTTGCATTTCTACATGCCAACAATAAACTAACAGAAAGAGAACACGAGAAGACAATCTCATTTACAATTGCAGCAAAAAGAATAAAATATTTAGAAATAAATTTAACCAAGGATGTGAAAGACCTATACAATGAAAACTATAAGACATTATTGAGTGAAATTAATGATGACATAAAGAAATGGAAAAATATTCCATGCACATGGATTGGAAGAATAAACATAGTTGAAATGTCCATACTACCTAAAGCAATCTACAGATTCAATGCAATCCCAATCAGAATCCCAAGGACATTCTTATTGGAAATGGAACAAAAAACCCCTCAAATTCATATGGGGCAACAAAAGACCCTGAACAGCTAAAGCAATCTTGAGAAAAAAGAACGAAGCCGGAGGTATCACAATCCCTGACTTCAAAACACACTACAAAGCGATAGTAATCAAAACAGTGTGGTATTGGTACAAAAACAGACACATAGATCAATGGAACAGAATTGAAAGCCCAGAAATAAAACCGCACATCTATAGGCAACTAATCTTCGACAAAGGAGCTAAGAAAATACAACAGAGAAAGGCAAGTCTCTTCAATAAATGGTGCTTGGAAAATTGGACAGCCACATGCAAAAGAATGAACATAGACCATCTTCTTTCGCCATTCACAAAAATTAACTCAAAATGGATCAAAGACCTGAAGGTGAGACTTGAAACCATAAAACTCCTGGAAGAAAATATAGGCAGTCCTCTATTCATCGGTCATAAAAGGATCTTTTTGAATTCCATGTCTACTCGGACAAAGGAAACAAAAGAAAAAATAAACAAGTGGGACTTCATCAGATTAAAGAGCTTCTGCAAGGCAAATGAAACCAGGATCAAAATGAATAGGCAACCCACCAGCTGGGAAAAAATATTTGCAAACCATATATCCAAGAAGGGATTAATCTCCATAATATACAAAGAACTCACACAACTGAACAACAAAAAAACAAACAACCCAATCAAAAAATGGGCAGAGGAAATGAACAGACATGTCTCCAAAGAAGATATACAGATGGCCAATAGGCACATGAAAAGATGTTCAACATCACTAATCATCAGGGAAATGTAAATCAAAACCACACTAAGATATCATCTTACTCCCATTAGAATGGCTATAATCACCAAGACAAAAAACAGCAAATGCTGGAGAGGCCATGGAGAAATGGGAACCTTCATTCACTGCTGGTGGGAATGCAAACTGGCAAACTCTCTATGGAAAATAGTACAAAGATTCCTCAAAAAATTAAAAATAGAAATACCTTATGTTACAGCTGTCCCACTACTGGGTATCTATCCAACAAACCTGAAATCAACAATCCAAAGAGGCTTATGCACCCCTGTGTGCATTCCAGCATTATTCGCTATAGCCAGGACATGGAAGGAACCCAAGTGTCCCTCCACTGATGATTGGATAAAGAAGATGTGGTATATATATACCATGGAATACTACTCAGCCATAAAAAAGACAAAATTTTCCCATTTGCAACAACATGGATGGGCCTGGAGTGTATTATATTAAGCGAAATAAGCTAGAAAGAGAAAGACCAACACCACATCAATTCACTCATATGTGGAAGATAAACACACGGACAGAGAGAACTGTTTGGTGGTTACTAGGGGCAAGGTGGTAGGGGGGTGGGCACAAGGGGTGAAGGGACACATTTACATGGTGACTGACAAACAATAATGTACAGCAAAAATTTCATAATAAAGAGAAAAATAAATAGGTACAGGGCCTTGGAAGTAGCCCCTGTAACCCACCAGCCCTAAAGCTTAAACTTGATTGACTTCTTTATAAATTCGCCTTGAATCTCGTGAAAAGATTCTCCCAAGCCAACTCAGCCCCAAGCATGTCTCCAGACATTACTTGCAGAGGGTGGCAATGTTTGAGCAGACTTGGAGCAAGGCATGTGCAGGCTCTGAACCTAAGTGGATTACCCTGTGCTCCAGTTCTGACGTGTCTGTACACAACAAACTGCAGCCTTCCCCTGGCCCTACTTAGTCTTTATTACCTGGCCTCTTCTCTGATTTTCTTATGAATCTCTTATCTAACTCTGGGTTTGGAGCTCTATCTTGACTCAAGTTACTTGGCTAGGCTCTAGACATTGTATTTGGCTTTTGCATCTCCAATTCTTTTATCAGCTGCACTTTTTCCTCTAACTTTTCATGGGAAACCGTAACCTGGACCATCATATTGACATTGAACATGACCACTTTACAGAAGTTATTCCCACAATCTCTTGTTGCTATACATCAGATCTTAATCCTCTGGATATAGATGCTGGCTCAGAGTAAGAGTCCTGGTGTGTCTTGCCTTCTTTGCACAGTGTGATATGGGATTTAGGCTTGAAGTCAAGTCCTGTTGTTGAAATTGTATCCCTAGGTAGAACTCTGCCTATTCCATACTTCTTACCCTTCTCTACTAGCCCAGTAAGCTTATTCTTGCCTTGAGATAAAGCCTATAGATTAATGGCCAGAAGATCCATCTGCACACCATGATCATCAGTGAATTTTTATATAAATGGTGCAGTATTTTGACATATCTTATCCTGGGACTTCTGAATATGATAACAACTCCTGTGTTCTCCTTCTACGTATAATCAGGAATCTCTAATGCCAGATGATAAGAGAAGCTGTGACTTTCTGAGTAGTATTATGATGAATTTGATATTGACGTGTTTTTTTCAAGTTATTCTTCATCTTATGGAATCCGAAGAGCAGAGAACTGGTGTAACCCTCCAAAGCAGAGTAAGGGTTGATTTGTTTAAATCTATCTGTAAATACAGAGAGGGTGCACATTTCCAGGCTGGCAAAAACTTTCTACCCACCAACTATAGAGGGTGCTTATATTAAAGACCACTTGTTTCATTTCTGTGAAGTACAATCACGCAAGTGTGAAGTTTTACATTAGAAACGGTGGTTCCAAGAAAAATAAGACATGTTGAATTTCTCAGTCAAGGTTTTCAATCTGCATTAGACAGCCAGGTGATAATGTGTCCATTTCATTCTTACAAGTAATGCATCCTATGGGCACAACATAATGGGCCATTTAAAAAGTCCAGAAGAGTCTGATAAAACTCAGAGGGAATGCACAGGAGGGGTGTCAGAGCCCCTTCCTTTAGAGGGCTTTCTAGCAAAGTAAAGGAATTTGGATTTGCAAATATTCAGAGATCTTTTGGTCATGCAATGAAAACTACCTCATGAATCTTTGTCCTCCCCTTTGTAAATTAAAATATACACACCAGGATACAATTTGAATAATGTCTACCAATAATTTGCTTTATGGCAGCTCTGTTTTACACTCCTTTAAAGGAAGCTGGCAAAAATACAAACCAGTAATGAGAAAATACAAAAACAAAAGTAACTCATCCAGAACTAACAGAGTAAATCACTTAAGGGAATATTACGTCCTAACTGTAGAAATAATACACATTAATCACCCCTCTGGTGCCACTAGGGAATGAGTTTGCTGATGATCATTCTATGGCCTGGCACGAGGGAAAGAAAATACAGATGCAGCCCAAAGATCTAAGTTTCCGATGTGAAGCTGTGCATCCAGAAGCCTAGGTGGGCTTATAGTTACATCATTTTAAAATTTATAATGGAGAGAAAACTCTCGCAACACAGTATTAGAGTTGAAAATGTAGGCAAAAATAAAGGAGGAAATTCATCTTGGAAAGCTTTCCTCTGGCGTCAGCTCAAAGGCATTAGACATATGACAAAGCTCAACTGTGAATTGTTAAATGTTTACATTTACCTTCAGAGTGGGAGGCAAGATGTTTCAAATAATTGCAACTACCAACTTTTCAGTTGAGTGGAACTGACCAATTATGAACACTGGTTCTCACTGTAGAAGAAACTTCAGCTTTCAAAACTAAACAACTAAGCTAAAATATATGAGCAATGAGAACTCGTGATGTGGCTGATATCACATGTGTCTTAGCTTAGTTTCCTGGAAAAAGCAGAGCCTGACACAAGGGGTTCCATGCTGGTGGTTTATTTGGGGAATTGATCCCAAAGCACGGGAATGGGGGACTGGGACGAGTAAATAGGAGAAGAGGGGAAGTCAACCCCAGGGCACATTGTGGAGCTGATCACCGCTGTCTGTCAGCAACTGGGATTGGATTCCTCCAGGGTCTTTTTGGAGAGCTGTGAACAATGCATCTGTTATTGGACAACAAAGAGTACAAGAAGGGAGTCCTTATGTACTAGTTTCCATTTGCATTTGGTAAAGTGGAGGCCTGTGCATTGCTAGTGCCCTCATCCTTCCACTTGGAGCTTTATCATAATGGTGGAATGTATTCTTGAAAGAAATGCAGCAAAGGCAGAAGAATCCCTGGAAAAAACGTCCCTGGAGAGATGCAGTACCTCCAAGGGGAGATGCTGTTGGGTTGCACCTGTGCAGCTCCGTGACAGAGCAATGGCTGGGATAAAAAGGCAGGTCAAAGTGCTGCCTGATGGGGCAAAAGTGATGTCTTCGATACATTATGGGAAGAGCCTCAGGACTTGATTTTTTACATATTTTATTACTTTTAAAAGACATCTTAGTAATAGGATAGAGAGAAGGATGTTTCCCATCCTATCTACCTGGGCTGGACCAGATATAAGTATTTCATTACCTGTTCCTTTTCATGCCTTTTCTGTAAGGTAGAAGCCCCGCTCTGCCCCTATATGTTCTTATATTCTTTCAGCAATGATGATGTGGGGGATCCAGGTTTCCTTCTTTTGGTGACCTATGCAGCATCACGGTGATAGCTGTCATCTTGCCTCTGTGCACATGGATGGAGCCAGATATTGAACTAAATGCCAGGATTGCTTCAGCTGGCTCATCCACTGATGAAGAGACACTTGAGTGGGCAGCCTTCTCCCCCCTCACTGGCAGAAGGTGAGGCTGTTGATATCTCCTGATTTCAAAGGTCTGTTAAAGATTCCACACACACACAGACACACACACACACTCACATGCACTCACTTATACACACACTTCTTGTCCATCTGTCAGATATCAAAGCTCTTTTCACTCCTTGTTTGGACTTTTGCTGCAGAATGTGGAGATATTAGAAGATAAATTTGTGCTGATTTCGGAGATGTTTATCTTAATATAAAAGAATCTGAAAGTCTTCTTAGGCAGTTGGAGGATGAAACCATCAGGATACTACATTTCCTTTCTTCTCCCTCAAAAGAGAGGGCACTATTTTGCTCTCCCAACCACCTACACTAAAGACTGGTTAAGAGATCAGCTATTGGACAATTCACATTGCTTCTTTCCAGATTGTTTGCCCTTAAGTTTGTCTATCATTGTAGAATGAAAGGCTTTGTTCTCCTTATCTGGAAAGATAAGGAGAAATTGGTTTGCACCCCCGAAATTCTACCATGTAGGAATTAACCAATTTTGATATGCCGGGCACGGGCACTGTTGTGAGAGGGTTGAACTGGTCAACACTCTCTACCCTGCCACAGGGCATATAAAAAAATCACTTGTTAAGCTGGTACGCTGTAGTCACCTATTGTGAAGGTCATTACGTGTTAACTTAGGTGAAGCTCAACATAGGTTAAATCAGATTTAATACTATATTCATTGGTTGTCCTGTCTTAGTTGCACAATAAATTTATTTCTGCTTCTCCTAAAACAGACTAGATGATGTGTGGAGTAGGCAGCTTTGGAGTCAGACAGACCTGTGTTTCCATTCAGTGTCTGCTATGCACTAGGTAGAGGAGCTCGAAATTCCATTAGCCTCCGTGTCCTCAACTGTAAAAGAGGAACACTAATATCTACGAGGCAGGGTTGTTAGCAGGATTTATGGTAATGTACATAGAGATTCTAATATAATATATGGCACGGGAAGAAAATAAGTGAGAGTGATGAGTTAGCCCCTGAGCATAATCTACTGTTGTCCTACAGGGGAAAGGAAACTGGTGTCTGCAGGGAAATATTTCTCAATCAAGTCTAATGTCTAATTCATCAGTTTTCCCTTAAGTATTTTCATATAGACAATTTTCCATGGACAATTTTCTTACATACAAATTTCCAGGAGCAAGTGGGAGCTACATGCAAAGTGAAATGTGGACCTCCAAGTGAATTAAAGCATCTGTCAGTGTGATCAGTTCTAAATCGAAAAGTAAACTTGATTAAAAAGAAAAGAAAACTCTTGTTGCTGCCATAATGAAATTCAGGGTTTCAAGGCTGACAAAGAGGAAGCTGTGCTGAAAGGCTCATAATTAAATGATGGGGTAAAATTATCACAGCATGTTTACTCTGCATCTATGCTCATATTTATTTAGTTATTTTTTGCCTTCCAAAAATAGAGTCTGTAAAATTGAGCACACAATTAAATTATACCTGTTGTGCCCCCAATTAACCAAATCCTGGCACATTTCAATTTGTGTGTTCCAGCTGTGTGCATCAAAAATCAAACATTAGGAGCTAGAAAATCTCTTATGAGTTTGTTTCCTGGCACAGGATTTAAAGATCTGGCTGGTTAATAGCTCTCCAAACTCCTTCTAGGCTTGGCTTGCTGGCTTTGAAGGTCAAGCAAGAGGCTGCAATGTGAATTTGCAAATGAAATGTGAAATAGAGACCTTGAAGTTTGGTGAAGGGAGACATGGTGGCTGGGGTGAAAGGAACTCATCTGAGGAGACTACTGCAGGTCAGCAATGGTTAAAATGGGTAAAATTCAGATGGCAGGAGAGTTTTCTAATTAGTAAATGTTTTAAACATGCTGGAAATAATAGATACTCAGTTATCCACCACTCAGATTGAGCATATGCTAACGCTTTGGCATATTTTGTTTAGTTTTTTGAAATAAAAACAATTTAAAATTTTTGGCTTGAGATTCTACCTTAATCCCTCCCTTTCTACTCAACGTGCTATTAAGAAATAAGTACATGAGATTACTATGCATTGTATAATCTTTTAACTATATATGTATCCATTCATACACATTATGTAGTGTTTTCTTGTGTGTAAATTCAATTATAGAAATCGGATTCTCCTCTATGGGCACACAGAGACATATAAAGGATGCTCATCGTAGCCTTGTTTATAATAGCTAAAAATTGAGAATAACCAATATTCTCACTTACAAAAGACTGGTTAAGTAAACTGTGGTTTATTCATACCATAAAATATTTTATAGCAGTTCAAATGAATGAACCAGATTTATGCATATTAATAAAAATATATTTCAAAAGTATAATTTTAAGCAAAAAAGTAGCATTTTAGTTTTTAAATGAATAACATCAGGAAGAGGAGGTGAGAAAACCCCTCAGGGTCTGTGTGTGTGAGAGACAGGTAGAAGCTCAGCAAACAGGGCACTCAGATGGCCCTTCCCAGCTGTTCTTGCAGTTAGAGGTGGCGGTGTGACTGAGTTCTGATCAGTGTCACACTAGAGAAGTCTCGTTCACCATTTTCAGGCCTGACCCATTCCAACCTCTCCCAGGATCCTCCACACATGCTCTCTTTCCTGTTCCTGGAGAGACGCAGAAGACGCAGTGGACCGGAGCCCTAGAGTATGGTGGAGCCACTGAATGGGGGAAGCCTGGAACCTCCCCGTAACACAAACCTCTATTGTGTTAAGCCACTGATATTTTGTGATTGTAGCTTCTCCTGACATGTTCAGTGTATAATAACTAAGTCACTTCTCAGGAAGCCATCATGGCGTGTGGGGCATCAGTGAACAATTTAGAAAGAAAGGGCAGAAACAACCGAGGACAGGTAAGCCCTGACTCCTCTCTAGGAAGAACATGCGCCATGTTCCACATAGCTTCTGGCTCTATTCTTGCTTTTGTTTTCCATCATCCTCCTTGGCTGCACCTGAAGTAGGTGCATGGCTTCCTTGGGCCCTGCATAGTGTTATTGGCCCTCCTGCTGGTGAAAAATTGGGAGCAGAGTTTCAAATAATCATAGGCTTTTTTAGACCAGGCTCATATTTTCCTTGGCAATGCATTTCTCTAAAAACCTTAGAAGGTATCCAGTATATTTTCTTCTAGTCAGTTCTATATGCCAACAGCCACGTCTGTTGTGGAATCCACATATATATGAATTCTTTGATTATTTATTTAATTATTTTTCTCTTTCCCATACATTACTCTAAATTCTTTGTGAAGGCTCCCTTATGACTATGAGCTTGAACGAGAAGGCTACAAACTTAACCTGATATTTTCCCTGGGTTACTTTATCTAGCTGAGATGTTTTAATGGGCTACTTTCACTAAAATTATTATTTTTTTAATTGACTCCCTTAAAATAATAATTTTATCTTTACAAAAAAGTTGAAAAAATACTGGAGGGTTTCCGTATAGCCTGCACCCGGTTGTTCCCTGTGTTAACATCTTATGCAACCAGAGCACAAGCATGGCAACTAGGAATTAACATTGATGCTATTAACTAATCTATGGAACCTTATACGTAGTTCATTAGTGGTTCCACTAGTGTCCTTTTCTAGGGGCTAGGATCCAGTCCAGGATCCCACATTACATGCAGCTGTCATGTTTCCTTAGCCTCCACCAATCTGTGTCAGTTCCGGAGGGTTTGTTTTTTATGACCTTCCACTTTTGAAGAGTACTAGTCCGCTGTTTTATAGAATATCACTCAATTTGGATATGTCTGATATTTTTTCATGATTTGATTCAAGTTATACATTTTTGGCAGGAATACTTCAGAAATGATGTTCTCTTCTCAGTGCATCATATCAAGAGGCACATGATGTAGATATGTCTCATCACTGACGATGTTGATCTCCATCACTCAGTTAAGCTAATGTCTTCAGGGTTACTCCACTGTACAGTTATCATCTCTCCATTTGTAATGAATCAGTATTTTGGAGGAGACACTTTGAGGCTAGACGAATACTCTGTTTCTTGTCGTACTTTCACCCACTAATGATGACTATTGTCTGCAATAATTATGACTGTGGTATTGGCCTAATGGGGATTTTCTCATTTTCCTCATTCCTTCTACAATGATCGATTGGAATTCTGCTGTGAGGAAGAGCTGTGCTTTCTTAGATGTTTATTGTATGTAGGGGTCACAATCCAGTGCTCTCCCTATTTATTTTCTTGCTCAAATTGTTCCAGCTTTGGCCACTGAGAGTCCTTTCAAGTTGTTTCTGTGTCCTTTCAATATGCGCTTGTCATTTGTTGAGCATTTTGTTACTTTCAGGTACCACAAAATATTTGGGCTCATTTTGTAGTTTCCTTGTCCCAGCTCCAGGCTCAGTCATTTCTACAAGGAGCGCTGGTTTCTCTCATCAGAGAATCATATTTAGAAACCAAGATCTGAGTGATGGATGTATTCATTGCTCTTGGAGTATCATTGCTTCTAGGCCTTCCCAGCAGCAGAACTAGGAAATGTATGTGGTTTTTGTAACACACATATACACACATCTCTATCTGTTTCTGTTTTGATATATCTTAAAACCGTAAATTCATACTGGCAACTCTGATTCTAATCCAACACCACAGTTTCACAAATGCCCTCCCCCTTTCAGTATTTGTAACTTCTTTACAATTCAGTATTTCAGTATTGTGAATTCCTTCTCCAACAGCAAGATACCTGGTTTTCATTATTCACAATATATTTGCATATTTGTTCAATGCTGGTATACATAAAACTAACCCCTTTGAGAAATATATTTACTAGCTAGAATAAAATATTTGTGTATAGTTCTTTTTATCGTGAGCCTTAGAGTACACAATCAAAATACTATTTTCCCTAGTTACTTAGGCTAGTTCTTTTCTTTCCCACTCTCTTCATTGTGATTATATAATCATGTAATTTATTTGTAAAACAGATTTCTTACAGCTGGTATTCAATTTGGGTTCCATCCAAATCCTGGTTGATTTTAATTTATTATTTTAGTGTATGTGAAACATTACTATTGTTCTAAAAGTTAGAGCTATTAAAAAAAAGACATCCTGAGAGAAATGTCACTACATCACCATTCCTATTATCCTAGTCCCTTTTCCTCCCTCAACAGGTAACTAATCTCATTAATTTCTGATTTATCTTTCCTGTGATTCTTTTGCACAAAATGAGGAGATGCAAGTAAGTTTTTGTATATCCCCTTCTTTCTTATATGAAATACACATACTCTTTTGGACTTTTCTTTTTCCGTTGAACAGTGTCTCAAAGATATCACTATTAGGGGGCCAGCCTGGTGGCATAGTGGTTAAGTGCATGGGCTCCGCTGTGGCGGCCCGGGGTTTGGATCCTGGGGGCACACCGTTGCACCACTTGTCAAGCCATGCTGTGGCGGCGTCCCATATAAAGTAGAGGAAGATAGGCACGGCTATTAGCCTAGGGCCACCTTTCCTCAGCAAAAAGAGGAGGATTGGTGACAGATGTTAGCTCAGGGCTGATCTTCCTTACAAAAAAAAAAAAAAGATATCACTGTTAATACATAGACATCTTCCACTCTGTTTTACAGTTGCGCAGTACTCCATTTTGTAGATGTTTCATAGTTTATTTAACCATTCTTCTGTGTGTGGACATTTATTCTGTCTCAAATATTTTGCAAGTTCAAAACAGCATGACAATGAGTAACTGTGCATGTGTATCTTCATATTGTTGAAGGTGCAGCTTCAGTGTAGCTTCCTAGAAGCTGGATCAAAAGGTAAGTGCATTTATAGTTTTGCTAGGGATTGCCAAATTCCTCTCCCCAATGGTTGTACTTGTCTACATTTCCACCAGAAATGCACAGAAAGTTAATTCTTCACAGCCACACCAAGAGATATATTGTCATACTGTTTCATTTTCTCCAATCAACATAAATGTGTCTATATTGTTTTATTGTGAATGTATCTAATTGTGAGTATCTTTGAATGTTTTTCAATGCTAAGAGTCATCTTTATATCTGTGTGTGTGTGTGTGTGTGTGTATGAATTGTCTGGTCATGTTTTTTCCCATTTTTTTCAGTCAGAATTTTGTTACTTTGTCCCTCAACTTTTTTCTTAATTTTTTTAAGCAAACAAAATAATGGTAATACAATTTGTTGATTTATTTGTTGCTTAGCTATCATTCCCAGCACTATACTGGTGTGATAATATGGAGGAAGACATAGTCCTTCACGGAGCTTTGGTCTGATGGAAGAGACAGATTATTGAGCACTATACTTTTTTTAATTAAATTTTTATTTTGAGATAACTGTAGATTCACACGCAGCTATAAGATATAGAGAGATCATGAGTACACTTTACACACTTTCCCCCAGGGGTAACATCCTTTGAAACTATAGTCAAATACCACAGCCAGCATATTGACATTGATATAGGCAAGATACAGAACATTTCCATCACCACAAGGATCCCTCTTGCTGTGCTTTTAGAGCCACACCCACTTTTCTCCTTTCCCCACTGCTTCCCTCATACCTCAGTAACCACTATTCTGTTCTCCATTCCTATCATTTTGCCTTTTCAAGAATCTTATATAAGTGGAATTATATAGTCTGCAACCGTTTGGGGCTAGCTTTTCCATTTAGAATAATGCTCTGAAGATTAATTCAGGTTCTTGCATGTATCAATAGTTCATTTCTTTTGATTGTTGAGTAATATATTCTATGTTAAGTATATTAAACCATCAATAGTTTATCTAGCCATTCACCCATCAAAGGACACCAGAGTTCTTTCCAGTTTTTGGCTATTATGAAAAGAGCTTCTATGAATATTCATTTACAGCTTTTTGTGTGAACTTGTCTTCATTTCTCTGGGATAAATGACCACGAGTGCAATTCTGGGTCATAGGGTAGTTGCACGTTTAGTTTCTGAAGATACTGCCAAACTGTTTTCCAGAGTGACTCTACTATTTTATATTCACACCAACAATGTATGAGTGATCCAGTTTCTCCACATTTCACCAGCATTTGGTGTTCTATTTTTTATTTTAGCTAAAATAAAAATTTTATTTTATTTTAGTATTTAACTTTCTGATAAGTGTGTAATAATATCTCATTGCATTTATCTAATGGCTAGTGAAGTTAAACATCTTCTAATGTGCTTATTTGCCATCTGTATATCCTTTTCAGTGAAATGTCTCTTCATGCCTGTTGTCCATGTTCTAAGTGAATTGTTTGTTTATTGACTGTTCTGTTTTGGGATATCTGTATCTGTATCTGTCTATGTCTATAGATAAACATATTCTAGATGCTAGTCCTTTGATATGTAGCTTGCAAATATTTTCTTCTACTCTATAGCTTGTCCTTTCATTCTCTTTATAGTATCTTTCACAGAGCAAAATTTTGAATTTTGATGAGGTCTTTTTTACGAAATTGTCCTTTGATTGATGATGCTTTTGGTGTTAAGTAAGAATTCTTCATCTACCCTTAAATTCTGAAGATTTTTTTTTCTATGTTGTTCTCTAAAACTTGTATGTTTTACATTTAAGTCCGTGACTCACTCATCCATTTGGGGTTAATTTTTGGATAAAGTGTAGGTCAACCTTCTTTTTTTTTTTTTTTTTGCTGCCGATGTGCAATTGCTCTAGCACCATTTGTTGAAGAGTCTATATACCTCCAATGAACAGCTTTCGAACCTTTTTTGAAAATCTTTTGGACATATTTGTGTGGCTCTATTCCTGGGTTCTCTGTTCTAGTACATTAATCTGTGTCTATACCTCTGCCAATTCCACTCTTATGATTACTATAGCTATATAATAAGTCTTAAAATCAGGAATACCGAATACTTCCATTTTATTCTTCTTTTTTTGAAATTACGTTAGCTGTTCTAGTTCCTTTGCTTTCTACATAAATTTTAGAATTATCTTGTCTATATCAACAAAGAAAACCTCTGGGATTTTTTTTTTTTTTTTTTTTTTTTTTGCTGAGGAAGATTCACCCTGAGTTAACATCTGTTGCCAATCTTCCTCTATTTTGTATGTGAGCTACCATCACAGCATGCCCACCGATAGACAAGTGCTTTAGGTCTGCACCCAGGAATTAAACTCAGGCCGCCAAAGTGGAGCACACTGAACTTAACCACTAGGCCACCAGGGCTGGCCCAAAAAAAATCTCTGGGATTTTGATAGGAATTGTGGTAAACTTGTATATCAATTTGGGGAGAATTGACTTTGTTACTATGTTGAATCTTCCAGTTTTTGACCTTGGTATGTCCCTCAATTTATTTAGCTGTTTTTTTTATTCCTTTTATCAGTATTTGTAGTTTTCAGCATGTAAGTTCTATACATGTTTGTTAGCTTTACAAGTAAATAATTCATTTATTTTGAATGGTTATAAATGGTATTTTTTTAAACGTTAGTGCCCACATGTTTATATTTATTGCATATGTATATACAAATAAATGTATTACATATCAAAATAATTTATATGTATAAATAAACAGTTGATTTTTAAGTTTTTGTCTTGTACGCTGTGAGTTTTCTGAGCTCACTTATTAGTTCTGAGAGGTTTTTTTTTGGTAAATTCTTTGGGATTTCTACGTAGACAATCACGTCATTTCTAAATAGGGGCGGTTTTATTTCTTCCTTTCTCATCTGTATGCCTTTCATTTCCTCGTCTCGCCTTATTTCACTGGCTACAATTTTCAGCACTATGCTAAATCAGAGTGGTCTTCTATTTTCTGGAAAAGATTATGTAAATTTCATGTTAAATCATGATATATTAGGTAGATTTCTCCAGTGAAACCATCTGAACCTGAAAATTTCTTTTTTGGAGATTATTTAAATTATGAATTCGATTTCCTTAATATATAAGGCTATTCAAATTATCTATTTCATATTGGGTGAATTGTGGTTTATATTTCCCTGGCTCCAAGGGGTCCAGTAACCTCACCTTCAAGAGGCAATAAAGCATGGCTAGAGCATGACCTCTTGAACGGGAGGTAACTGGAGTGAGGACCCCCTTGAGCAAGAAAAATATAAAGCAGGAAAGGGAACCAGAGACAATTGTGAAGGTTAATTTTCCCCCAAATGAACACTTTTTATCTTTCCCAAGTCAAATGCAGCCTCCTCTGTAATCTGTCTCCTATCTTCCAAGCTTGCTTTCACGCTCCATATTGCCTCTGTTCTAATTCTGGCTCTGCTACTTGTGAGCTGTGTGACTTTAGGCAAGCTATTTAACCCCTCTGTGCCTCAATTGTCTCTCTGTAAAAATGGAAATAGTAGTAATATTTTCCTCATATGATTGTGTGAGAATTCAAATGAGTTAATTAATATAAAATGTTTTAAATAGTGCTAATGGATATCCTGTTTTTCCAAGACCATTTATTGAGAAGACTATCTTTTTCTCATTGAATTGCTTTGATATCCTTTCATTGTTTTTTTTAGAATAACCTATGACATATGTGTGGATCTACATCTAGACTCTTCTCGTTTCCACAGATCAATTTGTATATACTTTTGCAAATAGCACGTAATCTTTATTACGGTTGCTGTAGAGTAAGCCTGGACATCGACAGGTGTAAGTTCTCTAATTTTGTTTGTCTTCTTCTTCGTGACTGCCTTGCTATTTCAGTTCATTTGCATTTCCATATAAATTTTGAAATTTTAGCTTGCTAATTTCCATTTTTAGAAAAGGCTGATGTAATTTTGGTTGGAGTTTCATTGAATCTATAGATCAGTTTGGAAGAGAATTGACATTTTAACAATATAGAGTTTTTCAATGCACAAACATAGTTTATATCTCCATTTATTTTGATCTTTTTAAATTTCTCTAAGCAATCTTTTTTAGAGGTCTCCCATATCTTTTGTTAAATGCATTCCTAAGGGTTCTGTCTAATGCTACTAACAATTATAATGTTTTAAATCTCATTTTCCAATTGCTTATTGCTAGTAGAAATATAATTTTTTGTATGTTGATCTTTTAACCTGTGACTTTGCTAAATTCATCTGTTAGTTCTGGTGTTTGAATATTCCATCAGATTTTCTATATACAAAATCATGTAACCTGCATATAAAGAAAGCTTTACTTTTTACTTTTCAATCTTTACACTTACCTACCTCTCTTTCTCTTTCTTTTCTATTCTTTATCTTTCTCTCTCTCTTCTTCCCATTCTCCCTCCCTTCCCCCAATCCTTCTGTCTTAATTGTGCTAAATAGGACCTATGATACATTTTTAATAGAAATGGTAAGAGTAGACATTCTTGCCCTGTCCTCAACCTTAAAGGGAAATATTCAATATTTAGCTGTTAAGAATAATGTTAGCTGCAGATTTTCATAGATACCCTTTACCTTTTGTATGTTTTAAAATTTTGTATTCTTAAACTTGCTTCATTGTACCCATATTTTATTGGTAAGGTTCATCCATGTTGGTAGGTGTGTATCTGTGCCTTATTTTTCACTGCTGCATGATATTTCACTCTACAAAGTTGTCACAGTTTGTTTATTCATTCACTTCTTAGCTGATATTTAGGATGTTTCCATCAGTTTGAAAATGCATATAATACTCCTTTTATAATTCTACAGCCTCTGTACACTTGTGAGTTTATTTTTGGCATAGTCCAAGACTTGGAATTGCTAAGTCAAGCCTGTGTTCACCGGTGACTTTAAAGTTTTTAGACAAAATTCCTCTCAAAATATTTGTCCAATTTATATTACTCTAAGTGTGTGTAAGATCTCCTATTGCTTCACTGCCTTGTCAACTCTTGCTGTTATTAAACAATTTAATTTAATTTTTACTCATCTGATGAGTATGAAATTGTACCTCTTTTGATCTTAGTGTTACTTCCCTGATTGCTTGAGAGAATTTTTAATTTTTTTAAATTGATCTTTCAGGTTTCCTCTTCTGTTAATTTTGCCCAGTTTCCTGTTGGGTTATTTGTATTTCTCTTATCGTTTTGTAGATTTTTAATATACAAACTGATTCTTTACCTATTATAAGTGATACACAAATATTGCAGTTTATATATCCTTTCTTTGTCTATTCTTTGTCTCTATCTCTCACACACACAAACACACACACATTTTATGCTGAGTTTTGATAAGCATGTTTATTTTTGTGTGATCAAATTTATCAATTTTTTATGATTTTTATATCCTATTTAGAAAATCCATCTTGAGATTACAACAGTGTTAATCCTGTATTTTCTTTCAAAATTTGCTGGTTTAACTCATAGCATGATATTCTTTTTAGTTTATTTTGTAAATGAGAGATCCATTCCCTTGGTTGGCCATATTTATAAGCAATTGCCCCAGCTTGTTTTATTGAATGTTCCATCTTCTCTCCATGAAAGGTAGACCAACTCTGCCATATGACAAGAGTTGTAAAGGTCTGGGTGTGTTTCTAGTCCCCACCTTCAGTCCCCGTGTTCTATCTGTTCATTTCTGCAGCAATGTTTCCTACGTTACTTATTGTTGCTTTACTATAAAGTCTCTATCCCACAGGCTGTATTGCTGTACCTCCAAATTGCCTCAGCTGTTTGTATTAGGGTGCTCTTCCACACCACTTTGTGAATTAGCATGTCAAGTTTCAGAAAGTTCAAGAAAAACTCCACTGGAATTTTAGTGGGGTTTACATTGAATTTTTTACATTTATTTGAGGAGAATTGACAACTTCAGGATATCTTTCATTTTCTAGACATGACATTCTGTTCCATTTATTTAGGCCTACTTTAATATTTCAATAAAGCCATAAAATTATATCCATCTAAGTTATATACTTATTTTGATAAGTTATCCCTTATTTTATAAATATCTCTCTATATAAAGATATATATTTGTTATTTTAAATGGTATCTTCTAAAAAACTACATTTCATTTTGTTGTTGGGGTGTAGAAATGCCATTGATTTTTATATGTAGATCATATGTCTAGCAAACTTGCTAAATTTCCTTATTATTTCTATTTTTTTTACCTGTTAATTCTCTATTGTATGAGAAAACAGGATGGGTGAATAGTGATAATTTTGTTTCTTGTCTTCCAATCTTCATACATTTTGGGTTTTGTTTATTTAAAAAACCTTTCTGTGGTGGTAGTGACCTACAGAACAGTGAATTTGGGTGAGAAGATGAGCAGTGATTTTCTGATATATGTAGGACTTGTGATATTGCTAGTGTGTAGTCGTCTTGCATAATGTTCCTTGTGTGCTTGTTTAAAGTGTGTCCTCACTCACTAATTGTGTTTATTAGACCAACATTGTTAATTGCTCTTTTCAGATCTTCTAAATCCTCAATAACTTTTTTGCCTCCTTGAGAGATATCTTCCATTAAGGTAGTGAATTTATCAATTTTCCCCTGAATTCCTGTAAATTTTGATTTTATTTTATTTTATCTATTTTGAAACCATACTATAAGAAATCTTTATCTGTTCTTGAGATTGAACCTCTGTATAGTCAACTTGGGCTGCCATAACAAAATACTATAGAGTGGTAGCTTAAACAACAGAAACTTATTTCTTGCATTTCTGAGACGGGACGTCTGAGATCAGGGCGCCAGCATAGTTGGGTTCTGGTGAGAGGCCTCTGTCTGCCTTGTAGACGGCCACCTTCTCCCTGTGTGCTCATGTGGCAGAGAGAGTGAGCAAGCTCTCTCGTGTCTCTTTTCATAAAGGCACTAAGTCCATCATAAAGGCCCCACTCCCATGACCTCATCTAAACCTAATCACTCCCCAAAGGCTCTGCCTCCTAATACCATTCTCTTGGGGGTTAGGGCTTCATATATGAATTTTTGGGGGACACAATTCAGTCCATAGCAACTTCTTATCTGTAAATATCTTCTCTTTCCCTAATAATGCCTTTTTTTTTTGCAAAGTATCTGTTTTTATGGGAAGGTCCTTATGATGAGTGTTTATCTGTTGATAATAGTATAGTATAATATTATAGTACATAGCTAGAGTTTTTAAAAAATATATGATAACTTTTTAATGAGAGTTTATCCATTTACATTTACTGTGATTACTCATATATTTGGAGTTAGTTTAATCTTTTCTTTTTGTTCTCCATTATTATACTCTTAATTATTCTTTTTCTTTCTTTTTGTTGGGGAATGCTTGATTAAGGTTTTATTGTTGTACTACATTTTCCACTCCTAGTTTGGAATTTATATAGGCTATATCTATTATTCTACTATTTTACTTTCTATTATGTCACACTTTTAATTTTAAGTTGATAACCCTGGAGTATAAAGTTAACTAAGTATTCTGCTATCATCCCGACACATGAGTACCTCCAGTTTCTTTCACTAGTTAGTGCCTTTCCAACTTGCATGTTGTTATTAACCAGTATTTTGTTTTCTTTATCCTGTAATTTGGCAACACTATTCTTTATGTAATCGGTGTTCATTAAAATCTGTCCATGTGCTGAATAGTTTCTTGCTCACTCTTTCTTTGTGCATTTCAGCTCTTTCTTCTGAATTTATTTCCTTCCTTCTCCTATCCTGCCTTTTAACTTTGTTTTATAAGGGATAATTATTAGTAAACTTCAACTTTTGCTTGAAAATAAAATGCACTGTCATTCTTGAATCACTGTTTTACTGTTTATATTCTTCAGGCTGAGAATTATTTTCTTTCCACACATTGACTGTATATTCCACCGTCTTTGGGCTCCCATTAATCTATGAAGAAGTCAGTTCTCAATCTCATTGTTTATATTTTGTAGTTAATAAGTCTTGACTCATAGACAGCTTGAGCTCTTTTCTTTTTCTTTGTTTTTCTGCAGTTTTGTTGTCATATTTCTAATATTTTACGTTTAATTTATTTTCCGAAGACTATAGTTCTTATTAAATCTCAGACTACGTGAGTTGCTCCAAATATGGAAATGTCTCACCAATACATCTTTGAATATTTTCTCTTCTATGCTTAATTTCTTCTCTTTTTCTGAAACTGAATTCTCTCTTCTCATTCTATCCAACATGTCTCCCAGCCTCTCCTTCATATATTTTTATTTCTCGAACTCTCATATGCATTCTTTATATCTTTCAAGAGTTGCTATTTCTCACTTTAGCAATGTCTAGTCTGTCGTTTAATCTATGCAGAGTTTTAAATTTTATTTATTACATATTTTTCATCTCTAGAAGTTATATGTGGATATTTTTTAAACCTGTCTGCCATTTTGGGGTAATATCTTATTTTTTCGTCATGTTATTAGTTCTCTGATTTATTCCTTTAAAAAGCTTATTCATATTGGTTTTTATTCTGTATGTAAGAATCCTAATATATGATATTTTGGGGGGTTCTCTCTTTGCTCCTTATTTTTTTGGATTATATGCTGGTCTATTGTTCACGTGTTTCATAATTTAAGATCTGGAGCATATGCTGGTCTGAACTCTACAGACAATTTGCTTTTGCATCTGTCAGTCGCCATATCTCCTTTGGCCCACTTATTGTAATTTTGTAACTTTGTGTTTCCTAGACTGCATAGAAAGTATAAATTCAAACCTCAAACCTTCAGGAAGGTAGACCTGTGACCTTGGATCTCAGAACAAGATAGGCAAGTGTCCTTTTGATACAGTTGGATGAATTTTTCTTTCATATTACGTTATCATTGAGACTTTAGCTCTGTGAGTGTCCTAATTACATGCAGGTATTTCATTTCTTAATCCTCCACCTTCTTGGGCCCAAGCCCATATCTCTTATCCCTCTTGTGATTGGTAGAATCCAATAATTGAATTTAAAAATTGGCAAAAGGCTCTGGGAGCACTTGCAGCTTTAGTGCACTCTTAAAAAGTTCTGGTTGCCTGCTCTTTCCTTGTTTTGAGCTCCTGGAGGTTTATCTTAATTCCTTGTGGGTTCAGCACAAGGTTTACAGATTTTGCTTTTGCTTTGTGTTTGGTTTTACATTTTCCAGTATTTATATGTGTTCTAAAGACAGACAATTTTTCAAAATAACATGTTTGACATGTTGCCAGAAATGAAATCTAATTCAATATATGTTTGTTCAGCGTCTATGATATAGAGGGCCATGTTTTGGTGTCTATAGTGAGGCAGGGTATAGGAAAAGGCCCCAATATTGGAAGCAAAATAAAGTATTAATATGCAGGACAATCTGTCAGAATTAAGGCAAACAAAGCTCACTCCATTGATGGACTCAACCCTCAGTTTGGAAGAGAGCTGAGACTCTCAGCTAATAGGATCATCTGGTAGTAACCCAATCGGTGGTAATTCCTCAAGGTATAAAATATAGTATTCTCCTATGAGACAGAAACATATATATATAGAGAGAGAAACAAAGTGTTTAATAATAGGGAAACCATTAGAAGACACACAATGAAATATTATGAAGAGTTCAGGCAGACTGGAGGCAGACTGCCTAGATTTGAATTATGGCTCCTTCCATTACTAGATGTGATCCCAGAAAAGCTAGTTAAACTTTCTGTGCTTCAGTTGCTACGCTTGTGAAATTGAGACTATGATTGTGCCTCTTTCATAGGGCGGCTATACAGAATAGGTGAGTTAGCACATGTAACTTGCGTAGAATGGTGTCTGACGCATAATTTTCAGTGTATATTAGCTATTCTTATTTTTAACTTTATCTAAGGTTCAGTACAGTCCTGCGTCACTTAACGATGAGGATATGTTCTGAAAAATGTGTCGTTAGGTGATTTCGTCATTGTGACAACATGATAGAGTGTGCTTACACAAACCTAGATGGTATAGCTTACTACACACCTAGCCCACATGGTAATAACCTTATAGGACCACCTTTGTGTATGAGGTCCATTGTTGATCAAAACATCATCATGCAGTGCATGACTGTACTATGCAAAATACTGTGGATGCAAAAATGAGTGATAGTCCCTGATCTCAGAGGGTTCAGTCTACTCTCTCTCAGGAGAGACTAATATGAAATCTGTTTATTTATTTATATGTATTATTTATATGTAAAAGATAATAATATTTTTTATTTTGTTTATATAAATAAAATTTATATATAAATACATTTATTAATGTATAAATACATTATTTATATGCAAAAGGTAATAATCAAGGCATCAGTGCAATAAACAAGGTATAGAAGTGGCTCAGAGGATAGGTTGATTAATTCCTTCTCTTGGGGTGAAATGAGGTAGAAAAGAGGAGGATCACATTTGGGAAGAAGACAATAAATTTCCCTTGTTGTCATGATAAATTTAATAGCCTTTTGGACGTGACCATCAGGCAGTTAGAAAGGTAGGTCTTCAGTTATTGAAGACAGCTTGAGTTCTTCGTGAGCGTCAGGTTTCTGATTCAAATGTGTTTCCAGTCTTGAATTGCTTTGACACTTCTCTTATTATGCAGAATTAATCACAAGGTGTTTGAGAAGACTGATTAATGCAAAACTGAATGTAATGCTTGCTCCAAGATCCCCACAGCCTGCCTTGAAAGGGCATTCCTTATTTCTCTTATTTTCCTTCCATTTCCTATACACCCCCAACCTCAAAGATGTTGAAAAATGACTAATATGTAATTGTCCTTCTGTTGGATACAAAGGACATGAGAATTCCTGTGAACATTAACTTTCTACTTCATAGAGCTGAAAGCTTTGTGCTCAGGACCCGCTCAGGCTTGTCCTTTTAATGAAACATTTGGTTCCAACACTTTTATCATTAAAAAAGTAATAATGAAATCATTATGAGGCCACAGAAGGAGGGTAGAAGGTTAATACACGTTAGAGAACAGAAAACAATTCAGCCACCATAGCCAATGAATACAGATTTCCTTTATTCTCCTTGAAGTTATCCACTATTTTTTTTAACACTTTTCTCTTCTTTTCCTGACAACCACATATGAGGCATAAATGAGAGAAGTAAAACCTGACCCTCCAACTGGAAATCTCTGTGACTTTCACAGCTGTAGCAATGATGATGAATGTTTCCAGCACTGACCCTAGAGCTCTGTGAGGTCTTGCTGAATCATCAGAGATTAAATTTCACTCAGAAGCATGTCTTTTATCCTATTCTGCTTCTTTAAAATATGAAAATCTGCATATGATTACAATTATGAAGCAAAAAAACAAATTCTACCAACCACTTACATAAATCCATCTGATCGCTGTATAGTCACATCTCACCTGTTATTGCTCTCCATTAATTATTACTTGAATTACTTGAATACTTGTTTGACTAAAATAATTTCATTTCTTGGCCAGGCTCAATGACAACATTTAATTTATATAGAAACTATTATGATTTGGGTTTTCTGGTTGCAGCCCTCAATTCTTTAGTGTGAATGAAACCATGGAATCAGAAAGCATGTCCAGCTTGCCATAAAAGGGGTAGAAAGACACCACCCTATCAGTGTTCTGGGAAGAGCAGACTCTGCAAGTATTGGGAAGATATGGGCTTCTTCCAGGAGACAGCTACTGCAGAGCTGCTATTGGAGGGCCTCCAGTTTTTTTCCCCTATAGACACACTATAGCCCAGTGCCAAGTCATAGAGCACAATTATTTCCCATACTCCCAAAAAAGTACACATCCATATGCTTACAACATTTGGCATAAAATTTCATGGGAATTTGTTGAACTCCTGAAGTTCATACAATGACTTCATGCTGAGAACCCCTAATTTAATGCATCTATGTGCTAGAATTGATGGGAGTACAAAATTAAATAGCACATGGTTTTGGCCTTCAAGGAGCTTATAGTCAATTGGAAGAGACAGTAAAGTAAGCAGACAATATTAAACACAGAAAAAGTTGGGAGACAATGAAAGACGCAAGAGGAATTCATTGGAAGAATACTTTTAATTATCTTGAGAGAGGGTTGAGACAGACTTTCCAGAGGAAGAATGCCCTACTAACAGCTACTTGAAGAAAGAGTGGAAATTAGCCGAGTGAAATTGATGAAGGATGTGCCCTCAGCACTTACTGAAAAGAATGTGCAATGGCCTGTTTGAGGTAAGATAGCACACAGAGGTGTTTATAGACATGAAAGCAATGTAATACAAATAGAGCAGCAGGCAAGATGGTCAAGAGATTAGGCTAGAGGATGGAGTTAGAGTCATAGCTCTTGTGTCATACTAAAGAATTTGAATTTTTACCCTGAGGGCAAGAGAAAAATGGTTATAATATTCTAGCCTTACTGTGAAAAATAGTTTGAAGGGATAATAAGAGCAAAAGAAGCCATTCTAGTTATACCGTGGTGTTTAAGAGCGTGGAACCTACTGCTAGTTTGCCTAGACTTAAGCCCTGGTTTCACCACTTACTAAGTGCTTACACTGGGAGAATGATTTAACCTCTCTGTGCTTCTGTTTTCTCATCTGGAAACTGAGAAAACTATACATCTACCTAGCAGATTATTGTGAGGATTGAATGAGTTAATATGTGGAAAGTGCATGGGACAGTGCTTGGCATATAACTGCTACATAGGTTTTGCTTATAACTGTCATCACTATTGTGATCAGCAGCGTTATTCAAGAGGAAAGTGTCACAGCATTTGATAAAGCTTGTGGCAATAAAAATGGAGGGAAGTACACCGATGGGGTAGGTGCAATCAATAGTATGTGGTAACTGATTAGCTGTGCAGGTAAGGAGGTGATATAGGTGGATTCCTGGGTTTCTGCATTTATCAATTAAATGAAGTATGTTGTCATCATCATGCAGACTGAAGGGTAGAAAGACAAATTCTTTTCACATATGCTGATTTTGACATGTCTCCATGTGAATAAAAACGACATACAGTTGGCTATAAAAACATGCAGTTTACAGTCCAGGGTCAGAGGCATTGACATATAGCCACTGATTTCTAACTGAGGCTGTCAACCCTAAATGCTTTTCATTATAAAGAGGTTTTACACTTTCCTAAGTGTACTCATTTGATCTTTATATGATTCTGTGGGTTAGATAAGTCAGGTGGTGTTATGTCTATTTTGTAAATGGAAAGATTGAGGAGAAAAGTTATTATTGTCTCCCATGAACACATAGCTAATTGATGAAACAATTGCAATATAAATAACCCATTTCTCCTTTACTCAGACTTCTGCTCAACCACTGTTTTCCCTTATAACTCGGGCATCAACTTAGCATCAACTAAGGCAATCCACACTCTTAGACTCAGTGAAATTGGCTTAAACCCCATTCTACATGTGGTAGGAGACTGGAGTCACTCCCAGTCTCTCTAGGGATTTTAGGGTGAGTGATGACTCATAGATTTCCTACGTACTATGAAGTTTTTCTTCTGAATCAATTTTCTTGTAAAAGGGCTATACTTCTGGAGCAATATTCCTAATGAGTTGGCGTGCTCGCCTTCTCCTCTATCCTGTGATTATACCCATCCTCAAAGTCTAGTTATTTTCTGATTTGGAGTAGTTTTATTCCCTTTTCGTCCTTATTTCCTGTTAGTCAGGCTCTCGGGTGTCAGATTACCAAGTAGCTTACCAGGGCATTCTAGCAACTGTTGAGATTTGCTGTTTTTTTCCACAAACTGTACACTCTATGGATAGTGTGATCTCTCTGAAAGTAACATGTTTCTCTACTTTTTTGAATGTTACAAGATGGACACTTGTGATGAGAAATACTTTTGTTTTTCTGAGTAGCTGCCTAGGCATATAACAACCCTGCTTACACCCAGAGTCTGGACATGTAGATAAGTACCTGAGCTTAGGATTCCCACCATAAGTTCCCGCTTTGCTTTTCTCGGGCACCTTTTAAAATAACTACTTAGTGAGGCCGGCCCAGTGGCATAGCAGTTAAGTGTGCGTGCTCCACTGCTGGCGGCCCAGTTCGGGTCCCGGGCACACACCGATGCACTGCTTGTCAGGCCATGCTGTGGCGGCGTCCCACATAAAGTGGAGGAAGACGGGCACGGATGTTAGCCCAGGGTCAGTCTTCTTCAGCAAAAAAAAAAAAAAGAGGAAGATTGGCATGGATGTTAGCTCAGGCCTGATCTTCCTCACAAAAAATAAATAAATAAATAAATAACCACTTAGAGTTAAGCCTGAAAAAAGTTGATGACCTCCACCCCGACCACCTTATAAGTAATAGGTGCTTGATGCCCTGCTCTCTGTCTCTTGCTTTCTCGTGACCTGGGATGGAGTACTGCCCTACCCCAGCTCATTGTGTATCCCCTCGCCCCACACCCCACCATTTCTGGGATCTGTAAGTAATAAATCTTGTAACTTTACTTCCTTTGAGCCGGTGTAATGAAACTGTGCCTTCAATCCATAAGACCCTGAGTTTTTCACTTCCCCAAAGTGGGAGCTGGGATGCTGAGGGGGCTACCTGCCAACCCCCTATGGGTGGCTTGTGCCTCCTCATCCAGCAGGTCATAATATGCACATTCTTAATTCAACCCACCAGCTCTGGCTTCCCAACAAAACACTATGCTCATGCTATTCTCTACACATTATCACATAGGAAGGAAGGAAATCATTATCTTGCCCCTTAGCGGGGCCTCCTGACAACACCAAGCGTGACCAGATGTTTATTACTAAGAAAAGAAAAATATAGATTTTCTTTTCCATTGAAATTCATTTGAATGCTATTTGGCCAATATTATGTTTCCTCTCTCTCTTTCATTATCATCTTTCTTATTCTTTTCACTGACTAATTGGCATTTCCAGAATAACTGAGTCATCAAAGGAGAGAGAAAGATTTGATGGGGATCCAATTAAACCTCAAATGAAAGACCAAAAAGGCGTGAGGACAAGTAAGTACAAACAAACAACAAAAAAAGCATAAAAATTTATGCCTATGAGCCTCATCAATTATGTATCAAATTTCTTTCTTTTTATATGTTTTATCCTATCTTTTGAAGATAAAAGTCAAACACATGAAATATCATGAAGTATCAAGGTGGTATCGTAAAAGCTTAATTATTACCTTGGAAATATGTTCACCATATAGATTAAGAAAACTGATTTCATAAAATGTGATCTTACTTTTATAAAGACTAACTATCTACAGGTATATCTGTATTATTATTATAAGAAAAATCCTGAAGGATATACTTGTACATTAAAATACTAACAATAGTTATCTATTTTGAGAAGAATAACAACAGATGATTTTTTAAAATTTATCTTCATTTTCAAATTTTATAATGAAAAGACTGTATCAGGAGATGAAGTATTTTTTTCCAGCACAGAATTTTTATTCTATCTTTAAACATATTGCTTCATTTTGTAGCAATATGTGTATAACAATGTACATATTATTATCTACCAGACATTCCCTTAACCAAGTGATCAAAATTAGTATTTCCAATAATGGTAAAAACTGACATCAGATGCCTCCTGGTGTGAGGTGTTTAGAAAGACACTAGATTAATTCTGAAGTATTCTTGCCTCAAATACATAACTTAAACTGAATCTTGAGGACAAAAATCAGACAAACCCAAATTTTATGAAATTTATAACTTCACTGTCATTATGTAAGATAACAGTCTTGTTTTTAGGAGATACAAGCTAAGGTTGTTGGGGATGAAGGCAGAATCTCTGCAAGTTACTCTTAAATGGTTAAGGAGAAAGAAAGAAGGAAAGAAGGGATGGAAAGGGGAAGGAAAAAGTGTTTCGGGTATCTGTTTTAGCTATTAGATTGAGCTCTTTGTGATTACTGAGATTAAACATTAATCTCAATTTGTAACACATTGCCTTGCCATAATTGATGTCTACTCTCCCAAAGAAGGGTAGAATAAATGAACAGATATTTTAAAAGTAGACCTATGTAAATTTTTTATCATTCAAGAAAGTGAAACAGAAGTATGTATATGAATGACATTCATAATATGGTTTTATAAAGTGGTTTTGTTCATAATAGCCCCAAACTGTAAACAACCTAAATGTGCATAAATAGTAAAACAGATAAATTGTGGCATATTCATATAATAGAAAACTGCACAGCAATGAAAAAGAAAGAAAACTACTATTAGACACAACAACATGGATGAATTTCATAGATATATAATGTTGAAAAAAGAAACTAGTCACAAAAGAGCATCTATTGAATCATTCCATTTAGTTCAAGAATAAGCAAAATATACCAATGGTGATAGAAATAAAATAAAGTTTGGCTCTGGGGGAGGAGGTGGATACTGATTGGGAAGGGGCATGAGGAAGTTTTCCAGGTGTGCTGTATCTTGATTTTGGTGATAGTTACACAGGTATAAATGTAAAAATTCATCTTGCTATATCTTTAATATTAGCACATTTTACCAGATGTACGTTATAACAAACTTCAACTTATTCTGTGCTCTTTGTCAATCTTCTTTTTACTGTGTCTAGCCCAGAGACTTGCACATACTTTCATATAGCAGATGCTCAAGATATATTTTTGGAATGGATAGATAAAACTTTTCCTGCCTTGTGTCTTATTTCTTTGCGGCTCCCCTGAATGTGGTAATAAATGCTAATATATATTTTATTTCCCAATTAATACTCTTAGAATATATCCAAGAATATTGCATTAATCTAAGGAACAATTCTAATGACTGGAATTTCAGATAACATAGGTAGTCTATTGGGATATGGACAAGAATGGGGTCAATCTTTGAAAAATATCAGTGTTCAAAAAATCTCACATTGTGTCATTTCAGTGTGATAAATCACATGAACCCAGGTGTGCGGCAAGCTGGGTGGTTCCTGATGGAACCATGGAGGTGTGGAGAAGTCAGTCCAGCAGAGCACAGGAGTGAGAAAGCTTTACCAAGAGAAGATGTTTCACTATTCAAAGGCTAGAACTAACTCCACACTTACCCAGACGGGGTAAGCATCAACATCCAAGAGAGTAGTGAAGAGCATGGTGGCTCAACTTTCTAGGCAGCCATGGGTAGGGGAATCAGATGAGTTCTGGGATCACTGACAGGAGGTCCATATAAATTAAATTAAGGAATTCTAGAAGGACCAGCCTTCAGGGTGAAGGTACTGGCAAGGAGTGGCAAGGAATTCTGGAATTCAGTCAGCTAGATTTCTGTTCAAGTTAGAATTGCAGCCCCAAGTCAGGCCCTGAGACAAAAGCCAGGAACCAGGGGCCCAGTAGTGTGAGGGGAGCTCAGGGTCTCTAAGGTTAGCAAGGTGCACTGTAGCTCAATGCACCCCAGGCATCCTGGGATTTCTCTGACCTATCCCCACTCCTCTAGGGACAGAAGGAGTTCCAAATACAACAGGGTCTGGGTTTTATTCATCAAGGCCTTGAGGGAGTTAAAACTCTAAGTGTATCTGTCTTGTTTGAAGGTGAGAGATATAAAAGACAGAGACAGAAAATACATAATTGTGATTCTCACCTGCACATTACGTGAATTCTGTTAATGGGCATCCTATAATACACTGCATTATATTTTTTAGTTAGATCCGGAATGTTAACTTTCCTGGGGCATCTGAGTAATATTTAATAGTAAATGATTCTCTTAAATTGTGACCATATGTATTACAATGTTCACTTGAGAAAAATAATAAGCTAGCAGATTTTATGGTAGCCTATGCCCTTACAGGGATTTTTTTTTTAACATATATTTTCAATATTTAAGAACACTAAGATATTTGCTTAATTAATTTGTATTTTGATAAATTTCCTCTTTAAAAATAATTACCAGAGATAAGTTGTCCCTTTTCTTATATTAATGAAAATGTTATGATGGAACAAATATTTAGAGAAATCAAATATTCTAGCTAGAAAAAATGAAAAGCAGAAAGTGAGTACTTTTTCAGAATTTGGAATGCCTTAAAATTTGAGTAAATTTCCGGCATGTTATAGGTACAGGGAATTTAAATGCAGAATACTTTTTTAGTTGCTTAGAAATAAAGTTTTTACTTTATTTATTATATTCAATTATAAAGATGCCTTTGTCAATAACTAACCAAACTCAGATCAACATATATTGCTAATATACATATTTGGGGGAAAGTGTATGAACTATAGAAATTTTCATTAATTTGGTGATTTGGAAAGTACTGTTAAACTTGCCACTTTTGGGGTTTCTAATAGGATCCCCTCACTTTGTTTTGAAAAGCAGACAAAGTTCATCTCTATCTGGGATTGATCCTTTTGTTAAAATAAATAAATAAATAGGCCTTTCCCCTTTGTATATTTATATAAAACATAAGAAGCCAAGCTTACAATATGTAGGTATTGTTATTGTTTTATAATTGGCTATGACATTGGCACTTTAAGTAGGAATAGCTAGGTATGTCAGCCCTGTGTCCTCAGTGTTTGAATATGCCTCTCCTCACCTCTCTGTTCCTTCCCTCTTTTTATGTATGTTGCAAAAGGTTTTGGTATTTTTTTCAATGCCCAATACTAGACTTTTATTGCTTAGCTCAGAAATAATTATATTTGGCCATTTTCTTACTTCAAGACTTTTATTTTCTCTTTCAATTCACATTTTCTCCTATTTCCAACTGTTGGTATCTTCTTTGAATGTTAAAAAAAAAAAATAAGTTTTTCACATTCCTCCTAGTACTCTGGGAGAAAGCCCAATCTTTTGTGCTACTGCAAGTGTTAGAGCTGCATACTATTTGTAGCTACATCATTTGTCATTAAATTGCTAACCCTATTACTAACTGATTCTTTGCACTGAGTTACTGTTATTGTACTCAAGTAAAGCTCATCATTTAGGATGGAGAAGAGCACCGGCTCAGTCGGGTTCTATAGGAAGACTACCCTTCCTTGAAGCAAAGTAATCTATTCTCATTAAGGTCAAGCCTGGCCAGAACTAAGAGACTAGACGTAAAGGGAGGGTGAAGACTAGCAGAAAGAAGCCCATAAATTTCCCTTAGCCCTTTCCTGTGGCTGCAGTGTACGTTACCCCCAACACAAGCTGCATCTAGATTTTACTCTGACGTGAATAAGAATATAGTATCAAGCATGCACGGGCATGCATATGCACATTTATACACACACACACATACAGATAAACACACAGCATGAATTCACACAGCCTCTGGCCCATGAAAAGACGGTTTTTTTCTCATCTCAGAAATACAATGAAAATATTTTCCAATTGGTTGTCAAAATTCTATGCTATAATTTCATGACTTGGAAAAACACATCTATCACAGTATTTTAAAGACAAATTGCATACTTTACTTGAAAAATTACATTTATAAATATAACACTTTAAAAACATGTCTATGAACCTCACTTTTCTAGAGAAGAAAGCAGTTTCTTATTTTACATTCCTTTTTGAGAAGAATGACAGTAGGGTATGTTCAGAAGGCTGTACTAACAGTGCCAATTCCATTATTCAACATGTTGTCTCTAAATGGAAAATAAAACTTACAGTTTTCTAGTCAGGTTAGCTAAAAGTTATGCCTCACATCATATTCAGAGCACTAAAATTTCAAATCTTGCATGAAATTTGTGTAAACTGGAGAAATAAAATCAAATGTTCTGTGTTTAACTTAGTTACCACATAAACACAGACTGTCTTTACCCACTCAAAAACAAACAAATACCCAAATAGAGAACAGAGGTGTTATTTGTTTCTTTGTTTTTATATATTGAGCAATTTATTCTTTGATTCATAAGTAAGTAAATGCAATCTTAGTTGGACACCATACAGTTCATACTTTCTCCATCTGGTAAGAAGGCTCTAGTCTTTGTATCTTAGTTTACCTTCTTCTCTGTATCTCCTCCTGTCCATGGCCAACCAGCAGCACTTATAGCACCAATGCTCTTGGTAATTATGTCTGAGATTTATTTATTTAGGGGTGTGTTATTTAATTTTCACGTATTTGTGAATTTCCCAAATTATTGCTCTATTTTTTGCATCATCTGTCTATCTTTCTATATATCTGTCTGTCTATCATTTTCTCCTTCACTTTTATGTTGTATTTTCACAAATTACATTCTTGTATAATGTGTTGCTTATCAATATGGAATTCTATTTATTGCATTGTGTAGTTGTCTTTTAAATCTAATAGAAGAAAAAAAGTAGTTGCAACCAGAGAATACATTTATACTGTCTTTTATCTTTACCTATGTGGTTACCTTTACCAGGGTTCTTTATTTCTTCATATGGATTTAAATTCCTCTTTAGTGTTATTTCATTTCAGCCTGAAAGACTTCCTTGTAAGGTAGGTCTCCTAGTGAAAAACTCTTTAATTTTCTGTTTATCTGAGAAAGTCTTAATTTCTCCTTCAATTTTATAGGATAGCTTTGCCACATATTGAATTCTTGGTTGACAGATTTTTCTTTCAGTATTTCAAATATGTCATTCCATTGTCTTCCAGCCACCATGGTTTCTGATAAGATATCAGCTGCTGGTTTTATTGAGGATCCTTAGTATGTGATGAGTCAAATTCTTTTGCTGTTTTCAAAATAATCTCTTTATCTTTTGAAAGTTTGATGTGATGTGTCTAGGTGTGGATCTCTTTGAGTTTACCTTTGAGTTTGTTGAGCTACTTGGATAGTTAGAGTGATGATTTTCATTATATTTGGGATGTTTTTGATTATTATTTTTTAAAAAATTCTTTCTTGGACTCACATTATGCAAGTGTTAGTGATTTGATGATGTCCCTCAGTCTGTAAGATCCTTTTTAATTTTCTTCTTTCTGTTTTCTGTTCCTCACACTGTATAATATCAATTGACCTATCTTCAAGTTCATTTATTTTTTCTTCTGCATACTCATATCTGCTGTTTAGACCCTCTTATGAATAATCTTTCCTTCAGTTATTGTATTTTACTACTCCAGAATTTATTTCATTTCTTTTTAGAATTTCTAAACCTTATTGATATTCTATATTTGGCAAGACATCTTTTCCATACTTTCCTTTAGCTCTTTAGACATGGTTTTCTTCGGCTATCTGAACATATTAAAAATAGCTGACTTAGTGTCTTTGTCTAGTATGCCCAAAGTGGAGGTTTTCTCAAGGCCAGTTTATAGAGATTATTTTTTTTCCTGTACATGGGTCATACTTTCTTATTTCTTTGTATGTCTCATTTCTTTGTTCTTGTTGAAAACTGGAAATTTTAAATAACATAATGTGGCAACTCTGGAAAACTGATTCTCTCTCTTCTATAGGATTTATCACTATTCTTACTTGTTTTATCTGTTGTTATTTGCTTGTTTAGTGACTTTTCTGAGCTACTTCTATAAAATCTATATCTTTGACAAGTGTGACCACTGATGTCTCTATTTGGTTAACTAGAAGTCAGCTAATGACTGGACAGTGATTTTCTGAAATGCCTACATCCACAAATCTCCTAGTCTGCAGAGGGGCTGGGTTTGTGTGTTGGGGCATGCTTTCAACACTCAGCCAAGCAGTTTAGAATCCTGCCTTAGCTTTTATTTCCTGCTTGCACAGAGCCAGAGGTGAGAGTAGGACTTTCTCAGAACTTTCCTGAGCAGATGCACAGTCCTATGCATGTGTGTGATCTTCTAGATTTCTATGAATATGTTGAAGCATTTCACAGACCCTATGGATGTTTTATTCATCTACTTTTAAAAAAAAATCTTTTTAGTAGTTTCTTTTTTCCTCTTTGTTATCCATCACCTCAGGTATCCGTGATGTCAACAAACACTCCCCAAGGAGCAACTTTTAGCACTAGGTAAGTTTGAGCGAGGTAAAATAAAGATGATCCTTTTGAGTGGGGTTTTCCAGGGAATCACCAGACAGTTCAAATAATGACTATTCTTTGGGAAGGATGCTTTTCAAGAGCTCACACTCTGTTCTGCTCTCTCTGGAACCATAAACATACGCTTTAGTTTTTAAGGGTGCTGGTGAATTGGACAGTGGTAAGGGAACTAGATTAAGTTAAAATGTCACAAATCTTGCTTACCAAGACTTGCTACCTGTTTATTTATTTTTAAACTAAATGCTTCCTGGGTTCTGTAAGACTTTAGTTATGTTCCAGAGTTATGACAAAATTTATTCCAACGCTTTTGGCTAGTTTTATTCATTGCTTTTAGGGAGGGACAAATTTTCAGAGGTCCTTACTCTGCCACTTAGGCTGGCATCACCCTAAATGATATCTTTGCCTGCATTTTTCAAGAATATTTTTGGTGGGTGTAGAATTCTGGTTTGGCATTTTTTCCTAGTACTTGGAAGATGGGTTTCAATGACACTAGCCTCCATTTTTTCTGAAGTAAAGTCCACAGTGATCCAAATTTTTTTACTCATTTATGTCTTTTTTCCTCTCTGTCAAAATTACTTCATCTTTGATTTTCATCTCTTTGGTTGATGTGGTTTTCCTCATGTTTGTTTTGTTTTGGGTTTGCTAAGCTTATCTATTTGTTAGTCCTTCTGATATTACCCTATAGAGTCCTTAGGATCTGTTCATGTTTTCTCTGTTTTTTCTCTTATCTTCATTCTCATCATTTATATTATTTATTCTTTGTTTGTTCCTATCAATATATTTTCAAGTTCATTAATTATTTCCTATAATATCATCTTTGAGCTATTAAGTCCATCTGGTGAAATTTTTTATGTCAAAGATGTGTTTTGATTTTATAAAATATTTTATTCTCTTCTTTCTTGTACCTTTTAATTGTCTACTGATATTTCCTCAATTTTTTTTTTTTTAAATTAGGGACATGTTGGGGCTGGCCCTGTGGCTTGGCAGTTAAGTGCGTGCGCTCACCGACTGGCGGCCCGGGTTCGGATCCTGGTCGCGCACCGATGCACTGCTTGTCTGGCCATGCTGAGGCAACATCCCACATAGAGCAACTAGAAGGATGTACAACTATGACATACAACTATTTACTGAGGCTTTGGGGTGGGGGAAGGAGGAGGATTGGCAATAGATGTTAGCTCAGGGCCAGTCTTCCTCAGCAAAAAGAGGAAGATTGGCATGGATGTTAGCTCAGGGCTGATCTTCCTCACAAAAAATAAATAAATAAATAAATTAGGGACATTTATACTAAATATTATTATAATGATTAGGATTATTATGACTACTATTATTACTTACCTCCCTGAGTTTAGTTTTAAAAATGCCTTTAAAGTCCTTGATTAATAATTCCAACATCTGACTTATCTTGGGGTTTGCCTCTGTTAATTTTCTTTTCCTTTGTGAAAGGATCATATTTTCTTGATTGTTCACACAATGAGTAATTTTAGATTATATTCTAGACATTTTGAATATTTTGTTGTGGAAGCTCTGGATTCTGTTACATTCATCCAAAGAGTGTTGTTTTTGTTTTAGCAGCCAATTAACTTGGTTAGACTCAAACTGAAAACTGTTTTTCCCATGGTGAATGGCAACATGAACATCAGTTCAGACTTCTTGCAGTCTGCTACATGCATGTGTGGTGCCAACCAGAGACTTGGGTAAAAAGCATGCACATATACCCACACACACAATGAATATATATAAAAAACTTAAAATTTTACTTGCTGATTTTCTCTTTTTAGTTTTGCCCCATTACTCTCCAGTGGCTCTGCTGCTTCAGAATCCTTCTGGATCCTCCGACCATAAAGATCATGGGCTTTGTACACTTTTTATTTTAACAATCTGCCATGTTGTGATTGTGACTGTCCTCCGATCAAAGCCATGGACACAGGGAATTAACTCCATCTTTGTTCCTTGCTTTCTCCAAATTTTTACACTCTTGAAAAATCTTCCTGACAAGGCAAAGATAATTATCTCATTACTCTTTTCCAAATTATATTAGAAGTTCTAGATAATGCAATAAGAGAAGAAAAGGAAATACAAAAAATATAGGCTGGGAAGGAAGAAATAAAACCATCTTTGTTCACAGATGGCATGATTATTATCTATGTGGAAAATCAAAAACAATTGACAGTAAAACTCCTGGAATAAGTGATTATAGCAAGGTTGCAGGATACAAGGTTAATATACAAAAGTCCATTGCTTTCCTATATATCAGCAATAAACAAGTAGAATTTGAAATTAAAAACACAATACTATTTACATTAGCACCCCCAAAAATGAAATCCTTTGATGGACATGTAATAAAATATGTACAATATCTGTATGAAGAAAACTACAAAGCTGTGATGAACAAAATCAAAGAAGAACTAAATTAAAGGAGAGATATTCCATGTTCATAGAAAGGAAGACTCAATGTCGTCATAATGTTCTTTCCAACTTGACATATGGATTTAATGCAATATCAATCAAAATCCCAGCAGGTTATTTTATGGATACCAACAAACTGATTCTAAAGTTTATATGGAGAGGCAAAAAACACAGAATAGACAGCACAATATTGAAGGAGAAGAACAAAGTTGGAGGACTGACACTAACCAATTTCAAGACTTACTATAAAGCTACCATAATCAAGAGATCGTGGGGCTGGCCCCGTGGCTTGGCAGTTAATTGTGCGTGCTCTGCTACTGGTGGCCTGGGTTCGGAACCCTGGGCGCACACTGACGCACCACTTCCCCCAGCCATGCTGAGGCCGCGTCCCACATACAGCAACTAGAAGGGTGTGTAACTATGACATACAACTATCTACTGGGGCTTTGGGGAAAAAAAAAGAGGAGAATTGGCAATATATGTTAGCTCAGAGCCAGTCTTCCTCAGCAAAAAGAGGAGGATTAGCACGGATGTTAGCTCAGGGCTGATCTTCCTCACAAAAAAAAAAAAAAAAGAGAGAGAGAGTGTGATACCGTGACAGAATAGACAAATAGATCAAAGGAACAGAATAGAGAGCCCAGAAACAGACCCACACAAATAAAGTCAACTGATCTTTAACAAGGGAACAAAGGCAATACAATGAAGAAAGATAGTCTTTTCAACAAATGATGCTGGAAAAACTGGACATCCACATGCAAAAAAAATGAATCTAGACACAGACCTTACACCTTCCCCAAAATTAACACAACAAAGTTCAGCCCAGTGGTGCAGTGGTTAAGTTCGGTACACTCTGCTTTGGTGGCCTAGGGTTCACAGGTTCAGATCCCAGGCATAGACCTACACCACTCATCAAGCCATGCTGTGGTGGTGTCCCACATGCAAAATAGAGGACAATGGGCACAGATGTTAGCTCAGGGCCACTCTTCCTCCAGCAAAAAGAGGAAGATTGGCAACAGGTGGTGGCTCAGGGCCAATCTTCCCCACCAAAAAAACCCCAAAACCAATAACTCAACATGGATCACAGACCTAAATGTAAAACACAAAACTGTAAAAATACCTGAATGTAAAATGCAAACCTATAAAAATTAGGTATAACACCAAAGGCACAATCCATGGAAGAAATAATTGATAAACTGGACTTCATTATAATTAAAAACTTCTGCTCTGTGAAAGACAATGTAAAGAGAGTGAGAAGATAAGCCACAGACTGGAAGAAAATCTTTGCAAAAGACACTTCTGTTAAATGAGTGTTATCCAAAATATTCAAAGAATTTTTAAAATTCAACAAAAAGAAAACAAATAACCCAAATAAAAAATGGGCCAAAGACCTGAACAGAAATCTCATCAAAGAAGATATACAGATGGCAAATGAACACATGAAAAAACAGTCCTCATCATACGACATTAGGCAAATGCATTTTAAAATAACACTGAGATACCATTACATTCCTATTAGAATGGCAAAATCTGGAACACTGATAACAGTAAATGCTAGTGAGGATGAGGAGCAACAGGAAATCTCATTCATTGCTGGTGAGAATGCAAAATGGTATAGCCATTTTGGAAGACAGTTTGGTGGTTTCTAACAAATCTAAACATTCTTTTAACCTACAATCCAACAGTCACATCCCTTGATGTTTGCCTAACTCATATCCACACAAAACTCAGATGTTTATAGCAGCTTTATTTGTAATTGCCATAGCTTAGAAGCAACAAAGATGCCCTTTACTAAGTAAATGAATGACTAAACTGTGGTACATCCAGACAATGGAATATTATTCAGTACTAAAAAGAAATGAGTTATCAAGCTATGAAAAGACATGGAGGAACCTTAAATGCATATGACTAAGTGAAAGACGTCAATATGAAAAGGCTGCATAGTGTGTTATTTCAACTATATTGAAATGATATTCTGGAACAGGTAAAACTATGACGATGGTAAAAAAATTAGTGGTTGCTAGGGAGTGGGTAGGGATACAGATGAATATGTGGGGCACAGAGGATTTTTGGGGCAGTAAAAACACTCTGCATGATACTGTAATTATGGATTTATATCATTATACGTCTGTCCAAACTCATAGAACGAATAACATGAAGAGTAAACCCTACTGTAAACTAGGACTTTGTGTGATTATGATGTGTCAATGTAGGTTCATCAGTTGTAGCAAATGTACCACTCTTGTGGGGGATGTTAATAGTGGGGAGGCTGTGGAAGTGTGGGAGTAGGGAGGATATGGGAAATCTCTGTACCTTCCTATCAATTTTGTTTTGAACTGAAAACTCCTTTAAAAAAATAAAGTCTTGAAAAACATCTTCCTGCATTTGTTTACTGCAAAAGCCCTAAAATAGAATTCATATTTGTTTGATTTCCTGTCTATTGTTTTCCCAGAATTTGTAGTGCTATCTGCAGGAAATGTTGTCCATTATGAACTTATTCCTCTCTACAGGTAGTGTGTTGTAATAGGTACCTGAGATTTGTTTTAGTTAGATACGGTAAGCCACGCAGATATGGAAATGACTGTCAAGAGGAAGAAGTTTATACTCACAGAGCCCTAAAAAGAGGAGGCAAGACATGACATGCCACATTGGGAAGCCTGGGGATTGGTCAGGAGGCATAGAGGGGTAGGACTAAAATGAGGGCAAGAGCTTTAATTGTGGTTTGCCAGGATTGGCTGCTTTGAATAATTTCAATGGGTCCCGGAGCATGGGGGCTGTCCTTTGCTGTTTGATAGCTGGCCTGGGGTGATCAGGATAGATAGATAGTGATCCACAGCGTGAGAGCTTGAGAAAGGAGATGGCTGAGGTCTGGGCTCTGGTTTGATTGGGTTGCCTTCTGAAGGTCATGCTTGAAGGTGAGTCCTTCCCTATCTGTAGGATTTGGCTGGCCCTAGGAGGGGTAGTCCCTCTAGTGTCAGCAAGACCCTAGATTTCAAAGCATCAGAATAAAAAAATATGCTTAATACATACTGAATCCTACTTATGTATTAATTTTAGTCAGGAACACATTATGTATTTTGTCCAGTGCATTTGTAATCTATATTAATGAATTCATACTTTGTATTTATATATTTTCTCATCTTTGTCCAGTTACTCTTGTGTATTTTAGGTCTAATTGCAGAACTGTTAATATTGAACCAAGTTTTGATTTCTGGTTATCAACCTCACTTTGTTTCATTATCATATTGTTTTAATTTACTTTGCAATATATTTGACAGCACTTTATTTGATAATTCTATAGTGTATTTTTGCCCTTCAATATTATATTATATATATATATTTTATAGAATTTCCATATCTTTGAGGCCTTGCTTTTAAAGATTTTATAATAGTCTAACAGGTGTATATGCCATACTTAAGCATTCATTCATAGTTAGAAATTTATATTGTCTCCAAAAGTTCACATTTGTCCTGCTATGAATAAGTATTTACAAAAGTTTTTTCTGGGATGTGGATTGTTTCTTATATTAAAGTTATGAATATTGTGAATGGTGGGTGATTTTTCTCTTTTGACAATAAGGAATGTGACAGTTTGTTTTCATTGCCAGTGTTTGATATTATAATTTTTAAAAGATTTTTTCATTTTAGTACTGAGCCTCATCAAAGTATTTTTTTTTACTTTTTTATAATGAAAGTGTTATAAATATAGTTTAAAAGAATGACACTTTCTAAGCAGATATACTTATATATATAGTTATTTTTTAAAAAAAATAACAGTGTTTCTTTTACTTTGAAGTGTTAAGTTCTCACTCTCTCTCTCTCTGAAATTTTAGGAATTCTTCTCAAAATTATAAAAGGTAATCCTTTTGAAAATGCCTTTTCCTGAAGGATGAGAAAAGTTTTAATCATGCTTTGTAAGTTTCATAAATCTTATATACATACATAAATTACATAAAGGATAACTATGTTTAATAGTACATAATTTAACAAAAGACTAACAATTGAGTGATGTCAGCATCACGGCAGAGTGAATTGTTCCCTTAATCTCTCCCCCCTAAGTTACAACCAAATGGACAGTCACTAACCAACAGAGGATTCTCTACAAAGCACAATAGGACATCTGAGAGATCCACACAGCCATACATCTGAAGGTGGGTGTAGTGGATCCCCAGGAAGCAGTGGAAGGATGTGAGCAGATCTCTCGCCCTCCCCAGCAGCAGTGATCTAGTTTGCAGGTCCTCACACAGCAGTAAGCTTGCAACTGTAAGAGGACATGTGGGGGCAGGCTGGCCTGCACTTGAATGCTTTTACTTTTGGGGTTGAAGCCTAGCCCATGTGAACAGGGCCATGGTGGCCCCGCCCATAGGAATACTCCACACCAAGTGCCATGGCTCAGACACCACGTGGGCACCCCCACTAAGCACAGGTGAACCACCCATGAGCACAGAACAGGCCCACATACATGAAAGAAAGTGCCCCTCCCCTCCCACCTAGTGAACTAGCTGAGCTGGTCCCCAGTCAAGGCAGCTTCCCCACACCAGAGTGCCTGCATGTGGCTGTGTGACCTGCCAAGTGGCTGTGGCCAGTGGACAAATGCAGATGAACCCTATTGGCACAACTTCCAGCAGACACAGCAGGAAAGATAGCTCCTGCCCACCCCTAGAGGTGGCAGATGGAGTCTGTGACCTGATGCTACCACAAATGCCTTGGCAAAGGACAAGTTCATCAAATACCATGAAAAACTACAGTGACACTTCAGAGTAGAAGGAAAATGACAAGTCTCCGGACACCAATCCTGAAGTCACAGAAATTTACAATATAAATGACAGAGAATTCAAAATAGTCATCATAAAGAAACTCAATGAGTTACGAGAAAACTCAGAAAGCTAGTTTAATGAACTCAGGAATAAAATTAATGATCAGAAGGAATACTTCATCAAAGAGATTGAAACTCTAAAAAAAAAAACTAACAGAATTTCTGGTGATGAAGAACACAATGAATGAGATTAAAAAAACAATCTAGAATCCTTAGAAAACCGACCTGACATTATGGAGGACAGAATTAGTGATTTAGAGGACAGAAATATAGAAATGCTTCAAGTAGAGGAGGAGAGAGAACTAAGATTTAAAGAAAGGGAAGAAATACTTAGAGAAATATCTGACTTAATTAGGAAAACTACATAAGAATTATAGATATTTCGGAGGGAGAAAGGAACAGAGAGCTTGTTCAAAGAAACAACAGCTGAGAACTCCCCAAACCTGGAGAAGGAGCTGGACTTAGAAGTATATGGAGCTAATTGAACTCCTAATAACATCAATGCAAAAAGACCTTCTTCAAGGCATGTAGTAGTAAAACTGGAAAAAGTCAATGACAAAGAAAAAATATTAAGAGCAGCAAGGCAGAAAAGAATAATCTATAAAGGAACCTCTACCAGACTTTCAGCAGATTTCTCAGCAGAAAGCTTACAGGTTGGGAGAGATTGGAATGAAATATTCAAAATACTGAAAGACAAAAACTTTCAGCCAAGAATACTCTATCCAGCAGGACTATCCTTCAGATACCAGGGAGAAATGAAAGCTTTCCCAGATAAACAAAAGCTGAGGGAGTTCATCTCCACTAGACATCCCTTACAAGAAATGATCAAGGGTGCCCTCATACCTGAAACAAAAAAGCAAAGGTTTAGAAAGCCTTGGAGCAAGGCGATAAATAGAACGACAAAATTAGAAAACTGCAGCTCTCTATCAGAACAGGTTAGCAAACACTTAATTATAACATAGAAGATAAAAGGAAGGAAACCATCAAAAATAACTATAAACAATTTAGTGACAAACTCACAACACAAAACAGAATAACATCTGACAATAACAACTTAGAAGGAGAAGAAAGGGATAGAACCTGCTTAGGCTAATGGCGATAAGGAGCTATCAGAAAATGGACTATCTCATCTATGAGATCTTTTATACAAACCTCATGGTACCACTAAACAAAAAATCAAAGCAGGGCCGCATACCATAAATAAAGAGAAAACCATCACAGACTACCACCAAACTGAAATGGCAGTCAGAAATACAAGAGAAGAGAAACAAGGGAAATATACAACAATCAGAAAACAAGAGATAAAATGGCAGCTTTAAGCCCTCATATATCAATAATTGCTCTACATATAAATGGATTGAATTCTCCAATCAAAAGACACAGAGTGGCTGGATGGATTAAAAAACAAGACTCAACAATATGCTGCCTCTAGGAGATATGTCTCGGCTTTAAAAACTAACACAGGCTCAGAGAGAAGGGATAGAAGACAACACCCCAAGCAAATGGAAAGGAAAAAAAGCAGACAGGGCCAGATTTAGACAAAGCAGACTTCAAGTTAAAAAAGGCAATGAGAGCCAAAAAGAGGCAGTATATAATGATAAAGGGATACTCCACCAAGATGACATAACACTTTGAATATATATGCAACTAACACAGGAGTGCCAAAATATATAAAGCAACTATTAACAGATCTAAAAGGAGAAATTAATAGCAAAACAATACTAGTAGGGTACCTCAACACCCCACTTACATCAATGGATAGATCATCCAGATAGAAAGTCAACACAGAAAAAGTGGACTTAAATGAAAAACTAGACCAGATGGATTTAATAGATATATACAGAACATTCCATCCAAAAACAGCAGAATACACATTCTACTCAAGTGCATGTGGAAGATTCTCAAAGATAGACCATATGTTGGGAAACAAAACAAGCCTCAATAAATTTAAGAATACTGAAATTGTATCAAGCATCTTTTCTTCCCACAATGCTATGAAACTTCTTAGAAATCAACTACAAGAAATAAGATGGGAAAGTCATAAATATGTGGAAACTAAACAACATGTAACTGAACAACCATTGGATCAATGAAAAAATCAAGGAGAAATCAAAAAATACTTGGACACAAAAACGAAAATACATCATACCAACTCTTATGGGATGCAGCAAAAGCAGTTGTAAAGGGAAAATCATAGCAGTACAGGCCCACCTCAACAAACAAGAAAAATCTCAAATAAGTAATCTTAAACTTCACTTAATAGAACTAGATAAAGAGGGATAAACAAAGCCCAAAGTCAGCAGAAGGAGGGAAATAATAAAAATTAAAGCAAAAATAAATGAAATAAGAGACCAAAAAAAACAGTAGGGGATCAATGAAACTAAGAGCCAGTATTTTGAGAAAATAAAGAAGATTGACAAACCCTCAGCCAGACTCACTAAGAATAAGAGAGAAGGCTCAAAAAAAAATTAGAAATGAAAGGGAGAAATTACAATGGATATCACAGAAATACAGACGATTACAAGAGAATACTATGAAAAACTATATGCCAACAAATTGGATAACCTAGAGTAGATGGATAAATTCTTAGACTCAAACAACCTCCCAAAACTGAATCATGAAGAAATAGAGACTCTGAATAGACCAATTGCAAGCAAAGAGGTTGAAGGAGTTAACAAAAACTTCCCCAAAAACAAAAGTCCAGGACTAGATGGCTTTTCTGGAGAATTCTATCAAACATCCAAAGAAGATTTAACACCTATCCTTCTCAAATTATTCCAAAAAATAGAAGAAGACCTAATGTTTCCTAACTCATTCTATGAGGCTAACATCACCCTGATATCAAAACCAGACAAGGACAACACAAAGAAAGAAAATTACAGGCCAATATCGCTAATGAACATAGATTCAGAAATCCTCAAAAAAATACTGGCAACCCAACACAGCAATACATTAAAAGGGTCTTACACCATGATCAAGTGGGATTTATACCAGGGATGCAGGAATGGTTCAACATTCGCAAATCAATCAGTGTGATACACCACATTAACAAAATCACATGATCATCAAAAAACAAAAAAATCACATGATCATCTCAATAGATACAGAGAAAGCATCTGACAAGATCCAACATCGATTTATGATAAAAACTCTGAATAAAATGGGTATAGAAGGAAAGTACCTCGACATAATAAAGGCCATATATGACAAACCCACAGCCAACATCATACTTGACGGTGAAAAACTGAAAGCCTTCCCTCAGAGAACAAGAACAAGAGAAGGGTGCCCACTCTTGCCACTCTTATTCAACATAGTACTGGAGATTTTGGCCAGAGCAATTAGGCAAGAGACAGGAATAAAATGGGGGCTGGCCCAGTGGCCAAGTGGTTAAAGTTCTACGTGCTCTGCTTCGGCAGCCCAGGTTTGTGTGTTCAGATCCCAGGCGCAGACCACTTATTGGCGACCATGTATGGCAGCGACAGACATACAAAATGGAGGAGGACTGGAACAGATGTTGGCTCAGGGCTAGTCTTCCTCAAGCGAAAAAAAAGAGGAAGATTGGCAACTGTTAGCTCAGGGCGAATCTTCCTCAGCAAAAAAAATAAGGTATCTGAATTGGAAAGGAAGAAGTGAAACTCTCACTGTTTGCAGGTGACATGATTCTATACATGAAAAAACCTAAAGAGTCCACCAGAAAACTATTAGAAGTAATGAACAACTACAGCAAAGTTGCAGGGTACAAAATCAACTTACAAAAATCAGTTGCATTTCTATACACTAATAACAAATCAGCTGAAAGAGAACTCAAGAATACAATCTCATTTACAATCACAGCAAAAAGAATAAAATATCTAGGAATAAATTTAACCAAGGAGGTAAAATACCTATACACTGAAAACTATAAGACATTATTGAAAGAAATCAAAGATGACATAAAGAAATAGAAAGACAGCCCATGCACATGGATTGGAAGAATAAACATAGTTAAAATGTCCACATTCCCTAAAGCACTCTCCAGATTTGATGCAATCCCAATCAGAATCTCAATGACATTCTTCACGAAAATAGAACAAATAATTCTAAAATTTATATGGAACAACAAAAGACCCTGAATAGCCAAAGCAATCCTGAGAAAAATGAACAAATCTGGGGGCATCATAATCCGTGACTTAAACATATACTACAAAGCTATAGTAATCAAAACAGCTTGGCACTGGCACAAAAACAGACACACGGATCAGTAGAACAGAATTGAAAGCCCAGAAATAAAACCACACATCTATGGGCAGCTAATCTTCGACAAAAGAGCAAAGAACACACAATGGAGAAAGGAAAGTCTCTTCAATAAATGGTGTTGGAAAACTGGACAGCCACATGCCAAAGAATGAAAGTAGACCATCTTCTTTCACCATACACAAAAATTAGCTCAAAATGGATTAAAGGCTTGAATGTAAGACCTGACACCATAAAACTCCTGGAAGAAAACATAGGCAGTACACTCTTTGACATCAGCCTTAGCATCATCTTTTTGAATACCATGTTTACTCAGGCAAGGGAAATAAAAGAAAAAATAAATAAATGGGACTAAGTCAGACTAAAAAGCTTCTGTGATGCAAAGGAAACCATGAACAAAATGAAAAGACGACCCATCAACTGTGAGAAAATATTTGTAAAATATTTATCCGACAAGGGGTTAATTTCCAAAATATATAAAGATCTCATACAAGTCAACAACAAAAAAACAAAAACAACCCGACCAATAAATGGGCAGAGGATATGAAAAGACATTTTTCCAAAGAAGTTTTACAGATGGCCAACAGGCACATGAAAAGATGTTCAACATCACTAATTGTTAGGGAAATGCAAATCAAAAGTACAATGAGATATCACCTTATACCCATCAGAATGGCTATAATTAACAAGACCAAAAAAAAATGTTGGAGAGGATGTGGAGCAAAGGGAACCCTCATGCACTGCTGGTGGGAATGCAAACTGGTGCAGCCACTATGGAACACAGCATGGAGATTTCTCAAAAAATTAATAATAGAAATACCATACGATCCAGCTATCCCACTACTGGGTATTTATTCAAAGAACTTGACATCAACAATTCAAAGAGATTTATGCACCCCTTATGTTCATTGTAGTATTATTCACAAGAGCTAAGATGTGGAAGTAACCCAAGTGCCATCAAATGATGAATGAATAAATTAGGTGTGGTATACACATATAATGGAATACTACTCAGCCATAAAAAAGAAAATTCTTCCATTTGCAACGACATAGATGGACCTTGAGGATATTATATTAAGCGAAATAAGCCAGACAGAGAAAGATAAATGGCATATGATTTCGCTCATATGTGGAAGATAAACAAACATATGGACAAAGAGAACTAATTAGTGGTTACCAGAAAGGAAGGGGTTGGCGGGTGGGTGAAAGTGGTAAAGAGGCACATATTTATGCTGATGGATAAAAATTAGACTATTTGTGGTGAGCACGAAGCAGTCTATACAGAAACTGAAAAATAATAATGTACACCTGAAATTATACAATGTTGTAAATCAGTGTAAGATCTCAATAAAATAATTGAAAAAAAAAAGACTAACAGTTGCTTCTGAGTAAAGTAACTGGAATGCAAAGAAATATTTCAAAATGGACGGCCAACAGTCTCAGGTAAGGGAGAGACACCCAAACTTCCAGTTAAGTGAGAGGAAGCCAAAGGTTTGTACAGGAGGTACAAAGGACCAAACATTCTCAGCACTCTGCTGCTCTCAGGAAACACTTGGCTTCCACACATCTCTGTTGATCGTTGCTTCATATGTATCGACTTACGATGAGGTTACAGATCTGACACACCCATCGCAAGCTGAAAATGCATTTAGCACACCTGACCTACCGAACATCATAGAATAGCCTCGCCCCCCTTAGACATGCTCAGCACACTTACGTTAGCCTACAGTTGGGCAAAATCATCTAACACAAAGCCTATTTTATAATAGTGTTGAATGTCTCATGAAATTTATTGAATACTGTACAGAAGGTGAAAAACAGAATGGTTGTATGGGTACAGAACGGTTCTAGGTATATAGGTCATTTACCCTCGTGGTTGAGTGGCTGACTGGGCGCAGCAGCTGGCTTCTGCTGCCTACTATCACCGAGTACTACCGCGTGTTGCTAGCCCAGGAAAAGATCAAAATTCAAAATTGGAAGTATGTTTTCTGCTGAATGCTTATCGCTTTTGCACCATTATAAAGTCAAAAAGTCGTGGGTCAAACCATGGTAAGTTGGAGACTGTTTCTACACAGAAATCACTCTAAGTAGGAAAAATACATTGAGTAAATTAATGTATAATATGATTTAATAGTATAATTAAATAATATATTATGAATTATATAATAATATGATAAAATGTATTTAATAATAAAAATACTTGCTCTTGAGTTGTTTATATGCTCTGACTTTTGTAGCCGTTTAGACTTTGAACAATTTTGTTCCATTTATTTAAACACGTAAAGCAGGGGAGCAATGCTTTTACTCTGCTATATTTCACTGAAGGCTCTAAGGCAATTTTACCTCTGGAGTAATGAAATTCTCCAGTCCCCTTCCTTACACTGTTTGGCCTGTTTATTACACCATTGGTAAAATCATACAAGTATACTGGTTAGGTGCATGGATTCTGGGATAAAAATTATATAGGATTGAATGAACTATTATCTGTTTATGAGGATGGAACCTTGGGTAAATTATTGCCCAACCTCTTGTTGACTCATCTTCCACGTCTGTAAAATGTAGATAATATTTAAACCGACCTGGTATGGTTTTGGTAAGAATTAAAAGAAAAAATGATTTTGAAGTATCAAATAGGATATCTGACATAAAATAAGGCTTTATTTTAAAATTTATTTTTATACAATTAAATTTAACAATCTTATTTTCTCTGTGTCCAGATTCGAAGCATGGTTTAGCAAGTGTTCCCCACTCCTGAGTTCTAGAGGAATTCATCCATGTCCTGGTGAAGTTTGTAATCAAGTTTCAGTACCAGAAAAAGAAGATGCTATTTTGAGAGGATTGAGTGAAATTTATAATCAACTTTAAAGAGAATTGACACATTTTTGATACTGAGTTTCTAATCTAAGAACCTGGAAGGTCTTTCCATTTGCTCATATCTAATTTGTTACGTTCAGGAGAGTTTTTTCAACAGCTTTTTTTTTTTTTCCTCCACATATTCTGTTTATGCCTGAGTATTGCGATTTTGATATGAATTTATGAGTATTTTATATTTTCCATAATGCTTTCTTTTCTTATCCATGATTTATTATTAAGGAGCACAGTTTTAATTATTTTGTAGTGGATTCATAATGTATTTTCATTTTAGTTAGAAATCATTCAGTACATAATGATGAAACTTCAAAACGTGTTGAGACTTGCTTCATGGTGTGGTTTAAACAATATTCATAAATATTCCATTTTTAAATTGAAATGGATATAAATTTTCCCATTATTGGTATAGAAATTTTTGTATTTCTACCAGATGTTAAATAAAGGTTGTTAATAGTGTAGTCCAAATCACTGAGTTTTTGTCTGATAAAACCTTCAGGTATTGATATAAATGCATGAACATCTTCTATTCAAATGGTGGATATGATAGTGCCTTGTGCTCTGTCAACACTTACGTATATGCTATTACATCATCCTAGTCATTTGAAAATTTTGTCAGAATATATTTTCTTAAATTTATTTTTTTCAAAGTCTATTTTATCTGATATTAATATAGACACACCACTTTTCTTTTGATTAATTTTACTATTTCCATCTTTTTATTATGGTGGATTTTTTTTTTTGCTCAGGAGGATTAGCCCTGAGCTAACATCTGTTGCCAATCTTCCTTGTTTTTCACTTGAGGAAGATTAACCCTGAGCCAAAATCTGTGCCGATCTTCCTCTACTTTATGTGTGGGTTGCCACCACAGCATGGCTGACAAGTGGTATAGGTCAGTGCCCAGGATCCAAGCCCGCGAACCCGGGCCACCAAAGCAGAATATGTGGAACTTTACCACTATGCCACAGGGCTGGCTCCAATATGCTGGAATTTTTAAATTCATATCTGACCATCTTTATATTATAATAGCAGCTTTTTTTCAAAGAAAAAATTTCTCAAAGAAATCAAATATTTAATTTGATTTCTAAGATATCTAGATTCTATTTCTGTCATAATACTTTATGGTTCTGTTTTTTCATTCTTTTTATATCATTCCTATGATTTCTCATCTCTGGCATGCTTTTAGACTGCTTCCTTTTATTCACATTTCTTTTCTCTGTGTTACTTGGAAGTTGTATTCTCTGTATTCTTTTGAGAGTTACTTTATAAATTTTAATAATTTTAGCAGTGTCTCTGCTCTACTGAAAAATACGTGGACCTCAGGATCATTAGCTCCTGCTCTCTGCCCAGACTATATACTAACATCTGCTATTTTATTTCAGCTTTGTTTTTTATCTGCATTCTTTGAAAACAGTTATTGTTTTATATTCTATATATATTGGATTTACCTAGGTATTTAACAGTTTAACATTTCTTTGCTCTTTATTCCTTCCTGTATCTCAGACCTTTTATCTAGCATCATTTTTCTTTTTCCTGAGGTATATCCTTTAGAAGTTTCTTTAATGAACATCTTTTATGATTAAAATCCTTCAGTATTTTGTTAATTTGTATATGTTTTTGAGTCACGTTAATTCATGAATGATTGTTTTTCTCTATATACAATTCAAAGTTAACAGTTAACTTTTCTCGTTACTTCATATTATTTCATTGACTTCTGGTATTCGTTGTTGTTTTGAGAAGTCAGTTGCCATACCAATTGTTCTTCTTTTTGTATGATGTGTCTAGATATATGTTTTTTGTTTGTTTGCATGGGGGACTTTCTAAACCTGTGAACTGGAGTTTCTCATCAGTTGTGCAAAATTCTCACCCATTATTTATTTTGCCCTATTCTCTTCCTCCTGACTGTATGGAATCATATTAGATGTATGTTAGATCGTTCCATCTAACCCCTATATCTGCTCATCTCTCTTTCATATTTCCACATTTCCCTTATTAGTCTCGTGGCATTGCATTTTGCAATATTGCTTCAGATACATATTACAGCTTACTAATTTTCTTTTCTGCCATTTGCAGTCTGTTGTAATTTTTTCCATTGTGTTTTTAATTTTACTTATTCGAATTTTTATTTCTAGAAGCTCTGGTTGATTCTTCTTCACATCTTCCTAGCCATGTCCTGTTATATTTTTGATGAATTTTATTTTGACACATATGATTAAGCATATAAAATATTTATATTCTTTATCTGTTAATTACAATATCTGCAAATGTTTTTTGTTCTCATCCTGTGGTGGGTTATTTTCCCAACATTTGCTCATTATTCTTGTTTCCTCAATCATTTTGTCATTTTCCCATAAGCTGATTTTCTTATATGTATCATTTGTATAAATTATTTTGAACCCAGATTAAGGGAGTCTCCTATCAGAAAGGGTTCACTTCCGTAAGCTACCTAACCACCTAGAGTTACTGCAAACCTAAAATTTATTTAACTCAAAATTTTGGCTAGAGTTATTTAGAGCCACAGAGGTAGTTTTTATTCCAACCTTATATCCATATGAGGCTGTTCTTACTCATATTGTTGAGAAGGCATTTTTCTCTCTCTCTTTTCCTCTCCTCTATCTAGTCAAGATCAGGAAAGGAACGTCTTCTTATAATCCCATTCTGGGAATAGAGTATTTTTTCCCAGTTTACCCAGAGAACAAATTGCCTCTCAGGGGTCTCAGCTGTAAGTGGGAGTCTCTAACATGAGCTCTCTCCTCGTGATAACTCATAGCTTTGTCTTTTGCCCTTTTCCTTAGAACCCAACCACTAGGCTACTAGAGATTTTGTTTCTCTGTTTACAAACTTAAAGGAAGTGAGCAGATAAGTTGAAAGTCTATTCAGTATAATATTTACATTTTTCTGGAACTACACAGTAATTCAGGGTCTTTCTTGGCTTTTTATGTACTGGTTTTTGGCATCTGCTCTCTGTGATCATATGCTTATCTCTTTGATGAGATTTATTGTTTCCACATTTATCAGGTATTGTTATCAAAGGTTGACTATTATTAACCCATTTTTTTCTGTTTATTTGTAACTTATTTAGCTTAATCTCAAAGCTGTATAGAGCATTATCAGCTCCATGAAAAGCCATGCAGAGATAACAGTTGGCGACAGGATGATATCATGAGAGATATCTCTACCCTCTATATCCTTGGGTACATTACCATTGCCATCTTCTCTTGGCACACAGATAAATGAGAGTTGAGTATGAATTTTATATTTTAAGGCTGTTAGTATTAAGAGCAATGTAATAAATGAACATGAACATCTATTTTCTCATCATGGTATTATTATCAGCCTGGAATTATTATTAATCATTAACAATAGAAAATATTGTTCAAAGCCTAAAGGTGTTGTTATTTTTTTATTTCTTTGTAAGTTAGAGTTTTTTTTTAAACCAAACTTGTGAATTTAAAAAAAAAAATCAATTAAATCCCTGCATGGACTATTTATTAGTTTGCTAGGGCTCCCGTAACAAAGTACCACAAACTAGGGGGACTTAAACAACATAAATTTATTTTCTCACAATTCTGGAGTCTGGAAATCCAAGATCAATATGCTGGCAGGGTTGGTTTCTCCTGAGGCCTCTCTCCTTGGCCCGCAGACAGCTGTCTTCTTGCTGTGTCCTCACTTTGCCTTCTCTCTGTGGCCTCTTCTTATGAGGACACCAATCTTATGGGATTAGGGCTCCAACCTTATGACCTCATTTAACCTTAATTAGTTCTTTAAGAGCCTTATTGCCTCAACATATGAATTTTGAGAAGATATGTTTCAGTCCATAATGGACTGTAAATAATCTAAAGAAATTTTTTTAAAAATATATTTTGCTCTAAATTTTAAGGAGTTGTGGAAACATTACAAAATTGTTATCAGATGTCTGAAGCTTTGCACCTAAAGCTTTCTCTCTGTCTGGCAATCTCTTCTCTGTATAGTAGGCACTGCTTTTATATTACATATTCAAAAGTATTCAATAACATGAGTGATACCTGCTGTGCCTTGTTTTTCATCAGAGATTAAGGTCATTCACTGCTCAGTGGGAACACTGAGTTAAAGAAAACAAATTTTCAAGAAGACAAGGAATGACCTGCAGGCAACACTAACCCGCATTTTAGAACCTGATGAAGGGTGAGATGCAGTTTTGAGTGCTTGTGCAGTGAGAAGAGCGAATCATCTTTTACAAATTATAGTCCATTGTTGTGTTTGCAAGTCAAAGGAGATTTAGACAGGGACAAGGGTCTCTTATTTGTTGCTTTTTCAAAAGATACGAATAATAGCAGAACAATTTCATAGTGGACGTGGACATAAGATCAAGTTTTAATTACTGATTGCCATAGTTTGTCTGAAGCATGGTGCCGTCGGTTTTGTTTATTAAGAAATTAAACAAAGCTATAAGCACTTTTTGAAAACCACCGGTGCCATCAACAGTAATGAATGCAATTATAATTTTTGAGATGCTCTGGGGAAAAAAATGAAAACCAGCACAAGAGGAAGGATTGCAAAAGTAAAGATGCCGTGGAGCACTCAAGCCAGCCATCATCTGCCCCATGCAATTATATCTGTCAAATGCATCTAGAGACTGCAGAATCAAACTAGGCAGAAACGCTGCTGAAAATCAAGTCCTGAAACCTAACCTCAAGCCTCAAGTGGATATATACTTTCTGGTCTCATTCTAGTCCTCATTTGTTATTGTCACAAAACCACTGTGTAGCTCAGTATAATTCATTGCAGCTGGTGGGCTTCAGTCACGAAAGGCCGGAAACAAAAATAGCAAGAGTTATGGAATATAGTAAGATTTTGATTGTATATAATGTTGGTTTGGAGTCTGCTCAAAATATTTGGAAGTATATCAGCCTTTAAATTTACACCTTACCTTGTCTGCATGGCTTCTAGTAATATGCAACTTTTAAAATAACAAAACACAAGGAATTAATTCCTTCATAAATCTATGCATTTTCTTATGTATCCTGCAGTGGAAATGGTAGGAAAAATAGGGAAATAGATCACAATTAGGCAAATTCTTGAAGGTTCTTTATGCCAGAGTCCACACATATTCTCTCAAGTGTCATAGTTTAGAAAAGCTAATTACCTTGCATTTATGAAATGGAAGTAGCAGAAGGAACAGAACCACTTGATAGTAGGAAAATATTGTCAGCATCAATTGATTTTATGATTTCAAGATGGTTCTGGAATGGGGTTGTTGAGGAGGAACTCAGACTCTTGGCAGTCTTACCCTATTTAGTGTTGCTTAGTGGGTAAGATCCATTCTGTGATCCAGATGAACCAAGAATTCTAGAATTTCTGAGTTGCAATTTCCATATTTATATACAGGATTATACTCCTTACCACAGTAATATTAATATTCATTACTACTGGGAGAGGTAGGTGGTCCACACCACACCAGAATATCTTAATGGTGAATACCACGAATAAATGCATAGCAAGGTCCCAGAGAAGAAGACATGAGCTTTCCTTTAGGAAAAGGTGACCTGGAAATTCCTTTAACCTTTGTTAGGGTGGGCAAGAATTCTGAGCAACTGATCTTCTAAAAGCCTCCTTTGAATTGTGTTTGAACACAATTGAGAGATTCCTCCCAGAAACCAGAAACCCAGAAATGTCTTAGGGTACAGCTTCAAGCAGTTCTTCCTGGATAGCTCTCTATTATTGAGAGTAAGTTTTGTGTAAAACTTAAGTGTTCAACATGAAGGGGGTCAGAATATGCCACACTAAAATATGCCACTTTAGCATAAGGATTATTTTGAGCAGAAGGCAATTGAGAATCGAAAGATGCAGGAAGAGGTCTCTGCTGTCCCCTTAGCTGACTAACACAGGGCCTAAATTTCCCTTTATGAAGGTGCTCCCCACCCTATACCAAGAAGAGAAGAATGGCTCTTATCTTCTGAGATGGAGAGTCTACACTGAGATGAATTCACATCAACAGACCTTACTAAATTAACCCTTATCTTCCATTCATTCCCCCATATAGTTCCTAGTCACTTCCCAGTGATTTATCCTCCCTTGAAGCCCAAACCCCCTTTCCTTTGTTTAAACAGCATGTAAGTGCCCAATTTTAACTGCTTCTTTGAGTTTCACTTCTTTTCTGTGAACTACCATGCACATAAATATTAATAATAATTGTGTACCTTTTCTCCTGTTAATCTCTTTTGTTAGTTTAGGTTGCAGGCCCCCAAGCAACAAACCAGGAGAACAGAGGAAAAGTTTTTCCTCCCCAACAAAGAACAGCCTCTGGTAAGTTAGAGCATAGGGAGGCTATCTAAAGACACTAGTCCTAGTTTGAAATTTTCAATGACATCAGAGTATTTTGTTGCTTGTAAGTTTTCAAGAAGACAGGAAACAACATTTTTGGAGTTCCCACTTCTTGTCAATCACTGTGTTTCTAAATGCCCTAAAACCTTCAAAAGTAGGTCTTAGTTTACAAAGCAGATCTTGTTTTCCTAATTTACAAGGGAGGAAATTGCGGCTTGGAGAGTTTAAGTAACTTGCCCAAGGTCACAGCCTTCTCTTCCTACTTAGCTCATGCTCTTTCTACTGCACCTCACTGCCTCCTGGTTGCAAGCACCTTAAATGAATGCCTCCTCTGGTCTGTGTACCCAGCACAAGCTGGGTGAACTGATACAGGATTTACAGTGTGTGTGGGCATTGCTGCGTGCGCTTCTCCCTCAATGCTCCCCTTTGATTCAGTTTATATGCCTTGAGCGGGTGACTTGGGTGAGTTACCATTTAATGTTGGGCTTTTCCAGGTTGTAGCACACAAATGTTGGCTTATATTATACTATTAAAGCTAAAATAATCCCAAGTCAAGTTCCTTTAGAGTCTTCTCTTGGTTTGCATTTTGGCACCATGGGTTTTTAATGCTACCAAAAAAATATTCAACTTGCTTTCATTTAAGAAGTTAAATTATCTTGTATTATGAATTTATACATCTGTTCACTCTGTGATTCCATAACTGTATAGCAAATAATGTGTTAAACTTGACCAATTTCCTTATGAGATGCTGCCTTTATACTCATTTTTCCTCTGATTTTGGGGGATATCCTATCTTCAAATCTCTCTTCAAGGAAAAATTTCTGGCTAGTAAAATTAAAAAAAAAAAAAGAACACTTTTAAAAACTCACAATACTATTACACTGCTTTGTTACAGCTAGCAAACAACACCTGTCTGCCTGTCTATTAACTTTCTGTCATGGGATAAGCGTTCCATATATCCAGTTCTTTCTTGAATTATTTTTACCATGGTATGATGCTTATTTACAATAGTTGAAGACATAAGGACATATGAATCTTAGGTACACTTCTGTGCATTGATTTCTATGCTAATCAATCTTAATTCTGGCATTTCACTATGCAGCGTATGCCTCTATCTCAGAAATCTCTTCAATTATAGGTACATATTTCTTAAAGAAGATATATGACATATAAAACTTCAGTTATTTGAATTTTATTCACATAGCAAAAATATATTTTGGTCCACAAAATAATTTCTTTTAGAGTTCCTTTAAAGAGCAGTAATATTTGTTAATTAGCTGTATCTTTGTGGGTCATTAAATTAAATGGAATTTGGAAGAAAGAACTAACCAACTTCAGGCAAAAGAGATTGGTATTTAAGTATTTCAGAATTTTCCATTGTATGTGCATAGCTTGACTGAGCAGGTGGAGTGAGGCTGGAGATGGATTGCGACCCAAGCAACAGCCAAGATCTCTTATGAGGACAGGTGCTGAGAGGTAGTCCTGGCTAACAGCACAGGTGCAATTGAACAGCAAAGGTCTGGGTTCTGGATTACAAGACTCAGTTACAGCTCAGGCCCTGGGATTCTTCAAAATCTGATATTGGCATATGCTGACAAATGAGCAGAACAGAAGGATACACATCAGAATAAATGTAATCAAAAGTGAGGTCAAGAAGCATCTGCTTGACAAGAGACAAATGACTGTGTTCAGGGCCTATCATTATAGATAAGAAGTGTGTGGTATGTTTGTGTCTGTGTGTGTGTCTGTGTGTGTGTGATGCATAGTGTGTGCAGTGTATATGTGGGGTGGTGTGCATATATGTATGTGTAGTATATGGTATACATGTTTAAAGGAATGTTATGCAGATGAAGACATTGCCCCTCCTCTTTTATTTATCTTTTTTTCTTTTTTCTTTTTTGGTGAGAACATTTAAGGTCTACTCTCTTAGAAAACTTCAATTGTATAATACAGTATTATGAACTATAGTCACCATGTTTTACATTAGATCTTCAGAACTTATTCATCTTGTAGCTGAAAGCTTGTACCCTTTTATCAACCTCTTCCTATTTCCCCCACACCACAACCCCTGATAACCACTTTTCTACTCTCTGCTTGTCTGAGTTTGACTTTTTTTTTTGCGTATAAGTGATACCATGCAGTATTTTTCTTTCTGACATTTTTATTTAGCATAATTCTCTCAAGGTTTATACATGTTGTCACAAATGGCAGGATTTCCTTCTTTCTTGTGGCTGAATAACAGGCCTTCGTATATATACACCACGTCTTCTTTATCCATTCATCCATTGATGGATAGTTAGGTTGTTTCCATATCTTGGCTATTGTGAATAATGCTGCAATGAACATGGGAGTGCAGATATCTCTTCCATATTCTGTTTTCATTTCCTCTGGATATATACCCAGAAGTAGAATTGCTGGATCATGTGGTAGTTCAATTTTCAATTTTTTTGAGGAAGCTCCATACTGTTTTCCATAGTGGCTAAACTTAACATTCCCGCCAACGGTAAATAAGAGTTCCCTTTACTCCACATCCTTGCCAACACTTGTTATCTCTTGTCTCTTTGATAACAGCCATTGTAACAAGTGGGGGATGATATCTCAGTGTGGTTTTGATTTGTGTTTCCTTGATGATTAGTAATGTTGAGTACCTTTTCATGTACCTTTTGGCCATTTGTAGGTCTTCTTTGGAAAAATGTCTAATCAGATCATTTGCCCATTTTTTAATCTTTTTTTTTTTTTTGCTATTGAGTTCTATGAGTTCTTTATATATTTTGGATATTAACCTTGAATCGGATGTATTATTTGCAAACATTTTCTCCCATTCTGTAGGTTGCCTTTTCATTTTGTTGATGGTTTCCTTTGATGTACAGAAGCTTTCTATTTTGATGTAGTCCTACTTGTTTATTTTTGTTTTTGTTACCTTTGCTTTTGGTATCAAATTAAAAAACTAATTGTCAAGACTGATGGCAAGGAGCTGACTACTTATGTTTTCTTCCAGGAGTTTGGTTTCAGGTCATATATCCAAGTCCTTAATCCATTTCAAGTTAATTTTTGTGTGAGGTGTAAGATAGTGGTCCAGTTTTATTCTTTTGCATGTGACTGTCCAGCTTTCCCAACACCATTTATTGGAGAGACTATCCTTTCCTCATTGTATATTCTTTGCTCTTTTATCATAAATTAATTGACTGTATATGCGTGAGTTTATTTCTGGGCTCTCTATTCTGTTACATTGGTTAATGTGTCTCCTTTTATGCCAATACCATACTGTTTTGATTACCATAACTTTATAATATAGTTTGAAATCAGGAAATGTGATGCCTCCAGCTTAGTTCTTTCTCAAGACAGCTTTGGCTATTCAGGGTCTTTTGTGGTTACATGCAAATTTTAGGAATTTTTTTCATATTTCTGTGAAAAATTTCATGGCAATTTTCATAGGGATTGCATTAAATCCGTAGATTGCTTTGGGTAGTATGAACATTTTAACAATATTAATTCTTTTGATCCATGACCATGGAAAATCATTCCATTTATTTGTCTCTTCTTCAATTTTTTTCATCAGTGTTTTATAGTTTTCAATGTACAATCTTTCACTTCCTTGGTTAAATTTATTCCTAGGTATTTTATTATTTTTGATGTAATTATAAATAAGATTGTTTCCTTAACTTCACTTTCTGATCGTTCCTTGTTAGTGTATAGAAACTCAACAGATTTTTGTACATTGATTTTGTATCTTGCAAATTTACTGAATTTATTTATTAGTTCTAATAGTTTTTTAGTGGAGTCTTTTTGTGAAGCTAGCTAGATCTCAGTTATAATTAATTAATCTAACTAAAAAGAAGAAATTCATATCTCTTTTTGCCAAATTCTGGTGGGTCCACAACATGAAAAATAAGACAAAAATATTCTTAGGTTAAGAAATTTACTGAAGACAACCTCATTAATTCTTTCATCCATGCAAGCTCACGAATTGTTAGAAGCGTTTTAATATTTTCTTTTTAGTTGTGTTGTGGATTATCATGTTTATTTTCAGACTTAATTTTTTCCCAGAGTGATAGATTTCCCAGCTATCTCACTTGGGTAATATTATTAAAATAATTTATGTTTTTAATCATTATATTAACATGGGCCTAGAGGCTATTTAACAAGCATGCGCTTGTAGGTCTGACAGAAATAAAATTTAACAAATGGAAGCTTTCATGATTTAGATAGATCTATTGGTTTGATTTTTTCATATGCCCATCCACACATTTTGAGCTGAGTATGAAGACAAATGGTTTCCATACATCAGTCTCCTTAACTCTAGTTGTTTCTTTCTTCTTACCTTGAAGTTTGAATTGTGCTTCTAGCAGGAATCTCCATTCACCTCATCATGTGCTGTTAAGGCAAATACAGGGTTATTACAAGGCAGCGGGCAACCCCTGTCATGTCTTGTTGGAAGAGGTGCGAGTTCTCTCCAGTTGGCTTTCTGCCACTGTGTTATCTTTGCCATTCTGGTTTTACCCCCTTTTTAGCTCAGTACATAGGATGCTGAGTTAGTGTTTGCTGGTATCTCCTCAATTCTATCAATATAGCAAAGACACAAAAAAGGATCATGAAATGGATCTGTAACATCAACTGACCTTCTTCCTTTGAGATTCTGAAACTTGCAAAGGGAGGTAATTCTAAATAAAAAGGACAATTTTAAGCCACTTTTCAAACCATTTCTGATCCTTGTCATTATTTCCTTATCTGTTTGAATACATGCTTCCTAACTAAAAGAGTCTTTAATGTTAATTTATACCAGTAAAATAGAAGTGTCTAAGTTGGAATTAAACCTGCTATGCTAATTGAGGAAGAATTTGTCCAAGTTATTATTCTCTAAGACAGCACTGACTAAAGAGCATTATGGTAACTGCAAGATGCTCTTAGAAATTAATTGTATACAGTGGTCAAGTTGGTTTGAGAAGTGCTTCCAACTAGAGCCCTGTCTTGGAGACTCACACATGTCTGAGCATATCTAAGTTTCCGTAAATCCTGTGCTAAAGAAATCTGCTTAATCCCACTGTCTGCCACTTATCTGACTCTCTCTTTTTGTAACCTCTGTTAATATTTGATCCTGTCTTTATTTAACACCTATTAATATCCTGAAGAGTTATTTTTTCATGGACCATGTTCTAGTAAATGGCTGGTATGTCTCAAAGTTGAATGATATTTCCTACAGTTACGAGACAAAGAGTATCACACAATTTTGATGTTCATATGCTTATACACTTCCTGTCTTTTTCTTTAGTTTGTTTTACATTACAATAATAATGGAAGAAAGTAGGGAAAAATGAAGGATGCAACTTAAAGGCTGTGCCACAATTAGCTGTGATGGGGCAGGTGCAGGAATGGTATGAAAATGCTGCTTCGGTGGACGGTGACTTTACACAGGGAGAGAAGTAGCAGGTTAGCTATGGGGTGGTGCCTACCGTTAACGGCGGGAAAAATCTATTCTCTTTGCCCAAGTTGTGCTGGCTTATACAGCAGAAACTTCCACACTTTTGCACTCGGGAAAGAATTGATGAAGAAACTCCTGCCTGTTCTCCAGGGGATTCTATCCTATAGAAAACAACGTGAAAGCCTCTCCCTGGAGTGTGGTAGGTGTTGGCCCTGTGACTTGGCCTTTTTCCTCTTCCTCCCATTGGAAGAAAGAGTGTTTTATTGAACTGCGAGTACACCAACTGTCTGAGCACCCCATTGGGCAAGGTTGACAGTGTGGCCTCCCTCTTTGGTTCTCCCTCCAGTGAGTACACAGGTTTTCTCCTCTTCTACCCAGTGAGCCCACAGGAGTGGACCTTGTCCGTTGGTGTGGATTGTGGTGGTGGGGTTGTGGTCCTGCTGTTTGTCTGTTACAGGAAGAGTGAGCTCATTTTGGGGAAGGAGAGTAAGTACCTTGAGAAGTAGAAAGTCCTCATACGCTGTGCAGTAACCTGCTTCTCAAATAGAAATGTCAGGGTAATATCAGACCCCAGGAGATCAACAAAAACAATCCACACAAGAAAGTATTGCCTTTTTATTGCTAGTTTTCAAAACTCAATTCAGTATGCTAAACCTGTCTCACAAGGCTTGTTCCATTCAGTGACCAGAGTTGTCTCTGAAGGTCTCATTTCCAGACATCCAGATCAAATAGCTAGCTCATTCTGAAGTGTGTTCCCATTTTACTGCAGGACGCCCTGCCTCTTTCTGCACCAGTAAAGCTATTTCCTGGTCACTGCAACAAAAGAGTCTGCTTCTAAACTTCAGCCACTCCTCTCACATCTAAAAAGATGCAACAACTCTAACGTCACCAGTTGACTTCAAACTCAAAAGGGATCATTTCTAAGTGATCTAAGATATGGTAGTGTTTATAAACAACGAAAGCAAGACGAACATAGTAAAATCCTTTTCCATATTGAGAATACATATATGTAGAGAGACATATTTTGGAGACAGTGTTCAGTCATTACTTTATACATTTAACAAAAATTTGTTGAACACTTACTACCTGTCAGGCACTGTTATGCATTAGGATTACAGCAGTGAGTAAAACTGAGAAGACTCCTGTCCAAAATTATTATGATATGGTTAGATACAAAGTAATTAAGTGCATACTGTTTCAGGAGTTGATAGGGAATCCTTTGGATGTTGGTGTACGTGTGCTGTGTGTGTGACAGAGAGAAAGAAGTAGGACTACCTTTAGACCTGGACAAGTGGAGTACTTGACTTGGACTGGGCATCTTAGGGAACCCTGTGTTTTAGAGTACCTTCCTTAAAATTCTTTAAGTCCCCTGTGGTGTCTGGAACAAGCTGGGGTTGGCAGTGCCATCTAGTTAGGGTATTTCAAATCTGAAAAGAGATCTTGTCCCCATCTTCACTTTGGGACACTCTCTAACTGTCTGTCTATCTCTGGCATGGGATGGTCCAAATGCACTGAGGAGGTTTGGGATTGACACCTATGGGGTCATCTCAGGGTCTCACAGTCAGGTTCTGGTTCTAGGGGGGTGGTCTGGTAAACAGATTATTGCCACTGGTCAGGGAAGTATTTCTCTCATGGAAATGCATGAGATTCAGCTGTTAAAATGGTGCTGACATGCCAATTTGGGGTGAGTCAAATTGTTTATGTGGGACCTTATCAAAAAGAGTTACCCAGGGCCCCACACACTTCAGTGGCAGCCCTGGAGTGTGAGATGTTCAAAGGGTAAAAGGGAAGGCCTACGTGATAGCGGATATTTGAGTGAGAGCAGGAGAAAGTGATGGAATAGATTATTCCAATATGTTCCAGGTGGAAGAAAAAACAATGTAAAGTCCCTGAGGCAGGAGAATACTTGGTGTATCTGAGTGAAAGCAAAAAGGCCAGCATAGCTGAGCAGAATGCATGAGAGAAATGGTAGTAGATGAGGACAGAGAAGAAGAGGAGGGAGCCAGATCAAGTAGTGCCTTGCAGGTCATTGTAAGGATTTTGTCTTTTACTCTGAGTGAGCTGGGAAGAAATTTGGGGTGTTTGAGTAGAGGAGTAACGTAATCTGACAGATTTTAAAAGATGTTTTGGGGCTTATGGTTGTAAGATGCCTGAAGTAGAAACAAAGAGAACAGTAAAGAATCTAATGCAATAATTCATTGTAAAAAAATGTTAATGGCCTGGAGTTAGATGATAGTGGTGGAGATGATGAGAAATTGTCAGATTCTGGATTTTTATGAAAGTAAAGCCAATATGATTTGGCTTTCGATGGACTGAATATGGACATGAAAGAAAGAAACGTATCAAGATCGACATGAGCAACCGGTGGAGTCAATTTGCCATTTATGAAGATAAGGGACACTGTAAGAGGAGCAATTCTGTGCAAGAGTTATCAAGAGTTTGCCAAAGAAAATGTCAGATCTGAGACACCAGTTAGATGTTCACCTGGAAATGTGGAATCAGCAACTGTGAGCATTTGGGAGGCATCAGTGTAGACTGGGGATTGAATGCTGAGCAACAGCAAGTGACTGAATGAGACCACGTGCAGATTGGGTGTAGATGGGGATTAGGTCCAAGGGCTAGCCATGACCCACTCCAAAATGGGAGGTAGGAAAAGGGAGGAGGAACAGGAAAGGAGACAGAAAAGAACAGGGCAATGAAGTAGGAAGAGAACATTGTGAATAGTGAAGATACTCTTTCAAGTGCCATATGCTGCTGTCCGGTCCTTCTAGAGAGATATGAAGACTGGCGTTAGGTTTAGGAAAGTTGTGGTCACTTATGACCTTGACAAGCCCACCTTGGGTGTAGTGATAAGAACAAAAGCCTGATTAGAATGGGTTCGTGATAGAATGGGAGGAGAAGAGGAAGTGAAGCAGCAAGTAGAGACAATTCCTTTGAGGGTTTTGCTGTGAAGGGGAGCAAAAAAATGGGGCAGTATCTAGAAGGTGGTATAGGTAAAGGACAGGATATTTTTTTAAGTTGGCACATATAAGATCATGTTTATACATTGATAGGAAAAATCCACTAGAAGAGGAAAAATTTCTCTTCCTTCCTCAGAACTACGATTTTGAAACTCAGAAGGTCCGAAGAGACCAGCTGACTGAATGTCAGTAGTAGCAGGTCAGAGGTCAGGGATGAGAGAAGGTCAAGGGGAAAGAGGAGAGGGGAAACATTTCATTTCCTTCCAAGTTCCTACCCTCCTGGGCAAGGTAACAGTATCCCACAGGATCTAGAGCCCCGCCGCACTGCTAAGGACTGCAGGAGCTGGAGGCCATGGGCCTGCCCACCAGAGCCCTGCCTTCAGGCTGTGCTGCTCCAGCAGCTCCCAGGTCAGTGTCTCTCCATCCTGCATTTCAAATGCACAGAGAAAATGATCGAGCCAGCTTCAGTCCAGTGTCCTCCTCTGGACCAGTCCATTCTGACCAGTGGAGTAGGGCCCCGTGGTGTAGACACATGTATCTGGGGACGTTTCCAGTGAAGAGTAATTTGTGGGGAGTGAGGCAGCCACCCCACATGGTATCTTGCCATGTCGTGGGCTTTACCTCATTGGTCCTCAGGACTCATCTCAATCACCTTCTTGAATTCAAACTAACATAAAATGTTCATGCCCTTGGAGAAAGTGCATAGATATTTTTATTTTAATAGCTACCAGTTATATTTATTAAATTCAGAAACTTAGAGAGAAGTTGATATTTTTCCCTTTCCTGCATAACCCATTATTATCAAGTTTCTCACAGTGAAGAAATGAGGCGAAATTCCCCAGGTGAGAACACCTACTGTTAGCAAAAATAATTATGACAGAAATAATAACTTGATCCTGCACAATGATTTATAGTTTACAAAGTGCACTTTCATTCCCATTACCTCAACTCTTACAAAAGGTCTGTGGGTTAGGTTTCTGTAGCAGGCACTTGGTTTCCTAACAAGCACTAATTTGTTCCTCCCTCCTTACTATCAGAGTTCAGATTTCATTCAGGTGTGTGACAGTGGTGGACTGGGCCCCAGAGAATGAATCCTGCTCGTCAGAATCAGTCATATTGGGCCCCTTCCCCTGTAACATGGGTAGATCTAAGGGTATTGGATGATGGAACTCAGTTCCAGCCAATGAGACATAAAGGAGACTTTGGGGAAATATTTTCCTTCCTGATAATGCAAAACTCACACCCAGATGCTGACCATCTCTTCCACATTTTTTGCTTTGGGACATTGTTGTGTAAGGACTGGATTTTTGGAGCTGGTGCAGCCATCTTGTGACTGCTGTGGGGACGCTTCTAACACCCTGAAGTTGGCAGAGTTGAAAGGTGAGAGTGCCCTGTGTTTTCACAGCATCAACAAGCTACTGGATTCACCAGCTCTAGAATTACCTACTTCCTCACTTCTGGTTAGATGAGACAATAAAATATTATTAAAGCTATCTTTAGTCTAGTGTTCTATTATTGACTGTTGAAAGCATTCTCCTTAATACCTTTTGCAGATAAGGATACTCAGAGAGGTTGAGTGACATGTTCAGTGTTGCCCAGCTGCTAGATGACATTCTCTTAATTCAAACCCAGATCTTTGGATGTCACATCTCTTTTCAGAGTCCAGTGACCTTTTTGTGAAGTCCCAACAGCTTTCCAGTTTTGTTAATATCTGATGCTAGGTAAGCTCCTCATTCATTTTTAAACACCATCCCTTCCCTGAGCATCTGCTATAATGGCTTGCACAAAGCAGTTTCTCGGAAAGTGTGGAACTCATTTAAACTTTGTGTGTGGGACTTGAGCCTCAACTCTCCCCGCCATGACCACAACACGCTCGGACCCTCGCACAGTGATCATCAGCACCCGGCACTGGGCTTCTCTCCTTCTGAACCCTGGTGCAGTTTCAGAGTTCAAGCAGTTACTACCTACCCAACTTTGTGAATTGGCACGCCAATGTTTGCTCCACCTCACACCACAGCCCAGCTCAGACACACACTGACTCTAAAGAAAATGTGAAGTCAGGTGTGAGAAGCACTCCAGGGGAGTGAGAAAGACAACGTAAGGAAGCAGCTGGGACTAGGTGATCCGAGTTCTGGTCCTCGGTCTACTACGCCAAAGATGTATTTATTAGGTGGGTCACTACGTATCCTCATTAGTCAGATGTGGGCTAGATGAAGATTTTTCACAGCTGGTTTAGTGGTTCTGTAAATTTAGACTGGATTTTTGTTAAGCATTTGTGTAACAAGCAATAATTAAGTGCCTATTGTGCTCAGGTACTGTCCATACACTGGTGCTATACAATAAAATAAGGCAGGAAAATTCTCTGGAAAAGACCAATTTGATGGAAGAACCAAGGACAATAAGAGAATATAAGACCAAGGCAAAAACACTTACGATAGAGTCCGACCAGGGCAGTGGAGAAGAACAGGGCAAAGTGGCAGGGAGAGGCCCTTTATGTGTCCAGAGGCAGCTGGACACTTCTCTGTCCCCTCAGCCTCTGACCTCTGCACAAGTAGCAGCAAGAAGCACTGCTGCTCTTGAAGCAAAGTGCCAACAATTCCAAGCCCTGAATTTAAGTATTATGAGGTAATGAAAAACAGCAATCACTACAAAAAACAAAAACAGGAACCCTACAGCCAGTATTTCACATGGAGTAGGATACCTGCTTTGGAAATGGCCAAATACAGGTCACCAAAACTTGTCCATTCTGCCATATCAAGGAAAAATCTATTTAGCTTGAAATCTGGAGCTAATTTATACATTTGAGATTGAGAAAATATCCTTAGATAATTCCTCAGTAAGATAACTTCACTTGGGGCCGGCCCCATGGCTTAGCGGTTGAGTGCGCGCACTCTGCTACTGGTGGCCCAGGTTTGGATCCTGGGCGCACACCGACGCACCACTTGTCAGGCCATGCTGAGGCGGCGTCCCACATACAGCAACTACAAGGATGTGCAACTATGACATACAACTATCTACTGGGGCTTTGGGGAGAAAAAGGGAAAAAAAAATAAAGGAGGAGGATTGGCAATAGATGTTAGCTCAGGGCCGGTCTTCCTCAGCAAAAAGAGGATTGGCATGGATGTTAGCTCAGGGCTGATCTTCCTCACAAAAAAAAAAAGATAACTTGACTAATAATGTTTCTAGAGGGTAAAATTAAGACCACATAACTAATTTTTATCATTGTAATAGTTCATTAGACTCAAGGGCTTTGTAACCGCAAGAGTGGCTCTACGCTGGTTAATTAACGAGGGATATTTAGAGAAATTTATGTGTTAAGGCTCACTTGATCCACTTTATTGACAACTCTTATAGTTTATTTAAATGAAAGTAAACACTTCACATAAGACTAAATATGACAGTAGGAGAAACCGGGTCTCAAAAGGCATCTGAGTGTCCTCGTGACACTAAGGGACATGTCCTCAAGCTTCCCAGGGCCTCCACCAGAAGAACTATCTTGTTTTCCACCTGAGGCTTCATGACCCACTGTTTAGATAATCATGGCTGCTTTCACTGACCAGAGTCAGAGGAGGCTTTTGAAAGGAATGTTGAATCAGAAAAAGGGATAAAATGACTTTATAATGGATTAAGTACTGGTGTGGAGGGTAAATGTGTGCTATTTTTACCAATACCGTATTTGCTTTTCATTGTCTGCATCTTTACCATAGTCAATATTGCATTTCATGTTTCTTAATGAGAGGTACTTTGAACTGGCTCTGCTTGCATTCAGCTCAGCTGGAGTCCACCCTCCACAACCGCCAGGCTCCTCTCCCACCCTCCCCCCACACACACACTGCTATTGTCTGCTGATGTGGAAAATTAGGGCACTCTGGTGAAAGCCCAGACCTCCAACGAAGAATATGTTTTGTTCACTGAATCCATCACGCTGTGTGGCTCAACTAGCGTAATTGCACATCTACATGCCCTCACTTTTTTCTGCGGAGAGATGCAGTGGATATCTATACAAAGCAGTCCTGGAATCAACATGCATGAAATAAAATGACCAAGCAAGATGAATTTGCCCAAAGGCTAGAACAGAACAGAAACGCTCTCTGAGGTGTTCGCTCCTGCACCAGCCTTTTATTTGTTCTGCAGCGAGTCAGCTCCTGACAGTTCTGTGCTGTGGTAACTCAAGCCTTTTGTGCACTTCAGGGTTTCCTGAAAGAACAACCGGAGAAGAATGGGTGTGAGAGAAATAAAAACAAAGCAACAGGAAAAATGAAACAACCTCAGGAAACTACAACAAGGAGAACAACCAGGGACAAAAGGTTTCTTTTATCAAGATGGGGAAAGTCATTTTAAAGTAGCAGAAGTTTTTTTCTTTCTGCACTATCCTAACTGGAGAGTTCCTGGTTTCTTATGTTGTGTGTGCACACACACGTGCAACACACCTATGGCAAAAACATGCCAAATTAACCCGAGTTAGTTGTCTATAGCATCCCTAGATTTAGAACTAGGGCAGTTGCTTCATCTAGAAACTGAGTAATGTTGCTTAGGACAGTCAAGCTCTCCTTACGCACGTAGAGCCTAAAAAAGATTATAAAAACAGCACCTACCTCTTAGTGGGAGAAGAAGTGTTGTCAGGGCGAAAATAAACATCCTTGCCTGTAACGGAATTTGTGGGGAAGGAGGAAAGATGTGTTAACTGTAATAGTTTCTCCAGAGCTTGGATGTCACGGATGGGGAGTTCAACTTAACTATCAGCTCCTTGAAGGTAGGAGCCGTCTATTTCAGTTCTCTGTATTTCCTCATGTTTCCCAAGACAGAGATATGAACATTTTCGATGTTTGATTATTGCTGTTGAATAAGTCCCTGTCCCGGGCCTTGCTCAGGGGAAGCTGTACTTCTTCACGGTGAGGCAGTCACTGCAATGGACGCTAAAGCCAAGGGGAGTCTTCAGTCCCATCTTGCTTGAGTCCTCAGCAGTACTCAATATGACAGGATAACCTAGTTGTTCAAAACATGAGTTCTGGAGAGACACTGCCTGGTTTAAAGCCCAGGTCCTGATCTTATAAACTGCGTGAGCCTGGGTAATCTATATAATTTATAAAATCCCTATTTTCCACATTTGGAAAGTGTAATAGCCTCAACTTTAAAAGGACGAAATGAGTTAATACATATAAAAGAGAATATTTCATGAAACATACCAAGAGCTCTAAAATGTTAGCTACTTTATGATTACTAATCAATTCCCAAATTTCCTTTGCTTGACCTCTGTGGTCTTGGATGTGCCTGGGATCCATCTCAAGCCGTCTTTCTTTCTCCTCCCACACTGTCTTTGGACAAAGCTCAACAACCTCATGGCTTCAGTTCTGTATCTATGAGACTGATTCACGACTCAAGAGCGCTCTCTGTTTGTCTCAATGGGGAAGTAAAGAACTGGAAAATTGGTTTCTTCTACTGTAGCACATTTAACTAGTTGCCTAAGTTTGTATCTATATATTGAATCGTAATACATTTTAATTTTGTGAACAAATAACATATATCATTGAAAAAGTAGAAAAAAGGTGGAGTTTATAATAAAAAACAGCTATCTCTTTTTTACCCCTACCCCAACCCTTCTCCCAGAGACTGCCACTTTTACTATTTAGGTTGTTCTATTAATCGAGTCATTATATATTGACTGCATGCTCTGATAAATGAAGATTTAGCCATATAGAGCATCCCACTTCCTCTCATCTTGCCTCCTCCTAGAGTTATATAAATACCATTAGTTAAATAAACTTTTTAACAAAAAGTATTTACATCATTTTGACTGTAGAGATGTTGGTTGTAGCAATATCAAGTGATAGTCTATGAGAACACTCTCTCACAATTTTTGTTTTCTTTTGTTTTATAGCTTTTGGTTATTTCCTGACATTTTTAACTGCCTTACTTTTTTTCCAGCTTTATTAAAATATATTTGACATGTGACACCATGTAAGTTTAAGATATACAATGTGATGATTTGATACACATATATATTGTGAAGTGATTACCACAATAAGGTTAGTTAACACATCCATAACCTCACCTAGTTAACTGCCTTTCATTGCCTGATCTTAGAGCCTGTTTCAGTTGTTCAAATTCTCAAGAATAGTACAAAATTTTTTAAGTCACATTTTTTCTTGAATATTACTCTCCTAAAGCAACTTGTCCCCTCGCATTATCCTGGACCAACTGCTCTATTAGGCATACTGCAGAGCTGCCATTGTGGCATTTATGTTTATTTTATTCCAGAGAAGCACAGCCATCAGCCTAGAACTTCCTTCCCCCTAACTCTAGTCAGGATATAAGGTCCTTCCCTTCTATAGTGTACTCCTTCATTTTGTTGGAACCGCAACGTCCAGTAACCTCCTGAGAAGACTGATGGAATATACATTTTTCACATCCTCATATGTCTTTATTCTAACCTTAATTAATAATTAATTGAGAGTTTCCTGGGATATAGAATTCCAAAATAAAAAAGTATTTACACTTAGAGCTTTAAAAATATTATGCCATTTTTTCCTAATGTCCAATATTGAGATTGAGATATCTAATGCCAATCTAATGTTATTTTTCCATTGTTAAGGACCCGGTTATTTCCCCCTCTGAAACTTGTAATATATTGCATTTATCCTTGGTGTTCTGAAATTTCGCAATGTTGTATCTAGATGTGAGTCGTTTCAATCACTGGAACTTTTCCATCCAGAAATTCATAACTTGAAGCTCTGAGATGTTCTCTTGTGTTATTTCTTCAATAATTTCTTCCTCACCATTTTGACTATTCTTTCATTCTAAAACTCTTGGTTGGATTCTTGGCAGAGTCTTAGTTTTCCTTATATGTACTACATTCTTATAGCTTTTGGAACTATTTTCTCTGAGATTTGACTTTGTTTTTCAATGCCTCTACTGATTTTTTTAAATTACCTTTCAATTGCAGTCATCAATTTTTGTTTTCCATGAGCTCTTTCTCATGGAAATAATGTACTTGTCACATAGCATGCTCTTCTTGTATTTTGGATGCAATGTTTTATCATTTAATGCTGCATTTTTTTCTTTGCTTGCTTGCCTCTTCCCTGGGTTAGCATTATTTTCTTGGGGATAATTTTTTCTGGGTCTTTAGTAAGAAAGTAAGAAAGTACTCCAAAAAATAGTGACAACAACGGGTGTACGTCAAAGGGACATAGAAGCCAACTGAAACAGCTCCCAATGGTCAAGCCTGGAACATTTTGAGCAACAAAATAAATAACTCAGTATTGGATTATGACCTAATGTATAAAAATAAATGGCCACGAGTCTATAAATGATATAAAATAAATAACTGAATAAATAAATGGCAAAAGAGACAAATTTCCCACATAGAAGAATTTGAAGTAATATATGTATCTACTTTGCCCCTAAGGAATTGGAGCACAGCTTCCCACCCTTAATTGTGGGCTGTGCACAGTGACTTCTTCCAAAGAGGACAGTATAGAAAGAGAGAAAAAGAATAACTTTATACTGGTGAAATCTGAATGGCATTACCTCAACCAGGTGATCAAGGTTAACATCATCAATGATAAATCATGTAGATAGGATGTATTCTTGATATGATGTGATGAGAATGGAACTTTGCTTCTGTGGTCTTCCCCACAAAACACCATAGACTCAGTCTAATCATAAAAATAACATCTGACAAATCCCAGTTGAGGAGCATTCTACAAAATACCTGACTGAACAAAATAGCTTGTACTGGAGACTACTGAGGACATCAAAAACAAGGAAAATCTGAGAAACTGTCATAGCCAAGAGGAGCCTAAGGAGACATGGTGACTAAATGTAATGTGATGTCCCAGATAGGATCCTGGAACAGAAAGAGCACATTAGGTAACAACTAAAGAATATGAATAAAGAATGGGATTTAGTTAATAAAAATGTATTGATATCAGTTCATTAGTTGTCACAAATGTACCATACTAACGTAAGATTTTAATAACGGGAAACTGGATGTGGGTATAAGAGTTTCGCTAGACAGAGTTTGCAACTTTTTTCCTAAACTAGAACTTATATTCTAAAATGAAAAGTGTTGTTGTTTTTTTTTTTTTAAATGAGGCAATCTAAAGCAGTATTGGAGCTCTGTGTACATGAGGACAGCACATGGGGGGATCTCCACTTCAGGGAGAGTGAGCGAGGAGGTCTGTTTTGGAGGACCATTTAAAATCTTTTGAAAACACCTCTCCCACGTTTTGGTTGAGGGCAGGTGTTCAGCTTCCTTGAATGAGGGGAAGGGAAAGTGGTGGAGGGATACGTTTCCTTTATGTAGATTTTCAGATATCACTCCTGTTTCAGGCAGAAATTTCACATGTCCTATCTTTGGCATTTTGTAGTTCATAGCATCTCTGAGGCTCTGCAGAGAAGATCAAGTCACATTTTTGCAGTTTTCCTGATGATACTTACATGAGGCTATGAACTTCTCCAGGTGGCTTCTCTATCACCACTCTATCAGTTCTCCATCTTCTAGTTTTTTGTTTGTTTGTTTGTTTTTACATATCTTATCTCCCAATGACCCTCTGTCCTTTGTTGTGTGTTAATCTCCTTTATCATTATTCATTAGTGTTTTAGGGGAAGAAGAGATGCACTTGGTTTTCAATATGGCACCTTAACTCTACTTAACTAAGAAATCTGGAATTGTTTTCTCAAATAGATTTTCTGTTTTCCTGAGTGATTCTTTTCTTACAGTCAATGCAATTTTAGAACTGTATTGGGAAGTCTTCACAGAAAAGGAAGGAGCATTATACCAGGAATATGTTGTGATTTTTTTTCTGTTATGGATGATGGCCAAGTGACTATTAGGTTGAGAGTCAAGGTACTTGCTCAATCTCACCCTATTTATTCTACCCTTAAAGTTAGAAAGTGGCCAGTTATGAGTTCTTTGTGCAACATGTGTCTACCTTTTAATCCATCAGCCTGGCCCCTTACCTAAGCCCACCCACCTCCTTCTTCAGGGAGTAAATCCACCAAACATTTGCTTATCAGGGCCATTTTCTAGTTTCCCCCATCTCAGGAAATAGGAAGAGAGGTTGACACATTTTCCAGTTAGACAGCTAAGGCCTCTGTTCTACCAGCATCAATCAGCCAAGTTACTCTCTTGGAATTCACATAATGAACTAGGTTTTTTTCTACCCTTCATCTTTAGAACATTAGTGATATGATCCTAAGCATAAATAATGATTCTCAATGAGGAGGTGGGAAAACATTTATCCCCATGTTCAAGACATTTCAAAGCTATCTGGATGGCATTTACTAAATTACACATCCCTTTTACTGAAATGTTTATATATTTCCTTGATGGTACATCTCACCCTTCCTACCCCAGGAAATAATCACCACCTTTTTGTGAGCCATGGTTACTGCTGGTGAGTGGTACCCCTAAGATGATATACCCATGAGCAGCGGATACACATAAGTGGCTCTAGAGTGAGAATCCCTGTGATCATGTGCAAGGTATTCAATACTATGAATATTATATAAAAATACTTGTTTTCTTCATCAGTCAAATGGGAAATGTGTGACTTATAGGATTACTGTGTTAAGTGATACACTGAATATACAGTGTCTGGGATGTAAATGATCAGTATATTTTAGGTATTATTATTAATTTTTTAAGAAAAAAAATGGAAACCTACAAATAAAAATAGATCATTGGGATATATAATGTAATTCAGTTCAACAAATATTTACCAAGTAACTGCCGTGTACTGAGGATAGAAGGTCAATAAGATATTGCTTGCTTTCTCATGATTCCTGCAGTCCATGGAGGAGAACCTTGCATGGAAGGGTGGTCATAATTCAGTGTTACATGGTACATGGGCAGCTAGAGGTCTGCATAGGGAGCTATAGTAGCAAAGAAAAGAAGTAAATAATTTAGCTCGGGTAGGAATGCGGGTTTAGGAAAGATTTTTGGGTGAAGACAATGTCTACATTTGTTGTTACAAGCAGGTTGGTGAATGAGCATTAAGGAGAGAGAGTATGAACATAGCATTGAAATGAGACAGAACAGGCATGCATACTCTAGTATTGTATTTTTGTTTTGATTTGTTTTTTGAATTCAGGAGTCAGCATTTGTGAAAGGAAGATCATATGAAGAGGAACTATTTTAACTGGAAAACCAGAAATCTGAATTTCAAGAACAAAATGTAAAAGCTTTGTTAGTGGTTTTTCAGTTTGTTTGTTTGTTTTTTTAGTATCTTAAAATTATCACATTTTCTCTGACATAGAGTCATCATCTTCAGTAATTTGAAGGAAAATTCTTTGGGAAATCATCTTAAACTTCATCAACTTTTGAATATTCTGAAACTACTCCATATTTAAGTTCTTAAATTTCCACAATCCTTTCTCTGACTTCATCTTTCATTTTCTTACTCTGTAAATTGTGTCTTAATCTTCCCCACTCAGTTCCACTTTAGTATACCAGCCCAATAACCATGTCCAAATTTCATTTGCCTCTCCTCCTCTGAGTACGTATGAACCCTGTACTCATTGCTAATGTACAGTCCCTCTCCTTTCTATAACATTGTTAACTCTCTTGCTACTTCTACACGATTTCCTACTGTTTATTCCTTGCCAATCATCAACGCTGTATAACATCCACTGCCTGATTTCTTTGATGCTGGAATTCAAGGCATTAAACTATCCACTGGGTTTGCCCCAAATGCATTGTATGATCCATTATTTTGCAGATATTTAGTGCTGTACCTGGTAAAATTTTACTTTTCTACTAATTTTATTCAACTGAAGACCATTGTTTTTATTACTAGCTGAAAATCCAGCAAAATGTTTCTTAGTGGAAGCTGACAAAATCATTGCACATCTCTTCACTCTCTTACTTTAAGCCTATCTTAAATATATCTGCTTCTAATTTGCTAGGAGCCTTCATCTGTTCTATTGGATTCTTCCCTATTTGCTGACTCTTGCCCTTTGCTGCTTCCCCCATACATGTATAAGTATGTTCAAATATCTTTTATCTTAAACACACAGTTCGCTATATCCCCCTGATCATACTCAAGCCATCCCAAATTATTTGTAATCTTCCAGCCTTTGCCCATACTTCTCCCTTTTCTGGAAATATAATCCTCTTGCTCATCTGGATATTATCTCATCAATCTTTAAGATGCAACTTTGGGATGCTATCTCCTGTGTGAAGACTATTTTTTCCCCTCGCTAATGTCAAAGTCAGATTCTTCCATTAGCATTCTCCTATAGCCCCTTGTGATTACCTGCATGATAGCACTTATAATTTTTCTAAGTGTTCACTTGTTTGTATCCTCCACAGTCTCTCCGCTGCTCCTCAGAAAAACACAGTGGTTGCTATTCATCACCCTATCCCCTGCAAATAAAACAGTCTGAGACATAGTATGGATATAGTAGAGTGAAGGAATGATTGAATGCATAAATTAAGGAGCCATAATGCTGCATAAACGTGCCCTTTTTCCCAATCTAAAGGCCTATGTTCTCTATGGGAAAGCCATAGATGATAGCACCAAGAGGAGTAGTCCTTTGGCAAAGGCTCTGGAGCAAATATTTCTCCGACAGAGGCCATATCATTTCGACTGATGCGGTTAGTCTCACATAGCTGCCTTATTCTCATCTCTGGTCCATTACATATTAGCTATAGTTGGTACGGGAAAGACTATCAGCATGCTTCAGTGATTTAAGAAAAGACTTCCTTCTTACTAACGTATATTTTTAATAATAAATATTCATCTTATATGTTTGAGTGGTACAAAGTCTATGATTACTATACAGCAAGGTGTATTCTACCCTATAACCACACTCAGAGAGAGGACAAAAAGCGTTTATAATTGATTTTGAGATAATATCACAACTGGAAGGCATTCACCTTCTTATTTGAGACCTCAGTGGCAAAGTGGAGTTTAGCGAGATTACATATATTTCCAGGAGAAATGAAATGACGTTTAACCTAGAAAAATGTATCTTACTACACTTTGAGAATTGAAGTACCCAATGTAGATACTCACTAGAAGAGAGAATCCTGAGAGCAGTCACGTTGCTTAAAAAATAGAAAACTCTGAGTGATAGTGTACAATAAATTGGAGAATAAGTTTATAATTTTTAGGGTAATAAAAAGCCAATGTGGTTTCAATTTGCACATGTCTATGCTTTGTTTCATGGATCAGTGAGATAATATCGCCTTACCACAAAGCATTGATAAGTCCATGGTAAAAATTCTGCATCAGAGGACACTAGAGGTACAGGGATCCATAACAAAAAGAGAAGAATGATTTGAAACATGAATATAAATTTTTCTTAAAAACCCACAACTAGGCATTGGCCAGTTAAATAAATATCCAAGGCATATGTGATTATTTTTTTCAGTATTTAACGCCAGAAAAATCTTCACAGAGGTCAATGGAGAATTTTAACCATGAAAAATTAATGATACATATTTTTACTTGACATAAGCCTCTCAGCTTTATTAATATTGAGACAGTAATCTGAGTAAGCAATAATATATTTCCAACCACTCTTTTCTAATATTTATATTCTTATATTCTTATTTCCTTATATTTATATTCTTGGTATTATACAAACAACATATAAAAAAGAAAGTGAGAAATAAATCATTGATTTTGAGTATGACACGTAAGGAGCTTGGAAGTCATTATTTCCATCCTCACAACAAGAAAAAAAGCTGAACTAAAAATCAACAACTTTTCTTATCTCCATCATAGAATTGAGGACACAAGACAGACTAGACTGCCCCCAAAATTGGAGAGACAGGTGATTATAGAGAATCATAGCTTACTCGATCAGAAGCCCACTGCTGGAGCCAGTATCAAGGTAGGAAAAATTAAACTTTAATTGATGAATTACTGGAGGCTTGATGTGGACAAGCTTGAGAGTTAAAAAATGTAGAGGGCCTAGTCTTATGGAAAGCCATCATTCTTCTGTAAGTTATATGTCCAAGAGCCCTTCTAGGTTCTCAACGATGATTAGAGAAAAATCCCCTTGTGCTCAAGCAAGAAGTGGGGGAAATATGCCAAAAGCATTATGTTCTTCCTAATAAAGCCTGACCTTAAAAGAAACTGTTCCACCAAAGCCTAAGTGACTGGGGTTTTACTAGAGCCTAACCAAACTGGGGAAAAGGAAATGATCCAACTCTAGTCCACTCTAGCCTTTGACATAGGGATGAGAAATACCCACCAGAATCTCATTGTTAAGACAAGAGAAAAATCCCTTTATGCTTCTGACAAGGGGAGGACAAAGTAACCATTTAAAAGTAAACCCCACATATTCTATTCTCCTTAAAAAAAAGTCTGCCTTCATGGGAAACCATTTTTACAGGACGTAACCACTGCGGGCTTTACCAGAGCCTAACTGACCTGGAAGAAGGGAAATACCAAAGATCAGTCACCCCTAGCTTTTCTGTCTCACCTAAGGTAGGGGAGAGGGTACTGAGAATCACTTGTGAAGGTCACAGCCCAGGGGCACAAGCTCACTGAAAGACTGAGACCAAATCATGGATCCACAGAATACTTAGCCTCCCTCCATAGATTTACCACCACCTTAGTAGGGCTCTGTATAAGAACAGGAGGTTACAATTCAAGAAACAGCATGTCTCAGTCTTATCTAAGATGAAATCTCTAGGGAAGCCCAAGGACAATTGGGGAGACAAAGCAAGGACACCAGAAGAAATTTTAGCCTCTTACACCTACAGCTACAGCAAAAGTAAACACAGCCCGCCTAACTCACAGCCGGATAATCATAAGTCTCATTCTAAATTCCTATTTACCTCAGGTTCTTTTACTCAGTATACCATGTCTGGTTTTTAACAAAATATTAAAAGGCATACTGTTATGGTCTAAATGTTTGTGTTCCCCTGTTCCCCTCAAATACATGTGTTGAAATCCTAATGCCCAATGTGATGGAATTAGGAGGTGGGGCCTTTGGGCGGTGCTTAGATCATGAGGGTGGAGCTCTCATGAATGGGATTAGTGCTCTTCTAAAAGAGACCCCACAGGGCTCCCCAGCCCTTTCCACCATATGCGGACTCAGTGAGAAGTTGAGTCTGCAACTCAGAAGTGGCCATTTACCAGAACCTGATCATGCTGGCAACCTGATCTTAGGCTTTCAGTTTTTAGAACTGTGAGAAGTAAAAGTTTGTTGTTTATAAGCCATCCAATGTGTGGTATTTTGTTATAGCAGCTCAAATGGACTAAGACACTTACAAAAGGCAAAACACACAGTTTGAAGAGACAGAGCAAGCATCAGAGCCAGACTTGAAATGATCAGACCAAGAATTTAAAATAACTGTGATTAACAGGCTGAGGGCTCTAATGGAAAAATTAGACAACATGCAAGAACAGATCATTAATGTAAACAGAGAGATGGAAATTCTAAGAAAGAATAAAAAGAAATGGTAGAAAGAAAAAGAAACCACTGTAACGTAAATGAAGAATACCTTTGATGGGCTGATAAATAGACTGGATACAGACAAGGAAAGAATCAGTGAGCTCGAAGATAGGTCAACAGAAACTTTCCAAAATGAAATGCAAAAAGGAAAAAGAATGAAGAAGAAAAAACAAACAAGCAAACAGAACATTCAAGAGATATGTTGGCCAATTACAAAAGGTATAACATTTTCATAATGGAAATACCAAGAGGAAAAGAAAGAGAAAAGATCTGAAGAAATATTAGAAGTTATAACAACTCAGACTTTTCCCAAGTTAATGACCACCACAAAACCACAGCCAGGAAGCTCAGAGAAAACTAAGCAGGATAATACTAAAAAAACTATAACTAGGCACAGCATATTCAAACTGAAGAATATCACAGGCAATGAGAAAATCTTGAAAGAAGCTGGGGTGGGGAGTGGGCAGGGAACACCTCACCTACAGAGGAGCGAGGATAAGAGTTACATTGAACCTCTCTTCAGAAACTACGCAAGCATGAAGAGAGTGGAATGAAATAAAGTGTTGAAAGATAAAACCCAACAGCTTGTAATTCTGTATTTAGTGATGTTATCTTTCAAAAATGAAGGAGAAATAAAGACTTTCTAAGACAGACAAAAATTGAGAGAACTTGTCACCAGTAGGCCTGCCTTGCAAACATGTTAAAAGAAGTTCTTCAGAAAGAAGAAGCATTACATAGGTCAGAAACTCAGATCTATATGAGGAAAGAGTGTTAGAGAAGGAATAAATGAAGATAAAATAAAATATTTTATTTTCCTTATTCTTAATCTATCAGAAAACAATTTGTTCAAAGTAATAAATAGCAACAGTATATTCTGTGATTGTAGCTTATAGATATGTGAAATGAATGAAGCAATGTTATAAAGTACAGGAGGGAGGAATTTGGAATACTTTTATAAGATACTTGCACTACACATGAAGCAGTAAAGTGTTAATTTAAAAGTGGACTTGGATTAGTTGTAAATGTATATTGCAAACTCTAGGGCAACCACTAAAAAAATTAAGTATAAATGATGTACTAAGAGAAGAGAGAAAATAAAATCATACAAAATTCTCAGGTAAAACCAGAGAAGGCGGAGAAAGAGTGGGGGACAAAAAATAAAGAAACAAAGAACAAGGGCAACAAATTTAAAAAAGAGTAACAGTATGGTAGATATTAATCCAACTATATCAATAATCACTTTAAATGTCAATATTTAAATATGCCAATTAAGACAGAGACTATGTCTAAAAAAAACCAAAACAGACTGTCAGAGTGGGGGGTTGGGGAACAAAAACATCAGACCCAACTATATAGTGCCTACCAGAAACATATTTTAAATATAAAGACTCAGAGAGGTTACAAGTAAAAGAATGGAGAAAGATATATCACGCTGATACTTATCAAAAAGAACACTGGGGAATCATTTATTATATTAGTTTCAGACTAAACTGACTTCAGAAAAAGGAAAATTATCAGAAATTAAAGAAAAGCATTACCTAATAGTAAAGGGGCCAATTCTCCAAGAAGACGTAATGATCCTTAACATGTATATACCTAAAACAGAGAGTCAAAATATATGAAGCAAGAGTTGATAGAACTGCCAGGAGGAACAGACAAAACTACTTTTAGAGTTGAGACTTCGATACCACTTATCAATAATTGACAGATCTAGGAAGTAGAAAATTGGTAAGGAGATGGTTGAACTGAACAGCACCATAAGTCAACTGGATCTAATTGAAATCTGTAGAATATTTCACCCAACAACTGTAGAATACACATTTTTTTCAAGCTTACATGGAGCATTTACCAAATAAACTACATACTGGGCCACAAAAAACACCTTAAAAAGTTTAAGAGAATGGAAATCAGTAACAGAAAGATAACTGGAAAATCCCTAAATCTTTGGAGATTAAACAACACACTTCTAAATAATACATGTGTTAAAGAAGTCTCAAGATAAATTAAAAAATATTTTTAACTAAATGAAAATACAACATCAAAATTTGTGGGATGCAGCAAAAGCAGTGTTTAGAGGGAAATTTATAGCATCAAGAATTCATATATTAGAAAAGAAGACATAAAATTGATGATCTAAATTTCCTTTTTAGGAAGCTAGAAAAAGAAGAGCAAATTAAATCCAAAGTAAAAAGAAGAAAATTAATAATAATGATTAGACCATAAATCAATGAAATTGAAAAGAAATTAATAGAGAGAATCAATGAAACTAAAAGCCGGTTCTTTGAAAAGATCAATAATTCATTTTGACTTTCTAACAGAATCAACCATATAATCTCAAAGATACCATACATCATTGGTTAGATGTTTATTTTTCAATAAGATGTTAATTTTTTATTAACTTTTTTTTTTTAGTTTTTGAGTTATTTTAATATGTTTTAATTTTTAGAACAGTTTTAGATACAAAGGAAAAAATGGGAAGCGAGTACAGAGTTTCCATACATCCTGCATCCTCTTTGCTTCTATTATTAACATCTAATATGTTATATGTATTGTATTTGTTACTATCAATTAACCCATGTTTATACATGATTATTGACTAAAGTCCATGCTTTATTCAAATGTTCTCAATTTTTACTTATAATCCTTTTCATGTTCTAGGATCTCAACCAGGATTCGACAGTGCCTTTAGTCACCATGTATTCCTAGGCTCCTCTGTGACAGTTTCTCAGACTTTCCTCATTTTGATTATCTAGATAGTTTTGAGAAATACTGGTCAGGTATTCTGTAGAATGTCCCTCAAATGAGACTTGTCAGATATTTTTAATATGATTAGACTGAAGGCATGTATTTTTTGGAAAAAAACCACAGAGGTAAAGTGCCTTTATCATCATGTCATATCAAGAGTTCATATTATAAACATGACATATCACTGTTGATATGGATGTTAATCCCTGGCCGAGATACTGCTTGTCAGGTTTCTCTACTCTAAATTTATGCTTCTTTTCTCCTTTACATACTGTACTCTTTGGAAAGAAGTCACTCTGAGAAGCCACACTTAGTGGGTGTGGAGTTATACTCCACCTCCTTGAGGGATATTATCTGCATAAATGATTTGGAATTCTTCTGAATGGAAGATTTTCTTAATTCTCCATTTGTTTATTCAGTCATTTATTCATATAAGTATGGGCTCATGGATATTAATTTTATTCATAGGGTTATAATCCAATACTATTTTATGTTTATTTATTTATTTGTTTGTTTATTTATTTATTTATTTTTGTGAGAAAGATTGGCTCTGAGCTAACATCCATCGCCAATCCTCCTCTTTTTGCTTGAGGAAGATGATCCCTCTGCTAATATCTGTGCCAATCTTCCTCTATTTTGTATGTAGGATGCCGCCACAGCTGGCTTGAGGAGCGGTGTGTAGGTCCACACCCAGAATCCAAACCAGTGAACCCCGGACCACCCAAGTGGAGTGCACGAACTTAACCACTACACCACCAGACCGGCCCCTATTTTACTTATTTTCTTGCACAAATTGTTCCTTCTTTGGACATTGGGAAATCCTTCAGTTGGCTCCTGTGTCCTTTAAACATACATACCCTCATCATTGTGAGTTTTTCTTTCTTTTTCTCTTTCTTTCTTTTCTTTCTTTCTTTCTCTTTCTTTCTTTCTTTCTTTCTTGCTTTCTTGCTTGCTTTCCTTCCTTCCTTTCTCTCTTTCTTTCTTTTTCTTTCACTTGTTCATTCTTTCATTCTTTCCTCCCTCCCTCCCTTCCTTCCTTCCTTCTTTCCTTCTTTCCTCCCTCCCTCCCTCCCTTTCTTCCTTCCTTCTTTCCTTCTTTCTTCCTTTCTCTCTCTTTCTCTTTTTGAGCACGTTCTTACTTTTTGAAACCTCTAGCTGCTAGGGGATCATCTGAGTGTTTGTAACTTCAGTTCCAAAATCAGTCATTTCTCCAAGGAACCCTGTTTTCTGTTATTGGATAACGGTATTAGAAACCAAGATTGTGGCACTAGATGTGCTCACTAATAATGGGGTATCATTGCTAATGAGCTATCTCAGCTGACAAAGCAAGGTAATATATGTGTGTTTGCTCACCTATGTGCACATACACTTGTAAGTATTTCTATGTATAACTATTTGTAATTATATTAAGCTAAACATGAGTTCATTTTGATGTCTCCAAGTCTAATCCATTACCACACAGATCGTTCTAGCTTCCTCCCTTTCTTATTTGTAACCTCTCCCTCCAACAATGAGAAAACTGGCTTGTACCATGCACCATTCATTTACATATATTTTTATTCCAGTGTACATGGATAGCAGTATCAGAATTGTTAATCTTCCTCATGAGAAATACAACTTTATTAACTAGAGTGCAGGGCTTGTGTACAATTTCTTTTGCCTTTAGTTTTACAGACTCCTTTTGTTTCCAAAGTTACTTAGGGCAGCATCTTTTCCCCCAACCCCTTCAGTGACATTGTTTCGTATGTTTATAATTCAAATAGATTGTTTTTTCAAATTCTGCATTTCATTCTGTGACTCAGCCAATTTGTTAAATGAGTTTTTTAAAATGTGCATGCATTTATAAGGTTCACTCTTTGTGCTGCAAAGTTCAATGGGTTTTGACAAATGCGTAGTGTCTGTATCTAAAATAATAGTATCATATAGAATAGTACCACCCCAAAACAGTCCCCTGTGCTTCACCTGTTCAAACCTCCCTCTCCTCTCCATGAACTTTAGGCAATCACTGATCTTTTAACTGTCTCTGTGGTTTGGCTTTTCCAGAACATCACATAATTGGAATCATACAGTATGTAGCATTTTTAGGTTATAAATTTTCAGATCAATTGAGCAAACACTTAGGAATGTGATTGCTGGATCATATGGTAAAATTATGTTTAGCTTTGTAAGAAAATGCTAAACTGTATTCCAAAGTAGTTGTACTGTCTTGCATTTCCACCAGTAATGAGGGAGAGTTCCTGTTGCCCCACATCCTCACCAGCATTTGCTATTGTCAAGTTAGTTGTGCTTTTTTTTTTTCCTCAATTTTGGGTTTTAGCCATTCTAATAGATGCATAGGGGTATCTCAATGTTGTTTTAATTTGTAATTCCCAAATGATACATGACGTTGAGCATGTTTTCATATGATTATTTGTCATCTGTATATCTTCTTTGATAAGATGTCTCAAGATATTTTGCATATTTTTTAGTTGGGTTGTTTATTTTCTTCTTTAGTTTTCAGAGTACTTTGTATATTTTAGATACAAATCTTTTTTCAGATATGTGTCTTGCAAATATTTCCTCCCAGCCTAAGGCTTGTCTTTTCAATTTCTTAACAATGTCTTTCTCAGAGCACAAGTTTTTAATTTCAATAAAGTCAAATTTATCATTTTTCTCTTTTATTAATTGTGCTTTTCACTCTATATCTACACGTCCATCACCAAATCCAAGTTCTCCTGGATTTTCCAATTATCTTACAGAAGTGTTATACTTTCTCATTTTATATTTGGCTCTATGATCAATTTTGAATTAATTTTAATGAAAGGTATAAGGCCTGTGTCTAAGTTATCTTTCACATGTGGGTATCCTATTGTTTCAGTACCATTTCTTGAAAAGATTATCCTTTCTCCACTGAATTGCCTTTGCTTATTTGTCAAAGATTAGTTGACTGTATTTGTGTGGGCCTATTTCTAGGCTCTCTATTCTGTTTCATTGATCTATGTATCATTTCTTTCACCTATACCATGCTGTCTTGATTACTGTAGTTTAATAGTAATCTTGAAATCAAGTAGTGTGAGTTTTCCAGTTTTGTTCAACTTCACAATGTGTTGGCTACTCTCAGTGGTTTGCTTTTCTATATAAACTTTAGAATTCATCTATCAGTATCTCCAAAACAGCTTGTTGGGATTTAGATTGGGATTCCTGGACTCTACAAAACCATTTAGGGATAACTGCATTTTACAAATTATCTCTTGGCTTGTTTAGATGTTTGATTTCTTTCATTTGAGTATTGTAATTTTCTACATATAAATCTCATACATATTTTGTTATATTTATATATAAATATTTCTTTTTATATTTTGGTGCTATTGTGAATGGTACTGTTGGTTTTATTTCAATTTCCAATTGTTCACTCCTTTTAACATTTCTTGCAGGGCAGTCCTGTTATTGATAAATTCCCCTGGTTATTGTTAAAGTCTTTATTTCTCCCTCAATTTTGAAGAATAATTATGCTTTTATAGAAATCTAAGTTGGAGAGATTTTTTAACATTAAAATATTTAAATTGGATATTTCCTTCATGTTTATCTTGCTTGCATAATTTCTGAGGGGAAATCTGCTGTAATTCTTACCTTTGTCCACTGAGTTAAGATATGTTTTTTTTACCTCTTCAAGATTTTCTCTCTGTCTTTGGTTTTCTGAAGTTTTAATAGAATATCCTGAGATGTAGCTTTTTTTGGTATTTATCTTGCTTCTTTTTATCTGAGAATCCTGGATCTGTGGTCTGGTGTCTGTCATTAAATTAAAAAAATTCTTATCCATTATTGCTTTTTTTTTTTTTTTTTTTTTTTGGTGAGGAGATCAGCCCTAAGCTAACATCCGCCAATCCTCCTCTTTTTTTGCTGAGGAAGACGGCCCTGGGCTAACATCGGTGCCCATCTTCCTCCACTTTATATGGGACGCCGCCACAGCATGGCTTACCAAGCAGTGCGTCGGTGCGCGCCCGGGATCCGAACCAGCGAACCCCGGGCCGCCGCAGCGGAGCGCGCGCACTTAACCGCTTGCGCCACCGGGCCGGCCCCTCCATTATTGCTTTTGATGTTTCTTGTTCTCCATTCTGTCTTTCTTCTCTTTCTGGTATTCCAATTATGTATATGTTATACTCCCACAGTTCTTGGATGCTTCGTTCTACATTTATTCATTCTGTTTTCTATTTGCATCTCAGTTTGGGATGTTTCCATTGACCTATCTTCAAGATCACTGATTATTTCCTCAGCTGTGTCCAGTCTATGTGACTATTAAATGTAATCTTCATTTTTGCTGCAGCATTTTTTATTCTAGCATTTCTTTTTAATTATTTTTTTTTGATTTTTATGATTTCCCTTTTTCTCCTTACATCATGCATCTGTTCTTGTATGTTGCCAACTATTTTTCATTAGAGTCTATAATAAATTAGTCATAGTCATTTTAAATATCCTGTACGATAACTTCACAATTTTTCATATCTGAGTCTGGTTCTGATGTTTGTCTTTTCAGGCTGTGTTTTTTTCTAAGCTTTTAGACTTGTACTTTTTGTTATTTTTATTGAAAGGTGGATGTGACATATCAGGTAATAGAATCTTTGGTAAATAGGCCTCTATTATGAGGTTTTCTGTAAATCTGGCTGGGAGTTGGACTGTATTTAATGTTTGCAGTAGCTGTAAGTGCCAGAGGCTTCAAATTCTTCTAGTGTCCTTGTTTTTGTCTCCCATGTTATCCTAGGTCTTTCCTAGGAAATCCTCCTTAGATAGAGTCTGCATCTTGCAGCTCTTTCAGCTGCCATCTATTGTTATTATACTGACGTCCTGTTGTGTGGAGCTAACATGGGAAATGAGACACATTTTATAATACTATGATTAAATCTCAGTTTTTAGTGGGCCTGTGATCTTCACAAGTGTTTCTTAGCCTTTTTCCCTCTAGTTGAGACAGGAAGTCTAGAGAAGGCTGGAATTAGGGAAATGTCCCTCCTCCAGGTGGAATGAGACACTGGTTAGGTCTTTTCTCCTAGAAAGTAGTCTTCCTTATGGAAAATTCTCTAATTTTACTTCACAATATTGCTAGTCCTCTGTCCTGTGACAGATAGGAAGGGATCCTTATTAACTTCATTGTGAGAACCTGTTGGGCTTGCTGGAGGCAAAACCCACAAAAATGTGGGAAGCCTCCCTAGGACTGCGGCCCCCACAGTCTCATGCTAATCCACACTCAGTCTCCTACAGTTTGACAGAGTCACCCTTTTTGTGTTCCTAGAAGTTTATATCTCCTGTTTCTTCTGCTCCAGGTGAGTGGACCTCAGCTGTAACTGCATTCATCTGTCTCTGCAGATTTTGGGATGGTAGTTTTGCCCTGCAAGCTTAGTTCTCTGATGAGTCTAAGGAAAGTTATTGATTTTCAGTTTCTTTAGAATTTTTCTTGTTTTAAGGACAGACTTGACATCTTCCAAGCTCCTTACATATAGGATCTTAAGTTAGATGTCCCAGATGTATATTTTTATCTTATAAATTTTAAGATTTTAAGAGGTACTATCAGCATAGTTTAAATTTTCTTCAAATTATTCCCTGATATTCAGTAGTGATAAGCTAATTTAAAGACTCAAGAAAATGCATTATTTGGATTTGACAATACTGCCATTGTCTCATGAGTTTATTTAATCCATATCTCCATTATGGTGGCCTAGATGCTTGATGGTTACAAATAAAACAATGGTATTTAACAAACATTTGCTGAACTTTTACAAAGTGGAAGGCACTATGTATGGGGTTTGTATGATAAAAAGATAGATAAAAAACAATTGTTGTTTGCAATGAGTTCCTAGATTAACACACAAAACAGATGATATATATCTCACTACAATACCACGTGATGTCTACTAGACCAGGGTTCCTCCACCTGGGCTCTATTGATATTTGAGCCAGACAATCCTTTTTTGTGATGGGCTATTCTGTGCTTTGTAGGATGTTTAGCAGCATTCCTAGTCTCTACTTACTAGATAATAGTAGCATCCACTCCCAGTTGTGATAATTAAAGTGTCATAGAACATTCCCTGAAGGGCACTGACCCCAGTTGATAAGCACTATACGAGACAAACTCCAAGATCAAAATACTTTAGAAATTGAAAATGTATAGACGTAAATGTAAAATGAAAGCTATAAAACCTCTAGATGATAACATAGGGAAAAAATCTCAGTGAACTTGGCTTTGGTGATGACTTTTTAGATATGATGCCAAAAACATGATCTGTGAAAGAAAAAGTTGAACAGTTGGATTACATTTAAATTAAAAACTTCTGCTCTGAGAAAGATCCTGTTAAGAGAACAAAAAGACAAGCAGCAAACTAAGAGAAAATATTTATAAAACACATATTTGATAAATGACTTATATCAAAATATACAAAGAACTCTTAAAATTCAACAGTAAGAAAACAAACAAACCCAGTTGAAAAAAAAAATAGGTAAAGATCTGAATAGAGTCTTTACCAGAAAAGATATGCAGATGGCAAAGGAACGTATAAAAAGATGCTCAACATCATGTATCGTTAGAGAATTGCAAATGAAAACAATGAGGTACTTTTACATACCTATTAGAATGGCTAAAAGCCAAAAAAACCTAATACCAAAAGCCAACAAGGATGTAGAAAAACAGGAGTCCTCATTCATTACTGCAGGGGATGCAAAATGGTACAGTGACTTTGGAAGACAATTGAGTGATTTCTTACAGAAGTAAACACACTCTTACTATATGATTCAGCAATCACACTTATTTACTCAAATGAATCACAAGCTTCTGTCCACACAAAAACCTGCACTTGAATGTTTATTGCAGCTTTATTCATAATTGCCGAAAACTGGAAGAAATCAAGATGTCCCTCAATAGCTAAATGGATGAACAAACTGTGGTGCATCCATATAATGGAATACAATTCAGCAATGAAAAGAAATAAGATATTGAGGCATTAAAAGAAACAAAGGAAACTTAAATGCATATTTCTTAGTAAAAGAAGCCAGTCTGAAAAGAGTACATACTGTATGATTCCAACTATATGATATTCTGGAAAAGACAAAACTATAGAGACAATAAAAATTTCAGTGGTTGTCAGGGTTTGAGGAATGTGGGGAGGAGGGATATATAGATAGAGCACCAGGTGTTTTTAGGGAAGTGAAACTATTCTGTAAGATACTTTAGTAGCAGATACATGATATTATGCATTTGTCAAAATCCATAAAATGTACAACATGAAGAGTAAACCTGGATTCAAACTATGCTCTTTACTTACTAATAATATATCAATTGTAACAAATTCACCAATCGTAATAAATGTACTCCACTATTGGAAGTTGTTAAAAATAGGAGAACTATATGCAGGTCCATGAGTATAAATGAAAATTATTTTATGTTCACAAATAAAGAAATGCTACAGGAAGCTTGTTTTAGATTGAATGATTGTGAAAGCCTCACATAACCTGCAGGTCTTTGTTTACAGATTAAGAAAACTAGAGTGTGTCCGTGTGAAGACTTTAAATCATTGTTATTGGGTTTTGTTTTCTGAAAATGTTGAACAGTAATGACATTTTCACTTTAAAAAAGGGTCTTATTTTTTTTTCAAATACTCTGGGAGAACATGAACTAGAACAACTATTTTTGTCTAGGATATCAAAGAATATTCACTCTGGATGGGACTTAGAACCCAGATCAGGAGACCTCTTCTATATTCTCTTTTCTCTTCTGCTAGCGGGCTGCAGAGGACCAAAAGTGTAACCATTATATGGGGGTAGTCAGAATGCTGGAGGAGAACCAGCTGCCCACCAGGATCGCCAGCCTATGGGTGTCAAGTAAATGACAAACAAAATTCTATTGTATTTGAGCCATTTGTATTTGGGGTCTGTTTATTAGAACTGTCTCGTCTATGTTAACTAATAAAAGCAACATAGAGGGGTCCAGATTCTATTACTTAAGAAGTGGAGCGGTGGAGGAAGAGAGAGTTTGTCAGGGGGAAGGGTGACATTTTATACTTGTTGAATTAAGAACAGATGTCAAGCATCGGATGTTTTTCCAGGACTTTTGATTTTGTCACATTTGAAAAAGTTTCTATCTGGCAAAAGATTGTGTCCTGACTTTAAAATAAAAAATAGTGGGCCGGCCCTGTGGCTTAGTGGTTAAGTGTGCACACTCCGCTGCTGGCAGCCCCGGTTCGGATCCTGGGTGCGCACTGATGCACCGCATCTCCAGCCATGCTGAGGCTGCGTCCCACATACAGCAACTAGAAGGATGTGCAGCTATGACATACAACTATCTACTGGGGCTTTGGGGGGAAAAATAAATAAATAAAATCTTTAAAAAAATAAAAAATAGTTCTTAACCAGTCCACTGCAATGGATGCTGTTCTGAGATGTAATTGTTCCCAAACATTGGCTCAGTCTTCTTCAATTATCTCTTCCACACAGAAGCTTACGTTCTCTCCTTCTGCCCAAACTTCCTATCAACAACACTTGCCTTACTTCAATACTTCTAATTAATGTTACATCGGCGTTTCCCTGGGTAGCATAGTCTATTGCTCAAATATGCTTTTTACTGAAATACAGCTAACCTAAGGAGATTAAAGACCAATGCCTGTGGTCACACAGCCATGTGATTGAGCAGCTATTGCCTGGCCTGAGAGACTAATACAAGATTGGACTGGAGTGGAACTTAGATGAAAGATCCTGTCTGTGTGGTTTCTGTAAACACTTTGCTTCCATGGGCACATTGTCCGAGATTTTCTTATCCTCTTTCCCTTGCCTTACACTAGGAGAATTTAATGCCTGTCCTGATGGAGGTTTGTTTGCCATCTCTCATAGGTTTAGATTAACAAGTAAAGATGGTATAGATAGCTTATTGCTTTTTTCAAAATCTAATAAACTGAATAACATTTTTATTCAAATAGTTAAAATGTTTCAATGCATTTGCTGCAGAGAATGTGGGGCCTTAACTTTTAGGTGACGAGAGTAATTATTCTGGCTATCGTTAGCTATGATTATCACAATTATTCTAGTATTTTTAGCTACTTTATGGAACTATCAAAAAAATTTCTCAGGAAATGGTTCAGAGAAGAGTAATAACATATTTGATATATATCTACCTATCAGTCAACAGATATTTACTGAGAGCCTATTATGAGATGAACAGGATGAGAATGCTTGAAGACCTCTGGGGTGAATATGTACCACTTAGCTATTTTGGCAAGAAGGTATTTAATATATAAATTAGATGCTTGTGATATAGTTGAAATGGCAAAAGCGTAGGGCTGCAGACTGAGCCTCCAGAATTTAATTTTAGGAAAATACCCCAAAACCGACTTGCTAATTGAGCTTGTATTTATGCTACAAGCAGGAATCTGGGGATCATGAAACTGCTGTGGCAGCTACTGCCTCCAGGATTACACCACCTTACCTGAAATCTAGGTATGGTTCGACAGCCAGCTGTATGCTAGTGATGCACACAATGGGTGCCTCATAACCTAGCACTTATCTTTCCACTTTATTAGTTCTGAATGACATATTCTTTATGCTAATACATCTAATTGAAGGAACCTAAAACATACCCAAAAACCTAGCAACAAGGAAGTAGGAGAAATGTAGTTTTTAGCTTGCAAGACTTTGCAGAACAGTAAGGGACACTTGACAGGAGTTGAAACACACGTTGACCAAACGAAACTACCAAATCTACTGCATGGGAATAAAGGTAAACTAACTGTCAAATGAGATGTATTATAATATAGAAAATACAGATGCTATGAAAACACACAGAGGCAGCATCAAAACCAGACTTGGGGGGATGTCAGTGAAGATTTTCTGGTAAAAGTAGTAGCTAAGTCCTGACCATAGAGAAAAATGAGTTAGCCAGGTAAATGGGATCTTCAGCTGGTCCCATTCACTCACCAGTTGAAGGGCATAGGCAGGAGCCTGGAAGAGAATTAGTTAAGCAGAAGCCAGATTATGTTGGTCTTTATAAGCCAAGTTAAGGAGTTTGCTCTTTTTGCTAATGGAATGAAGCATTGAAGAACTTAAGTAAGAGAATGATATATTCAGGTTTCCATTTTAGAAAGTTCATGTTAAAAGTGAGATATTCAACACAGATTAGAGAGGGGCAACACTGGAGGTAGGACTACAAGTTGGTTATACAGGCATGAAGTAGATTCACAGAAGTGATGATGGGAACAGTGTACAGGTTTGAGAGATATTAACCAGTATAATAACCAGTTTTTGGTATTTAGGTTTAGGTTAGTTGGGAGAGTGAGAAAGAATTATTTATATATATATAAAATGTTATACTATAACTATAAAATTATAACACATTCTACTATAATAAAAATATATATTGTAATATGCATAAATAATACTATAATATATAGTAATTATATATTACAGTCATGCATTGCTTAATGATGGGAATATGTTCTGAGAAATGCATCGTTAGGCAATTTCATCCTTGTACAAACATCATAGAGTGTACTTACACAAACCTGGATGGTATAGCCTGCTACACATCTAGGCTATATGGTACTAATCTTATGGACCACTGTCATATATGAAGTCCATCATTGACCAAAATGTTGTTATGTGGCACATGACTATACATTAAATTATGTTATGCTATAATATGCTGTATTTCTTTTTTTTTGCAAGAGAGTGCATGGTAATGCCATTAACTGAAATAGGAAGCACAAGACATGGCACTTATGTGGGCATAATGAGTTTATAATGTTTAAGGGATCACCCAAAGAGATACCCAAGGAGAAGTGGAATAGACACTCAAAAGGACATTTGTAATGGACAGATATTCAGAAATTATTATCATATAGATGGCAATTGTAGCAATGGGAATGAAAGGAATTGCATAGAAAAGAGTGCACAATAAGAACAGAGCCTAAGATAGAACCCAGAAGAATAGAAACATTAGAAAAATTTGCAAAAATAGAAATTCCTTAAAAAATAAGACACAGATAACCAAATAAGTTAGAGGACAATTTGGAATTGTGGTAATAGACATTACCAGAAAAGAAACTTTTCAATAAGGGGAGAAATAGTCAATAATTCAAATCTCAGAGATTGAAAAAATAATATGAGTTTTTCTCTGTGAAAGAGACTTGAGAACATATAAGTTTTATTGCAAATTAACCAATAGAGAGCAATATATTGAAATTTTAAAAAAAGATTGGTTTCTTATTTCAGCTCTGACATATAAAGAGAAAGTTGTCACTCTTACCCTTATAAGAAAAAGCAGAACAAATTAGAAAACAATGACTTTTCTTGGGCCCCACGAGAATTGAAATCACAGGGCAAACCACCACCCCTAAATGTGGAGAGATGGGTAAATCCAGAGTCACAGACAAGGTTTCCTCACCTCAAACAGAGACTGCTGGACCCATAAACTCGTATGAATGCTTAGACAGTAGTTTTGATGAATTGTGGAGGCTGAGAGTGGACTAGGAAAGTGGGAAACCCATGGGGGCCTCAATCTTAGGGGCTTCCACACTTATGTGGGTTTTTCCTCCAGGAATCCCACCAGATTTTCATGGTGAAGAGCTAAGTGAGATCCCTCCACTCTTTGGCAGGTGGAGGAAGAGTCACCATTATGAAATGCTTCCAGAGTGTTCCCTGTAACAAAGACCTACTCCAGGGAAAAAGACCTCATTGGAGACTCATCTGCCCAGGGGGAAGGGCATTTCTCAGACTCCAGACTTCTCTTGCCTTCCTATATCACGTAAAGGGGGGAAGCTAAGAGACACTTGCGAAGGTCACAGACCAACTAAAAGCTGAAATTTAATCATAAAATTATAGAATGCTTCCCCTCCCCACCCTTATCCCACATCAATAGGTGTCCAGTATAAGAGTGGATTACAGCTGAAAGAGCTGCCAGATGCAGTCTCTAGCTAAGGAGGAGTTCTTAGGAAAGCCTGAAAACAACATAGGAGATGAAAACAAGGATACTAAAGTAATTTGAAGACTCTGGCTGCAGAGTCCGACCTACAACTACAGGAAACACTAAATACAGCCTGACTCCTAGTAAGATTAGCATAAAACTTCACAACAAAGGAGTATTTATCTCCATTCATATTATCTGGCTTTTAACAAAAAATTAGAAGACATGCTAAAAAGCAGGAAAAAGCAGCCTGAAGATACAAAGCAAGCATCTGAACAAGACTCAGATATGAAACAAATTTTGAAATTATCATACAGGGAATTGGAAATAACTATGGTTAATATATTAAGGACTGTATTGGAAAAATTATACAACATGCAAGAGCAGGTGGTAACAGAAGCAGAGAGTTAGAAATCCTAAGAAAGAATTAAAAGAAAATGATAGAAATTAATGAAAAAAAAGCTTAAAGATAGGTCAAAAGTAACATCCCAAAATTAAATGAAAGAGAAAAGAGAATGAATAAAAATAGAACAATGCATCCAAGAACTGTGGAACACTTTCAAAAGGTTTAATAAATATGTAATTGTAATACTAAAAGGAGATAAAAGAAACTACAGAAGAGAAGAAATATTTGAAGTAATAATGGCCAAGAATTTTCCAAAATCAATGACAGACTCCAAACCAGAAATACAGGAATCATAGACAACACCAAGCAGGATAAATACCAAGAAGGGAAAGAGAGTAGATAGAATGAGATTTCTGGACATTGCAGGGAGGTGTGGACCAGATTCCAAGGGAAGTCCTAGACCTGAGCAGAAGGGTCAGTTCCTACTTTATTGGGGCTGGAGGACAGAACAGGTAGGGATTCAGGAGCCTTGCTTTGTGTTGAAAAGTCCAAGCGATGTCAGTCTGAGGTCTTCCTCCTCCTTCTTCTCCACCACCTCTTCCTCCTCCTCCTTCTTTCGTAATGCAGAAATAATTCCTGACCACATGGTCAGGTTTATGAAAGACAGGGAGATTTCAAATTCAAGGATTATGTTAAAGTTTTGTTGAGCATTAAGGCCCCATTTGAGGGGGAAGCCTGCATATTCATCATTCCATGATTGCCTTTGCTGGTGCTTGGGGGTCTGTTTGCAGTTGGTATGGAGACACTGGACTTCAGGATTCATCAAGGGACTTCTGGGCAGTCAAGTAGCCCATGTAATGGGAGAATTTACATGAAACTCTCTCCTCACGTACCACCTCCCCCTGCCCTGACCCCAGCCTTGCCTTCCTCAGCCTTAGCATGAGTACTCCTTCCTTTCATCCACTCATAGTATTTATTTATTCTTCTCATACAACACGTTACAGGATCTAGCTACCTCTTATATCCTTTCTGAGAATGAAACATGGTACAAAAATAAACAAATATATAAATAAATCAATAATATGTATAATTTACAATAATAACTGCATGGCATATGCTTATTTATCTCTCCTTCTGTACTATAAGTGTGGGAGTATGTATAAAGTAATAATCTGTGGAGGGATGTGAACATATTATTTCATTTGCTGTTGCCTGCCCTCTCCTTGTGTGGCTGGTCCTCTCATATTTGGTAGCCAGATGCAGAGGGATCAATGCAGAAAGAAGAGAGAAAGAAAGTCCTATATTTATACTTAGCGTCTAGGTTCAAAATAGGACCTAGTGTGAGTTAGAATAGATTTGAAACACAATGCAAGCATGGAGAACAGACACCCCCACAGATACACACACACAAAGAAATAAACCACGTCCACCACTGAATAATCCATACTGGAAAGGGAAAAAGCATTTGGGGGAGAAGAGTAGAGTGGGAAGCAGTAGGATCCAGGCATTCTCCTCCTCTGACCATATCTTGAGATGAGAGAGGTGAGCAGCAAAACAAAATGCTCCTTAGTATTTTGGAGAACCTGTGAGTGTGGGGGACTTGCAATCCACTTTGAGGGCAGCAGGCTCACAACTGCAGCGCCCTGTGCCACCAAGGTACTGAGCAGCAACCAAAGCCCCCAAGCTTGCCCTGGTTCCTTATCGGAATGGGAGAAGATCTATAAATTACTTAAGCTTATCATAAATGTGTCCTAACTATTTTTGTTGCTGCAGTACCTTGGTTTATAAAATCAGGATAGCACTAGTCACTTATCTTTATTCTGACCACATGTAGGTTGCATTGTCATTTAGTCAACCCCATTGATTTGTTTGTTGTACAAACTAACCTGACATAGTTTATGCACATTAACTTGACGTTATGTAATTCATTCATATTCTGCTGAGGGCTTATGACTGTGTTTGTTAGTATTTTTTATGTTGCCTCTGAATTTCTTGACTGATTAACTCCCTATGAATGTGGGGTACAAACAATATTAATTTCAAGTCATAAAACTTTGTATCTAAAAATGTAATTTTATTTTTTCTATTCTAAAAATTATGTGCTGTCTTAAGCCCCTGGACTACAAGATGGCAGACAATTTACTCTAGCTCCTTCCACATAATCCAATCACTTTAGAATTTGAACTCTGGAAATTCAAGATTTGCTATCACAGCACTGGAGAAGGGCGTTTCTGGAGCTTAGTCTTTCTTATTCCTCTCCTGGCACCCACTGCGGTGTCTTCCTCTTGTCTGTTCTTTGCAGTAACTGGTATCTAGCCTCTCTCTCATGCACCGTTAATGTCCGTAGCCCCATTGTGGCCTTGGTTGCCAGCATCTTTCATGTCTTCTAACTCTCTCACCCCTCCTGGATCCCTGCTGGGGATCTATAACTCTAAGCCACTTGACTCACACATGCTGGGGTGCAAAGACTCTATGAGCTCTTCTCAGCCCCCTCCACATAGCCATTTCTCTCATCCATTGCTATCTACTGCTTCAACTCAGACCGGATAAAGTCATTTCCCTTATCCATAGTTGGGGAGAAAGCTGTAGATGTGGGATTCTCCAACAAGGTAACCTAGGCCGTGGGTGGCTTCAGATACTCCAGGCCTTAATATGGGGAGTGCTGAGTGAAAAGATCTTTTCTGACAACTCTCCCCCAAAGAGTGGTTGTTCTATTGCTCTCATTTCATTTCTGAGGAAAGAAATTTTGCTCACAGTTTGAAAGCCTTTTTTTAAAAAATAAATTTTATTGAGGAAATATTTATATGCAATGAATGTACCTATTTTAAGTATATAATTTGATGAATTTTGAGAAACACATACACCTGTGTATCCATGACGACAGTCAAGATACACAGTATTATCATCACCCCAAGGAGTTACCTTGTGCCTCTGCAGACAATCACCCCACTATCCTTGGCCCCAACTAACCACTGATCTTTCTTTGGCACTACATATTAGCTTGCATTCTCTACAAATTCCTTTAAATAGAACCATACAGATATTTCTCTCTTTTTTTGTCTTTCTTCTTTCACTCAGCATAATAGTTCAAGCCCTATCCATGTCGTGCATACATCATTTGCTCTTTTTTATTACTAATATATATTGTATTATATGAATGTTAAACTCTTTGCTTATTCATTCACCTTTGATGGATCCAGTGTTGATTGTTTCCACTGTTGGCTATTACAAATAAAGTAATTATAAGCAGGCATGCAAAAGGTTTTGTGGGCACACGATTCAATTTGTTTTGGGTACATACCTAGGAGTTGAGTTGTTGGGTCATATGAGAAATTGCCTGTGGCAGAATAATGTCCTCCCAAAGATGTCCATGTCCTAATCCCCAGAACCTGTGAATATGTGACCTCAAATGGCAAAAGAGATTTTACAGTTGTGATGTTAAAGACTTTGTGATGGGGGGAATATTCTAGATTATCCAGATGGGCCCAATGTGATCACAAGAGTCTTTTATCAGAGGGAGACAGGAGAGTCACAGTCAGAAAAGAGATGTGATGACAGTAGCAGAAGTCAGAGTGATGCAGGCCAAGAGCCAAGGAATGCAGGCAACATCTAGAAGCTGGAAAAGGCAAGGAAATGGATTCTCTCCTAATGTCTCCAAGAGGATGAAGCCCTGCCAACATTTTGATTTCAACCCAGTGAGACCTATAGGCTTTTGATCTCCAGAATTGTAAAATAATCAGTTTGTGATTTTTAAGCCACTAAGTTTGTGATAATTTGTTATATCAATAATAGGAAACAAGTACACCACCAAACTGTTTCTAAAATTGGCACCATTTTACATCTCCCCAGCAATGTGTGAGGGTTCCAGTTGCTTGACATCCTAGACTATTATCCGACTTTCCAATTGTAATCATCATACAGAGGGTGGACTGGCATCTCATCATGGTTTTAAATTGCATTTCTCTCATGAATAAACCACGTCGAACGTCTTTTCATGTGACTTTTGGGCATCCACATATCTGTTGTAAAATGTCTGTTAAAATTTTGCCTATTTTTATAGGGTGATTTGTCTTCTTGCTATTTATGTAGATTCAGGTTGCTCTTTGGTGTCATTTCCTTTCAGCCTGAAATATCTTCCTGTAGCGTGATTTGTAATGCAGATCTGCTGACAATAAATTTTCTTAGTTTTTGTTTACATGAAAATATAATTATTCTCTCCTCATTTTTGAAGGATAATTTACTATATATATGTATAAATCTTGGTTATAGGGTTAAGTTTTTTCTTTTTATTTAGCACTTTGAGTATATCATTTGTATGTCTCTTGGCCTCTATTTTTTTCTAATGAGAAATCAGCCACTAATCACACAATTGTTCTCACATGTATAATTTTTCATCCGTCTCTTAAGACTGTTTCTTTATTTTTGAATTTCAGCAATTCACCTGTGACCGCCTAGGAGTGAAGTTCTTTATCCTACTTGGGATTTGTTAAGTTTTTGAATTTTCATTTTTTACCCAGTTTGGGGATTTCTGGCCATCATTTCTTCAGGTTTTTTTCTACTCCTTTCTCTTTGTCATCTTATTCTGGGACTCCAGCTACACTCGTGTTGGATCATTTGATATTATCCTACAAGTTTTCATTTCTTTCTGCAATCTTTTTTTTCCTGGCCTCTATTTGAGTTATTTCTATTGATTTATTTGTGAGTCTCTTCTTTCTTCTGCCATGTCCAACCTGTTCTTGAGCCCTTTTTGTTAATTTTACAAAGTTATTACACTTCTCACATTTAGAATTTCCATTTATTTCATTTCTATTTTTTCTGTTGAGATTCCTTATGTGTTCATTCATTAAAACCATTTTTATTTTAATTCCTTAAACATATTTATAATCACTGCTTTGAAAACTTTGGCTGATAAGTTCTCACTAAATCTGCTCTTACTCAGAGATGGTTGTTATTGACTGCTATTTGCTCCTGAGTATAGGTCACGTTTTCTTGTTTGTATACGTGTGTAGTGATGTTTGGTTGAAAACTGGGTGTTTTAGATAATATATTTTAGTGACTCTGGGTTCTTTTACATTCACCTGAGGATTGTTTGCATTGTTGTGGTAACTGATTAAGTTTTCTGGACTCAAATTTCAAGCTCTGTTCCCTGCTGTATACAACAACTAATATCTTTCCTCAGTTTTACACTTTCTAGCTGCTGCCTCTTATAGCTTGATCCTCTGAGAGTCTCCTTTACACTTATGTTACTGTGCATGGATTTGTGAAGTCAATTAATGAAGCAGAAAACTCACAAATCTCTGTTTCAAAGATAGATGTCTCTATTGAGTCCCTTGGGGTCTTTTTATGCATGTATATTTTTGCAGTGAAATGGGGATTTTGGTGTTTATACTCATATTTTATTCTTTATTATTTTTTTTGTGTGTGAGGAAGATCAACCCTGAGCTAACATCCATACTAATCCTCCTCTTTTTGCTGAGGAAGACTGGCTCTGAGCTAACATCTATTGCCAATCCTCCTCCTTTTTTTTTTTCCCCAAAGCCCAGTAGATAGTCGTATGTCATAGTTGCACATCCTTCTAGCTGCTGTATGTGGGACGCGGCCTCAGCATGGCTGGAGAAGCAGTGCATCAGTGCACGCCCAGGATCCGAACCCGGGCCACCAGTAGCGGAGCACACGTACTTAACCGCTAAGCCAGGGGGCCAGCCCTATACTCATATTTTGGATCTCGTCACTTCTGTAGTTACCTTTGAAACTGGAAAACAGTTAGCCTTTGATGATTAAGCAGCTAGTAACTATGGGGGATCAGAATTGGCCACCTCAAAATGTGTCTCTGCCTGAAAGACACTTTGGCCCCCCACCCCCACTAACTGACCAAAGGAGTTTGGGATGGGAGGCCTGCCCCCAGAACAGGCAATTACCATAGACATCTCTGGGTGTCTGGGAGGGTCCCTGCTAAGCCCATTCTTAGTTCTGGCTACCCTTTTTAAGAGACATTTACATTTGTAAAGGATATCTCCATCTGTAAAGATATCTTCTTCCCTGTACCAGGAAGAGGGGGAGGTTGGCCTTACCTAGAAACTTATCAGAACAGACAGACGGTGAGGACTTAAATCTGCATGATAAACTTACCCATTGTTAACTGTGCTGTATGGGCAATATGCTATCTGACTCCCACTAGGTTACTATAGGTTGCATCTCCCTGGAGCCAGTGTCACCATGGTAATGGGTGTTTGAGCTATTTTTTTTCAATTGGAACCCCTTGTCCACCTCAGGCTGGTTGAGACCATCAACCCATCAACTGTGCCCACGCAGACTTATGTCCAATAAGCGACCTTTTGACGTCAAGAGGTTAAGACTCCACCCTCAGGACATGCTGACACCGCCATTCTGTGAACACGGTCCTAGAAAGAGGCACGCAGCCTGACTACGCCTGCGCAGATCATCCATTACCTCATCTCCCCTCACCTCCGGTCATTTCAGACCACCCTGCCCCCCCACCCCATAGATACCCCTGAGTCCCTATTGTAGGGGAAGTGGATTTAAGATTCACTCTCCTGTTTCCTCACTTGGCTGCCTTGTGATTAATACACCCTCTCTCTCTGTTGCAATCTCATCGTCTCGGTGATTGGCTTTCTGGGCAGTGGGCAAAAACAGACCTGGTGCAGTAACACCTTGTTTCCAGGACTTTCTATAAAGTTTCCAATTTTTTTTTCGGTCCTGAATCTGTCCTCTGTCACCTCAAGCTGATAATCATGGTTTTCCCAACCACAGTTATGGGGATTATAGAATGCCTTCGGGTAAGAATGATATAAACCCACTATTCTAATCCATTGCAGTTGCAATTTTTCAAAAGTAGCCTCTCCTTCAGATTTTGTCTGACTTTTTAGTCAATTTTATCCAGATTTTCTAATAGTTATCGGCAGGAGTTTTACGTATCTGCTCTGGGGCCATTAGTGGACGATCCTTCCTCTACCCATAAAGAGTTTTGGTTTTCTCTTGGTAAGATATGTGGATGTGGATGTGGGGGGAGAGAGTAGTTGAGGAGGTGGAGTCAAGGATAAGTACTGTGAATTATCCTCAAAAAGTTTTTGAAAAGAACTTTATATGGAAAGTCTTTGAGTCTTGATATTTGTAAACAAGTTTTAGAACTCAAAATCCCTCTTCTCTCTCAAATAATAGGTTTTAAATATTATATTTCTTCTACGAATTAAAAACAAATTCTATTTTAAACTTAGTTGACATAATTGCTTTCTCTAGTTTCTATTGTCTTCTCTTGTCTGGCAAATGAATGTCTCCTGAGGCAATGAAGGTGATTGAATGCACGACAGAAGGAAGACCACTATAAAAAAAAACTGAGGGGGGCTTAGTTACTATTGCAAATTTGGTGCTGCCTCAGGTAGTATTCATATTATAATCCTTAAATCTTTATAATCCTTATTTTTACATAGTCCTCTAGAGCACCTGACACCATTCTGGTACACTGATCTGCTTTAATCTATTTTTCTTTTGGATACACCCAGGTATTTACCCCTCTTTCATGCTGCCTCCAGTGGTATCTCCAGCAGGGGCTGTACCCTCTTTGTAGCTCCAGCTTCTCCCAGACAACTCCTCTTTCTGTGGCATCAGTTCCCTCAGGCAACCAGAGCACCTGGGATCTGATAAGCCACCACTTTGCTTTGTCCCTTCAGCCTCTTGCTGCTAACAATCTCTAACATTCCTTGCTGCCCCCTCTTCGGGCTCTCAGCTGTCCCAGCACCAGTTCAACCAATTTTCTATTTAATTTCTCTGAAACCCATAATGGTTAATGTTTTCTTGACTGGACACTGAAAGACATTCCTCATAAATAGTTAAACTGCTCTGTTGGAATGGAAATAAGTGTGCAGGCATATAAAAAATTAAACAATAATTGTTATGGGAGTATCTAACACATAACTGATTCCAGTGGGTGATGTCCTCTGAGAATCACAGCAAGCAGCACCCAGAGCAGTAAGTAAACCAGCCAGGGTTTCTATTCTGTCTGTCTTGTCCACGTGTTTATAGAGACAGTCCACAAATATTCTCTCATTAAACTATCCTCAACTCTAATGGGGTAATGGTATTTGTTCAGACTGAAAAGTGGCTAAACTTTACTATGTGTAAAGTACATCACAGTGACTTGCACTTGGTTTTTGTTAGTGTGGCATTCCCGTGCTTTAAGTGTGGAATTGTTAGATATTCCTACCATTTAATCCATAATCTAGCAATCCTGTTTGACACATTGTCATCTCTCACTCTTCAACAGTTGCTCTGTTAGCTTTATGAAATCTGCTGATAGTTTGCTGTTCGGGTTAATAGTGGATACTCCGATGTCCTTCCTAGATACTCTTGGAGCTAGCTAACTTATCCTCTGACTCTTGTGAGTATTGGATGATAATGGCAAGTGATTGCACTCTTCTCTGAACAACTGCCTTAAATTATGAGAGTTTTCTTACCCAGAGGCACCTAAAAATTACTGAAATAGTACTATAAAGTTCTGGTCTCCTTGTCTCCAAGTGAGGCAATGCTAGCCTATTATTTAGGCTCCAGAGCTCCATGTGGGATTTGGCTGAGGGTAGATTTCAGCTAATGTCATATTTTCGCTTAGCTTCTTTCCCTGTTCTATCTTGCTTTTTTCACTTATTTTACAAGTTTCTCCTGAGATCATTCCTTCAATAAATCATTACACAGGAACCAACCTTTAAAGCTCAGATTCTAGGAAATCCTATCTAAGTCAGGATACAGTGTAATCATTCCTATAGCAAGACAGGACTAATCAAAACACACATGACTCAAAAGTAGATTTTCTCAGTTGGACATTGAAATACTGTCCATTTCTCTGATTATAATACTTTATAAAAACATATCTTTACCTGTGAAAAAGCTCCAAAAATATATAGAGTATCAAATTTGTATATCTGTCTTCAGGCAACTTCAATTTCTTCATATGCAAGATTAAGATCATATCCCATTATAAATATTTATGAAGATTGAATGAGATACTACAAGTGATTCCATGCAGCAAACTGTTCAATATATAGTAGGTGTTAAAGGATGGGTAGTAAGGTAGTAGGGTGTTTTTAAAAGACATATGGTAATATTAAAGTGGGTTTCTAGTATTTGATAATATTATTGAATTTGGAAGAAATATATCAGATGAATCCACTAAAAAAATTTTTTTTCCCACAGTAAGAGTGATTTAGAAAAAAAATTTCACTAACTTTCAAGGTAAAAATGCATCTGTAACTTTTTCTTAGCGTGATTAACACTCTGTGTAAGAATACAATTAGAATAAACAATCTCTTGGAATTTTAGAGATCTTATGTGGAATACTAATCAGGGGTGTCTAACTGGCTTAAGAGAAAGAGAGTTCATTCAAGTCAGGTGAGCTGGAGTACCTGACCCTGGACCCAGGGATCTGACAAAGGAAGGTGGTCACCATTTTAGAATAGAGATTTCTGTTGCTGGATAACTCTTTCTTCTTGATCAGTTTTTAGCAGACTAGACTTCTTGGTCTCATCTACTTTAAGAATGTTTTCCTTGCGTAATTTATCTGCATTTGTCAGCTCCTCTTGGCTAAAGCCACTGATGGCTTCCATATCAAAGTTAACAAGCCTTGAGCAGGGAAGTGAGTCCCTCAGCAGTCTTAGTACAATCAAATGTTGGTGTCTGGGTTTGTCTTGCTGTGGCGGGGGGGATTTGATATCAACTCAGTCTAGAGTGGCCCTGGGAAATTGTGGACCAGTCACTTAATCAGTAAAAATAAGTCCTGCTGTAAAGCCTAAAGTTGAAACCTAGCACAAAATAAAGGTTTTATTTTCTCATACATGGGTACGTTATGTAATTTTATTAATAAACAAGTACAATTATTTTAATAAACAATATTTCATCTACAAAGAAATTTGAAGCTTAGTCTAAAGGTAAGCATAGCTATTCAATAAAGGTAATATTCTACCAACACAAACATATTATTAAATTAAAAATAAGCCTAGAATGATGTTTTGTGGTGTTTTGCGTTATTGTCATTAGAATGCATTTTGCGACTTCTCCTTTTCAGTTGCTTGAGCTTCTCTGCTGAGTGGTTCTAATTCTGTTAAGTTTTATTGGTGCATATACTTCTTCAAATAGTTTTTAAAACAGAAATCTTAAAAAATATGTTCTCAGGCCACAGTGAAAATAAGCTAGAAATCAATAACAGAAAGATAGATAGAAATTCCCCAAATATTTGAAGGTTAACCACCACACTTCTAAATAACCCACGCATCAAAGAAGATGTCTCAAGAGAAATTTTAAACTATTTTGTACTAAAGGAAAATGAAAATACAACTTAACAAAATTTGTGGAATGCAGTGAAAACAGTGCACAGAGAGAAATTTATAGCACAAAATGTATATATTAGAAAAGAAGAAAGATCTAGAATCAGTACTCTCAGCTTCCACTTTAGGAAATTAGAGAAAGAAGAGCAATTTAAGTCTAAAGTGTGCATAAGAAAGAAAATAAATGTTAAACTGGAAATCAATAAAACTGAAAACAGGAAAACAATAGAGATAATCAACAAAATTCAAAGCTGGATCTTTGAAAAATCGGTAACATTGATAAACCCCTAGCCAGGCTAACCAAGAAAAAGGGGAGAAGATACAAATCATGACTATAACAAATAAATGAGTGTCTGTCACTACTAATCTTATGGTAAGAGGATAATAAAGGAACACTGTAAAAAAACTCTATGCCCAGAAATTTCATAACTTAGATGAAAGAGATCAGTTCCTTGAAACAAAAGACCAAAATTTACACAAGGAGAAATAGGTAATCTGAATGAGATTTGTTTTGGATTGAACAGTGTTCCCAAAAGATATGCTGAAGTCCTAAACCCTGGTATCTGTGACATGATCTTTTTTATTATTTATTTATTTATTATTATTACTATTTTGTGAGGAAGATCAGCCCTGAGCTAACATCCATGCTAATCTTCCTCTTTTTGCTGAGGAAGACCGGCTCTGAGCTAACATCTATTGCCAATCCTACTCCTTTTTTTTTTTCCCCAAAGCCCCAGTAGATAGTTGTATGTCATAGTTGCACATCTTTCTAGTTACTGTATGTGGGACGTGGCCTCAGCATGGCCAGAGAAGGGGTGCGTTGGTGCGTGCCCGGGATCCGAACCCAGGCCGCCAGCAGTGGAACACCCGCACTTAACCGCTAAGCCACGGGGCCAGCCCTGATCTTTTTTAGAAATAGGATCTTTGCATAGGTAATCAAGTTAAGATGAGGTCATGTTACCGCAGCCAAGAAACCGGGGGATACCAGAAGCTCAAAGTGGTAAGCAAAGATCCTTTCCTAGAGTCTTCAGAGGGACCATTGCACTGCCAATACCTTGATTTCAGACTTCTAGCCTCCATAACTGTGGTAATAAACTTCTGTTGTTTTAAGATGCCCAGTTGTGGTACTTTCTTAGGGCAGCCCTAGGAAACTAACCTATATCTTTTTTAAAAATTTAATCACTAACTTTCCCAAAATGAAAGCACCAGACCCAGATGAATTCACTGCTGAATTCTACCAAACATTTAAGGAAGAAATCGTGCAAAATCTCTGCAAACTGTTCCAGAGAATAGAAGCAAAGACAACATTTCCTGATGCATTCTGTGAGTCTATCATTACCCTGATAGGAAAACCATATATAGATATAAAGAGAAAGTAAAACTATAGATAAATATCTTTAAACAGATGCACAATTTCTCAACAAATTCTTCAAATCTATCTACCAATGTATAAAAAGAATTATACACCATAACCAAGTGGGATTTATTCCAGGTATACAAGACTGGTTTAACCTTTGAAAATCAATCAGTGTTATCCACCACATCACAGGCTAAAGAAGAAAATGCGTATAATCCTACCAATTGGTGCAGTAAAGTTTAAAATTCAATATGCATTGATGATTAAAAAAACTCTTTGAAAACTAGGAACTTGCTCAACTTGGTTAAGAATGTCTATCAAAACCCTGTAATTGACATTGTACTTAATAGTGAGAAACTCAGCACTTTCCCCCAGGATCAGGTACAAGGCAAAGACGTCCTCTTGTACAACTCATATTCAACACGTTACTGTTAAGTCCTAGCTAGTGCAGTAAGGCAAGAAAGGGAAATAAAAGATAATCCTAAAGGTCATAGAAAAAGGCAAAAGACCTAATATAGCCAGTACAATACTGAAGATGAACAAATTTGGAAGATTCACACTACCCAATTTCAAGACTATTATATAACTACAGTAAACGAGACAGTATGGTATGAGTGAAAGAAGAGGAACAAACATCAATGGAACAGAATAGAGAGCCCAGAAGTAGATCCATGCAAATATAGTCAACTGCTATTTGGCAGAGGAGCAAAGACAATTCAGTGGAAAAAAGGCAGTCTTTTCAACACGTGGTTATGGAAAAATTGGACATCCATATGCAAACAATAATAACAAAAACTATTCGCAGACCTTACATCTCTGACAAATATCAACTCAAAACAGATCATAGACTGAAATATGAAATTAAATATTATAAAACTTCTAGAAGAAAGTTTAGGGGAAAATCTAGGTGGTCTTGTGTTTACTGATCAATTTTTAGGAACAACACAAAGAGAACAATCCATTAAAAAATTGATATGTTAGACTTTATTAAAATTAAAAACTTGTGCTCTCTGTAAGATGGTAAGAAAATGAAAAAGTAAGCCATAGACTGGAACAAACTATTTGCAAAACATATGTCTGATGAAAGCTATGTATCCAAAATATACAAAGAACTCTTAAAACTCAACAATAAGAAAACAAACAACCCAATTAAAAAATAGGCAAATATCTGAACAGAAACCTCTCCAAAGAAGATATACAGATAACACAGAAGCATATGAAAGAATGTTCAAAATCAGTTGTCATTAGGCAACTGGAAATTAAATAAAAAATGTAATACTACAGCATATCCGATAAAATGGAGAAAACATAAAAAACTGACAATACCAATTGGTGGGGAAGATGCAGAGCAATAGGAATTCTCATTCATTGCTGGTGGGAATGCAAAACAATAGAGTCACTTTGGAAGACAGTTTGGCAGTTTGCAGTTTCTTACAAAGCTAAGTATAGTCTTACCATATTACCCTGTACTCATGCTCCTAGATATTTATCTGAGTGATTTAACAATGTATGTTCACATAAAAACTTAAACATAAATTTTTATAGCAGCATTATCATAATCTCCCTAAACTGGAAACAACCAAGATATTCTTTAATAGGTTATGGAAAAACAAAGCGTGGTACATTTATCCAATGGAATATTATGCAGTGATTAAATTAGCTATCGAGACACAAAAAGACATGGACAAACAATGCATATTGCTACATAAAAGAAGTCTGTCTGAAAATACTACATATTGTATGATTCCAATTGTATGATATTCTGGCAAAGGCAGCGCTATAGAGATGTTAAAAAGATCACTGGTTGCCATGAGTTTGGGAGAAGAGGGAGAGTTAAATAGGTGAAGCATAAGGGACTTTATTTGGCATTGGAACTATTATGTTTGATACTGAATTGTTGGATACATGACATCATACATTTTTCAAAGCCCACAGTACTTTATAGCACAGAGAATGAACCTTAATATATGCAAATTAAAAACTATTTAGGAGGTTGAGGACTCCCAAGATTGAATGCATAATGTGACAAAACAGGCTAACTGTATTAATAACGTATGAAACAATCTCAGTGAGGTGGGTGGGCAAAACACTTCCGACCTAAGAAACTTTGGAAATGGGTGGACTCTACAAGACTGTCAGTAAGATAAACCGTACATAAGCACTGCACCCTAGTTCATAAAATTGTTTCCCATGGGGTATGAGTTAACAGTTCTGATGCCACTACACATGTGTGCTAGAATTGAACAAATAAGTAAATAATTGGCAGATGGTGGGAGCCAGGTTTCTCGCTCTTGGAGAGGGAGGTTACAGATAAGCAAGTGAGTAGTTTAGAGTGACCCACATGGAGGTGGATTAGAGTTGAAGACATCAGTGTAAACTCATGTGTAGTGTAATGTAAATACAGATGGTTACATACAGAAATAATTACAGATAACTCTTTATACTAGAGTTCTTTGCTCTGTCAGCTGACAGGGTCTAGAAACAACAACATCCCAGTAGTGATGAGCACACCTACCACCTGTATCTTGGTTTTTAATATCATTCTATAATAAAAACAAAAACGAAAAAAAGCAGAGCTTCTTGGAGAAATAGTTGATTCTAGGACAGAAACAGAAAGTACACAAAATAAGCATTGAGCAGTTTGTAGTGCTAGAAAGTGAGGAAGTCTTTAAAAAACTAAAAAATAACAAAATAAACAAACAAACAAAAAAACCACAGCGACGGGCGTATGTTCAAGAGCTACAGGATCCAACTGAAAGAGCTCCCCGTGTTCAACACTGGAAAAAACTTTGCGCAAAATATGTAAAGTTTTACCGTATAAAATATAGGTATAAAATAAATATCCATGAGTCCATACTGATGTGATTGAATAAATAAATAAAAGGGAAAGAGACAAATCTTCCAAGCAGAAGAATGCCAAATCATTTGTGTAGGTACTCTGCCCCCCCGCAAGTGGAGCGTCTCTCTTCCCTGTTTAGGTGTGGGCTGTGCACAGTGACTTTCTTCCAAACAGGACAGTATGCAAAGGGGGGCAAAGAGTAAATTTAGAGTGGAGAAACCTAACAAATGCTACCTCAGCGGTGATTAAGGTCTTTTCTGGAGGCTCTGGGTAAGAATTCACCTCCAAACTCATTCAAGTTGGTGGCAGAATTCAGCTTGTTGCCGTTGTAGATCTGAGGTCTCTGTTGTCTCACTGGGTGTTGGTGGGAGTTGTTCTCAGTTTGGAGACGTTGCTTCATTCTTTGCTTTGTGGCCCTCTTCCTCCATCTTCAAATCCAGCAATGGTGTATCAGGCTCTTTTCATGTTTAGAAACTCTCTCACCTCCCCTTCTACCTCATCTACTCTCTGCATTCCTCTTTTGCCACATTTATCTGACAGAATCTTCTGCTTTCCTCTTCTAATATTTTGAGTTTAGGTGACTACATTTGGCTCATCTGGATAATCCAGGATAATCTCCCTTCTTTAGGGTCAGTTTATGTTCAACTTTAATTATATATGCAAAGTCCCCTCACAGCAGCACCTGGATGAGTATTTGATTGAATAACAAGGGATGGGAATTTGGGGCTAAAGTGATCTTTGGAATTCTGCCTACCATGAGAAGCCTTTACCCTCCCTCTCTAGCCTTCAATGCAGGCACAGAATTCACAAATATCTAGTGAATAAAATGAGACACGTATCTGAGGTTGCCCAAGTTTCCCCTTTTTTTCCTCCAGTCCCATTAGATTGCTAAAAGTTTTGTTTCCTTTTCCCCCACCTGGGGCTTTTCAAGGCCAATCCCGGTTCACACAGCTCATGCCCATAACTGGCAAATGGCCCCGGGTGGACCGAGAACTAGCAGCAGCTCACTCACAGCCCACCTGGGAAGGGCTCTCCCCTCTGGAATTGTATTCCATCTAGTTTTCATTGATTCCATAACTATCTGAAGCCTTTAAAATTAGATAATTTCTGTAAATTATCTGGGTTTTTTCTAAAAGTTGCAAAAGCACCTTGTCTTGTGCAACCAACTCTATCCTACCCAGAAGTGGAATCTTCCAGAAACATTACTTTTCTTAAGCTAACTAGAGCAGGTCTCTGAATGCTGATGAGTAAAGTAACTTCGGGGTACTATTAGCCTAGTTCTGAAAGTTTTCCTCTAAATATAACTTTCTTTTAAGTATTAAGGGCACCTATTAATAATCTTTTCTTTATTACTAAAGTTACTAATTAGATTTAGGCTCATAGATTCTCCTTTTTACTCTCTCTCTCCCGCTTTCTGCTGCTTCCATGCCAGTTCAGGTGTTTTATCACGGAAAACATAGAAGAAATAACTTCCTAACAATCCTTTTGGCAGTTAACTTATGTCCCTTGTCTCCACAGGTTTTCAAGCACAGCTTTATTTTTAGTACAGCTAAAGAAACAAAGATTTATTAGGACATATTGAAAGAAAAAAGGATTTTTTTTTTTTAGTTAATTTTTTTTTTTGTGAGGGAGATCAGCCGTGAGCTAACGTCCATGCCAATTCTCCACTATTGCTAAGGCCCTGGGCTAACATCTGTGCCCCTCTTCCTCCACTTTATATGGGACGCCGCCACAGCATGGCTTGACAAGTGGTGCATCCGTGCATGCCCGGGATCTGAACCCAGGCAGCCAGCAGTGGAGCACATGCACTTAACCGCTATGCCACAGGGCCAGCCCCAAGGATTTTTAGTTAGACGAGATCTTTCAATGTCGTATACCTTTTAACATTTTATGAAATGTTTTTGGAAGCTGTTGTACTTCTGAGTGCAAAATTTGGGGACCAATTGAAGGTAATCATAAGAAATAAAATTTCTGGTAATAATAATGATAAAGTAATCAGAGCCATTAAGAGAAAAGAAACTTCCCAAGGAAGAATCCACAAGAAGCTGATTCTGCCACCAAATGAAGCTTTGCACCTCCTGCTCTTGACATTGTTCACAGAAGGTCAAGTTGCCCATATCACATATGTGGCTCTGACTAGAGAATTATAGCAGTTAATCTCTAGGAATCTTTCCAATCCAATATTTTATGACTTAATTAGGCCCAGGGTAGTGCTAAAGAAAGACAGAGGGTTGTACCAATTGTGGATGGGAAAGGCGAGAGTGGGGAGCAATAAAAGGCTCTTCAAACATGCAGACTTTTTGAATATATAATATTTATATTTATAAATATACATTTAAGATATACATATATGTTTGAATGTACACATGTGTATATGTGCATACGAATGCATTTAGAGACACTCATGTATACACATGCACATATGTACATACCTTATAATTTACTTTTTATGTAAAAGAAGTCAGGGTTTACCTATTATTACGTAACCTGCTTTTCCCACTGGATACATAGTGTTCCTATGACACCACATATTTTTCTATAACTTGATTTTAATGGCTATGAAATACTTTATTGTACTGAATTTGCAATAATTTATTAAACAAGGCTACCTTAATTGGACATTTAGTCTATGTCTAATTTTCACTTTTTTTTTTTTTGGTGGGGAAGATTAGCCCTGAGCTAACATCCGATGCCAATCCTCCTCTTTTTGTTGAGGAAGATTAGCCCTGGGCTAACACCAGTTCCCACCTTCCTCCACTTTATATGGGATGCTGCCACAGCATGGCTTGACAAGCGGTGCATTGGTGCGCGCCTGGGATCTGAACCTGTGAACCCCAGGCCGCCGAAGCGGAGCATGCACTTAACCGCTACACCACCAGGCCTGCCCCTGATTTTCACTTTTTAAGGAAAGGTAAAAATGAATGGACTTTACAGAGATCTTTATCTATCCAGAAAGTTTGCTTCATAGTATATAGTATCATTTTCAAACTGTGCTGACAAAGTGGATTATAATGGAGTGTTTTTCATACCTCATTAGTAATTTTTTTAAACAGATTATTTTGAAAAGTGAATAATTCTTGTGAATAACATGTAAATAGAAGGCCTTCTGAGATCCGATTCCCTTGAGACACACCAGATTGTACACACAGTCGACTGATTAAAGAGCACTCCAACTGCGGAGCACTCCACACTACAAGGCAATAGCACTTGTGTTCCCTTGGAAGGAACTGATACTCGTAGATGAAAAGTTTATTGCTATTATATTAGCATTTTACTCACTTAGCATTTACGAAGAGCACTTGCTCTATGACAGGATTTCTAAACATAAATTATTTTTATCTCATTTTCATGAAATTATATTATCGCCAATGAAACAGTTTCCTATCGAATTATTATTCCCCTGGTTTAACATCACGTGGAAGCTTTGATGAATGAAATGCTAAAACTATTACTTTTTTGGTTTGTTGTTTCCTAGCATCTGCTGAGTTTAGCATTTTGTTATCCCACATATTTGATCACATAACTCTCCGTAAAACTGATTGGCAGAGCTAAAACAATTCTAATGAAACTTAGAATGGAGATATAACTAAAATGCAGAGACCCATTGTCTTATGTCTCATTTCCTAAAAACAGAGCCTGAGGCAGGGATTCTTGAGTAAGTAATTTTAGAGAGAGGAAGTGAAGGAAGCTAGGAGGAAGAAAGTTAGTGAGAAAATGCTCTCAACTTGAAATGAGCTTCTGGCTCATCCTTTGAACGGCACTACAGAATTGGTTCAACATCAAGTCAAGGAATCATTATATCTCCAGTCAATCAATCTTTGGCAATTGGTTTCTCTGGGGATGAGGGAGGGGAGAGTAACATCACCAGTGAGGTGTTTCTTGCTCAGCAGAAGATGGCACTCTGGAGAAGAGGGTTTCTCAGAGCCATTAGCCACCAACAACCAGTTTATCAGAGCAGAGCACCAACAGCAACTACCATAGTCCAAAATTTGCATCAGAGATTCATTTTCTTCTTACATTGAGTTTATTTCATTCAGAGTCGATTCTTCAGGATTCTAATTGGTCATCATTTCTGGAAAACTTAGGAAGAGTGTTACTAGCACAAACTACAAGCACCATTACTGCATTTCTGAGGCCAGAATGGATATTCTTTATCAAATTCCTCTGCGTCACATTCTAGATTCTCCTTCTGTATGGACAGTTGAACAAGATGTCTTGCCTTATAGAGTGACCCAGTCTTTCATTCCTGAGAGGTCTGAGTTCCAGACATCCATGGCCTTATCAGCCATGGTTCTTGTATTTCCCCATTTACAGTTATAACAGTTTATGGAACTATCAAAAGATTCTATTATCTCCGCTGTTCATAGGGAGCCCAGTTCTGTCTCAGTGTCTCCTACCATCATCTCTGTCTTATGGAGCATAACTACCATTGAATTACCAGCGAATAATGTTGGTGACCCATTCACCTGCACATTTCTTATTGAGGTGGTATACAGTATCTCTGGGAACTATTTGGCATGAATCAAATGTCTCCATAGATATTTTGGACAGGACTAAATATGACCAAATATTAAGGACCTTTTGGCGTGGCCTCAATGTCTCCGTGGATGTTTTGGACATGACCAAATGTCCTACAATGATTCTAGAGGACAAGTTAAGTGGTCTTTCTATTCTCTTTGTAATCAGTGATATTATGTGAAGAGGAAATCAAAATTATGCTGTCCAAAATGTAGAATTAGGTATTATAGAGTAATGTCTAACAGTTGATTATTAAAAAATTATATTTGAACAATTTTTTGATTTTGTGGTATTTATCAATTCTTTGCAAAGTGTTCATTTGTTGTAATTATTTTTCTCATTCTAAATATTCACTTTCTTATCTAACTTTGTTTTCACACATTTTACATATTTTTCTTAAATAGATAACACAATTATATGAATTTCAAGACCCATAAACCTTGCATTCATTCTGTGAGCAAGATAATAGTAAAGAGTTGGAGAGAAACATTAAAACATTTTGAAGGTAACTATATTCAGTAATTCAGTATATTCACAGGTCTTTAAAATTCTCAATCTATTTTAGGTTTATAAAATTTTGATCAGCAGCAACACTTAAAGAATAAGACTTGTAACACAAGATTGGTAAATGAATGTAAAGTAGTATCTTGTCACAAAACAAATCGTTTAAAGTTATGTGTGTATCATTTTTAAAGATTCCTTGCTTTAATTAATTTTATTTTACTGATCCAACTGATGATCACCTTGGATAAGAGCACATCTACTCTCGTACTGTTATGGAGTTTTTGCCATAAGATAGACGCTTCTCAGCCTTTTGGCATGTTATTTCATGGGAAGGCCAAGAGTGACTTGGAGCTCCCATCCCTCCAACCTCCATGCATCTCAAAGTCCCTAAATAGTCTAAGTTTGCAGTCTAAGTAAATGTAATCTAAAGATACATGCACACAGGCACGCACAGCTCTACATCAAGTTGTGGAGCACATTGTCTTCCTTACGCTTCTGTCCTGTAGAAATTTGGGAACTTCCATGGATTTCATTACATTTTCATGCAATCTAATGTTGTACAGGGAGAAAGAAACTGATGCATTAGGGTTACAAAATAACTTGCCCAAACTCATGGTAGGTAGAGAATAGATAAATTAGAATTCAATTCCAAGTATGTCTGACCCCTGTTGATACAAAATAACCAATAACTATTCTATAGATAAGAGAAATAATGTGAGTTTGCTTGAGCCAGAAAGAGGATTATAATCCAGGAAGGCCTTAGAAGGTGTTCTGGAGAAGCATGGTTTTCAGTACAGTCTTATATCTTTTTAGAACAAAGAACATACATTAAACACACCCAGGATACATTTTTATCAAAATTTCAAAGAGGTATTCGGTTGAAAATTAGCAGGTCAGTGTGACTGTGATGTCAGGAAAGGGACTACTCCGGGCATTACCAATAGGACGTCACCCACAGGGTGTAGGGGGGGAAGTGTGCATTATTATCTTAAGAGAGTGTATTCTTTACTTTAATGGTTAAGCAGATGTACAGTGTATGTTTGATAGGCCATAAGTCAGGCTTTTTAGTTCAAGCCGAACCAGTTTTGAACCCGAATAGTTACCCCATATACCTCAATATGTGAAAACCTCTTTGTCACCCCAAACCTCATTCTCCTACTCCTGAGGGTCTCCCCCAATTCCACCCTTCTCATACTTGCCTCCTTCACCTCACTAACATTTCAGCACCCTTCTAAACCTGTTCAACATGACTAGGTTTCATTCTTAAACATCTACTGAGTTTGCTTATTCCAGGTAGGCCTTGTCTTAGTTCAGGCTGCTATAACAAAGAATCATAGATTCAGTGCTTATAAACAACAGAAATCTATTCACACGGTTCTGGAGGTTGGAAGTCTGAGATCAAGGTTCCAGGATGGTCAGGTTCTGGTGAGGACCCTTTTCTGGGCTGCAAACTGATGACTTCTCCTCATATCCTCACATGGCAGAGAGCAGAGAGAGGGATCCCATGTCTCCTCCTTTTTTAGAAAAGCATTGTAGGGGTGCAAAAAGTTTTCTTTCTTCTCTTCTAAATTCTCTGGCTGGTCTAATAATTAATTGACATAAGATAGATTAACAGGAGAAAACAAGTTTAATTACGTATATAAAGTGTCCCCATAAAAAGATGAGACCAAAATGACAGCCAGGTAACTGAAGCTTATATAACATCCCAAGCTAAGGAAAGGAGTAGAGGTCTGGGGATACAAAGGGGAAATGGCCATTTGCAGGAAGGCAGGGGAGATGTTTGGAAAGCAAAAGTTTGCACTGTTATACAGACAAGTTTCTTGGATAGAAAGGAAGCTCTGGTAACAGCTCTCTTCCTGCTATAGGTGTCCTTTCCAATTTAAATTTAGGCAACTGAGGGGGAGGTAAAGAGCTTTTCCTGATTCTGCTGGTTTTTAATTGCTTTTAGCTTAAAATAGTCTTCATGCCAAAGCGGAATATTTCAAGGAGACTTATTCTGAACCCCTTCAGAATTAATACCATTCATAAGGGCTCCACCTTTATGACCTAATTACCTCCCAAAGGCCCCACCTCCAAATACCATCACATTGGGCATCAGGTTTCAACATATGAATTTTGTGGGAACACAAACATTCAGTCCATAGCAAGCCTTAACACCAAAATTGATACAAATGAAATCAATGAAGCATTAGGATAATTTTTGTTGTTTTTATATGTATATCATTACTGCTTTTCTTAAATATTAATTTACAACATATATAAAAATATTTCATTTTATTGACATCATTGAATCAGTGTCAAAGACATTTTCTGAATTTTCAGAAGAGTCTCTGAATTTTTAGACACTTAAACATTAATCATTTATGTTTTATGTTTATGTCACTCTTTTTGAGAGAAATTATCCTAAAACTTTATAACATGTTTCCTTAAGAGAATATGGGGAATATACACACAACTTCATATGTTCAGAGAGACTCTCTACCTTCATCTCTATTACCTTGAACATTTCTTACAAAAATGAAATATGTTAGAAATATTTTTTTTTGGTGAAAAACAAGAACCCTATACCAAATAGCACATGTATTTAATTTATTAGACATTTCTTTGTCCTTCACTTAAAACTTTTACACTTATTGATAATAAAAATTGCTATCATTTATTTATGGAGCTCTTATTACATTAGAGATTCTATCTATGCTATATACTTTATGCAAATTATCTCAGTACTTTAGCAAGTTGGTAATATAGTTAATAGCTTACTGACAACCAGCACCTGCTAGGTAAATGAGGCGTTAGGTTGTAGGGAGGAACTTGTGCTTAAACAGAAAGCTATGCAGGTTTTCTGATTCTAGCCTTTGAACTATTTTACAACTCTGCAAGTTGTAGATGACTGATAGCAACGCGCAGTCTTGTCTACAGACATACAGTTTATTTTTCTTTCCTTCCCCATCGTGAAAAAGCCAGTTTTGTGTCTGTGTATAAACTTATCTCTGCAATCCTTTACTCCGTTTGCCTTTACTCTTTATGACCTTTAAAACTGGATGCAACATCTTATCAGTTCCCTCATTATTGAAGTAAATAAAATCTTTAATATGTGTTCATTTTATATGAAAGTCATGACTTTACTTCTGTTTGAAAATATCCTTTAACAAACTATAATCTAACTTGTGTATCTTAAAAAGAAATTTTATAAAATATTCTCTCTGATTTCTGAGTTCTCTTGCTCCCTTTCACCACTCTGTGTAATTCCTGTCTCTACGTACAGCCTTATTTTGCTCCCAGTTCTAACTGTTAGATCTCACTGTCTCTCCTTTATGTTAAAGTCCATGAATTTACTACAGTTATCGTTCTTATTTGAAGAGGGAAACTTTTCAAATTTACTTTGGGGTAACCAGTTGGACTTTGTTATACTCTATTTATACTTAAACTTAATTTACTCATGTTTTGCATATTTACAATTTCACATTGTTTCCTGAGATAAGAGCCACATAGGATCTTTGAAATCTGGGGGAACTCTTAAATCCAGGAATATGATTTGCGTGATTCGGGTGGCAGCTTGCTTCTTCACTAATAGGAATTGAATTACAAGGCAGATTTTTGATATGAAACAGTGAGAAGAGTGGGAACATTGAGAGTTTGATTTAAGGAAATATCTGATAATGTGTCTTTTTTAACAATCTGGTAATTACTTAAACCAATTTCCTTCAAAGTATAACTAAACAACTGCAATAGGGATAGAAACCTGCACAGTGTTTTTTCTATAAAAGGGCTAAAGGTAGCTGAGAAAACAAATGAATTCCAATCCTCCCCACATGCTCATCACATAGACATTTGTCAATTGCTAGGCAAGAGTCTTTACCCGTATTAACTAGACCTACTGTTTCTGCCTGGTCAACCCCTGCTGCTTTTAAGGGATGCAAATATTTCCCCCTCCTGTTCTTTCTCACTTGTGCAACAGAATAGTTTAGCCCCTTGTCCCCACCCTGTCACTTCTCAAGCAAAAGAGATTATACAAGACTTTTTAAAAAAATGGCGTCATGAAAAAGTTTCTTAATGAAGCAAACACTCTAACAGAAATAGACTTTGATACCTTGAGACTTTGAGCCAAGAAGAAAAGGTGAGATGTACTTTCATGTCTGCTTGGTTTCTTTTCTTTTGTTTTTTTAATTCAGATGTGCCGATAGGGAATTTAAAGTGTTCCTCTATTTTTATTTATTTTTTATTTTATGGTAAGGAACACTGGCCCTGAGCTAAAGTCTATTGCCAATCTTTCCTCTTTTTGCTGAGGAAGATTGGCCCTGGGCTGACACCCGTGCCCATCCTCCTCTATTTTGTATGTGGGACGCCGCCACAGCATGGCTCGACACACGGTGCGTATGTCCACACCCGGGATCTGAACTGTGAACTCCAGGCTGCAGAAGCAGCGTGTGCGAACTTAACCACTACACAGCAGGCCGGCCCCTTCAAGTCTTCCTTTTGATGTAAAAGCCTAGAGCATAAGAAGCTATTCTTACCTTTTATGCAAGCCATTTCTTTTTCTGAGAAGTCTGTAAAATCAGGTTGATAATTCACTACATATACTGTTTAAACTGAAATCTTCTGCTTTAAAGTACCTCATGTCCTGGAGACTAGTCTGTTTTTCTCTGAGTTAAATGACAACTTGTCTTATCTCTGGTCTTTTTTTAAACCACTCTGAAGTCAGTGTCTAAAACATCCAACCAGCTATCTGAGAGTTTAACTTTTCCCCTAAGGAGGTGAGAAATGGTTCATTGACTGGGGTAGTAGGTGAGAAAATAGCTCATCAGAGAGAAGACAGGAGCTGACTGGAACTGGGGAGGCTGAGATGCGGGAGGGAGGAGGCTGACGCAGGAAAGGAAGGACGCTTACTGTAAATAAAGAAGCCTGTGCACAACCACTGTAAATACAGTCATGAAATCAATCCGTTTCCCTAACAAAAAGCACTGAAAGGTGGTATTTTTCTATTTCTGTGTCATCAAAATCATCAAAAGATTTGATTTTTCAAAGGCAAGCTAAAATAAAGTACTGAAAGTCTATGACCATATTTCATGAGCACGGCTTGATTTGTTCTATTTCAAAAATAAACGGTAATACACAAACCAGTTTAAAAAACAATACCTCCATGTTGTGAACAGGCTGTTTAACAAAGTAAATCCATTATAGTATTTCACTATAGATCACGATTCCCCTGGAAAAAACAGGTCATATCAATATGAAGGAGTTCTCCGTTAGAATAATAGCATGTTAAATAGATATAGGTAAAATTCCAGGAGCAAAGAAAGATAGCAAATTAGGAAATGATGCTTATAACACCTACTCCCTCACAGCACCCTACAGGAAACATTAATAACTGCCTCAATATTTGGTATTAGTCGTAGTTTATCCCGTTTACTCTTACTTGCTTTTTTGTTTTGCATTTGAACACAACTCCAAGAGAAGTCCTTGAAGTTGTCTATACTTTCAGTTCTAGTTAGATAAAAAGCAAGTACTTTTCATTGCATTTCATTTACTCTCCTCTATACACAACACAGTAAAGCTAAGACCTTTGCCTTTATTTCCTTATAATGCCCACCCCAGAGAAAAGAAGGAGTATTTTTTCTGTTGTTACTGGGGCTTGTAAACTAAGTCAGCCATCTGCTTTAGAGCACGGGAAATAAGACAATGTTTAAAATATAAGCATCGTCTCCTGTTTTCTACTCAACCATGTGATGTTAGCTCAGAACAAGGCTGCAGCCAGTGGGGTCCTGAGACTGGTTTCCTAATTGCAATTGCTTGTGAAAATCGACTATGTGCATCTCTTCCCAGCTCTGTGTTCAGTGACTTCGAATTAATAGCTTGAAATTGGCCATGGTGAAAGTATTTATACTACAGAAACCAGCAAATGCTACACATCAGAGATTCCCTTCCTCCCAGCGGTTTACCAGCACACAAATGGCTGCAACCAGCCCTCTCTTTTAACTCTAGAACTATCTCAGGTGGAAATAGTCTATTTTACACAAATAGGCTTCTATAAATCACAATATTTCCTTTTGTAAAACTCTCATTCCCTGTACCAGAGATATTACTTCTTTATTTCTTTTTTGCCCTTCCAAATTTTAGACAATTGGAAAGGCATTGGTTTCTTTTAATCTCCAATAATCTTGCCTTTTCAAACTTCAGCCATTTATTTACAGCTAAAAGGAAGTTAAAAACAAGGTTTCATAAAAATAAGAAACCAAAATGTCATTCTCAGAAGCCAGGACAGCAGTTGTCTTACCAGATTTGAAACACCCTTTATTCTTAGTTACTTCTCCTCCAGTTGGAAGAGTGGTGGCTATATAAGGATTATCCAGAGAAACAGAATTAATGAGATGTGTGTATGTGTGTGCGTCTGTGTATATATATATATAGAGAGAGAGAGAGAGACTGAGACAGAGATAAAGGGAGAGAGAGATTTTAGGAACTGATTCATGCAATTGTAGGGGCTGACAAGTCCAAAAAGCTAATGGTAAAAAAATACCTTCACAGCAACATCTAGACTGGGTGTTTGACCAAATATCTGGGTACTGTGGCCAAGTTGACACTTTTAATTAATCATTGCAGTGGCTGCTCTTAGACTTAAAGGAAATATGCTTTGTATTTTAAAATGAGTTAATGCATTTGTTAAAAATATGCAAAACAATCTTATCTTAATTGCTTGTGAGAAAGGAATGCTCAAGTGTTTATCTTTAAGATAAACTGCTTTGGGATCCTGAGACCAAAGCTAAATGTATTCTAGTTCTGGTCTTTCCTCTGACTTACTGTGGACTTTACACGGATCACTTAACTTCTCTGTGCCTGAGCCTGCTGATCACCAAATGAGACCTTGCTAAATGAGGTCTAGGCAAAAATTGCTACTCAGGATTAATGGATTCATTTATATCTTTTCACACTCCTTAGAAGAAATAGGCGATGAGAATACAAATGTGATTATTTTAAGAGATTTAACACTTTCAATAAGATAGAAACAGATGTTTCTGAATTTCTTCTTTGGGCATTCAAATTAAAAGCATTTCTGAGCTACTTGAAGTACTGTATTGGGAATAATTACTAAACTTTTCTCTAGCCGGGCACTTACACACTCTCATAATTACTATCATTTTCCTGGCAAACATTCATATCAGACACTGAAAAAAATACAGGACAAGATTTTTGATTAAGAAATAGTAAGTTTGACAAACAATACTGCTAAGTGTCTCCTTTTGGTTTTGGTCCAAAATTTAAAAAAATAAAAAATAATGTGGTTTTTTTTTCAGATGTGAAACAATGATTAGGGGGAAAATGTTGAATCTTTAAATTTCATATGTTTGTGTTACTGACTGAAAGGGAACAAAATTTACCACCCCAAGATGTGTCTCTTTCACCAGCAGTATATGAGAGTTCTCTTCTCTCCACATCCTCTCCAACACATGTTGTTTCCTATCTTGTTAATTATAGCCATTCTGACAGGCGTGAGGTGATATCTCATTGTAGTTTTGATTTGCATTTCCCTGATAGTTAGTGATTTTGAACATCTTTTCATGTGTCTGTTGGCCATCTGTATATCTGCTTTGGAGAAATATCTGTTCAGGTCTTTTGCCCATTTTTTAATTGGATTGTTAGTTTTTTGTTGTTGAGATGCATGAGTTCTTTATATATTTTGGAGATTAAGCCCTTATCAGATGTATGGTTTGCAAATATCTTCTCCCAATTGTTAGGTTGTCTTTTCGTTTTGTTGATGGTTTCCTTTGCTGTACAGAAGATTTTTGGATTTGTAAAGGTACATGCACCCCTGTGTTCATTGCAGCGTTATTCACAATAGCCAAGACTTGGAAGCAACCTAAGTGCCCATCAAGGCACGAATGGATAAAGAAGATGTGGTATATATACACAATGGAATACTACTCAGCCATAAGAAACGATGAAATCCAGCCATTTGTGACAACATGGATGGACATTGAGAGTATAATGCAAAGTGAAATAAGTCAGAGGGAGAAGGTCAAATACCGTATGATTTCCTTCATTAAGTAGTAGATAATAACAACAATAAACAAACACATAGAGATAGAGATTGGATTGGTGGTTACCAGAGGGGAAGTGGGGAGGGAGGAGGGTGAAAGGGATAATTCAGTACATGTGTGTGGTGATGGGTTGTAATTAGTATTTAGGTGGTGAACATGATGTAATCTATGCAGAAATAGAAGTATAATGATGTAGACCTGAAATTTTTACAATGTTATAAACCAATGTTATTGCAATAAACAAAAAATTAAAAATAAAATAAAATTAAAAAAAAAGATGTGTCTCTTTAACATGAGGATTTTTTTAGGCTGTTTTTTTGTGTGTATGTGTGAGGAAGATTCGGTTTGAGCTAATATCTGTTGCCAATCCTCCTCCTTTTTTTCTTTTTTTGCTTAAGGAAGATTATCTCTGAGCTAACATCTGTGGCAGTCTTCCTCTATTTTGTATGTGGGTTGCTGCCACAGCATGGCTTGACAACTGGTGTAGGCACGCGCCTGGGATCCAAATCCATGAGTCTTGTGCTGCCAAAGTGGAGAGTCCTGGACTTAACTATTATGTCATGGGCCGACCCCCTAGGCTCGTTATTTTTAGGAAACAAAATATTCAGAAAGTTTTTCTTGTTACCTCCCCCTTAACTACCTAAAAGAATTTAGATAAATGGCCTTAACAAAAACAGAGCTATCACCAGATATATCTAAAAGAATATGGGCTAAGTTTGGCTGGGGAGACTCTGTGGGACTTAGAGATCAGAGTCCTCTCCACATCCTATTGTCTCTGTAAGGGATGGCAAACACTTGTTTATCAAATATTTGCTTTCCCATCTCTGTGTGAATTGCCTTCCTCCCGTTTGAAGTCTCAAACCACTACCCCCAACATTCTCTTTGATCTTTAGTTGAATTTAGTATTTAATGTGGTGGCTTTGACCATTTTGGTGAGTTAGTCAGTTTTCTTGGGTCTCTTACATGTATATATGTTATTAAATTTTGTTTGATTTTCTCCTGTTTATCTGTCTCTTGTCAATTTAATTCTTAGGTCAGCCAGAAGAACCTAGACGGGTAGAGGAAAATTTCTTCCTCCCTACATGACTGTAAAAGATATAGTATATAAGGCTTATTGTCATGGTTAGTCTATCTAGCGCCATTATTCATTTTATTATATACAAAATCCTATGTCGCTTCATGCCAGGAAAAGCAGCTATAAGAATTATCTGAATAATTCTATAAAAACAAATGCCTATTCTCTTCAAATTCTCCCAAGTATCTAGGCGGGTGGGGGAGCTTGAGTTTAGAACCCACATTTTCAAAGTCATTATTCTAATTCTTTGTGTAGACACAACTTATTTTCTTTTCACGACTAATAAATGTAGATACAAACTTTTATTTCCCCATGGAGAGAGATTTTAAACCTCATTCTTTTTTTTTAATTTAATTTTTATTTATTTATTTATTTCCCCCAAAGCCCCAGTAGATAGTTGTATGTCATAGTTGCACATCCTTCTAGTTGCTGTATGTGGATGTGGCCTCAGCATGGCTGGAGAAGCGATGCGTCGGTGCACGCCCAGGATCCGGGGCCGCCAGCAGCGGAGCGCGGGCACTTAACCACTAAGCCACGGGGCCGGCCCTAAACCTCATTCTTAAACAAGCTCTCATAAGGAGCTTATACTTACCTGAAAGCCACTTCTGTTTTTTCCTATGGAAGAGATTGTAGAAAATTAATTTCTCACTGTCATTAAGTATCAACATTAATTTGGCCTTAATTATACTTAATTTTGTATGGACCTTGAGAGATTTGATGATCAGTTTATAAAATGAGCCTTCTTATATTTGATATGTCCCTGAGATTTAGAAAAATATCTTTTCATTCTTACAAGCAGAAAGAAATGTGCAAAGTCTCCCCACTGATGAAATACTAAGTACCTTTGATGATTTTGTTTACTCCAGGCTCCCATAATTGATGACCAGATGATTGTTTTCTGTCTTGGCAAACTAATTCTCAGTACAGACCATGAAATACATTCCAGATTCTAAGACCAGTACATTTTGCTCTGTGGGCTTTTTATAACTTATCCTCTTACACTTAACCTCATTATTTTCTAAATTCTCATGCTAACATCTATATTAGTCCACTCTACATATTCTTGCGAGGGCTGACTTATAATGCTTAAGGTTTTTTTTTCAGGATGTAGAAATGATTTTTCTTGGGAATGGAAATTACCACAAAATTCACTCAGAATATGAAATTAAAGCTGTGTAAAGAATGTTACAGATTTTGAACTTCATTATTTTAGAGTTAAAGAAACTGAGGCCAAGAAAGTTTGTTGTATTTTTCCCCTAGGACACATATTTAATGTCTCAATTCTTCAAGCCTATGTTCCAGTCTCTTTCTATTATCCTATAGGAATATAAGTAGATAACTATTTATCAGTTACTAATCAATAATGGCTTAGCACATTAGAATCCATTTACTCTGTTCAACTATCTTTCCTTAAATCAAGTTGGAAAGTGAGGGGGGAAAAATGTTAGGGAGTATTTGGGTGGAAACGTTAGAAGAATATTTAGTGTAGAAATTTTGATATTGTGATTGAACAAATATCTTTTAAAATAGATCAGACCAGGGATCAAATTCCATCATGACAATGTGAGAGACTGCTGGCTTACTTCCGAGTGAAATTGGTGAAAATTATTTATTAAAAAAATCCTTTAAAGCCTCTGGAAATGGTTCTAAAGGCAAACAGAAAATGAAGACATATTTGTTCAGAAACATCTATAAAAATTTGTTAAGAAAGGCAAGGGTCTGTAGTATTTGAACCAAGATTGCCCCCTCTCTCTCTCCTCTCAATCAGCAAGACAGACACTCCATTCCAGATTGCTGTAGTCGAGAACACAGGTTTCACTCTCCCCTCAGATACAAGTCAGAGGGCTTTCTATCCAGAAGGGGGAGGATTTCAGCTTTTCTCATCCTGCCCCCAGCTACCTGTTGCTGAGTCTAAGTCCAGAGAACATGCAGTTGTGAGGAGAGGGTACCCTTCTTCTGCCCTGCCCCCATTCATTGGACAGAGGCTCTATCTTGGGTAAAACACACGGAGATAGCAAGGCACCATTGCACTTGCCCTGGGTTGTGAGGTCATGTTTACATGCCAGAAGAGGCAAGCTGAGAGGACCTCAGGCTACTGATCTCCCTTCACACACACACACTGAATGTATAGCCCCTAAAACAAGAGTGTCACTCAGAGAGAAATATGCCATTGTCTGCACCCTAGCTCCAGAGTTTTGGCTCAGATTTTTTGCTAGGGGGCCAGGGAAAATCAGCTTATGAAACAAACAACTCCTAATCTTTTCCCAACAGAACTGACCTCATTTACAATAGAGCATGGAGAAGTTAAAACCTAAGGGCACTCTTGACTACATTGGAGGTTGTGGGAAAGGCAATTGGGAGGACATTTGTAGATAAAAGGAAGATACAACCTAAGCTTTACACCGGCTACCCTAAAGGATAGAACCAGAGAATAAGCCAGCTGAAAAGTGCCTTTCTAAATTCAGAGCAAATATCAAACATGGAATTTAGAAGCTATTCTTCTAAAGGTGCCACAATTTGATTGGATTAGTTTGTAGAACAATAAATGCCCCAGGGCATTTCTGAAAACAGTCCAGCAACCAGCCAGCAATTAGTGGAGTTCAACAGCTGGATGTACTTAGGGAAAGAGAGAAAGCCAGCCCTACCAATATCACTGCCATCACAGGGTTATTCTGAGCATATTGAGGAATAACATCAGAGGTGTAAGACTATTGGGGGAGGGAGAGTAGACTTCACTAAAATAACCCAGCCAGTCACTAAACAAATAAAAAATCAAATAACAATAACAAGCCTTGGGAGGGGGAGTTCAGTACCCAGAGTTGCTGCAATATATTATCTAAAATGTCCTATTATGAACAAAAAATGTATAAGGCATGCAGAAAACAGGAAAGTATGATCCATAAGCCAGAGAAAAAAAAACAAACCAGCAATGCAAAATGTTTGTGAGCTCGACCAGATGTCAGATTTGACAGAAAAAGACTTCAAAATAGCTGTTATAAATATAGTCACAACTAAAATAAAGCATGTTTTAAAAAATGAAGGAATGTATGACAGCAATGTTTTATCAAAAAGAAAATATCAATAAAGAGCATGTATAAAAAAAGAACCAAATGAAAATTCTTGAGTTGGAAAATACAATACCAGAAGTTCACTAGAAGGGCTCAACAGGAGATTTGAATTGGCAGATGAAAGAATAAGCTTACTTGAAGGTAAATTGATAGAGATTATTCAATCTGAAAAACAAAGAGAAAAGAAATGAACAAAGCCTCAGAGAAATGTGAGATACCATCAAGTACAACAGCATAAACATAATAAGAGTACAAGAAGAAAAAGAGAGACAAAAAGGAGCAGAAAAACTATTTGAAGAAATAATGGCAGGAAACTTCCCAAATTTATTGAAAGACAGTAGCCTTCACATCCAGGAAGCTCATTGAGCTCCACAAAGGATAAATACAAAAAGATCCACAAATGGACACATCATGGTAAAAATGTTGAAAGTCAAGGACAAGGAGAAAATCTTGAAAGCAGCAGGAGAAAAACAACAAAACAACTCCTCGTTTACAAGATAACCCCAATAAAATTTCTACTGATCTCTCAGCAGAACAATGTAGGCCAGAAAGCAGCAGGATGACTTACTCATTCAATGTGCTCAAAACAAAACACTGTCAACCAAGAACCTTATAAGCAAAGCTATCTTTCAAAACTGAAGGTGAAATAATGACTTTCCCAGATAAACAAACATTGAATTTGTTGCTACTTGACCTGCCTTACCAAAAGTACTAAAGAAAGTTCTTCAGGCTGAAAGAAGGTATCCCCAGAAAATAATTCTAATCCACATGAAAAGACAAACAGCACCAGTAAAGATAATTATGTAATCATAAAACACAGTAATAATAATAATAATAATTGTATAAAATAATATGTACACAACATAAATGACCAATTCTAAATGACCTATGTCATATAGAAATATATATGTATACTCTATTTGCCAAAAATACCCACAAAGGAGATGGGTGGTAACAAAGCTGTATTAGGCTAAGAAAATGACTATAGATGATAAAATAATATTTATAACCATGTATTGTTGGGTTTATAACAAGAGAGTAGTATGTATAACAATAATACCACAAAAAGAGGAAAAAGGGAGTAGAATAGCACAGAAGTAACATTTATATATCTCACTAGAATTAAATTAGTATACATATGAAGCTGATTCTGATAGGTAATTATATATATGGTAAACCCTAGAAAAACTACTAAAGAACAACTCAAAAATATAGTAAAAAAATTATTAATGAAATTAAAATCTACATTAGAAAATATTCACTTAATACAAAATAAAACAATTAAAGAAGAATTAGAGGAACAAAACAAAACCCATGAGATATAGCAATAAAAATGGCAGATGCAAATCCAATTATATCAAGAATAATATTAAATGTAAATGGGTCAAATAAGCCAATCAAAAGACAGAGACTGTCAGACTGGATAAAAAAACATCATGCAACTATATGTTGTCTGTAAGACACACACTTTAGATTCAAAGGTACAAATAGATTGAAAGTAAAATTAATAAGACTATAGCTAATTCATTTGTGCTGCCTTCAGGATCAGTGTTAATTCATCACTGAGTTCCTGTGTGTGAAAGGATATGCTCAATGTTGCAGAAAATATAAGGATAAATGGCCATCAATTCTATCCTAAATCTTCTAGTTTAGAAACAATTGAAAAATAAGCTAATAACTCTACTGTAAAGTAGAGTCAGATCAGTACCCTAAATGTAAAGTAGAGGTTATGCAGAAGAGGAAGAAGTGGAAAAATCAGGAAGGGATTCTGGAGGAGATGGAACTTGAGAGATGGATAGAATTATGACATGTGGACATGAGGAACACTCAAGGGCACAAATGTTGAGTTTGTAGTTTTTGAGCCAATCAAGGGCCTTGAAGATGATTTGACAGAAAGTTAACTCTACTTATATCTGTCCTATAGAAATATCAATCTAGATGAGAAGATGGTAAAAATAAATCCATGTTCTCTTTCATGTTTCATTTTATGCCTATAGTTATAGTAAGAGAAAGGCACCCTGTAACAGGGTTGAACTGCCTTTTGTTTATTGCTGTTTTCTGTCTCCTCTTGAGAATGCCACCATGTTGAATTTTTCATGACTTTGTAGAGAAACTGGCAATATCCAGGTAGGCTCCTGTAGAACTTAGGAATGAAAAATTGTCAATGTACTGCACATGTTTTCACTTGTAACTATCTTTCTTTTTAAGAACAAGCATGCCTTAAAAAGAAGTAAAAATGTATACAAGAATGGAGTAATTTAGATTAATAATAATTTTTGTACTTCACTCCAAAAATACCTGGCATAAAAATTGTCTAATCCTCTAAAAAACAAAATAAGTTTACCCCCATCACAAATAATCATCTATTGTCATCTTGCTTTAAAAAAACAACTTTGTTGATATTTAAAAAAATATATTTCCATGCTATCAAAAACCGATTTATGTAGTAAGTTTTCAGGACATTATCTATGGTATAAAGTAAGATTTGCTACATTTTTCTCTGTAGAGACATATCCTTTAAGACTTAAACGCATTCACCTGTTAGCAGCTTATTATTCCTCACAGATATTCAAAACCAGTCAGTATTATTAGTGCTGGGAAAGAGTTGACTTCTTGATAGATAAGTACAGTATCTAGGTATATACTACCCAGTTTTTACCCTAGTTGTAAAGATAAAACACTCTGTCACAGAGAAATCACTTGTCAGACAGATAAAAACATCAATAAATTTGCAGTCCCCAGCTCCATGTTTCAGCAGGACAGTTCTTTTTGACAAGCCTTATGCTCTCCCTTCTTTGTTGCAAGCGTTTCTTTATGATTCCCCGTGACAGCTCTTACATACTGACTAATGGGAATAATACTACCAAATGATTTTCTTAAGGACGAAATGGCAGTATTTTGAAGACTAGGCTGCTTACAAAGAAACAGATGGCTCTACAGATGAATTTTAAGTTCCCAATTTCAAAATTGGAATTATTGCTCTTGTCAGTAGTGGGCAAAAGGAAATTTGTCATTAGAGATGCTCTGCTAATTGATGTGTTCACACCATACACTCTCCAAATTTATTTATTTTTGCATATTCTGCCTTAAAGGAACATATTACGGGACTCTTTGTATTGCCCAACATATCAAGTATTTTATAAGTTTTAAGAGGGTAAACTAATATACTAATGAAAAAGAATAAATCTTGAGGATTAATGCAATTATTTTTTAAAATCACTGAGAAAATCCATTAAAATCGCTACTCCATATTAAGTCCAGGGTGTGCTGGGTCAGGAGAAATCCGAGAAAAAGACCATGTGCTATCCTTAGAATTTCCCCCTCTTCCTGGTCTGTTAGGTGACTGCTAGTCTTAAAAGAAACTGGACTTAACCAGCTTTCTCTCCGTCTAACATGACCTCTCCAGAAGCCATCAAGCATTGATACCATGAGCCCTCAGTGAATGAACAAACTTCCCATGGGGTCCAAGGCCCACACCATGTGACCATGGGGAATGGCGGGAGGCACATTTTAAAGCATGACAAAAGCTGGCATATAACACTCCTGTCTTTGAGAATTTCTCAACCTGAATGAACTCCTAGGGAGACTCGTCTTAGAAACCTGGCTTTGTTTACCTAGCTTCTTTAACAAGCACTTACAGAGAGCCGCTGTCCAGGGGTTTGACAAACATCAGCTCATGCCATCCTCCTGACAACTCTCAGCTCGGTACTTGGGTGATTTTCTTGGGAAACTTGCCCTGTGGTTGCTGTTCTTGCTTTTGATTTTTTAATCCAGAACCTTATATAGTAAGTGAAAAAAAAATTCCATGAGCAGTCCAAGAAATTTTTCTCTTGAGATGCAATGACTAAACAAAGAAGCATTGATATTGTGGGAACACTGCATTGGGCTCTTTTTGCGTCAATTTATTTCACATGATCCTCACAGAGGCACTTCAGGGGAGCAAGAGAGTTATTATGGGTCCCTTTTTATAGATTAGGGAACATAAGATCTTAGAGCTCAAGTGGTTTCTTTATGTCACTCTGTTCTGACAATAAGTGGTAGGGAGATAGCAAACATTCATACCATGTATCATTAAGGAAATTTTAAGATAAAAATAATTGCTCACTAATTTTTAAATGAGGACCAAAAATGTATTTCCAAATGTCAGCTATCTTCTACTTAGCAGGGCATTTTTTCCTTTAAGTAAATTTCAATTTTACCTCAGAGTATTTAAGGCAACTAAAAGTGGGTCTTTTGCTAGTGTTTGTTATTGGTGCCCATTATCACCTGTGAAAACAAGCACAAAATATAGAACACCGAGAGGGAGCAACATGAGTGACAGACACCGAGCAATTCTCGTGCAACATGGCAATATTTTTCGCTGCTGATTTTAAAAACAGTACTTTCCTTAGGTAAAATAAAGGACATTCTCCCAAGGCACAGTAAACACTTCAGAAAAGATGGAAAGAAAGCTAATGCAATCACTTTACTTTAAACTTGGTGGCCTGGGAGGAATGTCTCAGCAAGTCATCCCCGTAACGTGTATTTTCACATTTTGAGTCATTGGAGCAGCATTGAGTCATAACTCACAAACAATAAGTAGAGAGCCCTGCATCTCTTTGGCACCGTCCATGAGCCAGGCAAGGTTCTAAATGCTTACACACCCATCTCATGGAACCTTCATCGCAGAGCAGGCAGCACAATGCCCATTTTGCAGATGAAGAAAAGGAGGCTTGGAGAGGTTACTTAACACTTTTAAAGACAAATATTTAGGAAGCATTGTTTTACTTAATTTATTTATTTTAATCTTAATGAAAAGACTTCACTATAATTATTTCTGTTTCCATTTTATAGCTGAGGAATGGTGTCAGGGAATTCACTCAAGCAAATGGCAGAGCGGATTGATGCACATTTGTGTACTGCTGTTGTAACAGGGGCCCTCTGATACTTTGCTCCTCGAAGGGTGGTCTCTGTTGATGGGCAGCATGGTCATCATCTGGGAGCTTGTTAGAAACGCAGTCTTGGGCCCTACCCAGACTTGCAGTATCAGGATCTGCATTTTCACAGCCCCCTCCCCACCACGTGATTCCACCACATTAACATTTGAGGAGCATGAGTTCATCACTCTGCTCCCTCAGACAGACAGCTTGGCAACACGTTGAATATTTCAGTGTTTCTAAGGCAGTAGATGACTGTTCCCAGCAGGAGCCATCAGCACTTTCCAGAAGCTACCTGAGAATGATAGACATCCTTTCCCTGCCCCCTCACCAGGCATCACTCTCCATCCCATATACAGAATCTTCAATTCCAGGCAAAGATGAATGAGTAAATTCTCTTTTCAATTTAACTTAACCACGTGAAACAGCACTCTTAAAAGCTATTGCTGGTTCAACTGTGGAGAGGCAGATCATCCATTTCTTCCTGCAGAGCTTCCCAAAAAAGCTCTTCAGTTCCATGAGGCTCTGTTGTCTCACAGATGGGGAGCAATGAGCTTGTGTGTCACATGGTCCTTTGTGCTGCGCACCTGGGGTTTTGCTGAATGGAGTGTTTACTGGAAGACTTCATTATTTCAATCTCATTATCTCTAAATGTGCTTGTTATCATCTGGATAAGACCTAATTGCAAGACTGTCTTCTGCGTTCGCTTTCTTTCTTGTTGTTTTCTGTAATGTATACAACATAATGTGTAAATAAGACTGAGCATGTCCCCCAGTGTCAGATCAAAACTACTGAGAAACACATGAGCTACGGGATAGAATGCTGAAAGGGCATCCTCACAGGGAACCTAGCAGCAACAAGGAACACATAAACGTGGGCCTTCTGCACAGCATAGAACAGGTTATAACACTTTAAGGCTCAGGAGGGTTTTTCTTTAACATTAAACAACAAATTCTTGTTTAGCAGTTTGTACTATGCAAAGCACTTTCTCATTGTCAGTTACAGAAATCTTGTGATCTAAATGTATATCTTCATTATTCTAGGGACAACAAATATCACCAATAAATATAATTTCATTTTTGGTCTTCTTAATGAATCTAAAGGCCAAAAAGTTTCCCTAGTGGACAAAAGTGGCTGAAAATATATATGACTCATAGTTTCATTCCCGGATTGATTAAAATGATAATGGCTAGGCCATAAAAATCTGCTTAGATATTGTCTCTTGATTTTCTTTATATCATTGAAGTTATCTTCTGGTTTATCTTAATGTCTTCATCTTTCATTGTCTCTTTGGTTCAACGTAAAAAATATCATAGACACTTAGGGGCCATTAATTCCAGTTTCCTCATTAAATCTCTTGCTTAAATATTTTAAACAATAATTTATAAATTGCTCCAACTATTTAGAGATTGTCCTTAATCAAATTATTCAACTTTGCCTTAATGAACAATTTCTGCAGAACTGTTGTTCAATTATAATTCCAGACATAAAAATGATTATGATAGATTGTTATTCTTCTATCTTTAAGCCAAAAGCCATTTTAGCTACTTAAATATATAATCATGACTAGATAATATACTCCAAAAAGACAAAGGCTGTATCCTCAGTGTGCATGTAGTGTCTAGTAAGCAGTATTTATTCATTAATTCATTCAACATCAGGCACTATGATAGGTTCTAGAGATACTGTGGAAAACAAGATATGTATTAATCATTGTCTTTCCTATTAAACTGTGCACCTTATGAGGTCAGAGTCTTTATTTATCTTGTTCATTGCTTGTTCATTGCCCTAGCTCCTACAATAGTGCTTGGCACATAACTGTTGCTCAATAAATATTTCTTGAATGAAGTAAATGAGTAATGCCAGCAGTCTAGTAGAGCAGATAAGTAAACAGACAAAATATATGAGATTCTTTTTAAAATTTTAAAATCCTAAATAATCTGTTGGAAAACTATTAGAAATAATCAACAACTACAGCAAAGTTGCAAGGTATGAAATCAATCCATAAAAATCAGTTGCATTTCTGTATGCTAATAATGAACTAACAGAAAGAGAACTCAAAAAGATAATACCACTTACAATTGCATCAAAAAGAATAAAATACCTGGGAATAAATCTTACCAAGGAGGTGAAGGACCTATACAATGAGAACTACAAGACATTATTGAAAGAAATCCATGATGACGTAAAGAAATGGAAAGATATCCCATGCATGTGGATTGGAAGAATAAACATAGTTAAAATGTCTATATTACCTAAAGCAATCTACAGATTCAATGCAATCCCAATCAGAATCCCAATGACATTCTTCACAGAAATAGAAAAAAGAATACTAAAATTTATATGGGGCAACAAAAGACCCCGAATAGCTAAAGCAAAGCAGGAGGCATCAAAATCCCTGACTTCAAAACATATTACAAAGCAATAGTAATCAAAACAGCATGGTACTGGTACAAAAACAGACACACAGATCAATAGAACAGAATTGAAAGCCCAGAAATAAAACCACACATATACGGACAGCTAATTTTTGACAAAGGTGCTAACATACAATGGAGAAAGGAAAGTCTCTTCAATAAACAGTGTTGGGAAAACTGGACAGCCACATGCAAAAGAATGAAAGTGGACCATCTGCTATCACCATTCACAAAAATTAATTCAAAATGGATCAAAGACCTGAAGGTGACACCTGAAACTATAAAATTCATAGAAGAAAATATAGGCAACACACCATTTGACATTGGTCATAAAGGAATCTTTTCAGATGACATGCCTACCCAGACTAGGGAAACTAAAGAAAAAATAAACAAGGGGGACTTTATCAGATTAAAGATCTTCTATAAGACAAACGAATCAAGATGAACAGACAACCCACCAGCTGGGAGAAAATATTTGCAAAACATACATCTGACAAGGGGTTGATCTTCATAATATATAAAGAACTCACACAACTGAACAACAAAAAAACAAACAACCCGATCAAAAAATGGGCACAGGAAATGAACAGACACTTCTCCAAAGAAGACATACAGATGGCCAATAGGCACATGAAAAGATGTTCAACGTCACTAATCATCAGAGAAATGCAAATCAAAACAACACTAAGATATCACCTCACACCCGTTAGAATGGCTATAATCACCAAGACAAAAAACAACAAGTGTTGGAGAGGATGTGGAGAAACAGGAACCCTCATACACAGCTGGTGGGAATGCAAACTGGTGCAGCCTCTATGGAAAATGGTATGGAGATTCCTCAAAGAATTAAAAATAGAGATGACCTATGACCCAGCCATCCCACTCCTGGGAATCTATCCAATGAACCTGAAATCAACAATCCAAAGAGGCTTATGCATCCCTATGTTCATTGCAGCATTATTCACCATAGCCAAGAAGTGGAAGCAACCTAAGTGTCCCTCGACTGATGATTGGATTAAGAAAATGTGGTATATATATGCAATGGAATACTACTCAGCCATAAAAAAAGACAAAGCATCCCATTTGCAATGACACAGATGGGCCTGGAGCGTATTATGTTAAGTGACATAAGCCAGAAAGAGAAAGACAAACACTGTATGATCTCACTCATATGTGGACTATAAACCAACACATGGACAGAGAAAACTGTACTGTGGTTACCAGGAGCAATGGGGGTGAGGGTGGGCACAAGGGGTGAAGGGAGTCATATATATGGTGATGGACAAACAAAAATGTACAACCCCAAATTTCACAATGTTAAAAAGCATTAAAACATCAATAAAAAAAATTATGATAATTGCTCTGAAGGAAAAAAAACAATTTCTGACAGAGAATGAATAGAGGGATTTTTTTTTTTTAACATTTGTCATAACTACTTTTGGTAAAGTCTTGCCTAATTACAGCCATGGAAAGGGTAAAGTCATTTATAATTTTTTATGGTAAAGAACCTCCTTTTCTTTTATAATTTGAAATAGTGAAATAGCTTACTGGAGCAGTTTAGGGGTATTTCTTTTAAGAAATAGCAAAGATTCATTTTTTCAATCATATTTAGTTATTGCCTGCTAGGCACCAGGCCTGGTCCAAGATTCTGGAATTACAGCAATGGACAACACAAACATGGTAAGGCTCCTGGCTCCTGCCTGCTCTGGGCTTCTGCAACCACAGAATCTTGGGGTGATTCCCAAGGTCGCCTGCTGTAGCTGTGTGAATCAGGACAAGCAACGGTTCAGGGAGATGATCTAGACCAGAGTTACCTTAAATGGTCAGGACATAGGGCAGATACATGATGAAAACTCTTTCAAGATACATACAAGGTCTAGGTTATCCCTCAGCATAATAATAACAATTCCAATGCTCACCTGTAGCTTAGAGCTCTAGTCCCGTTACCAGTTACCAGATATTCTTACACTATCATTTAAAATCTCTGAGCTTTAGTTTCCTTATTGGTAAAGCAGGAGTGTCAAACTAGTTGTTACTTAGAGACTCCCGGATACCTTAGTAGTTCTTCAGCATAGGTTACCAGTTGGATGATTTAAACATCCCTTCCTTGCATGAAATACTTAGTATAAATATCTAACTTGTGAACAAGGCATGACTTATGTTCTGAAGAGAACAGAGAGAAGGCACATTTCCTGTCTTCCTGCAGGTTCCTACACAACAATCCTCCACTCTTATTTCCATGCTTATTAACTTCTCTTGTACCCTCTCCTTCCTCATACTGCTGCTCCCTGCTTCTACGTCACACTCATACCTTCTGATGAGCATGCATCTGTAGGATTCCATTTCTACTTTTCCTCTTTCACATGATCTTTTTAGCATCCCTATATTTAGATTCACTTTATCTGTGCTTCACATAAATTAACTTTTTATATGCCTCTTCACAGTACTAGGTGGATAAAAGTCCCCCCAAAAAGTAGCCTTCTCTAATTTTCTTCCTCTGCAAATCTATTATTTAATACAACAGTTATTCATTGAGCATTACCATGTGCCAGAGACGGAGCATATCAGACACAGCTCCTTTCTTCCCAGAACTGACAATCAGAGGAGGAAGATATATAGTAAATGCTTAGGCAAACAGAAAATTCATTGAGATAAGTGCTCTGAAACAATGAACAATTTAGAGATTAGCAGGACAGTGGAATAATGGACAGTGTGTGGTGGGGATGGTCAAGGGAGTCCTTTCTGAGTATATGGCATATAAGCAGACACTGAAAGGATGTGAAGGAGTCAGCCACACACAGGCCAAGTATAAATGCACGCAGGACAGCCGCATCAGTCTGTGTGAAAGCTTTGAGGTAGAAAAGACAGGTCTTTTTAAAAAATGTATCGACTGAGGCAGATTTTGATGGGAAAAGAAGAAGAGGGATATGAAGAAGTGCCTAAGACATGAGAAATTCTTTCTCCTGGGATTTTGTATCTGCATCTACACCAAGATGGTAGACTCATATATACATTTATAGCCCTGGCTCTATCTTGAGTTCAAGACCCATGTCTTCATCTGGATGTTCCACACACAGCTAAAAAGCTGCCTGCTCAAACTTGTGGTCATTATCCCCTCCCCTGACAAGGCAACTCTCCCTCCAGTTGCCTCTTGCCTAGAGGCGCCACTGTCATAAATGAAAAGCATCCAATCTAGACACTTCATTTATTCCTGACTTTACCTTTGGCATCAGTCCTACTGTTTTTATTCCTGAACACCCTAGGATCTGATGTCCTTTTCTGCACCTGCAATTCCTGTCTTGGTTCTGGCTATCATCAGCTCTCATCTGGGCCACTGCAGCAATGTACTAGCTGGCCTTGTCCTTGGTGTCTTTCTACTTCAATCTGTTGTCCTCATATCATCACCAGGGAAATCTGGTGGCACCATGCTCCTGCATAAGATCACTCCCCAGAGGGACTTGCAACGTGCCCAGGAAGTCTTCAATCTCTTTTTCCCAGCATCATTCCCACAATGTACTTTTCTGTGGCCTGGGCATACCACTCTCTTTAACATTACCTTTGTATAAACTTTTCTGTTTCAATGATCTGTCTTATTTCTCTGCCAGATGAGTGCCTATTCTTCTTTAAAGACCCAGCTGAAATGTTTCCTTCCCTGTAAAGTCTGTTTTTGACTCTCCACTAATCCTCAGTGAAAATTCATTTCTCTCTCATCTATACTCACACTCTATTTTATTTATCAAGTTTTCTTACCTGAACCTTTCCCAATAGAAGGTATAGTTCTGAAGAACAGTGCCAATATGCATTTATCTTTTATGCCAGCACCTAAAATAGTGTCCGATCTGAAATAAAACTTAATATGTATTTGTTAGATAAATAATATAGGATTAAGTTGTCTATAGGAAGTAGAAATTCATTGGAAAATCCCAAACTATTATCCAGGCAGAACTCAGCCTTTTTCCTATGTCATTATGAAAATGATACAAAGATGTAACGATATTAGAAGAAAAAAAAAAATATATATATATATATATTCCTACTAAAAAACTAGAGAAAAGTATTTTGTCCCTCATGTTATAACCTCAGTAAATGCTGAGACTCCTCGTGACTCACTCTATTCAAGGAGCTGCATACAAAGAAGCACAGTACAGAAGCACAAAAACAATAACCTGGCATCTATGCTAACATCCAGCTGACTCTCTTAGAGAAAAGTGAAGGGTATTGAATTCATAGTACAGCTGCATTTCTCAAATCTCTCTCTCCTACTCAAACCTCCCCACCTTGGTCTTCCATATACTCCATCCATTTGTATCCATTTTAAAATATTTATTCCACTGAAACACCTGCCTCCTCTCTTTAGTCCTATTTGGTATGGAACAATTGGGCTTTTTTAAATGCCTTTCATCCATATCCCTTTCTTCCATCTGCTCTTGATTCTGAATTACACGTAATCTGGGAACAAAACTAGCAACAACTTTCCATTATGTGAGTGAGGAGAACTCAAAAATAAACACATTTGTTCAATTCCTATGTTCCTTAAGCATTACAAATTAAGATAGGCGTTTGCTTGGTTGAGTATAATTTGATTTTTTAAAATTAAATTCCAAATGAGAAAAAGGTAAAGTTCATAACACATTGAATCTAATTGCTTTGTAAAATTGTTTGACCACTTCTCTTGCTTATCCTAGATTTATACCATCTCACAGAAACACTTGGGTGCAAGTTTTCAGTTGTTTTTCTTTAGTATAACTGCATGAATCTGCATAGAAATTTCTTTGAAGATTCATTTTCTCTTACAGTAAGGGGTGGATGCAGTCAATGAATGTGGCTTTTTACTTGGCTTATTTATCTTTTCTTTTTTTTCTTTCTTTTGTAACCAGTGGAAAGCAGAAATCAGGAGCACTTTTTTCCAATGTTTGGCTATTCCCGCATCATAAAATTCCTTTCATACAGCAGGTCATTTAAGAAAATAGCAGGCAGACACTTAAAATCAGTTGATAATTTCTTTTAGCTTAGTGACTCACCTCCCAGGAAGTGCTCTTTGTTGTTTAGTTTTCATTTTTGATGTTTCGAACTGGCCCTAATGCTTAGAGGTGAGCATAAGAAATCTGGCAGCACATAGCCCATGCTGTCTGAAGCCATCTGTTCATACAGAATACAAGATAACTTTTCGGGTGTGACTTTCATCACTGTTGATAGGCAGGAGAGCATTTATCCCCTTTAGTCGTGTCCTCTCATTGCCTTTTCCCTCAGTTCCCCCTTTCAGTGAATGATCCAATTAACGTCAGGGATAGAGGGTTTGACAGCTTGCCAACACAGGTGTGCTGCAACTGTTCTTTCGTTTTTATTTTTCCTTTCATCTAAAGAAAAAAGAAAAGTGCACTTTCAATCATAGAGAAAAGAATGTGCCAGAATATTTCTGATGTATTTTTTGGAAAAATAAAGCTTGGGAAACATAATAAAGAAAAATATTTTGTAAGGCAAATATTCATCCACAGCTTTGTTATATCTAAAATTATAATTACTCTCTAATTAATTTAATGATAAACATGTATTAAATATCTTATTTTTCAGCAAATATATGTTGTATCAAGGATCAAAGATGAGTAAGACCTATCTTCTGGCATCTAAGGGCTCATTGACCAGTGGTGGAAGACACAACTCCATAAATAGCACACAAACAAACATGAATGGAAACACGTAACCAAAATCATAACATAAGTATTATAGCAAAATGAGTATGACGTGCTATGGAGGCAAGATGGGGGAAGCCAGGTGTTTTATTAACGGTCATGAGAAAAGGTTACTTGGTAAAGGTGAAATTTAGCTTGGCTGTGGAGAAGGAAAAGTGTTCAGGTGGAGAGAGCAAGCGTTGAAGATATTAAAAACAGCTTGGGCAACATTCAGAGACATAAAAGAGCATAACATACTAGGAGCAGGGATTATTTCATTGAATTCAGGGCTAGGAGGGAGTGGGAAATATGACTATGATGTAGTATGAGCTAGTGGTAATTACTCTATGCCATGCTAAGCAATTTGGATCTTATATTGAAGGCAATGGAGGACCACCAAAGGTTTCTGAAACACTATCTGAAGAGTTCTAATTTAATAGGGAAGTGAATGCAAATGAAGTGAGCTGTAGTAATAGAGATTTGGCAACATAGAGCCTGATAATGAGACACATCAATAGAAGACCATTAGCTTATTCTACAAATTATTTCTTGAGCACCTCTTATGTGCCAGATGCTGAGGATAACAAATGAATTTAACAAAGTTACTTCCCTTGAGAAGCTCACAGCCCAGTGGAAACAGCTAGACATGTAAATATGAATATAAAATATAACTTGTCAAACTACTTGGAGTTCTGAAAAAAAATGCTGAATACAGAGCCACTAATTGCTATAATCACCTGGAAAATGTAATAGAGGAGATAGTATTTGAATGTTTCAGGTCAAATAGGAGTTTTCAAACGTAAAAGCATGGGGATGAGTGTTGTAGAATGGGAAATTATAGTTCAGCCAGAAATGACGAAATGAAAAACTAAGTCCAGAGATTCTGTCTTGAGAAATGTGAGTATGGCACCCATAAGCAAGATGGGGAAGAAGAGATTTGGAATGAGGGAAGAAAGGTGCTGTTTGCTTTGGAGCATATTAAAGTTGAAATGGCATGAGATTGTCATGCAGCACTATCCAACAGATAGCTAGAAATGTGGGTCTGGAGTTCAGGAGAAAGGAAAGAATCTGAAGATATTTTTCTGGAGGTCAGCCTCATATACGTGGCAGAATCATGGAAAAGAATGAGATCAAGTAAGGAAAATATGTAGAAGAAAAACAGGAGAGAAAGCTGAAAGAAGACAGAAGCCATAGGTGAGGAAGAGCTAGAGAGGAGGAAAGGCATAAGAAAGGCATGCCGCAACGGGCAGAGAAGAAAGAGTTTGAGAAGTGGGATGAGCAATTGATTTGCAGTTGGTCACAGATCACTCTAGAAAAATCACTTCCACTAGACTGGCAGCAGAGGAGAGCTCTAGTTTCTTTGTAACATATGAAAGAATGTTATCTTATGAGAATGAAAGGTTAGACTAAAAGGTGGGATGAAGGAGAATAATGATAGCTTGAAACGTTCATGGGAACAATGATCAGAAGCAGACTAGAGAATGGTAAAGTAAACCGATCAACAAAACAGCTCCAGTGAGACCTTTACTTAGCTATTGACTAAGAGCACAGTCTCTGATGTCAGAGTACTAGGCTTCAGTCCCTGATCTGGCCCTAACTTTTTAGCTGTATGACTTTGGACAAGTCACTTAGCCTATGTAAGTTTTTTCCTGTAAAAAATGAGCATAATAGTGTGAGATAATGTATGAAATTCTCTTGGAATAGAATTAATCTTTTAGAATTGTCTTCTAATTATTTTAGAACTTATGAAATAGATGGAGACCTTGAAAATCAGTCAGAAGACACCAGCAAAAAGGAGGAATTAAGATGATTGAACACATGAGAAGACTGAGCGGCTGTCTTAATGGAAATCTTCAAACAGACTTATATTCAATGAATTTTTCTCCTGTTCTATTTAGAAAGGATACAAAAATGGTAAGCAATAACTTTTATTGTCAGTTAAAAAAATAAGAAAAGGATAAAACAATTGCAGCAAGAAATATTAGTGTTAGATATAAAAAAAGAACTTTCTGAGAGTAAAAATATATCCCACAAAACTTATAAAAGAAATAGTAGCCTGTATATTAGGAACTAGGGGCAACTCAGCCACAATTTTCAAATGTATCCTTGAAGAGTTAACTGAATCAGGAAGAAAAAAACAGAAGGAATAAATTGGGAAAAAAGAATGACTGAATGAAGAGGAATCGCTGGGTTCTGATTATCTTTTCTGGGTCTTGATATAAATTTTTATGTAGTATATTTATAATTTATTTAATAGGCAAAAGTTGTCAGTATGGCTCATAATACATTCTTTGTATCACCCACTGAGATATCACTGTACCAAAAATTTGTGGTTAAGGGTGTACATGCCAATCACCCAATGAATTTGTAAATTCCTGAAGAGAAGGAATGTCTTCTTCACATCACTTCTGCCATTGTAAACAGTTGCTCATAATAATCTATTAATAAATATTTGTTGAATGCATGGATGGATTTACTAATCAACTAAACAAGCACTATAAAGTATTATTAAGCTGCACGATTTTTTGTGTACTCTCCAAAATACGTGTTTAAATGCACAGTGTAAAAATTAGGATTTCCATAAATCTAAGGTTTTATAATGTGATGATTCACTAGAAGTGGTTTCTACTGCCGTCCACCTTGGGTAGTGAAATATCAAAATCCTTTTGTGGTCCTCAAGAGTATGTTTGGAAGATGAGCTGTTCAAGGTCTCCTTATGCAAGAAAAAAAAATGTACACATTTTCTCCATTAGTCCCTGATTTGTCAAAAGAATGTAAGAAACGATATCATTATTGAAACGACATAAGAAACTAAATCCCTACCTGATATACATTAAACTTGTCTCTTTTAACTTTCTTTTACCAAGTGTTTGATGTACGTTTTCTGTTTTCTCAACAAATGGTGTCTACTACCCTGAGAAGAGTTAATGATATACTAATCAGTTTAAAGCAATCTTTCCAGAAAGGGATGGTAATTTTATTGAAATGGTCTATACCTAGAAAATTTTAATACTGAGAAACATACTGTCAGATTAAAATTGGAACTTGCTTATGCTAACTCCTGCTAGGGGAGGGATCAATAATGCTGCTCTGAGTGTACAAAGTCTGGGTGAAAAACAGCAACAGAAAATCACTTCAAAATTTCCATAATATTCCTCTTAATGACTGGATTCTGCCATTAATAGTTTTCATTGCATGAAGTAAACACAATAATTGTATCTCAAATGAATTGCCAACCAGCATCAGAACAGCAGAGTCAGTATCTAAACGCATTTTGCATCAACTTGCCAGAAGATCCTCAATGACTCTAAGGATCATGAATTCTAACTCAGTTAAAATCCAAGGTAATAAACAAAGGCTCTGAGACTGGTCATGGGAGGGCGTTTTCATGTCTTGAAAAGAAACAGGATTAGGAATTTTTGAGGTACAGATGAGAAAGCAACCCAACAGCAAATGTATTAAAATCCTTGCACCTTGGTGAAACGTTAGTTCCATGTCAGTGGTGTTCTCAGGGCTTGGTAGTTACTGGATCTATAAAAGGGAAAAGCTTGAATAAAATTTTGCCTTCAGTGTTACTGAATATGTATTGTCAGTCTCACCAGGACGAAATGCATTTTCTGCATGAAAAACTCTTACGCATTTTCAAAGTCCCTTGATCATCTAGAAGACACTCAAGCTGTGCTGTCCCCTTTTGAAGAAAACTACCAACATGATGACATGCTTCTTGATTTCGATGCCATTTAGTTCAGATAAATGTCTTGTTATAATTAGTAACACTCTACATTTCTGGAACACTTTACATTACAAAACATTATCACATACATTATTGTAGTGGATCCTAATGACAGTCCCAGCTGTTTTATGGTTCACTTACCATATGAGAAAAAAGATTTAGAATTGAAGTACGTTGCGTAAGAAAACAGAGCTGGTAACTGTGAGATCAGCTCCTCATCAGAAACATACGGGGGCCGAAAGAATCTATAGGATTTTTCCCTTCCTAGATGAAATTGATTTGTTATACATGTGTGACTTGAAGATCAAGTAGCACCAGCCTTAAGCAAATTGAAGGCAGGCTGAGCTTGTCTTTCAGATCTCCCTGCTACTCCCCCTGCTTTGACAGGCCACTAATTCAGCCAGAACATAGGTACTGAGAGCCCAGCAATGTGCCAGATCTTGGGTTAGATTGCTTGCCGTCCTCTTTTGGACTATTCTCAACCAACAGCTCCACTCAGCAGGTGGCCAGGATTATCATACACCCAGACCTTCCCTGGGTCAGCTATATGCTGGGCAACACGGAATGAGAAGACGGGCAAGAGCTGCCAACACAGGCTTATAGCCACTTCTTACATTCATCACTTCTTAGCTCTCTAGTCACCCGCACTTGTTTAGTATCTCTGAGCTACTGATTCCTGATTTATAAAATGAGGATTAAAATGCCTATATTGCAAGGTTTTTGTGAAGATAAGAGAATAATATAGCAAATCACCTCTCAGATAACAGAAAACATATACTGGTCTCTGCCACCAGTTCCTGGCACAGAGCTCCTGAAACCCTTGTAATTTCCTAAGTGATAAGAGCACTAGAAACATCTCTTTTTCTAATATTTGGTCTATGACCCTGGTTCCTAACACAGGGTTCCTGAATCCCTTGCAGTTTCTTGTGTGATAGGAGTGTCTTTTGTTCTAATGAGGTAGCTCTGGATGGGCTTATGGATGGCTCCTGGATGGGGGCTGGTCAGTGGAAAGACCAAGCCATTGATTAGAAGCTTGGAGTTTTCAGCCCCTCCCCTATTCTCTTGAGAAGGGAGAAACGCTGAAAATGGAGTTAATGATTGATCATGCCTACATGATGAAGCCTCCATAAAAGTCCCAAAAGTATGGAGTTCAGGGAGCTTCCAGGTTGGTGAACACATCTGGGGACCAGGAAGGTGACGCACCCCAGCGCCATGGGGACAGAAGTTCATGTGCTCACGACCCTCCCAGACCTCGCCCTATGTATCTCTTCATCTGGCCCTTCACCTCTATCCTTTATCACTTCCTTTAATAAACTAGTAAATGTAAGTGTTTCCCAGAGTTCTGTGAGCCACTCGAAAATTAGTCAAACCCAAGAAGGGGGTCGTAAGAACCTCAGATTTATAGCTTATCTGTCAGGAGCACAGGAGACAATCTGGACTTGTGATTGACAACTGAAGTGGAGTGAGAGCAGTCTTGTGGGACTGAGCCTCTAATTTATGGAATCTGACACTATCTCCAGGTAGATAATGTCAGAATTGAATTAAATTGAGTTAAATTGTAGGACACCCAGCTGGCATCAAAAAATTGCGTAGTGTGGGAGAACCTGCCACACATTTGGTGACCAGAAGTCTCAGAAGTGAAGAGTTCTGCGTGAAAGTAAAGGAGACACACACAAGGAAGACTGAGTGGTTTTCCTATACACCACCAAACCACAGCCTGCCCCTTTCTTGCTGTGTACTATCATAGTGAGATATAAGCAAATTAACTAACCCCCCACCAAACATGAATGGCTGATAAGGATCAAAAAGATGGCCCTCCTTCATTTTAGAAGGGCATTTTGGAGCCTCCAAAGCCTTGACCCAAAGGAATTTTTGGCATAATTTCACTCTTCTTATTAGGGATGGGGCCTCTGATCACACCATTCATTGCTACTGAAAAACACATATTGGGCACCTAGCCCCATTAATGGGGCTAAAGAAGAGTAAGGCATGGTCCTTGACTTTGATGAGGTCACTGCAACAATTTATCACTCATCCACCGTGGAGCCTGGTGACCAACCGTTCCCCAGCCTAACCATCTGGCCTTTCTTCCTGGAACATCCTCCTCATGTGCTCTCTGAGTTGTGAAGGTTGTCACAACTTTAATGATCCTCTGAGAATTCATCCTCCCTCAAAATATTCTGTAACAGAAGCTTATGGGACATAACCCCCATCCCATACTTTCTGCCCCAGAGAGGGTTGTAATGTGATGACATTCACTCGTATTATCTTTGCCTGCTTTCTTACGTGTGAGTGCTCTCATCTCAGCTCCATCACAAGCTCATTACTGCCGCAGAGCACTTGGCACAGTGCTGCCTCCCCGCACCACCAGCAAGTGTGCAATTCTTGTATGGAATTAGGTTCAACTGGGCAACATGAAAATGTGCAACATTTAGCTTAGATTTGAGACATTTCTAGTAGGGAAAACTGTTAAACATTGAGGCTGATATTCAAACCAGGTCACACAACCCAGTCCCCTTGAGAAGAGTCCATCTTGAGATGATTTAGACATGGTATTACACAATAACATTGAAACAAAATGTGGATGAGCTTGCAATCTCTTTTTATCTGAGGTAGAGTCTATGATCCAGCAATCCCTCATCTGGGATACTGCCTTTAATGGTAGTAAAACAACTACGTATTTTATCAGAAGCTAGAATCCTCAGATTTTAGCAATAAAGTTGCTTTTTAAAGGAAAATTTTCTACTAAGTTATGAAGTAGATTAGATAAAGCTATTGTTTAATAATATACTCAATAGAATAATTCCCTATCCATGACTGTGACAGGAGCAATTTTTCTAACAATTTCTTCCTACACTGACTCACCTTTCTAAGATATCACGTCCAAAATCTAGGACCATCTTCCTTCTTTCAAGGTATTCGTTCACAAAAACAGCCTTCTGAAAACTACTCTGCTGTGAGTATAGTTTGATGAAAACATGTAGACATGTCTCTCCTATCTAGTATATCTGTCTGCTTTATTAAGAGACCAACATAAGTACTCAAAAATAAAACCATGAGCTATTTTTTAAAATTTTTCAAAAAAATACATGGTAACAATGTCCTGACTAATTGTATACTTGGCAGCTCAAGAGCCTCACTTACAAAGTTATTCTCTTGTATTTTCACAGCCTCTTGCTAATGAGAATCTTGAGTTTTTCCTGACCCTAAAAAACATTTTCTATGTTCATACTGTTCATTTTGTATAATAGTCTAATAGGTTAAAGAGACGATCTGCCTTAAATGAGGTGAAAAAAGTCAAGAGGGAACTTTGGAATCAGAACTCAATGGCATGGCAGTCACTGCAGAGTGTAACAGACTCTCCACCCGCTTTGTGCTATCCGACCCTCTAGGACCGTTGATTCGTGTGCCTGTAAATAAAGAGTGGATGTGTTAGAAGCAACTCTTGAATCTTCCTAAGATAATACTTTCTTCCACTAAAGTAAAAATAAATCAATGAAAATAATTTTTATTTCATTATTCCTGGGTATTTCAAATGTTTTTAAAGATTATCTCCTTGAAAATGAGGTTGCTTTTGGTTAAATGTTAACTATGTTTATCATATACTATAGGAAAATATGGCAGCAAATGATCTCAGTGTAGTTAAATGAGAAGCTAATTTCTTGCTTCTACTACTAAGTACTGCAAATCAAACAGAAAAACTTACCACTATTTTTTTGCAGTTTATTGTATTAGTTAATTTAGTATTCCTGAAGTGTTTAAATCAGCTTGTCTGCTCTACTTTGTGTTTTCCCATTGATGCTCATAACTCACCTTGAACCTGGGTTCACCATAATCAGGTCATCAACAAGTCTCACGCAACATTAGTGACGGATGGATGAAAGTAAGAATCTGTCTTGCTGCCAACTTCACATTTTTCTCTACTCATTTTTCACTGTTACACACTTCTGCTAGTACCACGCAGAGCTAGAGAAAGGTCAAGTTAGAAACAAACAGGAATTGAAGGCAGGTACTCAAGGATTATATACATTTTAAATGAACAGGATGGATTTGACTCACAATCTTAGGACAATTTGTGTGAAAATGGATCTGCTACGTTTGTTTCAGATGAGAGATAATTAAAGAACCAGGAAGAAAACAATTTTAAAACTGGGTTAGTAGGAAGGTGAAGGAGGTTCAAACAAAAATTATTCTCTGATTGGAAATTAGATTAGGGTTTAGTCTGGAAAAACATTAGCATTTAGCACTAAGGTGATCAGATAAAATACAGGTTGTCAGATAAAATACAGAATGCCCAGTTAAATTTGAATTTTAGATAATTGTTTAGTATCAATATGTCCCAAATATTGCATGGGACACACTTATACTTAACTTTTATTTGTTGTTTATTTGAAAATCAAATTTAACTGGACATCCTGGTATTTTTATTGGCTAAATCTGGCAACCCTAATTAAGATACTAAGATTTAGGCACAAAAAAGGAAACAAACTGAAGCCTGAATTCTAGGACTTAAATTTTTCTGTGTGGTCACTCAATAAATATTTGGTGAATGAATGAATATATTTAAAATATACAGGAGAAGCCCTGAATTTGAGAGGCAAGATCAACAGCATTTAAAATTCTCAGGACTCAGGCTGGAGAAGAAATTATTTCCTAACAGGAAAACTTCTCAGTCTCTGGAAAGAGTCACTCAAATAGCCTTTGCTCCAGGGATTTCTAAAATTGGGAACATGCTCCTCTCCATGGGGGATGGTTCAAGAGTCACCTTGTCAAAAAGCAGCAGATGAAAAGCATTATAATACTCAGAAAATAATAACAGAAATAGGGCTGAAAGATGTGAGAGGTGAAATTCAAAAGCCTTATGCTGAGTGGAGAAAATGAAGAAGGAGATTCTGCCAAAATAATTCAAGCTCAATGAAGCAGATGAGATATGACTATCAATTACCAAAAGCAGCTTAACCTTTATATACGTTTAGCCTCCACCACCTCGTTGAGACTTACAGGGCTGAGCTGGTCAAAACAGACCTGGAGTTGACAAGAGATGAGGGAGGGCACATAGATCGTAGACCTGGGTATCAGGATGTAAAACAACACTAAAAAGGCAAAGCATGTTCCTAGCTAATAGAGGCTGGATGACACATGAAAAGAACAGCTAGATAAGGAGTAGGACTTACCAGCTCTGTGGATTTCGGTCATCATACAGTCCCTGGAAAATCGATTTAAAAAAAAAAAGAAAAGTGCTGAATTGAAGAGCCCATGTTATTCTGCTTTATTTTAGAGTTGAACTCCAGCTAGTGCTTGATTGCCATTAAATGATGGTGGAGGAGTGACTGCCATCAGGATCCGTGGCGCAGTCATTACATTCCACTCTGTAACTCCAGGGAATGTTCCAATACAGAAACATGTTGTCTTTTTCTCCATCTTTCTTCCCTCTGCTAAGCATTACTGGCTTGTACAAAAGTGTCTGGTGTTCTTGCTATCCATGCAGAGAGACCAACAAGGAAAATTATCTCCTTTTCTGTTTCTACTCTTAAGTTTACAGGATTTTATTGTTATAGGTTCCAGCAAGGAAACCATACTGACTGAACAAAATACCCCAAGACAATGAATTCACATTTTTTGCAGAATCCTTTATCATTAAAAATTTAAAATATCAGGGACCAAAATCAAAGATTATGTACTGCTTGGTGGAGAGACGGATAGGATTGAACATTCCATAGTTTTAAAGTGTTGCTTTGAAGGGTTCTGGAGAAAGTGAGATATTTCACTCAGGCCTCTGTGTGTTGCTGCTACCCCACTTAAAAAATACTAGTGGCAATAAGTCATAGTAACAGTCTCTGGGGGTGGTCCTATTCTGAGAACAGGAGTCCGCTTAGCAGCGATGACAGAGCAATAGGTAAAGTGGACTTTATAGGGCAGATCTTTGGGGATCAGGATTAATAATAGCAATAATAATCATAATAATGATAATGATAGCTAGCATTTATTGAGTGCTGTTTATTGGATTCTATCAATTAATATTTCCAACAACTCCTTAATGTAGGCACATATAATTATTCTCATTTACCTAAGAGGAAACTGAGGCTTAGAGCAATGAAACGCTTTACCCATTTACGGCTGGCTGTGAGCCGTCAAGATCCGCACCTTGGCACTTGACGTTAGGGTGAATGGTTGTCACCACTTCCCTTAGTTCCGAGAGATGAGAGCAACACCAAAGGAGCACTTAAAAATGCTTATCGCTTTGTCTATACTGATGTTTAATTCATGAAAAACAGAAACCATATTTCGACTTATAACCCATTATATATGCAAGGATAGACAGGTCTAAACGTTTATTTTGTGGATACGGAGGCTGCTTTCTGCTTTAAAAAACCCAAAGCTGTCAGAACCAGCAGTGAGTTGTAGTCAGGCTGCGGCGGGATGTGGCACGGAGGTAATGTCGCAGAGTTAAAACGCTCTGACGAATACAAGGCTGGAGTCAGCGTGAAAGTACAGTGAGTCCCAAGTACTATGAATTTATAATGAGTAAAATAGAATCCTATTGTGGAAGACTGTTTAGTGCGCGTTCTCAGTCCGCCTTTGCGAAGCTGATCTGTTTATCGTCTCATTTGCAGCTGCAGAGATGCCTCAGGTGTGGGGAGGCTGATGAGCCCAGCTTTCCACAGAGACCCAAGCAGAAATGCCACTCTCTCCAACACCAGCACTGTGACCTCGATGACAAAATGCTTACATTTGAAACTTCAGACTTCTCAAATTGGCATGAATTCCAATGCAAAATTCTCTTGTTTATTAAAGATGGAAGGCAAATCCTTTGTCTCTAAATAGCTATAATTCTAGTGACTTCACACAACTTCTGTAAAGAGAATTCCCTGACAACCATACCTCTAGGGCTTTAGTGAGTTTTCTCTTTTCTACCACCATTCTTGAAACAGAGAGTGTGTCAAACTAGCTGGAGGCCCTTTTTTCATTGCCTGTCACTGCCTGACATCACTAGGCTTACCTGAGACTTCCCTAGATTTAGATCTAACCCAGATCACTATAGTCTATAACCTATAGAACTCATAATGGGTTCAGCCACATGAAATTGCCAATATTTGACTGTTTTTGACCTACAGAAATGGTAATTTCTGATGGTTTGACTCAGTGCTTATAAGATTCAGGTTTCCCTTTTTTTTCACTTGCTAACTTTGATACTGGGATGCTGCCGTTACGCAAGTCAGTGAGAAAGTCTCTGTTATCTTCAAAATCAATCTCTAAAATTCCCTAAAGTCCTCCCGCAAAATCTTCAAGGGCAAACTGCTTTCTGCACATTTCCTACGTTTGCGTTTTAGGGAATAAATTTATTTTTAGTCATTCAAGGCAATTTTAACATTTGAGGTTACCATGCCTGAGGCAGAAACTGTCTACTTTGTATACTGTGTACGGCGGGCACAGAGGCCAAGGTGCCCCTGTGCGTTACTTTGGGACATCATTTAAATTTAAAATAGAAAAGCGCGCTCTTCATCAAGCGCATATACTACATTATGAGCAGCACCTCGTCCCGGCCTAGCGTCTGCTAAGGAAGGAAAGGCACCAGCAGGTCCTATTCCAGGAGAGTGTGCTTGCGAGCTTGTGTTGTTTTTTTCTGTCAGCAATATGGCACACCGGTAGGATTTTAAATGCAGGGGCTGTGACTAGGAGTCAGCATCCCAAGATCACATCATGCAGTCAAGAGGGGGAAACTGGGGAGAGCCTGTTCCAGAAAGCTGCGCTTTATTGATGGTTCTGCTCATCTACATCACTCCTGTTGCATTACCAGAGACATTCTGCCCTTGCTTTCTCTTGCCTCCTCTCAACCAGATTCTGCCTGTAGTACCTTTTGGAGAGAAGTGAGTCTACGTTTCTGTAGGACTAGACAAAGCAACCTGCATTAGCAGCACCAACAGGACTGCCTCAGGCCTCGTGTTCAGAGGTAAGAGGAACCCAGCTAGCCATGGTAAACTGACATAAATATCCTAAAGGATCGTAGTCATTTAGACTAATGCTTTAGGGTTACATGACTAGAACAGATTTTAAAACATTAATGAGAACTTGACCTTGAATATGCTCTGCAATGGAAAACACAGGTTAACTTTTATCAAATTAAGACTCAATAGCATAAGAGCTCCTTCAGTAACCTCTGCCAGGAGAACGCTGTAATTATATTGACAATGACAGAAACCTTCCAGAAATGAAACAGCCTTAATGTGGGACTAGAAATATTCCAAATTGGATTTTTTAAAAACATTTTGGGACATATTTATCTGAGGAACATATCTTAAAATCTTAGACAATATAATATCCTTGGAATTATTTATTATTTGTGCTAATGGCTTTCAAAAGCTTAGACTTTTTATTTCTTCTTGATTAAATCTTCATAGGTTGCATATTTCTAAAAATTGATGCATTTTTTCTAGGTTGTTCAATTTGTTGTTGTATAATTGTTCACAATAGTCTTTTATGATCTTTTTTATTTCTGTGGCATCATTTCTAATATATCCTCTTTCACTTCTGATTTTATTTATTTGAATCTTCTCTTTTTTTTAGTTCGTTAGTCTAGCTAAGGGTTTGACAATTTGTTTATCTTTTCAAAAACTCAACTCATTTTCATCCAATGTTTCTATTATTTTTCTATTCTCTCATTTATTTCTCCTCTAATCTTTATAATTTACTTCCTTCTACAAACTTTGGGCTTAGGTTTTTCTTTTTCTAGCTCCTTGAGGTGTAAATTTAGTTTGAGATCTTTTTTCTTTTTTAATATAGATATTTATCACTATAGACTTCCCTCTTAGTATGGCTTTTCCTGCATCTTATAAGTTTGGTACATTGTGTTTCATTTTTATTCGTCTTGAGATATTTTCTAATTTCCCTTTTGATTTCTTCTTTGACCCAGTGGTTGTTGAAGAGTGCCTGTTTAATTTTCAAGTATTTGTGAGTTTTCTCGTTTTCCTTTTGCTGTTGATTTCTAGTTTTATTCCATTCTGGTTGGAAAAGATACTTGGAATGATTTCAGTCTTCTTAAATTTGTAGGACTTGTTTTGTGACCTATCACGTGCTCTGTCCCAGAGAATGTTCCATGTGCACTTGAGAAGAAGGTGTATCCTGCTGCTGTTGGGTGGGATGTCTCACATGTGTCTGTTAGGTCCATCTGGTCTACAACAGTGTTCAAGTCTGTTGTTTCTTTATTATTTTTTGTCTGGATGATATATCTATTGTTCAAAGTAGGGTATTAAAGTCTCTGACTATTATTGCATTTTTGTCGATTTTTCACTTCAGATCCATCAATGTTAGCTTTATATATTTAGATACTCTGGTGTTGGTTACATATATATTTATAATTGTTATATTTTCCTTTTGAGTAGATCCTGTTATCATTACATAATGACCTTCTTTGTCTCTTGTGACAGTTTTTGACTTAAATTCCATTTTGTCTGATATAAGTATAGCCACTCCTGCTCTCTTTTGGTTACCATTTGCACAGAATATTTTTTTCATCCCTCACTTTCAGCCTATGTATATACTTGAATCTAAAATAAGTCTCTTATAGACACCATATAGTTGAATTATGTTTTTTATCCATTCAGCCACTATACTTTTTGATTGGTGTGTTTAACCTATTTACATTTAAAGTAATTATTAATAGATACAGCTCTACTATTGCCATTTTGTTAATTGTTTTCTATTTTGTAGTTCTTTTGTGCCTTTCTTTTTTCTTGATCTTTTTTTCGTAACTTGATTTTTTTTGTAGTGATATACTTTATTATTTTCTCTTTATCTTTTTTTGTATCTATTGTAAGTTTTACCTTTATAGTTACCATGAGGCTTACATAAAACATCTTATCATTATTAATGTCTACTTTAAGTTGATAACAGCTTAACTTCAATTGCATACAAAAACTCTACACCTTTACATCCCTCACACACAAATTTTATATTATTGATATCAGAATTTACTTTTTTAACATTGTGTATCAGTTAACAAATCTTTGTGGTTATAGTTATTCTTAATACTTTTTTCTTTTAACTTTTATACTAGGGTTAAAAGTGACATGTACAACATTACTGTTTATATTATTCTGTATCTTTCTATATATTTACCTTTAGCACTGAGATTTATACTTTCATATGCTCAAAAGACTCCAAATAGCAAAAGCAATTTTGAGCAAGAAGAACAAAGCTGGAAGCATCACACTTACTGATTTCAAAATATGTTACAACGCTACAGTTATCAAAAACATCTAGTCCTGGAATAAAAACCGTCACACAAATCAATGGAACAGAATAAAGAGCCCAAAAATAAACCCATGCATATACAGTCATACACTGCATGATGACGAGTAGGTTAACGATGGGCAGCATTTATGGTGGTGGTCCCATAAGATTATAATGGAGCTAAAAAATTCCTATCACCTAGTGATGTCATAGCCATCATAACATCATAGAACAATGCAGTACTCATGTGTTTGTGGTGATGCTGGTGTAAACAAACCTACTGTGCTGCCAGTCGTGTTAAAGTATAGCACATGCAATTATGTACAGTACATCATGCTTGATAATGATAATAAATGACCATGTTACTGGTATGTATTTACTATACTATGCTTTTTGTCATTATTTTAGAGTGTACTCTTTCTACTTATAAAAAAAGTTTACTATAAAACAGTGTGCCGTGTTACACCAGCAGCAGCCTCATACACCTTGGGTTTACCGCATATCTTGATTATATCATTTTCCTTTGTGCTTGATTTAATCTTGTGTTGTTCTGCACATCATGGTCCCTAAGCATACAAAATCCTAATGTTGCCAGTAAGAGGCCACATGGAGTGATTGACCTGGAAATAAAATTAAAAGTGATTAAGTACTATGAAAGTGGAAAATCAGTGATGGTTATTGCTTGCTCAGGCGTGTCCTATTCCAACATAGCAATGATCTTGAAGAACAAGAACAAAATGACAGAAGCTGTTAAAGGATCTGCTTCATTGAAGGCAATGAGGCTAACAAAAATTTGAGAAGGACCTATATCAGATATGGAGAAACTTCTAATAACCTGGGTTGAAAATCAGACACAGAAGCATACCCTTCTCAGCACCATGACAATCACAACCAAAGAAAAATTTTGTTTGCAATCTTGAAAGAAAAGGCTGTAGCTGACTAGGACGTTAAATTTACTGCTAGCTCTGGGTGGTTTAAATGATTCAAGAATTGTTATTCATTACGTAATGTGAAAAACGAGTGGTGATTCTGAGAGTCCTGATGTGAAGGCAGCTGAAAATTTTTTGGAAACTCTAGATAAGCTGATTGTGGAGGAAAATTACTTGCCACAGAAAATATTCAATAGGGATGAAACCTCTCTATTCTGAAAAAGGATGACTAAAGTGACTTTCACCCATAAGGAGGTCAAATCAATGCCAGGTTTCAAGGCTTTTAAGGACAAGATAACAGTCTTGCTTGGGGTCAGTGTTGCAGGCTGCAGATCACCTTGTGATCTGACACAGTGAGAACCCCAGGGCCTTCAAGCCTAGCAATAACACACACTGCCACTATGCTGCAGGAGCAACAAGAAGTCATGGATGACCTGGCTCTGCTTCCAACACGCCCTCCTGAATTGCTTTGCCACCAAAATGAGGAAGTACTATTTGGAGAATATCATATTTTTCAAAATTTTCCTTATTATTGATAATGCTCCCAGACATTCTCCTTTTTTTTTATTGGTGATCCCCATCCCAATATCAAAGTGCTGTTTCTCCTTCCAAATACCACCTCTCTGATGCAATCAATGGATCAAGGAGTGATAGCAGCTTTTAAGGCCTACTAACTGAGGAAGACCTTTGCCAAGGCTATTGTTGCAAGTGAGGAAGACACTGATGTAATTTGGAAGAATTAGAACATCTATGACTTCATTAAGAACCTTGCTTGGGCTTGGGATGATGTCACAGGAGTGTATGAATGGCATATGGAAGAATTTGCTCAAAAAGTTCACCCATGACTTCAAAGGATTTGCCAAGGATGAGACAGTTGCAAAATTCAAGGCTGTGGTTGAGATGGCAAACAATTTAACCTGGGTGTGGATGAAGATGACATTGAGGAGCTCCTAAAGGTGTTTCCCGAGGAATTGCCTAATGAGGAGTCATTGCAACTGGAACAGGAATGTTAGCTGAAGAAGAGGCAAGAGAAAAGGAAACTGCAGGAGGAGAAAAAGAAAAAGAACCCTAAGCAAATTCACAGTGAAGGTTCAGCAGAAGCTTTTGCAGACCTCAACAAGCTCCTTAAAAGTTTGAAAACATGGACCCAACACCAAAAGGTTTTCATTAATAGAGAAAAATGTTCACGGTGCATTATCTGCTTATGAGCAAATCTATGACAAAAAAAGAAACAAACCAAGCAAATCACCATGGACACATTTCTGAAAAGACTGACACCTCCTCAAGAAGAGCTGTAGGCAGTCCTTCAGGAGGTATTGCAGAAGAAGGCATTGTTATCATAGGAGATGACAGCTCCACGCATGTTGTTGCCCCTGAAGGCCTTCCAGTGGGACAAGATGTGGAGGTGGAAGACCGTGATATTGATGATCCTGACCCTGTGTAGGCCTAGGCTAATGTGTGTGCTTGTGTCTTAGGTTTTAACAAAAAGATTTAAAAAGTAAAAAAATAAATTAAAATTAAAAAACTGAAAATACAGAAAAGCTTATGGAATAAAGAAATAAGGAAAGAAAATATTTTTGTACAGTGTGTTTGTGTTTTAAGCCAAGTGTTATTACAAAGAGTCAAAAAGTTTAAAACAATTAAAAAGTTTATAAAGTAAAAACATTGCAGTAAGCTGCGGTTAATTTATTATTAAAGAAAGAAAAATATTTTTGTATAAATTTAGTGCAGCCTAAGTGTACAGAGTTTATAAAGTCTACACTAGTGTATAATAATGTCTTAGGCCTTCACAATCACTCACTGACTCACCCAGAGCCACTTCAGTCCTGCCAGCTCCATTCATGGTAAGTGCCCTGTACAGGTATATCATTTTTTATCTTTTATGTTGTATCTTTACTGTACTTTTTCTATGTTTACATATACAAATACTTACCATTGTGTTACAATTGCCTACACTATTCAGTGCAGTAACATGCTGTACAGGTTTGTAGCCTAGGAGCAATAGACTATATCATACACCCTAGGGGTGTAGTAGGCTAGCCCATCCAGGTTTGTGCAAGTGCGCTCTGTGATGTTCACACAATGACGAAATCACTTAACAATGCATTTCTCAGAATGTAGCATTTGGGCACGTGACGCATGACTGTACATCAGCTGATCTTCAACAAAGAGGCCAAGAACACACAATGGGAAAGGATATCTCCTCAATAGATGAAGCTAGAAAAACTGGATATCCAAATGCAAAAGAATGAAATTTAACTCTTATCTTGTACCATACACAAAATTTAACTTAAAATGGATTAACGACCTAAACATGAGAACTGAAACCATAAAACCCATAGAAGGAAATACAGGAGAAGAATTCCTTAACATAGGTTTTGAGAATGATTTATTGGATGTGATACCAAAAGCAAAGACAACAAAAACAAAAATAGAGAAGTGAGACCACCTCAAACTAAAAAGTTTCTGCACAGCGAAGGATACAATCAGCAAAATGAAAAGACAACCTACAGAATAGGAGAAGATTTCATAAAATATGATAAAGGGTTCATATCCAAAATATATAATGAACTCCTACAACTCAATAACAACAACAACAAAATAGCCCAATTAAAAAATGGGCAAAGTAATTGAATAGATATGCTTCCAAAGAGGACATACACGTGGCCAATAGATTCATGAAAAGGTGATCAACAGCACTAATCATCTGGGAAATGCAAATCAAAACACCAACGAAATATTATTTCATGCCTGTTAGGATAGCTATTATCAAAAAAACAGAGCATAGAATGGTAGTTGTCAGGGGCTGGGGAGAGAGGAAAATAAGCAGATATTAAGGGGTAGAAAGTCAGTTATGCAAATAACCCAAATAAGTAAATAAATAAGTGAATGAATAAATCCTAGAGATGTGAACAGCGTAGTGCCTATAGTTAACAATATCATATTGTATACATAAAAATTTGCTAAGAGGATAGATCTTAAGTGTTAGTATAACAACAACAACAATGATAATAATAATAATAGAGAGGGCAGGAGGAAACTTTTGGAGGTGATGAATATGTTTATGACATAGATTGTGGTGATGGTTTCACAGATGTATACCTATCTCCAAACTTACTGATTTATACACATTAATTAATGTACAGCTTTTTGTATGTCAATCATACTTCAAAAAGTGGCTTAAAAAAAAAAAACTTAGAAACTGACGTTTTGAACTTGCATTTTTGAAAAGTTACCATTGTCTCTTTAACAAACAATTTTTTCCAGTTTATCTCTGTAAAAGGCATGAAAGAAATGATAAAACCATGGAGGTTGCTGGCTTTAAAAGCTGACCAGTACAATTTTGTTATTAAAACATTTGCTGGTGGTTAAAATAAAAAAGCAAAATTACACTTATATTAAGTCACTCTCTCTAGCGCTTGTAACGAATAACCTTGATCTAATCAGTTTTCCCACTTCTGTAGAAGTTTTTAGGACATGACTGTTCCCCTGTAAAGTGACTTGTGTTCTTTGGCTGTTCTCCAGGTAGTTAGTACCCCAGACCACCCTCACACGGTACAAGAAGATGCTTCAGATGCCATGCCCTCTTGATTTGAAATCAAGACCTAGAAGCTTTGGGAAGAAGATATCTTCCAAGTAGGAATACCGAGCAATTCTCACAGCTATGGGAGCTTTTCATAGAATGGGCTCCTTGGCAGTGTGGCCCAGGCTGCGTGTCATCCATAAACCACAGCACCATTTGAAGAAAAGTCCACACACATTGAATGGTCCTTCAGGCTGCAGGAGAGAAGCCCATTCCCTACAACTTAGGATCTGAAATGCCAACTCATTATGTTCTTTCTTAACTTAGAGCTTCCCCTTGCCCTCTAGTGTCTAAGATCTTTTTTAATGTTTCTACTGGGAATTTTGAATGTGTTTTCTTCACCTTGCAGAAGGCTTCACAGAGGCCTTTCAGACCCAAGTAGTGCATTCAATTGTGTGTGCTGAAAAATGAGTGACTGAAATAATAACTTTCAAGATTTACATATATATTTATATAGTTTTATTCTAGCATTTTGAGAGTATTTGCCATTGGCCTGGGCATTTGATTTAGTAAAGCAGCTCCCCCTCCTTCTGACACCAAACCAGTCTGTGACTGACCATCTATGAGTGGTTCATCCACTTTGCAGATTTTTGTGGGGGAATAACTGCCAGTCCCTTTAAACACAATTAAGTGGAGCAGCTGACCTCACCACTATGTGACCTGTGATGCTGCAGGAGAGCTTTCAAATCAAAACTCTTAGTTGGCCTTCCCCAGGGAAGGTTCTAACCCAAAAGAGACCAAATACCTCCTGCAAAAGGGCGGCTCAGCTCAGCACCATTCCGTGAGGGAGTGCTGCTCATCTTCAGCACGGAGCCTGCATGTTCCAGGCAGGAGAGCCTGTGACTCAACACAGAGAATTAGGGACACAGGACACATTCAGTGTACAGGGAAGGCGGCACAGAGCATGCCAGCCTGGGAGGATCCAGCAGGGGGAATGGCCCCATCTGGGAAGCAGTGGGAGAGAGGGTCTCTTGAAGAGAGGCTGGCAGTACCCCTTTCACTGGGCTTCCGTAGAAGCTGCAGACCCTGGCTATGGTAAACTATATGCATCGTGAGTCCTCCTGGGTTCTGCTGGGATTCTGCAAGGGCAGGCAGCAGGGGATGATGGGAAAGTATGATACAATGTTGGAGGGGAAGGAGATGAGGGGGAGAGGGGCAAAGACACTCATCTGAGGGAGAGAAACTGCGACCCACAACTTTAGGTTGGAGACATCTCCTCTTCCCTCTTGTTTTCTCCCCAGAGAAAGAAGAATCACTCTTATTCCTAAGACTCTGGGTTGTGGGTCCTCTTCATATAGTTCCTCTTCTCAGAATCAGGATGGCCAAGCAGCCACTTCCAGGGAAACTTGCTGCTGGGAACAGAAATGAGGATACCTCAGGAGAAACCCACATGTATGATATTCTTATCTTGAGTTTACCAGGAAGCTGAGTGACAGTCCTGAGTTCAAACAATAGTTTGTCAGCCCCATCCACCAGAATGTGGCCTACATGGTATTTTACCAGCTCCAAGGACTGTGGCCACACTTGGCATGGGATTTATCCTTTTTGCTAAATAATTACATTATCTTCAGAGTTCTACAAAGGGGACATTGTACTTAAACTACACCAGAAAGTGGAAGCTGTCTCCATTTCTCTGTACCCAAAAGGCTTTGTGCAAGGACGAAAGCACCCCTTGGGATCTCTCACTCTGTTTTCACCACTCCCACCTCGCATCCTACCCTGCCTTACTCCTGGATACTACATGGGACCAAGACTCAGCCCAACTACCCACACACACTCGGCTTTGTGACTGCCAAGTGGGCAAAAGAGAACTAAAGGATGTCACAGAGAGGCTGGCCACTGTGTAAGTTCCAGGACCATTGAGACCCATGGTCATCCTAGGAAAATCATCTTTTCTTGCTGGTATGGAAAATGAAATAGACTCTACTGGCACCACCACTATAAGCTCACTCACAGTCCCCAGGGAATATTCAACATTGCTGTGGAATTGAGGGTGATAGGCCCAGGTTTGCACGTAAAGCAATTGTGCAGTTGTGGAGATTTAGTACACAGCTGGCCTAGACACACCCCACCTGGTACTGGGGTCTCCTGTGAGCTGGTGCTGTTCATCAACTATTGCCCATTTTCCATCTTGAACTTAAGTGTTTCCAGACTGGAGATCCACAGTCCCACCATTGCTTGGAAGACCCATATTCCTCAGTTTAATTTGTGATGCCGTGGCCAACATTGTCTGTACTATTTTAGCTCCTACTATGAAAAATGGCCCTGCCTCACCAAACTATGTTCTTACCCAATCATTTTCATTCCAGAATGTAGAGTAGCTACTCTGTCACTATGAAAGCCACTGCATGATCAATCTGCCCCCAAGTTCTTTCCAAAGGGATGTGCTGGCACTCTAAAGCCAAAACATAGGCTCTGTATGAGTGCATAAGCATTACATGTTTCAGTGCTTCATCAGCACCTCAGTCACTCTAGCAGAGAGCCTGGTGCCCCTAATGAAGATGGAGAGGGAGCTCTGACTGTGTCAAAAGAAATAAGTCAAGGGACTGGATGCTGAGATGAGACTTAATAGCACATCTTGAGATTTCTTCTAACAAACTTTGGGTGCTCTGCTTTATCTTGACTTATCTTGACTGCCTTATTACCAGAAACATTGGCAAAGGAGAATGTACCAACAAATGTGATGTCTATGAAACTAATGATATTGTGAAATCTCTGTGAAAGTATGCTTGAAAAGATAGATGTTAACATTCAGTACTAATACATGTTGAATAATTGTTTTCTAAACCTGTGAAAGAATATCAAAGATAAGTTAAGAAGACATACTAACATCGAAAATAATTGCCTTTTATCCTGTCTTAGAATTCCTATTTGATTGCTTCTCAAATTAAAATGGCTAATTTCAGGCCATGTAGATTAGACACTATAGATTTATTGTTATTAATATCAATCAAAGTCTTTCCCATTCTCTATGCAAGTCTGGTACTCAATCCTCCCTTAAACATTAAATCCTCACCTAGCATATCACAGAGAAAGTAGAGGCTTTGAATTTCCTCAATTCGCCATATCCCTGTGTTCTCACATTCAAACAGATTTACATGACCCATCCTTACCACCCTTTGCCTTATTTCAGAGAATTTCCTCCTCTTATCCAAGACAAATTTCAATACCTGACACTGCCCTGGAAATCATTGTTTGGTTGTATCTTCCTTCAGTTCTTGCTTGGTCCATCAATTATCCATTCTGCTTCATGTGTCTCTATTCTCTGTCATCTCTGGCTTCTCATCTTTACCTTATAAACATATCTCACATTTTAAAAAATACTTTCATTTATAAGGTCCTTTTTAGCTGAGACCCTGGTTCTCTTCTTCCTTTAATAGCTAAAATTCTTGAAAGGATTTGGTATATTGGCTGATGCCAGTTTTCCAACATCCACTCATTCCTGAAACCATTAACATTTGGTGTTTGTTGCCAGCACTCTAAAGACTGCTATTACAAAGTTCTCCATTGACCTGTATGAGGCCAAACAACACGGGCATGCTCAATATCTATTATTCACGGCCTCTTTGCATATTTGAAGCTGTTAATCCTCCTCTCTTTGATCTTCTTTAGAATTTTGACACCATTCTTTCCTGATTCTTTTCCTCCAAGTCCCCATGATCTTCCTGGAACTTAGTATTTACTATCCCCAAGATCATATCACCAACACTTCTCGCTAACTCCCTAGCTATCTCACCTATCCTCTGGCTTCAAGGGCCACCTATATACTAGTGACTCCTAAAGCTGTATCTCTGGTTCTACTCTCTTTTGTATCAAATCTAAAGTTCCACAACCTTTGGCCTAAATTTAACCCATTATATCTCACGACATCTATTCCCAATAATAAAAAGTGTTTTACTTCCTATCTTGATCGAGGATACAACCATCTATCCAGTTGTCTCTACATAACTCTTTATACACATCTAATCAGTCATCACTTCCTAGCCAGTCAACATTCTAAATGTCACTCAAATCTTCTTTCATTCTCATTTACTCTCTCTAGTCAATTCCCATCCACCGTTGCCTACACCATAGCTAAACAGTCTCCTAACTGGTCTCCTGTAATTAATACTCTGCACTGCCATTTGCCACACTGCTGTCAAAAGGATTCTTTCTAAAATATGTATCTAATCATTCCATGTCTACTCCTAGATGGCTTTTGACTTCTCAAAAGAGAAGAGACAAAAGCTGGCCCTTGTACTGGCAGCTTTGATGACTCTCTCCTCCCAAAAGAGGTCAAGGAATGTATTCAACAAAATTGTTTTGAGTAGGAAAAAAAAATCTTTTTTTTTTTTTTGGTCTTGGTCTGTCTTTAAAACATATGTAGTCTCTTTAGTTGAAGATTTGGTTTCAACCATTGATGTTGGAATCCTCTTTCTCCAGGACCTACTCTCAGGGTTCCTTTGTCACCCACCCAGCCCACCCACTCCCCTCCCCAGTTATGGACACTCTATCAGCCCCTTATGATACTGCCTCCTGGATTGTAGTCTAAACCTGCTACCCAACATAGCAGGTACCAATACATGCTACAGGAAAGAATGGCATTACTAAAAATTGTCACTAATATTGAAAATCACTATATAGTCACTGGTATTGGAAATATTTTCTGAAAATCTGAAATAAATTGAGTATTTTATGAAAGTAATAAAATATAAAGTGAATTATACTCTTGGATACAGCCAAATTTCCTAAAGAAGATTAAACCATCTAACATTTTGATAGGTAAAATAGAGCTAATTACAAAAAGTGGATGATATAATTCAAATTTTGTAAAACTGAAGAACATAGAGTATGTATTTATGAGTGGTTGATTAAAATAATATAAAAAAATTGTTGAGAATAATTATCTCTGGGTGATAGGATTATGTTGATTTTATTTTCTCTTTATTATCTTGTTGATTTCTCTAAATGTTCTACAAAGCTGTAGTAATTGCATAATCTGTAAAAAACAAACAATAAATGTAAAAGAAGACAATGCAATACATGAACATGTGTTATTTATAACAGTGATTGTTTATGAATGGTGAAGTGTGGATGATTTATACTTTCATCTCTATACTTTTGAGGGTTGTCTAATTTTTAATTGTTTATGAAGTTAGCTATTTATAATTCATTAAATATATTTTACAATATATTTTTAAATTCAAAACATCAAATATTATTTTTATATAAAAATTTAGAAGTGTATTATCCAGGGTATCACTGAAAATTAATTTCTGGGCTAGTAGGACTACCTAAATTGTTAGCCACTTTTCTCATATTCTTAGAATTTTCTCTCCGGATCAATTACTGGGAAAAAGCATGGGAATGATGGAAAGGAAACTAAAAGTGGTGAATGTGTGGCTGGCTGGGGAATCTTAGGAGTCGTGAGGCCCCAGTGGGTATATATTATTTACCTTTGCATATGCACCATGCTCTTGTGCAATAATGCCCAAAGGCTGGCTTCTGGAAACTGAAAACTCCTCAGCAGGCTGTTCCATGACTGCTATTCTATTCACCTGCCGTTGGCTCTTCTCTATCTACCTTTCAGGATGAAGCAGAAAAGTAGGGGTTCGCAGCCTCTGACGGTTCCCTAGGCTGGGATTTTCCCCTCATCTCAGCACTACAATACCGGCTGTAGGAGATGAGGCAATATCTTAGTGTCGTTCCTTATGGGAAGAAGAGGCAGTGCTTTCTGCCTTCTACCAGTGACTCAAGAAACAAATCAGATCCCTTCTGCCCATGGTGCCCTTTTCTCCTTATTGCTTTCAGGCGTGGCAGAACACATTCAGATTTTAAACGTAAATATTTCCTTTGTCTAGGACACAGGGAAAGTGATTTATCTGTGGCAGATTGTCAACCTAGCCTAACTTCTCCATATCACCATGCACGTTTATGAGCTATCTGCCCTAAAATCTGAATTGTTGAGTGATCAAGGAATGCAAATCAATCTTAATGTCTAGCCTTAAAACATAACTAGAAAGGTGAGTTGCAAAATGCATCAATACATTTGAACATTATATATTAGTAGAATAATGCTTCTTATGCAACATCATCAGAAAATTTACCCATCCATATAGATTAATTTTCCTGTAGCTGAAGATAAAGACACTGTGAGAATGCAAACTTTTATTTTAAACATTTTTATTGACCAAAACACATTACCCTGTACAATAGTACACAGAGAGGAAAGTTAACCTTTTAAGGGACATAAAAACATCATGATGAACATCAGTTCGTAGTCTAAGTTCTAATGCAATGTACCTCCTTCATAAACTATTGAAGAGGAAGAACTTCACTTACTGCCGCCTCAGGTTATGGGGTTTCTTAGTGGCATGTGTGTGGTTGATGGGAAGCAGTGATAATCCTAAACACCACTAAGAGGATACTTTGCAGACTGCTCCCAGACTACTGCTATTTTGAGTCAATGTTAATCAGGGTGACCAATTGGTTAGCAGTAGACTGCTATTGTGTGGTTTCCTGGGATATAGGACTTTCACTGCTAAGACTGGGACATTCCCAGGGAGAGTGGGAACTTAGTTTCCCACGTGTTCACCCAGTGCAGCACATAATACATGTGGGGATGACAGAAGTATATAGTGTGATTTGCTCCTAACATGTAGAGTCGTGCAAGTGGATTGCTTTCAGTTAGTTAACTTCGTCTTTTTCCTCTCATAGGCAGTGCTCTCTTCCTCTACTGTAATTTCTTGCAATTGCTAGTACCAACAGCTTAATTTACCATCTTCTCTTCTAATCACTTTCACTTCTGCTGCCCGTCACCTCTGCTCTTTGTTTTGCTTTTCCATCATCTCTTTCCTGCCACTTCTCTGCACACTCTCTCTTGTTATCTCCGCACAATTCTCCTTCTTATCCTTGCAATTTCTGTTGCCCGTCCAGTCTTCCCTAAAGTGAATCTTAATTGTATATCCCCTTTCTGCCAGTGATATTCCTTCTCTCTTAACCTAGAAACTAACATTTATGTCACATCATCTACTATCTTTGCCTTCCTGCTATTTTTAACAATATTTAGTGTTTAAAGGTTTTCAATTATTCTTCCAAAGGTGGTGGTGTTCTAGTGGTGGAGATTCTCAGAGGTATGACCTCCGAATGAGAGTGTTCTCCAAAGTGTGGCCAACAAAATATTAATGTTTCACAAGTCATTGTAAGTGGTGATACAGAAAAGTAGACTCATCATGGAGTAAGTTTGGGAACCACGAGATTAAGTGCGTGGAAATGGGTGTGTCGTGGAAAGGGGTCCACTGTGGATCACCCAGGCGAATCATGGAGTTTCCCGAGGTGCAGCTGTGAAAGGCTGCACTAAGTATCTCCAGAGCACACTCACCATGGGGATTATGGCATTTTTCCTGGCAGATGGCAATAAAGAGCCCTGAGGAAGCAGCTCCTTTTGCTAACTTATCGAAAGTCTTTGAATCAGGTAGAGGTGTAAGTGCAAGCAGAGTTTTCTAAACTCTCTTTATCCGAGGAACATTTTATGGAGAGGTGTGCTGGGGACAGCAATTTGGGGAAGTGGCTGTAATACATTTCCAAGCACATGTAAGTATTTCCTCCTTATCTGATCACTGTTACCCTCTCCTTCTTTAGTGATTGGTTATGTATTTCATAGAATAGGAACAGATTAGGCAGAATGCCTCATGTCATTGTGAGTAGCCACAGGCATAAGGACACATATTTCTCAATTCTCTTCTGTCTATTATCTATCATCAGATTTTTTATTAGTTACAATGTAAATTTGGATGACCAAGAGACTTTAAATCTAGGCAATATGGGCAGTCAAATCCACACACACTTCTCCCTCTTAGAGGTTCACAATGCACGTGATCTGTGTCATAGGCTCTGGAGAGTTCTGCAAAGCATCCCATTTCACAGTATTTAACCCTTCCCATACTTGTTTTATTATGGAATACTGCTATATTTACTGTTTAATACTTCATGATAATCTGTGGCATTAGTGTTCATTTTGAAGACACTGGCGTAATATATTTTGTCTCCTTTCAAATTTACTTCCTTTATACCTATTATCTGAAAAATGCCACACTTTCTACCACATAGTGGCACTTTAGGACACTTTTTATACACAAGAAGAAATATTTGCTCTTTACTAGAACAAAAAATATTTTAAAAGAGGATTAATTAATCTCTTTCCAGAATGATTTGAGAATAGTTCTGCTGATATAGAGTTGTGTTAGTCTTCATAACAAGATCTTTTAAAGTTCTATTGTTTTATGGTGAGGTGCTTGAGAAACATAGCAGTAAATTGCTGAACAACTTGTACTTATAAATTTAATATGCATTTATAATTACTGTAAGGAAAACTTATCTCTTCAGAAATAATACTGTCTAAGAACACAGAGGAGGAAAGTCTCTTGATTAAACAGTTAATGTTTATGGAACAGATGGGTCATCAATATTTCTTAATGTGCTTTTCATAGTCAAGACTCCAAACGCCTTACAAGTACTAGCACAGTCTTCACGATATCTCTCTTAGATAAGTAAGTGGCAAGCACGATTTAATAACCTATTTCACAATTTGGAAAACTGAGTCACCTAAAAGTTATTCCTTGACTCTTTTGAGAAAAATTAGTTGCAGAGATAAATATTGAACAGAAAGTGAGGTACAGGTCCATAATGGAGAGCTGAAGAAAGACTCAGAAGAAGGAGAATGTGCATGCTCACAATAGAGCAATGCTTCTCAAGGAAGCCCTGAGTCATAGTCTCCTGGGGAGCTTGTTAAAATGTGGTGGCTTGATCTAATCACCAGAGCTTGATTCCAGAAGTCTGGAGTGTAGCTTAACAATATGCTGATAAAACAACTTTTTAATGTGGTTCCCCGTTACCTTGAAGTTTAGAAACCACTGCAATAGAGAAAGGCGTCAGTGATCATAGTGCTTCTATTAAGTACTGAACTTGGAAGATGAGGACATGACGCGGGCATTACAGCAGAGGAACAGCGAAGGGATTTACCTGCATTATCTGAGATGAAGGCTGAGGCAAGTTTTCGGTGTGGCCATTATTTTTCCTCAATTTGTAAGGAAGAATGAGGTGACAACTAAGGACGGAGATTTCTGGAGATGATCCTAAGACCAGAGCTCAAAATGCTTTAATTTAAACATTGGCATAAGAGGAAGACATGAGCAAAACCACACATCATTCTGTTGGATTTGTGATCTTGCAGAAAGGTCAGCACCTGGGACATTTTCCTAAAGGTGCAAGACCCAATTCAGAATGGGAATCCTCCAACTCCCAACTTGTCGCCCACCACCTTACGCTTCTCCTGGTACAAATCATCCAGGGTGAAGCATCACATGGGTTGCGTGGAGAAAAAGGTGTTAAACGTGGGAATCTTTCTGAAGCACTCAAAGTTTAAGTACTCGACAAATATGCCACATACTCCCATCATCTAAAGTGAAGTGTCAGGTCACGTATTCAGGCCTTGTAAAGGAGTTGAGTCTGTGACCCTGGGCCCAATATGTATTTTGCAGTATAAACTCAAGTATTTTTTTTAAATAGTTTGGAGGGCTGTGCCTCACACAAGGGAGAGGGGTTTCACAACGAGGCATTGACCCAGATTTCTTAAAGCCTGTACCAGGGCAGAGTCCAAAGTTGGAAAAGCCTCAGGGGAGCATTCCACAGTGATAAATACTCTATAATGATGCAGCATGTAGAAAATACCTTTCCTTCCCAGGGTCCTCCTAGGCCATTCAAGGCTTCAGCTGACAGTCAGAAAGAATTCCATTTTAACCTTCTTAATACCTGCATTTAAATGCAAACAGCCTTGTGAAGTGTCAAGTACTGAACCTATAGTAATTAACACTTAAGGAAGCAAGGGGTTGAAATTTTCTTGCAAAATCTGCTATTCAACTCAGTAACTACACAACCTTGGGTTGACAGTCTGACTTCACTGGATCTTAGTATCCTTACAGATAAAGCGAAATGGTTGGGTTAAGTTTTTGATCCTCATAGCTTGTCTGCAAACCAGCACTGTGATAACGACCTGAAGCGGGCGCTTGATAATCACTGATTTAAAAAATATTTCTAGTTGACTTTAGGAATCCCAGATGTAGACAGCCCTAAAAGCCACTTCCCATGCTCAGATTCCATAATTCTTTTATCCAATCAACTTCCAAATCAACAGCTTAGAAAGCACATAACATTTAATGAGAATGCGACACAACTTGGGTCAATCTTGTTAGTGGAGGTAGGTCTGAGCACAGCCCTGAGCAGTTCGGGCCAGTCTGAGGGTGGCAACAGAGGGGAGTGGGGTTAAAGATGAGTGAAAAGGAAAACTTCACCTCGGTAGTCCCAGGACCACTCTGTTTGGTAGTGGTAAAAATGATCAGGAGAATCAAACTAAAATAAAATTTGGAGGAAAAAGAAGAAAGCATTGTATCAGCTGTGCTCTCTTTGAGGTGACAGCAAGACATCCAGGAAAACACGGTTTTTAACAGTCTTCATCATTTGGTTAAATATTGCACACCGAGGTGCAAAATATCATACTGTGTGAGTCTAAGGAGGTGTCTGGGTAGCTGACTAGAAGCTTTATCCCATCCCCACCAGGGATTCACTCCAAGTTCTAAAGGCTATGCCTGCAAGGCAGCGCGTGTGTATGGAGTTTGTATTCTGCTCGAGAGACTGCCAGCAGCAGTGGGGCGACCTCTCCTGCCTTCAGGGAGCTGACAGTGCAGTGGATAACACAGCAGTGCAGCAGCATCATTCAGCCTTTACAATTGCCATGTGGTGACTTCCATGGCAGAGAGGAGGCCCCTAACCCAGCGCAGAGGGCTGGGGGAGTTCTCTGTGCTTTCGCTGTTTCTCTGCCCTTGTCCCTCTCCTGATATGTGGTCCTCTTTTAGATCTCAGGCGCTGACCAAGTGAGCCTCCAGGACCACGCGCACACCATCAGTCTGAGAGCAGGATAAGTTTTGCATTTCCTTTCTCTAAAATCACCAAAAACTCATAGATTGGAGTTAAAATTTGGAAACTCACTGGGCAACTCAGAATCTCTATCAGGGTGGTACATATGTTATTTAACACTCAGAGGAAATTTTAAGTGAGAACTTCCCCTAGGCCAAGAACACACTTTCTCTAGCTTCCCTGGACTGGTAGCCCATGCTTTTCTAATTCCCCTTTCACAGCCAGGTCAGCTCTTCATACCTCTGGGCTTTCTGCAGGAGTCTGTGCTCTAGCTTCTTGCCTTACACAGCCCAAGTCACACCTAGTCTCCTCAGGTGGGCATTGAAGTCAGCTGTACCCTAAGGTATGAAACACTGCCCCACTCATGTTCTTTATTGGCTTTAGTTCATTCTTTGTTTCTGGCACCCAGAAATATCATTTTTATTTTAGCATTGATGTATATAAAAATACCATATAGAGCTATAAAGTTCAGACTGACTCTGTCTTTCCTCAGCTTGAATCTTGTTTCTGCTATTTACTTGTAATATTTTGGGCAATTTTAAAAATATCTCTCTGCTTAAGTTTGCTCGTTATGAAGCTTTTTAAATAAATTTTTTTACTATAAAGGAGTTTTAGATTTACAGAGAATTGCAAATGTAGTGCAGAGAGTTCCCTTAAATCTCACACCCAGCTTCCTTGTTAACGTCTTACATTAGAATGGTACATTTGTCACAACTAATGTATCAATATTGACACATTATTATTGACTAAAGGCCATATTCTATTCAAATTTCCTTAGTTTTAACCTAATGTACTTTTTCTGTCTTGAGATCCCATCCAGAAGACCACCTAACACTTAGCTTTATGTCTCCTTGAGTTCCTCCTGGCTGGAACGGTTTCTGAGACTCTCCTTGTTGTGGATGACCGTGACAGTTTTGAGGAGCGCCAGCCAAGTATTTTGTGTAATGTCCCTCAGTTTGGGTTTTCTTGGATGTTTTTCTCGTGATTAGTTTGGGGTTATGGGTTTGGGGAAGTGAGAACACAGAGGTAAAGCGGCATTTTCATCTCCATTGAGGGTACATACATTCAACATGACACGTCACCGTTGCTGTTGACCTTGATCACCTGGCTGAGGTGGTATTTAATGTAATGTCGTATCCTAGGTGGGATTCTGGGACATGAAAGGACATTAGATAAAAAATAAAGTAATCTGAGTATAGTATGGACTTTAGTTAATAGTAGTGTATCAATAGTGGTTCATTAGTTGTGACAAATATACCATACCACAGTAAGATGTTAAAAAGAGGAGAAATTGGGCATGTATATATAGGAGTCCTCTGTGTTATATTTGCAATTTTCCTGTAACTGAAAACTATTTTAATTAAAATAAAAAGTTTTTGAACAAATGAATAAAATCATGAAGAAAAAGAAAATCCCCTGTGCTTCGTCTATTCAACTCTTCCCCATCCTCAAGGCCCTGACTATCAGAGATCTATTTTCAATCTCTGTAGTTTGGGTTTTTTTGGAATGTCATCTAATTGGAAACATACAGTATATAGTCTTTTCAGACTTGTTTCTTTCACTTAGCAATGTGAATTTTAACATTTCTCCATTTTGTTGTATGGATTGATAGTGCATTCCTTTTTAGTGTTAAACAATATTCCAGTGTATGAATTTTATCTGTTCACTTATTGAAGGACATCTTGGCTGCTTCCAGTTTTTAATGATTACAAATAAGGCTGCTATAGATATTTGCAAGGAGATAAATACTTAGGAACATAATTGTGGGATTATGTGTTATACTGTTTTTAGCTTTGTAAAAAACTGTCTTCCAAAGTGGCTGTACCATATTGCACTCCTACCAGTGATGAATGTAAGTTCCTGTTGCTCCGCATCCCTTTTAACAATTGGTGTTTTCAGTTTTTTGCATTTTAGCCATTCTAATAGGAGTGTTGTGGTATTTCACTGCTATTTTCATAACAGACTTTTTGTGAGAATTAAATGAGTGGTTGACATATATTTTTGGTTTTTTATTATTGTTATTATATTTAATCCAGTATTTTTATGTATTTAAGTGGGCTGAGTCTCATCCATATCAACTCAGTCCATCATGTAGTTTGTTCTTTCATGTAAAGTTTTGCTGCCATTTAGTATGAACTTAAGCAAGGCCATTTATCAAAGCCAATCCACTGACACACATCCCAAATTAAACATCAGGAGTATTTGCTACTCATATGGTACCCAGATCTCTAAAAGCTTATCCATAAATGCTTGCTGAGTGATCTAGTTAATGAATATAGTAATCATTTTTTTTTAATTTGTCCTATCTTCTTCTCTCAGCTCTTTGTCTCACAATGAGTAATTCAGAGTACATAGGCTTGTGAAAATTATTCAGGTGAATTACACACACAGAATTGGAGACAACAGATACCACCAAATCTGCTTGCAGACGTGCTGATGCAGTGAATGTTGCTCTCATTTTTTATGAGTTTGTGATGAGTGATCACCTCATCATTACAAAGTGACTGAGTTTGTTAAATGTGCCATCTTGTCTCTGAAGTTTTGATTGAGTGTATCTAGTGTAATACATCACATGTTAATTTCTTATTAAAACTGCCATCAACATAACTATCACATTCTTTTCTATGTTTTTATTATTAAAAAATGCTTTCTAGAGGCCAGCCTGGTGGTATAGTGGTTAAGTTCATGAGCTCCACTACTGCAGCCGAGGGTTTGCAGGTTCGGATCCTGGGCGTGGACCTATGCACCACTTATCAAGCCATGCTGTGGCAGGCATCCCACATAAAGTAGAGGAACACGGGCGCGGATGTTATCCCAGGGCCAATCTTCCTCAGCAAAAAGAGGAGAATTGGCAAGAGATGTTAGCTTAGAGCTAATCTTCCTTACCAAAAACAAAAAAAGCTTTCTGTCACGCAAAGTTTTAATCAAAAACCCCAGAGCTCTGTTGAGAGTGGTAGAATTTAGATTTTGTCTACCTACATTAAGGAAATGGGAAAATTGTGACAATGTAAAGTCTTCAAGGTAAAACAGCATAAAGTCCAAGTTTATTGACAAATGATTGTGAACATTCTTTATCTATAATACGAGATGTGGAAGCAACAGCTAAATAACATTCCCTGCTGCTATTATGCATGACAAAGCAGTGGTGTGGGAAGTTCTGTTGACCTCTCACAAGGGAGAAGAGATAAAAGCAATCCTCTGATTCACTGTAGCCAAATAAACTTGAAACATTTTGTGTGCTTCTGTAGTTAATGAAAAGGTTAACGTTTTCTGCTAAGTCAAGACAGACATATAATAGAGAGTAAAGGCTAAATTGAGAGTCTTCCAGGACTTTACATCCTCAGCAATTCAGACTTTCTCTTCGTTACAGTCATAGAGACATGAGTTTTCAGTGTTTCAAAGAGCTCATACAAACAGAAAAGAACAATAGAGAAGAGGCAGATTTTTTGAGAGAACTATGGTCATTGTATCAAGGGTACTAATTAAAGCATTCTATTTCGGGTAATGAGATGAGCTTCATTCTTATTAAAAGACTGAAGCCAAGAGATAATATACTCAGAAATAAAGTATAAAGGAATTATTGGAAAACAAAAAAGATAACCAACAAAACATTGATAAACCTGCATCATCTGCCACCCACATGGAATAGCATCAACTCACATGACATTTAACAGAGAATAGACCAAAAGCTGAAAACATAGAAGGGATTTTTATTCCAAGGAGTGGTGTAAGCTACGTTAGAAGAGATCAATATATGATGTTTGAAGTAAGATCAAAAATTATTTTTTATATATGCACTTTCTGAATTAACTCCGATATTGCTGAGGTACTAAAGAAATCTTTGGAGAAAGCAACTCGCATTCTGTCTTTAGTTCAGGTGACCTACTTGGGACCAAGTATATGTATAACAAATGAACAAGACAATATGTGAAGGCAGCATTACAGAGGAGATTTTGTACACACAAAACCCCAGAAAATCAAATTTATGGTTCCCATGGCAACTGTAACTCTGCCATACTGCACATTATAGTAATCACTGCAGTGAGCTGTATAGTTACAGTTGTGAGATATTTGGGGCTGTAACTCCTTATTTTCCATTGCTTGCAATAATTTTCAGAAAAATTCTACTTTTAAAGTTTTTCTCTACTGAATGGTGAACAAAACTGGAAAGTGTGAGAAAAATAGTTGAAAGACTCTTGTGGAAGAAAATACTGGAAAAATTAGTTTTATTTTTCAAATATATATATCTATATATATGGTATTTACTCCTTTTCCATGTAAGGCACTGTGAGAGCATAAATTGGTAGTATAAAATGTGTTCTTACTTATTAACACAGAGTTTATGCATATGCTCATACAATGAGTGCACATACGCATGTGCCTACACCTAGAACCTGAAATGTAGTAGGCAAACCATAGAACTTTGTTGAGATAATAAACAAAGAAAATAGCATTCAAAAATGTTATAGGAGTTCAAAGATGGATGTCATGATTTTTATCTACGTCTTTATAAAGAAGCTGGATGCCGTGTTTGGGAAGGTGGTGCTCGATTATGCCTAGATTCCAGACTGTAACACCAACTAGATTGTGACTTTAGCAAGTGTATGGACACTGTCCGTTGCTTATCCACTCCACAACTTTTGCTCCCTAACAGAATGCCAAATGTGTTCGATATCCATCTTTCTCCAAGGGATCCCAGAGGAGGGTGACCCACCTCCAGCACTAGGAATATATCCTGTTTAGCCAAGTCAGCCAAGATATCCCATCCTTTTGTCCATGGGTATGTCACCTAGTTGTGGCCAATGAGAAATGAGGTCAATCTATAGGAGGAGTTTCTGGGAAACATTCTTTGACCCTAAGTCATGAGTCAGGAGGAGACAGTCTTCACCCTCGCACCGGACATTGTCAAGTCCAGCTGGGTTGCCTGAACCAGCCTGAAAATCTAGGTGGAAAGTTAAGCCAATACCAAGAATGTCAGAAGAGAGAGAGGGAATGAAGTAGGATGCCTAAGCACATCACAAATGACATAATTCCAAAATTTGGTTTTCCCCTTGGGGTCTTCACTATGGAAGATATTAAATTCCTTACTTTTAAGTCAACTTAAGTAAAGGATTTTAAGTATTGGTTGCAAAATTGTCCTTTCTGATACTATAAGTCATTAAATTCTGTTTTAATTTCCTCATTTATTGAAAATAAATAATATTACTATGCCTTCTAGAAAATCTGTACAAAATACTATGAATTGAAAGTCATTATACAAATATACAGCAAGTAAATTGACCTTCATACATACATTATTTATATCCAGTGGTGTGCTACAGCCAGCTTGTACCAGCTTGCAAGAGCCAATTTTCAAATTTTTAGGAATTTTGAAAGCTAGCTGACATCACATAGTTACCTTAAAATCAGCTGTGATGAGATATTTATACCATAGGCAAATGCTACACGTCAAGGCTCTTCTTTACTTCAGAGACCTGGTTGTTAAAAATTTACCAATATGCCATTATTTATATCTATCCTGAAAACAAAAGGGGGAGCATCCTAGGATGTCTTGAATATCCCAAAGAGAGAGAGAATCTCTAGTTTTAAAACATGCTTAGTTAAAGGGTAGTCAATTTCCCTTAGACATCTGCCATCTACTCAGAAGTTGCCTTCCTTTATATTTTCCCAGTCCCTAACTTTATAGATACCACGCCATGTGGGACCCAGTATTCATGCTCTTGCCCAAAAGAAAACTAAAGAAAATATTAATAACAATGACTATAGGTAGTTCTCATCTTCATCTTCATTCATCCACCAAATATATACTGAGGTCCTCTTACATCAGGCACTGTAGCAAGGGGCTAAACATCTGGTATAGAATGTAAAGCATATGATACCTGTCCTCAAGAAACTCACCTTCTTGTACTAGAAGACAGATAATGCAAAAGTTGCCTTAGAAGTACAAAGATTTCAGAAACCCAGCTAGAAATTGTCAGGGAGGGCTTCCTAGAAGAAGGTGCATTCAGTAGGTTAAGAAAAAGGCAAAGAAAGAGAGAAAGCAAACTATCCATTTGGGATAGTTACTCAGCTGCCTAGTGACCTGGACAGATACAACAGGTGGATGAAAGCAGAGAAGATCAACAGCAAGAAAGAGGTGGCCAATAGAACCAAATTTTACGTAGACGTAAAGTGTAATAAGAAGTGAAAATTATCTACTGGATTTATTAATTAGGGTGTCACTATTGATTTCAGAGCAGTTTAAGTGAAATAAGGGGCATGGGGATCTCATTGTAATGATGGATGGTCATGGACTAAATGGGGAGTTATAGTCTGTGAATATATATAAAATCACAAACTGTAACTGTGTGTGTGTGCATGTGTGTGTGTGTGTGTGTGTGAGAGAGAGAGAGAGAGAGAGAGAGAAACAGGCTAAAGTGAAAGGGCCAGAAGATAAAGTTTTAGAAGTAAGAGGAAATAATTAATAGGATAGGAGGAGGTGGTTTGCGGGAAAAATATGAAAGGCTCAATCTTAGACAAATGGAAAGATATATTTTTCTCCAGGATACAAAAAGAAATGGTAACTTTTTGGTATAGATATGCATATATTTGCAAATTAGGTGGGGAAGGTGTTGGGAAACCAGAGATAAAACCACCTAGGGAAACCGGTAAATAATAGAGGAGAACCAACAAAAAAACTGAATCAAATGCATAAGGTGAATCATTTATGACACAGACAGAGGGGGAGGCAGTGAAAGCGAAAGGCAGAATGGCAGAGAGATGGTGAGAAATTTAAGAGACACTGGTGCCGTAGAACCCAAAGAAAAAGAAAAGGGGAGTTTTAAGAAAGAAAGTGTGGTCCACAGGTTTAAATGCTGCAAAGCGGTCTGTTGAGGTTAGGGAGAGCCAGCAGGTTGCATCAGGAGCAACTTTAGAAGCTACTACAGGCGAGGGCAGCCAGATATTAATGGATGAGAAGAAAACGGGACAAGATTCCAGGGAAATTCAACATGTGTACAAATAGCTTTGTGGCAGAATTTGGGAGACAATGGCTTGTTGTCCTTAGATACGTCTCAGGCTCTAGACCTTTCTTTCTCCCACTCACATCTAACCTAATGACTGAGAGGTTTCCCCATAGACAATACGTTTACATTTCAATGAAGATCTCCTAAGGCCAAAGGAGATAGAAATTGGGCAGGTCAGAGCCATATGAATTATTTGATTTCTAAAATTCTATCAAGTGAGTGTCTATATAATTTAAATTAAAAAAACACTGACTGTGTGCATATGTGATAGGCTGTGTCAACTCAAGGGTGCTCCATACTCAGGTACAGTTTTTGTAGTCTCTAAAGTAGTTGTTTTACATCTGTAGTCTTCTCTGACAGTCTCATGCTGGTTGTTCACTGCTTTAAAATGGTATCTTCTATTTATTTAATCATTTCATAAATAGTTATTTTTGTTCTTTATCTGACATTTCAAGTAACTGAAGTCCTCACCAGAGTGCAAGCGGGGAGGAAAGGGAGACACAAAATAGGTCTGTGCTGTTTTAGTGAACTCTCACTCAAAGTGGATTCTTTCCTCTCTCTCTCTCTCTGTGCGCATGTTTATTAGATTTGACCAAAAGACTACATATTATTCTAATTTCAGTAAGCCTAAATTGAAGTTTTTTTAACACATCATTTTGAGATGATTTGATGTATATCCTTGATAGAAGTACTTTTGAGATGATGTATTGCAAATATTTCCTCTCCGTCTGTGGTTTGCCTTTCATTTTTTTTAAACATAGCGTCTTTCAAAGAGCAAAAGTTTTAACTTTCATAAAGCTTATTTTATTATTTTTGTTTTATGACGCATGATTTTTATGTCCTGTCTATAAAATTTTTACATACCCTCCAAAGTTACAAAGATTTGCTCTGTTACTTCTACTATTGTAGTTGAACTTTTATGGTTAGGTGTATGATCCTTTTTGAGTTAATTTTGGCATATGGTATAGGTAAGGGTCAAGATTTACTTATTTATTGTCTGTACGGATATCCAGTTGTTCCAGGACCATTTGTTGAAAAGATGACCCTTTCTCCATTGTATTACTTTCACTTTTTGTTGAGAATAAAGTGAATATATAAACATGAGTCTATTTCTGGACTCTCTGTTCTGTTCCAGTGATCTAATATTTATTCTTACACAAATACCACAATTCCTTAATTCCTGTAGGTGCATAATATGATTTGAAATCAGGCAGTGAGATTCCTCCAAATTTGTTCTTCTTTTTTCAAAATGCTTTCGGCTATTTTTGGTCCTTTTTATTTTTATATCAATTTTAGAATCAGTTTAATAATTTCTAAAAAAAATCTGGGATTTTGGGATAATTGCACTGAATCTATAAATTAGTTTGAGGAGAGCTGACATCTTAACAGTGTCAATTCTTCTAATCCATGAACACTGTATATTTATCTATTTGTTTGGACTTTTAATATATCTCTGAGCAATGTTTTATGATTTGCAGTGTATAGGTTGCACGTATATGTATTAAATATATTCCTAAATATTTTATTATTTTATTCTATTGTGAATTTGTTTTTTATTTCAATTAATAATTATTCATTGCTAGTGTATAGAATACAATAGATTTTTTGCATGTTGCTCTTGTATTCTATCTTGATTACTTTTAAAATCCAAATAAGATATTATTATTCTTTTATACATTCAACGATATTTCAGACTTATCCTCATATTTGTAAATTACTTAGCTCTCCTTTCCTCTGCATATCAGAGAAATTTCTTCTGGGATTTTTACTCTTATTGTTGAAATATAGCTTTTAGTAGGTGTTTCTTGTGGTGAGCTCAATTATTGTTTGACTAAAACTATATTTTCTTAATCAGTTTTTAATGAACTTTTAATTGGACATAAAATTCAAGAACTTGTTCCTTTTTACAAAGCTTTCTAGTGAAATGTATTATACTTTAAAAAGCAAAAAATAGATATCTACGATTGAAGGATAGTAATAAAACGAATGCACAAAATTGTTGTTTGAGTGAAGAACTAGAATATTGCCAGCACGTTAGGAATCCCACGTGCACACCAGTTGCACCTCTCGTCTCCCATCAGGCTGGTTCAGGCTCATTGAAATGGTTTTATGGTTCTAAGTTCAGCAAGAAATCAAGCCCTACTTCTCAGGCACTTTTCAAGCCTCTGCTTGCATCACATTTGATAACGTCCCACTGACCAAAGCAAGACATGTCTCCAACCAGATTAAAAAGGTGGAGATATAGACTTATGAAGTCTATATATAAAGACTCATGGCATATACATACTATATATCAAAATGCAGATATAGACACATTTCTTCATGGAAGTAGAATAAGTTTTGGTCTTTTTTGCCAATTATTACATTTTTTCATTCATAAATATCAATATATACATAAATGTAAGTTATATATACATTATGTATAAATTCAAAACATATTATATACATAATGCATATATATATATACACACATTTGGTATGTGTACATCACACAGATATATAAATTTGGTATGTTTTGAACTTCATTTATGTGAAATCATGTTATATATAAGCCTCTATGATAAGCTTCTTTCACTTACATTTTGTTTTTCATATTTATCATTACTGGATTTATCTATATTTTATCTTTATCTTTGTATAGTATTTAATTTTACAAATATACTTAAATTCATTTATTCATTTTATTATTGCTGGACATTTCAGCTGTTTCCAGCTTATTATATTCTCACTCTATTTATAGTGTGTTCAGACAAACAGAAGTTTTAAATTTTAAAAAGCTTGAGTTTACCAATCTTTTTGTTTTGGGGGAGGAAGATTGACCCTGAGCTAACATCTGTGCCAATCTTCCTCTATTTTGTATGTGGGACACCGCCAAGCAGCATGGCTTGACAAGTAGTGCATATGTCCACACCCAGGATTCGAACCTGCAAACCCCAGGCTGCCGAAGCAGGGTGTGCAAACCTAATCACTACACCACCATGCTGGCCCCTTGAATTTACCAATCTTTTGCTTACCATTTTATCATTTTTCTTATTTAAAAAAATCTTTCCATATGCTAATATCACAAAGATATTCCCGCATATTGTCTACCAAGTATTTTATAGATCATGATATAATTTTATTTTTATAGGTATAATCAGTATCATGATTATTGAGTATCCCATTGCTTCTCTAGTGATCTGCAATGCCATCTTTGTCACAATTCAAGTCTCTATTATGCATATGTGTGCATTTAGAAATGCATATGTATGCAACAGAAATGTATGCATTTCTATTTTATGAATTTGTTAAGAAAAAACTTTGGTAATGTCAATCCTCTGTAGTATAAATATGCATTGTATTGCATTAATTTCAACTCATTATTATTTATTTCCTTCTCTTTTCTTTGTATTCATCTCTTTTGTTCTTTTTCTAATGTATTAGCTTATTAATTTTACACCTTTTTTTCTAATAAAAGACATTTGATGTGTAGATTTCTTTTTAAATACTATTTTTTCCACATGCCCCAAGTTATTTGTATATAAATGCCATAACTACTTAGTTATGAATCTTTTCCAAATTTTATTATGATGTCTTTTATTACCTTGAATTTCCACATATATGGAGGTTTACTCGTTATTTACATTATTGTGCTCTAATTTAAATTATATTCTGAGAATGGATTTTTGGATGATAGTAATACTTTAAAATTTGCTAAGACTAACTTTTATACATGTTTTCTCTTTGCTTGAGAATAATAATATGTACACATCATATAATATGGTTGAATTTATTAATGTTTTTGTGTATAGATAAAGAAATAAGTAGAGATGCTCAGTATTCTATATGTCCATAAGGTAAAACTTCATAACTTGCACTTGAAATCTCCTACATTTTTCCTGAGTTTTTTTGCTTGATTTTTCAATTACCAAGAGAGGCATGTCAAAATCCCCCGCAGAAATTGTGACTTTTTCCAGCTCTGCTTGTAAATCTGCCTATTTTTGCTCTGTATATTTTGAACCTCTGGCATATAAGTTTAGAATTTTTGTCTCTTCCTAAGCAATGAAAACTTTTACCATTATGTGATGCCCTTTTTCTTATCATTATTAATATATTTACATTAAATCTGTCTTTTCAGATGTTAACATAGATGCTCCAGTTACTTTGGTAAGTATTTGCAAGTTATGCCTCTCCTGTGTTTTAATTTTGAATACTTATGTCTCTTATAAACAGAATAAATTTGCAAAATTGGCCTTGATAATCCTTGTCTTTTAAATAGAAAGTTTAGTCTGTTTACATTTATAATGATTACTGATAGATTTGGAATTATTTTTCTCATCTTATGTTTTTGCTATTTGTCCCACAATTTTTTTTATTTCCTTTCTTTGCTTCTTTTCAATTGATATATTATTTATTCTTTTATTTTTCTCATTCAATTATTTTTCCTCTGCTCGCTTGGAAACTATTATTTTCTATATATTCTTTTAGTGATTATCCTTGAAAATTTTACACTGATGTTCACCAAAGGCCAGTATTTTTACCTTACTTTAAAACAATGCAATGATCTTAAGAACTTAATTCTAGTCATCCACAACGTATTTGCCTTTTACCGGTATTTCTGATGTAACCTCTTTGTTTTCTCACAGATTAGGCATTGTCACTATTGTTTCATCATGTCAACATTTATTATTCACCACAAGAAAGTGGTTAGCAGCTGGCTCTGCACGCACATTCCCTGCTTTGAATCCCTTTGCCACTTACTAATTTGTAAACTTAGACAAGTTAAACTTGTTTAGTAATAAGATCTAACTCATAGTACAGTAGTGAGGATTGAATGAACTAAAACCTGTAAAGTACTTAGAAAATTTCCCGGCATATAGTAATTTTATTTACCATATTTACCATTGCCTTTGGCGTCTACATTCCTGCTTGTAAATCAGACCTTTCACATAGGGTTGTATATTGTTCTCCTGAAATACATTCTTTACAAATTCCTTTAGAGAAGATCTTTTGGTGATTTCTGTTTTTGTTAGTCCAAAAGTGTCTTTATTTCACCATTCTTGAAAGACTCACTGAGAATAATATTCTAGGTTGACAGCTATTTTCTTTCATTTCAATTGACAATACTATTCCTCCATTATCTGTCTTCCAACATGCTGTCGAGAAAGGCAGTAAGCTTTTCCTTTGTAGGTGGTCTGTCTTCTCTCCTTGCCTTCTTTTGCTCTCTCTCTCTTTCTTTCTATCTTTATCTCTTTTCGTGTTCTGAATGTAGGGGTGTGTGTGTGTTTTTTTTATCTGGAGTCATTAGTTTTGGATCTGAGGATTAAGTATTTTTTTCTGCTTTTATCTTTTCAAATACTTCCACTCCTTTATTCTTTCAATTTCCTTTATCTAGTTATGAGTCTAGTTATGAATTCCTTTAGTTATGAATCTTTTCCAAATTTTATTATGATGTCTTTTATTACCTTGAATTTCCACATATCTGGAGGTTTACTAGTTATTTACATTATTGTGTTCTAACTTATTATCTAGAATTCAATGAGATGTATATCAAATCTACACATTTTATTTTCCATTTCTCTCTCATATTTTCTCTCTCTGCTTCTCTAAGCTGCGTTCTGGGGAAGTTCTTCACATCTAACTTTCAGTTCACTGCTTCTCTTTTCATCTATATCCAATTTTGTGCGTACTCATCCATTGAAGTTTTCATTCCAATGCAAATGTTTCGCTTCTAGAAGTTGTATTTGAATCTCTTCCAAGTCAGCTTGGTTATTTTTGATAATAAATTATGCCTTGCTCATATATCCTATTTCCTCTTTTGCAGCTTCAAACATTTAATCATACTTCTTTTATTTAGTATCACACAGTTCCAATGGCTGAATCTCTTAGTTAGACAAAGTGAAGATCTAACTCCACTGCTGTTGTTTCTTCTCCAGTTCATGGTGGTTTGTTTTGTTGTGTGTGCACGAGTGTGTGTGTGCATGACTGTGAATGTGTGTGTGATATTGGACTAGAATTCAACATATTCCAGCCTCTATCTGTGGAGTCTCATTTTGAGATGAGCGTGCAAATCTACTGAGATTTTCAGCCTTCCAACCGAAGAACATGCTCTTATCAGAAGGCATGTAAATTCAAAATTTAAAACCACTTAAAGAAGCTTGTGGTTGTAAATGAATTCTCAGGTAGATTTTTCTCTCCTGAGCCAAACCCAGGTGGATTAATGTCATTGGAACCTCTGCACATTGGCAAGATTCCTTGGAATAGAAATCCACTTTTTCACAGAAGGTGCAGCTTGTCAAGGTTCCTGGCTCTTTATGCAAGATTCCCATTCTAAATGCCCATTTTGCTGTCGTTCAAGGTCCTGTCTCCTCTGCCCTAGATGGCCCTTAAAGCCCAGTCATCTGGATCACACATCTGGATGTGTGAGGATAAATCCTCACACATCTGAGGGTAGCAGAGCTTCAGTGTCATTTTGTGGCTTTTTGTAATAGAAAATATTCTCAATTACGAAACATGCCTTACCCTCGGCGTCTGCCTTCCAGTAAATTGAGTAATGCCTTCAGCATACTGAAGTCAAGTGTTAAAGAATCCAATTTATTCCTATCTAAAGGATAACAGCTAGTAGATAGTCAACCTTTCCAGATGCTTTTGGATCTTAGACTTATCAACCTAAAGCTAAACAAGTCCCTAATAATAACATTTTTACAGATGAATTTGAGGGGAAGGAGATTTCTGATACCCACACATTTTACCAACTAATGCTTGTTGTGCCAATAATGTTTTATTGAAGCCATCACATTTATTTTTCAGAGCTGCTATGATAGAGATCACAACATGTCTCTTCCACATACTAGTTTCTTCATTCATTTATTCAATCAGTAGATATTTACCTAGTGCCTGCTATGAGTCAGGCACTGTGCTGGAGCAGCAGTGAAGTAATGATGAGGAAAGTAGAGCCAGTCCCTCCTCTCACATGACTATGGCCTAGTGGGGAAACAAAGAGCCTAGTAGTCACACAGATATGAAAAACGCAGAAGGACATCTGAGATAATGCTTTGAAGTAGACACACTGTGTACTAGGAGAGACTGTGAAGACAGATTTGAGTTAGTCTGAAGGGTAGACCTGGTTCCTTTAGGAAGTGATGCCAGTGGGAAGATGGGAAGAATGACTCGCGCCTGGCCAGTGCATGAAGAGGCTACAGCAGCTGTGTGAAGAGAAAGAGAAAGAGAGATGGAAAATGAGGCTGCAAAGGTCACAGGGTCAGACTATAGAGGGGAACATGTTTCTCTATTTTCAGTTTCCATTAATCAGGAGACGAGCGTAATGTTCTCCTGAGAGAGAAGCGATAAGGAGAAGGGATCAACATGGTTAATGTTGTCAGAATTTTCTTTCCAGTGAAAATAATTCAGGTGTCTTAGCCATGGCTAAACCAGGACACCTCATGTTCCTCTCTTTTAAAATATAAAAGCTGTTGTGAAACTAAAGTCTTAAAGGAATCCGTTCAGTCAGATTTCATATTTCTCCACACTGAAACTGCAAAAGCATATGATATTTCCCCACACTGAAATTCTGCAAAAGCAGCCAACTTAAACTTCGCAGAAAAGAAATACTCGGAATCCATTTCATTCCTCAAATAAGATGCAATCAAAGGGTTTGTGTCTCTCATTCAGCATCAGTCCCTATCCAAATGGGAGACAAACAGTTAATCAACTAGTTCACTGGGAAAAAAATGAACTAACCAACATTTAAGGATAAAAGAGCACCAATTCTACAATAATCATGCATTTATTTATTCATTTAGCTAGTAAAAGCTTATTGAACATCTACTATGAGTTGAGCTCCATACTCTATTCTGTAAAAGGGAAATTAATAACAACTTCCAATAGTTTTATTTTTATTAACAAACTTACCAAGGTCTGTCTGAGCTGTCATCCATCCAAATGATTGGTTATTTGGAATTGGACTATTCTGGGATAGAGTGGAGACATTTCAGGCCAGCACAAAGGTAATTAGTGACTAATCAAGAACACACAAATGTTGTATCAATCTAAGTCGTGCCCTTGTCTCACTTTTGGAAATACCTCAGAAACAGACTACATGCCTGTCAATGCTCTGTAAACAAAATTTTTTACAGAGAAGAGGAAAGTAAGACAGTCTTTTATAATATCAACAAAGGGGCTCAATTCCTAGTTCACAAATTTTTAGTAAAGGTTGATTTTTGCACAAGAAGTGAGTTGAAATTAATTTTTGGGCTGACAGATCAGCTTACAAGTCAAAAGGAAGAGATCTTAGGAAGAAATACTTTCTTAAAAAACACATAAACAAATGGTTATGTGCCTACATTACTGCTGCATTTTTCTATTTTCTATACCCAATCAAGGCAAATAAAGTGTATGGCATTAGAGATGTGGCTGTACTTCAACAATATATTTTGATTTACCTACTTATTGTCCTGGGTGTAAGTAGCCTAAATTCCAACATTTTTAATTCTGGTTATTGATTGGGGGTAGAATAGATTTAGCTTTTATGAGGATAAATCATTTGTGTCCATGAAAATCTTATGGTATCTTATAGTTAAATATATCTAGGTTTTTATCTCTTTTGGCAATAAAGGGAAATCATGAATGCATCCTTTCTGGTCATCCTGAGGAAATGTAGACCTGTCTGTTCTCTGGAAACATTTAAAATAGAGATTACTCTCAGCTGCAAGGAATGGTTTATGTGGAGTCATTCTTGAAGGCAGGGCAAGGGCTTGGATGCGCCTCCAAATCCTCTCCAGCAGTAACCTCCCCTGGTGAGTCTAATGGGAAACTTCTTTCCTCTCTGCTGCTTTGTGTGATCGGTAATAAGCTATGACACCTATGGTGATTCCAGAAATGGAATTGCTGCCCGCTGAGTGTTGTTTTCTGTCTCTTTAGGAGGGTAGACTCTTGCCTCTGTGGCATTTTGCAGTAACATAGATAACTACAAAGAGGCGAATGCTTACCAGGATTTTTCCCTATCACAAAGCCCTGGCCCTTGGCAAGATTACTTTCTTCCCACAGTAATGAAATAGAATATTAAATACATATCTCAAAATGAAAAATATGACAAAAATCCCTTCTTATCTGTCTGTTGTTGAAACTTTTCATTCTGGGTTCATTAATGATCTTTTTTTTAATTGATGGCAGATAAAATTAGAGATAGGCCAACCCATGGCAGAGAATGTCTCCTTCTATGAAAAATGGAAGATTTAAAACTAACGTTAAACAGAAAATACTTTCCACATCATAGATAACACCACTTGTCACTTTATATCTCCATAAGCTAAAAGAACTGCAAGTATAATCTCTTATGGATACTATTGGCCTGTGGACAGAAACGTTATTAAAAGAAGGACAAAAAAAGATTAGAAAAGATAGAGACACTTTTCACTCTGTAGTCTGTATTTGACTATGAGTATCTAATATACTATTTGTGGCAGCAGAAAGACAGAGCTGTACAAAGTGCCCACGCCAAGGCACGGCCCTGGTGAAGTTGCATACAAGGTGGCGGTAACGACGGGTTAAGCAGTTGTGCATGTGCATGTGTGGATGAGAAAGAAGAGAAAATCAAGTTAGGATTAGTTCTAGAACTTTATAAACGTGGACTAGGTTTTGGATTTTTTTTTGAGCCTTTAAAATTCCAGTGGAAAGCATTTCCAAGGGCCCTGTGCTCTTACTGCTGTGCTAACAGCAAGCTTACAAAGTGGCAAAATGCTCCGGCAAAAGCCGGAGCTGCACGGAAGATGAGGGAGCTGGGCCAACTCTGCAGGTATTGATTTGGCGTCATCTTGCAGTGTCCACTTACCGGGGTACGTAAAATCACTACAGGAGCAGATTTTGGTGGGAGTTGCGGCTGGGTTAAAAAGTCAAAAGCTCAGTTTCAGACAAATTAATTTAGAGATGTTTATTACCTACACAAGCAGACAGGACATTGTTGGAGATGTGAGTTCAGGGTAGAATCTAGGCTATGGGTAGGAATTTGGGAACTGCCACTATATAGTATGCATTTATAGACATGAAACTGGAGGACATCATCTTAGGAGGGAGAATAGTTGAAGAAGGGAGGCCTGGGGACATTTTACACTGGGGATTGGGATATAAGAAAGAACTAGTGAAGGAGACCGAGAAGCATCAATTAAGGGAGGAAAAGACCCACGAAAGAGTGGTGGAAAGAGAAGGAAGTATTTCAAGAAGGAAGGAGTGATCGGGTGTGTCATGTGCAGCTTAAGACAAGTGAACTAAGCCCTGAAAATTGAGCAGTGGCTTTGGAAAGGCAGAGGCGGTTGGTGACCTTGATGAGAATTATTTTTATTGGCATCTTGGGGGCAATGAGTGACAGAATTGGACTCAAGAGACAATGAAAGAAGACAAGGTGGAGACAATGAGTTTGCACGAATATTTTAAGGGGTAACATAAGCAGGCATCTGGGTGGAGATACCAAGTAGGCAGGCAGAATAGCTATTCTTGAGGAAATTGAGCAATGGGAAATTGGTGTTTCAGGAGTTACATTTGATTTAAAGACTCAAATACTATCTAGGAGGAAACAGGTGAAGAAGTCCTCAAAAGAGTTATTCAGTTTTATTGCATCTAAACAAACCCCAGACAATACGGTCAAGTAGAGGGTCCCAGAAATCAAGGTATAATATTCATATAGGGATGAAAAATCAGCTGAATTGATAACAAATATGAGTGGAAAGAAGAGAAATTCAGCAAAATGACAGGAGGCAAATTGAATTTGTCCCAGAAGGCCTTTTAATGGGGCCCAGTTTTAAATATCAGAGCCAAATTTTTGTTTCTGTTTCCTTTGGTGGTAAGGAAATATGACTCAAAAAGATAAAGTTTTTGGTGTTATAGTCCCTCTAAAAAGATAAGTCTATGCTTGGCTACAGAAAGCAGATATTTATCAGATGATATTGAAGGGCCATAGGGCAAAGTTCTGCCAACAAATTTCCCAGGGTGCTTGTGAATTTCAACTCATTTATTTCTTTGGGCTTTGAAGCACTTCCTGGAAGGGTTAATACCTTAACCTCTTACCAGGAAAAATCTTAGTGAGGATTAGTTTTGCTTTGGTGGGAACTTTTTCTAGCTCACACTAATTCCGTGGGAATTTTCTGGAAGAAAGGAAAGGGCAGAGCCTGAATCATCTATGTCTGAATTTTGCTGACTGCTAGTGGGGCCCTTGATGGCTGCCTCCTGCCTCAAGGTTTGGATGCATAGAATGGACCAGACAGTCACCAGGGAAATTGAGTCAAAGCACCATGAGAATTTCAGTGGAAAAGTACAGGGGAAAGAAATATTTTTTGCTGTATCTTGAAACTTCCAGCCTTCTGGTGGATTTTCCCATGCTTGGAATAAATCTGCCAGGAAAATAGTTAAGTTAGTATATCACTGAATTAGATGACTTGGAATCTTCACAAATAAGGAACAGAAGAGTAATGTTGCTCGTCTTTTTTTTTTGTTGGTTTTGCTTTTGAAATTGTGATGAAATTTTTTGAGGCTCAGAAAGAAACCTTGAACCAGAAAGAGAGAATGTGCGGCAGATACAACACCTTTCAGAGAAAATCAAATGTTTCATACCTCAAAATAAACAAATATATTTTGCTTGTAAAAGAAAAAAATCTTGACTCGTTTATTCCATCCAAGGGGTTTTTCAGTCCACAGATGAGTTTTTCTTTGATCTTCCATGGTTTCCATCACTTCAATATCCACCTTGACTTTGCCTTATTTCTCCCTTTTCTGCTCTGACGTCAAGATTTCTTCTTGGTTTTTCATTACTATATCCAACTTTCACTTACTTTTCTGCATTCTGGTTTTAACCTAAACTTCTGATCCTACATCAACTAATTATAATAACTGTAAGTTATACTCTCTACTCACAAAGGACCTGCAAATAACACTTCTATCATGTTTATGCATATTTCGATCTATGATGCAGGCAGTTTCATTACTTTTGTTTATGCACAGTATCTATTAAATGCCTACAGTATTTATAGAGGAGAGTACACTTCGGGGGTAATTCCTATCCATATGTCTCATTCTACAGGGCTCCTTCTTCACACAAGAAAGATTAAATTTATGTCAAAATGTAGGAGAAATAAATCCTTTAAGAACAGCGAAAAACAAAGGTAAGACAGAATGGTCAGTTCTTCAAAGCAGACAGTCAAATATTTCTGTATTTTAATTTCAGGTTTTTGTTTTTTACCTAATATTTTTAAGGGCAAGATATACCCTCTAGCTTGACACTTTACTTTAAATTTTATGGTAATTCCTTCTCTGTTTCCATATTGCTTGCCACATTTTTCTGATTCCTTCATTTTCTAAAAAGATGAATTTTACGGTTTTCTTTTTTGTTTGACAATTTTTCTCTTAGGGTTACTCTCTGTCTCCTCCATCCTGCCAAATTTCTGTCCATCTCTCAACACATGCATTCCTGCATGAGCTATGGATCCATACTTTTACATTCTGGCTGGGCTTATCACCTGGACACCCAACAGGCTTGACATAGCATGTCGAAATGAACATCATCATTTGACTCTCCAATCTAGTCACTTATACTGATTTCCTTAGATCTGTCAGTAGCCACACAGGGAGAGTAGCTGAGCCAGTGCTGCCATCACAACCACCAAGATACGCACACTAAAAGTAGTGTTTGCCTCCAGGATGAAGCAAAGAATGCAGTCTTCTAAAGGAGGAGCTCTGACACTAGAGACTCTTGTTCTGAGGGAACAGTCATAATAACATAAAGCCATGGGAGCTATGAGGAGACTCCAAACCTAGAAGATAAACTATATGTGAATTCCAACTTAATTCCTGCCCTACTGGTCTCCTGAAATCATCAGATATGATATTCTTAATGTGAAGTTTCATTTTTTTTTTCCTAGGAATCCTCATTGTGAATGAGCAAATAAACTACACCCAGTAATATATTTAACTTAGACTCTTACCTACAAATATTTACAGACAAACAAGAATCAAAGCCTAAGAAAGAGGCAACAAATGCCAACAATAGAACAAACCCTAAGGAAACAAAATTAATATAGAGGAAAAGGAAAATCTTGAAATAAGCAGTCTTCATCAAGAATTGAGATAAAATACATTAAAAAAGAAGCCAAAGAGGAGGAAGAGGAGGAGAAAGCGAAGGAGGTGAAGAAAGAAGAGAAGAAAATGAAGAAAGAGATGGAAAGGAAGTATTTAGTAGGAAAAAAAGAAACATCTCAAGAGTTCTTGGAGCTCTAAGATATTGTCATACAAACAAAGGATTAAAGATTAGCTGAGTGGTATAATTAAGAGTCTTGGTAAGAATGTAATTTGTAAGGTGGAAACTTGTCTGAAGGAAACAAAAGATGGATATTAAAAGAAAAACATGGAAATACGGAAGGCAAATCTAGAAATTCCAAAATCCGTCTTATAGGAGTTCTACAAGGGGGGTAAAAAGGTATGTAAATGATGAAAACATCACAGAAATTTAAAAAAAATAAAACTTCATAGTGCAGAGTAAATAATTTTACCTTTATAATGAAAGAGCCAAATATCAGCTTTCTGTTTGTTTTCATTGGAAGTGTTAGTCTGCTGAAAGCTATTACAGCAGAAACAAAAGCAGATCCAATGGCGACATTTAAGAGTTAACATTGAATGGATTAGAGACGAAGAGAGTTGAAATTTGTGTTATACCATCTCTATTATTTATCTAAGATTGATTTTGGAATAGGTATTTGGAATCTTTTGGATAGAGCTGGAATAACTCTCCTTCCACTGAAAGCCTATTGTGTTTTATCTCTACTTCTTTCTTTGCACAGATTTATCTTATATTAATTTATGTTCTAATTTATGTACTAATAAATCACCTTGCTTCTTTCATACCACCAGAGGTCAAGGCCCCATACAACTCTGTTTTGCTTTCATGTAAGTACTTAGGATAATGTCTTTTACATATAAGCACTTGTTGAAGAAAGAAAGAGAGGGAACAAGAAGGAAGAAATAATAGCTTTTACAATAATGGTCTCCACGCTGAGTAGTATGCTTCTATCAGCTGTACCTCATATTGTAACCGAACTCAACGGGTTTGTATCTTGGTGAGTGTGGAGCCGAAAAGCACAACCAAGAGTGAAGTGGGTGAAGAAAAGTTTTATTGCTTGCACAAGCAATGAGAATACCGGGGATATTTCCCAAAAGCAGTGTCTCCCTGAGTTGAGTGTTGGTGGAGACTTCATACACAAGAGTGCAGAGGATATGTTACAACTATGTAACAACTGTGCTCAATCAGGGCACATGTGCAACAGGTAAGCAAGCCATTACACAACAAATTCAAGGCAACATCCTTACCTAATGGGTTCAACGTAACCTTCCGACACTTGGAGCTGGAGAAATTTGCAGGGGTCTTGCTGCAACAGTGTAAGTTTTACTGTAAGATGGCAACGTCTGCAAAAATGGGGACATCAACTTCTGAAAAACAGCACATTTAGTTTCTCCTTGCCTGGAAAAACATTTGACAGACCATGTTAGTTATTGATCGGATTCTCAGTAACCCTTTCCTTGCCTGGCTCCTGGTCACAATATGTGTAAATATAGTTGAATGTTTCTGTGTCGGAATTCTTTCCTGGCATTTTCTGGGATCTCTATATGCTTTTCCAAATCCCAAATCCTGTGAAAAATCATTTGATAAATCAGGAAAACAGGAAATGTATTATAATTCTCATATTAGAATTAAAGCTTAACAAGCAACATGGAGACATTATCTGTTCAAGGAAATCAATTGACAACAAGTCAAAAGCAAGAACAGCAAAGGCTGAAGGTCAGTTGAGGGTTAAAGTGAACCTTTCCATGGAGCAGGACAGGTACATGTAGGAGGGAAGTCATCACATTCCCATCAGTCCTTCTTGTAGCTGTTGGCATGTTATGTGTGTTTTCCTGGCTCCGTGTGCTGCCAATGATGAGGCATTCTTGCAAATAAAATCAATATTCATATATTTATATGCACAGTACACTTTGCCCAACACCTGTGAGTACTGTTCCAACAAACAGCAAGCTTTGGAAGCAAGAAGAAAAGTCGTTAAATTGGCAATTTCATGAGGAGATTCTCTGCTAGCTATAGGCTATAGTTTCTATTCCTTGCTAGCTATAGGCTATAGTTCTCTGTAAATAATTTAACAGAAGATGCAAAGAAAGAAGATGATAATGTGAAATATGGTGACATAGAGTTAGAAACTGATCTAAAATCTGAATTAAAAAAGCAATAGTGATTTCAATAAAAAAAAAAAACAGTATTAGAGCAAGCCAACAGAGCCCAATGTGAAGACACTCTGGGCCACATTTAATAATGTGACCAACCTTAACACAAAATGAAAGACCTTTTCTACGTCTGCAATATTTGCCATGAAACAAAGACCAAGATTACGGGATAGGGCAATTAATTCTTTGTGTTTTTTTAAAATTTTATTTAAGAATGATAACCTCTAACATTAAATATTTGCAGCATTATCTTTCAATATTACAAAATGTTCTTTGGTATCTATATGCCTTTCTACTCTGCTTTTATTGTCAAATATCTCTATCAAAGAGATCTTTTTTTATATTCCTGAATATTTTGAAGATTTGAATATTTTGAATATTTCTGTTTTTTAGTGTTTTGAAATATATCAAAATATATTTGTTAATGATAATAAACCATGCACTTATTATATATATATATTTACATGTATATATATATATATATAATTTTCTCAAAGAAAACTTCTAAAACCTTTAGTGGAAAGATGAGCACAGAAATATGATGTCCTGTTTAGTATTATGGCCACCTGTCATGTTAAAACACATAAATAAATAGTTAGGAAAATGAAGAGTAATTTTTAATATTAAGAATTCCTGGAGTTTTAATTTCTCTTTTTTGAATCTACAAATTTAATATTGGTATTTGGAAATACTAAATGCAATTATTGAATCTGCAGTTTTTCCACTTAAAATTATTTATTGTAATTTCCTCTGGGACAATGGAATCTAATATTTCTCAAATATTTTTTCAACCCTTAACCTGAAGTTCAATCAATGACAAAAGCAATGATTACCCTTTGCTATATGTTTATTTTGAGATATCATTTATCTCAATTATATGAATCTAACCAAGTAAAGAATTCATGATACGATTCTAAAGTCTCTGAAGCTTGCTGTCTACACAGATTGCATTAAAAAATGCTTGATTGCTCTGTATAGTATTAGATGGTTCAGTGAGGTATTCATCTAACAACACCATAATTCAGTTCCATGACTAGTTTTGAAAAAATGGAGGTAAATTGAGTGTTTCATGAGTTTAAGGACAGTTATTCCCATTTATTAGTTTCTTTATCTTGGAGTATTTACTAGATTATTATCCTGGTCTGGATCAGGAAGTTACTGTGCTATACTATTTTTCTAGTCACATTTACATAACAAAAAACTATCATAATTAAGAGTATAATTTTTGAACATGAACAAACATGATATGCAATAGTCCAGTTTTGTGTACTAGGGTAATAGTTTATACTTATTATCTTAAGAATTTTATTTGTCTTCTGTGCAACTTCATTTTATATCTAGGTGTAATAATTTGCCTGCAAGAGTCCACATATTTTAAGGAAAGTTGTTTATAACTAATACTTTTTTTTAATTGGAGTATAAGTGATATAAAATATTCTATTAGTTTCAGGGGTACACCATCATGATTCCATATTTATATACATTACGAAATGATCACCATAATAAGTCTAGTTACCATCTGTCACCATATGAAGTTATTACAGTATTATTTACTATATTCGCTATGCTGTACATTACATCCTCATGACTTATTTGTTTTATAACTCAAGTTTCTACCTCTTAACTCCTTCACCTATTTTGCCAGCCCCTAACCCCTTCCCCTTCTGTTAACTACCAGGTTGTTTCCTGTATCTCTGAGTCTGTTTCTGTTTAGTTTTTTTGTTCATTTTATTTTCTAGATTCCACATCTAAGTGAAATCATGTGGTATTTATCTTTCTCTGTCTGACTTATTTCACTTAGGATAATATCCTGTAGGTCTATCCATTTTGTCACAAATGGCTAGATTTCATTCTTTTTTATGGCTGAGTAATATTGCATTGTATATATAGATACATACATATATATATATATATACACACACCCCACATCTTATTTAACCATTTGTCTTTCAATGAACACTTAGGTTGCTTCTATATCTTGATGCATATATCTCTTTAAATTAATGTTTTCTTTTTTTTTTTTGAAATAATACCCAGAAATGGAATTGTTAGATCCTATGGCCATTCTATTTTTAATTTTTTGAGGACTCTTCAGGCTATTTTCCATAGGGACTGAATCAATTTACATTCCCAGTAACAGTGTACAAAGGTTACCTTTTCTCTACATCCTTACCAACACTTGCTATTTTTTGTCTTTTAGGCAATAGCCATTCTGACAGGTGTGAGGTGATATCTCATTGTAGTTTTGATTTGCATTTCCCTGATGATTAGTGATACTGAACATCTTTTCATGTGCCTGTTGGCCATCTGTATTTCTTCTGTGGAAAAATGTCTATTCAAATCTTTTGCTCATTTTTTAATCAGTTTGGATTTTTTTTGATATTAAGTTTTATAAGTTTTTTATGTATTTTGGATATTAAGCTCTTATCAGCTATATGATTTGAAAATATCTTCTCCTGTTGGGTTGCCTTTTCATTTTGTTGATGGTTTCCCTCCCTGTGCAAAAGCTTTTTAGTTTGAAACAATCATATTTGTTTGTTCTTGCTTTTGTTGCCCTTGCCTGAGGGGACAGATCCAAAAAAAATATTGTTAAGATCGATATCAAAGAGCTGACTGCCTATGTTTTCTTCTAGGAGTTTTATGGTTTCAGGTCTTACATTTAAGTCTTTAATCCATTTTGAATTTATGCTTACGTATGGTGTAAGATAGTTGTCCAGTTTTATTCTTTTGCATGTAGATGTCCAGTTTTCCCAACACCATTTATTGAAGAGACTGTCTTTCCCTCGTTATATATTCTTGTCTCCTTTGTCATAGATTAGTGGACTATACGTTCTTGGAATTATTTCTGGGATCTCTATTCTATTCCATTGATCTATGTGTCTGTTTTCGTGCCGGCATGATACTGTTTTGATTACCACAGCTTTGTAGTGTAGTTTGAAATCAGGGAGCATGATACCTCCAGCTTTGTTCTTTTTTCTCGAGATTGCTGTGATTATTGGGGATCTTTTGTGGTTTCATACAAATTTTAGGATTCTTTGTTCTAGTTCTGTGAAAAATGCCATTGGTATTTTGATGATGATTGCATTGAATCTGTAAATGCTTTGGATAGTATGGACATTTTAACAATAGTAATTCTTCTATCCATGAGTATCTTTCCATTTATTTACATCATCTTTAATTTCTTTTACCAGTGTCTTATAGTTTTCAGGGTACAGGTCTTTCACCTCCTTGGTTAAATTTATGCCTAGGGATTTTGTTCTTTTTGATGCAATTGTAAGTGGGATTGTTTTCTTATTTCTCTTTCTGATAGCTTGTTATTAGTGTTTAGACATGCAACTGACTTCTGTGTATTAATTTTGTATCCTGCAACTTTACAGAATTTATTTATTAGTTCTAACACTTCTTTGGTGGAGTCTTTAGGGTTTTCTATATATAGTATTACGTTATATGCAAATACTGAAAGTTTTACTTTTTCCTTTCCAATTTGAATGCCTTTTACATCTTTTTCTTGCCTAGTTGTTGTGGCTGACTTCCAATACTATGTTGAATAAAAGTGGCAAGAGTGGGCATTCCTGTCTTGTTCCTGATCTTAGAGGAAAAACTTTCAGCTTTTCACTGTTGAGTATAATACTATCTGTGGGTTTGTTATATATGGCCTTTATTATGTTGAAATGTGTTCCCTCATTTCCCACTTTGTTGAGAGTTTTATCATAAATTAATGCTGAATTTTGTCAAATAATTTTTCTGCATCTATTGAGATGATTATATAATTTTTATTCCTTGTTTTTTTAATTAGGTGTATCATGTTGATTAATTTATGGGTGTTAAACCATCCTTGCCTTCCTGGAAAAAATCTCACTTGATCATGGTGTATGATTTTTTTAATGTATTGTTGAATTTGACTTGCTAATATTTTGTCGAGGATTTTACATCTATGTTTATCAGGGATATTGCATATAATTTTTTTTTGTAGTGTTTTTGTCTGCTATCAGGGTAATCCTGGTCTCATAAAATAAGTTTGGAAGCATGCCTTCCTTTTCAATTTTTTGTAATAAATTGAGAAGGATAGGTATTAACTCTTCTTTAAATGTTTGTTAGAATTCACCTGTAAAGCTGTCTGGTTGTACACTTTTGTTTTTTGGGAGTTTTTAAATTACAGATTCAATTTTATTACTTGTAATCAGTTTATTCAGATTTTCTATTTCATCATGATTCAGTCTTAGAAAGTTGTATGTTTCTAGAAACTTATTTATTTCTTCTAGGTTTTCCAATTTGTTAATGTATAATTGTTCATAGTAGTCTCTTATGATCCCTTGTATTTCTGTGGTGTCAGTTGTAACTTCTTTTTCATTTTTGATTTTATTTATCTGGGCCCTCCTTTTTTCTTGATGAGTTTGCTGAAGATTTATCTTTTTATTTTTTACCTTTGTTTATCTTTTGAAAGAACCAGCTTTTAGTTTCATTGAACTTTTTTTTTTTTTTTTTTTTAGTCTTTGTTTATTTATTATGTCCTTTCTTCTATAAACTTTGGGCTTTGTTTTTCTTTTTTTTTCTTGTTTCTTTAGGTTTACAGTTAGATATTTATCTGAGATTTTTCTTGCTTCTTGAGGTAGGCCTGTTTCACTGCAAACTTCCCTGTTAGAGCTGCATTTGCTGAATCCCTTAGATTTTGAAACATTATGTTTCCGTTTTCATTTGTCTCAAGGTATTTTTTGATTTCCTCTTCAATTTCTTTCATTGACTCATTCAATTTCTTCATTGACCCCTCGTGACCCATGGAGATTGTTTAATCTCCACGAGTTTCTGTTTTTTTTTTTACAGTTTTCTTCTAGTAATTGATTTCTAGTTTTATATCATATTGGTCAGAGGAGATTCTTGATATGATTTCAATCATCTTGAATTTATTGATACTTGTTTTTGTGGTTTAACTGGTGATCTATCCTGGAGAATGTTCCATGTGCACTTTAAAACAATGTGTAGCCTACAGTTTTTTGGAGGGAATGTTCTGTATCTATCTATTAGACCATCTGGTCTAATATGTCATTTAAGGTCAATGTTTGCTTATTGATTTTCTCTCTGAATGATCTATCCATTGATGTAAGTGGGGTATGAAAGTCTCCTACTATTATTGTATTACTGTCAACTTCTCCCTTTATGTCTGTTAATATTTGCTTTATATATTTACGTGCTCCTATGGTGGGTGCATAAATATTTAAGAATTTTATATTCCTTCTCAGATTGACCTTTTTATCATTATGTAATGCCCTCCTTTATCACTTGTTACAGTCATTCCTTTAATGTCTATTTTGTCTGTTGTGAATATCTACCCAGCTTACTTTTTGTTTCCATCTGCATGGAATATTTTTGATTCCTACACTTTTCAGTCTGTGAGTGCCTTTAGATCTGAAGTGAGTCTCTTGTAGGCAGCATATAGATGGGTCTTGTTTTTTATCCGTTCAGACACCCTCTGTCTTTTGATTAGAACATTTAGTCCATTTACATTTCAAATAATTATTAATAGTTATGCAATTATTGGCATTTTGTTAGTTGTTTTCTGTTTTTTAATAGTTCTTCTCTGTTCCTTTTTCTTCTCTTGGTCTCTTTCCTCGTGATTTGATGGTTTTCTTGAATCTTATGTTTGGGTCCAATTTTCTTTATTTTATCCATATCTATTATAGGTTTTTGGTTTGTGGTTGCCATGAGGTTTGTATGTATATAAACCCATATATATAGCAGTCTATTTTAAGAGGATAGTCACTTAAGTTAAAATGCATTCAAAAGCACTACATCTTTACCCTCCCCACACACATTTTATGTTTTTTTCTCTTTTAATTATTTTATTGAGGTCACATTGGTTTATAACATTGTGTAAATTTCAGGTGTACATCATTATATTTCAGCTTCTATGTAGACTGCATCATGTTCATCACCAAAAGTCTAGTTTCCATTTGTCACAATACATATATGCTCCTTTACCCTTTTCCCTTACCCTCTTTCCCTCTGGTAACCACCAATCTATTCTCCTAATCTATGTGTTGTTTGTTTATCTTCCATATATAAGTGAAATCATACAATATTTGTCTTTTCTGTCTGACTTATATTGCTTAGCATAATACCCTCAAGTTTCATCCATGTTGTTGCAAATGGCACATTTCATGTTTTTATGGCTGAGTAGTATTCCATGGATATATATACCACATCTCCTTTATCTATTCATCTGTTGATGGGAAGTTAGGTTGCTTCCATATCTTGGCTATTGTGAATGATGTTGCAATGAATATAGGGGTGCATGTATCTTTTCAAATTAGTGTTTTCATGTTCTTTGGGTAAATGCCCTATAGTGGAATAGCTGGATCACGTGGTATTATTTAATTTTTTGAGAAATTTCCATACTGTTTTCCATAGTTGCACCAGTTTGCATTCCCACCAGCAGTACGTGAGTGTTCCCATTTCTCCACATCCACTCCAAAATGGTGATGGTTAATCTAGATATTCATAGGAAAAAGACAATAAACCTGGACCCCTGTCCTACCCTTTACAAAAAAATTAATTTGAAGTTGGTTATACAACCTAAACATACAAGCTAATTTTATACAGACTTTAGAGGAAAACCTAGGAGAATTTCTTCGTGACATCGGGGAAGGCAACAATCTCATAACTAGAACACAAAAATCAATAAACATTAAAGAAAAAAGTTAATAAATTATGCTCTATCAAAACTAAAATCTTCTCATCAAAGTCATCATTAGGAACATGAGTTCGCATGCCATAGACTGAGAAAATATTTTCAAAAAAAATATCTGACAAAGGATGAGTATCTAGAATATATAAAGGGTTCCTATAAGTTAATAATAAAAAGATAAATGAGCAAATATTAAATCTTAAATGATTTGGACAGACATTATACAAAGGAAGATATACAAATAGCCAATGAGCGTATGAAACATCAGCTAACATTAGGTAACAGGGAAATGAAAGTTAAACCCATAACAAGATAATAATATACACAATTTAATATACACGACTCAACTGGCTAAAATTTTTAAGAACTGGCAATACCAAATGTTGCTGAGGAGATGGAGCATCAGAAACTTTTATACATTGTTGGTGGGAGTGTAAAATGTTACCTCCACTTTGAAAAGGGCCTGGAAATTTCTTATAAAATCAAACATATGATTAGACTTAAAAGAAAAGAAAGATTTCCACTTAGCCATAATGAAGTAACGGGCATTTACCTTTCCACCTTAAACAACGAAGAAAGAAATGAAATATGTGATATGACAACTTACAAACGTTGGAAAGCAGGCAACACAAGACGATTTCTGATAGAAGGCCAACATACGAGGTGATCCCTAAGATGAACATCTTACTGCCTCAAGTTTCCAGACCACGCTGCAGAGAAAAAGAACTGGAAGAAAGGCTAGCAGTCTTCTCAAGTTGAGGAGACAGTGTTGATAATGTGAAGAAAGCAAGGTGGCTAAAATTCAGGGAGCACAGTAACAGAGAGCTCCCTGAAGAGGAGAGAGCTGCTCGGATGTCTGCAGGGGCTCCCCTCAAGTATTAAGCTGAGTACGGATCAGTACTTGTTTGTGAGGAAACTCACCAAGGCTGGGAAAAGGAACAGGTTTGATAATATCTATAGATCACACATGCCATTAGCCAGAAAAGAGAAACCTTGTGTTTCTTGGGGCTTCAGTTAGAGTACTCAGCATTCCGAATATCACCTCCACAGTAGGGCCAAACTAGCCTGAGACTAAAGGCTTCTCTGGTATTGACTAACAAAGTCTGAAAGCAAGTCTCAAAAAAAGATTAAACTATTTTTAAATAACTTTACTGCATCTCAGAATAAAACTGAAAAATAATTCAAGGAGACCCATGCACCTAACAATGCAAAATTCACAATGTTTAGTATCCAATTCAAAAAACTTCAAGACATGTAAAAAGATAGAAAAAATGTCTCAATGAGGAGAAAAATCAATCATTAGAAATGACTCATAAGAAAATTGGGAGAGAAAGACATTAAGCCAGCTACTATAAATATGCTCTGTATAAAGAAGATTGGAGTCAGAATGAGCATGTTATCTAGAGGTATGTTAGATATTTAAAAGATTCAGATTGAACTTCTAGAAATGGAAAATACATTGGAACAGATTAATAATGAATTATACACTACAGAAGAAAACATTAGTGAACTTGAAGACATAGCAATATAAGTTATCCAAAAAACCCCACAGAAAACCAAAAAGAAAAAAAAAAGGAGAAACAAATAAGCAAATAAGCAGTCTCAGTGAGTGTGGGACAACTTCAAACAGCCTAATATATGTACACTTGGAGTCACACAAAGAGAGAGAGTTAAGGAAGAAAGAAAAAATACCTGAAGAAAAAATGGCCAATATTTTTCCAAATTTGATGAAAATCATAAACCCAGTGACCTAAGAAATTCGGCAAACTCCAAGCTTAAGAAATATGAAAGACTACATCAAGCCTGCTCATAATCAAATTGCTTAAAAGCATTGATAAAGAGAACATCTTAAAAGCAGACCAAGAAAAACACAAAGTATATAACAAAGAAAAAAGATAAGTATGACCTCCAACTTCTCATCAGAAAACAAAAGCAAGCCAGAAAACAGTGGAACAATATCTTTAACGTCCTAAAAGAAAAACCAAATAAAGGTCAACCTAGTATTCTATACCTAGCAAAAATACCTCTCAAAAATGATAGAAATCTAAGAATTTTTTCATAGGAAAGTTGATAGAATTTATGACCAGTAGACTATCATTTCAGGAAATGTTAAAGGAAGTATTCAGGTAGAAGAAATATAATACAGATGGAAATCTGGTTCTACACAAAGGAAATAAGAATATCAGCAATGGTGAATATGCACAAATATAGTGGGAGATTTCAATACTTCTCTCTGAATAATTGATAGACCATATAGGCAAATATTCATAAGAGTAAGGAATAATTGAACACCATTATCAAACAACTTGACTAAATTGGCGTTAATAGGCCAATCCATCTAAGAATAGTAGAATAAGCATTCTTTCCAAGTGCATACTTGACCTATATTCTGGGTCATAAAATAAATCTCAATGAGTTTGAAAGTTTTCAACTCATACAAAATATGTTCTATGATTACAATGAATTAAATTATAAATCAAGAAGAGAAATATATGTATGAAAAATCTCAAATACTTGTATATTTAAAAATGCATATATATAACCTATAAAAAGGGTTAAGGCGAAGGTTAGAGAGGAAGCAGTTTTAAAAAGTATTTGAACTAAATTAAAATGACAACATAACATACAAAATTTTGTGGTATCCAGTTAAGGCAGTGCTTAGTGAGAAGTTTATAATGTGCTTATACAAGAGAATAATAAAGGTCTCAAATCAGTGGCCTAATTCCCCTATTTAGGTACCTAGGAAAAGAAGAACAAAATAAACCCAAAATAAGTGGACAAAAATAACAAAGGTAGGGAAGAAGTCAATGAAATATCAAAGAAAAATAGAGAAAACCAGTAAAATCAAAACAGACGATTAATAAAAATGATAACTTTCTAGCCAGACTAATCAAGAAAACAAAAGAGAAGACATATTTAAAAATATGAATAGTGAGAGAATAGACATAATTACACATTCTACGACATTATGGGTACAATAGGAGAGACTATCAACAAATGTAAGCCAACAAACTTGACAAGTTAAGTGAAATGAAGGAATTCCTTGAAAATATACTTTCAAAGCTCATAAAGAAAAAATAGATAATCTGAAAAGCTGTCTTCCTATATCTATAAAGAAATTGAATTTGTAGTTAAAATATTACTAGAAATAATGGCTCAGATGGCTTCATTGATGAATTCAAATGAACACTTAAGCAAGAAAAATATCAATTTTACACAATTAATATTGGAAGAAACACTCTCCAATTCATTTTATGTGACTTGAATTACCCAAAAACCAAACTAGACAAAAAGATTATAATAAAAGAAAACTAGAAGCTAATATTCCACCCAAACCTAGAGGCAATAATTCCTGAGAAAAAAACTAGAAATTAAATCCAACTATGTATATACATATATATATATATATAAAAAACATATATATATAACATATATATATATAAAAACATATATATATATATATATATATATATATATATATATATATAAACATATATAACAATGCATCATGATCAAGTGGAAATTTTCCCAGGAATTCAAGGTTTGTTTAAAATTTGAAAATCAATTAATGTAATTCAGAAGTTAACAAACTAAAAAAATGAAAACTACATGATCATCTTAATTTATACAAAAAAAGTATTTGAGAAAATCTAGCATGCATTCATGATAAAAACTCTCAGTAAACTAGAATAAAATGAACTTCCTCAATCTGATAGAAAGAATCTATGAAAATCCTACAACTAGCATCATATTTAATGATGAAATAATACACAGTTCTGCAAGAATGAGAAAGAAGCAATGATTTCTGCTCTCATTACTTCTATACAACATAGCCCCAGATTTCGTAATCACCGACATTAAAGTCATACAGATTGGAAAGGGAGAAGTAAAATGGTCCTTATTTGCAGATGAGATGATCTGATATGTGGAAAATACTAACAAATCCATAAGAAAAGTACTGGAAATAATGTGACTTTAGAAAGATTGCAGGATATGAAGTTAGTATACAAATATCAACTATCTTATATATTCTGGAAAGGGACAATCAGAAAGTGAAATTGAAGAACAATTACATTTGTAATATGATTTAAAATTATGAAGTATTTATGGATAAATTTTAAAAATCTGTACAAGACTTATACAGACAAATCTACAAAATAGTTCTTGAAGAAATTAAAGAAGACAAATAAATGGAGATATACCTTAATCACGCATCAGAAGAATCCATATTTTAATTTTTATTTCTCCTCCAAATTCACCTATGTATCTGTGGATTCGATGCTATTTCAATTAAAATTCCAGCAGGCTTTTTTTGCAAAAAATGACAAGCTGATTCTAAAATTTATACAGAAATGCAAATTATTGAGAATAATCAAAACAATTTTGACAAGTTGGAGAAATATAGAGAACCTGTAATGTTTGATTTTATTTTTATTTTAAAACTGCAATAATCAACACAGTGTGATACTGGCATGAAGATAGACATATAAGTTAAGAAAACAGAATAGACAGTCCAGAAATAGGCCCACACATGTGTAGTCATTTGATTTCTTACAAAGGGGCCAAGGAAATTAAATGGGGAAAGAGTAATATTTATATCAAACTCTGCTGGAATATTTGGATAGTCATATATAAAATATCTCAACCTTTTACCCCACACAATACACAAAAATTAACTTAAAATGGACCATATATCTCCATGGACAAGCTAAAACTATAAAACTTCAAGAAGAAAATGGGAGGAAATTTTAGTAATCTTGTCTTTGACAAAGATTTCTTAAATAGCACACAAAAAGCTCAAAATGTGTACCAAAAATAATTTGAACTTCATCAAATTTAAAACTTTTGCCCTTCAAAAATATGAAAAAGAAAGCCATGAACTGAAAAAAAATTTACAAAACATATATCTGGCAAAACAAAAGTCTTTTATCTCTAATATATTATCAAGTTGTATTGTCAGTGTGTGTGTATAAGTATATATGTATATTTACTCATATATATATATACACACTTATAGAATGTTACACTTCAAATATGTACAGTTTGTCATATATCAATTATACCCCAATAAAGCTACAAAAAAGTCTACATGTATTTCTATCCTAAGACCCACACTATGGGTCACTGTGTATATTTATATATAAATATACACACACTGTAACTCATAATAAGAAGAAGAAACCAACAAAAAAATTAAAAACAAGCAAAAATATTTAACAGACACATCATGAAAAAGATATATGGATGGAAAAAACACATGAAAAGATGTTCAACATCATTAGTAATGAGAAAAAATGCAAATTAAAACCAAAATTACATGCCACTACATATCCACTAGAATAGCTAAAGTTTAAAAGACAGCCCATACCAAGTGTTGGCAAGCATGTGTTACAACTGAAACTCTCTTATATTAATTGTGGAAATGGAAAATAGTACAACTATTTTGAAAAAGATTTTGGCAGTTTCTTGAGCAGTTAAACATATATTCACTATGTGAATAGGCATTCAATCTACTCTTAGGAATTTACCAAAGATAAATAAAAACACATGGCTACACCAAGACTTTTACACAATCGTACATATCAGCTTTATTTGCAAACTAATACATAGTAAGAGAAAGCAGATTGCCTGAGAATGGAGGAGAGAAGGAAAGGCTTACAAAAGGGGCATAAGAAAATTTCTTAGTATGTTCTTTATCTTGATATTTTTGTTGTTAGTGCCATAGAGTCAATTCCAACTCCTAGTTGTTGAGATTCATCAAACAATACACTTATGAATTGTGCATTTCATTGTAAATCTTACTTCAAAAGAATGAAAAGGACTAAGAATAAATATTGATCTCTAGTTAATGATATGTTTGTAGGAAGGTGTACGTATACCTGAGAATTGCTTCAAAACGTACTAATAAAAGAGAGAAATGTTGGCGCTGGCCCAGTGGCATAGTGGTTAAGTTCGCGTGCTCCACTTCAGCAGCCCAGAGTTCACAGGTTTGGATCCTGGGCATGGACCTACATACCGCTTGTCAAGCCATGCTGTGGCAGGCGTTCCACACATAAAGTAGAGGAAGATGGGCACGGATGTTAGCTCAGGGCCAATCTTCCTCAGCAAAAAGAGGAGGATTGGCAACAGATGTTAGCTCAGGGCTAATCTTCCTCACCAAAAAAAGAAAAAAAAAGATGAGTTGTACAGATAGAAGATAAACAGATGACAGATATGAGATAGAGCAAATATAGTAAAATATTAGCTATAAAAACTAGGTTGTGGATGTGTGTTCGCTGTAATATCATTTCAAGTTCTCCATGTTCTTAAATTTTTTTCCATAATGATCTTTGCATATCCTTACAACTTTGCATAGCTCCCTGTTAAGAGGTGAAGTCTGCTTTTCCACCCCTTGAATCTGTGCTGGCTTTGTGACTTGCTTTGGCCAAAATAAGTGGCAGAGTAATGGTATTCCAGCTCTAAGGCTAGACCTCCAGACTGTCTGACTTGAGAATGACTGCACACATGGAGGAAAGTCCAAATGCTGCAGTCTAGGCCGGCTGAGAGCCAACGAGCCCCAAGTAAGTAAGAGAGCCAAGCTGAGCTCAGCAGAGCTTCCTACTTGACCCTCAGTTGACCAGAGGCGTGAGTGAGTCCAGCCGATACCAGGGGAACCACTCAGCCGACAGTTTATGAGACAGCAATGGCTAACAATACATGTTGATCTTTCGTATGTTACATAACCTCTCTCAACTTCCATTTTTGTGTAGTATCTATTTCATAGGAGAAGATTAAAGTAGTCAACACTTCCAAAGTGCTTAGAACAATTGTAAATGCATACATTCTAAAAAAAATACTGGCTATTAAAACCATCTCTACCATCTCAGAGAGCTTTCATGAAGACCAATTCAAAATTCTGACTGCCAAATTCTTCAGAAATGTAAAGAGAGTGTAAATGTGATTTGTTAATATTTGCCAAGCCATTACTCTTTTGTCTCGATGCCAATCCAAATTGAGGCTTGTCGTACATGGAAACCAGATCTGCAAAAGTGAAGAAAAAGCAGACGGAATTTAGAGTTTAGTCAATCACCTTGGTTTCAGAAATTTAGGTGCTCTCTCAAAGAGCAGCCCAGGGAATCAGATGACTTTCTGTTATTCCATATTGTATTGCATTGTGTCATTTCTGAGACTAAAGTCTCCAGTCACATTTTATTCAAAAAACAAGTCACCTGAGCTGAAATCTTGTCCAAATACCTCTCCCCACCATACGCAAACATCTTTTTTCAAAGAACTTGGTCCCTTAAGTGTGTTTTCCAAGCAAATTGATCAGGTGGCTTTGCACAGGAGATGGAACTCCTTAAAATTACAAAAACTGTCTGTGCTTCAGACAACGGTGGCTGCCAAAAGTTCTCGGGTTTATGCAAACTCTTCACCACTCAGTCAGGGCCTCCTCAACAGAACAGGCCTCCTCAAACAGAAAATAATTAATATCCAAACGGTTGCCTCAAAAGAAACATCATTTTTACACCCAGCAATGAAGAATGGGGCACCTACTGGGAGCTCTGCCCCACGGGAGGGCAGTGGCAACAGTTATACCAGGTCTGGATAAGAATCGCTTTCCAGAAGGTTGAAACAGGGCCTGGTTTGGGCTGACATTTCAATACAAATGAAGAGAGGCACTGTTCACAGTCACCTCTTTTTTTTTACAAAGTGAAACCAAAATATGCTTGTTCAAAACACTGCTATGAAAACACTGGACATTTTCCCCATTTCTTTGACTGAGAGAGACTATGATAAAGACCCAAACTCTCCTTTCTTTCTGTGGGTCAGGTGTAATTGAGAAGAGATGGCAGCACCTGGTGTTTACCCTCTTGTGGTATGAGGACCCCCCGTGGACCTGGAGCCAGGTCTGTGTTCCTTGGGGTGTCCTTGTGTTGTCACCCACTCTTCCCTGCGGGCCTTTTCTTGGGGATGGGATATTATAAGGACACCAGTCTCATGGGAGGGTATTAGAGTTCTGTGGCTGGGGGCCGCACACCCCAGACAGGACATTTCTGTCAACGCACTTTAAAATAAAGATGAAAACACAACAAGCCTGTTTATCCGCCATTTCAGGAGAGACGGTAAAGCTCTCTTGTTCTTGGCTTAGTGGAAAAATTATGAAATTAGGAGTTGGGTGTTTGGTAAGCGTAGGCTCCAGAATGTTTAGTAGCAACTTGACAACTGTGGTATAACTTTGTCTCAGAGTTCAGCAGTCCCAGGGGAAGTAGCTAGTGATACTTGAAGAAGGACCTTATGCTGTCATCTACATCTGGCAAACTCTGAAGTCAACTGGGTTATTCTCTGTAGGAGTTCTCAGAGCCTTGAACATGCTACATATATAATGCAGCTGAAAGGGGGAGATAGAATATGCAGTGCTGCTTAAATTCGTTTGATAATGACACACATTTTTTTCCCACAATTTTTTTCCCACATGTGAGCCTCAGAAAATGTTGTGGGAAACACAGCCTTAGGGAGACCATGAGAAAATATATGTGAAATAGTTAATATAGTCCCAGTAATAGAAACAGACTTCAGTCATCAGGGCCAATTGAAACCACAGGCTTTCTAGCATATCTCCTGGATCCCAAGTTGGAGGCTGCCTTATATAATCCCAGGGAATGGAGAGAACCAATGTTGAGATGATGCGCTTAGGTGGGAGGGAGGGCAAGTCTCCCATGGAGTCCAGGAATGCCCTCAGATAACAGGTAGAGTGAGCCTGCAGTTGCGCTAAACACAACCATAACAGAGGAAAGGAAGCCAGATTTTAATCGAATTCCCGTGCCCGTTCCTCCCTGCAGCTGCCAGTTGCCTAGCTGCCCTCAGGGCCCCAGCTTGTGAGTACATTCTCTCTCCTGATAGGAGGAACATGGGATACTTCTGACCACTGGATAAAATGAAGTGCAGAGAAATGACTACTTACTAACGATATCAAGGAGCCAGAGAAAATTCAATTCTCTCCTGAACAGCTGTCTATGCAGTGGGAAGAATTCTGGACTTGGCCTTAGGAGACCAGTGATCCAGTCTCAGTAAATAAGTCAGATCCTACATTGTCATTTCCTGATCTTTATAATGAGAAGATCAGATAAGATAATCTCCAGGGTACCTCTAAGTTGAAAAAATCTAAAAGCCTGCATCTGTGTCAGACCACATTTGCCCACCTTCCCTCATTCAATCCATTGATATTTGTTGATAGTTATCCTCAAGTCCATTTGGAAGGGAAAAAAGGAATAAGAAGAGTGAGTTCTTACAAGGAATTTCAGATCTCTGTGCAGAGATCTGAAACACTGTTCAGAGAAAGAGCTATTTAGTGATGGTAGTGTAACTTCAGGCCCACCAGGACTGGGTCAACTGACCCCATCAATTGTCTTTCAGAGAATTTGCAAACTTACGTAGCCAGAGCATGCACAGAAGAAGAAATTGTGACCTGAAATGACTGCAGAACCAAAGATTCTCCTCCCCACAGAACCAAAGTACCAGGACACGACTGGAACTTAAAAGTCAGACTCTTAATAGAAGCAAGGGGTCGGTCATTCAGGAAGATCCACAGTTAAAATTCCTTCCCCAACTTAGGATAAGTGTTTAGAATCTCATCATAAATGTTTAGAAGCTTACAATAAACTCTTGAAGCCCACCAATCAAAACCTGTCCCACCAGCATTTCTGGGTGCAAGCCTGTTCTTCCTAGCCTCTTAAATTTTGCCCCAAATCCTGAACTGAGGAGACAGACCTGAGGGCACATGCGGCCTGTCTCCCTGCAGATCAATCTCCCAGAATAAAGCTGATGTCTCTCCCAAAAGCTGATGCCATAATTAATTGGCTTCTTTATGTGCATTGGGGAGGAGAACACCATTTTTGTGAGGTAACAGTATCATATTCCCAGAGGGGTGCAAGATGGTTTCGGGATTGTGGCACTAACACCATCACCAATTCTTATCATACCCATTGCCCTTCGGGGTGCTTGAGTAACAAGCAGTAATTCCTTTTTCTCTTCCTCCCTCCCTGCCTTCCTTCCTTTCTTCATTAAATAAATAAAATAAACCTATAGGAAGTAATTAATTTCTTTTGGTGTATTATTATATGTGAAATTTTGTATGCCCTTGTGTTGATACTGTGATTTAAAATAAGAAATAGGTATTTGGTCTTCATCCCATTGCTGGTACAGAGCTCCTAAAACTCTTGGAATTTCCTAAGTGATGAGAGCCAAAACAGTGTCTTTTATTATGATAATTAGGGTACCTCTAATTATTATAGAACTTTAAATGATATTACAGTGAACACATCTGCACAACCTAGTTTTTATAGCTAATATTTTACTATATTTGCTTTATCACATGTCTTTCAGTCTATTTATCTTCTATCCATACAACTCATCTTTCCCTCTCTCTTTTTTTTTTTTTTGGTGAGGAAGATTAGCCCTGAGCTAACATCTGTTGCCAATCCTCCTCTTTTTGCTGAGGAAGATTGGCCCTGAGCTAACATGCGTGACCAACTGTCTCTACCCATTTGGAAAGCCTGGAGGTAACCTAAGGATGTGGGATGGTTGTCAGGAGAACCAGCCATGTGATTAGAAGGCTGGAACTTTCAGTCCCATCCCCTGACCTTCAGGGAGGGGAGATAGGCTGCAGATTAAGTTCAATCACCAATGGCCAATGATTTAATCAATTATGCTTATGTGATGAAGCCTCTGTAGAAAATCAAAAGGACAGAGTTCAGAGAGCTTCTGGGCTAGTGAACATGTATAGGTATAAATAGAGTGGCGTGCCAGGAGAGGGCATGGAAGCTACACGACCTTTCCCCATACCTTGCCCTGTGAATCTCTTCCATCTGCTTGATACTGAGTTTTATCCTTTTACGGTAAACTGGTAATCTAGCAAGTAAAATGTTTCTTTGAGTTCTGTGAGTGGCTCTAGCAAATTAATTGAACCTGAGAAGGGAGTTGTTGAAACCTCCAATTTATAGCTGGTCAGTCAGAAGCCCAGGTGACAACCTGGATTTGCAATTAGCGTCTGAAGTGGGATGGGGGATGGGAGAGTCTTGTAGGACTGAGCTCTTAACCTGTGGGATCTGACGCTACCTCTAGGTAGAGAGTGTCAGAATTGAGTTGAATTGTAGGACCCCCAGCTGGTGTCAGAGAATTGCTTGGATGTGTAGGGAAACCCCGCTACGCACACACACATTGGAATTGGGTGACAGAACCTTTCCTTCCTTCCTTCCCTCCTTCCCTCTATCCCCTCCTTCTTCCCTCCTTCCTTCCTTTTTTCATTAAATGAATAAAATAAACCTAGAGGAAGTAATCCATTTCTTTCAGTGTATTATTATATGTAAAATTGTGTATGCCCTTGATTCAGGCTTGTGTCAGATTTTGATGTGAATAGAAGTTTTGCACTCGATATAGGGCTTGTTTCTTATTCCCACACACTATAGGGCAATAGGTAATTATTATCCTCTTGATATTACCTCTTGATATTACCAAAAGTAGTGGACTGAATTGTCTAGGATTAGATTCAAGTGTGAAAAATGACATACAGCCTTACAGCTTCTGGGTAATAATTGTGCCCATAGCAACACACAATGAAATTTACCCAAACACTGGTCTTAATGATAATGAATGCTGGTAATAATACAAGTTGGTGTTTCAGGATCACCTTTCATCTTATACACTTCCAAATGGTATTAGTACAATAGTACTAAATCATTACATGCTATTCTTTATAATGCGTTGCCGTTGATGTTTCCATATGGCTGAATTGTTTATGTTGCTAGTTATTATGATCATTATATACTCCACAAATAGTGCATCTTATGTGATTCTTACATCACTTTCCATATTCAAGCTTAATGGGTCTAACATTCTACTTTTTAAAGGGTTGTTTCCAATTATTGACAAAAGGATTATATTTAAGCATCAGATACAATTGCTCAGATGTGCTCATGAAGGGATAAAGGGGAAATTATATTGCCCCAATAGTCTCTGCAAGGATGTTTTGTAATAACAGCAGCCATTTTCAAATGGGGACATATTCTCTCTCAAAGTGACTTCATATACCCCACTTACCTCAAAAAATAAAACTGAATTTGATTCACTCATTAGGGAACAATATTCTACAATTTGTCAAAGAATAATGCTTGAGTCATTTGATTCTGTTGCAACATCTAAATAGTAAGACTCACCTTGTATTTGGGTATATAGGGTAGGTGTCCACTTCTATGAGGGGATTTGAGAAACTACAAGATGTCCCAATAACCATACAATAGCCACTAAATCATAATAACTCTAAAACGGCATTTATCATTTGCCATGGGATATGGTTTTACATTAGAGGTTCATTCTGTGGGATGAAACCACCAAGCCTTTGAAAGGGATATGCTTATATCAGATCAACCATTTGTACCTGACACTGAATGAAGTTAACTTTCCTGAGAGGAGCTTTTGCTGGAGAAAGCTCAGAAGAAGCATGAGCTTATTGGTAGGTATCTATAAAATAAGACTGAGAACTCTCAGACCCCAAAGGAAAGAGAGTCTTTGGTGTGGCCACACATACCTTCTTACAGTATCCTAATCTTGTTTGGGGTAAGTCCTAATCAAGGGACTGCTTTACGGTGGCTGGAGAAGAAAACAGTCGAGGGCTCCAGGGACCACCAGGAGCTGCAGATTTCCACGACCTTCTACTTTAATCTGTTGGCTTAACAGCCCTATTGTAGAAATGCTTTTTCTACATAAGCCACTCCAAAAGCACTTTAAAGACCTATTTTGAATAAGTAATATAGAGGTGAAGTGGAAGTCAATCCATTCACTCACGGATTACCCCTCCACACGTGCACACACCCATGCACACACACATTTATTCATCATTGCCACTACAATCAGTCTTAGTAGTTGGCAAACTGCTTATAATAAATGCTTCTATTCATATATACTCACACTCATAGAACTTAGGCTCATAGAACATAAATCTCTGGCTTACCCCTGCACTCTTGCACCCAAAGGATCTACACTGGCTATACAACCCAGATATTAGAATCTGTGGCAGATAGGCAGCAACTCTGGATAGCAGAACATATTTTAATGTGAGAAGTGGGAAAGGAGAGAGGGGACATGTAAGAATAGCAAATAACTCACATGTAAGCAGTACTAAATATAGCACAAAAAACCTATTTCTTGATTTTTGTTTGTTTGTTTCAAAGGAACAATTAGAATAATTCTTAGATGGTTGTCTTCAAAGACAGAGTATGGAAACCAAAGGCCACTAACAAAAATGTAGCATTCTAGGCTAAATTAGAGAACACAACTACCTGCTGCTCACCTGTCTCCTCACTGAGCCATGCCTACTGACTCCCTGGTTCTCATACCACTCCTGGCTTCTGCTCCAGGGCCCTGCCTCTACTCCAGGTTATCCCTGGAATGCCCTGTGCCATTTTTATGCTAGAGCCCTTGCTGTTGCAGCCTTCAGAAAGCTAACTGTATCTGAGCACATGATATTCTTTGTTTAGTAAACAATTCTGCTTTTCATCTACTTCTTTTTATTCATCTCTCTCCCAACTCTGATCTCTTGAGTCAGCAGTCTTTTGGGCAAGAAGATTCTGCCCATCATGTCATAGCACCACTTAAGTGCTTTGCCTGGTTCTCAGAGCTGAGTGCTCCAGACATTGAGGACGTGAGCTTACTGCATCATGTCAACTCATCTGCTTTCCATTGAGACGTGAGCAGACATAGCACAAACCTACCCTCAGCTCTGAAATGTTGGAGAATGACAGGAGCTCCTCCACAACCTCTAATTTGAAGTCAAGATATCCTAAAGAATAAAAGATGGTCAGGGAACTATACACATTGGTATTATTAAAAATACAACCCAAAAACTATCTCCTATTGATGGTATATCCTATTGATGGATATCGTTGGCTATAGTTAAAAGTAATATGCACTTCCTCACTAATTCTAGAAAGCCGTTATTATCTTAATACCAAAACCAGACAAAGACATTACAAGAAAGGAAAACTACAGACCAACATCATTCATGAACATAGACGCAAAAGTCCTCAACAAAATACGAGCAAAACAAATCCAACAATGTTCAGAAATTCCAGATACACACGGCTGGTTCAACATTCTGAAATCAACTATTGTAATCCATCATATCAACAAACTAAAGAATTAAAATGACATGATTATATCAATAGATGCAAGACGTTAATAATAGGAGAAGGTGGGTGTGCTGATGCAGTATGGGGAAATGTTTTAAAAGCCAGGCGTTATTATTATTTAGATATAGCAAGGCCAACAGACTAGAAGACAGTTGCCATTGAACTATAGTTTGTTACTCACAACTATAGTGAGAAGAGGGCACGCCACACCACACCATGAGAGGCCACACAGGAAAGCACTGAGGTCCATCGAAGGCAGAGGGAGAGCAGGGCACTGGGAGCAAGAAACTTTATTCTGGTTTCCATATGAAGTAGCAGGCAAGGCAGGGTCAGGAGGCTTAGGATTGGCCAGTTTGAATGACTTCAGTGGACTTTGGGTCATAGGCCTGTCCCTAGTTGTCTGGTACCTGCCCTGGGGTGAGTAGGCCAGGGAGATAGTGGTCCTGAGTATAAAAGCCCAACAGAGGAGGCAGTTGGGGATGAGGACACTGGATTGGTTGGCTGGCATTTGGAAGGCACACTCATAGATGAGCTGTTTACTATCTCTAGAATTGGCTAACCCTGGGAGGGACAGTCCCTCCAAAGTCAGCAAGGCCCCGGATGTCAAAGCCTCAGGACACAGAAAATAAAACACGATTATCAGAGGAAAGTCTCTGCACTTTCCACTCATTGTTCTGTAAACCTTAAATTGTTTCCTTAAAAAAGTCTATTAATAAAAAAGAAAGTAATATTCAATGGATGGCCCTTTTAAACAACTTTGTCTGGAATTTTCTACGTTGGAGTTGGAGCTAAAAGAGGGGGAATCATGGCTGGGCCTCTGTGGCTCATTCATCCCCCCACAACCTCTTTGAAGGGTAGTTGCTGGACAGCTTGCCAAAGCCAGAAAACCACCCTACCTTCCAGCCAAACCATGTTTCAAAGATTGAAGGGACCTTTGACTCCTTGAATGATATAAACAAAGAAAAATTAGGAAAGAGCATATGGTGTGATACTACAACAACACTCAGCTAAAATGCAGGCTGCAGTCTGTAAGACATCTTCATCGGTGATCAGAGAGCAAAAAGCTTCCACGTGGCCCTTACAGGAAAGAACTGAGGTAAGACACAGGAGGAGGATACAACCATGTCTGGGAGTCTTCTAGACAAATAAGCTTTACTCTTCCTTCTCTAAGTCTTCCTAATTAATACTTCAGGTAAGATAATTAGGCTCCTATAGACCTTGCAATTTTAAATACTCAACTTTTAACTGGGCCCCCACTTCTCCCCCTCACCTGCAGAGAGAGAGAAAGAGAGAGAAACAGAGAATGGTGTTTCTTTCCTGTGATTCTTGCCTCTGGATTCCCAGAGTTCTTAAAATCTCCTAATCTCTTGACGTTAGCTTGGAAAGACTTTTGCTAAAGAAATCTCTTTTTCTATGTCTTTCACAGAGCTCTGCTTGCACAGAAGTAAGAGTGAAAATGCTGGCTGACTGGCAGATTCTGTTATGCAGTGGTGGAAATTTTTTTCATTAGCTTGTTTTTGTTTTTAGAGAACATCACTGAAACCCATGAATAAGATGGCTTTAATTCCTTCACGCAAAACAATGTCTTGCCGAGGAAAATGGCAAAATCTATAAAAGCCTCTCACTTTTCTGCACAGAAAAGCCATTATAATTGAGGCAAGAAAAGATTTTGATATCTCTGAAGGGAAAAAGAAGTAAAAACCTTTAGATACACTAGCATCTTAAACCACGTTTATCTTCTTCCCAGTGACATGAGGTTCCTGAAAGTCTTTTAGGTGTGTGCAAGTGCCTGGAATTAATGACAATGTCCAGTTTTGGAGGGACGCTTAATAGGAAACTTGAACTAGATATGGAAGGACAAGTGGAAAAAGTATAGGTCTTCTGTCAAAAACATCTTTTTAAAATATCAAGAAAAGAAAGGATTCCAAGAATCCTCCGTCAGGACCTCCAGGATGAAGCCCTGGTTCTCTTGCTCGGGTAGGAGAAGGCATCCTGAGAGAGCCCCAGCAATCTTCAGATTTGGTAGTAGTGTTTTCTCATTTCATTTCCCTTCCACTCTGATTTCATTTCATAATAGGCTGAGTCATGTCCCGATTAGTCGAGATGTTTCTTTGAGATTGCTCCAAGCTGCCAAGAATATGGTCTCCCTTCTCTTTGCTGTGTCAGTTCTAGTTAAAGGATGCCTCATCTAATCAGGAGGCATTAACTGTGCTCAGAATCCTATCAGAGTGCAGCAGGCTCTTAATCTGTCTCTGATGTTGAAGATTAATCATATTACGAATGCCTGTGATCAAGTCTCCCATTCATTGTCTCTGCATTTGCTTAAGATCTTGCAAAGATCTTGTGACAAGCTTTCCCTCCACAGGGTTCTAAGACCCAGCTCTCCAGGCACGGGCCAGCTGGTACCCACACACTGTGGCTAGTCCTGTTGTAGGTAAACTGCAGCACAGAAACTGCTGGTGGCCCCTCCACAAGCTCTGCATCACCTTTCTCTTCTTTCTGTGAAGCTCTTTTGTCTTCTGAAGTCTCATTCATAGGCTGAGATACATTCCGTGTTTCATCATTTATGAAATTCAGACGGTAGAAGTCATCTTTCTTGTCTTTGGTTACCCGGAAAGCAGATGTGCCGTTGTTAAGAGAACAGGAATACAGTTCTTTGTTCCAGTGACAGAAGGGAACATGAGTAAGGTCCCTCATACACGGAATATAAAAGAATAAATAATAACGCTGCTGGCTCTGAAGAAGTGATGCAGCACCTGGAGGGTGGGGCAGCAGATTGAAAGGATGGAAGGCTTAGGGTGTGCTGCAGGACCGGGGAGCTCTTTATCCAGCTTTCTCACATTCTGTTTTGTTTTGTTTCCTCGTTTGGTGGAAGGAAAGATTTTGAGCGGTAACTCTAGGCAACTTCTTTAACAACCTCAAAACCAGAACACTTTGCCAGGGAGCTACAAGATCCTTCAGTTTGCTTTGCTTTCACTTTTATTTCAGTTTTTTGACATTTAGTCCTGTTTCAAAAATGTTCAATTAAAATACAAAGATAAATGCAAAGAGATTCTGTTCATACATCCCATGCACTGCGATGACGGGTCCCCGCTTCAAACCCACAAGCTCAATTTTTTGGAAACCATTTTGTCTCCTAACAGCATTTAGTTGCTTTTATCTCTTCACTTTTGATTTTTTAAAAAATGTTTCTCTCCTTCCATGTGAAATTTCATTTTACAAAAAAGACTGATGGCAGACATTGAGTCTGGAAGCTCTTTCCTCCAGAATGACAGAAATAAAGAGGAATGCTGAGAGCTGCACTGCATGAAATCATCTCCCTGCTCAGCCTTCCCCAGAGCCCTGACCGGCTCTAGAAAGGTATTCTGAGAACAGAAGCTGTGCATCGCACACACTGGCTTTTATACAATGATTAAGCTACACCTCATCTCCTGTGTTTTCCAAATAGACAGCAGGGCTATTTTCTCAAAAGTGAGAGAAACTGTTGGCAACAATCTCACATTATCTGGTCATTTTTAAGGTCACTCACAGCCCTATTATCCACTGCTCCCAGGTAGCCTAAGGGATGGGCTCAGAGGGCAGTAAAATCTTTTTTAACATTGGTCTCTAAAGGCATATTGCTGTGACTTGGCCAAGGAGGAAGTAGGCTATTACAGACTTCTTTCTGATGCAAATCAGGGATATAAGTCCCCTGTTACCAGTTGGTAGCTGATGTTGGCATATACATGAAAATGGAAGGCATGGCACACAGCAAACAAAATGGCCTTTTAAAATGTTGTTGTTCAGTTAGAGAGTCTACAAATTAGACTATTAATGCTAAATTGGAGTGAAATCAGACTCATACATAGTAATGAGCTTTGAAGTTTAGTTTAGAGTTGAGTTAACAGAGACCCGTCATTTTATGTTAATGTAGGCAGGCTGGGTGCAAGGAATGACAATGGGAAGACATACAAAGTAAGTGAGCACAGAGAAAAGCTTTTACAGGCTATTCATGTGGAACCCAAACAGCGGTGAATGCATGGCATTACTTCCAAAGTGCTGCATTCAGCGTATGTCACTATCTATGATAGGAATAAAGGACAAGTTTAAAAAATTGCCTGCAGTTCTCTTTGCTGTAATTACTTTCACTGAGAATGGAGATAAATTTACTAGTGGGAAACCATGAGGGGCATGGAAGACTTCTCTTGATTAACATAGATAATGATTTCATAAATGGAGAGCATAAAATGTTCCATTATATTTGATAATTCCATTAAAATCTCTTGTCTAGGATCATTGAGACTGACCTATGGAGTCTACAATCTCATGTTAACATCACATGGGCAGTGTGTGACAGCCTCAAGAATGCATGCATAATAACCTAGTTTTCCATATAATCAGGCATTGGCTATTAAATCTTAATTCAAAATAATAATGGCTAACATTTATTGAACCCTTACAAAGTGACAGCTACTATAACAGATGACATATATCTTTAATATCCCAACATCACTGTGAGGAGTTACTATTATTATCTTCATTTTACAGAATGGGAAACTGAGGCCTGGGAGAATTAAACTACAGAGCTAGAAAGCTGCAGAGTAGAATTTCAAACCTAAGCAATTTGACTTTAAAACTCATGTTCTTGGGGCCGGGCCGGTAGCACAGTGGTTAAGTTCACGCGCTCTGTTTCAGAAGCCCAGGGTTGGCCGGTTCGGATCCTGAGCATGGACTTACGCACCACTCATCAGGCCATGCTGAGGCAGTGTCCCTCATAGGAGACCTAGAAGGACATACAACTAGGATATACAACTAGGTACTGGGGCTTTGGGGAGAAAAAAGGAAAAAAAAGAGGAAAATTGGCAACAGATATTAGCTCAGGGCCAACAGTCCTCAAAAAAAAAAAAAAAGAAAAGAAAAAAACTCATTTTCTTAACTAGTACATTAAAGTTTCTGTAATCACAACTTTACAAACTTCCATGAATAAATCTAAAATGTAAAAAACTTGAAATGCTTTGATTTTAATTTTCCAACATTACATTCTGATTTAACAAATCTCCAGATTATCCATGTTGCTTAATTTGGCTACACTGGGTTAGACATTCATGAAAATTGAACTACACTCATCAGATTTTCTCTAGAACCTTGTGTTTCTTAAAAGAAAGAAATGAATACCCTCATTAACATCATCATTAAGCCATCCCCACCTATACACTGAGCTGAAAAATATGCCAAGTACTGGTCACAAAGATCTCACAGACTACTTGCTTGTGGAGTTTATCCACTTTTAATGCCACTTCAGGTTTCAAAATATAAAAAGTGTAATATCACACACGTGGAAGTAAGTTGCTAGAGACTAGTCTTATTTCATTAGGTACAATCGCTTGGTTATTTAGTAGCAACTCTTGAAAATTAAGCCCATGGCCTGAGCCTTTCAATGATGGCATGAGGTATTTTTCCTAGCATTTCCCAGCCCTAATACCTGCAATGTGCTTTCCACAGGAACTGCACGCTTAATTGACTATGGGCTACGTTGAATATTTGTCCTTCCCTGACAGAGGAATTCAGGTTACTCTGGCTGTGTGCTTGAACAGATGGCTTCATTCATCCTGACCTTGTAATGCTATTGATGCAACAGGAATACTGAGCGAGGTCATTCTTCGCATAACTAAGCACGGATGAAGCACTTGGGGTAGGGATGGGTGTCGTCACCACAATCTGAAATGACTTAAGTTTTGATGAGATTTGTATAGCTGAAAAGAAGCAAAGTGGAGACACAGGTGCACAGTTTTTCTGAACGCCCTTCAATGAGAAGTGGATAATCAGGGACTTTAAGCGGCCATGAGAAGTGGTTGCTCTTTTCAGTGACTGTTGGTAGCAGTTCTGCTATTCTATTTTCCATTCCACGTAAACTAAGATACTGAGTTTTCGTATCAGGCATCACATGCACACAGATACCCACAGACAAACTGGGGTTATCTTAGTGATTTTATTTCTTTGTCTTTTCTTGCTATTTGCATACCAAAAAGCAATATTTTGAAGAAAATCAATAATATCTACTTATCCAGTGATCACCGTACCAATGTATGCTAGGAACCAGACACTAAAAAGAGGAGGAAGGAAAGTTATTAGCTCATGCAACTAACTTATTAAATCATCTTATTCCATCCTCTCAACAACCCTAAGAGTATGTAGTCTCATTATCACCAGGTACAGGTGAGGAAATTGAGGCTCCCAGAGAGTTAGTGACTTACTTAAGTCCCATAAATAAAAAATGGCACAGCCAACCTTCACCCCTGCGTTACTGGCTTCACAGTTCACTCACTGTCTTGAACATTATTGCCTTGCCTCCATAAAACAAGGAGTTTCGCATGCAGTGGAGAAGAATATGCACTGAAGAATTTTTCAAGGCTAAGGATACATTTGTTTATTAATTCAACAAACGTTTATCTAGATACTATCACATGCAGGTCGTGTGCTGCATGGTGAAGAGATAAAATCATAGCAACAACTACAGTGAATAGTTATTGAGAGCTTACTACGGGCCAGACACTTTAATTCACTATCTCATTTAAATCTTATAACAATACTGTGTATAGTTACTATTATTTCCCAAACTATTTTGTTTTAAAAAACTGAAGATTAGATAGGTTTGGCCACTTGCTCAAGGCCAATGAAGTTGTAAGTGGTAAAATGAAATCTCTGAAGTCCAGAACCCAAGGTCTTAAATTTCAAATTAAAAAATGAAAAGTCAGGAAATGACATTACAGACATATGGAACATTACAAAGATGAAACTCCTTGAAACGGGATGGGTATTTGGAGAATGACTAATGTAGGAATTGAGGCCTAAGTGATTCACAGAGGGTTGTATGCTGTTATAAGAAAGCAAACAGAACTATCAAAGTGTTTGTGTGCAGCAGAAGTACACTGATGAGGTCTATGTTTTCTTTTTTTACGCTATTGGCTTATGATCAATATAGCTTAAATTGCAAGTTCTCTGTTCCATAGTGATAACAGATTTTTATAATTCTTTACTCCTCAACTAGAGATCCATTTGTACCTGATTGTATTAATCAAAACTCTTTTAGTTCTTTGTAATATGAATCTCCTCACACCCACTTAAACAAAGGAGAAAAATAGACCAAAAATGTGGGTGGGGAAGATGTTATGGTGTCAGGGCTAGCTACATCAGACATATCTGTGTCTAGATGCTCAAAAGATGTCATAAAAATATATCTCTCATTCACTCCATCTCTTGTCTCTGCTTTGCTCCACAGGTGATGGCAAAGATGATTCCCCAGGCTTACCTGGTCCTTAGTGTTCATGACCAGAATGAGATACGCTCCCTATTCTTGGGTTCCTAAGGATACATGGTAAAGGATTCTGCTTGGGTCATATGCCCACAACCCATCTGGTCCCCAGTCAAGGGGAATTCTCATTGGCAAGAAGAAGAAGACCTTGAGCTTGATGATCCCATCAAGATAGGAAAGTGTCGTTCCCAAAAGGGAAAGATGAGTTCTATTCCCTCACAATGAAAAGGGAAGCTGAGTAGGGAAAAAACAACAAATGCCCCCTACACCAATGCAGGTGCCTGTATGATCTGATGGGAATGACATGAAAAAAACCCATCACTCACTCTGGTCTTCCCATATGGCCTTTCTTGGACACTGGAATTCCATTGTTAGTGACTCCCTTAGGATAAGGCATTGAGAGCTCTTTTTAAAATGACAAATATGTTATACAGGAAGGCAGGCATGTTAAGCTATTATCACCCATTAGCAGTTTATTAGGAAAGAGCTCTTCAGATTGTCCATTTTATCTCTTAGTTTTGCCCAGGGCAGGCTCTGAGTAATACAAGTTTCTCAAAAGGTGGGTTCAGTTAATAAGCAAAGAAAAAAACAAAATGAATTGACCTTTGAGGAGATGAATCCTGCACTGTGTACTCAATAGGAGAGGACAGTGAATTCAGAAATCTTGACTGCAGTTTACCCTTAAGTTATTGGGATGGCCTCAGGAGGGAAGCAGTGTTCAGACACTGGAGGTATGGTGATAGTCTAACATTTAGTACTATATACCTGGCACTATACAAGGCATGTTACCTAAATTATCTAATCTGCTCAAGAAAGCTGTAAGGCACACACTTTTATTATCCCCATTTTATGATGGAGGAAATTAAGTAACTTGGTCAGTCACACAACTATTAAACTGCAGAGTCGGATGAACACCCAGGACAAGTTGACTTCAAAGCCATGTTGGTGTTATCGGGCTACCCCAACACAGACGCTATGGAAGAAATGTATCCACTGAGTGAGCGTTCACATAGATGATATCTGGGTGTCCTTCCAACTCTGAGGCCCATGAATGCTCAGGGGTCTCCAGAGATTATTTGTGTGAAGGTATCAGTCATTATTTTCATGGTATGTGGCTCTCTCAACACTTCTTTATAGTTCTTCCTCCAGTTATTGGTGCTTGCATGTGTTCACAACTTCCTTTTAAGAATATTTCCTGGGCATAAAAAGATTATGTGGCTAATAAGAAAACAGCATAGAGGAAAATCACCAACAGCTTGTCACCAATGCCAAGTGAGAGCTGGAGCCTAATCTACTGGCTATATTTGTCTTTGTTGGAGAACTCAGAGTGGTCATGACACTACGTGCCAGGCTCCTGCATGAGAACTCTGACAGGGCAGGTCACTGTGTCCACAGGTGGAACTATAGCCTCAGCCACTGGGAACCTTCCCTCCCATCAGGGGGAAAGCTCTGTTGAGGATACTGCACCCCGTATCCTACCAGACACGCATTGCTCGTCTTAGGCTTAGGGAGTACTTTTTGTAAAAAAAAAAAAAAAAAAATCAGACGATAGATTTAGTTGTGTTGACCTTGGGAATCATGTTAACACTGTCTATATTTTCCTCAAGCTATCTACACTTGCTCCTACTCCCATTTCTCACCTAGATCTGGAATCCTGGACAATTTTCCTATCAGGCAACAAGTAATATTTAGCAGGTGAAAGAGTTTCGTGTCATAATTACCCTAGGGCTTGTAAACCACATTCCTGTGCAGCAGGTGTATGGGCTGTGCAAGCACCCAAATGGGCATATATACTGAGGTTGAACCACATGTTGGCACAGCGGCAGCTATAATAAACATCTAAGACCCACAGAGTATCAGATTCCTATCTTACTCCCGAAACACACACAGAATAATTCTAGACAGATTTGAAATATTAACATTTTAAGTTTCAAGTGGGAGTCCTTTCTGTGAGTAACAGAAAACCAAGGACCCACAAAATAAATGACTGATAAATTTGATATGATAAAGAAAATTCTAAATGGAAAAAAAAAACTAATAAAGACAAAGATAACAAAAAGAAAGACAATACCTTTTTTAAACAGGCAAAACATGGACAAACAATTAACAAAAAATATATATGTGACTAATAATATAAAAAAATAAATGGAATATTACTCAGCAATAAAAAGGGGCAAATGATTAATGCATGCATTATGCACAACTGTATCATACAACATAAGAGCATTCCTTATGCTGATTCCTAAAGCTGATCTGTAAAAGTTATATACTGTATGATACCATTATATGACATCCTTGAAGTGTCAGAACTAGAGAGATGGAGAGTAATTAGTGGTTGCTGGGGAACGAGGATGGGGGTGGGGGTGGATGTGACTAAGGGCTAGTATGAGGGAATTCCTTTGTGCTTCTGTTCCTTGACTGTAGTAATGATTATACAGATCTATATGTGAGATCTGTACATAGGATAAAATTGCTGAGAACGATTACCCACACCCACCACATCCAAAAAGGAAAGCATGTAACAATTGGTAAAAACTAAATAGGATCTGTAGTTAACAGTATTACATCAGCATCAATTTCCTAGTTTTGATATTATACTGCAGTTATATAAGATGTCATTTTTGGAGGAAGCTAGGTGAAAGGTCTATGGGACTCTATGTACTATTTTTGCAACTTCCTGTGAGTCTATATTAAAAGTAAAAAAAAATAACATAAAATATTCAAATCCAATTTAAAGAAATGCAAATTGAAATTATGAGACACCATTTTTTACTTATCACATAGGAAAAGTTTAAAAATTGTTAATGTTGGGAGACGTTATGGGTGGAATTGAGTCTCCTCAAAGCATGTTGAAACTCTAACTCCCAGTACCTGTGAATGTGACTTTATGTGGAAATAGGGTCCTTGCAGAGGATCAAGGTGAGATGAGGTCATTAGGGTAAGCTCTAATCCAATATGACTGGCGTCCTTATAAAAAAGGGGAAATCTGGACAAAGAGACAGACATGTACAAAGGGAAGACATGTGAAGACACAGGAGGAAGACAGTGATTTATAAGGCAAGGAAGGTCTAAGGCTACCAAAAGCTGGGAGAGAAGACTGGAACAGATTGTCCTCACCACTCTCAGAAGGAATCAACCCTGCCAACACTTTGATCTCAGACATCTACCCTCCAGAACTATGAGACAATAAATTTGTGCTATTTAAGCTACCCAGTTTGTGGTACTTTGATATTGCAGCCCTAGGAAACTAATACAGGAGAAGTATGGGGAAACAGACACTTTCATGTACTACTAGGGAGAATAATAAATTGGTGCAACTTCTTTGGAAGGGAATTTGGCAATATTTATCAAAATGGAAAATCGCATATCAATCAACCTTTTATTCACATACCAATTCTACTTCTGGGAATTCATCCTAAGGATACACTCTTGTATTGTTCCAAAGATGCATTTTCAACAATGTTCATTGTAGTGTTGTTTTTAATAACAAAATCCCTAAAATAACCTAAGTTTTCATCCAGAGGAAAATAGATAATAAATTGTGTGATTCCATGCAGTGTGATACAGATCTACGATAACTTATCAGCACTTCAAAAATCCAAAGGCTCTGGAACACTGAAGTTTTAAAAAGAATTTGCAGCAAACTTATTCGATGGTGAAACTTCTTCTATGTTGTTGACAGTCTTTACATTCCAGTCAGTGTAAATAGTTATTGGTGACATTGCAGAAACATCAGTGTGGTTGAATAAGAAGTGCCTCCCCAGATCCTTCTGGGAGTTTTACTATATAGAGTATTATCGTTCTAAAATTTGAAAAATTGTGAATGCTGAAATACATCTGACCCTAAGGATTTGGAACAAGGGAATGTGAGCTTGTATTCATAGCCGTTGAAACATACGTGATAAAAATATATGGTGCAGATTGGAAAGCCCATCAGGTATATTGCTACGTGAAAGAAAGCAAAGATACAGAATAGTATGTATAAAAAGTTCTTTGGGTAAATGCTTATACGTGCAAAAACATAACTGGAAAAGTATATAAAAACCTAATTACAATGTTTTACTCTGGGAATTGGGATGGATTCTGCCCTAATTCTCTGCCAAAGCTGTCCTAGTTAGCAGTGTACTGCAACAGGGCAGATGGCTTTTTAGGTTCTGGCATTGGCAGCAGGCTTTTAGGGGCTGAGAACCTGGCTCCGCCCTGCTTGACCGTGGCTAACCTCAACCTCATGTGTCTGACAAGACAAGTTCTAAACAATGCCTCCTAGGTATTGATACATTGCCTTTTTTGGGGATTAATGTAGATTAAATAAGCATCTCTAAAGAAGTTGATAAATACCATTAGCATGTAAAGGAAAACATATTAGCTTATTATGCTCAATATCACCAAAAAATAGGATAGTTAATAAACACTTCTGAAAGATGAATGCAAAGAACAGAAATCATGTTTAAAATAACAAACACACACACATACACACACACACACACACAACAAGAGATTGTAAAAGTCCGCTAATAACAACAAAATCTCATTCTTTATTATTTCGCCTTTACATTTAATAGCTTGTTAAGGACTAACTTTAATTGAATCGAGCCCTTAGACACAGTCTTTGAGGAGGCACATAATGGATTATTAAATAGTTATAATGATGCAAATTAACTCTAGGAAGTTTAGAACTGCAAAGAATCTTGGAGATAACATAGGTCAACACTCTCAATTTCAAGATGAGAAAACTGAGGCTCAGAGTGGGAGCGGCTGTCTCAGGGCACACCACCAAGAAGAGAAAGGAGCCAGAGCCCAGGCTCCCTTCCAGGTGTTCCAGCACCCTCCCTCTCACGCTCCCTCCCTCTGGCAAACCTGACTTTGGAAACCTCAGCAAAGCTCTCAGCCACTAAAGGCTTTCACCCAAGCCACGCAACCCAACCTGGTCACCTAGCACCAGAATTCAGACGTGGACTCTCTGTCCTATCCCGCTGCTGTGGGTGGACTAGTTCTCACTTCAGTGTCTGTAAATTCAAATAGGGATATTTTTTGTTTTAACTTCCAACTTTCATTCCAGGATCTGGCATAGTAAAGAGAATGAGATTATAATCTTACATGGAATAATAATACTATTTGGTTGAAAGAGAAAAAAAAGACATTACCTTATTCTAATTTTTTTTTGGACATAAACTAGCTATTGGCTCAAATTTGTCTTTCACAGTTCCTACTGGTAGCCTTTATCCAGGAAGTTAATTCTATTAATTGTATTCTTATACTTTCCTCATGGTTTTGCTTTAAAAATCTCCATTTCCACACTATATCATTAAGATACTCTATGAATCCATTATCCTTTCCTCCTTGACTGTGATATGATGTCGTATTAATTCCCTTTCCAGTTACCTGTTTTTTTCCCTTTATTCTTTCTTCTAGTCCTATGCACTCCCAGACCCATCTCCTGCCTGGCCTTTGCCTTCTCACTCCCTTCTCCCTCCCACTTCCCTCCTCTCCTCCTTCCTTCCCCTCCCTCCCTCCATCCCTCCCTCACTTCCCAGTCAGCACCTGTGCCCTGAGGGCCCATGATGCCTTTGGCCCTGACCTCAGCTCCAGGAAGCAGGGAGCACAGTCTTTGACAGAGCCACCCATCATCCTTCCTCTGCTCCATCCCCTCTTCCTCTATTTAGTTCTTTTACAAGCAGATGTCATAAAATCAACTAAACATTCACTTTTACTCTTTTGTAAATCAAACAAAGTCCCTAAGTGTCTTTATTTGTATTATCCGAATATTCAGATTTTCCTGTAGTGTCGGGTAATACTTTTCTAGAAGAACCAAACTGGCCTGCAGGCCTTTTCAGCACCACTGCTAATCAAAGGACCAGTGTGATCCCAGGCGTCACCAGAGCCGCTTGCCTGCAGCTAATCCCTCTGGACACACCAACATTTCCCCAAATGTATAGATTTTGTGAAAATTGTACTTGAGAATCTGAATACTTCTCTGTGCTATAAATATATCAGACACGGAATACATTTGGGAGTGATCTGCCCTTTTTTCACAGCTGTTTACTCCGGAGTTGTTAAGGGGCACTACTGTGACCACAGTATCCTGTCAGAAACACCACGGTTCCAAGACAAGATTGTTCATCCTTGGTTCTTTTCCTTTGCCGACTAGGGTCTTGTGAAGCCCCGCCTGGAGCACAGCAGCCCTTAAGGCATGTGACCAGCAGTCTGCCCAAGCTCTTTCTGCAAATGGCTAAGAGCATCAGGCTATGAGAACTTAAAAGTCAAAATGCCAGATTTTATATCCAGCCTGTCGCTATTTCCTTCTTGGCTCCCAGACTCTGGTGACCTCTGATTTCCTGTAATTAGGTTTTTCTGGGCTAAAGTCTAGAGAATCCCTAAATGAAAAGGCTGTTTTAGCTGTTATAAATGAGAACCCCCAAATAAAAATGATCAATTCTTCTCCCCTGTTACCTTTTCTCCTATTTTCCTATCTCTTGGAAGGTCATCAGTATTTAGACATTAAAGAGAAACCTGGGGAGAAAGCAGACAAGAGCGATATTTTGAAAACTTGCAGGATTTGGGAAGTAGGCCAGATACAAAAGGAATTCAGGGTAGATAAGCAACTCCTCTACAAATTAATACCTGTAATCATTTGATCTTATTATAAATAAATAAAGCTTACTAATTTGATTGTAGGATAAAGATCATTATAAAGATATTTTGATAAAGTTGGTACTATCTAATGTTGATTGATATGAAAGGAAGCATCAGATGTTCTTATAGAGACTTAGGTGGATTTATCAACTCAAAGAAATCTTGATGATGTCAGCTGGTGTCCAGTCCTTCACTGCTGAGGTGAGGAACACGCTATCAATAAGAAAATGGAAGCACGTACAGAAGTGTGTTCAATGTGCACTTTGCCTGTCGTTCACTTGATTAGCTCTTCTGGAGAATGGTAATATGTTTTATTTAATATAAAATTGGCAGTTGATATACAACATTAGTTAATTTTGTAGTCTGAAATTTCAAACTTAGAGATCTTCAGAGCATTGTCAGGATTCATTTTGGTGGAAGCTCAAGGCACTTCTGTAGAGCCTATCTGGATTGACCAGGAAGGCCCAGTGGAGCCCTCCCTTTGCACATCGACAGATTCTTACATGTGTCAATGTCGTGGGACTCAGCTGGCACAATTATGATTGTTTGTCAATATGTCTATCTCCCTACTTAGACTGTTATTGGTGGAGTATGTTTTATTCCTGGTATCTAATGCAGTGCCTGGCACATATAATTCCTCAAAAAAAAGTGCTGAATAAATGAAGAAGCACTTGTACCATGCATGTACCTCTTAGCAAGTCAATACCACAGCACAGCTCTTTAAGAAACGGGATACACAAAATAAGGTAAGTTCCTGGTGCAGGGGCTATGCAGTCAGTAGGTGCTTAGACAAAGAGACTATTTCTATGGTCCAGGCGACAGGTTAGGAGCGGTGGGGGTGAGGTCAGTGCTACAGAAGCAGCACAGAAGCAGCAAAAGGCTGTGAAGATAAAACCGCTCCAGTCCGGGCCGGCTTCTGGGGCCGCGGACTTCTCCTGTGAGGTTGCTGTGAGGTGGCCTCTTTTGCTCAGCACGAGTTTACCCCATAGGAAACATTCAGGGAAGGGCCCCGTTTTCAATCCCAATGTAGCCATTTTGTAGGTCTATCACCTCAGCAAGTCACTTAACTACACTGAGCCCCTACATCCTTATTTGTAAAAAAAAAAAAAAAAAGTAATAACTACATTATTATTGTTGTTGAAGAGAATAAAATTCATAACTGATGTAAGAATTAAATTTTATGAAGTGTGTGAACGTTTCTAACATCTGGCCAGATATACTTTCAGTGCCCAACAAATAAACATAAGTAGAATCCAAATCTGAATGTTATCCCTGGGGAATTTATATTTTCCTTACAGGAATACAAATTTGATTGCATCAGAAAGTTAATAACAAGATATGAGTTGTTTTAAGGAAATACGGGTCATATATGACTTAGTGGAATGTGCCTCTTCTGTAAAGCGCGGTTGAGTGATTGCCCTGCTGCACAAAAAGGGTAGCTGTTTCTAAAGCCACCTACATTACGCTTAGGTCACACTACACTTTCCTAACAGAAGTGTCTGGTACTCAATTATCTCTATTTCGAGGATATAAAGAACTACAAAGATAGGAAAGGGAAGTAGCTTTGTAAGGTCACACAGTCAAGTGGTGACCAATGAGGAAGAGAACTAAGAGTCTGGATTCACGGACTACTGCTCAGCTATTTTGTTTATCTTGAAGGTGAAGTTGGAGTCCAGTTGCGATAAGATGATTGATCCTGTTTTCATAGCACTGGGAGTGAACGCCAGAGTGAAACAGACCAGGTTCTTGTGTTCTTTATTCACTTGACTTTTCCTTGCTTTGCTCCCCTTGAAACATTAAATCCATAGTTTTTTAAAGCTGTTATAATGTGAATGAAGTGTATTCCCTTTCCTCTTCCTCTCTCTTCTGATTGCTGGAAACCACACAAAAGCAAGTGGATAGGATAGAAATGAAGTCTTCTTGGCAGTGGGTATTCGTTTAATATATTGATCCTAAGTTGCTATTAAGAAAATAATTAAACCATGATTTTGTGGGTGATTTTATTTGTCTGCTGTGTGTGAAGCACATTTGTTTGCAGTAGAATAAAATTAATAAAGTTTGATGCTGTTATATAATATGGGGTATATCTAATCATAAAAGGATAAATTTGCTAATCTAACTAGATGTTATTAATTTAAAAAACAACAACAAAATTCCTAATCAGCAAATAATTCAGTTCAAGCCAATGGGCTCTAAAAAGTCAAACAGTTCCTTGTGTTTTTTCTTTTCTTTATAGGTTCAGCATTTAAATGCTTTCCTTCTTTTGCCTTAACATTATCATTGGAGTCCATGTTGTGTTTCTTTTATTATCACAGAGGCTGCAAATATTTATTTTCAATATTCTAATCTCAGAATAAGAAATGATATTCAGCACCAGGGCACGCACACTCATTCAGAACAAGAAAGTATTCCATTTCAGAAGCAATTGCATAGGAAGCAGCAGCACTGGAGCTAGAGCACTTCACATGGGGGGCTTGGCTATATGATAAAAACATGGACTGCTGAATTATTGGTACAAGCCTCAGATCAGGATGGTGCCTTCTTATGCCTTTCTTTCTTTACCTCCCTCTGCCAAGGTCAGAATGTAGTCATATTTTGATGATTTTGAATTTTCAGCATTCCAGCACATTTGCATTTTCTTTATTTTCGGGAAAGAAATCGTGCTGTGTTATAAATATGTTATAGTGGCAATGTAAGGGTAAGGAAACCCCCCTTGCTTTTCCTTGACAAGGTTTTTATTTTTCAAGTGAGAGACAAAATAGTAAAGATAGATTCTAATTTCCTCTTTTTTTTTTTTTTAATAATGAAGAACATGTTTTATAAAAGGCATTTAGAGCTGCAAATTAGCATCTACACCTACTATTTGAATTTTTGACTTTTTAAAATGTATTCAAAATATTTTGGAGAGGGGAGAGGGGATGAGGAAATCTAAAATATGAATCATTTAATTCTCTAAATGCTGAGTTAAAGAGTTCAGTGCAATTTTAAACTGCAAAGAAAAACAGTATTACTGTCTCCTCCAGGAAAGATGATGTAATTTTCTTAACATTTCATTCCTTTCTTGTTTAAAGATTTCTTTTAGTAAACTATTCTTTAAACTTTCTATTGAAGTATAATATACATAATATAAATGAACATGTCTATGTGACCAGCACCTAGGTCAAGAAACAGAACATACCTAGTGTCCCAGAAATCCCTTTGAGCTCTGACAGTCACTACTCACCCTACATGGCAGTAACCGCCACTCTGCTTTCTATCAGCATAGATTAGTTCCACTTGTTTTTGTATTTTATATAAATAGAATCCTACTGTATCCACTTATAGTTGCCTTTTGAACTATCATTCCCTTGGCTAGATCCTAAGTGCCTGACAGGGGCACCCCTTTGCCCACATTGTGATTATTAACAAAGACCTTATTCTCCTGTTCAATTTATGCCCATCAAAGTAGAAAGGAGTGAGAAAAAATCTGAAAGTTTTGTATTTGAATGAAATTTGAAACTTGATTCCTCCAAGCTCTGATGAATAGCTCTTGCTATTCACAAAAGAATTTTTTAAAAGTGCATCTTGGCTTCTGGTTCTAGCGAAGACTGAGTAGCCTTGCTCCTTCCAGTCCTCCTTCTTACGACTATAAAATGCTGGACACCATACAACAAAAAAGCACAGAAAGAGTCTGAAAGGTAAAAAGAACAAAGCAGTCTGCCTGGGAACTCAGAACTTGAGAAAAGACACAGTGGTGAGTCCCTGTGTTTCCTTTTTGCCTCCCGTATACCCTGGATGGAGCACAGACAGTCTCCAACTGGAACCACCAATAGGCACAGACAAAAGAAGCTCCAAGAAAAGTCTGTTCCTCTTAACCAGCACTCTGGGGAAAGCGTGGCTTAACAGAACAAAAAACTTCTTTGACAATATCTGCCGTACTTCAGGCAAACACCAACAGAACCCTCTCACGCCTGTGGTTTCAGCAGGGCTGAGAGGGGAGCTGATTTTCCAACCCACTTTCCTACCCACCTACGTAAGCAGTAGCACTTTGAAGGCCTCTTCCCATAGAGGAAGGCAGTGCTTCGATTCCCTGACCAGGGCAAGGTCAGTCAGATCCAGCTGTGAGCTGAGCCTTCCCCTCGCTAAGCAGCAATGAGATATAACATAGTGAGGCAAGGTGAAGCTACTCAGCACTCCACTTCATCCCCCAACTCAATGTCAGTGGTGCTCAGTGGGGAGCTGAACCTGCTCACCTACCTGGCATCAACCAGGGGAACGAGGTGGTGTGAGATGGGGCAAATTGACACTCCACTGCCTCATCTCCCCATCCTTGATGCCTGTGGGCTTCAGTGGGGAGCTGAGCTTCTGCCTTAGTCCTGTAGCAAAAAAAGTGTTTTCTGAGTCAGTCCTGAGCTTCCCCCTTCCCTGGTGTCATTGGGTCTCAGTGGGGAGCCAAGCATATACTCCCACTGGGAGACAACAAGCAGCCCAAGTATGTGCTTACTTTCACCAGGAAGGCAAGGTATCAGCAGGGCTGGGGGAGAAGTTGAACTTTTACGCCGCCCATCTTCAACCAGGTAGTGTGAACCAGCACTCTACTTTTGCCAAGGTGGTGTTGATGGGGCTCAGTGAGAAGCTGAACATACTCACACATCAGATCCTCAAACTACACCTCAACAGGAGGATTGTTTGCATAAAAAAATGAAAAAAATTAAATAATTAAATTGTATTCAGAATCCAGGATACAATCAAAACCACTCAGCATACCAAGAGCCAGGAAAATCACAACTTGAGTGAGAAAAGTCAATCAACATATGACAACGTCGAGACGAATCAGATGTTGGAATTATCTGTCAAAAAATTTAAAACAACTACCCTAAAAGTACTTCAATAAACAATTAAAAATTCTGTGGAGCCAACCCTGATGGCCTAGTGATTAAAGTTCATGCACTCTGCTTTGGCGGCCTGGGTTTGGCAGAACCATGCCACTCATCTGTCAGTAGCAATGCTGTGGCAGTGGCTCACATAGAACTACAAAGACTTCCAACTAGAACATACAGCTATGTACTGGGGCTTAGGGGAGGAAAAAAGAAACAGAGAGGAAGATTGGCAAAAGATGTTAGCTCAAGGTGAATCTTTCCTAGCAAAAAAAAAAAAAAATTCTCTGGAAACAAATAAACAAATAGAAAATCTCAGCAAAGAAGTAGAAGTTACATATTTTGTAAAAATAACTAAATAAAAATTATAGAACTAAAAACTCCAAAAAATGAAATAAAAACTCAATGGATGGGCTCAATAGTAGAGTGGAGGTGGCAGAGGACAGAATCTGTGAACTTGATTTATTCTGTGAACTTGATTTTACTTGAGGACAAATCAATAGACTTTATCCAATTTGGACAACACAGAGAAAACAGACTGCAAATAAAAATGAACAGAGACTTGGGGCCCTGCAGATATTAACAAGAAAGCTTACCTTCAGATCATTGGAGTCCCAGAAAGAGAGGAGACAGTGAGTGGAATAGACAAAGTGTAATGAAAGAAATATTGACTGAAAACTTCCCAAACTTAAAAAAAACAAAAGAACATAAATCTATAAATTTAAGAAGCTAAGTGAATCCCCAATAGGATAAACCCCTCACTAAAGAAGAAATAATCACTCTAAGACATACTATTAACATCCGAAAGCTAAAGACAAGCAAAAAATCTTGAAAGCAGTCAAAGATAATGACATCCTACCTATAAAGGAAAAGCAATTTGAATGGCAGTGGATTTTTCATCTGAAACCATGGAGGTCAGGAGGAAGTGGCACAATATTTTTCAAGTATTGAAAGAAAAGAACTGTAAACCACAAATACTGTATCTAAAGAAAAGATACTTCGTTAATGAAGTGAAATAACGACATTGTCTGACGAAGGAAAATGAAGAGTTTGTTGCTAGCAAAGCTTTCCTTAAAGAATGACTGAAGGAAATTCTCTAAACAGAAAGGAAATTATAACGTAAGATAGCTCAGAACTTCAGAAAGGAAACGAGAACATCAGAATGAGTAAAAATAGGGGTAATATGATAGACTCATGAGTTCTTTAAATAATATCTGAAGGTTGAAGCAAAAATTATAACATGGTCTTATGTAGCGTCTGATACATATAGAAGAAAATCTTAAGACAAGTTAAATACTTAAGACTACTTAAAAAGTGGGGGCGGCTAAAGGGACTTAAATGGAAATGAGGTTTCTACACTTTACTCTAAGTGTTAAAACATCCATACTAGTAAAGTGTGATAAATTATGTATAATATTGTAATACTTAGCAAAGTAATATCACAAATAAATCAAAATGGAGTCCTAAAATGCTTTGAAAAGCCCATCTGTATAAAATCTACAGCTAACGTCATACTTAATGGTAAAGGATTGAATCTTTCCCCTAGGATCAGGAAGAAGGCCAGGTTGTCTGCTCTCATTACTCTTATTCAACTTCACACTGGGTGTTCTACTGAAGCAATAAGCGCCCTCCCAAAAAAGCATACAAATTGGAAAAAGAGAAAGAAAACTGTCTCTATCAGCTGATGACATGATTGTATCTAAAGAAAATCATAAGGAGTCTACAAAAGCATCCCTAGAACTAACATGAGAGTTCAGCAAGTTCACATGCTACAAGATGAAGATAGAAAGCATTCACATTTCAATATACTAACAAGAAATATGGGGAAACCAAAATTTGAAACGCAATATCACATATAATTTTTACAAAGAAGATGAGATATTTAGGTAGAAACCTAATAAAACATATACAGAATATGTATCCTGAAAATTGTAAAGTCAAGAAATCAAAAAAGATATAAATAAATGGAGACACAAATTGTGTTCATGGATTGGAAGTCTCAACACAGCAAAGATGCCAATTCGTTGCAAATTGATTTGTAGATTTTACATGAGTCTTACCCAAATCTCAGCAAAGTTTTCATGGACATCGACAAGCTTATTCTAAAATTTATATGGAAAGGCATAGGACCTAGAAAAATTAAATTCATCTTGACAAGGAAGAATAAAGTAAGAGAAATCTTTCTACCTGATGTTGAGGCACACTCTATTGCTACAGTTATCAAAACAATGTGGTATTGGCAGAGGGATAGACTCAGAAATGAATGGAATAGAATAAAGAACTCAGAAGTATAACCACACAAATATGTCAAACTTATTTTTGACAAATATACAAAAACAATTTAATGGAGGAAAGATAGGCCTTTCAATAAATGGTACTGAAGCAATTGGACATCCATGGGCAAAGCATTGAAATTTGACCTAAACCTCACACATTATACAAAAGTTAACTCAAAACGGATCCTAGACCTAAAAGTAAAATGACATCAAAACTATGATCTATAAATGGAAAAATTGATACATCTGACCTGATCAAAATGAACTTACTTTTACTCTTTGAAGTCTACCTGTGAAGAGACAAGAAAACAAGCCACAGACTGGGAAAAATATTTGCAAACTATATATCCAACAATGGATTTGTATCTAGGAAAAAGAACTCAAAATTCAACAGTAAAAATAAACAGAAAATCCAATCAGAAAATAGGCAAAATACATAAACAGACATTTCACTGAAGAGGATGTACAGATGACAAATAGCATATGAAAAAATGTTTAACATCATTATCCATTAAAGAAATGCATATTAAATGCACAACACATTATACACTGATTAGAAAGGCTAAAATAAAAAATAGTGACAGCATCAAATGCTAGGGAAGATGCAGAGAAAGTCAATTAGTCACACTTCACTTGTGGAAATGTAAAGCAGTATAGCCATGCAAGAAAACAGTTTGGCAGTTTCTTACAAAACTGTTTATGTTTATGCACTTACCACATGACCCAGCAATTGTACTCTTGGATATTTATCACAGGAAAATGAAAATTTAGGTTCACACAAAATCCTATATATGAATGTTCACAGCAGCTTTATTCACAATTGCCAAAATCTGGGGGCAAAATGTCCTTCAACAGGTGAATGGTTAAACAAATAGTGAAACATCCAGCATCATTGAATATTATGCAACAATAAAAAGAAACAACACATTGTTGCATACAAGTTAGATGAGTCTCAAGGGAATTGAAGTGAAGAAAGCCAATCTCGAAGTTAACATACAGCATTATTCCATTTACATAAAATTCTTGAAATGACAAATTTATGAAGATGAACAGCAAATTAGCGATTGCCACGAGTTGTGAAGGGGGAAAGAGAAAGAGGTGGCTGTGTCACGAGGGCAGCATGAGGGATCTTTATGATGGGACTGTTTCGTGTCTTGATGGTGGTAGTGGTCACATGAAGATACATGTGATGAAATTGTGTAAAACTAAATATACACACTCACATAACTGAGTTCATGTAAAACTGGTAAGATGTGAATAAATTTGGTGAATCGTATCAATGTTAGTTTCCTGGCTGTGATATTGTGTTACAGTTATGCAAGATGAAATCATTGGGGAAAATGGGTGAAGGGTATGTGGGATCTCTGTATTATTTCTTACAACTAGATGTAAATATACAATTATCTCAGAATGAAAGTTTTAAAAAGTTCACATCTTGATTGAAACATAGGGTAAGAATTTATACTTGTCTAAGTTCATATTATTTAACTCTTCTTGGTCTTGGTATTCACAAAATTTTTACTAGTTCTCCAACATATTACTCAATGGAGGTGTGCTAAGAGCAAATCATTTTGGAGCACAATGAATATCCACAGTGATATTAGATTAAAAAATTAAGAGAATCCAATGGTAAAGAAACATTTTATTTTAATTTAACAGAGGCTTCCCAAACTGTTCTACCAGACATCTTTTTTTCTAACAGTCTTTAGAACTAGTATTCCACAGACCACAAATTTAGAAATGCAGTTTTAACCTTGTTGGCATAGTTCTCTTAAATGATATGAATTATAGCTGAATTCCTACTAAATTGAATTAGTAATGATTTGGAATTCTGATTAATGTGTGACAAATTTATAAACTTTTCAGTGAGGCAATTCCTTCAAGATGAGAAAAGTTACGTGTGAGGGGACATTATTGCAGCAACTTTTACATACCATCACTTAGTGTTTATATTTAAACTATCTACTATCTATTTTTCTTGTCCTTCCCTTAGTGACATATGGAGGAAGAGTCATAATGAAAGTGAAAAACTAAATAATTGACACAGAGAATTCTGCTTCAGGCCAAAACGGAGTACCAGGAGCCAGGTTAACCATCCTGACCTAAATAACTATAAAATGGCTGAAATACATAAAACGTTTTGCAGACGTGGACCACAGTCAGCACAGGACTGTTACCTCTGAAGTTTCCAGGGTGCACTGCAAGGAAGGGGGATCCAAATAGAGCCCAGCAGTTTTGCTGAGCTGAGATCAATGATCTGGGAGAGAAGGCAACTAGAAATTATGGAACAGAATATGAGAAGAGATAATTGCACAAAGGGAAAGCACCAGAATGCCTGTGAAACTTTGGTTGAGTGCTGAGCAGCCTATGCATGAGAGGAAAATATCCAAGGCTAGGAAAAGAACTATCAGAAAAAAGCAGGCAGAAAATTTTCTGGAGATCATACAGGACTGGTAATATTTTGTGTTCCCATTTGTGAAAATGGAAATACCTCATAATATATGAGTTATTGGGTAGAATTCTCAGAATTGCATCACCTGGAGACAAATTAATTCTAAAGAGTGATTGGGTCTATCTTAAAACACTTAAAGCATGAGCAAGACCTAACACTATTTATAGGAATACAGCAAAATCTAGGAACCAACAAGGTAAAATTCACAATATCTGGTATCCAAAAAAAAAAAAATCTCAGGCATACAAAGAAGCAGAAAACTAGAACTCATAACTAGGAGAAAAATCAATCAATAGGACCATACCAAGAAATAAAAGAGATGATGGAACTAGTAGACAAGAACACAAAAACATCTGCTATAAATATACTATATATGTTCAAGAAAATAAAGGAAAATATCACCATGATGATGAAAGAAATGGAACATGTAAAAGCTATTTAAATAGAGCTTCAAGAGATGAAAAATACAATATCTGAAGTGAAAAAAATACACTGGATAGGATTAAGAGCAGATTTAACAATACAGAAGAAAAGATTCTTCAATGAACTTGAACACATAGGAACGGAAATAGTCCACAATAAAGAAAATAAAGCTAAAAGAATTAACAGATCATTGGGTACTGGTGGAGAAATATCATGCAAACTAGTAGATGTTTAGTTCAAAAAAGAGACACACGTTATATACGTGTATTTCCAAAAAGTTCCAAAAAGGGAGGAGAAAGAATGAAGGACAAAAAATTATTTGAAATAATATGGCCAAAGTTTTCAAAATTTGATAAAAACTATAAACCTATAGTTCAAGAAGCTTAATGACATCAGGCAAAATAAACATAAATGAAACCACACAAAGGCATATGATAATCAAATGACATAAAATGAGGAATAAAGAGAAAAAAAATGGCCAAAGAACAAAGACACATTATGTACACAGAGGACCAAATACAAGCAAATTTCTTTTCAGAACTATGAAGGCCAGAATTCTGTGGAGAAATATCTTAAAAGTTCTAACGGTGGAGACGGAAACTTGTGAGTCTAGAATTCTTTACAAGCAAGAATCGCTCTCAAAATTGAAGGTGAAATAAAGACTTTTTGGGACAATCAAAATGTGAGAAACTTTACTACCAGCAGAACTGCACTGTAAAAAATGTTAAAGGAAGTTTATCACAAAGAGGAAAAATGATACCAAATTGAAATTTGGACCTACAAGAAAGATCAAAAAGTACTGGAAATGATAAATACTTGGAAATATAAAAATATGCCATTATTATTCAATATATTTAACAGATAATTGACCATTTAAAAATTTAAACTAACCTATTTATAATTCTAGCATCATATATTTACATAATAATACATATTACAATACAAATATGTGAATATATTTATAGCACACATAAAGTAGAATGTAAAACACTAACACAAAGAACACTACATAGAAGTATATTATACACAAAGTGGTATTTTATTATTTGTAGGTAGATTGTGATAATTAAAGATGAATCTTGAAAACTCTAGAGTGACCAAAGAGATATAACTAATAAACCAGTAGTGGATATGAAATGTAAACATTAAAAAAACAAACAGAAAACCCTCAAATAACCCAAAGAAAGAGGAGGAAATAAAATAATAGAAAAATAGTCAGAGTGACAATATTAATATCAGACAGTATATGCTTTACAGAAAGAATCAGGAAATCAGAAAAGCAGTAAGTTACATAAGAGGTCATAATAATCACAAATATTTATTCATACAATAACAGAGTTATACTAATAATGAACTAATAATGAAAGGAAGGAAGGAAGGAAGGAAGAAAGAAAGGAAGAAAGGAAGAGAAAGGAAAGGAAGGAAGGAAGGAAGGAAGGAAGGCAAGAAGGAGGGAAGGAGAAAGAAGGGGGAGAGAGGGAAAGAGACACAAATTTTCAATTATAGCTATAAAAGTCAACTCTCTTCTTTCAGTAATGGATACAACAATTAAACAGAAAATCAGTAAGGCCATATAAAAAGCTTGAACACTGTTACCCACAAATCATACCTTACTGATATTATAGAAAACTCCACCACACAACTGCAGAATATACACTTTCAAGGGCACATGGAAACTTTACCAAGATAGGCTATATTCAGGCCATAAAACAAAACTCAATAAATTTTAAACATGGAAATCACAGTAAGGAAGTTTTCAAACTATAGCAAAATTCACCTAAAAAAGTCAAAAACAGAAAGATATATAGAAAAATCACAAATATTAGGAAACTAAAGAACAAATTTCTAAATAATCATAGGCCAATGAATGAATAATTTCATTTAGTTAAATTATTTCAAACTGAATGAAAATATAATCACTGCGTATCAAAATATATGGGAGGTATTTAAAACAGTGCTTAGTGGAAAATTTATGTCACTAAATGCAAATACTAGAAAAAAGTAATGTCTCAAGACCATGACCTATGTTTAAACCTTAAAGGTTTAGAAGAAGAAAAGCAAATTATACTCAAAGTAACAGAAGAAAGGAATAATAAAGATAAGAGTGGAGATCAACAAAATAGAAATATAATAATAATAAAATGAAAAATATTTCTTTGAACAAATCAATAAAATTAATGTCTATCTAGAATGATCAAAAAAAGTTATCAATTAACAAGATTAAGAATGAAAAGGGAGAGATCAATATAAATACTGCAGACATTAAAAAAGATAATAAGAGGGATTTCTAGTTTCCAGTTCCACATGTAAGGAGCTTGGAAGTCACCACTTCACCCTAACACATGTAAAAAGCTGAACTGACTGAAAAATTAATAACTCTTGTTGGATCCATAAGAAGGTGAGGACACAGGGCAAACCACTGTCCCCAAGATTGGAAAGGCAGAGAGGCCAATACAGGGATTCATGGCTTACTGGAGCATACTCGCAAGCAGAAACCACCACGGGAACCATTGCCAGGTTAGTGAAACCTAAACTGTAATTGACAAATTGCTGGAGGCTCAGTGAGGACAAATCTTAGAGTTAACAACTCTAGGGAGATTCAATCACAAGGGGCATTATACCTCCAGGAGCTCAACCAGGTTCTCACTGTAAATATGAGAGAAAAATTCCCTCACGCTTCCAGCAAGGGGAAGGGAAAAGGAACCACTTTGAAATAAACCAGAGCACTCTGTTTTTCTTAACAAGGCCTGCCCTCAGGGGAAACTAGTCAAGTAGAGCCTGACCTGGGGGGATATGATCAAAGTGTAACTCTGAGAAAGGGGAATACCAAACACCAGTCAATTCTAGCCTTCCATGTGGAAGAAGGGAAATACCCAGCTCCAGCCCACTCTAGCCATCCTGTCCCACCTAAGCAGGGAGAAAAAAACAGAAACACTTGTAAAGTTCACAGTAGTCATAAGCTCACTAAAAGACTGAGATCTAATCATAGGATTATAGAACACTTTTCATCCTCCCACACTTTACCACCACATTACTAAACGCTTATTTACAGCAGTTATTTTACCTAATACATGATGTTTGGCTATCAAGAAGAAATTGTAAGGCATACCAAAGAGGCAAAAAACACAATTTGAAGACACAGAGCAAGGATCAGAACCAAACATAGCAGGAATATTGGAATTATCAGATCAGGAGATTAAAATAACTATGCTTAATATGTAAAGGATTCCAATGGATAGACAACATGCAAGAACACATAGGCAATGTAGACAGAGATGGAAATCCTAAGAAAAAAAGAAACAATAAAGATAACAGAAACAAAGAATGCCTTTGATGGGCTCATTAGTAGACTGGACATGGCTGAGGAAAGATCCTGTGAGATTGAGCATATATCAAAAGAAACTTTGAAAACCAAAAAGCAAAGAGAACAAAGAATGAAAAAAACAGAACAGAATAGTTAAAGACTGTGGGACAACTACAAAAGGTGTAACATCTGTGTAATGGGAATACCAGAAGAGTAAAAGGAGATAAAGAACAGAAGAAATATTTGAAACAATAGTGACTGAGAATTTCTTCAAATTAATGTCAGACACCAAACAAAAGAGCCAAGAAGCTCAGAGAACACTAAGCAGGATAAGTGCTGAAAAAATTACACCAAGTCATATCATTTTCAAACAATAGAAAAAGAAAGATAAATAAAAAATTCTGAAGGAGGTAGGAAGCAAAAACCATCTTGCTTCTTGAGGTACATAGATAAGAATTATATGTGACTTCTCCTCAGAAACCATGCAAGCAAGAAGACACTGGAATGAAATATATAAAATGTAAAGAGAAAAAACTACCAACCTAGAATTCTGTACCCTGCAAAATTTCCTTCAAAAGGGAAGGAGAAATAAAGCAATTCTCAGACAAACAAAAATTGAGAGAATTAAATGCTGGTGGACCTGGCTTGAAAGAAATGTTAAAGGAAGTTCTTTAGAGAGAAAGAAAACAACATAGGTCCGAAAATTGGATCTATATAAAGAAAGGAAGAGCATCAAAGAAGGAATAAGTATACATAAAATAAAAACTTTTATCTGCTCTTAATTGACCAAACAGATAATAGTTTGTTCAAAACAATAATAGTAATAATGTATTTGATTACATATGCTTATGGATATTTTATATATATGAGATGAATGACAGCAGTGATAGAAGAAATGGTAGGGAGAAATTAGGATTATTTTGTTATTATAAGGTACCTACACTACCTGTGAAGTGGTATAGTGTTATTTGAAAGTGGACTTGGATCAGTTGCAAATATGTATTGCAAACTTTAGGCTAACCACTAAAAAAGTTAAAAAAGATGGAAAACTGATATACTAAGAAGAGAAAATGAAATCATATAAAATGTTCAATTAAAGCATAAAAAATTGGAAAAAGTGGAATAAAGAATAAGGGCAAAAAATAGAAAACATAACTAATGTGGCAGATATTAATCCAAATATATCAATATCATTTTGAACATCAATGATCTAAATCCATCCATTAGAAGACAGACATTGTCCTAGTGGATCAAAAAACACAACTCAATTATATGTTGTCTACAAGAAGACACAAGCAGATTAAAAGTAAATGGATATTATCTACTACTTAATGAAGGAAATAATATGGTATTTGACCTTCTCCCTCTGACTTATTTCGCTTTGCATAATACCCGAAATGTCCATCCATGTTGTCACAAATGGCTGGATTTCATCGTTTCTTATGGCTGAGTAGTATTCCATTGTGTATATATACCACATCTTCTTTATCCATTCGTCCCTTGATGGGCACTTAGGTTGCTTCCAAGTCTTGGCTATTGTGAATAATGCTGCAATGAACACAGGGGTGCATGTATCTTTATGCAATGGTGTTTTCAAGTTCTTTGGATAAATACCCAACAGTGATAACAACAATAAACAAACACATAGAGACAGAGATTGGATTGGTGGTTACCAGAGAGGAAGGGGGGAGGGGGGAGGGCGAAAGGGATAATTCGGCGCATGTGTGTGGTGATGGGTTGTGATTGGTATTTGGGTGGTGAACATGATGTAATCTATGCAGAAATAGAAGTATAATGATGTACACCTGAAATTTATACAACGTTATAAACCAATGTTACTGCAATAAATACAAATTAAAAAAAAAAAAGTAAATGGATAGAGAAAAATATATCATGTCAACATTAATCAAAAGAAAGCAAGTTTAGCTGTATTATTTCATACAGGGCAGACTTCAAAGTTATCAGAGATAAAGAAGGGCATTACAGAATGATAAAGGATTCAATTCTCCAATAAGACATAACAATCCTAAGTGTGTATGTGTCTGACAACAGAGAGTAAAACTGCATGAGGTAAAAACTGATAAAACTGCAAGAGAAAACATATGAATCCTCTTGTTGTTGGAGACTTGAACGAGGCTATATCAGAAATGGGCAGATCCAGCAGGCAGAAAACCAATAAAGACATAGTTGAACTCAACAACACCATCAATCATGGGGACATAATTGATGTTTATAGACTACTTCATCCAACGAGAGCAAAATATGCATTCTTCTCAAGCTTACATGCAACATTCACCAAGATAGAACACATTCTGAGCCATAAAATACACCTTTACAAATATAAAAGAATAGAAATCATACAATGTCTACTGTCAACCACAATGAAATTAAACTAGAAACCAATAACAGAAAGATGACTGAAAAATCCCAAAATACGTGGAAATTAAATAACACACTTCTAAATAACACAAACATCAAAGAAGAAATCTCAAGGGAAATTATTTTAAATTAAATGAACATGAAAACATAATTTATCAAAATATGTGGGATGCAACAAAATCAGTGCATAGACGGAAATTTATAGCCCTGAATGCATATAGTCGAAAAGAAGAAAGATTTAAAATTAATAACCTATGCTTCTACCTCAGCAAACTAGAAAAAGAAAAGCAAATTCAATAATCAAAAGAAAAGAGATAAAAAGAATTAGAGCAGTAATCAATGAAATTGAAAACAGAAACCAAGAGAGAAAATCAACACAACTGAAAGATGGTTCTTTGAAAATAACAATAAAATCAATAAACTTCTAGAAAGGATAACTAAGAAAAAAATAAGACTATATAAATTACTTATATATTGAATTGAAAGAGGGGACATTACTATATATCTCATGGGCATTAAAAGGCTAATAGAGGAATATTATGAATTTTACGTCCATGTATTTGATAATCTAGATGAAATGGACCAATTCTTTCAAAGACATAATCTGTCGAGACTCACACAAGAAGAAATAGACAACTTAAATAGGCTCATATCTATTAGAGAACTTGAATCAATAGTTAATAACCTTCCAAAACAGAAAGCACCAAACTCAGATAGATTTACTGTTGAATTCTGCCAAACATTTAAGGAGGAAATTATATCAATTCTCTAGAATCTCTTTCAGGAGATAGAAGCAGATGGAATACTTCCTAACTCATCGTATGAGCCCAACATTAACCTAATACCAAAATCAGACAACTTTAGAAGAAAATAAAACTGTATATCAATGTCTCTCATGAACATAGATGCAAAAGTACTCAAGAAAATATTAGCAAGTCAAATCCAACAATGTATAAAAGGAATTATACCACAAGGCAAGGTGGGCTATAACCCAAGTATGCAAGACTGGTTCAACATTCAAAAATCAAATAATGTAATCTATAACATCAATGCCAGCCCTGGAGGTCTAGTGGTTGAGATTCCGTGCTCTCACAGCTATGGCCTGGGTTTGTTTCCTGGTCAGGGAATCACACCATCCGTCAGTTGTCACACTGTAGCAGCTGTGTGCTGCTGTGCCGCTGAAAGCTATACCATCAGTATAGCTTGTCACTTGTGTTGGACAGGTTTCAGCAGAGCTTCCGGACCAAGATAGACTAGGTAGAAGAACCTGGCCATCCACCTCCAAAAAAGTAGGCCATAAAAACCCTATGAATAGCAGAGGAGCATTGCCTGATATAGTGCCAGAAGGGGAGAAGATGGCAGAAAAAAACCAGGCAGGGTTCTGCCCTGCTGTACACAGGGTTGCTAGGAGTTGAAACTGATTCAACAGCACTAACAACAAATTACATCAACAGGCTAAAAAGGAAAAATCACATGATCACATCAATATATGCAGAAAAAGCATTTGACAAATTCCATTCATGATACAAACTCTTAGTAAACTAGGAATAGAGTGGAATCTCCAAAATTTGATAAAGAATATCTACAAAAAAACCTACAGCTAATATCATACCTAATGGTGAGAAAGTAGAAGTTTTCCCACTAAGGTCATAAACAGAGCAAGGAGGTCCCCTCTCACCACTCCTTTTCAACATTGTACTGGAAGTACTAACTATGCAGTTAGAAAATAAAAGGAAATAAAATTTGTATAGGTTGGGAAGAAAGACATAAGACTGTCTTTTTTCTCAGATGACATGATTGTCTATGTAGAAACTGTGAAAGAACTGACCAAAAAACTCATAGAACTATTAAGGAATTATAGCAAGTTTGTGAGACAGAAAGTTAATATACAAAAGTAAATCTCTTTCCCATATATCACCAAAAAATAAGTGGAACTTAAAATTAAAAACACAATACCATTTACATTAACATCAAACAAAGGAAATACTGGAGGCCAGCCCAGTGGTGTAGAGGTTAAGTTTGTGCACTCCACTTTGGCTGCCGGGGGTTCACAGGTTTGGATCCCAGGTGCAGACCTACACACCGCTTATCAAGCCATGCTTGGCGGTGTGCCATATAAAGTAGAGGAAGATGGGTAGGCATGTTAGCCCAGGGGCCAACCTTCTTCAGCAAAAAAGAGGAGGATTGGCAACAGATGTTACTTCAAGCCTAATCTTCCTCAAAAAAAAAAAAGGAAATAGGTATAAATCAAACAAAATATGTACAAGTATTCCTCTATATGAGGAATACCATGAAACTGATGAATAAAATCAAAGAACTAAATAAATAGATATTCCATGTCTATGGATAGGAAGACTCAATATTGTCATGATATCAGTTCTTCTCAACTTGATCTTTGATTCAATGCAATCTCAACCAAAATCCCAGCAAGTTATGTTATGGATATAGACAAACTGATTCTAAAGTTTATAGGGAGAAGCAAAAAACTCAGAATAACTGACATAATATTAAAGGAGAACAAATTTGGAGGACTGACATCACTTGATTTCAAGACTTATCATAAAGTGAAAGTAATTAAGGCAGTATGATATTGAAGAAGGATAGACGTATAGATCAATGGAACATAATAGAGAGTAGACCCAAAAGTAGACCCACATAAATATAGTCAATCGATCTCTGACAATAGAGCAAACGCGACACAATGGAACAAAGATAGTCTCTTCAACAAATGGAGTTGGAACAACTGGACATCCACATGCAAAAAAGTGAATCTAGACACAGACATTATGCCCCTCACAAAAATTAACTCGGTATGGCCCACAGACCTAAATATAAAACACAAAACTATAAAACTCCTAGAAGAAAACATAGGGGAAAAGCTAGATGACCTTGTGCATGGTGCCGACATTTTAGATACCACACCAAAGGCACAATCCATGGGACAAATAATTGATAAGCTGGACTTCATTAAAATTAAAAACTTCTGCTCTGCAAATGACAATGTATAGAGAATTACAAGAAAAGCCACAGACTGGGAGAAAATATTTGTAAAAGATTTGTCTGGTAAAGAACTGTTATTCAAGATATACAAAGAACACTTAAAACTCAAAGACAAGGAAATAAATAACTTGATTGAAAAATGAGCCAAAAATCTTAACAGATTCCTCACCAAAGAAGATATACAGATGGTAAATAGCATATGAAAAGTCACACAGATGGCCAACAGGCACATGAAAAGGTGCTCAACATCACTACTCATCAGGGAAATGCAAATCAAAACCACAATGAGATATCACCTCACACCTGTTGGAATGGCTATTATCAAAAAGTCAAAAAATAACAAGTATTGAGAAGATGTGGAGAAAAGGGAATCCTTGTGCACTGTTGGTGGGAATGTAAATTGGTGCACCCACTATGGAAAACAGTATGGACATTCCTCAAAAAATTAAAAATAGAACTACCACATGATCCAGCAATTCCACTTCTGGGTATTTACTTAAAGAAAATGAAAACACTAATTCAAACAGATATATGCATCATCATGCTCATGGCAGCATTATTTACAATAGCCAAGATATTGAAACAACGTAAATGTACATAGAGGGATGGAATGGAAAAAGAAGATGTGGTATAAATGTACAACGGAATACTATTCAGCCATAAAAAAGAATGACATCTTGCCATTTGTGACAACGTCAATGGACCTTGAGGGCATTATGCTAAGTAAAATAAGTCAGACAAAGAAAGACAAATATCATATTATCATATTATCTTACTTATATGGGGAATTTTAAAAACAACAACAAAAAAACAAGCTCATAGATACAATAGATTGGTGGTTGCCAGAAGAGGGGAGTGGGAGGTGAGAGAAATGAGTGCAGGGGATCAAAAGGTACAAACTTCCAGTTATAAAATAATTGTCATATACAGTACCTTGACTACAGTTATAATACTGTATTGCATATTTGAAAGTTACTAAGAAAGTAGATCTTAAAAGTCCTCATCACAAGAAAAAAACCTTTTTTGTAACTATGTATGGTGACAGACACGAACTGATTAGATTTCTTGTGGTGATCATTTTGCAATATATAAAAATATCAAATCATGTTGTATACCTGAAATTAACACATTATGTCAATCATATCTCAATTAAAAAATAAAGTAAAATATATTTAAAAATATGCATCATTATTAACCATGGGTCACGGTAAAATTAAAACTAAAAAAACACTTTCCTGAAAGAACTCTAGCCACACTGTCCACTGTCTGACAGGATAGCCACTAGCCAAATGCAGCTATTTAAATTGCAATTAATTAAAGTTAAATAAAATACAATTTCAATTCCTTAATACAATTTACTATAGTATTTAAGTACTCAATAGCTGTAATTGATTAGAGGTTATTGTTTGGGGCAGTGTAGTTGTAAAACATTTATGCCATTAAAGAGAGTTCTATTGGATGGTGTTAGCCTAAAGTCACAGTCCTAGGTAAATATTAAGGAACTGATTTTGTTCTTTGTTTATTTTTGTTAATTTTGCCTTGCTACATGATATACAGCAAAATTTGTATGTATTGAACTCGTGAGGTTTTTTTCAAGGCAGAACAGTTATTTCCTCTAGGAATTTTCACCTCAACTATGTTTCAATTTGAGTTTCATTAATTAACTTTTTAAGAAAATTTAAAGTAGAAAATAAAGAAAAATATACAGTTAAATGTTAAATATTTGAATCTTTGAATTCATAAATCATATTTTGAAATATCTAAATTTATTTACATCTTGTTTTTCTTTTGCCCCTGAAATAATGTCAATGATCTGTTTTGTAATAAGTGTATAAAAGCATAATTACTGCTTAAGATTTTGTATTTCTTATGTGAACAGATCTATTTCAGCACAGCATACAAAATATATTCTAAATATTCAAGTAGTTCTATTGTCTTCAGTTATTTTCATTTGAAAACGTCTTTTCCTATTTAAAGTTTTAGTGAAAGCAAAATAAAATATTTATGGATAGAGGTTAAATAAAGCATAATAAAATGACATTGATTAACTCTCATTTTATATAAGACCAAAAAGATTTTCACAAATATTTGGAAGTTTTAATTTCAATACCTTTGTAATTTATGAGTAAGATATTTCTAAAATATGTCCTGTTTATAATCTCAATTCCTGTCAGTGTTCCTGTCATTTAGTAGGCATTAAGCACATAATTTCTAATCATGTAATAAATAAATTATCTCAGGACATTTGCACAAGTTTAGTCAGGAAAACAATACCTAACTATTAGTACCTAGAAACTCAACCATATATAATGTAAGGAGGCATCTGTTCTATTTGCTTAGGAGATAGACTTGACTTTACCCTTGGTGCTTGTAGGTATATAATGAGCAACTCTAAGAATAATAATGGGATCCGGAAGATATAATCAAGGGAATGTTATTTCTTTATTATGGAGTATATAGATACCTATATAACTCAAGGCAACAAAAATGACTAGGAATATGGTAGGCAGAATTTTGGCTCCCCTCATTTCTGCTACCTGATGGTACTTCATAAATATATAGAAAAAAAAGAAAAACATAAGCATATGAAAAGATGTTTCATATCATATGTCCTGAGGAAAATGCAAATTAAAACAACAATGTGTACAATTATATACCTAGTAGAATGGTCAAAATCTGAAACACTGACAATACCAAATGCCAATGAGGATGTGGAGAAACAGAAACTCTCATTCATTGCTAATGGGAATGCAAAATGATACAGCCACTTTGGAAGAAGTTTGATGCTTTCTTACAAAACTAAACATACCCTTACCATATGATCCAGTAATCCCACTCCTTGGTATTTACCCAAAGGAGTTAAAAATCTATATATACACAGAAACCTGCACATGGATGTTTATAGCAGCTTTATTCATAATTGCCAAAAGTTAGAAGCAATCAAGAGGCTCTTCAGTAGCTGATTGGATAAATAAACAGTGAAATATTATTCAGTACTTAAAAGAAATGAGTTATTGAGCTATGAAAAGACATGGAAGAACCTTAAATGCATATGACTAAGTGAAAAAAGGCAATCTGAAAAGCCTATATACTATATGATTCCAACTCTATGACGTTCTGGAAAAGACAAAATTATGGGAGTAGTAAAAAGATTAGTGGTTTCCTTGGGTGGTGTGGGTGAGGAATGAAAAGTGAGGGACAGAGGATTTTTAGGCCAGTGAAAATACTCTGTATGATACCATAATGATGGATACTTATCATTATACATTTGTCCACACCCATAGAATGTACAAGAGCAGGAGTAAACTATAACATAAACTATGGACTTTGGGTGATTATGATGTGTCAATGTAGGTTCATGGATTGTAACAATGTACCACTTTAATGGGAAATGTTGATAGTAGAGTAGGCTATGCATATGAGGGGGGAAAGGGTATATGGGAAATCTCTGTACCTTCCTCTCAATTTTGCTGTGAATGTAAAACTGCTCTAAGAAAATACAACATTTTAAAAAGATAATAAAAAAAATTATGAATAAATTGATATCAATACATTTTAAAATGTATTTGGAATGCAAAATTTTCTTGAAAGAAACAAATCATCAAAACACAAATGAGAAGAGCCCTCTATATCTATTAAAGGAATTGATGTTCTAATTATAACTTTCTTACAAAGACAATTCTTTGCCCAAGTGACTTGACTAGAAAATGTTAACACATCAAAATAACTAATATATTATAAAGATAATACAAAATGAGCAAGTGGGGATTATTCCAGGAATGCCATGTTGGTTTAACAATAGGCTATCAATATAATTTATAATATTAACAGATTAAAAATTATGGTCTCAAGTGATGCAAATAAAGTATTTCACAAATTTCAGCATCCATTTATGGTTTACAAAAAAATTCTCAACAAACTAGGAAGAGAATTTCCTCAATATATGAGAGGATATTTTGAAAAATTTATAGCTAATGTTTTACATAATGTTGAAAATGGACTGTTTTCTTTTAAAGACTGAGGTCAAGGTAAGACTGTCTGTACTCACTATGTTTATTTAAAATTCTATTGTATTGGGGGTCCTAACAAGTGATATAAGGCAGAAAACATACATTGAAGACATATAATTTAGAAAAGAAATATATAAAATTGCCTTTATTTGCAAATAGAATAACCATCTTATTTAGAAAACACTAAGATATTTACAAAAAAGCCATAGAACTAATAAATGAATTTATCAAAGTCACAAACTCAAGGCCAATATACAAAAATAAATTATATTTATTGTATATTATATATTTATATATATACAATTTAAAGTATAAGTTAAAAAACCCAGTGCTATTTACAATAATAACAAAAATATGAAATAGCTCTGGATAGATTTAACAAAATATTTGCAAGATCTGTATAGTAAAAACTACCAAACATTTCTGAGAGAAATTTAAAGACTTACATATATGAAGAGTTATACCATGTTCATTGACTGAGAGACTTAATACTGTTAAGATCTAAAGAATTCCCAAATTGATCTATTAAGTCAACACAATCCCAATCAAAACCCCAGGGTGGTTTTTTTTTGTATGAATTACCTGATTGATTCTGAAGTATATGTAAAGTATAAATAACCCAAAATAACCAAACAATTTTATAAAAGAGGGACAGAATTGAAGGACTTTACAACCTGATTCCAAGATGATAGTAATTAGGGCACTGGTATGGATGTAAAGGTATATCTATAGATCAGGGAAAAAGAATAGAAAGTCTAAAAATAAACACATTTGTGTTTAATTGAATTTTTAATAAAGGTGTTAAGGGAAATTCATAGATTATGGATGGTCTTTTAAACAACGTGCTGTAACATTTTCCTATCCATACACAAAAAAAATTAATTTTAACTTGTTCTTTACCCCATTTACCAAAATTAATTAAAAATGTAACATGGACCTAAATGTAAGTCCCAAACTCTAAAACTTTTGGGAAAAAAAGTAGGAGAAAATATCGGTGGCCCTGGATTAATCAAAGATTTTTTAGATAACATACAAAAAGAATGAACAACAAAAGAAAAAATTGATAAATTTGATCTTCAAATTAAAAACTTTTCTCCTCAAAAGACAGAAGGTAAGTTGCTTCTCAAAAGAAACTGTTACATAAATGACTGGGAGAAAATATTTCCAAAATATACATCTGATAAAGACTTATATCCAGAATATAGAAAAATTTCTGACAACACAATAATAAGATCAACAACCAGATTTTTAAAAGGGACAAAAGATTTCAATAGAACACATGAATCAAGCAAATAAAGGAAGTCTTTGCTTATAATGGATCCAATTTACATGAATGTCAATTACCATAATTTAATTTGATAACACCAGTGCTCTACCAACATTGTTCAAATTTCAGTTATCATGGTATACTGAATGTGAGTAATTACATAAAGCACAACTTTGCTCCTAGATATTCAGTCCAAAATTCACAACATCCATAACAAATATGCATCATAATCAGTGACCAATCACATCATTACTTTCAATGCCTGTCAGTGATTAATCACTGCACATTTGTCATTCAATTCACTCACAGACAGCAAAGCATGTCATTGTGTTGCCTCCTTTCTTCCAGTGGCAATCTCACATGATAATTTACAATAACATCATCAAAAGAGACAACTGGCCACAGAAGTTGAAAGTGTAGCACAAAAGAGCATAAAAATGATATGCTGGAAATGATATTTGAATTGAATGCAAGCAGAGTTATAGAAGAAATAATCAACTATGGGAAAGTTGACTGTATTGTTTGAGAGACCCTAGATAGGCAGCCAGAAGAACTTAGTCAAAATGGGCTTATTGACATAAATGTGGAAAGTGATTATGATAAAATTATGAAGTTCTCTCAGATGAAGTAACACTAGCAAAAAATTCACATTGAAATAACTCCCGGAGATATTTCATGACTTGGAAGGACAAAGGATAAAATATTGGAAGCTGATCCAAACTTAGACAGATCTATGAAAATTTGCCAAGGCACAGAAAAGATGCTCACTCTGTATTGTAAGTTATATGATGAGAGAAGAAAGCAAGGATTGTTTAAAATACTCTTGAGCAGTTAAAAAGTAGTTAACATATTTGTAGTTATTTTTAACAAAAGAATAAAACACTTTAATTTTCAATGGTTCCAATGTTTTAAATTATAGTGTACTAAATATTAGTTTTGCTATTTTGTTTCATTTTTTATACATTTATAACTAACAGTAAGAAATTTTTGATGTTTGGACAAAAAACTCTGGAAGTCATGGAACATTGGTAATTTTTCCCAATTACTATTAAGATTACTTTCATAGTTTCAGCTTACACAGTCCTTTTTATGATCTTGAACTTCCATCCAAAGTAAGAACTACCTGCACCCAAATAGAAGCAATGTAAAGATGATCAACATCATTAGTTATTAAGAAAAAGCAAATTAAAACTGCAATTAGATACCACCACATGATCTCTAGAATGGCTTAAATAAAAAAGACTGACAATACTATGTGTTGATGAGGATGAAAATCAACTGAAATCCTCATAATTCGCTGGTTGGGTGAGAAATGATATTGCCATTTTGTAAAAAGTTTGACAGTTTCTTGAAACGTTAGTTATACATTTTTCATATGACCCATCAATTTAAATAGGTATTTAACCTATTGAATTAAGGTTAAATAGATATATATCCAAGAGAAATGGAAAGGTATGCTAACATAAAAATTTCTGTGTGAACATTCATAGTAGCTTTAGTCATAATAGCCCCAAACTGGAAAGAACCCAATGTTCATCAACTAGTGAAAAGATCAATTGTGAAACATCCAGGCAAGAGGATACTACTCAGCAGTAGACAGGGATGAACTATGATACACACAGCCATGTGGATAAGGCCCAAAGACATTACGCTAAATGAAAAAAGCCGGGCACAAACAAGACTACACATTTATGAGTAAATATATGAAGTTCTAGAAAAAGCAGAACAATAGTAATAGAAAGCAGAAAATTGGTCCCCAGAGGGCAGCAAGAGAGGGAGAAGATGGACTACAAAGGCGACCAAGGGAGCTTTTCGCAGTGATAGAAAAATTCTATATCATAATGTTTACACAGTTATATGACTATATACATTTTTAAAAACTCATTGAATTATACACATAAAATCATTGGATTTTATAGTATATAAATCGTACATCAATAAAACTCATTTTTAAGTAGAACCAATCATAATAAATATATACATTTTCAAATTTTCTCAATGGTCATATACATTTAAAAATATACAAAGATTATTGAATATATTTTTATATGTATATTTTGCGTTTTATATATTTATATGTTAAGAGTTTTTTAAATAAGTGAAAAAACTGTGATGAAGGAAAAAATAGCCCTTTCTGGAAATCTCCATACAAAATTTTTTATTTTGCTATAATATTTTAATCTTTACAACTGTTTTACTATTAATATTTTCATGGTAATTAAATATTACAAGCTATTCACACACAAATTCTTAATGGTGCATCATGATGTGTATCTAGAAATAAGAGAGAGAGGGAGTCAGCTCCTATTCTTCTAAATTATTTCTGCTTATAGCTGAAAATGTACAATAAAAGTGACTTTGAAAATCACTATGACCATCATATAATTTTTCCCAACAAATATTTTTTTATTAAAGTTCTATGAGTCGTTAGAAAATGAGTGGTGGAAACTTGAAGAAGAATAATCAATAAGGCATTGGGTTTAACTGACAAAACACAGCATTTAGTGGTTACAGATGAAACAATGAATAAACAAAGAGAATAAATCATAAAATTAGAGATAAAAACTCATCCAATTTTTAACAGAAATATTGAAATTAAAGGGAATAGAAAAATACAAGAAAGAGTTCATTATATTGATTGATAATACAAAGAGCATGAAAGAAAGATAATGGTTAAGAGCGTGAATTCAAATCCTGGCTGAGCTTAATCAAATTATTTAACCTCTCTACACTGCAGTTTCCTCAAGTGTAAATAAATTGGTGATAGAAATAGTTCGTGCCTCATCAGGGTCTTGTGAGGATTCGATGAGGTAATACATGTTGATGTCTATAGTTCGTGGACCAGTATAAACACTCAATAAATCCTAGCATTAATGTTATTGTAATTTGTACTGTTGATCCCCTTTACATAATGCCATAATAAGGCTGACAGTGTTGATATAAGTTATAAGAAATGTATAATTTCTTGGACATATAACCTTGAACACGTAGTGAGTGAGTCAAAATTGAAGCAATAAATCTTTCTTATATACAAACATGCTCTGACACCCATGATCTCATGGAGTAACACTGATCAGTAGCTGCTTGGGACAAGAAAATAAGTTTCTATCAGTCTTTCTGAGGGAGAAACTTCCAGACCAAGTAAAGAAAGGGAAAAGAACAAAACTTGCGGAGCATCTTCTATACGTCAAGTCCTAGATATTTCTGGTTTTAAGGAAATAGACATCTCTTGAGATTTAAGATTTTCTGAGAGATCTTTCTGGGGGTACACTTCACTAAGCAGGATGTGTGCAAATGTCAGAAAACAAATTATCTTGAGGGAAATTTGATTCTAACTACTCTTATAAAACAATTAATTTTATTCTAAGTTCATGGGGTGATGGCTAAGTAACCATACTTTCAAGTTTCACACTGCTAGAATTCAAAACAGATGTCGATATCACAAGAACAATGTAAAGAATGAGCAATATCTTGATAATATATAATAAAACTTCATAAGGCATCATGATAATGTCTTGTGAGAATTTTCTTAAAAACAAACAAAACAAACAAAAAAAGAGAAAATCATAAGATTTCAGAAATTAAAGAATATCAACATGTAAGAAACAATATTTTCTAAGCACATCTTTTGCGTTCAACTACAAGCCTCCCGTAAATATGTTGACGTCGATTTCCTCTGATTCTTTCTTCCATATTCAACCCTAAATGTGTATACTCTTCTAAGTTCAAAAATGACATTTTTCTATTTTCTCTCTACAATATCTTAGAGGTCTTAGTGACAACTGAGACACTTGAAAGTTATTGTCAACTAGTGGATACTTTAAAGGACATATTCATGAAAGCTAGTGTCTTCTGAAAAAATATATGTATCACAGGAAAGGAACCTACCATTTCTCAAAATTTTTTTCTCTTTAACCTAACAAGAAGAAATGACTCATTAAAAAATCTTATTCATTGTACTTTCCCTTTGATAAGACATGATAGAATTGTCTTTCCAACAATATTAATGGCATGATAAGTCTTAATGCTTCTCATGAAATCTTCATATGATTTCTTAGTTTCTTCCTGTCTCTTTCTTTGGACATGCTTCCAATAAGAAATCATACTGTGATTTTTATTTTATTTTGAGTTTTTCTGATATTTGGCTGCTATTTCAATGCATCTTTCCCTTAAAAATTATGCAAGAGACCTGTCTCTTGCCATTTCCCCAATCAACCACAAGATAGATCGATAAATAGGTAGATAAATGATGGATATAGTTATATAGATATAGATAGCGATAGAGATATATACACACACATACAGAGAGCAAGTGATAGTTAACATGATACCAGGATACCACATGCATTTAATTAAGAATCTCCCTTCATAAGTTTCTAGTATTTCTTCTGAAATACGTTATTTTTAAATATTTTAATAGCAGTGGCCATCAATCATTGAAGTGGCACTTTTCTATAGTAGATTGAATTATTTTCGATGTTAAACTTGTTTTAAATATACTCAGTTATCTTAGTCAATCTAAAAGTCTTCTATTAACCCACTATCAGTGAGTAGGGCATTTGCTTAACAATTAAATGTGTCCTTTTACATATATAACGTCAGAAAATGGGAAGATATGAAATAAAGGAAATCAAAGGCCTGAAGGTTTAATAATTGGAACAAAGATGTGTGTCTATGAGAGGCTATCTGGCTTTGGAAAAGCTTATTTTAGGCTAGCTACACCAGAAGGACGTCAGCCTAGCTAAGGCACGGCTAGCAAGAGAGAACATGAGGATTATCTTCAGTTGAAGCCAATGACTGCAGGGAAACTTCATTCACAGCAGTAGAAGCTTTGCCAATAGCATAACATACCAAGAAATGTTCAATTCCAGCTATTCCAAATACAAGAGACAAAGGCCGTAGATGAGGGGGCATTTAGGGAGACAGTCCACAGGAAATAAGAATGGAGCTACATGTCCCGTTATGGGTAAATGAAAGAAATTCTATGTTAAGGAGAATGGGCAGGTACTAAGGAGCTAACAGAATGTGCCAAATACCTAAGAGACAAACAAAAGAACAAGTTTAAAAATGACACACATAAACACTAACTGTACTGAGTGATTAAAAGGCGTCTGCAAAGGGGCAAAGGACAGAAGAAGATAGGGTCTGAGTACAGAGCCAGGGATCTTTATTTTTATTATTTTTTGCCCTTGTTTGTTTTCTTAGGACCTGAAAGCTTGTCAAGCTAGATAACAATAAAAGATATTTACCAAAAGTATAATGTACCTTGTTCTGACAAGCTATATGAGAACAATCATTCTAATCTTGTTTAATTTGACATATTTTAGGAGATGAAGGAAAAATATTTGAGCTGAAAAAGTCATGTGGTCACTTGTTGAACTGCTCTTGATGGGCACTTAGGTTCCTTCCATGTCTTGGCTATTGTGAATAACGCTGCAATGAACACAGAGGTGCATGTATCTTTACGCATTGGTGTTTTACATGTTCTTTGGATAAATACCCAGCAGTGGAATAGCTGGATCGTATGATAGTTCTATTCTTAATTATTTGAGGAGTCTCCATACTGTTTTCCATAGTGGCTTCACCAGTTTGCACTCCCACCAGCAGTGTATGAGAGTTCCCTTCTGTCCACATCCTCTTCAACACTTGTTGTTTCCTGTCTTGTTAATTATAGCCATTCTGATGGGAGTGAGGCAATATCTCACTGTAGTTTTGATTTACGTTTCCCTGATAGTTAATGATATTGAACATCTTTTCATGTGCCTGTTGGCCATCTGTGTATCTTCTTTGGAGAAATGTCTTTTCAGATCTTTTGCCCATTTTTTAATTGTGTTGTTAGCATTATTTTTGTTGAGATGTACATAAAAAAGATGTATATAAAGATGAGTTCTTTATATATTGGATATTAACTCCTTTTCAGATATATGGTTTGCAAATATCTTCTTCCAATTTTTAAGTTGTCTTTTCATTTTGTTGATGGTTTCCTTTTCTGTGCAGAAGCATTTTAGTTTGATGTAGTCCCATTTGTGAATTTTTTCTCTTGTTTCCCTTGCCCAGTCAAACACGGTACTTGAAAAGATGCTGCTAAGACTGAGGTCGAAGAGCAAATGCCTATTTTTTTTCTAGAAGTTTCATGTCTTACATTCAAGTCTTTAATACATTTTGAGTTAATTTTTGTGAGTGGTGTAAGATAATGGTCTATTTTCATTCTTTTTCATGAGGCTGTCTAGTTTTCCCAACACCATTTGTTGAAGAGACTTTCCTTTCTCCATTGTACGTTCTTGGCTCCCTTGTTGAAAATTAGCTGTCCATAGATGTGTGTGTTTATTTCTGGGCTCTCAATTCTGTTCCACTGATCCATGTGTCTGTTTTTGTGCCAGTAACATGCTTTTTTGTTTACTATAGCTTTGTAGTATATTTTGAAATCTCCAGCTTTGTTCTTTTTTCTCAGGATTCCTTCGGCTATTCGGGGTCTTTTTTTGTTCCATATAAATTTTAGGATTCTTTGTTCTATTTCTGTGAAAAATGTTGTTGGAACTTTAATAGGGATTGCATTGAACCTGTAGATTGCTTTAGGAAATATGGACTTCTTAACTATGTTAATTCTTCCAATCCAAGAGCAAGGAATATCTTTCCATTTCTTTGTCTTCTTCAGTTTCTTTCAACAATGTTTTATAGTTTTCAGTGTAAAGATCTTTCACTTCTTTGGTTAAGTTTATTCCTAGGTATTTTATTCTTTTTGTTGCAACTGTAAATGAGATTGTATTCTTAATTTCTCTTTCTGCTAACAACTTTGTTGTTAGAGCATAGAACGCAACTGATTTTTTGTATGTTTTTTTTGTATCCTGCAACATTACTGTATTCATTTATTATTTCTAAAAGTTTTTTGGTGGATTCTTTAGGGTTTTCTATTTATAAAATCATGTCATCTGCAAATAGTGACAGTTTAACTTCTTCCTTTTCAATTTGGATCCCTTTTATTTCTTTTTCTTGCCTGATTGCTCTGGCTAGGACTTCCAATACTATGCTAAATAAGAGTGGTGAAAGTGGATATCCTTGTCTGTTTCCTGCTCTTAGTGGGATAGCTTTCACTTTTTCACCATTGAGGATGATATTAGCTGTGGGTTTATCATATATAGCCTTTATTATGTCAAGGTACCTTCATTCTATATGTATTTTATTCAGAGTTCTTATCATAAATGGATGCGGTATCTTGTCAAATGCTTTCTTTGCATCTATTGAGATGATCATGTGATTTTTATTCCTCATTTTGTTAATGTGGTGTATCACGTTGATTGATTTGCAAATGCTGAACCATCCCCACATCCCTGGAATAAATCCCACTTGATCATGGTGTATGATCTTTTTAATGTATTATTGTATTCTATTTGCTAGTGTTTTGTTGAGGATTTTTGCATCAATGTTCATCAGTGGTATTGGCCTGTAATTTTCTATTTTGTTGTTGTTCTTCCTGGTTTTGGTATCAGAGTAATGTTGGCTTCATAGAATGAATTAGGAAGCTTCCTCTCCTCTTCAATTTTTTGGAAGAATTTTAGAAGGATGGGTATTAAATCTTCTTTGAATGTTTGGTAGAATTCACCAGGGAGGCTATCTGGTCCTGGACTTTTCTTTTTGAGAGGTTTTTGATTACTGTTTTGATTTTCTTACTGGTGATTGGTCTATTCAAATTCTCTATTTCTTCTTGCTTCAGTTTGGGAAGGTTATAGGATTCTAAGAATTTACCCATTTCATCTTGATTACCCAATTTTTTGGCATATAGCTTTTTGTAGTATTCTCTTATAGTCTTTTGTATTTTTGTGGTGTCCATTGTAATTGATCCTCTTTCATTTCTGATTTTATTTATTTGAGACTTCTCTCTTTTTTTCTTAGTGATTCTAGCTAAAAGTTTGTCAATTTTGTTTATCTGTTCAAGAACCAGCTCTTGGTTTCATTGATTTATTTTGTTGTTTTTTTCAGTCTCTATTTCATTTATTTCCACTTTGATTTTTATTGTTTCCCTCCTTCTACTTATTTTAGGCTTTGTTCTTCTTTTTTCAGTTCGTTTAGGTGCACTGTTAGATTGTTTATTTGAGATTTTTCTTGTCTGTTGAGGTGGGCCTGTATTGCTATAAACTTCCCTCTCAGAACTACTTTTGCTACCTCCCGTAAATTCTGGCATGTCATAATTTCATTTTCATTTGTCTTCAGGTATTTTTTGATTTCTCCTTTGATTTCTTCATTGACTCAACCATTGTTCAGTAGCATTTTGTTTATTCTCCACGTGTTTATGGCATTTCTGATTTTCTTCCTGTAGTTGATTTCTAGTTTCATACCGTTATTGTCAGAAAAGATTGGTATTATTTCAATCTTCTTAAATTTATTGAGACTTGTTTTGTGGCCTAATATGTGATCAATCCTGGAGAATGTTCTGTGTATATATGAAAAGAATGTATATTCTGTGGTTTTTGGATGGAATGTTCTGTATATATCTAAGTCTATCTGGCCTCATATGTCATTTAAGGCCAATGTTTCCTTATTGATCTTCTGTTTGTATGATTTATATATTGGTGTAAGTGGAGTGTTAAAGTCTCCTACTGTTAATGTGTTACTATCTAATTCTCGTTTTATGTCTGTTAATATTTGCTTTATATATTTAGGTGCTCCTATGTTGGATGCATAGCTATTTACAAGTGTTATAGTCTATTGTTGGATTGTTCCCTTGATCATTATGTAATGCCCTGCTTTGTCACTTGTTACAGTTTTTGTTTTAAAGTCTATTTTGTCTGATATAATTATTGCTACCCTAGCTTTTTTTTCCTTGCCATTTGCAAGGAGTATATTTTTCTATCCCTTCACTTTCAGTTTATGAGTGTCTTTAGGTCCAAGTGTGTCTCTTGTATGCAGCAAATATATGGGTCTTGTTTTGTATTCAATCAGCCACCTTATGCCTTTTGATTAGAGCATTTAGTCCATTGACATTTAAAGCAGCTATTGATAAGTATGTACTTATTGCCATTTTGTTAATTTTTCTGGGTGTTTTAGTAGTTTTTCTCTGTTCCTTTTTTCTTCTCTTGCTCTCTTCCATTGTGGTTTGATTTTTTTCTTATTCTCATGTTTGGTTCCTTTCTCTTAATTTTTTTTGTGTATTTATTATAGGTTTCTTGTTTGTGAGTACTATGAGGATCATATATAATAACCTACATATACAGAAATCTATACTAAGTTGATGGTCTCTTTAGTTTGACCTCTATCTAAAAGCTCTACTCTTTTACTCCCCTCCTCCCATATTTTATGTTTTTGATATCATATCTAACCTCTTTTTGTGTGCATGTGCATCCATTACCCTCTTATCATGGAAATAGGTGATTCAAGTACATTTGTCTTTTGACCTTCATATTATTTTCATAGGTGGTTGATCTGCTACCTTTACTGTATTTTTGCCTTTACCAGTGATTTTATTGCTTTTTTTAAAAAATAATTTTCTTATTCTTTTTGTGGTCTTCTCTTTCCCACTTAAATAAGTTCCTTTAGCATGTCTTGTAAGACTGGTTTCTTGGTGATAAACTCCTCTAATTTTTGCTTGTCTGTGAAACTCTTTACCTCTCTTCCCACTCTGAATGATAACCTTTCTGGATAGAGTATTCTTTGCTGTAAGTTTTTTCCTTTCACACTTTAAATATATCATGCCACTCTCTTCTAGCCTGTAAAGTTTCTGTTGAGAAGTCCGCTGATAGCCTTGTGAGGTTTCCTTTGTATGTAACCTGTTGCCTTTGTCTTGTGGCTTTTAGGATTCTCTCTTTATCTTTAATTCTTGACATTTTAATTATAATGTGTCTTGGTGTGGGCCTCTTTGGGTTTATCTTGTTTGGTGATCTCTGTGCTTCCTGTACCCAGATGTCTGTTTCCTTCCTTAGGTTAGGAAAGTTTTCAGCTATTATTCCTTCAAATAGATTCTCTGTCCCTTTGTCTCTCTCTTCTCCTTCTGGGACAACCATAATACAAATGTTAGTGTGCTTGATGATCCCAGAGGTCCCTTAGACTGTTCTCCTTTTTTTTAATTCTTTTTCTTTTACCTGTTCAGCCTAGTGATTTCCTCTAGTCTTTCATCCAACTCACTCATCCATTCTTCTGTATCATCTACTCTGCTATTGAGTCCCTCCAGTGAATTTTTCATTTCCAGTATTGTATTCTTTGTTTGTGATTGGTTCTTTTTTATATTTTCCAATTCTTTGTTGATGTTCTCACTGAGTCCATGCATACTTCTCCCAAGATCACTGAGTGTCCTTATGATTTTTTGTTTGAACTCTTTGTCAGGTAGACTGTTTAATTCTTTCTCATTTAGTTCTTTCTCTGGAGTTTTGTCCTGTTCCCTTACTTGGAATGTATTCCTTTGCCTCCTCATTTTGCTTCTTTCTCTGTACTTATATCTATGTATTAGGTGGGTCAGCTACATCTCCTGATCTTGGAGAGGTTGCCTTATGTAAGAGATGCCTTATGAGACCCAGCAGAGTGCTTCCCTCTCCTCACCAGTTCCAAATATTCCAAGAGTGACCCTTGCGTGGGCTACATGTGTCCTTCTGTGTGGCACGGTTGCTCTTGCTGTAGGTGCCCAGGGAGGCTAGGCTGTCCCCCTGGCAGGCTGGTTGTAATGCTCAGCTGTGTGTGGCTGCTATGGACCCTTCAGTCACTTTGTTGGGCATGGGGAGTCCCAGCACAGTTGACTGCTAATAGCACATTCCTGTTATAGTTTTTCTATTAAGTGAATAGGCCCACAGTGTGGCTGGTTGCTAGGCTCAGGGGCTTAGAATTTCTGCAGGCCTCCAGCCTACAAGGGTCTTGTCAGTTCTCTCAGGATTTCAGCTGAGTGGGGATGGCCCCAGGCGTGAGAGCATCTAATTGTTTCAGGCTTTGGAGAGTGGGGCCAATCCCTTATGTGGCTGTTTGAGAAGCAGAAGTCTGCTGCAGCTGACAAGCCCCACTACCCGCAGGGCCACACACACTATGAACAGAGTCCTGCCCCACGCACACACCCCAACCCACTGAAGTGGACCCAGTTACCCCATGCAGAGGCCCCACACACTCCACCAACACCCCAGACACTTGCGCACACCCTGCCCCACAGAGGCAGACCCATTCGTGCAAATTCAGGCACCCAGCCTACGCAGGCCCACAAGTTGCCTGAGGGCTTGCTGTTAGTGGGGTCAGTCCCTAGCATGGGCTGCCTGCCCTGGCTGAGCTGGTTTAAGTTGGCGCTCTAGTGGGTGGGGCAGACCCTGAGCTAACAGGCCAGGGAAAGAACTCCAATGGCATCTGCCAGTGTCTGCATCAGCACACCTGCACCAGGTCACAACAATGGCTGCCACCAATATCTCAGTTCCCGAAGAGGTCTCACCTCTCACCAAGATGCACCCAGAGCCTATCAGGTGAGTCTCTTTTCACCAAAAGACTGTTCATCTTTCTTTCTGTTGATTTTAGGTTGCTTTCTAAAATGGGTTAATTTCTGCGTTGGTGCTTTATGAGCCAACTTTTTTTCCTTTTTATTCGATAGCTTTTCTGGGGGTATTCCCTGTTGTAGTGAATAGATAGCAAAGCTAGATATTATGACACTCATCTTGATTGTTCTGAGACCAAAGGATGCTTGTAGCAGTAATGCTTCCCTGCTCAGGTCCATACTCCTCTAGGGAAGCCTGCGTACCTTAGCTTGCTCTTGGCCACCCATGAAGCACAACAGCTTGTGAAGGCAGCTTTTTTCCTCTTGAGAAAGGAATTTCTGCCTCTTCCGCCTGCCTCAGGACCATCCCTTGTTGTTGGGGTTCTTTTTATCCAGTTTTCAGTTCTCTCTCAGGGGTTATTGTTCCAAGAGTAGTTGTAAATTTGTTGTGTCCACGGGAAGAGGTGAGTTCGGAGTCCACCTAAGCCGCCATCTGTACACCTTTTGGTAGTGTTCCTTGAACAAAACTTTTTAATTTTGATGAAGTTCAATTTATTCTCTATTGTTTTTCCATTCTTTATTTATATTCTCGTTATTATTTCCTGCCTTCATCTTGCTTTGAGTTTAGTTTGCTCTTCTTTTTGTGCTCTGCCTCTCAAAGAGATGGAGAGAGATGGAGAAATGACCAGTCAGTGGAGCAGTCAGAACACATAATATTTATTAAGTTTTTGGTCTTATATGAGTGCAGTCTGTGGTGCCCCAAACAATTACAAGAGTAACTTCAAAGATCACTGATCACTGATCATCATAAAAAATATAATAATGAAAAAGTTTGAAATATTATGAGAATTACCAAAATGTGACATAGAGACATGAAATGAGCAAATGCTGATGGAAAAATGGCACCAATAGACGTGCTCGAGGCAGGGTTGTCACAAACCTTCAACTTGTAAAATACACAATATCTGTGAAGTGCAATAAAGTGAAACATGATTAAATGAGGTATGCCTATCAACACAGATTTATAATTATTGCTTTATGCAATTGCTTTTAAGTAAAATAAGATGATAGAATAAATGTTACAAACAAAAATACATTTATACTATGGTTTACTTTTGCCTATGCAATTAGGTGTATGAATACCTACCTTTACTAATGCTCTTTCTTTATGTGGGTTCAAGTTACTATCTAGTGTTACTATCTAGTGTTATTTCACTTCAGCTTAAAAGAAGTCCTTTGATATTTCTTGTAGGATAGATCTGCTAAAGCTAATTTCTGTTTTTATTTGTATGGAAATGTCTTATTTTCTCCTTAATTTTTGAAGGATAATTTTGTTGAATATAGAATTCTCGGTTGACTATCTTTGTGTATAATTGATTTGAATATGCTGTCTCATTACCTTTTGGCTTCCATGGTTTCTGATGAGAAATCAGCTGTTAATTTTATTCAGGATGACTTATATGTAATGAGTCTCCTTTTTGATGCTTTTTTCAAGATTCTGTCATAGTTTTTGACTTTAGACATTAGATCATAATGTGTTTAGTTGTGGATCTCTTTCAGTTGGTTGTACTTGCAGATATCATTTAACTTTTTGGATGTGTGTTGTAATGCAAATTGTGAAATTTTTAGACAATATTTCTTCAAACATTCTTTCTACTCCCTTCTCTCCTCTTCTTCTGGGACTCTTGTTATGCATATGTTGGTGTCCTTGATGTTGTCTCAAAGTTCTATGAGGTTCTGTTTGTTTATCTTCATTGTTGTGTCATTCTGTTTCTGAGACTGTATAAACTCAATTGATCTATCTTTCTAGTTCTATCTAGTTCGTTGATTCTCTTTTTTGCCTCTTTAAAACTGCTATGGAGTCCCTGTAGTGAATTTTTCATTCCAACTATTGGACTTTTCAACTCTAGAATATCTATTTGGTTCTTTTCTTTTTTGCATTTTATATCTCTTTATTTATATTCTATTTGGTGCCCATACTTTCGGTAACTCTTCAGATATGATTTCTTTCATTTTTTGAACATATTTAAAATATTCAGTCTTTGTCAATTAGTTCCAGCATCTGGGCTTCCTCATGGAAAGTTTCTTTTGATTGCTTTTTTCCCCATGTACATTCCACACTTTTTCATCTTTTTATGTCATATTTTTTTGAAAATTGGACTCTTTAAATAATGTAACATGATATAGCATGATGTAATGTAATATCACATCATTTACAGTGAATAGAACAGAATAGAATAGAATAGAACAGAATAGAATAGAATAGAATAGAATAGAATAGAATAGAATAGAATAGAATAGGATTAGTGCTTCAAATTCTCCCTCTTGCTTAGGATTTGTTGTTTTCATTGGTAGTCTTGTTATTGTTATTGCTATTTTTTGTTTAGAGACTTTGCTGAATTAATTTTGTAAAGCGTATATTCTTTGTTCTTTGTAGCCACTGACAACTCTTTTCAGTTAGTTTAGTAACCATTTACTGAATGATAGAGATTTCCTTAAATTTCAGGGACCAATAATCCTCTCAGTTTTTTGCTGGGAGACTTTGTGTGTGTTGGTGCATGCCTGCAACATGCAGCTAGGCAGTTTAAAAATCTGCCTTGCCTTCACTTCTTGTTTTCACAGAGATTCAAGGTCAACCAGAGGTGAAAGTGTAGGTACTTCTCAGGTATTTTCTGAGGATGTGCACAGCCCTGCACAGGGGTATGACATTCTAGATTCCAAGGACTATATCTGAACTTTTTCAAGTCCCCTATTGGCATCTAATTCCCTAGCTTTTCCTTTAACTTTTTAGTTAGTTTGTTGTTTGCCCCAACTGTTTCACTTCCTCAGAGAGCTGCAATATTGAACAACTGCTGATGATTCTTTTTGCTAAACAGCTCTGAGGAAAATACTACTTTCACTAAGTAAGCCCTGAGTCAGATCAAGTATAGACACATCTTTGCGAGTGGGGTTTTTCAGGGAAAGTCCAGAAAGGGCAAATTATGTTAAGCCTCTGAGAATGGGGTTTTGAAAGAGCTCCTACACATAGTGGCCCTGACCAGCGGCTGCTAGGCTGCTGGTTTGCACTGTGATTATGGATGCTGATTTTCAAGGATATCATGGAGGTGGAGAGAATGTTTGAGTATAGCGCAAGTTAAAATGCCACAGAACTCACTGTTCTTCCTGAGATTTACCTATTTTTCTCAAATAAATATTTCTAGTGTAATTTTAAGCCTTTGGTTAATTCTCAAAGTTCTGAAAAAGTTGATTTTGACAATTTTTGCCAGGGTTCTCTTTGCTTTTACGAAAAATATTGTTGGAAGTTCATAATTTGCCATTCCCAATGACATCATTGAGAATTTTTCCTGTAACTTAGAGTAAGCAAAGATTAATTAAATAGGACATAGGAAGCATTACACATAAAAGGAAAAAGTTGACAAAATAAACATAATCAAAATTTACAACTTTTGCTCATTCAAACCCATATCCAAGAAAAATAATAGTCAAGCCATAGGCTTGGAGATTAGATAGATAGATCTGACAAAGGACTTTTACCTAGCATACTTAAAAAAAACTTAGAAAAGTTAATAAAAATGGGCAAATGACATGAATAGAAACTTCATAAAGGAAGATATACAAATGTATACATCCAGATCATTGTTTGTAAATATTATTCTCCAATAAAAGGAAACAGATTTCCTTAGACAAATGGTTGATGCCACAGCTTGGCCAGGAAAATTTGGAGATGATCCTGGAACATCTTAGTGCACCAGAAAATGAAGGAGTGCTGAAAGAATAATGGAAGCATGTCACATGGTCACAGGAACTAATATAAATGGTTAGCACTGGCCAATTCTGGGACAACTTGAGCATAAAAATAAATAATTGTAGTAATGGATTATCACCCATTTTTATTATTCAATAAAAAAAGTCATTAACACATAATTATATAAACTAGCAAAACAAACAACCGTATAATAAAAAATGAGAAACAGTAAGCTCTTCCTTACGGTAGAGTGTCAATTACTATAAAAAGAATGGTGGAGTTGGAAAATTATCAACGTGTCTTAAAACTGATAGGTGAAAGTTTATTGTGGAATTGGATATTTACATGTCTAAAATTATCTTCCCACAAATAATTATCATAGGAAAAATAGTAACTTTATTGCGGAGAAACCTGGCAAACATCTCGACTGACATCATGCAACTCCTAATAAGATGTTCTGAGAAGGAAGTAGTATCACTTTGATGCTGTTCCTGCCAAAAATGCAGAATCTAATCATGAGGAAACATCAGACAAATTCAAATTGAGGCACATTCTAAAAAATAATTGGTCTATACTCTTACAAAATGTCAAGGTCAGGAAAGATATGGAAAGGCTGAGAAACTATGCCAAATTAAAAGAGATGAAAGAGACATGAAAGCTAATTGTGATGTATGATCCTGCATTTGATCCTTGACTAGGAAAATGATAACTATAAAAGACATTTGGGGAACAATTGAAAAAATTCAAATGGAGACAATAGATTAGATCATTATATATTAATCTTTCTTAAATTTGTCAATTTTGCCAACTACATTGGCATTATATAAGAGAATGTCCTCATTCTTAGGAAATACTGAAGTTTTTAGGAGTAAAGGGACATGATGTTTTATAAAAATAATTCAGAAAAAATACATATCTGTATATTCATATATGTAGATATATACATATATCTCTAGAGATAGATATATAGAGAGGATTATAACACAAGTGGGGCAAAATGTAAACAGTTGGTGAAGATGGATAAAAAGAATATGAGAGTTTCTTATTTTATTCTAGCAACCTTTTCTATGTTTGAAATTGTATCAATAGAGAATGTTACCAAAAATAAAGGAATACAACTAAAAGCTAAAGAAAACAAAAACAAAAATACAATGGTAACATCTTTGTCTTTATCTCAATTCATTTATCCTTAGCATTTGATATAGTTGATCATTCTCATCCTTGAAACTTTCTTCAACTGGCTTCCATGAACCTATATGCATCTGGTTTTCCTCCTATCTCTTTGGATGCTCCTTCTTTGTCTGCTTTGTCATTTTTCTTCATCACGCCAATCTCTAAAATTGGGTATTTTCCTAGACCTCTGCTCCTTCTTATCAACATTCATTCTCTAGGTGATCTCATCCAGTCTCATGGATGTGCTGATGACTCTCAAATTCATGTCTCTGGGCCCCTCTCCTAAACTCCACAGCCGTATAGCCAACTGCCCACTCAGCATTCCAGTTGAGTGCTCAATAGGCTTCTCAAACTAAGATGTCCTAAGTTGAGCTTCTAATATTTCACCTTCCCTGTACCACCCTGATTTTTAAAATGTTCTCTATCCCAGTTAATGGCAAATCCTTCCGGTTGTTTAGAACAAAACTTTGAAGTCACCTTTGATTTCTTTTTCTTTTCTTTCATATCACATCACAAAATCCTGTTGGATGTGACTTCAAATATATCCTGAATCTTACTACTTACTATCACTTCCATCACTACCACCAAGGTTCAAGCTACCACTGTACTTGCCTAAAATATATCAATAGGTTATTTTTTTTAATTTAGTATCTTTGCTTCTGACCTTCAAGGTTTACTCTCACCATAAGGGCTCAAATGATCCTGTTAAAAATACAAATCATGTGATGTCACTGCTCTGTTTAATGTCTCCTCATCTCACTCAGTAAATGAATAAAAGCCCTTAGTATGACTCACAAAGTTCTACACGATCTCTCTGACATCATCTCCCATTTAGCGCCTCATTCATCCTGCTCTAGCCTGATTGGCCTCCAGCTATTTCTAGAACATATGGGCATACTAGTACCTCATAGCCTGTGCACCTTCCTCAGATGTGTACATGGCTCACTCCCACACTTCCCTTGGGTGCTGATACAGAGGGACCTTAAGTGAGTCTTCTGGTCACTGCAACTAAAATGTCAATGCCTCACACCTCTCTCAGCATTTCCTAGCTCTCTTCCCTGACTTATTTGTTTTCCCTAGAACTATGTAAATGTGTGTGTGTGCGTGTATTTCGCTTGTCTACTGTCTGACTCTCCCACTATAACTATTTGTGGTGGAATCTTTATGTGTTTCTTCACTGCTGCTTCTCTAGCACATAGTACACATTAAATATTTGTTGCCTATATAAATAAAATATTCAAATTTGTTTTTATCTGTAAATTTCATGAACCTGGACTATTGTAACAGACTTGACCTCAGCTTCTTACCTCTTCCAATTACCTTATTACCAGAATAATAAGCAGATTAAGACCCATATACTTCATGAACACTTCCACAATGACCTTTTAAAATAATCCAACAGCTATTTCACATGTATCTCTCATATGCTAGACACTAGAAATAAAAGATGGCCAAGACTCCCACGGACTTTATGGTCTAGTAGTAGGTGAAACTTATGAGTAATATATAGCAAAATAAAACAAAACAAATCTCATGTAGAGGAAGAATAGGATGCTGTATTGTGCAGAGCCAGTGTATACCTTGTGTATACCTCCATGTTCTCGTTACTTAGGTTTCCACTGCAATTGACGAGGAAAAAAGTCACACTAGATTTCAGTGTCTGTTCCTAGTTTCCAGTATGATGAAAGTGTTTGCATGTAGATGGTCAAAGGAGAATCAGGACGCAGTGGTACCCGCAGCTGAAAGCAAGCGGATCGTCTAAAGGAGGAGGTAGACAAAGAAGGCAGGACATTACTGAATCTGGGCTTACAATGCAACCAAAAGCCTTTTGCACAATTGAACTGGAACTACTGCAACAATGTTACATATATAAGTCCTTTTTACTCTTTAAAATAGCAACTATCATTAAGCGTGCTCATAGGCAAATTAGCAAGGTTTCTTGGTCCCCAATCTGCCTTTCCAGGCTGTTTCTTGGCAGAAATGCGCCTTTGAAGATCATAAGCAACTCAACTCTGTAGTGGCAGATGGAGATCATGCTAAATAAATTGTAACTTTGATTTCTTTTCTTTGAGTTTTGCTCTATTAGCTTTCCAAACAGAGGAAAGTTCAAATGATCAAATCAGTGGATTCTATAACATAGCTGCTGTTATGATAAATAAACACATGAATATGTATAAGCATGCACACAGTGTATTGAACAGGCTTCCAGCACTACTCGTGGGAATTGCTGGTGTAGCATGAAGCTATCTATATGGAAATCCCAAGAGAAGCCCGACATTTCATACTATAGTCACAGCCACGTGCTGCATCTCCCAGTTGACCTAATAAAACCTAGACTGACAAAAAATAAATACAAGAAAGCTGAAATTGCATAAACAAAGGAGAATGCTGGAGAGAAGGTCAGAAAAACACAGCTCTTTACTAATTAGTGCTAAATTACCTGAGGCATATTTGCGTGCAGTATATTCATGCTGATAGCCTAGCACTACATTAATTTAACACTAGCTTATTCTCTGATCATGATTTTTCCTGTTTTTGAGTTTTTGTAGCTTCTGTGTGCTATTTTACCAACCTACATAAACCCTCCTCATCTTAGGAGGATTGCGCCAGGTCCTGTAGGTTGAATTATTTTGGAGCTGAAAAGTGTGTACATTTCTGTTTCAGGCCATCAGGTGCTCTCTAGCCCGCTGTTCCAGAATGGCCTTGACTCAGAATGTGCACAAACAAAGCAGTCTATGTGAGATCATTGAAACTGCACAGTTGGCTTCAGGGCAAAAAGATGAAATACAATCTCATTCTGTAATATGTCTAATGTCTTATTATTTACCTCCTGCTTTCCTGACTTTTTCTTTCTCATTTCTGAGGCACTCTGAGCTGCAGCTCAAGTGACGATTGATGCATATCCGTTAACTCTCACAGTGTATTGACCCAATGGGCCATCCTACGCTCATTGTCTTCTATTTGCTTAATGTTGTGTTGTGCTTGGACTGCTGAAATACTGTCTTCTGCTCACTTGGATAAGAAGAATGTACACTTCCAGAGCACTAACACTGCCCCTGGCAAGCAGCTTCTTAGACCAACAAATGGTCCCTGTGTCTTAGGTTTGGGAATGCTCAGCAGAGCAGATTGGGTGCAGTAGCCATCAGTATTCAGCAATTAAGAAAAGTTTGAAAGTGAAATCATGCTTGCAAAGGGAAAAATGAGTGTGCCTTAACTGAGACAAATAGCCAATTATTCACAGGCAAAGTAGGTCACTGGTTTGTGTCCTGGTTGTAGACTGGTTTGGGGGAGACCTCCAGTTCATCTCACATGTATGATCAGAGCCAAGGGAGGCAAGCATTTTACATACACGGGTCCACCTGCTCTGGATTGCAGTCAGGAGGATAGGAAAGCAGAAAAGTAAGAGCAAGAAACTTCACCCTGCGGGCACTTGTGACGTGTCCACGTCAACTGTCCAGGTCCTACGAGAATGTTCCTCTTGGGTCTTCCTCTGCGTTCTTCATGCTACTCCTGCCTCCATTTGCTCAGTCTCTTGGAGCTTTAACTGCTTGTTTCCTCTAGAAGTCCCTGTCCCCTCCACCTTTCTCAGGGTGTCATCCTTCTCTGAGCAGTTAACAAGTATCTAAAGCTCTTCTTGTGTCTTGAAAATGTTCTTTGCCTATGGTGTGGAGGGTAAGTTCTAACCATTATCTTCTCTAGCTGATCCACCTGCTGCATATAGAAGGGAAACTTTAAGATTTGAGGTTAGGGGGAAGAAGCAAGGGATGTGGATGTTTTCCACCTGGAACTGAAATTTGTTTGGGGGTGTGTATGTGTGACATCTGCATTTATCACTAAGTTTGTGTTTATGTTTATACTCATAAACACATTGCACAATTATGTGAAGAAAGAATGAAAACTGGTAATATATTAGGGGTTAAATGGGGACAGGTAACTTGGGAAATTTCTAATTATATTAGGTAGTCAAGGAAGATCTCATTGGTAATATTAAAATTGATCTGAGACACAAACGACTAAAGGAGCAAGAAATGTAAAGATCTGGTAGAAAAAGTGTCCACATGGAGGAGACCACTTGTGCCACAAGCTTGAATGTGGTAACGAGACTGGCATGTTCAGCAAACAATGAGAAGCCCAGTGAGACTGAGCACCGTCAGTGACGGAGAACAGGGTGAAGAAGAAGGCGGAAACCAGATCATCTAGGACTTGAAGACTGTATTAAGGATTTTGGTTTCTTTATTCAAGCACAGAGTCAACCACTGACAAATTTAAGCAGGTTTGGGACATACTCTGACTTGCAATTAAAAATATCACTTCAGCAACTATGTGGAGCAAAACAAGAAGAAGAAAGATGAGTTAGGAGGCTTGTCACAGAACTCCACGTTGGGTTAGACTAAGTGGCAGCAGTAGAGGTGGAGAGAAGTTGTCACATACCAGGGGAGTAGAGGGAGAGTGAGGGAAGGAAAAATAGCAGCTTGACTTCTGGAATGTTAGACCGAAGAACTGGATAAATGGTAGGAACATTTACTGAGATAGATAAAACTGTGAGAGAGGCAATTTTAAGGGTGCAAGTGTGAAAGTAAGTGACTATTTTTGGTATGTTACGTTTGTGTCACCTGTTAGCCATTCAGATGGAGATCTCAAGTAGGCAAGTTGGATATGTGAGTTGGAGATTCATATAGAAGGTGGAAATGCAAATATGGGCATCATCAACAAATAAATAATACTTTTATTAATGCTATGGTTGAAATTACATAAAGAAAACTGGTGATTAGAAAAGACAAAGGGCTTAAGAGTAAGTCTTTTAGCTAATAACGTTTAGAGATTGAATAGAGAAGGAACGAGCTAAAGAGACTGAGAAAGAGCAGTCAGGCAGATTGGTAGAAACCAGCAGTGTGGGCTGTTACAGAAATCTAAGGAGAAGAGTAGTCAGTGGTGCTGACAGATACAACATAGAGGTATTGACTGACTTAGCAAAACAGACTCATGGGTGGTGGGATCCAAAACCCAGTGGCAATGAGTTGGACAAAATGGGATATGATGAAGTGGAATCAGCAATTGTAGATCATTCTTTCAAGAAGTTTGGCTGTATCAGGGAGGAAAAAAAACCCCTTTTCCCTCTATCTTCTTAGGTTTAGTGACAGGATCCCTGCAAATTAAGCTGGCAAAAGACAGATTAACGGGAGAAAATAGTTTATTCCATATGCATATTGGGGGCTTCACAGAAATGAAATGAAAATCCCATAAAGGTGATCAGGCCTGGAGGCTTATATACCAACAAAGGACAAAAAATTTGTGGAGAAGTGACAAGACATAGGAAAAGAGTTTTGAACTTCTGTGGGCAGTAAATTGTGGGAAGGTAAACATACGGGGAAACTAACATAAGATAAGGATTATTTTTGTAAGGTTTGTCTGTATAGGCCCATCTTCATGCCAATACTCTATCTTCTTCATGGCTATAAAACTTCCCTAGGAGAGGGCATTTATGGCAGTCCTCATTTCTCAGAAGTTCCTGTTCTTAGTCAAATAAGCAAAGCTGCGAGAAGGCTTGTTTCTGCATATGTTGATTCTCAATTGCCTTCTGCTCAAAATAATCCATATCCCGAAGTGGCGTATTTTGGAGTGGCATATTCTGATCCCCTTCAGCTGTAATGTGCAACTAAGAAAAGGGGCAGTGAGTGGAAAAAGTTGCAAGGTTAAGGAACTTATGTATTTACTTAAAGCTTCATGTATTTACTTAAAGATGAGAGATACTGCACCATAAGGGGAATCAATCAAAAAAGAGAAACCGATCATGTAAAAAATAATAATAACTAGATGTAATGCAGGAGTAAAATCCATGAGAAGGCGCGTGGGGATGGTTTCCACCGTGTAGTGAGGAATGATAGGCCCATGGATACTTTTTTCCTCTTTCCAGGAGGGGAGGCAGATGCAGGAGGTTTGGTAGATTTTGTAGAGGAAAGATGAATAAGTTCCCCTTTTTGTTGCTTCTATTTTCTTGGTAGAAGGCAAGGTCATCATCTGAGAGAGGGACATGTGATATTTGTGGTGAAAGGGAAAGTCATGAAATCGTTAGATTAGACTGCTGGCAGAGCAACTGTGCCATGGAAGTGTACTGCACTGCTGTCACATCATGATGTGGTCCAGCAGGGGTTGCCCCTTCCTTTACAAAACAACCTTGACCATTTCAGTCAACACTTCCCATCTTCTCTGCTACCACTCTTTACCATTTCTCCAACCATACTGCTGCTTCCACAGCAGAGGAGTAGAATATAGGAGGAGAGATTAAGTGAAAACTTAATTTCAGGATCCTTTGCAGGATCTCAAATGCATGATATAGTTACTTTTATAAAAATTGGCAGAATAAAATTATAATTAGTGCCACTATCCTCCAATCCATGCCTTGGTTTTACATTCTGTTAGATTAGACATTCCATACACACTAGGCATTTTCTAAATACATTTGTAAAATTTGGTCAGCCCATTTCCCTCCGTGGTCAACGCCAATTTTAAATAACTTAGGTCAGTCACAAAAAGTCTGTAAAACATATCTCTAATATATCTGTGTCAGAAAGGAAAGCTATGAGTTTGTTTCATATTGACTTTATTCATTCACTCAACCGTTCATTGACTGCTATATGCCATCATGCAGCTGGGCACTAGGGTCATAAAATTAGACAGTGTCTGCTTTCCAAAGGCCCACAATGACAAGGAAGCAGGCAATGGTAATACTATGTGAGAATGGCTGTAATAATAAAGCTAAGTGCTGACAGCTGTGGGAGACAAGGAATGGCACAAATCCTAGCCTGACAGGGAGAGATGGCTCCTGAGAGGAGGTGGGAGAATGTGACACCCAACCTGGGTTTGAATGATGACTGGGAGGAAGTCAGCCAGTTGGAAAGGTGGGAGAAGGCTATTCTAGACACACGATCTAATGACTCCTGAAAAGCCTGGAAACATATGGGAGCACGGCGGGATGTGGGAACACAGTAAGCTGCAGACGGCTTGAGTGCACAGTGACAGAGTGACGAGCAATGGAGCTGGGCACCAGGAATGGGCAGGAAACAGAGGGCCTCCCAGAGCTCATCAAGAAGGCTGGAGTTTATCATGAAGACTGCTGGGAGCTGTTCGAGAGTGCTAAGCATGAAACGTATGAAAAGCATTAAGGATATTAAGAGGAAGAGGATCTGTTAGATTTTCACTTTCGGTATATGGTTATAGTAATCAAGAACGGCCATCTGTCAGGGTAAAACTTTTATCTACTTACTCAGATTTTGAAAATGAATACAGAACCTATCCATCCAACTTGTTTGTAAAGTTGTATTCCATTTGAAGCTCTCTGAGATCATTTCAGAAGAAAAAGAATGCACAAGGGACTGCCGTGTTGAAACTGTAGCCCAGATTTATCAGTTTAGGATGGCACTAATGTGTGATACATGGATGAGCTAAGTAAGATGAAGCTAACATCGTTAGAAAATATTTGCATATTTTTAAATGCAGCTACAATAAAAACATCCAAGGAAAATCACTGGGCTTTTCCATTTCCAGTTCTCTAAATGTGATCTACAGCATCTCATGATGTTCAGTATTCCACTTCCCACACAGACACTGCGTGAAGATGAGGCTGCCTCATGCCATTATTCCCCAGTGACGCATCACGAGTGTGATGCACAACAAGCCACTTGGTTGTGGTGTTAGTTGCTGCTACCTTTAAGTATAGCTTTTCCTATTTAGCCTGAATTGTTTCCTATTACTGCCCACAGCTCCTTCCCAAAACACACACACACACACACACACACACACAGCTGCCATTTTTCAATTTAGGCTAACCTTTAGATCTGCCATCTGAAGGAAGATGCCATTAATAGCATTAGCAAGAAGTTGTCAAGCCGTTGCCAATTTTCTCTCTCTTTCTTTTTTTTCCCGCTAAGGAAGACCGGCTCTGAGCTAACATCTATCACCAATCCTCCTCCTTTTTTTTTCCCCCCCCAAAGCCCCAGTAGATAGTTGTATGTCATAGCTGCACATCCTTCTAGTTGCTGTATGTGGGACGTGGCCTCAGCATGGCTGGAGAAGCGGTGTGTTGGTGCGCGCCCGGGATCCAAACCGGGGCCGCCAGTAGCAGAGCGTGAGCATTTAACCACTAAGCCACAGGGCCGGCCCCCAATTTTCTGCTTAATCAAGTTTACTGATCTCTCCCTCTCCCTCTCTCTAAATGGTGTCTCTGACTTCAAATATACCATTTTCTCTCACAGTAAGTTTATTGTACAGATGAACTTCCTTTTGTGGAGATCAATTGTTGTACCACTGCAGCAGCTTGCTGAGGAAAAAACAGAAGTTACTTTAGAGAGGATTGGGATAATAAGTTTAATAAACAGCACAAGCAGCTTTTGTGTAATTTCTAAGAAGAGGATTTCTGTAACCCAGTGTCTAAGGAAAGTAGCTTATATTGACTTGGTTGTACAACTATTCTGGGGCTACCCTAGTCTCTGGTTGCTAGTTAGGTTTCTGCAGTTTGATGTCCAAATATGTCATCCTGTGACTAGTCAGAGACCAGGTCTGGATAATAATAACAGAGAGGCAAGAAAGGGTGTGGTATTGAGTTCAAGAATAAGGCATGAACCTGTTATATAGGCCCCTACCATGGTCTAAATCAACTCAACTTTGTCAGCCTCACCTCTATTACCTGTAAAAAAAGGATGATATTGCCCTGTCTACCTGTGCTGTTTTTACTTACAATACTTCTGACACAAAATGTGATGTGTGGGTTTTATTTTTCCTCACACCAACCAATTTTCCAACTCTCCAGACACCAACTGGATGTCCTACAATTCAATTTGGTTCTGACACCAACGACTCGGAGTTAGTGCAGATCCCCCAGGTTGGGGGCTCAATCTCACACAACTGCCCCCACCTCAGATTCCAGTTGCAAGTCCAAAGTTGTCACCTATACTTTTGACCAACTGGCTATATAAATTGAGAGTTTCCATGAAACCCCCTCAATTTCGATAACTTGCTAGAATTTCTCACAGAACTCAGGAAAATGGTTTACTTAGTAACATCCGTTTATCTTAAAGGACACAACTCAGGAACAGACAAATGGAATAGATGTCTAGAGCAAGGTCTGGGGGAAGGGACTGGAGCCTCCATGCCCTCTCCAGGTGCACCACGCTCCCTGTTCCTCAATGTGTCCACCAACCTGGAATCTTTCCAAATCTTGTTTACGAGTTATTATAGAGCTCAATCTGCAGCCCCATTGCTTCCCTGGAGGTTGGTGGGTGGGGATAAAAGTTCCAACTTCCTAATCACTTGGTCTTTCTGGTGACTAGCCCCATCATGAGACTCTCTAGGGCCCTACCCTTAGTCACCTCATGAACATAAACTCAAGTGTGATGGAAGGAAGTTCTTTATGAATAATGAAAAATATTCCTGTCACTTAAGAAATACCAAGGGTTTTAGGAATTCAGTGCCAGGGAGCAGGGACAAAGACCAAATATGTCTTTCTATTACACCATACTTCCACATAAGCCTAGAGAATGTTAAATAGACATTCTATTAGAGAGTGTTTTCTAACTTCTAAAGTGACAGATGAAGCAAATATTTAGAATATTTTCAATCATGAAAATGTATACGCTACACTAGTGCAGCAGCTCTGCTCCATGATCAACTTTACTGACTCTGATGAGCAGAATGCTTTGGTTTTAACGGTTTTAATTATTCTGATCTGACATTTATTTCCCCTGCTCTCTCCTCATCATTTGGGAGAAAATGCTCCCAAATATTACCCCTGAAACTTGAACTTACTGATTTTAAGGTAGCTATAATAGCCAAATTAATACATTATTGCCAGATAAATAATTATCAATGAACTCCATCAATCAACAGCCTGCCAAAGACAAATTACCTTCATGACCTTGATGCTGGGGATTGAGGATCCAACCTTGGCAGGTGATTAATGTTTGGTTATAAAGATACTTGAAATCTGAACAGTTCTGCACCTGAATCATCAGACCTCACATTTCAGTGGGATGGAGAAAATACAGCCAAACATACAGACATCTTATTAAATGTTCAGCTATTTGAAACATTTGGGGGTATTTTTATTGATATGATTTTTGTCTGTTTGTTTGGGGTGTTCAGACTCTTTTAGCTCCTACATAGGCTACACAACATTATGTATAGTGTATACATATATGCATATACATGCCAGTATACAGTCATTTTCTTTCCATCTTATTACAAAATTTCTATATATCTTTATCTGTTTTGTTTTGGGTTTTGTATTTTTTTTTTTGGAGAATCAGCATTCTCAGCTAAGGATTATAACTGTTTCATAGTGCTTCATATAATAGAGTTTTTCTGACTGTAAGACACATCCATTTTAGCCATAGATTTAAAAAGAATCCTTTTTTGGGGGGAATTACCTTTTTAGTGTGTGTGTGAGGAGGACTAGCCCTGAGCTAACATCCAATGCAATCCTCCCCCTTTTTCTTGAGGAATAGTGGCCCTGAGCTAACATCCGTGACCATCTTCCTCCAGTTTATATGGGACGCCGCCACGGCATGGCTTATCAAGTGGTGCGTCGGTGCGCACCTGGGATCCGAACCTGCGAACCCCAGGCCGCTGCAGCGGAGCGTGCACACTTAACCGCCTGCGCCACCCGGCCGGCCCCTGGGGGAGAATTACTTTTTATTCCTCCCTTTTCTATTAGACCTATTGAGACCTTGGTATAAATGTCTTGAAGCAGGCAGAGTTCGTATTTGCCTACAATCTCCCATGGAATGAATTTCTTTATAAGCTTGAACTTTTTTTTTCTATTACTTAAGGTCATCGGTGGACCTAAGATAATCACAGCAGCATAGAATCCACCTTCCTATTACTCTTGACATTCCAGTTGGCTCAGATATCCATTACTAACTCATTCTGTTCCCCATTAGTCATATTCATCTTCCTTTTCTCTTGGTCTTTTACTAAAAAAGTTGCATTTTCTTGATCCATTTCTGTTTTCCATTTTAACTTTCCAGGGAAAGTAGTGGTACACCCTGGATACCTCTGCTTAGTCTTTTCTGGCTCTGGACTTCTCTGCTTAAGGAAAGCCTGAATTCTCATTCCTCTGACTATGAGTGGACCACCCACCAGAATGCCCCCATGCCCTGCAGGGAGGTCTAGTAGAAAGAAACATGGACTGGGAGTCAGAAATACGGAAAATACAATTCTGACCTTGTTACTTCCACCAACCAACCAACTGTGGGACTACGAGCAAAACCCTTATCCTGCTTGAGCTACAGCCAACTTCTGTTTAAAATGAAAGGTGGCGTCTAAGAGCCCTTCAGCCTCTTCTCTCATAGGGACCAAATGCGTAGAAAAGTTATATGTTCCAGACAAGTGTTCACTAAGGGCCTGTTGAGATTACTGGTCTGTGTCTTTACTTCTGACAGCAGGAATGTCTAAGTCATAAAAGTCCACAAAATTAAGGGTCTGAGGATTAACCTTCTGATCTAACTTAGCCTCAAGCTGCACTGATTTCCACAGACTGACAGCTGTTTAGATCAAGAAGAACTGTTCTGCAATTCACAGCATTGTCAAACTCAGCCTGGATCAGATTCTGTAAAAATATTTCAGCCAATTATGATTAAGTCACTGAGGGAACTCCTAAATAGACTCAGGACAGTACATGCCTTTCAAATGCAAAATACATGAAAATCTCCATTTCAATGAAGAACTAGATTCTAAATTTTGAACTAGAGAAGGCAGTATTTTTTGATAACAGAATCTTTGAATAAAAAGGCTATATTGGATAGAAAAGGTAAAATTTATTAATGGTAAAAGCAAGCTGTGAATTCAGAAAAATTCATTTATTCAAGGAATTTTCTGTAATGCTACAATGTTAGATATGTATCTGAAATTTTTATTTTTAAAAATATTGTTCTAATGTGGGATTAGAAATCCCTCCCTGGACCTCTCATCCCTCCTCTTCACTTCTCATCTCCAAAAATATTTGCATTGAATCTAGATTCGTCTTCTACAAAATATTTAAAAGCCACAAACCTACTAAGCCCCATTTTAAAAGTTATTTCTGAAAACAGCCACATAGCAGAAAGTCTAAGAGTTTATATATCTTACATATTGACACATCTGGGTAAGAAAATAGGGTCACTATGGGGCCCAAAAGAAAAAGTCAGATCTAAGAATGTCGGTGCAAGTCTCTCCTCATCGATGGCAGAGACATTTTTCACTTAAAAACAAATAATCAAAGAAAATTTTCAAATAGACAGACTCAAGCCTCAATCTACACCAGTGGTTTTCAAGCAAAGACATTTTTGCCCTCCAGAAGACATGTGACACCATCTGGAGACATTTTGGTTCTTACAACTAGAGTTTGGAGGGTAACAGCTACTATTGGAATCTAATGGGTATAAGTTAAACATTCTGTAATTCATAGGGAATTATCTGTCACTATGTTAATGGTCAAAATGTCACTAGTGACACTGTTGAGAAATCCTCATCTACACACATTGTTCGTGACAGATCGTAGGTTTCCAGATACCTGGAAAGTGATTGAAAATTTGAGAGAATACCAGTGTCAGAATGTTAAAACCTAACGTGTCGTGATGGGAACATCTGTACTAATCTCAGATATAAATGTTTACTCTTCATTTTTCTTTTTTTATCTTTTCCCGAGAAAGATCCATAATAATTATTTTATGCTCCATGTCACTAAGACTCAACAGCAAGAGCTAATCAGAGCACCTCTTTTTCTTGAAATCTTGAAACAATTCAAATGAAATCAATTATATGCTAATGTTCCATTCAGAATCTTTGGGCCAGCTATCCTGTGTCTCTAATCCTTGCTATTCTTGTACTATCTGTCAAAATACAAACTCCTCTAGTCACTCATCCTCTCCAATAATTTCACCAAACCTTTATCTTAATTTCATACCAAGGTGAAGTAGCTTCCTTGATTACACACAAAATGGTTTTTTTTTAAAGTAGGTAAGAAGAAAACTAACTCAAGGTTAGTCAGAAGATAATCAACATGGGACAGATTAACTATGCTGACATTGTTCTCCACGTAATATGGAATTGAACAGTTAAGTAAATAACTGGCAGATGGTGGGAATCAGGTTTCTCACTGTTGGAAAGGGAGATTGCAATTAAGGAAGGGAAGAGGCTGGAATGAACTCTTTCTTCTTGGACTAGATTCAGAGACATCAGTATGAACTCATGTTTCACTTGCTGTAGATATAGATGAATAGAGTAAAAAGTTGTAGATATACGTGTATACATGGGTTAGTATACAAACATATATTTTCTAGTTGTGTCCACTGAGAGAGCCTGGACATAAGGACACTCCATTAGAAATGAGCACACTCAGTGCACAGTTCTTGGTTTCAAATGTCATTCCTTAATAATAGAATCCAGGGCTCCTTGGGGAAACAGCTAATTCTTGGGCTGAGAAAGGAGGGACTATAAAGACGAGCCTGGACATCCTTGTAGTTCCAGGAAGTAAGAAAGTTCTCAAAAAAACAAGATGATGGAAGCATGTGAAAGGGACACAAGAGCCAAACTGAAAGAGCCTGCAATGACCAAAGCTGGAACAATTTGAATAAGAAAAGAAATAAAGTAGTACTGGATTATAATCCAAAGTATAAAATAAATATCCATGAGTCTATACTGATACAAATTAATAATTGAATAAATAAATGGGAAAGAATGCCGTATAATTTATGTAGACACTATTCCTCAAGAAATTGGAGTTTAATCCCGACCTTATGATGAGAGCTACTCTTAGGAAATTGCTTGCAAAGAGTGGAGTATGGGGAATGGGGTAATTTTACAGTGGAGAAACCTGGAAAATACTACCTCAGCCAAATGACAAAGATTAGCCTCATCAGTGAATCGTCATGTTGAAAGCACATACGCTTAACACGATGGTATGAGAGTGGGACTTCACCCTTGTGGTAATTCTCCCCAAAACCCATAACTCCAGTCTGTTCCTGACCAAAAAATATCTAAATTCAGGGAAATTCGACAAAATACCTGAACAGTACTCCTCAAAACTGTCAAGGTCATCAGAAACAAGAAAAATCTAAGAAAATATCCCAGACCAGATGAAGATAAGGAGACACGACAACTAAATATAATGTGGTGCCTTGGATGGGGTTATGGAACAGAAAGAGAATATTAGGGAAAAAAATATTAGTGAAATCCAAATGAACTGTGGAGTCTAGCTAATAGCAATGTACTACCAGCTCCTCAGTTGTGACAAACGTACCACTGCAATGTCAGACGTTAACAATGAGGTGCAACTGGGGAGGGTGTACTGGAACGCAATATTATCTCAGCAACTATTCTGAAAGCTAAAACTATTCTAAAATGATATTTTATTTTAAAAAATGTGAGGCAAAAATCACCATAAAGTAAGTCAGAAGACAACTAACATTATGGGAGATATTACTTCTGACATATGTTAAAAGATCAAGTGCTAATATCCCTAATAATAATAAACTCTTAAATATTAGGGGCGAAAAGACCAATGCCTTATAGAAAGTTAAGCAGAAGACAAGAATAGATACATATGCACAAACACACACACTAGGTATATACATATATGTGCATATGTGTACATATACATGTATATATACTTAAATATACAAGTATATATATGTATTTGTATATGTGTGTGTGCACAGATAGATCTTTTAAGCTTATAAAAGATGTTCATCCTCACTCACAAATAGCAGAATGCAAATTAGAAGTACACAGAGATGTCAAGATTTAATTTTCCAACCATCCGATTGCCAAAAATTAAAAAGTGTAACCATACATTCTCCTGGTGTGGCTATGAGGAAACAGACATGTTCATACATTAGCTGTGGGACTGCAAAGCGTTACAACCCTAATGAAGGTGAATTTGGCAATGGCTAACAAAACTCCAAATGTGTCGCCTTTGGTCTAGCAGTCCCCTTTCTTGGAATTACACCACGAAAAATATAGGAAAAAAATATTTTCATATATTCATTAAATAGCCGTCTGTATATTTTTTTCAGAACTATTCAATGAAACATTTTTTGAAATGGAAAAACATTGAAAGTGACTCTACATGCTAATAAATAGGAGAATGATTCAATAAACTCTGTAGCACAATGTGCTGAGTAAAGAAAAAATAATAAAAAGAAAAAAGACAAAAAAGAATGAATCAGATGTCTATGAACTGATATAAAAGATTTCTAAATTACGATTTTTAAAGAAAAAAGAAGCAAAGTGCAAAAATCCATCCGTAGTATGCTACTTTTCACGTAATAATAAAGGCAATATAAGGAAATATGCACGAATCTGTTCATTTATTCATGAGGAAAAGTAGGAAGGATAAACCAGAAATGAATGCAATTGGCTGCTAATGAACAGCACTGGGTATTTGGATATACATATGGGGGAAAAAATGAATCCTGACTGGGCACCCACATGCAAAAAAATGAATCTAGACACAGACCTTACACCTTTCACAAAATTAATTCAAAATAGATTATAAACTTACAGCTATAAACTCCTAGAAGATAACCTAAGAGAAATCCAGGTGCCCTTGGATTTGGCAATGACTTTTAAGATACAATACCAAAAGCATGACCCATGAAAGAAAAATATGATAAGTTGGACTTCATTAAAATTGAAAACTTCTACTCCGCAAAAGATAGTGACATTTCATTCACTGATGAAATGACAAGCCACAGACAGGGTGAAAAATCTCTGCAAAACTCATATGTTGTAAAGGACTAAACGTAAAATATAAAAATAACACTTAAAACTCAACAATAAAAACAAATCAACCCAAATTAAAAAATGAACAAAATGTCTGAAGAGATACCTCATCAGAGAAGATACACAGATGACAAATAAACATATGTAAAAATGTTCAACAGCGTATGTCATTAGAAAATCACAAATTAAAACAACAATGAGATACTTCTACACGCCTATTAGAATGCCTAAAATCCCGAACACTGACAACACCAAATGCTGGCGAGGATGTGGAGGAAGAGAAACCTTCATTCATTGCTGGTGGGAGTACAAAATGGTTCAATCTCTTTGGAGGACAATTTGTTATAAAATTGAGCATATTCTTACCATATGATCAGCAATCGCACTTATTTGTATTTACCCAAAGGAGTTGAGAACTTATGTCCACACAAAACCCTGCACAGCAACATTTATAGCACGTTTATTCATAATTGCCAAAATTTGGAAGCAACCACGATGTTCTTCAATACTGAATGGATAAACAAATTGTAGTACACCTGTATACTGGAATGTGATTTTGCGATAAAAAGAAATGAGCTACAAAGCTACAAAAAAGTCAAGGATAAAACTGAAATGCATTTTGCTAAGTGAAAGAAGTCAACCTTAAAAGGCTACATACTGTGTAATTCTAACCATATGATATTCTGGAGAAGGCAAAAGTAGAAACACAGTAAAAGATCAGCAGCTTCCGGGGGTTCAGAGGGAGAGAGGGAATGAAGAATAAATAGATGAGGCATAGGGGATTTTTAGAGCAATGAAACTCTTTTCTATGTTACTGCAATGGTGGATCCACGTCCATTTGTCAAATCCATAGCATGCACAACACCAAGAGTGAATCCTAATGTGAACTGTAGACCTTAGCTAATAGTACTGTATTATTGTAATTATTATATTACTGCAATGTTGCACTGGCTCATGAACTGTAGCAAATGTGCCACTCTAATGAAAGATATTAGTCATAGGGCAATCTGAGGGGGTGTGAGGGCATATACAAGAACTCTACACTTTCTACTCAATTTTCTGTAAACCTAAAACTGCTCTGAAGATAAAGTGTATTAATTTATTTAAGAAAATGATTCTTGACCACTACTCGTATCAAACACATAAAAATTTATTCCCTTGTGAATTTAGATTTAAAGGTAGAAGGTAAAACAAAGTTGGTATAAAATAAGAGATTATTTTCACAACCTTGGGATAGGGAAAGATTTCTAAAATAGGACACAAAAAGCACTATCATAAAGGAAAATATTAATAAGTTGAACTTAAGAACTCTGGTTCATCAAAATATACTATTAAAAAATTAAAATGCAATCCAAAAACTGAGAGAAAATGTTTGAAATATATATATTGAACAAAATACTCATAGTCAGAATTTAAAAGAACTACAGGTAAATATTAAAAAAAGATAATACAATAAAAAATGAGCAAAAGACAACTAAGAACTTAAAAGAGGCAGGATATCCAAATGGCCTACAAGCATATGGAAAAATGCTCCATCTCATTAGCTATTAGGGAAATGCAAATTAAAACAACAATGTAATACCACTACACACCAAAAAATTGGCTAAAATTAAAAAGATTAAAATCTCAAGTATTGGTGAGAACACGGAAAAATTGCCCTCTCATATACTGCTGGTTTGCTGTGAAAACTGGTAAAATCACTTGTAAAACTATTGGCAACATCAAGTAAATGAACCTATGCATTCCCTATGAACCAACAATTCTATTCCTAGATATATACCCAATTGAAATATATATATACATTTTTAATAGCTCCACATTAGAAATATCCAAAATATCCATTAACAGTAGAAAGAATATGTAAACTGTAGTATAAAATGGAATATTATATTAGAAACAAAAGTTACAAACACCAACATTGATGAATCTCATGCAAACATAATATTGAATGCAAGAAGCAAGACACACAAAAAATATATACTCTGTGACTCCATTGTTATGAATTACAAAACCTGGCAAAATTAATCTAATGCAAGCAAAATCAAGATTGAGTTTACCATTGGGGAGGGGTAGGGATCTATCCTGGGAGAGCAAAGGGAGTCTCCTGAGGTGTTGGTCTGTTTCCTCTTCTGTGATTACATATGCACTTTGTGAATACTCACTGAGCTGTACACTTAGGATTTGTGGCTGTTTCTACATATATAAAATTATAATAAAAAGTAATTAAAAAGGTTAATACAAAATGATATTAGCCTTTTTCCTTATATTTTTGAAAAGATATATTTTTATTTAACTTAGTTTGGGCAATGAAATTGAATGCACTAGTTTCCTTAGATAACATAGGTGTTATTGCAGAGTTTTGCTGTTGAACACCTTAGAAAAAAGTTTACTTTGTTTCTGAAACAAAAATAAGAGACTCAGTTGGGTCAATTTTTAGTAAAATGATCTATCAGGTAAGATAACACAAAAGGCAAAGAAAAAAGCAGAGGGAAAAAAATGGATATGAAAAATGAGAGACAACAGAAGAAAAACAAAAAGAAAAAAACAGAAAACCAGCAACACATCTTCCCCCCTACTTTACCTTAAAATTTATAAAACTAAACTAAATTTCTATTGTTTCTAAATGTACAAAATTGATTTGACTTGGTAAATCTTTAAGTTTGCAAAGTTGATGCCTACTTTGAATTTAGAAAGCAAATTTAAGAACGAAAATCCTCCTAGAACTCTGGTAATGTTATCTTTGTTTTCCTTTCTGTCTCTGAAGAGAGTAAAAACATCTTCCTGGGAAGCTATTCTCGTTACTGAGTTACATATCTTTCTTTTTTTTCCTAAATCCAATTCATAACTATGGTAATCTGACAAATATTTAAATAGTCCCATTGTTGGAAATTATATCATGACAAAGTTATTTAACTCTGGTAAACGTAGCCTCTCCCGATTATTTTTTCTGAAGCTATTCCCAAACAATCTAATATGCTTGATACAGAGAAGACAAAAAATTCGTTTCTCTTTCTTTTAATCTCTTTAATGTCTAAAGGTATTAAGAACATAATAGAAATTACACTGAAGGATTTTCAAAGACTTTAGCAAACATGGGCTAAGTCAACCATGATTGATCAAAGAGAAAAGTGTACTCTTTCCATTAAATTTTAAAAGACAAAAGTTTCAAATCCACTATCTAAAGATTTTTTAAAGGAGTCACTGTTTCATTGTTTTCTTGCTGAAGAAAACTGATGATGACCACGTTAGCATAAAGTATTATCCTTTTACAATATAATGAAATAAATCTCTCAATTTCTAAGTCTCAAATGTAGCCATTTTTAACATTCTAATTAATGTTTATATTATCCAAATGAAACATAAATGATGGAATAACAGAAAGGTATATAGGGATGAAATATTCTCCTTAATAATATTCACTAAACTAAGCAAATGAATATTTGTTTCAACTCAAGTCGCAGATTGCTCAAACAACCCACTAACCAACCAGAAACCATCTTCCATGAGGTTCTGCCATTTTCAAAGGCAAATAGAACAGAAAAGATATGTGTTTTCCACCTTAAATTGGACGCCATGTATGGCATGACCTTGGAGGCCACATATCCACATAGTGGAGAGTCTTTGCTGCTTACTCAGCTTGTGGAGCTGTGGTTAGAACTTGTGCTATCTATTGACCAGCTACCCACTGTAGGAAGATGCTTGCAGGTTGCCAGACTCCAGCAAGGGCAGCAACCTGCACTAGGATGAAGAATGAAAGAAACAGAGACAGTATCACTTAGGATCTGATAACTATAGCTCTCAGGGAAGACTGAACATATGTTGTATCAGGTGGGTGCCTCCAAGGCTACCATCTGTCATGTAAGAGGGCAGAACAAATTCCTCAACATCACACCATCACACAGCATGGATTAAGAAATAGGCTTTGTTGAGAAAAGGGAAAACTCACTAGGCTAAGGTCAACAAAGCAGAGCTGCAACTACATCACCCACCCCCCACACTCTCATTATCCCACAGAAACGCACACCGGGCTAGGGCATCTGCTGGACACAGTCTACTTCTTTCTAACGCAAGGACCCCTACCGCTCTGGAGGTCTCTCTTCTTAAACTGCAGAGTGAGATAGCAAACCAGGCTCTTGGATCCTGACTGCCTGGATTTGGGTGCCAGCTGTTTCTAGGACTGCCTGAAAAGACAGTTGCCCAGCTCCTGGAGACTTTGGGCTTGAGGGATATTATAACATTTCCAGTAGAGGCAGGGAGGCACTCCCCACCACCCCCATCCCTGGCTTCTTGCCAGTTAATTCCATGAATTCCCAGGGTTACATTGTGATGGCTCTGCTCATTTACCACAAAGAGTACATTCCTGCTCCTTACTTGATCTTTTTTCTCTGCAGCAAAATTCTTTATAATTCTGGCAATTTAGCAATCCTCAAATTAATCATACTTCTTTCCATCCACAGAGTCACCTACAACTCAAATTGATCCTGTTTTCCAAAGACTATCCTGTGAGTGGTGGCAGAATTACCATCTAAATTTCAAATTCCATTGAAATCGCTAAAAGTCTTACCACTTCAATATGGTCACACTTTTGGAGTTTAGCACATAATATATTATTGTATGTGACCACTCTACTCCGCATGAATAATGCTGCTTTCCACGTTCATGTGTTCACATTGGAATTTCAATTAATCTTACCCTTGATCCATCTTATTCGGCCACACTATTCTTCATGAATCAAATAATCTCTCTATATATAGATATTAATTTTTCTTTCTATAAATACTTATTAAGTCTCTTCCAGGCACTTTTCTAGCAGCAGGATACCCAGGGATCCATAGAATATGTTGTCTGCCCTCCAGGTGTATCTAATCTAATGGAAGAGGACTACATGAACCAACAGAGAGTTAAGAGCAAGTGGCTAAAGGAACATTTCTTTTCCCAAACACCACCTCCTTCTCTAAACCTTTTATTGGATTAAGTACATGTAGGGAATTATAGTTCCTATGAAATAAAATATCTCTGCATTTATTTAAGGATTTTTATCAGATTTTTATAGTTTTCCTTATGTAGGTCCTGCACGCATTTTGTTAGATTTATACCTAAGCATTTCAACACTTTGCTGCTAATGTATATGATATTGTGTTTTTAATTTCAAATTCCAATTGTTCATGGTTGTTATATTGCAAAGTAATCAACTTTGTGTGTTAACCCTGTATCCTGAAACTTTCCAGTAATCACTTATTAGTTACAGGAGGGTTTGTTTAGTCAGTTTTGTATTTTTCAACATATAAAATCATGTCATCTATGAAGTCAGTTTTATTTCTTCCTTAGCAATTTACGTACCATTATTTCATTTTCTTATCTTATTGCATTAATTAGGAAGTGCAATATTGAAAAGAAGTGGTGAGACAGGATATCCTGCTTTAATCTCCACATATTTTCAGATTTTTCAGCCATCTTTCTGGTACTGTTTTCTAGTTTAATTCTATTGTGATCTGAGAGAAAACTTGTTATGACTTCTATTCTTTAAAATTGTTTGAGCTGTGCTTTAAGGCCCATAATGTGGTCTATCTTAGCGAATATACCATACGAGTTGAGAAGAATGTGTATTCTGCTATTATTGAATAATATATTCAATAAAAGTCAGTTACATCCAGTCAATTGATGGTGCTGTTCGATTCAGCTATATCCTTACTGATTTTCTGCCTGCCAGATGTGTCAGTTACTGATAGAGGTGTGCTGAAATCTCCTACTGTAATAGTGGATTTGTCTCTCTCTCCAATTTTCTCAGTTTCTACCTCACGTATTTTGACAATCTGTCATTAGGCACATACATGTTAAGGATTGCTGTGTCCTCTTGGAGAATTCACCCCTTTAGCTTTATATAATGCTCCCCCTTAATACTGATAATTTTCCCTTGTTCTGAATTGTGCTTTGTCTGAAATTAATATAGCTACTCTAGCTTTCTTTCAATTAATGTTAGCTAGTATGGTATACCTGTCTCTATCTGTTTACTTTTAATCTATCTGTGTCTTTATATTTAAAGTGGGTTTCTTGTAGATAACATACAGTTGGGGTTTGATTTTTTTATCCACTTCGTCAATCTTTGACTTTTAATTAATGTATTTAGACTCTTCACATTTAAAGTGATTATACATATGGTTGGATTAATACCTTCCACTTTTGTAATGTTTTTATTTGTTGAACTTGTTCTTTGTTATTTTTTTGAATCTTTCCCTCTTTTTTCTGTATTCTCTGTTTTTTGTTTTGCTTTTTTTTTTTTCGCTCGGAAAGATTGGCCCTGAGCTAACAGCTGCTGCCAATCTTCCTCTTTCTTTTTTTTCCCCTCCCCAAAGCCCCAGTACAGAGTTGTATATTCTAGTTGTAAGTCCTTCTAGTTCTTCTATGTGACCTGCCACCACAGCATGGCTACTGACAGATGAGTGGTGTGGTTCTGTGACCTGTCTTCTCTGTTTTATTATTTTTTTTTATTTGCTGAGGAAGACTTGCCCTGAGCTAGCATCTGTTGCCAATCTTCCTCTTTTTTTTTTTTTTTCCGCTTAAGGAAGATTAGCCCTGAGCTAACATCTGTGCCAATCTTCCTCTATTTTGTATGTGGGTCACCGCCACAGCATGGCTGATGAGTGGTGTAGGTCTGTGCCCAGGATCCAAACTGGTGAACCTGGGGCTGCTGAAGTGGAGAGCACAGAACTTAACCACCAGGCCACAGGGCCAGCCCCTTCTCTGGTTTTAATTGAGCATTTTATATGATTTGATTTTTCTCTCCTTTCATAGCGTATCAAAAATACTTTCAAAATTTTTTGATGGTTTCTCTAAAGTTTGCAATATACATTTAGAACTAATCTAAGCGTATTTTCAAATAATTCTACACTGCTTCATGAGTAGTGCAGTTATCTTATAGCAGAGTATCTCCAACTCTTCCCTCCCATCTCTTATAATATCACTATTATTTATTTTAGTTATCCATATGCTATAATCACCCAATACATTGTTGCTATTACTACTTGAAGAGTTAGCTATTAAATCAACTAAGAATAAGAAAAAATAAAAATATTTATATTTACCTTTATTTATTCCTTCCCTAATTCTCTTACTTTCTTTATTTAGATCCAAGTTTCTGACCTATGTCATTTTCATCTGAGAAAGTCTTTCTTTTCCTTCACTTTTAAAGGATATTTTCACTGAATATAGAATTGATATATTTTTTTTCTGTCAATATTTAAAATATATTTCGCTAAACTCCCTTCTAGCTTGTATGATTTCAGATAAGATGTCCAATGTAATTCCATCCTTGTTCTGATATAGATAAGATTTTTTTCCTGAGGTATTTTTTTTTATCTCCGATCTTCACTATGAAAATTTGATAAGAGTTCCTGGAAGCAAAATCTACGAAAGTGTGGGCTCCTCCCAAGACTGAGCCCCACCAGTTCTTAGTTCTCAAGCTAGTCCACACTAGCTTGAGTCTCCAAAAATTCACCAAAATGACCGTATGAGTGTTCTTGCCAGTTATTGGCTCTAGTGGCTTCTACTTCGGGTAAACTGATTTCAGCTTTAATTCTCTGTATTCACTTTTTTCTCCAGCTTTTGGATGGATGTTTGCTCTGTGATCTCACATCTCTGATAAATCTATGAAAAGGAATTGATTTTTAGTTATTCATTTATTTTTTCTTGTGAGAACAAGAATTATGACTTCCAAGTTCTTTACGTATTGGAACTGAACTAATTATCTTCTAGAATCTGTCCACCTGGGGTCAGTTTTGGTAAATCATATTTTCTTTGAAAATTATTTATGGCATATAAACTTCCTGTATCAAACTGGATTTTGTTAAGCAAAGTAAACTAATATTTTTTAAAAATTTCCTCTCTATTTGTAGTTATTGCTTCTGAGTCATTTATTAGGTTGTGTCTGTGTGTTTTACCTGAGTTTTTCTCTTATTAAATTAATTAATGTTTTATTAAGTTCATTGTTTTTTTAAGAAACAGTTCTTTGCTTTATGTATGCTTTTTACTTTAATTCATTTTTTAATGTTTTCCTTAAGATTTCTTTAATTATTTTTCTAACACTTAGGATACTAAACTCATTTATTTTCATTCTTTCTTTTTTAAACATGAGTATTTAAGGAATGATTTTCTTTCCTCTGAGCACTGTTTTATTTGACGTACTGTATATTTCAACATGCAGCATCCCAATTACTTATTTAATTACCTTCTGCATAGTCTATGATTTTTATTTTCCCTTTGACCAAATATTTATTGAAGACGTCTTTTTTTAGATTTCTTTTTGTTAGGGAAACTTCTCTCTCTCTCTCTCTTTCTTTCTTTTTCTAGATTTATTGCATTGCAATCACATTATACTTTATCATTTAAGTTATTTGATTTTTATTGCAGTTTTTATGACAGTATAAGTACATTCTGTGTGTGTTGGTGATATAAAGTTGTTTTCTATGTTTTTAGTGGACATAGTTTACATTCATTAATTAGGTCTACCGTATAAGTTATGTTATTTTTATATTAAATAGATTTTTTTATATAAACTAGAAGAGGTGAATTGAGTTTCTGTTCATTGTTTTTCACTTCTATAGTCATAGATGTAATAGGCTAATAGATCTCTCTTCTATGCAAATGACCTAACAACACAAAGCTACTATAACAAATATGCCAATGTTTGTTAAACTTATTGCCAAATCTATTAATAAGTCATCTCTACTATCTGGTATCAACAAGAAAAAGCCATGACACGATTGCTACATTCAGTCCTGTTATTTATATGAACCTAATTTATTCCTATAGTCAAGTCAATTAGAGCTGGAAGTTATATTGATATTGATAGTCATCTAGTAGTCCAACTAGTCTCATTTACAAAGGAGGGACTTAAACATGGGATAACCTAAAGTCATTTAACTAGATAGTGGCATAGCCAGACTGGTCCAAAAAAATGTCCTACTCTCTAGCCCAGTCTATTTCCATCATAACTTGTGTTCTAGCCAGGTTTTTGGGTACCAACTCCTTCCAAGCCTTGTCTCAGAAAGTTTGTTCGACCAAGAGCTCTTCCTGAGTAGGTGACAAATCATCTAACTCTACCTCTCTGGCCATAGCTTATTGAATCAGTGACTTGTGTAGGCTGGATTGGTAAAATGAACTTGAGCAAAACAGATTTTTTCTAGGAATTTGAAGTAAGAGACACAGAGGGAAGTTGAGGAAGAGCAGTGGGCACCAAGCTCTAAGAGACCTCCAGTAAATCTATGAGCAAGATGAACATACAGCAGAATTTTGATTGGAAGTTGGAGAGGAGAGCAGGAATGATGCACAATGAGAAACAGATGGAAAAGCCCTGAGCCACAGAGGCTGTGAGAAAGAGAGAGAAGGATGAAAGAGGAATCAGTCATGAGAACCGCAGTTCCAGGCCTTCACAAGACCTGGCTGTTCAGCTCCCTCTGGATTTCCACGGGATTACTCTGAATAGTTGACACCACTCCCCTGTTGCTTGAGATACCTTAAACCGGTTTATTTTTCTTGCAATGAAATGATCCCCATTGAGCCCTAGCATACGGAGCCCAAATAAACCAATAAAAGGCCCATGCCACATTTCTAAGCCTTTCTCCGGTGGGGCAAGGAAGGGAGTGAACTTCAAAAAATCATTTTTGCATCTGGTGTAGGATTAAAGTAATATCAGAATTTCTTGGAGAAACACATGAATGGTAACATTCAAGGCATCTATTATTATATTTTGATTAACCAGTTTGTTTTTATATAAGCATCTTGGAAATTCAGTCAGAAGAGCACAGGCATGAAATCATCCTTGTTCCTTGCTGGATGCACTTTATGTGCCTGAGAGCTTAAATTTTAAACCAATTTTGCTTCAGCCCTAGTGTATCTTCTGAAATAATATTAAATTTACATGTTCACCATTTTCTACCATCGTTATAGTTTCTTTCTTTTCCCATTGTCTAATACATTCCCTGATAATAGTTGGACATATTAAGAAGATGGCTTTATCTCAGGCTCCTGGTGCATCCAGTAAAAAAAAATTCCTGCTAGTATTAGACCTAAAAGTTAAAGCAGGTATTCCGGACCAAGATGGCAACACAGGAGGCTCCTGAATTTCCCTGCTCCCATGGGCTCGCCAAATATACAGCTACGCTTGGAGTAATTTCCTCTGAGAGAAGTCTGGAAAGTCGCTGAGTGACTCCCACACACTGGGTAACTGAGAAAATACCCATACCAAAAAGGGTAGGAAAGACTGAGACACACTCTCACCATAAATTCCACCTCTGCATAGTTCTACACAATTCGGAGGGAACCCCCAACTCCCAGTTTCTCCTTGGTCAGTGAAGGATTTGGATCACATATCTAGCGCTCTAACACTTAAGGCTGTCACCTGAGGGATAGGCCACCAAATCACCTAGTTCTGAAGGCCAGTGGGGCTTGCATTCACAAGTCCTACAGGACTACAGCAAATAAAGCAGCAGTCGTTAACAAGTGTGTCAGCACTCACCATAGCTATCCCCACAGGCCTCAGCACAGAGGGAGCAGGAAAAAGTTACCATCTCCCAGTCTAAGCCTGGAAGGAGTTTGACTGCATACTTTAAAATTGCTGCCTGAGAGTCTGGTTTCTAATTAGTATGCATCTATGCATTAACTGGGACCCTCCCCAGAGCCAAGAAGAGCCAGTGGGAACTTCCTCCACCTTCTCCCTCTGACTCTCTCCAACGAAAGAACCAAATCATGAGTATGTACCTGTAAGGAGCTTGTCCCTGTGTCTAGCACCTCAGCTTTTATGGTTTCCACTCAAAGGATAGATCCCCAAATCACCTAGCTCTGAAAGCCAATGGGGCTTACATTCCTGAGTCCCACAGGACTATAGCAAACAAAAAAGCAGTTTTTAAATGGGTGAAGGAGCACTCCCTGCTGCTATGCACTCCAGCTTAGCACAGAGGGAGCAGGCAAAACAATGCCTATCTTTCAGTTTCTCCTTGGCAGGGGTTTGAGTGCATAATTTACAAGCTGCTGAAAAGGCTTGTAAAGTACACACTCAAGAGGCTCAGCTTCTACTCAGCCTGCATCTAGGTGCTGACTTTGATCCTCCTCATTGGGACATGGATGAATCTCAGAGCAACCTCAACTACTACGAGACATTAAGAACAAATACAGCGGCTTGGATGATCACAAAGGTTTGAGAGACAACCAGGAGATTGGGCTGGGCTAACTGGTGAAGGTTATCTCCTACACAAGACAAGTCTGTCAAGGTTGTGAAAAGTGACTGTTTCATCTAATGTGCAGAGAGTCAAGGAAAATGAAGAAACATGGTAATAGGTTCCAATCAAAAAAACAAGATAAATCTCCAGAAACCAAACTTAATGAGATGGAGATAAGTGATTTACCAAATAGCTAGTTCACATTAATGGTCAGAAAGATGCTCACTGAGTTTAGGAGAGCAATGCATAAACAGAGTGAGAATTTCAACCACAAGAGATAGAAAATGTAGAAAATCCAATCAAATCAGAGAGCTGAAAATACAGTAACTGAACAGAAAAATTTAATAGAGGAGTTCAACAGCAGAAGAAGGAGAAGTTCTCACGTAGAAAAAGGGGTCAGAGAACTTAAAGACAAGGCAGTAGAATTCTTCTATTTGAAGAAGTGAAAAGAAAAAAGCAGCGAAAAAGAGTGAAAAGAGCTTAAGAGACTTATGCTACATCATCAAGGGCCCAATATGCACATTATAGGGATCCTAGGAGGAAAAAAGAGAGAGAAACTGGCAGAAAATTTATTCAAGGAAATAATAACTGAAAACTTCCTTAACCTGGGGAAAAACAGACATGTAGATCAAGGAAGCCCAAAAAGTACCAAATAAGGTCAATCCAAAGAGATACACATTGAAAAAAGTTACAATTAAATTGTCAAAATTACAGATGAGGAGTCTTAAAAACAGCAAGAGAAAAGCAACTTGTTATGTACAAGGGAACCCTCATAACAATTAGTGCATTGTTCAACACAAACTTTGCAGGCCAGAAGGTAATTGGTTGGTATAGTCAAAGTGCTAAAAGAAAAAAAACTCTCAACTGAGAAAGTTGTCTTTCAGATTTGAAAATGGTAGAGACCTTTCCAGAAAAACAAAGGTTAAAGAAGTTCATCACCACTGGAGCAGCTAACAAGAAATGTTAAAGGGAGTTCAAGAGATGAAAAAGGATGCTAATTAGTAATAGGAAAACATATGAAACAATAAAAATTACTGCTAAAGGTAAATATATAGTTAAATTCAGAATATGCTAATATTTTAATAGTGATGAATAGTCCACTTACAACTCTAATATAAAACTTAAAAGACAAGAGTATTAAAAATAATTATAACTAAAATAATTTGTTAATGGATACACAATATAAAATGTAAACTGTAACATCAAAAACATAAACTGTTGAGGGGTAATGTAAAAATGTAGAGCTTTTCTATGTGCTAAAAGTTAAGCTGTTACCAGCTTAAAATAGACTGTTATAAGAAGCTTTATGTAAGTCTCATGGTAATCACAAGGCAAAAATATATAGCAGATACACAAAAGATAAAGGAATAAAAACATACCACTATGAAAATCATCAAGTCACAAAGGAAGCTAGCAAGAAAGGAAGAAAGGAGCAAAGAAGCTACAGGTCAGTCAGAAAACAATTAACAAAACGGCAATAGGAAGTCCACACCTATCAATGACTATTTTAAATGTAAATGGACTAAATTCTCCAATCAAAAGACATAGAATGGTTGAATGGAGTAAAAACACAGACCCAACAACCCCTGGAATCAAGTGAGATACCACACCAGGCCTCTTGTGCTCATCACTTCCACAAGTTGCCACCTACTTTCAGTTTGGTAAGTCTCCTCTTGGATCCTGAGCTCTGCTCTCCCTGCCTTTTGAGCTCTCCAACTTTATTCAGTATTGTGGAAGGCTTTGTTCTTTCTGGTTCAAGGCTTCTTCCTTGGTGTCAAGGCTTCATCTTTGGTGAGTATTTAGTTATTTTCATTTCAGAAGTGCACTAAAACTATGGTAAGATTGTTTTTGGAATTGGGCTAGCTAGGAATTTTCTTTAGTCCTCGAGAAAATTTGAGACATGGTATCCCAGTTGTCTAAATGTTCTAAAGGCAGCCCTCCTTCAGGCACCCTGGCCAGTTTCATGTTTAAAAACTATGGCACATTTTTGACTAAATGGACTAATTTAACCAAAAATCATTTAGAACATCAATGACCATTATGGGGAATTTTTGATCTTCCAAACTTGCTTTTCTCAGAACTAAATTAGAAAGACATTGCTCTAAAATTAAACAGATGGGATGGGATGACTATTTTAATTGGTACCTTGAGGCCTCCAAAATGTATTTAGGACTCTAAAATTGCCTCTCTGCAAAACACCATATCTAAATTAACTAAGCCTACCAAAGAAGAACAAAATGGCTTCTGAAGACTCGTGTTGCCTTCCCCTGATTTCTTCATCTCAGGCTCCATCTTGTTTGTCGCCCCCACCTCCTTTGTTTCAGGCTCTGCCCCTGATGCCATCTTTGTCTTTTCCTTCTGCACCATCTCACCTCCTCTCTACCCTCTGCTTTCCTATTCTAATTCTCTTGCCAAACTCCCTTCTCCTCTAAACCTATCCCAGCCCTCTCTTCTTTTGAAACTATTAAAACCTATTAGAACCACCCCTTTAAAGTTAAGCCTAAGTTTATCTGAGGATCCAGATAAACCCCAAATTTCTTATCTTCCTTGAGCTAAAGCTGAATTGTGAGCCATAGTTAAAGATTTCCCAAAAGCAACCAAAGACTCCCACAGATTTGCTGACAAATTTAATGTAATTATTCAGACCTGCTAGCCAGGGTGTTTGGATTTATATCAACTAATCCACATGCTTGTTGGTGAAGGTCAGGCCCAACATTGGATGAAACTGGCCCAACGGGAACATCCTAAAAACGATTTAAAAAAACAAACCACTAAGTTTTGGGAAGATGCTAGAACTCTCACTGGAAATCTCCATCAAGCAATCACAGTAGCTTTTCCCAAGACTGTTGATAAGAATAAAATTCAGCCTTGCACATAAAAGCCTGATGAACCTCTTCATGACTATTATCATCAACTTCAGATTGCTTTTAAAGAAAATTCTGGGCTCCCCATGAATGTTAAATCTACTTGAATAGCCTTTAATTCTATGTTTTTTAAAGGGCTGAACGGGGACCTTCCCTTTCTAGTAAAAAGGACCAGGATGGAATGGGAGACTATGTCCACTCCAGACTTGGTCAGTCTAGTCAGTCAGATCACTCACACCCTAGATGATTCAACTAAAAGGAGGACCACAAAAATCCTTAATTTCCAACTTAAACAAATGGAGGCCTCTAGACAGAACGAGAAATTTTTGGTCTTTGCTGTTATTGTAAAAAGCAAGAACGTTTGAAGAGAGACTCCCTTAAGTGTAAGCACTCCAGGGGTTTTTCAGCCCTCTAACCACCCTTTCCAATGCATTACTAATCCCTAGTAGCAAGGCTCTGAGGAAATGTGGGGGCTTTTACCAATCTTTTCCCTTAATCAACTTGGGGAAAACACTCTCCAGATTGGGAATGAATCTTTCCCTGTACTTATTGACATGAATTTCACACTCTTGGTGCTCAACCTCACTGTTCTTAGATGGTCCCTGTCTCAGAGTGCAGTTCAGATAGTGGAGGTCTCAAACAAACCTCAAAAGGTCCCTGTCTTTAAACCCATTCCCTTTTGTTTAGACTCTTTGAGAGATAACCACTCTTTTCCCCTTAGTTTCTGCACTCCTGTTTATTTATTTGATTTATTTATTGGGCCAAAATTCTTAGAAAAATACTATATTGGGATTTCTTTCTCCCAAAAGAGGGAAATAATTCTGAAATTTGACAGCAGTAACCAAAATGGTCAACTAGGTGAATTAAATCACTCTTCAACATCTTTCATTTGCTTCATATCTGATGACATTAAAACTAATTCCAGGGCTGGCCCGGTGGCTTAGCAGTTAAGTGCACATGCTCCGCCGCTGGCAGCCCGGGTTGGGATCCCAGGTGCGCACCGACACACCGCTTCTCTGGCCATCCTGAGGCCGCGTCCCACATACAGCACCTAGAAGGATGTGCAACTATGACGTACAACTATCTACTGGGGCTTTGGGGAAGAAAAAAAAAAAAAAGGAGGAGGATTGGCAACAGATGTTAGCTCAGAGCCGGTCTTCCTCAGCAAAAAAAAGAGGAGGATTAGCAGGGATGTTAGCTCAGGGCTGATCTCCCTCACAAAAAAAAAAAAAAAAAAAACTAATTCCAAAGACACTAGTTATTTGTCCCTATTAGATCAGCTACCATCCTCTTTATGGGCAAAATCCACAACCAATATTGGTAGAATCCACAATGCACCACCTATTAAGATCCATATAGATTTCTCAAAGCAACTTCCCAAAATTAATCAATACTCCATAAATAAGGAAGCCCTCCAGGGCATTAAGCTGATAATAGAGGACTAAAAGGCCCAAGACATTATCCCCTGCCCTCTGTAACACCCCTATTTTAGTCATAAAAAAACCCAATGGCTGAGGATGGAGATTTGTATAGGACCTCTGAGCAATAAATAACTTTGTTATCTCTCAGTACCTAGTTGCTCCTAATCCTCAAACACTACTGGCATCCATCCCAATTGAGGGCAAATTCTTTGCTGTAAGTGATTTATGCAGTGCCTTCTTTAGTATTCCACTTGATGAAATTGGCCAATACATCTTTACCTTCACTTGGGAAGGAAAACAATTCACCTGGACAATACTGCTCAGGGTTTTACTGAAAGTGCTTATTTCTCACAAATCCTGAAGCTGATCTGGATCAACATCAACTGTGAGGTTTTCTCGAGCTAGTTGGCTATTGTTGAAATTGGATTAAAAATTTCTCTTTTGGCCATACCTCTGTTTTACTAGAGAACAACAACCCTGATCCAATTTTATGGGAAGAACAGGATGACATAGCCTTTAAAGCCTTAAAGGAGAGTGTAATGACCTCCCCCCCCTACACCCTCTGTCCCTGGGTATCCCAATTATCAGCTTCCGTTTTTCCTTTTTGTATATGAACAGGAAGGCAATGCCCTTGGGTGTTCACCCAAAAACACAGAAATCTCCATCAAACCAGAGTATGATAGCCAGCAACTGGACCCTGTGGCATAAGGATACCCTCTTTGCCTTAGAGCCATTCCTCCACTGCCCTTTTGGTTAAGGCCACTGAGGAAATAGTTGTGGGCTCCTCTTTAACCATCTTGGTATCCCATGCAGTGGAAGCCCCCCTAAATTCTCACCATACTCAACATCTTTTGGCCAGCCACTTCAACTCTTATAAGATCCTCTTACTAACTACTCCTCATTTAACTCTTTCTCACTGCAATAATCCTATCCCTGGTACTCTTCTCCTTTCCATTACTGACGAAGTCCCTCATAACTTAACACTGATGGATCACCTCCTAACCTCTCATAATGATATGCAGGAAACTCCTTTGAGTAAAGCCAATTTCTCATGATTTACTGATGGTTCTTATTTAAAAGGTGACGATGGCAAATATTGTCTGGATATGCAATATCAAGACCTTTTGATATAATTGAAGCAACACATTTGCCTTTGTCTACTACGGCCCAGCAAGCCAAATTATATGCACTACATGGGCCTAAATCCCAACCAAGGGCAAAGCTTGGCAGTTTTATACTGATAGTAAATATGCTTTCAGAGTAGCTCATGATTTGGGGATGTTGTGGAATAATATGGTTTCCCTTCTTCCAGCGGAAATATAATTAAAATTGGCCCTTATGTTCAGGAATTATTGGATACTCAACTTTTCCCTGCTGCTTTCGCTATTATTAAGATCCTGGGACATTCTAAGATTGACTCTCAGGAAGATAAAGAAAATCACCTTTCTGATATTTCTGCAAGGAATACTGCCCTTAAAGGAACGATAGCAGCCAAATTTCTATCATGGTCCAAAGGGTTAGTTCCCCCAATGATAACTCAGAAAAACTGGCTAGAGAAGTCCAAAAATCAGCCTAAGAATAGGAAAAACAAGATTGGAAATTCAATAATTGTTGGTTTGACGAAAAAGACAAAGCTCTGTTTCAGGCCAAGTAATAATTTAGTCCTGCCAGAGACTTTGAATTTCCCATTGTTAACCACTGTACATGCCTTGAATCATTGGTCCACTGATAAAATGGTAACCTTTATGCACTAATACTGGTCATAAAATATTCATAAGGCCACAAAAAGTGCCTATTTTCTTGCCCTACCTGTCCAAAATACAATTCAGGAAAACCTATCTGCACCACTCCTGGACATTTTAAATTGCCCAATGGACAATTTGAGGTTTGGCAAATTTCCTACAGCTTCCCGCATCTCACGGATATAAGTATGTCTTGGTCATGGTCTGTATGTTTTCTCACTGGACTGGAGCTTTCCCTAATAGACAGTCTACTGCTTCTTCTGTGGCTAAAATTCTGTTAGAAAGATTATCCCTACCTGGGAACCTCCCTCCAACTTCATAGTGACCAGGGAACTCATTTCACCAGTCAAGTACTTTGACAAGATTGTGCTCTTTCGCTGGTTCTGCAGCACTTTTACTGTCCTCAGTCCTCTGGGCTGGTTGAATGAACTAACGGTGTTATTAAGACTCAATTGGTGACGTTTGTAGAAACCCTACAGATACTCTGGCTAAAAGCACTCCCGCTAGTTCTTCTAAATCTTAGATCTACCCCCTTCAAGACTGATAAACTCTCATCTTTTGAGATAATTACATGATGTCCCATGCACTTGGCTGCTGCTTCTTTCAATCCACAGCTGATAAAGGGAGACATACTTCAATATTGTAAAGGCCTAATTGCTTTTGTTGAAAATAGCCATGCTTTAGTAGAGCAATCTTTTCACAGCACACTTCTGGGAGATAAACACCCCAAACACCACACACTGCTACCTAGAGATTTTGTCCACTGGAAAAGATTCCTCCAAAAGGACTCTTTCCAGCCTCGCTGGAAGAGTTTCTATCCGGTACTGTTGACTAAGTCTTGTGCCACCAAGCTTCAGCGAGTGGACTCTTGGATTCATATCATGCATCTAAAGAAAGCATCTAATCCCAATTGGACCTGCACACTGTCCAGTGACCTAAAATCAAAGATTTCCAGGAATTGATGCAGATAGCATCTGAAGGAGACAGATTTTGCATAATTATCAGACCAGGCCTGTACACCCTTTTTCAATGTCGTTTCTTTATTTTCTTCCTCTCTTTCTTGGAAGGATAACACTCTTGTCCACATTTCCCAATCAATTGTGAATGGGGGAAACCTCTTTGACTGTTGGATCTGTCATCAGAAGCCTTGATCTGTCCAAGATAGTAAAGACCCCTTAGTTCACCCTATAAGTAATTTCACTGGAATTCTAAACGCCACTGTATGTTTAAATTGTTCTGTGGACCCATTTTATAAAGTTAGGGTACTGAGCTCACCTAACCTCAACCTCTGCTTCAATCTAACCCAAGCCTGGGATTGGAAAATGAGATCTCTTGAATATTTATATGAGAAATTCTGTGGGACAGCCAATGTTAATTGGACCATTTGTAAGCTTGCTGACATACCCATTTATTTAGGCAGCCTTTTGTTATGTTATAGTATAGCATCTGAGCCTTGGTTAAATGATGCTAATGCCTCTGTACCGATGAATAGATCCATAAATACTGTCACTTATGTGGGAGCCTTATGTATACTACCTGGCTATATCTTTATAAGTGGAAGTTTTGGTAATGGCCTTAATGTTTGGGCAACTCATTGTCTTGATGGCTGGAGGATAAAAGAAGAGTGTGCCCTTGTTGTACTTACTGTTCTATTCTCTCTTCATAACGAAACAGAAGCCTCCCATTAGTCCATCCCATTAAACCTCTATAACCACCTTAAATGAGAACTTCCAGAAGACATAGATGATTCTGGGTTTGCCTCCAAAGGGAGAGTTTTCTTTCCATGGATTGGAATAAGTGCCAATAAAGAGATCAAAAATTTCTCCTTAACATTAGAAAAGTTGATTGAATCCACAGTCAAAGCAGTTTCACCTCAACAACAATCACTTGACTTGTTGTCTAAAACAGTTTTGCTGAGCAAAGAAGTGTCTGTGCAGTGGCAAACACCTCCTGTTGCACATGGATAAATGCCTCTGGAGAAGTGGAAACCCAAATACATAAAATTGGAGAAAAAGCACATTGGATACAACAAATTTTACCTGATGATCCACGGTCTTTTGATCTACTTAGCCGGTTACCTTCAGACCTAGGCACCTGGTTTAGAACCAGCACACCAACTGGGTTTGTTATGTTGTTTTTAATTCTACACTGTATGCCTGTTGTAAGTTCTGTATCTGTTGCTTGTTGAACCTTTGTAAAAATGACATGCCGAATAAGGTGGTGCTAGCTCAGTACTTAGAGATGATTTCCAATGCTTATGACCTTGACCAAATACAGACTTTGGATAAGAAATGCCTGAGAGTTCTCCCCACTACCCTCATTGTTACTCAAATGTGGCCTCAAGCAATTTTAATCCATGCACTTTACCTCCAACGTGGGACATGACAACCAGGAAAGTTCCTTCCTTGCACTTAAAGTCAAAGGCTACTGAATTCAGAAAACCTGACTCTTAATCAGCAATGCTGTCAGAGAAAGATATTAAACAAAAAGGGGGAAATGTGGAAATTAATAAAGGAAATCTCAACTAAAATTGGATTCAGGAAGACCTGTAGAGGGAGTCCTCATGCCCTACCAATCATCATCAATTACCCCAAGCAGGAAGAGATATACTTTGCATCTCCAACAGGAAGTTGCCTACTACTTTACTACTCCAGCAGGAGGAAGGAAGACTTTCTTCTTGCCCAGCAACAAGCCCAACCAATGGAAAATGCTGCAGCTTAGCCAACAAGGAGCCATCATCACCCTAAACTCTTACTCTTCTCCAATGAACTTTTATTTAGAACAATCTCTCCCAACTCTCCCTTTTTCTCTATAAAAGCAAGCTCCCTTCCTTTGTTCTCTGGATTTGCCTGTAGTTCACCATAGTTTACATATCCCAAATTGCAATTCTTTTGCTATTCTCAGATAAACTCATTTTGCTGGTAAAATAACTGAGTATTTTGTTTTAAAGTTGACAATGCCTACAAGAGACTCACTTCAGCTTCGAGGATACACATAGACTGAGAGTGAAGGAATGAAAACATATATTGTGGAAAAGATAGGAAAATGAGGCAGCTTTACTTATATCAAAAAAAAAAAAATAGACTTTAAGCCAAAAACTGCACAAAGAGACAAAGAAGGTCACTATATAATAATAAAGGGATCAATCCAAAGGAGGATATAATGCTTGTTAATACGTATGGACCCAAAATTGGAGCACCTAAATATATTAAACAAATATTAACAGATATGATAGGAGAAATAGACAGCAATGCAGTAATAGTAGAGGGCTGCAAACCCTAAGTTCAACAATAGATAGATCATCTAGACATAAAGTCAACAAGGAAACATTGGATTTAAACTATATATTAGACCATATGGAATTAGAAATCAATTACAGTAGGAAAACTGGGAAATGTGCAAATATGTGGAGATTAAACAACATGCTCTTGAATAACCAATGGATCAAAGAAAAAAATCAAAAGAAAAATTAGAAAGTATCTTAAGACAAAGAAAAATGGAAATATAACATACCAAAATTTATAGGATACAACAAAAACAGTTCTAAAAGAGAAGTTTATGGTGATAAATACCTACATTAAGAGAAAAGAGGGGCCAGCCCCGTGGCTTAGCAGTTAAGTGTGCACACTCCGCTACTGGCAGCCCAGGTTCAGATCCACGCGCGCACCGACACACCGCTTGTCTGGCCATGCTGAGGTGGCGTCCTGCATACAGCAACTAGAAGGATGTGCAACTATGACATACAACTATCTACTGGGGCTTTGGGGAGAAAAAGGGGGAAAAAAAAGAGGAGGATTGGCAATAGATGTTAGCTCAGGGCCAGTCTTCCTCAGCAAAAAGAGGAGGACTGGCACGGATGTTACCTCAGGGCTGATCTTCCTCACAAAAAAAAAAAAAAAGAACAACTGCATTTAAAAAAAAAGAAAGATCTCAAATAAACAACTTAATTTTACACCTCAAGAAATCAGCAAAGGAAGACTACACTAAGGCCAAAGCTAGGAGAAAAAAGGAAAAAACAAAGATCATAGTGGAAATAAATGAAATAGAGACTAAAAAAGACAATAGAAAAGATCAATGAAACTAAAAGCTTGTTTTTAAAAGATAAGCAAAATTGAAAAGTCTTAGTCTAGACTTACAAAGAAAAAAAGAGAACTCAAATAAATAAAATAAGAGATCAAAGAGGAGACATAACACCTGCCCATACAAATACGAAGGATCATAAGAGACTACTATGAACAATTATATGCCAACAAATTGGAGAACCAATAAGAAATGTATACATTTCTGGAAATATACAATCTACCAACACTGAATCATGAAGAAATAAAAAATCTAAACAGACTAATTAAGGAGAACGAATCATAATCAAAAATCTCCCAACAAAACAAAGCCCAGGATCAGATGGCTTTGCTGGTGAATTCTACCAAACATTTAAACAAGAATTAATACTAATCCTTCTCAATCTTTTCCAAAAAATAGATGAGGAAGGAACACTTCCAAACTCATTTCACTAGGCCACAATTACCCTGATACCAAAGGCAAACCAGGACATTAGAAGAAAAGAAAATTGTAGTCCAATACCCTGGATAAACACAAATGCAAAATCCTTGACAATACATTAGCAAACTGAATTCAATAGTACCTTAAAAAGATCATGCACCATGATCAAATGGGATCTATTCCTGGGTTGCAAGGATGGTTCAACAATATTCAAACCAACAAATGTGATACACTACGTAGCAAAATGAAGGAAAAAATTTATATGATCATCTCAATAAATGCAGAAAAAACATTTGACAGAATTCAATATCTTTTCATGATAAAAATTCTAATTAAACTAGTATAAATGGAGTGTACCTCAACATAATAAAGACCATATACGAGAAGTCCACAGCTAACATCATAGTCAATGATGAAAAGCTGAAAGCTTTTCCTCTGAAATCGAGAACAACCTAAGGAAGCCCACTCTCACTATTTTTATTCAACATAGTAGCCCTAGCCATAGCAATTAGGCAAGAAAAAAAAGAAATAAAATGCATCAATACTGTAAACGAAGAAGTAAATTGTCTCTGTTTTCAGATAGAGTAATATTATATATATAAAATTCTAAAGATTCCACCAAAAAACTGTTAGAACTAATAAACAAATTCAGTAAAGATGCAGGATATAAAATCAATATACAAAAATCAGTTATATTTATATACACTACTAACAAAGTGTCCAAAAGAGAAATTAGGAAAACAATCCTAGTTACCATAGCTTCAAAACAATAAAGTACTTTGAAATAAATTTAACCAAGGACATGAAAGGTCTGTGCAATGAAAACTATAAAACATTGATGAAAGTAATTGATGAAGACACAAATATAGAGAAAGATATTCTTTATTCGTGCAATGGAAGAATTAATATTGTTAAAATGTTTTTGTTACCCAAAGCAATCTATAGATACAACGCAAAATACAGGTACTATCAAAATTCCAATGGCATTTTTTACAGAAATAGAAAAACAATCCTAAGCTTCATATGAAACTACAAAAGATCCCAAAAAGCCAAAGCAATCTTGAGAAAGAAAAACAAAGCTGGAGGCATCACACTCCCTGATTTTAGTCTATATTTCAAAGCTATAGACTAAAGCAATATGGTCTCAGCATAAAATCAGACAAGTAGATCAATGGAATAGAATAGAGAGCCCAGAAATAAACCTATGAATATATGGTCAAGTAATTTTCAACAAAGTAGCCAAGAATATACAATGGAGAAAGAATAGTCTCTTCAATAAATTTTGTTAGGAAAATTGAATATTCACATGCAAGAATGAAAGTGGATCCCTATCTTATACCATACACAAAAATTAACTCCAAATGGGTTAAAGACTTGAACATAATTCCTGAAGCCATAAAACTCCTAGAAGAAAACATAGGAGGTAAGCCCCTTAACATTGGTCTTGGCAATAAATTCTTGGATTTGACACCAAAATCAAAGACAATAAAAGCAAAAATAAACAAGAGGGACTACACCAAACTAAAAACCTCCTGCACAGCAATGGAAACCATCAACAAAATAAAAAGACAACCTATGGAATGGGAGAAAACATTGGCAAACCACTTATCCTATAAAGGATTAATATCCAAACTATATAAGGAACCCGTGCAGCTCAATTGCAAAAAGCATATTTCCCAATTAAAAAATTTGCAAAGGAGCTGAATAGCCATTTATCCAAAGAGGACATACAAATGGCCAACAGGTACATGCAAAGGTACTCAACATCAGTAATCATCAGGGAAACGCAAATCTAAACCACAATGAGATATCACTTCACATCTGTTAGAATGACTATCATAAAAAGGCAAGAAATAATGAATGCTGGTGAGGATGTGCAGAAAAGGGAATTCAACTCACAGGTCCTGGACACACCAGTGTGGTCCAGTCTTTGCCTCAGAAGTGGCATCCCAACTCCCTGTGCACACCTCCCACTTGCCTCAGTTTACCTGTGTCTCAGAAGGTGGTTCCCATGGCCATCACAAAATGGTCACATGGTGATTCTGCTCTGACAGTAAGTAGGATTCCCTCTGCATACCTACCCACCACCTGCACTCACCTGTGCCCCAGATGATAGCTTCCTTCTCTGTGACTGTGGTCCAGCACTGGCCTGGGCAATCTAGCAAATGCCTCCATGATGGTGTGGGTTGCAAACCAGCTTGTCAAATGAGGTCTGCACGCCAATCATGAAGAAGGGCCCCTTTCTAAGTTTTTCCTTTCTTAGATACTTCCCCTCAGCTCTCAGCTCTAGAATTTCTTTTCCATCTTTATCCTCTTTTAAATCTTTACATTAAACTTCCTCTGTCAAATTATTGAGAGGTTTTCATCCCTGATTGGACACAGACCAATGCACAAATCTTTTAATGATTCTATGAAGATTTAATAAATTTATTCCATCTAAGTGTCTACCACAATCCCTGGTCTATAGTTAGTTTCTGATAAATATTAAGACCATCATCACCATCATTATCATCAGCAACATCAGCATTATCTCCATCACCATTAAGAGCTGCAGAAGTAGCATGGATTCCCTTTTTTTAGAGATTGTTATTCATGGTTTTAAAAAAAAGTATTTGTTGAGAGCTACCTAAACTTGACTTTGCTGTACCAAGCCCCCATCCTTGCCCCATAGTCACTGTTGATACTGTGAAAATCACCTCCAATCCCGCTATCAGAGGAATTCACTTCTAATAGTTAGTGTGACCAAGGCAAATCAAATTGCTCTATATTTCAGAATCTTCATTTAAAAAAAAAAAGGATTACAAAGCTTACTCTGCCTACCCGGATGAATAAAATGAGTTCATTCTTTATGTAAGAAAGTTTCATAATTCTTTATGTAACAAATCTTAGAGTGTGAAGTGCTATCCCTATATGAGACTTTATTACTATGGGAGGATAGCCCATTCATAAAGAAATGTCCCCTATAGCAAAAGGAGTTCCCAGCTTATCTGCCTTTTCATTAAAACTCAGTATAATGGATTTTTGATGATTCACTTTTGAATACAAATCAGCCACACCAGGAACTGTTCTTCTTTTCCTTAAAAATTTTATCTTGTCTTTTTGTGTGTGAAAAACTCATCAAACCTGAGTAACAGGAGAAGAAATTCAGTCTGGATGTGACTTATGGTGCTGGAATTTCTCTAAGTACCAAGGGGATTAACAACTAAAGTAATGAAACATTCTCCTCATCAGCATTCACCGGCCCTTCCAGGCAAAAGAAGAGGGTCATTAGGGCCCAGGATGAATCAAACCAAGATATTTGCTTCCAGAAAGTTCAGTGGAATAGAGCATAATATTCAAGCTGATTAGCATGCTATCATTGTCTTATTTATTTCCTTTGTAAATACTGCTCACAATACATGGAAAGGCTTCCTGCAACATTCAGCCCCACCAATAAATTGTGGTGTGTGCTTATTGTGTTTATTACATGAATTAAATGCAACCTGTGTCATTGTCATTAAAAAAAATATTTATTCACCACCTACTACATACTGAATACCTTTTACTTCCTCTCAAGAAACTCACAGTGTAGTTACAAGAACAACATAAGTGACCCAACCAAATGAATCATACTCTATAATATAAAAAAGTGCTATAGAAAATTATACATAAGGAGGAAGAACAGTGGGACTTCATGCACATAAATGTGAATGCGAACATTTAATGGAAAAGGACACTAATATTGAATTGATAACTGCTTCCAAAGGAGGTTAGATCTTATTAAATACAAGCCATTTTTGTTTTTATAAACATTTTGGTGAGTTTGGATATGTAACAGAGAGCCTGAAGGTGAATTATGGATTAAGAGCTGAAGAGAATTGAATATTTGATCATACTGTCTAAGAAGAATTAGAAGATATTGGGGGAGATTCAGCAGGGAGAAGGTAAGGTGAGGAAATAGAAGAGAAAAGAGAGGGCCCAGCCAGATTTTAATGGCTGGGATACCTTAGAATATGAAGTTGCCAGTAGGCAGTGAAATTTTCTGATGGTGATTAGCCAAAGATTTTGAGAACTCTGTAGGACTCAGACTGCTTTGGGTGTGCATTTTTGGTATGAGTATGTGTAAATTGAGGAATTCTAATTTTTACTTCAGGGTCTAGATGGATGAAATGTTAGAAATAATCCAGGATAAGGAGAATAAAAGTTAGAGAAATAAAAACAGAAAGTCTAAATATATTGTGTTCTGATAAGATATCAGTGAAAATGGCAGAAACCAGAAGGCAGGGGCCAGAAGGCAGCAGTTGACTTATTAAAAGTGCTGAAAGAAAAAAAAAGCTGTCAATGAAGAATTTTATATCCAGCAAAGCTACACTACAAAAAATAAAGAAGAAATTAAGAAATTTCAGATAAACAATAACTGAGAAATTTTATTGCTAGCAGATCTTCCCAGCAGGAAATACTAAAAGTAGTCATTTATTTTGAAAAGAAAAAGCCCCAGATAGTAACTTGAGTCCATATGAAGAAATAAAGAGCACAGTAAAGATAATCACATAGGGAAATACAAAAGACAGTATGAATACATTTTTTGTTTGGAACCCTGTTTTTTCCCTATTCGATTTAAAATACAAATGCATAATGCAACAACTATAAGTCTAAGTTGTTGGAAAAAATGTATAAACATATATTTTGTGACAATAAGGGGGAAGGGAGACCAGATCTATAAAAAAAACAGTTTTTGTAGAGTATTGAAATTAATTAGGTATTATTCCAAACAAAATAAGCATAAATTAAGATAACAGTAAACCTAAGAGGAACCATTAAGAACTTAACTCAAAAATAGATGATTAAAAGAAATTCCAAAGGGACTAAAATGTTTCACTATAAAAATATCTAGTTAACAAAAGGGGAGGCAATATTGAAGGAACTGAGAAACAAAAAAGACATAAAATATTCAAGAAACACATAGAAAAATGACATACATACATCCTACCTTAGTAATTACACAAAATGTAAATGTATTAAACTCTCCAATTAAAAGGTAGATTGGCAGAATGGATAAAAGGACAAGACTATATGTTGTACAGAGAAGACACAGTTTAGATTCAAAGACACAAATAGATTGAAAATAAAAAGGATGGGAAAAGATATGCCATGAAAACAGTAACCAAAAGAGAGCTGAAGGAGCTAAAAACTTATCAGGCATGACAAACTTTAAGACAAAGATTGTTAATAGAGACAAGGACATATTTTAATGATAAAATGATCAATCCTGTAGGAAAATATAACAAATGTAAACATATATGCCCCAGACAATAGAGTCTCAAAATACAATAAACAAAACCAGACAGAATTGTAGGAAAAAATAGACAATTCAACAATAATTGGAGTCTTCAACAAGATGCTTTCTATAATAGAACAACTAGGCAGAAGATCAACAAGGAAATAGAAGACACAAACAGCTTTATAAACATAGATGTAACAGACATCCATAGAACACCCAACAACAACAGAATGCACATTCTTGCCAAGTGCACATGGAATGTTATCCAGAATAGACCATATATTATGCCATAAAGCAAGTCTCAATAAATTTAAAGGGATTGAAATTATAAAAAGTATGTTCTTTGACACAATGGAATGAAATTAGAAATCAGTAGCAGTAGAAAACTTGAGAAACTCAAAAATTTGTGGAATTAAGCAATAGATTTCAAAATAATCAATAAGTCAAAGAAGAAATTACAAAGGAAATTAGAAAATCATTTGAGATTCATAAAAACAAAAACACATCATACCAAAATTTACAAGATGCAGCAAAAGCAGCACAGAGGGCACTTGTAGCTGTAAATGCCTAAATTAAACAAGAAGAACCGTCTCAAATAAGTGACCTAGCCTCCCATCTTAAGAAATTAGAAAAGAAAAACTAAATCCAAAGCAAAAATAAGAAGGGAAAAGCGGAAATAAATGAAATAGAAAATTAAAAACCAATACTGGAAATCAAAAAACTAAAAGTTGGTTCTTTGAAAAGATCAACAAAATTGACAAACTTTTAACTAGACTGACCAAGAAAAAAGAGAGAAGACTCAAATTACTAAAATTAGTAATGAAAGAGGAAACATTACGATTACTCTTATAGAAATAATAAGGATTATAAGGAAATACTTTCAAAACCACAATGAGGTGCCACTTTGAACCCACCAGGATAACAATAATGCAATAACATGTAATGGCAAAGATGGAGAAATTGAAACCCTTGTATATTGCTGGTGAGAAAGTGAAACGTTGCAGCTTCTTTGGAAACACTTGGACAGTTCCTCAAAAGTTAAACATAGAGTTACCACATGTATTACTTTGCTAGGGCTCTAGTAACAAAGAGCTACAAACTGGATGACTGAAACAACAGAATTTTATTCTCTCACTTTTCTGGAGGCTAGAAGTTTGAGATCAAGTTGTCCACAGGGTTGGCTCCTTCTGAGGACTCTAAGGGAGAATCTGTTCTAGGCCTCTCTCTCAGCTTCTGGTGATTTGCTGCAATCTTTGGTGTTTCTTGGTTTGTAGACACATCACCCCAGTCTTTGCCTTCTTGTTCACATGACATTCTCCCTGTGTGCCTGTTTCTAACAGTCCCCTTTTTATATGAACACGAGTGCTACTGGGATAGGGGCCTACCCTAATCCAGTATGACTTCACCCTAACTTAGCTAATTATATCTGCAATGACCCCATTTCCAAGTAAGGTCACATTCTCAGGTAAGGAGGGTTGGGACTTGAACATATAAATTTAGAGAAGACACAATTCAATCCCTAACACCATATGATCTGGCAATTTCACTCCTATGCATATACCACTACAAGGCACATACCCATGAATACATATGTTCATATAAAACTTCTACATGAATGTTTATAGCAGAATTATTCATAATAGTCAAAAAGAAAATAATCTAAACGTCCATTAACTGAAGAACTGATAAACAAAATACCGCATAGCAATATAATTGAATATTATTCAATTCATAAAAAGAAATGAAGTCCTGATACATGCTAGAGCATGGATGTACTTTGAAACCATTTTCTAACTGTAAGAAGCCAGACACAAAAGGCCTCCTATTGTATTATTCTATTTTTATGAAATGTCTAGAATAGGAAAATCCATGGAAAAAGTAAATAAATTACTCTTTACTACAGGATAGTAGATGAGAGAGCAGGGAATGACTATAATGAGCATGGGTTTCTTGCTGGGTACTGAAAATGTTCTGAAATCAGACAATGGTGATGGTTGCACAACCTTGTGAATATACTAAAAAAACACTAAAATGTATACTTTAAAATGGTGAAATTTGTGATATAATTATATTTCAATAAAAATGTAAAAATAAATAAATATATAAACAGATAAGTACATTGATTTTTTTTATGATTTCCACTCCTTACTGAAGCCCTCATCAAAACCAGCTGATCTCCTGTCCTGCGTTTCAATGGTATCCCCATATTCGTTTAATATATTTCTCTTTCACATAAAATGGCTTGTAAAAGTTATCTTCTTTGCAATCCAATAATTTGTAATAAAGAGAGGAATTGTGGGACACAAGTTTAAGGGAGTTTGAAATGAGGGACCAGAGATCTCAAAACTCCATGCAAAAGGAATCCTGTATATAGTAAAAAGCTATTACAGTGTTTTGAGCAAGAGTCTAGTATTTCCAAACAGTCTTACAGGAAGATTAATCTGGCACTGGTGTGTGGCATGAATTAGAGGCATACCCTAGCTGCCCTTAAATTGCTCTCGGAGCTATTTGTCAAGTACATTACTTTCCACAACTGCCATATGGGATTTTTCATCTGGAATAATCTCTATAGATCTGAAAATGGGTGACAGAAGAATTATCTACTTGTTTTGATAAAAGAAAATTCCTGACTTTCTTCAAACGTTATTTTTACTTGATGGGAAATTCTGTCATAGAATCACAGCATCAAGTTTTAGAGCAGGAAGAAAAGACTCAGCTCAATTTTCTCATTTTCAGATAAGGAAAGGGAGGTCAGGAGGGGTTAAATGACTTTTTCAGGGTCATAAAATAAATTAATTCTTTAAGACTTGGCTTAGGAAAAAACAACTATTAGAAACCTGTATATACTCAACCCACAATTATTGCATCTTTATTTTCAATCTTCAGTGATTCCAAATTATTTATCTTTAATTTTATTTAATATTCTTATACTTTCTTTTTGCGTCTTGAATATGTTTTATTTTTCTTTATAGATTGTAATCTTTGAAGTCAAGCACCTTATATTTTACTCATTCATTATTTGATTCTTCACATTGTTTAATAAAATGTTATTACCCATGCAGTCGCTGCTTAGTGAATGCTGAAATAATTAGTGAATGGATACAATTCAAATGATTGGATACAATTTGAGAAGGTTTATTTCCAATGCCTAGACTGATACCTTAATTTCCTGAAAGACCTTGTAAGTGCCATATTGATTAGGGAAACACTAGAAAACACAAGAGGTATTGCAGGTTTTACAGTTATTATAGGGGAAGTCCTGAGATTAAATATATGTCAACAATATTCGAACAAAGTTAATCAGGTTTCCTTGTGAAGCCTGGCAGTGTCTCAGAGCTTTAATACACCACCGTGCATTGTGAACCTCCAAAGCTTATGGACCTGACTTAGGTCACTTTTCACTAAACAAATTCTGAAAGCAGTGCTTTATATAACATACTTTTGGAAACGTTTATATACTTTTAACTTTTTAATCTTCATTTCCAGATTTGCGTCTCTGTTAAGGATGTTGGCAACAAATGTGTCTCTTTTTATCTTTTTCTAGTCCCCGATGACCCCATTCATTCATCTGGAAGGAGTAGGGCTTCTAATGAAGATGTTGTTTTTTTCATTTTCTGAACTGTTTCCGTTAATGATACTGAGTGAAGTGCCAACCCTTTAAATCAGTGATTTCCACACGATATAAAACTACCCAGGCTATTTTTGTGATAAGGTTTTTATCTTTCAAGAAAGAACCTATAAAAGAAATCAGAAAAATATACTGCACTTATCATAGAGCTAAAATTGTTTCATTTAAAGAATTCTTGTTTTGAGACCATGCTCTTTCTTTTGTAAATTAATGATAATAATTTATGGAAGGATTTTTTGTTTGTTTGGTGGGTTGATTTTGCTTGTTTGTTTTTCCTTATTTAGTAAAATAAAAAGTTGGTAATTTGGTTTGATTCCCCTTACAGGTTTTTCCAGGTGTCTCCAGTCTGTAACTCCTCCAAGCTGGAAACCACTGCAGGAGCTCATGACTGGGCACACACTTTCCTACCTTTTCTATTTGAGTTTTTGGTCTTGTAAAAATTTTCATTTTTTTCCCTCCCCAAAGCCCCAGTGCATGGTTGTTTATCCAAGTTGTAGGATGTTCTAGTCCTTCTATGTGAGCCGCTGACACAGCATGGCAACTGACAGCTGGGTGGTGTGGTTCCACACCCAGACACTGAGCCTGCGCTGCCACAGCGGTGAGTGGCAAACTTCAACCACCAGGCCATCGGGGCTGGCTCAAAATTTTCATATTTTTAATAAAAGTCATGGTAGTAAATCCTCAAGAAAAAAATTTCAGCCCAACAGATTGAATTTTTAAAGTGAATTCCTTAAAGCATATTCAATTTACACACTAATACAGAAGGTTCCAGACTTACCTCTGGTGTAGAAGTCGTTTCTTTTTCTTTTTTTTTTAACTTTTCGGCAGTTCCTAAATGGCTTGAAAGAATTGGTGGAGTTAGACAAAAAGAAGTTCTTTGTTTCTAAGAGGACCCATCTAAGTAAATCTGGTCTTTATTTAAAAAAAACACGTTAATTGTACTTCAAGGCCCTTCAGAAACTGTAATTCTGAACTTCACTTTCTCCTTGTAGAGAGGAAGGCAAGAGAATGTCAACTTAGAAAAAGCTAAAATTTTACAGCTCAACATATTTCACTAGTACATAAATAGTGAAAATTGATGAGTATTATCTCCCCTGTCACACATCCACAGGTAATGAGAGGAAAACACAGTAACATTTAGGCATTGGGTAAGAGGACACTGGGAAGCAGAGTTATAAACCTGACCTCCCTGGTTCTGAACAGCAATGGCAGCCATTGCCCCTGATGTGTGACCATGTCTCAGGAGACAAAAAGCCTCGATATATGCAAAAAAATGCTGATTCCAAGGCTCCAATAACAATGATCCTTAACCTTTCTAAAAGGTAGACATATAAAATGGAATTTAATTGATTCACAAATCATCATGGGAATTTTACTTAATGGTTACTCAACGGGATTTGGAAAAAATATGGAAAACAGGGCAGAAGCCATCATCAAACTGGAGCTGGCCACATGTCTTTGGTTTTGAAAGATAAATAAAAGAAGATTCTGCCAACTGCAGACCAGTGAGCTTGGTGATAGACTTGGGAACGATTCTGAGTTATTTGTGAGCATGTGATACAAAAGCAGAGACTACTATTATTGGTTCATTAATAATAAGTAAGGGAAGAAAGTTTCAGTTTCGTTTATGGCTGGATTACTCATCTGGTGGTGCAAAATGAAATAAATAGACGTAGATACCTTGACTTCAGCTGGACATTTAGTAATGTCCCTGATGATAGCCTTATGGAGAAGATTAAGAACAGTGTATCTTGACCCTGCCCCATGGTGTAGTGGTTAAGCTCAGGAAGCTCCGCTTTGGCAGCCCAGGTTTGCAGGTTCGGATCCTGGGCACAGACATACACCACTTGTCAGCCATGCTGTGGTGGCGACCCCCATACAAAACAGAGGAAGATGGGCACAGATGTTAGCTCAGGGCTTATCTTCCTCAGCTAAATAAATAAACAAAATAAATAAAAATAAAAATAGTGTACCTTATACAATTTACTAGCAAACTTGATGCCAGCTATTAGCATTTGTCTCAATGTTTGTATCTTACCTGTTCCCCTTTCTGTGTTTCACAATATCATCTGGAACATATCCTCGCCTTCTTTTCTCCTGTAGTCAGATGACTAGTTTTCTGTCGTTTCCATGTCATGTGGTCTGCCTTGTTCATTGTATGCATTAAAATTTTAAGCATGAGTTGGAAATATTTAATAACTCTGGAAGAGAATCACACCTTAAAATATCTGAATTTTAATCCAACCTTACCACATCTTTTCAGATTCTGAGTCTTAGTAGGTTTCTGCCAGAAAAAAAAGGATATTGTCAGTAGTGTTTATCATGATTTTTGTCACCCTACCGGCATTCTATCTTTGTAAGTCTTCAACCGTGTGTTTGCCAGTGGCAGTGAGTGATGACACCCTACTAAGAGAAATGTTTTGACATGAACACAGTTTAGTGAGAAAAAGTGAACAGCTGAGTAGTTCAAAATATCATTGTTCTAACACAGCATTATAATATGATACAAAATGTCGGATACTGTGCTAAAGAATGAATTCAATTTCTTACAATGCACTGTCTAGATCAAATATGAGTACAAAGATTCAATTATGTTAGGGTATTTTAACTACTGGAATAGGACCATAAAAATCAAGCTTTCTGGAGTTAGATCAACTCAGTAGTTGAGATTAGCGTCTCTATCTTTAAACCCCTCCCCCACCACACACAAGCACCAAGTTTCTGAGACTTCAAGTAGTAGTTTTGCCTCCCATTTAACTCCTGTGCTCTTAGCAATCCCCTCCACCAACAAGACCTATTGTGACAAAATTAACTGCTAACATTTGTCAACTAAATGCTACTGGGCAAAGAACAAAGGAACAGGAATTTTAATACATAAAAGAAGGGAAGGCTATTTGGCAGGGCAAATGACCTTACTCCTGCCCTTCTAAAACTCAGAATGCAAATGCTTTAGTGAAAGTCTCCATGCCCTCCTTTCACACCACCATTTCAATTCTACTCTCCTATTCAGTTCTATAAATAATACTCTTATGGTACTCTAAAATTGGGAGAAAAGCATCATAGCATGGCAGGACACAATCTGAAGGCAGAGGAGAATCAGCCCTTGGGAGTTACAGTGGTCCTGCTGGAGCACTCCGCTATCGCTCAGATACTAAGGCGGGTGACGAACACCCAGCCAAGCTTCAACTCCATGTGGAACGCAGCGTGGGAAAAGTTTATTTGGGGCCTGAATTAAGCCATTTGTTGCTTTCATTTTCTTTATTTTTAATTTTTAAACCTTTTGTGAAGTAATACAAGCATGTAGTTAAAAGATCAAATGATACATAAAAGATTTATAATAAAAATTAACAGTTTTTTCCCTATCATTCCCTACCACTAGATCTACTCCTCAAAGAGCCACTTTAATTTTTTTTTTTTCATTTTTTTTCTTCTGGTAGTCATCTGCATGTTTCTAAGTAATGTGATTCTCTGCTATTTCTTGATTTATGTTTTAGATATTGTCAGGGTCTAGTGAAAGATTGCACGGGTGGCTCTAGGCTAGTGGTTTAACATTTCTGTACACCCCTTCATCATCTGTAAAAGGGATAATACCAATACCGTGGAGTTAGTGAGGTCGAAATGAACACATAAATAGTGTTGGAACATGCCTGGCATACAATAGGCACTCAATACATGTTAGTCATTACTACTATCATTAATCACCATTTCATTATTTTTCCAGTTGATTCACTTTATAACAGATGAGGATGTATTCTTCTAACATCATTCCCATGGTGTGCTATCTATTAGGCACCATAGAAAACTGCTAGGACCTATGGGATTTTCAACTGGTTATGTTTGAAATCTGAAAAAAAATTGTTCCAAAATATGAAAATAAAATTGCAAAAATAAAATTTATGACTGCTCAATCAATTGTAAAATATAACATTTGTTAACTAGTCCACTGTAAACTTACTCATAGTTATCTATAAGTTATATGTAATACAGGTGCATTTTACTATGTCATGATGTAGATTGGGCCCTCCAAAAGCCACATCACATTCTCCCGATAGAGTCGTGCATCTTTTTATAATTGAACAAGAATCAATGTTCACATTGTTATCACTGTGATAATAATTGTGCGCTATAAAATTTTTATAAGATATTTTCTTCTTTTCTACAGTGAATAACTGCATAATTTTTTCACTTGCATAATTTTCTCGGTGCCTTTTATTTTCCAGTCTGTCCCATCACATCGTCTGTTCTCACAAGCATCCACTCCTGCAGAAGCTCTCCTCTCACCCCACTAGGGACCTATTGCCCCTAGAAGTGCTGCACATCTGCAGTCCCAGGATGTCCCTTCATCATTAACTGGGTTGACTGGACTCCAGCCTGCATTCCGCGTCTCCTGTCCATTGTTTGAGCCTCTCATTTCTCTGAAAGCACATCTTCAAGTAACTTCCTAAGAAAGAGTAGACAGGAGGTGAATTTAACAAAAACATAAATCTGAAAATGTCCTGACTTCATACTTCAGAAAAGATTAGCTACATAAATTTCTAAGACAAAAAATAATTTTCCCTCAAAATTTGGGAGATATTTCTCCATTGTTTTTAACATTGAGTAATTTTGATGAAAAGGTGACTGCCAGTCTGATTATCATTTCTTTGTAGATGACCTATTTTATTTTTTCTTGCAAGAAGTTTTTAGAACTCTATCTTCATCTCTGGTACTCTGAAATTTCTCGATGAGGTTTATTTTACTCTGATTAAGTTAGAAATATTTCTCTTTCACAGACAGAAACAAATTCAAGCCCAAATGAGCTTGAACAATAAGGGGATCCATGTGCTTCAGCAACAGATGTGGATGCCAACAAGTGCCCGGGTTCTTTGTGTCTCCACTCAGCCTCCCAGTGTCAGGTCATGGTACCAAGTTGGCTGCCTGTGGCTCCCTGCTTCCTTGCTTGGATCTAGCATTCCTTATTAAAAGCTAACTTATTTGTCCCACCATTTCCAGAAAAACTTCTGGGAGTCATTAACTAAGGTCGAGTAAGTAGCGTGTCCCCTTTTGAATCAATCTTTGTAGCCAGAGGATGAAATACACTGCAAGGCTCAGCCCTACGACTGAGCGTGGTGTCTGTGTCCCAGGAACCACAGGGCTTCCAACCAGAAAAAGGGGGCTGTTGGGAAGAAGGGAGGAGAAATGGGTGCCAAGGAGGCAATCAGATAATGTCCACTAGACATTCTCTTTTTTTCCTCCCATTTTTTACTCAGGCCCTTGTAATATAGAAACTGAAAATGTTTGCTTTATTCTTTCTTAGAAAATTCTTTCTGCTCCTTTTTTCTTTCTGCTCCTTTTTTCTTTCTGGTTTCCATTTGGAACTCTTATCCACTGTTTCTCATTGATCTTTCCTGCTCACTTCTAATGCTCTGTCTTCCCAGTCCTTTCCCTGTGAAAACAACCGTGTGTCAAGACTCTTCTGGCCTCGCCCTGCGTCTTCCCTCTTCCCAGCAACTCTAAAACCTGGGCAGGTGAGACTGATCAAGGGATGGAAATTGAAATGATTTTTAGTTATGGGGAGGGTATTGGATTTGTTTTATGCAAATAAGTACAAGTTAATATATACTTACACATTTGTAGTGTTTCAGAGCATGTCCCCCCAACACAAAGTCACCCCATCTTAATAAAGATGTTAGCTGTTGTGATTCCAGAAAGCACTCAGCCCTCAGGTGCGATCTTGCTGACACCTGAGTAATCGTTTTCTCACTGTTGGCTGGTAGCTCGGAGGTTTATGGTCGGGTTGTGCTCCCTCCACACATACTGGAAGTATCTCCTCTTTCCCATCTATAGTAAGTTTGAAGAGGTGGGAATTCTGATATCCTCTATTTTGCCAATAGTGTTACCTGGATGTCAATTAGTAGAAATGTTGGTTCCCACCAAGTTATCACATACTTGCTCTCCAAGAAGCAAAAATGAAAAGTGATCAGAGCTGCAGATTTGAGGGGGTCTGAGGGTGAATGGAGGTGTTTTCCTCTTTAAGAATGTGAATCCCAACTTCACAAACTGATACATTTGTGTGGTATTTTTAGAAATGTTCCAGAATATTAACTTGTTGAAGGAAGTCTATTCTTAACTCCTACATAGAATATGCAGGTGTGAAAATAACAGGATAAAATTATTCTCTATGAAGATATTGCTATATTTTTTTCCTACTTTTTGGTACCCTTCTTTATCTTCTTCAAACACGAATTTTGCAAAAATACTTTTAAATTTTAGCTCAGTCTCTGTCTTCAAAAGATGAATTAAAAAAAATTAGACAGCCATGGATAAAATCTAAAGTTAATGGATGATTTGTGCTCTGAAAACATCAAAGAAACTTAGAGAAATTATTTCAGATGTTAAAATGGCCCCTTACTTTCTGACAGGTTTAATGAGTTAATTTATGGTGTATTATCAGAAACCTCTAAAACCCCATAAAACATTGCACTTACAAACACTGCTGACTCCAGGCACTTCCTCTAAGTTTGTCAGTCTTGGCTCCAATGTGACCCAGCTTACCAGTGCCTCAAGAGGCACTGATGTCACAGGAGGAGCTGAAGAACTCACCAAGGGGCACAGCAAAGGAGACTCCAGCAAAGGAGACAGTTCCCACACTGCATGATGAGGAAGCTCCAGGCTAGGCCAGGAAGATGGCTCATGTTAGCCAGTGGGAAATTGAGCAATTCCATTAACATGTTTTTTAATTTAATTAATTTTTTTCAGTTATTTTATTGAGGCCATAACAGTTTATAACATTGTGTAATTTCAGGTGTACTTTATTATTTATCAATTTCTGTATAGACTGCATCATGCTCACCACCAGTAATCTGGTTTTTATCCATCACCATACATATGTGCCCCTTTACCCCTTTCGCCCACCCCAGCCCCCTTCCCCTCTGGTAACTACTACTCTGTTCTCTTTATCCACGTGTTTGTTTATATTCCACATATGGGTGAAATCATGCAGTATTTGTCTTTGTCTGGCTTATTTCACTTAACATCATACCCTCAAGGTCCATCCATGCTGTTGCAAATGGGACAATTTTGTCTTTTTTTATGGCTGAGTAGTATTCCATTGCATATATATATATACATATGTATGTATACCACATCTTCTTTATCCATTTTTCTGTAGAAGGGCACTTAGGTTGCTTCCACATCTTGGCTATTGTGAAAAATGCTGCAATGAACATAGGGGTGCATAAATCTCTTTGAATTGTTGATTTCAAGTTCTTTGGATAAATACTCAATAGTGGTATAGCTGGGTCATATAGTATTTCTATTTAAAATTTTTTGAGAAATCTCCATACTGCTTTCCATAGTGGCTGCACCAGTTTTCATTCCAACCAGCAGTGTATGAGGGTTCCCTTTTCTCCACATCTTCAACAGTTGTCGTTTTTTGTTTTGATAATTACAACCATTCTAACAGAAGTAAGGTGATAACTCACTGTAGTTTTGATTTGCATTTTCCTAATAATTAGTGATGTTGAACATCTTTTCATGTGTCTTTTGGCCATCCATATATCTACTTTGGAAAAATGTCCGTTCATATCCTCTGCCCATTTTCTGATCAGCTTGTTTGTTTTTTTGTTATTGAGTTGCATGAGTTCTTTATATATTTAGGAGATTAACCCCTTGTCAGACAAATGATTTGCAAATATTTTCTCCCAGTTGGTGGATCGTCTTTTCATTTTGTTCATGGTTTCCTTTGCCTTGCAGAAGATTTTTAGTCTGATGTAGTCCCATTTGTCTATTTTTTTCTTTTGTTTCCCTTGCCTGAGTAGACATGTAATTCGAAAAGATGCTGCTAAGAACGATGTCAAAGAGAGTACTGCCTATATTTTCTTCTAGGAGTTTTATGGTTTCAGGTCTCACTTTCACGTCTTTAATACATTTTGAGTTAATTTTTGTGTATGGTGTGAGATAATGGTCTACTTTCATTCTTTTGCATGTGGCTGTCCAGTTTTCCCAAGACCATTTATTGAAGAGATTTTCCTTTCTGCGTTGTATGTTCTTGGCTCCTTTGTCGAAGACTAGCTGTCCATAGATGTGTGGTTTTATTTCTGGGCTTTCAATTCTGTTCCCTTGATTTGTGTGTCTGTTTTTGTGCCAGTACCATGCTATTTTGATTACTATAGCTTTGTAGCGTATTTTGAAGTCAGGGATTGTGATGCCTCCAGCTTTGTTCTTTTTTCTTAGGATTGCTTTGGCTATCTGAGGTCTTTTGTTTGCTCCATATAAATTTCAGGATTCTTTGCTCTATTTCTGTGAAGAACGTCACTGGGATTCTGATTGGGATGGCATTGAAGCTGTAGATTGCTTTAGGCAATATGGACGTAATAAATATGTTTACTTTTCCAATCCATGTGCATGGAATATGTTTCCATTTCTTTATGTCATCATCAATTTCTTTCAATAATGTCTTATAGTTTTCAGTGTATAGCTCTTTCACCTCTTTGGTTAAATTTATTCCTACATATTTCATTCTTTTTATTGTGACTGTAAATGGGATTGCATTCCTGACTTCTCTTTCTGCTAGTTTGTTATTAGTGTATAGACATGCAACTGATTTTTGTAAGTTGATTTTGTACCTTGCTGTGTTTGTTGATTATTTTGAACAGTTTTCTGACGGATTATTTAGAGTTTTCTAAGTACAACATCACGTCATCTGCAAACAGTGAGAGTTTCATTTCTTTCTTTCCAATTTGGATTCTTTTTATTTCTTTTTCTTGCCTAATTGCTCTGGCCAAAACCTCCAGTACTGTGTTGAATAGGAGTGGCAAGACTGGGCACCCTTGTCTTGTTCTTGTCCTGAGAGGGATGGCTTTTAGTTTTTCACCATTAAGTATGATGTTGGCTGTGGGTTTGTCATACATAGCCTTTATTATGTTGAGGTACTTTCCTTCTATACCCATTTTTTGAGAGTTTTTATCATAAATGGATGTTGGATCTTCTCAAATACTTTCTCTGCATCTATTGAGAAGATGATGTGATTTTTATTCCTCATTTTGTTAATGTGGTGTATCATGTTGATTGATTTGCGAATGTTGAACCATCCCTGCATCCCTGGTAGAAATCCTACTTGATCAGGGTGTACGATCCTTTTAATATATTGCTATATTTGGTTTGCCGATATTTTGTTGAGGATTTTTGCATCTGTGTTCATCATATTGACCTGTAATTTTCCTTCTTTGTGCTATCCTTGTCTGGTTTTGGTATCAGGGTAACGTTGGCCTCATAGAATGAGTTAGGAAGCATTCCATCTTCTTCAATGTTTTGGGATAGTTTGAGAGGGATAGGTATTAATTCTTCTTTGAATGTTCAGTTGAATTCTCCAGAGAAGCCATCTGGTCCGGACTTTTGTTTTTTGAGAGGTGTTTGATTACTGTTTCGAACTCTTTACTTGTGATTGGTCTATTCAGATTCTCTATTTCTTCTTGATTCAGTTTTGGGAGGTTGTCTGAGTCTAAGAATTTATCCATTTCTTCTAAGTTATCCAATTTGTAGGCATGTAGTTTTTCATAGCAATTTCTTATAATCCTTTGCATTTCTGCAAACTATTTTTTTGGTTTCTATTTCATTTATTTCTGCTCTAATTTTTATTATTTCCCTCCTTCTGACTTTGGGCTTTGTTTGTTCTTCTTTTTCTACTTCTGTTAAGTGTAGTTCAAGATTACTATTTGAGATTTTTGTTTTTTGCTATGGTGGGCCTATATTGCTATGAATTTCCCTCCAACATCCACTTTTGCTGCATCCCATAAGAGTTGGTATGTTGTATTTTCATTTTCACTTGTCTCTAGGTATTTTTTAATTTCTCATTTGATTTCTTCATTGATCCAATTGTTCAGTAGCATGTTGGTTAGTCTCTATATATTTGTGATTTTCCCAGCTTTTTTCTTGTAGTGGGTTTCTAGTTTCATAGCATTATGTTCAGAAAAGGTGCTTAATATGATTTCAATCTTCTTAAATTTATTGAGGTTTGCCTTGTTTCCCAAAATATGGTCTATCTTTGAGAATGTTCTATGTGCACTTGAGAAGAATATGTATTCTGCTGCTTTGCATGGAATGCTCTCTATATATCTAAGTCCAACTGATGAAGTCCCCTACTATTATTGTGTTGCTGCTAATTTTCTTCCTTTAGGTCTGTTAAAAGTTGCTTTATATACTTTGGTGCTCCTGTGTTACATATATTAGATATATATATACAGAAGTGTTATGGCTTCTTGGTGGAAAGTTCCTTTTATCATTATATACTGCCCCTCTTTGTCTCTCATTGTCTTTTTTATCTTGATATCTGCTTTATCTGATATAAGTATGGCAACATCTGCTTTCTTTTGTTTGCCATTTGCTTGGAGTCTCATCTTCCATTCCTTCACTCTGAGCCAATGTTTGTCTTTAATGCTGAGAAGTGTTTCCTGGAGGCAGCAAATTGTTGGGTCTTGTTATTTAATCCATCCAGCTACTCTGTGTCTTTTGATTGGAGAATTCAATCCATTTCTATTTAGAGTAATTATAGATAGATGACGGCTTAGTACTGCCATTTTATCTCTTGTTTTCCAGCTGTTTGACATTTCCATTGTTTCTCTTCCTTTGTATTTCTGACTGCCATTTAATTTTGGTAGTTTTCTCTGGTGGTTTTCTCTTTTTTTATGAATTGTGGCTCTGCTCTTATTTTTTTGTTTAGTGTTTACTGTGAGGTTTGTATAAAAGATCTCATGGATGAGATAGTCCATTTTCTCATAGCGTCTTATCTGCATCAGCCTAAGCAGGTTCCATCCCCTGCCCCTTCCCCTTCTGAGTTACTGTTGTCACAAATTACTCTGCTTTGTGTTTGAGTTTGTGACTAAGTTGAGGTGTTATAGTTACTTTTGATGCTGTCCTTCTCTTTATCTTTTAATTTATAATTAATTTTTTGCTACCCTATTCTGAAAGAGAGCTACAGGTCTGATTTTGTCTATCACCTTACTCAAAGCTTTGTAGACTTTTGCCTTTTTGTTTCAGGTGTGAGGTCATGCTTGATCTTCTTGTAGGGAAGTCTAGTGGTGATGAGCTCTCTCAGCTTTTGTTTATCTGGGGAAGCTCTTCTTGCTCCATCATATCTGAAGGATAGTTTTGCCAGATAGAGTATTCTTGGCTGAATGCTTATGTTTTTCAGTATTTTGAATATATCATTCCATTTTCTCCTCGCCTGTAAGTTTTCTGCTAACAAATCCGCTGAAAGCCTGATAGGGGTTCCTTCATAGGTTATTTTCTTCTGCCTTGCTGCCCTTAATACTTTTTCTTTGTCATTGACTTTTGCCAGTTTTACTATTATATGCCTTGGAGAAAGTCTTTTTGCATTGATGTAATTAGGAGTTCTGATGGCTTCATGTATTTGTAAGTCCAGTTCCTTCCCCAGGTTTGGGAAGTTCTCTGCTATTATTTCTTTGAACAGGCTCTCTCCTCCTTTCTCCCTCTCTTTTCCTTCTGGAATACCTATAATCCTTATGTTGCTTTTCCTAATTGAGTTGGATATTTATTGAAGAATTCCATCATATTTTAAAAATCTTAGTTCTCTCTCCTCCTCCACCTGAAGCATTTCTATATTTCTATCCTCTAAATCACTAATTCTTCCATCCATAATGTCAGCTCTATTTTTTAAGAATTCTAGATTATTTTTTATCTCATTAATTGTGTTCTTCATATCCAAAATTTCTGCTTGGTTTCTATTTATATTTTCAATCTCTTTGACAAAGTATTCCTTCTTCTCACTAATGTTATTCCTGAGCTCATTGAACTGTCTTTCTGAGTTTTCTTGTAACTCATTGAGTTTCTTTATGACAGCTATTTTTAATTCTCTGTCATTAAGATTGTAAATTTCTGTGACTTCAGTGTTGGTTTCTGGAGACTTGTCATTTTCCTTCTAATCTGAATTGTTGCTGTAGTTTCTCATGGTGTTTGATGAACTCATCTTTTGCTGGGGCATTCGTGGTAGTGTCAGTTCACAGAGTCCATCTGCTACCACTAGGGGGAAGCAGGAGCTATGTTTCTAATCCCATCCAGTCTGCTAGAAATTGTGGAGGTGCTATGGGCCTCCAACCAGCTGGGAAATCATTCACGCTCAGGCTCAGGGCTGCCGCTGCCTCTTTTTATAGTTGTGCAGAGGCACATTCCCACTTGTGGGGCCACAGCAGCACTATGGGTGCTCCCGCTGGCCAGGAAAGCATTTGCACATGCACACAGATCTGCCACTGACTCTTCTTACTGTCGTGCCAGCCACTGTGTTTGTTGGGCAGGGCTTCTTCACAGAGTCTGAGCTGAGGCCACTCATTGGGACTGTAGCAACATGGTCAGTGCTCCTGCTGGCCAGGAAACCATTTGCACACATGCACAGGGCTGCCAGGGAAGGGTAGGGGAGTGCTCACCTATCTCCACTACTTCCCAGGGGCCCAGTCCATCCACCTTCAGATGTATAGCTGCATGGGTCTCTCAAGTGTCATGTTGTGCTGTGTGCATATCCCCCATTGGTCAATGAATGTCTATTTAGTTGTAGTTCAAAGGGGGAGAGATAAAGGGAACATCTCACTCCACCATGTTGCTTATGTCACTCTGAGCAAGCCCATTAACTTTTGATCAACTTTCCTCATAAGGTTGATGTAAATTTTATGGTCATGAACTAGATGCTATTTGTATTATCAATTATATGTAAATGAAATCCAAGCAGCTTAAGATGAGTTGAGGGGGTATAAGCAACAAATATTACACAATCAAAGTATGATTTGAGGCTGAATAAGTCCATGGAGGAACATGACATATCATATGAAAAAAGACTCCCTTGTGAAGCACAAGGACATCTGAGTTAAGAGTAAGAGTAGGAAGTCACTTAGGGCAGACAAGAAAGTCCTGAGACTGACTCTGGTTGGAAGGTCTAAAAGCTGGATCTGATGGTCCCAACATCTGACTACAATGCCTCATATCATTAGTGTACCCAACTCAGTGGATACAAGCCTCAAGCCACTTCAATGTTATCTTCTTTGAGATTGACTACTAAGTCCACTTTCTTCAGGAAATTTTACTGCCCCACCCTCAGCTCAGGGACCATCTAGACTTGCTCTGAGCAGAGCTCCTGATGCAACTTGCAGCCCCAGGAATCCCCTTTTCTCTACAACACAAAATCTTACAACTTATTCCCACCTTTGGTGTTCTCCCGTCTTTAACTCCTTGAGTGAGACAAGAAAGAAGGGCCAATAAAGCTGCCTAGAGAACTGCTCTTTTTACTTCTAGCTCTGCTTCTTAACTGGTTTTTGAGTAAAACAGTATGCTTTGGAGGAGAGTTAGGACCCTAATCAGTGTTTTGAAATCTTATTTAAAACAAGGATAATAAAGTTTTAAATTTCTAAATTTAAATTTCTAAATTTAGAAGTTTGCTTCTGAACTAAATCCTTGAAATATTTTTGAGTAGTTTCTTTATTTCTTTGTTCCCTACTCTTCAATATTAATTCATTCTCTTTGTCTAAATCACTCTTATTACTCTAGGATGCTTTTAGAATTAGGAAAGTGTCTCAGAAGATATGATATGCAATTTTCAAGCAGGAAGAAGCTCAGCTGACCTCACCTTTCATATATCTCTTAGCGTCCTCTGGTGAAAAAAATAAATATGCTGTTAAAAAGGTATGAGCAGGCTAAGAATTAAGGTACTCCCAACCCCTAACACAGTGATGCCAATGGCTTCCTGTAATGGGGGTCACGGTTCTGTGCTTTCTCCAGCCTTCAAAGGAAATGATGTAACTAATATATCACCACATGTATGTCTGCTAGAGGTAGATTGAATAGTGATTTGCAGGTGTATCAAGTTATTAAGCACAAAAATGCCTTAGATATGCAAGGTGTTAATCTAACCTTCTTTTCAACTTCCAGTTCATTCAGATATGCTCTTCTTAGGACAGGAACAATAGTTTACCTATTGATAAGGGCATATAACATTTTCCATGGGCATTCTCATATCATCCAGCTCCTCTCCTCTGGCACCACCCTACAGAATTAGGTGTTATTAAGTCTATTTTAAATACACCAGTATATGTGTAGGGAGTTTGTATTTTCATTTTATTAAACCTCTGTTAAATCTCCAAATTTCCAAGAGATTATGCTGTGAATATAGATTAAGAAATACTCCCCAGGGGCCGGCACCGTGGCTTAGCGGTTGAGTGTCCGCACTCTGCTGCTGGTGGCCCGGGTTCGGATCCCGGGGGTGCACTGACGTACCGCTTCTCCGGCCATGCTGAGGCTGCGTCCCACATACAGCAACTAGAAGGATGTGCAACTATGACATACAACTATCTACTGGGGCTTTGGGGGAAAAAAAAAAGGAAGAGGATTGGCAATAGATGTTATCTCAGAGCCGCTTTTCCTCAGCAAAAGGAGGAGGATTGGCATGGATGTTAGCTCAGGGTTGATCTTCCTCACAAAAAAAAAAAAAAAGAAATGCCCCCCATTCCCATGTCCTTGCTATGGTGACACAATTAGTTTGAGAACTGACAAATAATCCCCCAGACTTTTTCCACCAGGCAAGTCCACAGCCAACAATGACCATTGGAAATCAGAAACATTCTCCATAAATTCTTAGCACTGAAAGAGGAAGGAAACATCTTAAATGTATTGCTTTTTAAAAATAATAATATCTGGTTCATTCTTTGGGGGAGAAGGATATTCATTCTTATTATTAATTCCAAAGATTGTTCATTGATTACAAAGAAAAAAGGTACCATTGTAATGGAGAGGTCTGACAGATACCATGTTAAACAAGTTATTCTACTGAATTTCACTAAGTATGACTGACATCACATGTTTCCAGGTATGATATATTATCTCCAATGTGATCTTGCTGAAAGTGTTTAACATGAATCTAAATTTTAAAAAAATTTGAGAACTTTAAAAAAAATAATTGGCCTTGATTCCTTGAAAATGTCAATGATGTGAAAGATAAAAGAAACAGTAAGCTGTCTTGGATTAAAAGATATTAGATGCAATGCAATGATTATATCCAAGGTCTATACAATACAAAGCTGTAAAGTTTATTGTTGGGAAAATTGGGAACATGAGTGATGACTGCATATCACATACTAATGTGCTACATATACTATCACCTGGGTCCCTTGCCTGATGATGGGACTGTGGTCATGTAGGAGAATGTCCTCACTCTTAGGAGACACATGCTGGATTTAGAGTATTTCATGAGAAAGTATCATGATATCTGTGACTTACTCTCAAGTGTTTCAGAATATACACACACACACACACACACGAATGTAGTAACAAGTAAATAACTGTTGATTATGAACAAAGTATATTTCTTTATTGTACTATTCTTTCAATTTTTCTGCAGGTTTGAAAGTTTTCAACATATAAAGTTGGGGGAAAAGCTGTCACTGCCACTGGTAATTTAATTAAGAAAATAAATGGCTATATGTTATTCAATTTTCCAAATCTGTAATGTTTCTCACAAGCCTTCTAATAGACCGTAACACTCCTGAAGCTTAAGACAAGAATGGTGTTTGCTTAATTTAAAAAAAATATATTTTTAACAGTTTTTTTGAGATATAAGTCACATACCATAAAATTCACCTTTCTAAAGTGTACAAATCAGTGTTTGTTTTTTATTTTTATTATGGTCACTGAGTTGTGCAACCTTCACAATTATCTAATTCCAGAGGATTTTCTTTCCTTAAAAAAGAAATCTCATGTGCATTAGTAACCATGTTCCATTCTCTTCTTCCTCCTGTTCCCAGGCAATCACTAATCTACTTTCTATATTAATTAATTTGCCTGTTTTGGAACTATAAATGGAAAAACATAGTGTGGACTTTCTTACTGACTTCTTTCACTTAGCATTAAGTTTTTAAGATTCGTCTATGTTGTAGCATGTATCTGCACTTCATTCTTTTTAATTGTCAATTCTATGCCACTATATAGATATACCAGTTTTGTTTATGCATTCATCAGTTGATAGATATTTGGGTTGTTTCCATTTTTTGTTATTATCCATAATGCTGCTCTAAATATTTATGTTCACGGTTTTAAGTGGAATATTACACAGCCATAAAAAAGAAGCAAATCCTGCCATTTGTAACAACGTGGATGAAACTTGAGGGTGTTATGCTAATTGAAATAAGTCATACAGAGAAAGATAAATACTGTATGATCTCACTTATACACAGAGTCTAAATAAACTGCACTCATAGGAACAGAGAGTAGACTGGTGGTTGCCAGGAGCTAATGGGTGGGAGAAATGGGAGATGGTGATCAAAGGGTACAAACTTCCAGTTATAAGATAAATAAGTTCTAGGGATCTAACACACAGTATGGTCACTATATTATATACTTGTAAGTTATAATACTGTTATTATATACTTTAATAATAACATTAATAACGTTGTATTATATACTTGAAAGTTGCTAAGAGAGTAGATCTTAAATGTTCTCACCACACACACACACAAGAAAATGGTGAGGTAATGGATGTGTTAACTAACCTTACTGTGCTGATCATTTCTCAATGTAAATGTATACCAAATCATTACATTGTACACTTTAAACTTACACAATGTTACATGCCAAATATATCTCAATATAGGAAACAGTTAGCAAAGGACTTGAATAGATATTTATCCAAAGAAGATGTACTGATGGCCAATAAGCACGTGAAATGATGCTCAAAATCATCAATCATGAGGGAAATGCAAATCAAAACCATGCTGAGATACCACTTCATATCCACAAGAATGGACAAAAAAGACAAACAATAGCAAATGTTGGCAAGGACATAAAGAAAATGGAACTCTTCTACATTGCTTGTGGGACTGTAAAGTGACACAGCTGCTTTGGAAAGCATTTTGGATGTTCTTCCAAATATTAAACATAGAGTTGCTATATGACCAAGCAATTCCATTCTTACACATATACCTCAAACTGATGAAAACATACTTCTACTTAAAGTTTGCTTAATTTTGCGCACAAATATTTTTCTCTAATTTTGCTATATAAATCATGCAATATATATGTCTAAGAATTTTCAATCTTTTTAAGAGAAAAACATTTTATCTGGGGATTTTTTTTTTCTTCAGAATTTGTTTAACTGGACATTAATAGATACTTAAAACAAAGAAGACTATCAAGTGCAATGCAAAATAAAAAACAGATGCTGTGGTCACAGAAGAGACAGCTATTACAACCTGCAACTTGGTGAGTGTGCATCAGGGACAGACAATGGGACTCATCGAATTGAGAGTAGTTTCAACCAGTCAGCAATTCTCTGCTCATGTACTAATCACACCCAGAGTGACTTGTTTATACCAGCAATCACAACGAGGAAACTGAAAAAAAGGAGTCATTTATGAGGCATTTTTAGACACAAAAATTAATTCAAAAATGAATTTCCTGCTTAGTAATTAATGACAAAATAGACCAGTATATCTATTACCAAAAAGTCTGTGTAGGAGAAGGAATGATAAAATGAAAGTATGAAACACAGTAGATAGTAAAACATTTGACCCAGAAAGACTGAAACGTGGGCCCCACTGGTTAAAGGCAGCCTGTGCCCATTATGTGACTCCCTCAGCCTCTCCTACCCCAACCCAGAGTGAGATGATCAGAAGGTAGTAGACACCAGATGCTAGGACTGAATTGTGTCTCTCCTGCCCATGCCACAAAACTCTTATGTAGAAGCCCTAACTCCCAACTGATGGTATTTGGGGATGGGGCCCTTGGGAATTAAGTCTAGATGAGGCCCTCGTGATGAGATTCTTGTCCCTATGAGAAGAGACACCAGAGAACACTCGTTGTCTCACGTGCTCTCTCTCTCTCTCTCTGCCTTATGAGGACACAGCAAGAGGAATGGCCATCTGCAAACCGGAAAGAGAGCTCTCCCCAACAAAACTGACTGATACCTTGATCTTAGACTTTCCAGCCTCAAGAACTGTGAGAAATAAATGTCCGTGGTTTAAGCTGCCCAGTCTATGCTATTTCGTTATGGCAATCCAGGCTGACTAAGACACCAGATGGGAAAGTGCTGGTGATATTTTATGACAAATGCAAATATCAGCATCTGGAAGAAATACACCAAGTGGCAAACACTATCCTCTCTCATTCTCAGAGCACATATTTGATTATATGTGTATAGAGAGAGACAGAGAGAGAGAATGGATTTTCAAAGTTGGGCTTTCCATTTAAAAAAGACCCTCAGGGAACATGTCTAATAAAGGCTTATTAAATAGAACAACAGTACACAGCAGCTATAGTAACACAAATACAAAGGAGAACATTATAAAGCATCACACCACACATGGCTTGCAATCTGGACAGGCCAACTTACAAATGAAGGGTTCTTCTGTGCTGAAAACAAAACAGTTGTCGGACTGTGTTGGCCCAGAGCAAGCAGGGGATTTTCTACTCATAAGATGCTGAGTATCTTTATGCACTTCTAATTGATTATTGGCCCAGCAAATTTAATGGAGAACAGTTGTTCTGTGAGCCCAGGCCCTCACTGATAAGAAGCTCCATAGTTCTCCTCCTTGTGCATGTACAGCTGCCATGATAGCATCATATCAACCTGCATTGTGATCCCTAACATGAAAGCAGAAGCCTAATGTCAGCATCTGACATCTCCCCACATTGTACTTTTCGTTCAGGGTACATTTATCTCTTCATTGGAAATATCTATGTAGAACTTGATCAAGAACATGGACTTTCACTAACTGAAAAACTTTATTTATATAATTATAAAAATGAAATATGTTGATTTTTTTTTTAATTTGGAACTGATAAGAAAAAAAACAAAATTTTCCTGCAATCTCATTGAAGGAGAAAATTTGGATTTAAAAACTTTTCTAGCATTGATTATTTTATAAAGTTCAAATTTCACTGAACTGAGAAATAAATCTGCTTGCATCAAAATCAAATCATTCAGAATCATTTTTCTACATTCTCGAATGCCTCTAACAATGAAGAGATCAGGGGCATCTTTCCTCTAACTGCAGAATTAAGCTTCTAAGCTCCCTCATAGCATCTCTGCAGTCAAGGTTATTAGCCTCTTGAGGACGCCTAAGGTGTGTAAGCACTGGAGTTATGAGCATCAGCTCTGACTGAAATGCTGAATCCCTGCGGGACAGACACTACATTAATTCATTCTCCTCAGATTTTCTAAGATTGTTTCAGTTCTGGAGGCAGAGCCTAGTGAATACATAAGGTAAATAGAATAAATGCAAGAAAGACAGACAATATTCTAAACATCACGCTCACTATGTCTAGTGGGACTCCTGATACTTCACCTTTGCTCCTCCATCCCCTCAAATCCAGTCTCGGGTCCAGTGTTTCCCATCTCATTGAATGTCAACACCCTCAAACAGATGAGCAGGCAAGACACTAGGAAGCTTCCTGGACACCTCCCTGCCACTCATCTTCTCTTGTTCAAATGCCCGCCATGTCACATCACGGGCATCTCCCTAACATCACTCAGTCAATCCGCTTCTCTCCATCACCAACCACGTTCGTCCAAACCATACCACATCTCACATATACTGCTCTCCTGACTTGGCCTTTTACAACTATTCAGTCCACTCTGCCAGCAATCTGTTTTTAACACCACGGCCAGAGTGCTCAGCACAAAATGCACATCTGGTCATGTCACATCCCAATGTACTCCCGCTGTGCACACCTTCCATTCTCCTCTCAAAATCACCTCCAGTGGCATTGGCACTATTTCAGTTTCTTTTACTCCATGTTCTCTCTTCCTTCAGAGGCTTTAAACATGCTGTTCCTTCTGTAATGCCCTTCCCTCCCTTCTTGATCTCAATTCAAGCAGTTCACCCTCTAGGAAACCTACCATGATCTCCCTGGCCAGATCAATTCTGCAATTTAATAGGCTTTCAAGAGGGAAGGAAATTTCCTTCCAAGTGCTTTATATAGTTGTCATTATTCATTCCTCTGTGTGAAAAACTGATTGAGTCCATGTCCCCCATTGGTCTATACATTTCTTAAGAACAGGGATAATTACCATTTTTGTTTCTTTTTCTCACCATAGTATCCCATAGTCCTAGCACAGTGCCTAGAACACAGTAACCACTTAATAATATTAGTCGACTGATCATATGCAGAGTTTGGTAAATATTAAGTCCATAAGTAATTACGATGAGATTTTTGTACTTTTCTGAAATATGTGATTGATTTGGCTTAAACAATGGATCATAGATAAAATAACATTTCGGATTAACATTTTAATTCATGGACTTATCCATTGATCTACCTATTTCAAAAATACTTATTTGCAAAAGACAGTGACAAACCTGGCAAAGGGTAAAAAATAAAGCCTTCAATAAACCTACAGTTGAGTAGGGAGGAGAAGGAATATCCTATACCTATAAAAAAATTCTGTAATAGAGGCAATTTGTGATGAGTTCCTAATGATAGACAGACAGCATGCCTTCAGAGCTCAGAAGAGAAGAACAGCTTTATTCTGCTTGATCTAGGAAAATTTCATAGAGAAAGCCACATCTGCACTGAACCGTGGAAAATGAGGAGGATTTCAACAGGCAACAACGAAAGGGGAATAGAGTGACACGATGCTTTCTCAGACGGTAGGAGGGATTTCATGGCTTCTTTTTTCTAGTTTTGGTGAAGCAACAATTTTTGAATATAGTTTTAGTGCTCAAACACTGCAATTCTAAAACACTTAACTTTATGAGAATAAAGAAACAGAATATTTAGTACCAGAAAGGCAGTGATAAGAAGAAAAACAGAAAACCTGGGGGTATATTCTTTTTGGGAGGTGAACCAGTTTTCAGTTGTAGATATTTTTTCTTATCTTGGCAAATCATAGCTCACCTGCTTATTTCTGCAGCAGATTGATGGACAGGGATAGAACACGAAGTATGTGGGATCCCACTCCAGAAGAACCTGGTCATGACCAAAAAGAAGTCGAAGCACCTGGCTTCTGCAAGGCTGTAAAATCTGGCCTGCCCTGGTCAACACAGCTGGCTGTGACTGATACTGTAGGAGCGCCCTGTGAGTGGAGGATTGGGATCCAGCAGAAGGGTACTCGCCATGGCACCACTGACGAAAATCTGCCAGCATAGGAGCCGAGCTCCTCAACCTTCGTTGCATATTAGAATCAACTGAGGATCTTTTTAAAAGTATTTATGCCTGGGCCTCACACCAGAGATTCCAATTCAGTTAGTCTGGGATGGGGCCTGCCAATGAGTTTTTGCAGTCAGTGACCTATGAGAACCCCTGGGTTAGACAATGAAGTGGGTTTTGCAGAACTATTGGGCCATGAGCTGAAAGGAGATAACTGCACACCATCTCTAGGGAAGAGCTGTGTGGGCAGATAAGGACTCAATGAAGCGGCAGAGAGAGAGCTGCCACATCTTCTCTATCACTGCCCTTGTTCGCGTTTCCCGATTGTAATTTTGCATAGTTTGTAATTAAATATTTATCTTTTCGTTCATTGTCTGCCTTTCCCATTGGACTGTTTGTTATCTACATAAAAGCTGGGATCTTGGTGTTTTATTAACCACTGGGTACCGGTAACTAGCCCAGTGCTCGGCATATAAATGATAATAAATATTTATCGCTGAATGAATGGACAAAGACAATTAATTACCTGGCAATAGAGCAACAAGGGGGCTTTGCACAATGCCTTCAAAAAGAACACTACTCAGGGAGGTAAAAAAATGTCCCTTAAAATCCCAGTCCCCAAAGTGAATAATTGTGGGTTTCATTTATAATCTGGTCCACCTGCCCAGAGTGGGAAAGACTGGTCATGCATTGATCTAAGCCAATCAATCTAAAAATTGATTCAGGTGCAAAAACACCTGGATGTCATGTTGCTTTTTAGCATAAAGCAACTTATTTCTCTTCATGTTCTAGGAAGACAGTTTTCTAGCAAAAATATACAGTGCCATGTAATGTGTATCTCTTCATATGAAAAATTTTAATACATGAACTATTTTTAAGAAATCACATTTAAAGGAAAGAGAAATTGCCCTTCATGGTTTTTTAACAGCTAATGCTGGAAAGCAGATCCAGAGAAGCAGACCCTGAGAGTTCTAAACTCGTGGTAAATGGAAAGCTTAAAATTGAGAAATGTTCGTCTAAGTATTCATTTCCTTGCAAATTAAAAGAAGAAAAATCGATCACACTTAACAGCCTAGCTCCGTGGTGCAGCTTGTTGAACACAGGGTTCCTCAGGCCCATGGAGAGAGAACCGCTGATCTGCCTACGTGAGTGCCCCCAGCATTGACGTTAGCCGCATGCATTCCCACAGAACTGAGCAGAAGCGCACCCTACAGGCAGAGAATGTGCCAGGGACACGTTCGTTCTGGCCTTCTTGTGTTGACCTGATGCTGGTTAACAGGCCTACCTAGATCACAAGGAGAAACATGTAAGGCTTGGCTAGATAAACACTGAGAGAAGATCCTCTGGGAGAAGCTGGAATTATATTTCCTAACTTGAGGACTTTAACTGGGCTACCCTTTATTCCTTCTGATCTTCAAACTTCATGGCCTTAAATTTTTAACTAGTTTCGTGTAAATGAAATCATAAATTATAGATGCATCCAAAATACATTCTCAATCAATTTTGATTCATTTGTCTCTATCAAAAACACAACCTGGAGATAACTTATAAACACTATTACCATAACTAACTTGATGCTCATTCTGATCTAAGTGATTCATGATTTTCAAAAGCAGATAGAAGTCACTGGACATCTTTACTTTCAGAAAACCAATTAGAAGTCTTTTGTGCATGCTAAAACAATGCTTCCTAAACTATGTGTGCTGAAATAACAGGCTTTTTTTAATTTCCACTTTTTTAAAATATATAAAAATCAAATTACTAGAGAAAAAAAATAATAAAGCCCCAATTTTTTATGAGATTCAACAGATATAAAATTACTTAAATGACTGTGAAAGTTTCTAAGCCTCGATTTCTTTGTTTATCTTGCCTCAAAACAGCAACGACCAGTGTGCAGACCAGCGCCAGTCCACAGGCCTCGCTGTCAGCAGCGCTGTGCTGACAGGCTCTCTAGAATCAAATGCAAACACTGTTAGGGAGAAATGCTTGAATGTTTCTAAGGGAAATATATTGAATTCATGACACTGTTTAGCTGTCACAAAGCAACCTGTTTCCATATTTAATCTCTCATCTGGTCGCTTTTACATCTTACACCCAGATTTCACTCTACAAACTGCTTAGTGACTCATCAGGTACAAAGATTTGGAGGGTTTTATAAGTGAGCCAACAGAAGATGTAACACTCATGGCGGAAAATGCTCTAAATTTTTGGATAGCTTTTCAGAAATTCCTTACTCATTTTTTTCTATGATTTGACAGTTGAGCAGAACATCAAACATTCTTAACGGAGATAAAGGGTAAGAACATTTTGATCCAGGTTTATTTTACCATACTTGCCAAAAATGATCCCAGTCATCTTTTATCAAGTTTCTTGGTTCTGGCAGGGGTATTTCCTGTCCAGTTAAGACTGATTTAGCTTTTTTAACTCTGTAGAGCTATTCAGCCAATACCAAGAGGAAGGTCCTGTAATAGGCTGCTAAATTTTGGACAGTCTAAAATATCAAGCCAAATAGTTTAAACAAATTCCTTTGTAGACTGAATAATATTTAATAACGCTTAGAGTTGAAAAATTGCTCAAATTTTAACTTCCCTTTTTCGGCTGTTTAGACCTGCCCCAAACAAGAACAAGTCAGGGACTATGTCTGCACTGTCAACAAAGATTCCTGGTGAACACATCAAGGAGGCTGTCCTGAACACTGCCACATCACGTGATAAAGTGACAGGGAACTTGGCTCTTTCTCCTGATGTTTTCACCAAATCCATGTGAGTGACTCTAGACGCAGTTACATCTGATACCTTTATGATGGCTACTAAATTTTCAGAGTCAACACCAATCTCTATGGCAGACCGTAAAATTTGTTATTGCTACTCATGTTTGAATATCGAGTTCAGCAGAAAAAAGAAATGTGTGCGTGCACGTACACACACGCACACACACAGATTTTTGAAAACACCGCGAGTAATACCTGCCAGACACTAAGCTCCCCATAATGCTTTTCTCTCTTTCTCTCTCAGCTCTCACTGAGAGGCATCTGAGAGAGTTGAATGTTAGATGAGGGTTTAAAACTGAACATCTTTCTGTAATGCAAAAGACAATGTTCTTGGATGCAGCTTGCCATGTTCTAATGTTTGATAATGATGATTGAAAGCAATCTTTGACCTACAAATATGACCAAATATGACTTACAACATTTAGGTGGGTCATGATCTTACTTTTTTTAGTGCCCTGAAGACTGCATTTCTAAAAATTCCTTTTCTTAGAAGTTTTCCCTCTGAAGCTCATAAAATACTTTTTTAAAATAAAAATTACACATATTTATTTTATGGTGATAACACTATTGTGGGAGATCAAGATTTGGCCACCCTGAAATATATCTTTTTACCTTGATTGTTTTCTCTGAGGGACATTTGACCTCCCCCACTAACTGCCTAAAGAATGTGACATGGTGGCTCCTTCCTGGAACAGATCTTCTATCATGATGTCTGTAAAGATAATGTAGGATAAATGTTACAATGGGAAAGGCACCAACAAGCCCATCTTATGGGAAGTTCTGTCTCTCTGGCCACATTCTCTGGATGGCCCTGCAAGGAGTTGCCAGACAAACATTTACATTTATAAGGGAAATCTCCATTTGTAAAGGTATCTCCCTCTCTGTTTTGGGAAGAGGGGGGATGGCCTCATTTCTAGAGGCTTATCAATGTGGAAGGTGAGACCTTAAATCTGCATAATAACCTTATTCTTGTTTACTGTGCTTTAGTGGTAATCTCCTGTAACTGGCTCCCCCCACCCCCAACATCCTCCTTTGTCATTGGCTGAACATGGTATTTAAGACAAGAATTTCTGCTATTGTGTTGAGAAACGCAGTGTCCCTGCTTTCTCCCATGTATACATGTTATTAAACTTAATATTATTTTCTCCTGCTAACCTGTCTTGTTAATTATTTGGCCAGCCATAAGAACCTTAAGGAAAAGGACAGAGGGAGATTCTCCCTCTTCCCCCACACTATCATGTGAACACATATTCTGGAGACATGAATCATTTATACTAACATCATTCTAGATTTTTCTATTTCTCTAACATCTATTGTTCATAGACCTTAGCACTCCCTCATTATTTGAATTTCTCTTTTCTCTAATCTTTTTACATTTTGGATTAGTTTGGTTAACAATGGAGACTGATTTTCAACTTTTATATACTGGAAAGCTCAGTGAAGTTTCGTGGTGCAGAGATCATTTTTCTCCCTATTTATCAGACTGCTTGACTCAGATTTGCACAATCACCAGTCATTACCTTATTTTGCTCATTCGTGACTTCACTCAGATCGTTTTCACAGAACACTACAGTTTTTCTTATGCAAGCTCCCCTCCGGCCAGAGGTTGTCCAGCAGTTATTCTGGTCTGTCAGCCCAGCGTATGTAGGCTATTACTTTATAACATGTTGACAGACATAATTTCAGCTGTGTGCTGTTTAAGCAGACCCACAATCATAATTAGACCCCTGAAATCCTTTTTACCCTAAAAATCTGCATGTGAAGCATGAACCCAAGACTATCCAAAAGTCTAAAATAACTCAAGTATACCCATGTGTAAACACTTTTCTGATATATTGTATGAGCATATCATTTATTATCCAAACCAGGACACTTCTGGGAGTAAAGGGGGCCATAATTAATAATTACAATGGCTCTACAGGCCTAGAACCCCAACTGTCCAGTGTGAACTAGGACATATAGTCCGTCTATGGGTCTATGGCATGAAATAAGCCGCAACACGCTCTCATAAAATTTATTATCTATATTATTTACACATAGAGACCTTTTATAGCCTACAAAATCCCATTTCTTGTAGTGTTTAAGTAACCATATTCTTTCAGTTTCTCTGAAGTCAAGAAATAAAGACTGTACTGTATATGTTAACAGCCCTGGAAGATTTCCCTGGACCAACCACTATTAGATTTACTCAATACAGCTTTCACTATGCACACATCATCTGTAGTTTGCTAGTTTTATTCTTAGTTTGGCATTTTGTCATTTCCCTGTGCTACTCTGGACACTTGCCCTTTTAATTACCAACTTAGTTTTTCAAACATTTTGATGTGTATTTCACCTGTTAGGCTTTTGCAGAAAACTCTCAAAAAGAAAAAGAAATATGTAAGAAAGGATGGAAGGAAGGAAGAAAGGAAGGAAGGAAGAGAGGGAAGGAGGGGAAATGTGTTTTACACAAACATCCACTCTGAAGAACTCTTATGGGAATGTTTGCCATCAGCAGGAGAACATATTGAAATAAAAATAAATCATAAATAAAATTTCCCTTTTTCATAAAAAAGTACCTCTTGGAAGCATTTGAGAAGTTGTCTTTATTATTTTTACTTTCTTTTCAAAGACACCATTAATTATTGAAGTATTTTTTGTTCTCAAATTTGGAAAGTAGTATTTGGATTTAAGAAAAGAGAAAATGTTTCCATTTATTTATGTATTTTAAAATAAGAAAATTATATATATTTAAGGTGTACAACATGATAATTTGATAGACATGTAAATAGTAGAATGATACTACAGTCAAGCTAATTAACTTATCATCTCCTCACATAGTTACCATTTTTTTTGTGTGATGAGTACACCTGACATCTACTCTCTCAGCATATTAACAGTGTTCAGTGCAGTGCTATTAACTATAGTTATCATGTCTGTACATTAGATCTCCACACTAATCTTCATCATATGTAACTGCAACTTTGTTCCCTTTGACCAATATCTCTCCATTTCCCCCACCCTGTCAGCTCCTGGTAACCACCAGGAGGTAGCTTTCTCTGCTTCTGTGAGTTAGACTTTTTTTTTTTGATTCCACATATAATGAGATCATACAGTATTTGTATTTGTCTGGTTTATTTCACTTAGCATAATGTCTTCCAGTTTCATCCACATTGTCACAAAAGGTAGGATTTCCTTCTTTCTTGTGGCTGAATAATATTCCATTGTATATAAATATTTATATTTGTATACAATATTCCATTATATATAAATATTTATATTTGTATACAATATTCCATTATATATATGGTACCTCTTTCTATCCATTCACCTGTTGATGGACACTTGGGTTGTTTCCTTATCTTGGCTATTGTGACTAATGCTGGAAACATTTTAAAATGGAAGTTTTCCCCATAAGCACTGAATAGAAAGGGAGATGATCAAGATCTACAAGACACAAAGGAGAACTGAGGGAGGCACAGGGAAGGAAAGCACTGGGTTTTGTAGGAAGTTCAAGGATCCACCCACTTACCTGTGAGCATGGACAGAGAAACTTTTCCAACCACTTGGTTTTGGCTTGAGATATGCAATGAAATGCCAGCTTATCTTTATTTCTTGTCTTCATGATTTGCCTTTCTTTCTTGTGTTCAAAGCAATTGAAACAAAGCAATTGAGATAGGATTTAGCAGCTAGAAAAGTCCCTTGTATGTAAATAGTTTATATAATAAATTTGATTGGAGCCGTGTTTGGTTTGTCTCATGTCGTATGTGTATAGTTTCAGTTGCCGTTGGGTGGAAGACTGAAGGTTTGGGATGAGCTAAGAAACTGGATATTCTGACAAAGTGGTCAAAAGAAAGAAATCACTAAAACCACTCACCTACAGGGAAGACAGGTATAAAAGAAGTCGTTTCATTTGTTTGAAAGTTTTCCCCAAAAGGTAAATAATTCTTTTTTTTGTCCTGAGATATTGCAGTTGGTGTAGACTGTTGTGATATTGGATACAAATGTTAGTGTGTGAGTCAGAAAGAGGCATAAATAAATGTGGGAAAAATTTCCCAGATTTTCTTTTTTCACAAGTAATGTAGTACTCTGCAATTTCCTCCCTCCTTACCCTATTGCAGTCCAAACGGATTAAGGTAGAGAAGCAGCATAATTGGATGTGTTTACAGGAACTCAGGTTCTTAAGTCAAATAAGCTTTTTCTTATTTTTTTCTTTTAGTCAAAATAGATAGTAACATGATATGTTTTTCCTCAAGTCATTGCAATAGCAATATTTTAAAGAAAACTAATATTAGGAAGAGATAGGAGCAGTTTAAATTCTTTAAATTGCAGATAATAGACACTAGGATATTTCTCAAACTTTAGTGAGCATAATGAATCACACTGGAGGTTTGTTCTAAAAAATGTGGATCCCCAAGTCACTCTTCCAAGGATTCTGATTCTCCAATCTGGAGAGGCAGCCATGGTACCTGTGTCATTAACTTTTTCATCTTGGGTAAATCTTTTTCCGTCTGTAGCAAGCTGACTGTCCCCGTGTCACAACCTTTCAGCCCATCTGATTCCATGGACAGCTCCTTGCAGCTGTTGGCTCCTTTCCACACAGCCCAAAAGTACAGGGGAGTTAACACTCAAAGGGATCCCTCAACCAACAGGGAAGGGGAGGCAGGAGGTAACGCTCCCAGACTTCAGTCCTTGAAGGGACAATTCTGATGCAAATTCTACAGAGTTCCTCTGAGGGACTCCTGCAGGACCAAGCCCAAGTGCTCACCATAGTAACCAGCCTCTTCATATCTCTCTGTGCTGCTTTTTCAACAATTTACTAATTCTCTCTTTAGCTGTGTCTAATTACCCATGGATTTCGTTTGTTTGTTTGACTAATTTTACTTTTCATTTCTGAAAATTCTGCTTGGTTCTCTTATAAGTCTGCCTGATTTTTTTAAAATAGTCTCTTACTGCTTGCTAATTGATGTGATTCCATTTTCTTTTACATATATTCTGACACAATAATGTCTGATTATTGTAATTATCTGAAATCTTTGAAGTCTTAAATCTGTTACTTTTGTTTCTACTGATTCTCAACCACGTATTTTGTTTCCTTGTGTATTTGATGATCTTTGATGGTGAGCTCTTGTCTGGATTCTCTTAATCTGTGGAGATAAAATAAGTAGACTTCCCTGCCTAGAGGACATAGATTTACCCTTCCAGGGTCCAAGGCGTGTTAGCAACCTGGGCCCACAGTAGCCTCTTTCCAAGACTGTAGCAATCATGTTGCAGTTTTGGGTTCATCTTTCCACCATTGCACCAGCTGAGGCTTAGTTTTTTGATTGCAATAAGCATGCTGGCACTTGCCCACAAGACTGACTGACTTTTATCTTGTGCTTACAGCTCATCTCTTAGATCAGATTTCACCTCATAACTTTTGGGGAGGGAGGGGTATACTCTGAAGATTTCTCTTACTTGATGTGGTCCAAAAGGACCATTCAAAAAATCTGCTCCCCATACTACTGAAAGGAGAATTCGCCAAGAATATTTTCAAAGAGTCTGTGTCAAATCCACTAGGCATTGTATGCCTAAAGATAACTTTATCTTAATTTCAACATTTAAAAAATATAATTAGACATAAAATTTTGGGCCCAGACTTCTGTTCTTCAACACTTTGAAACATTTACTCAATTGTTAATCTGATTCTTTTTGCCTAGTGGCTGATTAGTGTGGTCTTAATAGAAGCTATTAAGATATTCCTGTTGCCTCCATTGTTTTTATATTTTATTCTACTGAATCCACGTGTGGGTTTTTTCCTAACCCATCCCATAAGCCCTCTATGAGCCTTTTTCATCTGAAGTCTCATCTATCTTTATTTCCTGGAAGTTATCAATCAAAATTTTTTTCATTTATTTGGTTTTGTTTACTTGTTTTCCTAGTCTTCTTGGAAGAAGAAGAATATTCCATGAATGGCAACACTTTTACTTTTCTCCTCTGTATATCCCACCTTCTCTTTCTTTTTCTTTTTCTCCAATGCCTTCGGGACATGTTCACCAATTTGTCCTTAATAATTTATCCTGTTCATCAAAGTCTTTATTTCAGCTGTTGTATTTGTCAAACCAAGTGCACGAACTTTCTTCTTCTTTATAACTACTTGTTTTTTGCTTCGTGTTGCCATTATTCTCTCTTATCTCTTTGAGGATATTTAATATGCTTATTCTAAATTTTTGATTTGGTTCTTTGATTCTGATTCATCTACTTGAGATGGTTAAGTATGTGTCATTTTATTGCAGCATGCTCTTCAAAGGTCTGAGCTCATTATTTCCTGGGAGGAATCAGCTATCCTCAGGCCTAATAATGTGTATAAATAGAGGTAGCCATGTACAGGCCTAGCTGCGTCAACTTCTGGGTGTTGTGCTTTGTTTTGGATGTGGTGGGGAGGTGGGGCTGGCCATGAAGGAAGCTTGACCAGTCCTAGGGCAGTGAGCCCTGGGTTCTTTATTCTCCATTTGACACTGAGCTTCACTAAGTACACTTGCCCTGAGGGTCCCAGGCACCGTCCATCTCTCAAAGCTTTTCCCCTTGATTTGCCTACTGTTAGGGTGGCAGAGGGGCAAAGGGAGCTGTGAGTACCCTGAGTTGTGTTGCCTTCTTCTCATCCCAGCTGGTTCTGGCTCACTGTGCTGGTGCTGTTGTGTTTTGTTTGGCTGCTTGGTTATGAGTTGAGGTCACTGAGCAGGAGGGGCTGGAGATCCATAGCTACCTCTCCCCTTCCATTCTCCAGACCCAGGTGCCTCTACAGTCTTTACTTTGGCTTCTCCAAGTGTGCACTTTTTTTTTCTTAAAAATCCTGGCATTTTGAAAGTTATGGTTGGAGAGGAGCCAGAGACAGGTGGAGAGTCCCCATATTTCCAGGAGTCTCAGCCCAGGTCTCTTTGATTCCAGAAGCTGCTCTTTCCCCTGTGCCAGACTGCCTCTCCTGATAGTCTAGGGCATCAGACTCTACTCCCTGAACTTTCCAGTATAAAGCAAACCTCCAAAGACATTTCAGAGTAAAATAGAGCACACCCATATAACATATGAAGGAAGATACTAAAAAACTAAATATATTTCCAAAGTTTTCAGTATATAGATCATTAGAATAACCCCATTCTCATTCCTGACCCTGTGCCAGCTTATCTATGTAGCAGAATTTATATTCAGTCCAATATCAAAAGTTAAGAATGTTAGTCACAGAATATTCAGATCTTACATGAATAGAAATAGTATTCAAAAAATAATTTTTCAACCTTTTGTTTTAGGTACAAGGTTTATCCTAACACTGGATTCTTCTGCAAGAACAATAAAATGGTAAACTACAGACCTCAACTTCCACAAAGAAAATTTCCTGAAGTTTCAATAATGAAATTTTTGGTGAGTCTGTGGTAAATGGCCTTCTAAATCCTATAGTCTCGCTATGTAACCCATACAGCAGAAAAGTAAAGAGAGATGTTTGTATTCTTTACCAAGAGTGCACCAAATTATGAAGGTGTCACCAAATCGACCACCTCATTTCTGTTGCTTGTCAATTTAGGACTAAGGAATAAAAACACACATTTTAAATTAATTATACTAATCTGACGTTTAAAAATAATTAGGCAACACTTTTATAATCTGCAAAACAAAATTAAAGGTAAGTGATTATATCATAATTTAAAATGAGCTGATTAGTTTTGAGACATCCAGCATGTTTCCAGTCTGAAGCCTCATTTTGCAATAGTCTGTCATTTGAGAAACTTTTTACAAAGTCATGTGCAGTGTCTCGAGCCCTTCCAGTGTGCCCAGGCCCTGACAGCTATGTGGAAAGTATAGCCCGAAGTGCTGTGTTAGTCCAATTGGCCAATTGGAGAGTAACAGGAAGGTGCAGGGCCTAACCGTTAGATCAGGACTAACTGTTTAGGAAATATATTCTTTTAATAAATTCAAAAATTGCCCAAGATGTGATCATAAAAAAAAGACCGGACACTAGTAAAAATTATAAGGCGCTTTTGTTAATGTAAAATATTCCAAAATGCTTAGAGCTCTGCCTTTTCCGTAGTGTCGAGGAAGACATTGTGTTTACTCTTGGACCTGAGGGAGACAAGGGCTTCTCTTCCCTTCCTCCCACTCTGCCATCTTATCCCTGTAGAGCCTGGCACCATTCTGGATAAGAAAATGAGAGAATGATATCCTCGGTGCTAGAAAATGGAGGCTGCTAATGTTAAGTCTTTTTACTTTTAAGTGGATTTACCAACTGCCTTTAGCAGCATCCTGGCAAGTGCCACATGAGCTCATGCTACCCTTAAAATACCTTGCCTGTATCTTCTTTCTGAAGCACATCATCTAGGTCATGCCCCAGGCACTACAGAGAAGTAACAAAGCACAGAGGACACATCATCCTAGCAGGGAGGGGCACTTTCGTCTTGCTCACATGAACCTTCGGATGCTGATCGCTCCCTTTCTGATAGCCCTCCAGCCCCAAACACACACACACACAGAGTAATTAATATGTCATATGAGGCATTGAGGAATACTGAAAAGAACAGTGAACTAGAAAGAAAGAAACTTGAATGAAAGTCTTAGCAACTCATTTGCATGGTGATTTGGAGACAGTCATTTAACTTCTCTGAACTTTAGTTTTCTTCTCTGTGAAACAGAGATAATTATTTTCTCCTCCTACCTCACAGATTTGTTTTAAATAGCATATCAGGTGAAATGCATTGTAACTACAAAATGTAACACAAATAAGTTTTAGTAGTTGTTTTCTCTGAAAAAAATACAATAATTACAACACATATAGATATTATATAATCACATTATTCAGTAATAATGATATTTGTTCCACCAAACTCACATAGATGGTTATAAAAATCAAAGTAAAGCCTCTCTTTTGATTACTTCATTTATTTAACCAGTAAGTGCACCAGGAACAAGGATGCACTTGGAAAATCAAAGATGAACACTGTTGTGAAACTCCTTCATAAAACCACAAAGTACTATACCAATGTAAAATATTATGATTGGCTCAGGGCCTTGGACTACAATCCAGAAGCAAGTCCACACTGAAAATTCAGCTGAATTGTGCATATTAAACTCTTCTTAATTTTATTAAAGAAAGAAAAAATAATGTAAGACTGAAGAATCTCCTGGTCATACACTATGAATAGTAGGAGTTAAAACTCAAAAATATGTTAAACTATGATTTATTTAAAGATAAGTATAATTGGTGCATGATGGTTTAACCCAACCACACAATACGACGTGAAAAAGTCTTACCTAAACTATAGTGGATAAAAACAGTAGGTATAACCAAATATTTTAACTTTTATTTCAACATTTAGCCCTCAAATACAAGTTAGTAAACATGGATTAACTTGCTGCTCTAAATATGAATCCAAGACTGTGTTAGACAACAGTTCTATAAGATGTGGTAGGACATAGAGATAACAGCAGATCAATACATTCTGACCAGTAGGCCAGATATTTTGCTGTTTGTTAATTCCAGTGAAGAAACGAGCTTAATGGTATTTCTGTGCCATAAGCACAAATATCCCAAGAACATAGAAATGAGACTGGATTGAATGTGAAAACTACAGGATGTCTAAGTAAACTGAAATATCTCTTCATCCAGGAACTATACACATTCTTTTTAAATAACTTGATTAAGTGTGAGTTTATTATACACCCTAGATAAAATTCAGAAATCAAGATTCTTGTCTTATTAGGGGAGTAATAATGCTAACAAGAGACATATGCAGTATTAACAAGTGGCTCAGTCATTATTACTAATCGAGTAATTATGAGAAGAACAAAATAGCAAGATGTTCATAATATCCTTGCATTGGCTTTGGCCAATCCTGGACAACCCAGGATATTGGTTTCACTGGCCGTGGGAGATGGAATTAAGAGCTCCTTTGGACAAGGAGTATTTCAATTTGGCTACCTTTTTTTGTGTACGGCACCTGAGAAGCGTCTTGCTCCCACCTCAGACACATCCATGTGCTAGTTGTTCCCCATGTATGCACCTCCCATGTCAAAGTGCCTTCTAAGATCTTGATAATTCATGTAGAAAGAATGTTATTATCCATATTATCCACATTTTTAGTCCTTTGTTTATTCCTGTAGCAACCAGAGAGAGGGTCTTTCAGATGGTGTTTCCCATACTCTACTGCCCACACTGCACAGACCACATTCCTGACCCACTCTGTCATGCAGCCGCTTGAGCCCACTGCTGGTTGGTCACCTCCAATTCTGTCATCCATTGAAGTGACCGAAACAAAACTCCAAGTGATTGAAGCAGCTCACTCCTTAGAGGTCCTAGAGAGTGAAGAATATGGCATCATCTCATAACGCAAATTGTCTATACATCACACAGTTAAACATTTCAATAAAGTATTTAGCAAAGATTACATATTATAACAATTGCTAGATGAAATCCTATAAACAGCTTGCTATTAAAGGCCTGGCCCCCGTCTCCTCCATTTTTCACCTTACACTTTTAAATTTAGTAATAGCAAGCTGCCTGTAGAACCTGTTTTCTAACTCTGTATTTTTCCCAGACTCCTTTTTCTTCCTGGATTGCTTTTCTCAGCTTTTTCACCCGGTTAACACATTGTGGAAAATCCATCTCAGCATAACCTCCCCTGGAGAGCCTATTCTGAACTTCCCAGTAGAGCCACATGAATCGCCTTCAACTTTCCCTAGAACCCTGAACTAACCTCTCCACCTTTACCACATGGGACGGAAACCAATTATCTGTGTGGCAGACTCACCACTAGATCGTGAGCTCCTTTAGGAGAAGGACCGTGGATTCTTTATCTTTGTATGCCCAATGCACAGCTCACAACATAGGTGGTGAATGGATGCTTGTTGACCTGAACTAAAACTAAAAACAAGGGAGAAGCAGCCAACTCAACAAGTCTTTAATCCACCTTTATCTCCCCAGGACCATCAGCCAAGAGCCTCGTCATCACCATGGAAGTTGCTACCTTTGAAATTGCTGTGCTTGCCTTGGCCACTCCAGGTCACACAGAGGTGACCCTTTCTTCTTTTTAAGAAAGCAATTTTAAATATGACACACAGGAGAAAGGAGATCTTATAAAACTCTACCCAATCATGCCCAATAGCCATGTCTGTTCCAGGAAAAATTGTTCTTGGAAAGATTGTGTGTCATTGGACATCGTGAACCACCCTCTGAGAAGAAGCTGATGTTTTACTAGATGTAAACCTGCTCTGGATTCATGCTTCTCTTTCCTCATTCCAACACTCCAATCTGTCCTTCAGACAAGTCTTTTCAATCCCTTTTTACTTGTGTCTTAAAATGTCCTTCAGGTTTCTTTGAGGCTCAATCCAGTAAGTAAAACAGTCTGTTCAAATAACTTAATAAATGAGTGGTAGCACAGGTGATACAGAGAGTTCTCTTGCAATTCAAAATTTTTCATATGATATCTTAACCTTTCTACCAGGAGAATAACTAGGTTTCCAGGGAGCTGGGGCCTGTCCAGCCTTCACACTTGAGCTCTCTTCTCACTGGCTCAGTTTCTCTATATATCTAGAATAGAAATGGTGGTGCTGCCTTCATGCACATATCTGTGGTGAATCTGATTATTTTGGCTTCCTTGCTGGCCAATAATAGTCCTTGTGGCAGCCTCAATCATAGAGTATTTGGCCTCAAGGTTAAAATAGGCAGAAAGATTGACTGCCATGCTTAATTTCAAATCATTTCATGCATAAAGGCATAGTCAATACCTACTGAGATTCAAGGATTAAATGATTCTCAAATGGGAGATTTTCAATAGTTACACTATTTTAGCTTAATTTTTGAAAGTGGATAAAACACATGTCATCATCAGGCTTTTATTGAGAAAAACTAATGAATGCTAACTAAACATTGGATAGTTCACACAGCACTCCAGAGAAGGCTTGACCAGGAGTTTTCTACCAACTGAGAGCAAAAATATTGATTCTACTGGAAAATGCAAAAGGAATTATAGACTTTTTGGCTTCTTGCTCTATTTATTTTTTTCCTTAAATTTATAGAGTTTGAGACAAACGTTAGAGTAATACAAAATACTAGCCTTTCTTCAGCTGACAGGATCTTTTCCTGCCTGCACATACCTTCCCTGATTCTCTTTGAGGCATTTCTAATAGCACTTATCTCCGTAGAGTAGTTAAGCAAAATTGCACAAAGGTATGAGAAAACCATTTCATTCTTTTTTGTGCCAATCAGCTATTTTCCCAGAAGTACTGCAGAGTTCTTTTGCTACATTTTAGGACCACGTGAAGCAAAATTTTCTTGTCTTTTATTTCTTTTTAAGAATTAGCACTCAGAATGTGCTTGGCCTCTTTATACTACTGAACTGACAGCCAGAGTCTGCTGTTTTCACTCAGGCACCAAACCAAGGGCTTTAAGAACACTTTCTCCAAATGGTGCACGGTTATTTCACATACCCCTTCCTACTTGTACCATATACATCTGTTCCATGTTATATGGGGGATGTTCTTGCATCCCCCATATAACAATTGAGTTATATTGTTTTAAAAAAGAAATAATTCAGACTATGTAGATTAAAAATTTCTTAAACTATGGTGATAATGAAGAAAGAAGGATAGCTGAGAGTGTGCATAACTTTCCCTTGAAATAACAGAAGAAGAAAATAGTATCCAATAGTAACATTCAAGTATGTGAGCTGAATACCCATGAAGTGCCTAGTTTGGAATGACGTTAGTTATAAAAATTCAGGCCAGAATTTTTGTATGAACTTGCATAGTTGTGAAATATCTAGATAACCGAATGAGATAAATAATTCTGGTTCAATGAATATGTTTAGAACAATTAAGTAAATTAATTAGGGAATCCCTAGAAAATATCAGCTGTAAGGATTATTTAACTGCTGTTTTAAAAGCAACGCATGAGCTGGCTCTATAATCACCATCCATTCCAACTTTTCTCTGTGTTCTCTGTACAGAAGAGAGCTTCAAGCTGCATTTCCCTGAGTTCCACGAGGCTTGATCTACTAATTAGAGGCATTCACCCAAGATTTGGAAGATGGAAGCTGGGTACAATGACTCTTCCTTTCTTTTTGGTAGTTACTGTTGGCAAGAATGGTTTTGGAGATGCTGGGGTCCCCTGAGCAATGTCCCAGCGCCCCTTATTTACTCCGTTCTTAGATGTCAAAGAGCCATTGTGACAAGAGAATTTCCTGATCCTTGCTCGCAGTGATGCCAGAGTGTTCTTTAAGTCACCTGTTCCAGTGGTGGCTCCTCACTGGCCTGCGTCCTGTCACGGTGTCAGCTTATCCTCAGTCAGCCAGTGTTAAGGGGCAGTCTGGGCATCGTTCCTGGAGGCCAGCCTAGGGCGCACTCCTCTAGCCCATTTTGTCAGCACTCAATTCTCTAGCTTAGAATCATTTCTCCTTCCCTAGAGAGATTTCTGTTTCTTGCAGATGAACCCTGACTGATACATAAAAGAAACACAATAGGAAAACAAAACTTACAAGTTTTTAAAGGAAACAAACAACCACATGCTACCCAAAGATGTTCAATGGAATGAAAGATAGAAAAAAGGGAAGAATTAAAATAGAAAATATAAGATAAAATTTTAGAATTAATATCAAATGTCTATTCTATTAATAAAATTAAAGGAGATAAAACTCTCTCTTTAAAGAAAAAGACAAATATTGGGTCAAAAAACATTGTACATGAGAAATATCAATAAAACATATAGACTTAAGGTTAAAAGAAAGAAAAAGGTCTAAAAACATAATATGAAGTCTTATCGAAGAAGGCTTATTTCAAGAGAGAAATCACTTGTAAAGATGGAGTCACCAATTAATAATAAAGGGTATAGACAGTACATAGAAGAAATACAAATCTTTATGAAACAAGATTGTAGGTTACAGTTTTCTTGTAGATGCTATTTATCCAACTTACACTCAATTTCTAGTTTATCAAAAAATTTTATAATTAGGTGTTGAATTTTAACAAATGCTTTTTGTGCACCTATTGCAATTAATTACATGAATTTTTTTCCTTAATTACATCAATGTGATGAATTATATTGATTGACTTTTGAATGGTGAGCCAACTTTGCATTCCTGATATAAACCACATTTGGCCAGGATGCATTATCCATTTTATATATGCTTGAATTTAATGTGAAAATATTTTATTGAGATATTTGTATTAGATTCAGACCAACTTCGTGAAGGGAGTTGGTAAGCAATCTTCTCCTCTCAAATTTCTATAAGAGTTTGTATAACTGGTATTATATTTCCTTAAATATTTGGAAGAATGCAGCATTGAAAAAATATGCTCCTGGAATTTTCTTTTTGGGAAAGTTATTGATTAAAAATTCAATTTCTCTTATAGATAAAGAGACATTCAGATATTTTCTTGTGTCAGTGTTACAAAATTACCTTTTCAAGGACTTTGTTCAGTTTCTCTAAGTTTTTAAATTTCTTAGCATAAAGTTTTTTACAACATTCCCTCATGTACTTTTAATATTTATAATAACATCACCTTTTAATCCCTGATATTTGTAATTTGTGAGGTTTTTTCTTACTTGAATTTTGCTGGAGATTATTTGTAATAATTCTTTCAAAAAACAGCCTTAGTTAACTTTTTTTGTTTGCCATTGCATTGGTTTCAGCTCTAATCTATATTACATTCTCTATTCTGCATTTAATTTGCTCTTCTTTTTATAACAAAAACTTAGTATTCATTTGAAACCTCTATTACAAATTTGGCATTTAAATGATATTTTTCCCAGTACACAATACTTTTCTAACATCCCACAAATGTGATATGCATTTTCATTAGCATTTTTGGGTTATTTCTTATTTGACCCAGAGGTTAGCTAGAAATGCCTGGTTTAATTTCCACATTTTTGGATGTATGCTAGATAGGTTATTGTTTTCCTGTTTTCTAATTTCATTTCTGTGTAATTAAAGACTATATTCTTTAAAATTCTAGAAACTGCAATATTTGATATTCATTTTATGCCCAGTATATTCTCTGTCTTGACGCTTCTTCTATGTACACTTGAAAAGAATGTGCATTGTGCCATTGTTGGTTGTAGCTTTCTGCAAGGATCGATTAGGTCAAGGTTTGTTGCTAATGTTTTCAGATCTTCTATTTCACTACACTTTTTTTTAGTCTAATTATACCACTTGTTACAGAAAGATGTTCAAACCTTATTGTGAACTCATCTATTTTTCCTTTTAAATTACCAGTTTTTCCTTTGCATATTTTGAGAATCTGCTACTAGATGCATACAAAGTTACTATTGCTATGTCTTCCTGTTGAATTGATCCTTTAGTCGTTATTGAATGACCCACTTTATCTTTGGTAATACTCCTTGTCTGATTGATGTTATCAGCAGCATCAACACTGATGTCAATGAAGCCACACTAGCTTGCTTTCACTCACTATCTACATGATTTGTTGTTTCATAATCTTTTACTTTCAATGTACATGTGTCTTCATATTTATTGTACGTCTCCTGTAGAAAGCCCATACTTGAATAATTACATTTTTATTCAGTCCGATAAGAACTATCTTTTAATTGGAATGTTTAGTCCATTTACATTTCATGTAACGATGGATATAGTTTAAGTCTATCATCTAGCTATTTGTTTTCTATTTTTCCCATCTATTGTTTTCTTTTTTTGTCTCTATTTCTTTTTTCTAGCCTTCTTTATAGTTAACCAAACTTTTTTTTGTTTTCCATTTTATTTCTTCTCTTGGCTTTTCGCTATACTCTCTTTTATTAACTTTTTAGATCAGTGGATTAAAGTAGGCATTCTTTTTTGTGTGTGTGTGTGAGGAAAATCAGCCCTGAGCTAACATCCATGCTAATCCTCCTCTTTTTTTTTGCTGAGGAAGACCGGCTCTGAGCTAACATCCACTGCCAATCCTCCTCCTGCTTATCCCTAAAGTCCCAGTAGATAGTTGTATGTCATAGTTGCACATCCTTCTAGTTGCTGTATGTGGGACGCCGCCTCAGCATGGCCGGAGAAGCGGTGCATTGGTGCGCGCCCGGGATCTGAACCTGGGCCGCCAGCAGCGGAGCGTGCACACTTAACTGCTAAGCCACGGGGCCAGCCCAAAGTATGCATTCTTAAGTTATCATTGTTTACTTAAAATTAATATTGTACACATCAAATTTCACAAGGTATAATTATATTTACCATAATTTATAATAATGCTGTTATATGTTGTACTTCTGCATAAATTACAAATTTTATCTTACTATAATAATATTTCGTAATTTTAAGGAAATTAGTTTTTACCCAAAGGTTGATGACACCTAAGGCAACATGGCTTTTGTTCTAATATGCCTGAGAACAGTGGCACATGGAATCGTATCCAGGGTGAGCCACAAAAAGGGCCCGTACCGTAGTGAAAGTAACCTTTATAAAGAAGGTTCCTAGCAGCAGGTGGGAAGAATGGACCTCCAGGGAGGGGAAAAATATGAAGGCTGTTTTTGCAACTATCACTTCTCATAATTTTACCAGGAGGTAACCTACATTTATATTTGCTCCCTTTGTTTTATGTGTACATCTTTAATATTTTAGTATAAGATTTTGATAACTACATAAGCAATATAATCATGCATTCTTCATGATAAAATATATATTTTAGGAAAATCAGTTTCTCTGTAAATGGGGCTAATGCTGATGAACAATACCTCAATTTCTTGAAATGGAAATAGACATATTGAAGCAAACACTTCACTTTGTTCCACCTGAGCTCCCCGTGGTTCACCCAACAGTGATGCAACCCATCCTCATTTCTCGAGAAACCTGCAGGCAGAAGCGCTTTGTAACTTAGCATCAATTATTACATATTGCTGCTATCTACACATCCAGACATTAACCTAAATTATGATTATTTAGCATTAACAGGGCCTCCGGGTGTGAAGACATCAGCACTTTGTATATATTTTCTTTTTATCCAAAGAGCTGTCTGGAATAAGAATATCAGATCATTTTTCTACTTACCTAGGCTGAGCAGATATGTATGGCATCGTGGGCATTCCTGAATACCAAGATGGAATCTCTTTTTTCCTTGCTACAAACTCCTTACTTAGATAATGTTTTGATACTTTGCAAAATTAACGGAACGGAGGTACTGCATTCAGAATCCTTAATGGGCTGGAAACAGGAAAAGCAGAAGCTTTTATGAGATTTCATAGCCAGATATTTTCCAATTTAGTGTGATCAATATTCACCGGGGAATTTATTTAAAATGCATAAACTAGACTTCATTCCTAGAGATTCTGTTTTGATATATTTATCTCAGATGAGAGCCAGGGATCCATATGTACAAGAAGCATCTAAAGGTTTCTCTTGTGTGTTGTTCTACTATCACATTTTCAGAAACACGTCCTTGAAGATTGCTGAGTAAAGACGGTGGGATAAAGCCAGATCACAGCACTCCCTCCCCAGTACTTAATGAAACAACAACAATGTTTTAAAACATGTGTCAGCAGCACACAAGCAAGGAGCACAACCTCATGTTGCAAACTTCCCAAAGCAGCTAAACAAAAATAATTGATAATGATGACTGATCTCTAAATCTAGTAAAGTAAACATAAGGCATTTAGGGAATACCTTCTTTATAATTTTCTCATTATGCTCTGGTAAAAACGGTGCTGATGAGAGTAAGGTGAAACAAGGGAAATAATCAATAGGGCTTACTCTGTCTAATGGAAGCAAGGCCTTTAGGACTCATTGGATTTGGGGATTGATTAAAAGCCAATAGTTATCCACATCTGAAAATAAAGTACACGTTGCACTTGATAATGAGAACCCTGACATAATTAACACCATCTCAGAGGGAAGTATACAGCCCAGTCTTCTCATCGTTACTACACGTAGTGTTATCTGGGCTCCCCTCAACCCTAGTCCTCCCAGCCTGCCAGCTTTGGCCTCAAAAAAAACATGGATAAAATAGAAAATACCTAGCCTGCAATAGCTATGAGGAAAATGATGAATTCACATGCATTAAATTAGAGAAAATAGAAAGTCTGGACAGAGGATCCTGCTTCAGTGTATGATCAAGATGAAAAGAAATGTCATGTCAAATTTGTTCACGTTCTATAAAAAAAAGGAAAGGAAAAGGAAGAGAAGGGAAGGAAAATGACACACAGAGTACAGATGAAGGAAAAAAAAGAGATGAAAAAAGGAAAGTACTTCTTTGAGTTTTTCATGTTCAAGAAGAATTTAAAAAGGTCATAATATCATGAAAACTGGAGCTCAAAGGAGACAGAGCTCAACAGCAAGATGATATGAAAGGGAGATTGTAGAGAGTTTTAAATACTTTTACACCACTAATTAAATAACTTAGATGCTGCTAGAGCAGAATAGAGGTATCAAACGGTCTAATCTATTGAAACAGAAGAAAGATAAGTTAATGGTGGTGATTTCAAAAAAAAAAAAGAGCGGATCAAAAGAAATAGAAAAATAAAAGAAAACATGACGATATGTAAGAGAGTAATTTGTGCTGAGAAAATTCAACATACGAAATGGGGAAAACGTTCAAATGTCTAAGAAAATAAAAATTTGTTGAAGGAAAGGAAAAAAATCTGAGTTTGATTTAGAAAACTGTTTGGGGGAAACAACTGAAGAACTACTTACATAATTCTTATTCTAGTTAAGATCTAAATTTTAAGAATAGAGAAAAACTTTTCAGGCATCTGGGAAATAAAAGCAAATAAATCCATGAAGGGAACAAAACTGTTGTCAGATTTCTTTATATCATTATATAAGTGAAAGCAATGTTCATATTTACTCATAGGTATAGGTAGTAATAATGTCCAAATGTGCTGTATATTTCCCAGCCTACCTCAGTGAGGTTGAGGCCAAGTGACAGGTTCTGGCAAAATGACAAGAGACAAAGTAATGTGTATCACTTGAGTGCCCATGTAGTTAAGAATGATTGTGAATTATCTACTTTCTCTCTTTCTATATCCTGGAAAACTTGGTGGTCATGTATTATAGATGAAATGGGTACAAGATGTGGACCCTATGTAGTTCTGGGCATCTGAATGACTGTGTAGAGCAGAAAGAAATATTTTCAGTGCTAAGCCACTAAGATTTTAAGGCTAGTGTGTGTTTTCTGCTATATAGCCTACTCTCTATTAACATGACCCAGTTTCATTATAAGTGATCATGGTGTCCAAGAAAAAAGGCAACCACAAGATAGTCTCCAGTATAAAAGACCTCAGACAATAGGATCCCCATGAGCACTTTCTGATAAAACTATGACATGATGAAATCCAGTTACAGGATGAATCAAAGTACAGAACTCAAAAGTAGAAAAAGTATAATAAAACAATTGGATAGAGTGATTTTATTCAATTTGAATATAGAATTAAAACCAAGCAACCACAGGTAATATAATTATAGAACAGATGAAAATGTTATAAATCTTAACACATTACCTACAGCTAACATCACTGGGGAAAAACTGAAAGCTTTTCCTCTGAGATCAGGTACAAGACAAGAATGCCCATTCTCACCACTTTTATTCAACATAGTACTGGCAATCCTAGCCAAAGCAATTAGGCAAGAAAAAGAAATAAAAGGCATCCAAATTGGAAAGGAAGGAGTAAATCTGTCTCTATTTGCAGATGACATGATATTATTTGCAGAAAACTCTAAAGACTCCACTGAAAACCTGTTAGAACTAATAAATAAATTCAGTGAAGTTGCAGGATACAAAATCAATGCCCAAAATTAGTCGTGTTTCTATATAGTAACAGCAAACCATCAGAAAGAAAAAAATTTTAAAAATCCTATTTACAATTGAATCAAAAATAATATAATACCTAGAAATAAATTTAACCAAGGAGGAGAAAGACCCATACAATGAAAATTAAAAGACATTGATGAAAGAAATTGAAGAACACACAAATAAATGGAAAAATATCCCATGCTCTTGGGTTGAAAAAATGAACATTGTTAAAATGTCCATACCACCCAAAGCAACCTACAGATTCAATACTATCTCTAATAGAATTCCAATGGCATTTTTCACAGAACAAAAACAAATAATCTTAAAATTTGTATGGAACTACAAAAGACCCCAAATAGCCAAAGCAACCTTGAGAAAGACAAACAAAGCTGGAGGCATCACACTTCTTGATTTCAAACTATATTGCAAAGCTATAGTAATCAAATTATGTAATTGGCATAAAGACAGACACGTAGATCAATGGAACTGAATAGAGCCCATAAATAAATTCACGCATATATGGTCAATTAGTTTACAACAAAAGAGCCAAGAATATATAGAGGGAAAAGATCAGTCTCTCCGATAAGTGGTGTTGGGAAAACTGGGCAGCCACATGCAAAAGAATGAAACTGGACCACTTTCTTACACCATATACAAAAATAAACTGAAAATGGATTAAAGACTTGAATGTAAGACCTGAAACCATAAAACTTCTAAAAGAAAACATAGGCAGTAAACTCTTTGACATCAGTCTTAGCAATATTTTTTTGGATATGTCTCCTCAGGTAAGGGCAACAAAAGCAAAAATAAACAAATGAGGCTACACCAAACTAAAAAGCTTTTGCACAGCTAAGGAAACCATCAACAAAACAAAAAGGAAACCTACTGAATGGGAGAAGATATTTGCAGATGATATATTTGATAAGGGGTTAATATCCAAAATACATAAAGAACTCGTACAACTCAATATCAAAAAAAACAAATAATCCAATTTAAAAATGGGCAGAGGAACTAAATAAACATTTTTCCAAAGAAAATATACAGATAGCCAACAGATTCATGAAAAAGGTGCTCAACACTACAAATCATCAGGGAAATGCAAATCAAAACCACAATGAGATATCACCACACACCTGTCAGAACAGCTATTATCAAAAAGACAACAAATAACAAGTGTTGGCAAGAATGTGGAGAAAAAGGAATGCTCATGCACTATTGGTATGAATGTAAATTGGTGAAACCACTGTGGAAAACAGTATGGAGGTTCCTCAAAAAGTTAAAAATAGAACTACCATATAATCCAGCAATACCTCTTCTGGGTATTTATCCAAAGAAAAAAAAACAGTAATTTGAAAAGATATGTTCATAGCAGTATCATTTACAGTGGCCAAGAGATAGAAGCAACCTAACTGTCCATTGGTAGATCAATGGATAAAGAAGATGTTGTATATATATATATATATATATATACACAAGGGAATATTACTCAGCCACAAGAAAAATGAAATTTTCCCATTTGTGACAACATGGATGGATCTAGAGGGTATTATGCTAAGTGAAATAAGAATATTGAATATTCTTATTGAAGTGAAATAAGAATAAGTGAAATAAATGAAATAAGAATAAGATACAATAAGAATATTGTATCTTGTCACTTATATGTGGAATCTAAAAACAAAACAAATGAACAAACAAAACAAAATAGAAACAGACTCATAAATACAGAGAACAAATTGGTGGTTACCAGAGGGAAGAAGGGTGGGGGGGACAGGTAAAACAGATGAAGGGTGGTACGAGGTACAAAATTCCTTTCATAAAATAAATGTCATGAAGCTGTAATGTACAGCATAAGGAATATAGTCAACGATATTGTAATAACTTTGTATGATGACAGATGGTTACTAGGTTTATCAGGGTGATCATTTTGCAGTGTAAATAAATGTCAAATCACTATGTTGTACATCTGAAACTAAAAAAAGTAATAATAATAAAAGTACAAAAATTAAAGTTAAAAAAAAGATTTATAGGGTCACAAGTACACATGACCCAACTTGAAATGGCTCCAACTGGCCAAAACTGGGACAATTTTGGAGAATTAAGACAAAGAGTGAATGATGAATTGAAACCCATCAAGTACATTAAAATCCATGTGATCCTAATGAAAGTAAATAGACTGAAACTCTAAGTCTGAAGGTTGTCATGTCATCACTGTATTCTGAAAATTGGCAAATAAAGGGAAAGAATCAAGGATTTCTCCTGCCTCTCCTATAAACTGTGCAGAAGAATAACAAAATATATGAAAAGGAAAAATCTTCTTTATAGTAAGAATTCCAACTGATAAACACAGAAGGAAGGGCAGAACATCACTATTTTTCAAACCCAAGTAAAAATAATGGACACATATAACATCAGCAGCAGCTGAAAATACCATTGGATGAAAGGTTGATGGGAACTCTATAGGAGTTGGATCAGGCCATTAATACATGAATCCTATGTTCAACCTTAATATCACAAAAGAAGCGACAACTGGACATTGTGTGCTTCCTGATGGCATGCAGTGGGAAGTACACAGTACCATCAATGAGGTATTCTTGCAAAAAATTGGACCTGAATCTGATAAAGCCTCTAGAACCTAACTAGCATTTTAAAGGAAGTACAGAGGTTAAAAGGATATATAAAATAACATTACAGGGATGCAATTAGCAAAATCAAGTTGTGAAAAATTCCATGAGGCAAATGACCTGGTTTTTTCAATAAATGGAGGAAATGAGGAGGAGAATACAAAGGCTCTGAGTCTTCTGTTTTTGTGGCATTAGCTCCATATGTAGAATGACCAACCCTTCCGTTTGCCTAGGTGAGTCCCAGGTTATCCCTGTTTATTCAGAGTAATTATGATACACCCCTGATCACTCTCAAAAGTTTTATATGGTAGTAATATGATCACCCCACCCATCAGCCTGTATTAGTTAACAAGTGCATAGCCATGCTATCACACATCCAACTGTATTTGATTTTTATAAAATCATAAGGGAATAGGAATCCTAATTAGTCTGCCCTAGTTGACCACCGTATTAGTCTTCTTGGGCTGCCATAACAAGGTTCTACAGAATGAGTGGCTTAAACAAAAGACATCTATTGTCTCACAATTCTGGAGACTAGAAGTCTGGGACCAAGATGTCAGCAGGTTTGGTTCCTTCTGTGGCCTGTGAGGGAGAATCTGTTCCAGGCCTCTCTCCTTGGCTTGTAGATAGACTTTCCCCTCTGTCTTCACACTGGCTTTCCTCTCTCTGAATCTGTCTAAATTTTCTCTTCTTGTAAGGATACCAGTCAGACCTCACTAGATTAACCTCTATAATGTAACTTGTAACTTGATTACCTCTATAAAGATCTTATTTCCAAATAAGGTCACATTCCGAGTTACTGAGGGGTTAGGACTTCAATATACAAACTTTTGGTGGGGATCAATTCAGCCCACAATAATCACCAAGCCTCTAAGTGAAGCAAATAGATTTTTTGGCCAAACCATGGAGGAGATTTGAGATTTACAATGTAAACTTACAATGCTGGGTTGAAAATTCTCAAACATCACAGCCTCTGAGGAAAGAACCCTTCAGCATCCAGATCCTTATCCTGAGTTAATGGAGACTGAAGCTCCATCTTGAGACGTCAATTGATTGCTGGTGAAGGGAATTCCAAGATGCAAACCCTGTGGTTCCTCTCAAAGTCCTCCTCAGCCCTAGAGCATATTTTTCCCAATTTCTTGGGAGCTAGCACAATAAGATGCCAAGATTAAGGTCACCATTTGGAAAGAAGTTTATGGTGGAAAGAAAGCTCTCTCTTGTCCCACTGAAAATGGCCTCAACAGCTGTAGGGTGAGAAGCCCACAGGCACAGGCAGCCACCAGCATTTACAGTGGACCAGCAAAGGACGAAAGCCCCAGCTATGACTAAGCACCAAATGGTAAGGACAAGGAAGAGATGAGGCTAGAAGTCCGAGTATAACAGTCTCCAGGAGTACAGCCCTGGTGAGGGATGAGGGATGATATGAAAGATTTCAAGTCCCGGTAACTACTGTATGTGGTGTTGGAGTTCAATATTGCTTTTTGGTTTTAATTATAATTATTTCTTATGTTTGTTTGTTTTCTCCTGGTGTGATTTGACCGAGAGAATTAAGGATTTCACAAGAAACATAAAAGCTCTAATACAGAAGGAATTTAATCTTTTTTTTCTCTCACTGCTAAAGATTTTTACATCCGGTGCCTACATGGACACTTTTGTTTTAATCACTAATTTAATCTTCTAATTTTATTGAAGTTCTTTCTATGGCTCTGAGCTGGGGGCATATTTAAACTCACTGGCAGGCATTTTAATTGCTTATGCTAGTCTATTATTATTTCTATCACACATTAATGCTGGCAACATGGAACAGTGGACCTGGTGAGAAAGATAAAATGCAATTTCCCTATCATATTTTTATATATTGTACAAAAATCTCAAATACTCTATATCCAATCACATCTTATCATATCCAATTGTTATAAAAATACTGTTTGCTAAAAATGAATGGATGAGCTCCTGGAATACTAGTTTTTGTGGGGTTTTTTTGGTGAGGAAGATTCACCTTGAGCTAACAGACATTGCTAATCTTCTTTTTTTTGCTTGAGGGAGATTAGCCCTGAGCTAACAACTGTGTCAGTCTTCTTCTATTTTGTATTTGGGATGCCTCCACACCATGTCTGATGAGTGGAGTAGGTCCTTGCCCAAGATCCAAACCTGTGAACCGGGGACACCGAAGCACAGTGCATGGGACTTTAACCACTTGGCCACAGGGCCAGCCCCTGGAATACTAGGTTTTAAAAATGTCTCCGCCTTTTATGAACAGATATCCTTTGGCTGACTTAAAGCTTCCCACATTGGAAACAATATTGACATTAGCTCAATATTTCAATAAATAAATAATTAGAGTGGGAGTTAGAACTAATGTGTATATATAGCAAGTTGGTAATGGTGTCCCAAATCACTTCTTCTGTCAAACCTATCTCTTTACCTAACATTATTTTGTTCTCTGAGTGGCCTCCAATGTTCTATGTGTGTGGAAAAGTGTCTCTCCCCTTGCCCTCAGGGAGGCAAATGAGCCATCTGCCTCTACTCATCTGACAGGGTCACACTTCCAGGCTGCATAAGCCCTTCCACTGATATCAGTCTCGAACAGCTGAATGCTAAGACTTGGAGTCAGGTAGGAATTAAAAAATAAATACGTGAAATGTTTTAAAGGTACTAAAAGAAAAGATGAATGTTGGCAAACAAATTGCCACTGTCACGAGCCAAGTCTGAACCGGAAAGTGGATCTGAAACTCAGCAGCGGGTCCATGTATCTGAAGCAGGCAGGAGGCAGAGGAGCACTAGGAGACCGCTCCATTTACCTATCTGCAAACACGGGCGATTGGGAGCAATGCTGCTCTGTTTCTCTGTTTGAAATGAAAGACAGAGGCTTCCGAAAGCAGGATGTGAGTGAGATGAATGCACAAGGGGAGGCCCCAAAACAGACAGAGAGAGAAACACAGAAAGTGAAAGCAAGAAAGTCTTTGCCAAAATGTTTAATGCAACGTCATGACTGCTTATAGATATTTTAACCATTTCTTCCTTCCCAGCAATATCGACAAATGATGGTAAAATTTCACTCACCTGTGGAATGGAGATAATATTAGCTGTCAGCTGCCTACTAAACAGGAACATTGAGAGGATTAATGAGGATCTGGGTGCTATACTGATTGTTGCCATAGAAATGCATAGATAAGTAGGGTAGTAGAAAAGATGTGTCAAATGCAATGCTTTTCATCCCATGGCTGACAGTAATAGGAAGACAGAACGTCTCTTTGCATTAAGGAACTCAATGGATTAGGATGTTCACAGCCTCTATGTTGCTTTCCCACCCTGCTTTGTGTGTGTGTGCATGTGAGTGTGTGTGTAACTTTTAGCAGAACCATCAGTCTGAATCTAAAAGGGCAGGGCCCTGGCAGAATTGATACAGCCCAAAAAGTCAGTGGATCTTAGTGACCTCAAGCAACTTCATGGCTCAGCAAATGGCTGGGGCATGAAATATCCATTTCTGTCAACACAGTGTCTTCATAAGGTTATGTACTCTGCTTCTATTTTTCCTGATTAATAACAGTGTATGGAGCCTTTTTCTTACCTTTTTTGTTATTTTCTTTTCAGGAAAATAAACCTAAACAAACACTCTGCTTTTTCATCAATTATCCATGTAAGTCTATTCTTTCATCTACCCCAAATCTTACACCTATGCCTACAGGTTTTAAAGAGTGGAAGTCTAACCATCCCAGGAAGAAAGAAGAATGTGCAAGGAGTAGGAAAATGCCCACTACCCTGTCTCAGGACTTTGTGGCTTGGACTGTTCTCTACAACCTAGATTGCACCGTATTTTAGGAATAAGGATGATTGTGGTGATCCAGGAGTGCCCAGAAGAGAGAGGAAAGGAACAGGCAGCAAGGGTGGTGCATGCTAAGCGCTTTTCAAAGGGAGAGCTAAGACAGTGCAGCTCTGTCACAACCTCGTCCTGGAATCGCAGAGCAGAGCTGGTGTAGGCTTCATTATCCACACGCAATACAGAGCAGCAAAAGCAGCATCTTAATGTCTACGTGTGGGTGGAGCGGGTGGGAGCTTGCATGTGTCAGGTGTGAGAATGTAGGGATTGGGGCCACCACAGTCCACAGCAGAGGCAAAGTCCTGGCCGTGAGCAAGGAGAGCAAGACTGTGCTCGGACGGACTCCCCTTTTTGGGTCATAGGTGAGTGGAGGCTGCCAGCTAAAGACCCCTGAGGAGCCGGAGGGCAAGGGTGAACTTTCAGGGGTTTTCCTGCTCAGTCAAAGAAAGCAGCCCCACTGACTGCCCATCTGGCGATGTTGTGCAAACTCGAAAGAAGCACCGCTTCCTCTGGACATTTGACTCCCCATCAACTGAAAATTTCTTGTAGTATACATACAAATCTCTGACAGCTATGTCACTCTCTGGAGTTGTGCAGTGCACAACCTGCAAGACCCTACATGGCAATCTGGAGAGGTAGTTGCTGCTGTTGCTATTTCAGGGACCTGGTTTCTCTGATGGGTACCTGTGTGACAGAGCCAATGTGTCAAGAAGAACTGGAACCAGCCCCCTTGTTCAGCAGCAGTGGGGCCAGAGACAAGGTTACCAAAGTGACACCGAGCAAGTCTAGCCGGCCAGGATCTTCACTGGCCTAAATCAGCCCTGAATGGGACCTGTCAGGTCCTATAAGGATCCAGGCCCACCTGTGTGACCATTGGAGGTGACTGGCCAGACTCAGGAATTGAAGATCATGGCTGCAGAAAACACATGGACTGTCTTGAATGCCTGTCTTATAAAAAAAAGGAGAGTTTGAAAAGTAATGACCTAAGCATCTGTTTCAAGAATTTAGTAAAAGAACGGCCAGAAACCCCAAGGTAAGGGGAGGAAATAATAAAGAAGAAACTGACCCAGTCAGGAAAGGTGAGTTTGTTGGATTAACCATGGGTCCAATAGAAAAACCTGTGTTTCTCTCTCTGTCTCTGTATCTCTCTGTCTCTGTCTCTGTCCCTATCTCTCTCTGTCTGTCTGTCTCAAGCACATGTTTTCTTTCTCAGAAACACACACATACACTCGCATTCTGGAAACTCTGTCTCTTGCTTAAGGGTGGAAATTTGTAATCTCTGATCTACTTCCCAAGATTTAAATGTGTAAAAATAGAAATGTCCATAAATACTGTATCAAGGAAATTTTGGGGACTAGCTGTTTAAATCCACATTTGCTTATTCTAGCAGAGTAAGCCTTATCACGGCTTTTGAGGCAGTGTGCATGGCAAGGAGAACACAGCGTGTACTACGCAGGCAGGCCAGTACGCACACGTGCCCCAGCACACTCTACGCCCTGAGTGAAGGCTGCAGCATTCGCATCTGGGCAGTGTGGGTGGTATGCTTTACATTTGGTGCTTATGTCCCTGGAAACAGAAATACAACCATCAGGTTGGTTGAGCTTTCCTCATGTTTTATGTTAGAAAGGGAGAGAATAGATTATAGGAGACAACAACAACTCTGAGACAATTTCTATGGGTCATTACAATTCATCATCCTAAAATAACACATTGACTTCAATGTTTCCCTCCAAAAACAACTTCTCACATGTTGCTGAGGGTAAATGCAAAACATCCAGTCAATCCAGGCAAAAATAAAGTCCCTTAAGTGAAAGAAAAATCACTCAAGCTGAATTGGAGTCATGTAGAAATGGCTCAAGAGTCAAGAAAGAAAGCACATAGTAAAATAAACATTATGGGGAAATTGCTTCCATTTAATCAGGGTCCAGATGGGCTGAAGTCAGAACACAGCTCCCTGATTTGCATAACTTTTTGTTGTCTGAGCCACAAGAAAAGGCTGTTGCAACAACCAAGGAAGGCCTCTGAATTCAAACAAATCATTCTTGGGACCTGTGGCCAATCCTTCAGCCTTCCACAGATGTCTCCCTTTATGGATACGGAAGGAATAATCATATCACTCAAGCTCAGATGTTCACTTGGGGAATTAACTAACGTTTAAAAAGTTCTTCTTATAAGAGCCATGCTATGCAAAAGGAAAGTGGCTGATACATATAACACAGCAGTTCATGAAAGAAGGTTCTGCTGTGTGGTGGAAAGAATGCCCCTCGAGAAGGCAGGCAACCTGGATTCCAGTCCTGGTCTGCCACTGTTTAGCAACATGACATTGAATGCATCACAAAAACACTCGAGTCTAAATTTGCTCGTCTATAAACCAAGACGTCTAAATCTAAGGAACTCGCCTTTACTAACACCCTACACTGCCATGACCACTGCACACATATAAAGGTACACATGATCAATAGATAGATAGATAGATAGATAGATAGATAGATAGATAGATAGATACATAGATAGATAGAGTTGGTTTCTCCAAATTTGGTGAAATAAATAAACATTCGACAAAAAGATCCTCCATTTAATTGAGAAATATTCAGTATCTTGAGAAATATAATAAAAAACTATACTGAGCAAGAGTTGTTGCAGCTAATGGACAATTACCTAAGTTGAGGTCATCTTCAAACACTATCAATTAATGAAGACCTACCATTCATTAAAAAACAGAATCTTTGAAATACAATATTGAATAAACGATGCATTAAAAGACATCCTTGATCTACAAATTAATTATTTGTAAATTATAAATAAATAAGGCAAGGTAGTCAATTAATTTCTAACATGTATTTATTCATGTTTCATTTATTCATGATTCATTCAATAAATGTTTATGCAGCAGCACCTACTATGTGTCAGATGCTGTGCTGAGGGTACCACAGGGAAATAAACAGAATAAGTCCCTTCACTTATTCCATTTGAGGAAGTATGAAATCTAGGAGAAGAAAGGCAATAAAAAATAAACCTGTAAACATATATCTGGTGCGGACACCTCCTATGAAGCTAAAAACAGTAAGGTAAGAGCGTAAATGGAGGCAGATAGGGGACTATTGCAGGTAGCACGGTGGTATCGATGTGGTTGCTGTGCATCCCGTATCCCTTGCACTTCCTTCTACACTCCCAAGGCTGATACTGAACTTCTGCAGCTCTTTGAGGGTGTTTCCTTTCTGCAGGAGTACACAGGTCTTCCTGCCTGGCAAGCCAGAAGGCTTGGAGAGTTCATGCCCCAGCAGAAGCCTTCAAGCAAGGACAGGCAGGGAGGTGGTAAATAGCCAGCTTGCTCACTCATAGGCCAGGCTAGCTCTGTGGAGTGTCTGAGCTCCAGCTGCCCACTTGCTTGATAACACACCTTTTCTCGCCTTCCCTCACGTTCCACCTCTCCCACATGGGCTTCCTGAGACCACTTCCCAAATAAAACTACTTGCTCTCTAATTCTTGTACCCAAGTTGGCTTCTGAACCCAGAACCCAGAACTCAGAACCCAGAAAGGAAGGCGTCTCTGATGAGAAACTTGAAACAAGCAAGAAATATATCTTGGCTGATATCAGGCAGATATCTAGGCGGTGTCCAGGCAAAACGAGGAGTGTGGGCAGAGACCCTGAGGTGGGCAGGTGTAGAGGGCAGGATACCAGCAGCTGTGACAGATCCCGTGGGAAGCAATCAATGGACACTGGCTTTAAAGAGGAGGAGGCAAAAACAAAAGGAAGCCTGACATAAGTATTATTTATAAGTTGGAAGAACAATAGAGAGAGAGATCGACTCACCTGTGAGGATCAGAGAAAGTTGCCAGGATAAGGCGACATTCAAAATGGCTGTTGAAGAATACTGACAGGATAGAAAGATGTTTCAGCTTAAGGGAGCACCATGAACAAAGGCATGGAGAAAACAGCACAGAACTTGTCCAAACAATCATAAAGTGGAACAGAGAAATAACTCGTGATTTTACCTGCCCCAACCTGCATATAACTATTTTCATTTCCTTCACTACGTCTTCTTAAAGAACTTATATGAGGGCTGCACTGAGCAAGGCGGCATAGTAGAAACTGTAAGTGGAAGCAAACACAACACTTGCTTTACAGAAGCACTTGCTGTAGCTAAAAAGACAAGCTCTGCATGCGTGGAACAACCAGAAAACATACGGTGTCGGATTGCACAGGACCCGCCTACATGGCATATCCTGTAGGTGTCCAAAGTGAGGGAGTCCCGCGGTGCATGGATATAAAGGAAGGCTTTGTGGGGGTTAAGTGTTGAGCTGGTACTTGCTTGTCACCATGCCCCTGTCTCCTGACACCTTCATATCCTCAGAAGTGTTTCGTCCAAGCATCACGATGCCTGGGTAGGAATCTCTGCTCTGCCACTTCCTGGCGGTAACGTCAGCCGTGTCTGTCCCTCAGGGTCTCGTTTTCCTCATCTGTACGTGGAGGGAATCACAGAGACAGCGTCTGCCTCTAACAGGCACTCAATAATGTTAGCTATTATTTATCCTGCCTCTTCCCCCTTTCCTCTGTTTCTTTCTCTTTCATTACTATTGCCGGAATGCCTTTCCTTTCCAGAAGACATCGCTTTTGATTTGTTAGCAAAACTCATTCTTGGCCTGTTGTTCAGAGCTTCTCAACAAGTATGCAACCACATCTTGGGGATTATAACTGATTTTTGGGGGATATTCCTCCAACGATTTACTTTTTTCTGCAATCTACTTTCTGCAAACCTTCTGTAGCAGGTACACACGCGTACACACACACAAACACACCCCCTCACTGAACATTCTAAAACACATTTGAACCCAGAAAAATTATTAAAGAAATTTAACAGTGATATTTTTTCCTCTATAAAATGTGGATAGTAATAGTACCTATCTCAGAGAACAGCTGTGAGGATTAATTGAGTTAACATAGGTAGTGCATTTCAAATATGCCTGGGCCATAGTGAGTGTTAGCATCATTATTAGCTTTATTACTCACTCATTTTAAGCTTGAAGCAATATTTTGTCCTATAAATAGCTACTAATATTGGTCTCTAATATCAAGATTATTAAATAGTTCTATTAACTTAAAAGTTGCTACCATAATCATAGGGGAAATATCACGGCAATGAAAATACTCAAGTAGACTATTCAATCCACAGGATCTAGATTGACAGAACAATTATCTTGTCCCTAAATGAACATTTTTTACCAGTTATAAAACTCTCCCATCCATGTCCAATTTTTTCCATTCAACAGCTTTCATATTTCATCAATTTTTTTGTATTTCATGTGTCACTGCATCATATGTCTTTGCCAGTTAAAATAGACAATAACACTCACGTTTTCATTGTCATTAGTTAGTTGAGAAATTCAATTGAAAACATTTTTCAGAAAGATTGCTCACATTTAATGTTTTTAGCACTTTGGTATTTATGCCTCTGGTAATTAGTAATATTTTAAAAGCCACTAATGACTCAAAATTTTAAAAATGAACATAAGGTTTGATCTAAAAGCCAAAGCCTATAATTGGAGAAATAGATCTGAAGTTTTTGCACTCTTTGGAGAACCTCTTGATATTTCTTTCTAATCTGCAGAGAGGGAAGTATTCTTATCCCTCCAATTAGAAAGTATATTATCAAGAACCAAAGACAAAATAGTGATGTGTAGCCAATTCCAATTCTGGGTTAACTGTGGGAATTTCTAACCCGGGATAACTTCTCACTGCCACCTAGAGCATTTCAACCAGTTCCTCCTGGAGCTAAGCTGGGCTTAACTGAGTGAATATATTCTCAATTTATGACCCAAACTAACAACTACATTCAGGAAGGCTGATCTGCTGTAAAAATATAGTAAATAATATAAAACCGACAACTTTATTAGAAAGCTCCAGAAAAATTACTTTGAGATTATGTGTTCTGTTAGATAATTCATTTCATTGCTCCCTCCTTGGCATTCAAGTTAGAAATCTGACAAAAAGAGTGAAATATCTATAGAGTATGCAGGTACCTGTAATAGGTTACTTTTTTTTTAAGAGGTATTACAGAACAAACCAGTGAGAATTTCTTTTTTTCCGAGTTTTGTTGGTGTGTGTGCACCTATAAAAGTCACAAGTAGAATACATACTCATTTTTTAATTAACAACAATAGAAAAATATCAAGAAGGAGAAAGTCCTCTGGCCATAGAAATGGCTAAATGACCTCGTCGTGTTCTTTCCCTTTCCTATATTTAGCACTAGAACCCACTGCATTTGAGTGGGGCACCCTCAAACCCAACCAGACAATCTTCTTTCGGATCTCTTTTAGCTAGATGAGGGTATCCAGCTGAAACTGAGATATACCAACTCCAGGTCACATTTTTACAAGGAAGCTGCTTGGCCTATCTTCTCTTCCCCGACTCCACAGGGTAGAGCACAGATTGGTGCTAGTGGACCAGCTGTGAACAAGAGGACCAGGACCACAGCTAGGATGTGGTACAGAAGCAAGGATTTCTGAAGGAGCTCTAATTGCACAGCCTCCTACCAGCTCTGCATCATCTGCCTCCAGATGATTATGTGAGAAATAAAGACTCCTCTGCTTTATTTGAGCAACTATATTTTTCGCTTCTTTGTTACAACAGTAATTAGCCTATTCCCTAACTTATACATCACCTTATGTCCCACTGTCCTATAATGATCACCTCTGTGATTTTGGCATATTACTATCCAATTAATTTTTTAAGCACTTAAAAATAAACATAGTTGAGACCTGACTCTATCTACATAATTTTACATTCTTTTTGTTAATTTGATATTTTACTTAATGTACATTCTGTTTCATTTAACAAATCATCCTCTTCATCAATCTTGTAGGTCACCATTATGATGACTTTATTTACTGTCATTATAAGGGTATTACTCATTATAATTTTAAGGATATTCCCTAATGCTGTTCAATAATACCAGTGAAACATAAATTTGAGCATATTTTCTAAAAATATATTCAAGAAGCAGAGAAGAAAGTATTGATATCTTTTTATACCACGATTTCCTTATTTTTGAGTTGTTGGTTTTTATTCATCTCTAGCTTGGCCAGGGTAGGTATTTACACAATTTTTCAAAAATGACCCATGAATAATACCTGAGCCTATATCTAACTACAGATCTTGCTTGCTTTCACTGATAGAAGACTACCTTGGCTATGTACAAATTCTTGCATCATCACTTTTTTGCCTCAAACTTCTGTAGTGTTGTTTTTCAAAAACAAAATTTAATTTTTTAATTAAAGTGAACATAGGTTTATTATCAAGTCTTTGCAAATGCACATACAAAAAACAGAAAAAAAATTGATAATTTGATAACCCAGAGAAAACTGTTATATGTTGGTGTATTTTCATTTAGTCTTTTATTTTTGTGTGTGTGAATGTGTGCATGTACATTTTCTTTTTTTAAATTTTTTTCCAACTTTATTGAGATGTAATTGACATACAATGTTGTATAAGTTTAAGGTGTACAACATAAGGATTCGATGCACATATATATTATGGAATGATTACCACAATAATGTTAGTTAACACATCTATCACCTCACATAATTATAATTTTTTGTGTGTGGTGAGAACATTTAAGATCTACTCTCTTAACAAATTTCAAGAAGAGAATACAGTATTATTAACTGTAGTCACCATGCTGAATATTAGATCCCAGAACTTATTCATCTTATAACTGGAAGCTTGTACCATTTGACCAAGATCACCCTATTCCCCCCAACTCCCAGGCACTGGCAACTACTTTTCTACTCTCTGTTTCCATGCATTCAGCATTTTTGTTTTTGTTTTTGTTTTTTTAGATTCCACATATAAGTGAGATCATGGATATTTGTCTTTCTCTGTCTGACATTTCACTTAGCATAATTCCCTCAAGGTCCATCGAAGTTGTCGCAAATGGCAAGATTTCCTTCTTTTATATAGCTAAATACTAGTCCATATATTACTCCATATATATAGACAGTTTCTTTTTTTAAAATGTTGTTCCTGACCTCTAATTTTTTTCCCACTTTTATTGAGAAATAATTGACATACATCACTGTACACGCTAAGTCATACAGTATGATGATTTGACTTAATGTATTTTGAAATGATTACTACAATAGGTTCAGCTAACATCCATCTTCTCATACAGATAGAATAAAAGACAAGAAAGAAGAAAAGAAAAAAGGAAAAAAAATTCTCCTTGTGATGAGAACTCTTAGGATTTACTCCCTTAACAACTTTCATACGTATCATACAGCAGTGTTAGCGATAGTCATCAGGACATACATTACATCCCCAGTACAGGATACCTCGGTGTATTGTGTTTCACTTTATTGAACTTCACAGATATTGTATTTTTTACAAATTGAAGGTTTGTGGCAACCTTTCCTTGAGCAAGTCTATCAGCACCATTTTCTCAACAGCATTTGTTCACTTCGTGTCTCTGTGTCACATTTTGATAATTCTCACAATATTTCAAATTTTTCAGTATTATTATATTTGTTAGGGTGATCTGTGGCCACTAATATTTGATGTTATTATTATAATTGTTTGGGGGTGCCATAAAACCACGCTCATATAGGACAGCAAGCTTAATGGATAAATGTTGTGTGTGTTCTGACTGCTCCACTGACCAGCCATATCCCATCTCTCTCTCTCTCTTCAAGCCTCCCTATTCCCTGAAACTCAACTATATTGAAATTAGGTCAATTAATAACCCTACAATGGCCTCTAAGTGTTCAAGTGAAAGGAAGAGTTGCACATCTCTCACTTTTAGTCAAAAGCTAGAAATGATTAAGCTTAGTGAGGAAGGCATATTGAAAGCTGAGATAGGTCAAAAGCTAGGCCACTTGCACCAAACAGTTAGCCAAGTTGTGAATGCAAAGGAAAAGCTCTTGAAGGAAATTAAAAGTGCTACTCCAGTGAATACATGAATGATAAGACAGAGAAACAGCCTTATTGCAAATATGGAGATATTTAGTGGTCTGGATAGAAGATCAAACCAGCTACAACATATCCTTAAGCCAAAGTCTAATCCAGAGGAAAGCCCTAACCACCTTCAATTCTATGAAGGCTGAGAGAGGTGAGGAAGCTGCAGAAGAAAAGCTTGAAGCTAGCAGAGGTTGGTCCATGAGGTTTAAGGAAAGAAGCCATCTCCATAACACAAAAGTGCAAGATGAAGCAGCAAGTGCTGATGGAGAAGCTGCAAGTTATCCAGAAGATCTAGCTAAGATAATTAATAAAGGTGGCTACACTAAACAACAGATTTTCAATGTAGATGAAACAGCCTAATATTGGAAGAAGATGCCATTTAGGACATTCATAGCTGGAGAGAAGTCAATCCCTGGCTTCAAAGGTTCAAAGGACAGGCTGACTCTCTTGTTAGGGGTTAATGCAGCTGTGACTTGCAGTTGAAGCCAGTGCTCATTTACCATTCCAAAAATCCTAGGGCCCTTAAGAATTATGCTAAATCTACTCTGCCTGTGCTCTATAAATGGAACAACAAAGCCTGGATGACAGCACATCTGCTTCCAACATGGTTTACCACATATTTTAAGCCCACTGTTGAGACCTACTGCTCAGAAAAAAAGATTCCTTTCAAAATATTACTGCTCCTTGGCAATGCACCTGGTCACCAAAAGCTCTGATGGAGATGTACAATGAGATTAATGTTGTTTTCATGCCTGCTAACACAGCATCCATTCTGCAGCCCATAGAACAAGGGGTAATTTCAACTTTCAAGTCTTATTATTTAAGAAATACATTTTATATGGTTATAGCTGTCATAGATAGTGAGTCCTCTGATGGATCTGAGCAAAGTAGATTGAAAACTTTTTGGAAAGGATTCACCATTCTAGATGCTATTAAGAACATTTGTGATTCATGGGAAGAGATCAAAACATCAAAATTAACAGGTGTTTAGACAAAGTTGATTCTAGCCCGCATGGATGCCTTTGAAGGGTCCAAGACTTCAGATGAGGAAGTAACTGCAGATGTGGTGAAAACACTAAGAGGACTACAATGAGCATTGGAGCCTGAGGATGGGACTGAAATGCTGCCATCTCATGACAAAAATTTAATGGTTGAGGTGTTGCTTCTTATGGATGAGCAAAGAAAGTGGTTTCTTGAAATGGAATCTACTCCTGGTGATGATGTTCTGAATATTATTGAAATGACACACAGGATTTAGAATATTACATAAACTTAGTTGATAAAGCAGTGGCAGGATTCAAAAGGATTGACTTCAATTTGGAAAGCAGTCCTACTGTGGGAAAAATGCTGTCATAGAGCATCGTATGCTACAGAGAACTCATTCGTGAAAGGAAGAGTCAGTCAATGCAGCAAATTTCATTGTTGTCTTATTTTAAGAAATTGCCACAGCCACCCCAACCATCAGCAACCACCACCCTAACCAGTTAGCAGCTATTGCACACTTAATAGACTACAGTATAGTGTAAATATAACTTTTATATGCACTAGGAAACCAAGAAATTCACATGACTCACTTTATCGTGATATTCACTTTATTGTGGTGGTCTGGAACTGACCCACAATATCTCCGAGATATGCCTGTACATGCTTATCTTACAACTGGAAGTTTGTGCCTTTTGACCACCTTCCTCCAGTTCTCCCTCCTCTCCACCCTCTGCCTCCGACAACCACAAGTCCTATCTCTTTTTCTGTAAGTTTGGTGTTTTTTTTTTTTAGATTCCACATATAAGTGAGATCATATAGTATTTGTCTTTCTCTGTCTGACTTGCTTCACTCAGCATAATGCCTTCGAGGCTCATCCACGTTGTCACAAATGGAAAAGTTCCTCATTTTTTATGGAGATATACCACAACTTCTGTATCCATTCATCCATCAATGGACACCTAGGTTGTTTCCATGTCTTGGCTATTGTACATAATGCTGCAATAAACAAGGAGGTGCAGATATCTTTTCAACTTAATGTTTTCATTTCTTTTGGACAAATTTCCAGAAATGAAATTGTTGGATCATAGTGTAGCTCTATTTTTAATTTTTTGAGGAAGCTTGTTGCTGTTTTCCATAGTGACTGTACCAATTTGCATTCCCTCAAACAAGGGTTCTCTTTTTTCCACATCCTTGCCATCACTTGTTGTCTCTTGTCTTTTTGACCATAGCTATTCTAACAGGCATGAGGTGATATCTCGTTGTGCTTTTCATTTGCATTTCCTTAATAAGTAGTGATGCTGAGCATCTTTTCATATACCTGTTGGCATTTCATAGTCTTTGGAGAAATGTCTATTCAGGTCTTTTGCCCATTTTTTAATTGGGTTATTATTATTATTTTTTTTGCTATTAAATTATATTATTTCTTTATATATTTTGAATCCTAACTGATTATCAGATACATTGTTTGCAAATATTTTTTCCCGTTCCATATGTTACCTTTTCACTTTTTGATGGTTTCTATTGCTGTGCAGAACCTTTTAGTTTGATGTCGTTCCATTTGTTTATTTTTTATTTTGTTGCTTGTGCTTTGAGTTCACATCCAAAAATTCATTTCCAAGACCCATGTCAAGGAGCTTTATTCCTGTTGTCTTCTAGGAGTTTCATGGTTTCAGGTCTTACATTTAGGCCTTTAATTCATTTTGAGTTAATTTTGGTGAGTGAGATATAAGTCCAGTTTCATTCTTTTACATGTGAATATCCAATTATTGAAGAGGCTGTTGTTTCTCCATTGAGTATTCTTGGCTCCCTCATCAAATATTAGTTGACTACATATGGTTGGATTTATTTCTGGTCTCTCCATTCTGTTCCATTGGTCTATTTGTCTGTTTCTGTGCCAGTGCGATACTGTTTTGATGACTATGGTTTTACAGTACAGCTTGAAATCAGGAAGTGTAATGCCTCCTGCTTTGTCCTTTTTCTCAAAATTTCTCAAAATTTCTTTGGCTATTTGAGGTCTTTTGTAGTTCCATATAAATTTTAGAGTGTTTTTTCTTCTTCTGTAAAAATTACCTTTGGATTCTTGATAGAGATTGCATTGACTATATAGATGGTTTTTGATAGCATTGACATTTCAACGATATTAATTCTTCTAATCTATAAACACAAGATACTTTTCCATTTATTTGTATCTTCTTCAATTTCTTTCATCAGAATAGAAATCTTTCACCTCTTTAGTTAAATTTATCCCTAAGTATTTTGTTGTTTTTGATGCTATTGTAAATGGGATCAATTTCTTTATTTCTTTTCCAGAAAATTTGTTGTCTGTGTATAGAAATGCTGCTGAGTTTTGGATATTAATTTTGTATCCTGCAACTTTACTGAATTCATTGATTAGATCTAAGTTTTTTGGTGGTCTTAGGATTGGTTGAGTCTTCAGGATTTTCTATATATAAAATCATGCCATCTGCAAATAAAGACAATGTTACAACTCCCTTTGGAATTTCTTGTAAGGCAGGTATAGTGGTGATGAACTCCGTTAGCTTTTGTTTGTCTGGGAATGCATTTATCTCTGCCTCATTTCTGAAGGACAATTTCACTGGGTATAGTATTCTTGGTTGGCAGAATTTTTCTTCCAGCACTTTGAATATATCATCCCACCCCTTCCTAGCCTGCAAGACTTCTGCAGAGAAATCTACTGGTAGCTGTGTAGGGGTTCCTTTTTATGTGACAGGTCTTTTTTCTCATGCTGCTTTGAAAATTCTCTCCTTGTCTTTGACTTTTAACAGTTCAATTATAATATGTCTTGGAGTAATATTCTTTGAATTGATCTTGCTTGGGATCCTGTGAGTTTCCTGTACCTGGATGTCCATATCTCTCCCAAGATTTGGGAAATTTTCAGCTATTGTTTATTTAAGTAATCTCTCTGTACCTTTTTCTCGCTCTTCTTTTTCTCACAATTCCATGATGCAAATGTTCTTTTGAGTGATGGTGACCCATAATTCACATAGGCTTTCTTCATTCTATTTCTTTCTTTTTTCTTTTTATGCCTCAAACTGGCTAACTTCAAATAATCTGTCTTCAAGTTTGTTGATTCATTTTTCTGCATGGACAAATCTGTTGTTGAAGCTCTCTATTGAATTTTTTAGTTCTGTCTTTATATTCTTTAGGTACAGGACTTGTTTGGTTCTTTTTTATTGTTTATTTATTTATCAAAGTTCTCGTTTTGTTCAGGAACTGTTTTCCTGATTTGTTTAGCTGTCTATCTGCATTCTTTTGCATTTCATTCAGTTTCTTTAGGATGATTATTTTGAATTCTTTGTCAGGCAAATCATAGATCTCCATTTTGGGGGGTCAGTTACTGGAGCTACGTTAGTTTCATTTGCTGGTGTCATTTTTCCTGATTCTTCATGATTCACGTAGCCTTGCATTGGTGTCTGTCTCTTTGAAGGAGCAAGCACCTCTTCTAGTCTTTACAGACTGGTTTCAGCAGGTAAAGACCTTCTCCTGTCTTTTCCCTGGAATAATAGGATTACCAGTGAAATTGCAGTCATACTGGGTTGGAGCCAATTATGAGGCTGTCTCTGGGTCTGCAGTGGGTCTGTGGTTGGAAGGCTTATTACCAGGGGCTCAGCTGGGCATGGATTCTGTCTGGTCCATGAGTGGATAAGACTGCTTCCAGTACCTTGTTCAGTATGGTGGCACTCAGAAAAGGGCGCACTTCAGGGTCCACAGTTGGGTCCTCAGAGAGTGAGCCTGTTACCAGTTGTGCAGTGGGTATGGCTCCTGCCAAGTCCCTGAGAGGGCTGCTGCCTTGTCACTGGATGGGTCACTGGGTGGGTAGGACTGGCCCTGGACCATAGCTGAGAGGGGCTGGAACTGAGGCCCAGGGCTCTTTCAGGTTCCGCAGCCAAGACTGAGTTCTACAGAGCTGGTTCTGGAGGCACAGATGGGCATGTCTCCCATCAGGTCTCTATGCAGGCTGGACTGGTCCCTGGCTGTAGGTGGAGGGGATGGAGCTGAGTATAGGTCCCTTTTAGGATTTCTTGAGGTACAGATGTGAGTGTCTCTCACTTGGTCCCTGTAGGACTGCTTGTGGACTGTGGCTCAGACAGACTGGAGCCAAGCATAGGACCCCTTCAGTATCTCTGGGAGTGCAGTTGAGAGTGTCTTCAACTGGGTCCCTGGGCTGGCAGGTCTCTGGTAGACTCTGGCTGTGACAGGCTTGGAGCTGAATTTAGGGCCCTTCAGGATCTCCACATATGCAGCCAGGAGTTTCTCCTGCACGGCCCCTGTGCCAGCAGGAATCTTCACAGATTACATCTGAGAGGGACTGGAGCTGAGTATATGACCCTTTTGGAATCTTCAGGGTTGCAGACTAGAGTGTCTCCCACTGGGACCTTGGAAAAATGGGACTTGCAGGCGATGGCTATGAGGAAGCTGGAGGCACATATCCCTATATGTGCAAAATCTTTTCAGAATCTTTGATGGTGCAGACAGAAGTGTCTCCTGCTGGGTGCCTGTGTCAGCAAGACTGTAGACTGGGACTGGAAGGGACTGGAGCCCAGTTACAGCCCAGTTTCAGAATCTACAGTCTGACTGAGTTTAGCAGGCTTACCTCCAGGGGCTCCTGGACTGTGGCCAAGAGGGTGTGGTACTGGTTCATGGGCCATTTCAGGGTCCACAGTAGGGATCCAGGTTTGTATGTCTATTACCTGACACACAGGTAAGTATGACTCCTCCCAGGTCCCTCAGCATATGGAGCTGGTTACAGACCCAAACTGGACTACAGTGGAGTGTGGAGTTTTTTCCTTTCCTATGGCTGGGACAGCAGTCATTGAATCAGCCACATGGTTGCAAGCCTGCCTTCTCAAAATGGCTCTCCTCAGTCTTGGACAGCACCAGGGTTTCCAAATCTCCTACCTGGGCCTCAAAACTCCTATGAAGGCACTCTTGTCCATGGATAGATACAAAAATTTGTTGTTCAGGAGAGCATATTTTGCTGATGTCAATCTTCTCTGGTGTTTTCTTCATTTTCTGTTGTAATTTAATCCAGCAAAGTGAATGTCTGAGGTCATACGGAGTTCTTAGAAGTGATATGTTTTGTTTTTATTTTTGTTTTATTGTATTTTCTTGCTGCCAGGACACTCACATGACTCTTTCTCTTTTGGACTAAACTTAAACTTGGTATTCCTTTTTTTTTTTTTTTCAGTTCAGAATATAACCAACTCTTTGAATCAACATATTAAAATGCTTTTTTTCTTTGGTTAGGAAGATTGTCCCTGAGCTAACACTTGTGCCAATCTTCCTCTATTTTGTATGTGGAACGCTGCCATAGCATGGCTTAATGAGCAGTGTGTAGGTCCACATCCAGGATCCAAACATGTGAACCCTGGGCAGCTGAAGTGGAGCATGTGAATTTAATCACTATGCCACTAGGCTGGCCCCTAAAATACTTTTAAATCTCGAGAAAGTTTCTGCTTTTATATACTTGACTACTCTTTTCATTTTAGATTGGAATTCCATTGTCTTTCCTTCATGTCTGTTAACTTCTCCCTCAATATTTTCATTTCTCTTTCAGTCTCTCTCCCTCTCCTTCTTTCTCTCTCTCTTTTAGCAGCTTAAAACAGCATTTGTTATTGCAAAGTTTCTGTGAGTCAGGAATCTGAGAGGAGCTTAGCTGGGTGTTTCTATTCCACTAGGTTAGCAGAAGTTGCAATCATCTGAAGGCTTAACTAAGGCTGGAGGATCCACTTTCAAAATGACTATTGGCAGAAGGCCACAGTTCCTTACCATGTGGACTCCTCCATATGGTTGCTTGAGTGTCTTCATGATATAGCAACTGGCTTTTCCTAGAGCAAGTGATCCAAGAGAGACAGCAAGTAGGAAACAGCAATGTGTTTCATGGTCTAGTGTCAGAAGTCACAAATCATCATCTCTGCTATATTCTTTTTTTTTTAAGACTATAAACAAGTACATTTATTATATTTGCTTATATGTATACATATCATATATGCACACACATACACACATATAGGAGGATTGTATGTGTAGAACTTTATGTATCTATATAGTTTCAGTTTGCAAAAAGTGCTGTAAGGAAACATAAAGCAGGGTAATACAAAAAGGTAAAGGCTATTTTAAATATTGCAGAATCAGAATACAAATGCAATGGTGAAGAATACCAGTACAATACTTAATCATTGATCATTGAAGGTAAGGCTGTTTTTTCCTCTTTCTAAGTACAAGGCAGTAAAATATTGTAATTCACTAAAACCAATGGCAATCTATAATACCCTTTGCAAAAACAGTGCGTTAGGTTTCCCAAGAACACAAAGCTGTATGTTTTATATTTACAAATTTAATGTTGGAGAACCTGAGTAAAGACGCTAAACCTATCTGAGAAACGATTATACCTAAGAGCTAGACTATCTCTGCTGTACCATTTTATTTCGTCAACTTACATAAGAAAACAATTTTATGAAGACACTAAGCATTACTGTGCAATTGAGATTGGTTGTGAAACCATTTTTTTTATATGTATATATTTTATTTTTATTTATTTGTTTATTTGTTTATTTTTTTAATTGTGGTACCTTTGGTTTATAACATTGTATAAATTTCAGGCGTACATCGTTATACTTCTATTTCTGCATAGATTACATCATGTTCACCACCCAAATACTAATTGCAATCCATCACCACAAACATGTGCCTAATCATCCCTTTCGCCCTCCTCCCTTCCCCTTTCCCCTCTGGTAACCACCAATCCAATCTCTGCTATATTCTTTTCATTAGAAGTGTGTCACTAAGTCCAGCCCACACTCCAGGGAGGGAAATTAAGCTCCACTTCATAAAGGAAGGAGTATCAAAAGATTTGGGGATATATTTTAAAATCAATACAGTGAGTTATCAAGTTTTTTTAATCTTTGCCAATCTGATGGGGGAAATGGTATCTATTATCTTTTAATGTGCATTTCCTTGTTATGAGTGAGAGTGACTGTTCTTTTTAAAAAGAACTATTTGTATTTCTTTTCTGTAAACTTTCTCTCTGTGACCTTTATTGATTTTTTACTGGGATTTTGGTCTTTATGAATATACATTGCCAATATTTTCTAACTAGACTTTATTTTTTAGAACAGTATTAGATTAACAGAAAACATTGAGAAAATAGTACAGAGGGTTCCTGTATGTTCTCTCACCCAATATCCCCTATTATACATATCTTATATTAGTATGGTACATTCATTATAATTAACGAGACAATATTGATACATTATTATTAACTAAAGTTCCTTCTTTATTCAGATTTTCTTAGTTTTTATCTGATGCCATTTTCTGTTCTAGGATTCCATTCAGGATACCACATTACATTTACTTGTCATGTCCCCTTAGGCTCCTCTTGGTTGTGATGGTTTCTTATACTTTCCTAGTTTTTGATGATCTTGATAGTTTAAAGGAGTACTGGTCGAGTACTTTGTAAGGTACCCCCATCTGTTGGAATTTGTCTGATATGCTTTTCATGATTAGAGTGGGGTTACAGGTTTTTGGGAAGAAGACCACAGGGGCAAAGTGTTATTTTCATCACATCATATCAAGATACATGCAACCAATACAGTTTAACACTGTTGATATTGACCTTAAAAACCTGTCTGAGATAGTGTTTGTGAAGTTTCTCTGCTGTAAAGCTATTCTGTAAAGTTACGCCTTCCTATGCTGCACTCTTTGGAAGGAAGTCACTATGTGCAGCCCATATCTAAGGAGTAGGGATTTAGTCTGTCCTTCTTTGAGGGTGGAGTATTTTCATAAATAATTTGGAGTTTTTCTGCAAGGGAAATTTTTCTCTTCTCCCTCATTTATTTATTTATTTAATCATTTATTTATGTCAGTATGGACTCCTGGGTATTATTTTATATATTGGGTTATATTCCAATATTACTTTATTTTGTTTCCCAAATTATTCCAGCTCTGACCATTGAGAGCTCTTTAAATTGGCTCCTGCATCCCTTTGACACAGCCTTATCCATTAGTTTCAGTTTTCGGAGGGGAGGCAAGCACTCACTTATTTTCTGACAATACAAGATACTCCAGGCTCATCCTGTTGATTTCATACCCAGTCCTAGAATCAGCCATTTCTCCAAGGAGCCCTGATTGCTTTTATTGGACAATGGTATTAAAAACAAGATCTGAGCACTTAGCTGTGATATTACTATTGGGATATCATTTATTTAGGCCTTCACATCTGACAGATTAAATAAATATATGTGTACATGAACCCATGTACATATACATATCTACAAATGTTTATATGTGCAACCATCTGTGTCTATATTAAGCTAAACAGGAGTTCATACTGTTGTCTCAAACTCTAATCCATTACCACATGCTTCATTCTGGCTTCCTCCCATTTCTTATCTGTAAACTCCCAGTCCAATAGTAAGAAACCTGTCTCCTACCATCTGCCATCCATTTACTTAATTGTCCAATTCTGATATACATGTATGGCAATATCAGGATTGTTAACTCATACCCCATGGGAAACAATTTTATCAACTAGAATACAATACTCATATGCAGTTCCTTTTGCTTTTATTCTTACAGACTCCACTTATTTCCAAAGTTACTTAGGCTTTTCTCCCATCTCCTTCAGTGAGGCCATTTCTTACATTTTTTAATACAGTTAGATTCTTTTGTCACAGTCTGCACTCTTTCCTGAGAATGATTTTTATTTTTTATTCTGCACGTATTAAGGTTCACTTTTGTTCTGTAAAGTTCTATAGGTTTTGAAAATATATATAATGTCATGTATCCACCATTATAGTATCATATAGACTAGTTCACTGCTCTAAAAATGCCCTTTGCTTCATCTATACAACCCTCACCTCCTCCCCTAAAACCCTTATCCTTGGTAACCATTGATCTTTTCATCGCCTTGATAGTTTTGCTTTTTCCAGAATGTCATATAGTTGGAATCATACAGTATGAAGTGTTTTCAGATTAGCTGCTTTTACTTATGTTGATGTGAATAATCCATAATCAATCAATGAATCAAAATTAGGATGAGTTTATTATGAGCCAAATTTGAGGACCATATAGCCCAGGGCCTTCCTTCCCCAAGGAAGGAAGGGCACCAAAGAAGTGGGGTGTACAGAGCAGTTATATACAGTCAAAGAGCATGTGTCACATGTGATTGCAATGTCACTTTTACAATAGTCACGAGATTGCCCTGTTGGCACAGTGATTGATGGACACAACCAGGTATCAGGTCTGCTGTCTTGAGTTGGGTGGTGACAGGATGAGCGCAGCAATCAAACCCCAGCCTAGGGAGAAATGCTTATGCTTAAGGAAACGCCAATGTGGGGGAAGTTGCATCCTTATCTTAAGGGCATTTGTTCTTGTCTTTGGCACATGGTAAATGCTTAAAGCAGGTATACAATGCATGTTCAAAGGCCACCTCAGGCCCTTTTGGAAAAACAAGGTCAGGCCGAATTAGTTTTACACCAAATTGCTTCGTCATATACTCCAATATGTCCTATTGCTTGCCATTTATTTATCACTTAGCATGCATTTAAGGTTCACTCATATCTTTCTGTGGCTTGATAGCTCATTTCTTTTTATTGCTGAATAACATTCCATTGTATGGAAGTACCACAGTTTGTTTATCCATTTATATATTGAAGAACATCATGGTTGTATCCATTTTTGGTGACTTGGAATAAAACTTTTATAAACATTTGCATGCAGGTTTTTATGTGGACATAAAATTTCAGCTCAATTCGGTAAATATCTAGGAGTGCAATTGCTTGATTCTGTGGTAAAACTATGTTTAGCTTTGTAAGAAACTGCCAATCTGTCATCCAAAGTGGATGTATCATCATATCTCTTTTCGTATCTGTACATTGAAAGATTTATTAATATCATTTACTATGTTAGTGATTTAATTTTCCAAGGCATCATTTGTGCTCAATACTGCAACCAATGTAAATCAATTTATTATTGCACTTTTCAGTTTATATTCAATCCTTCAAAACTTCCTTCTTTATACTTTTTTCTAATCTATTCTCTCCATAATATTCTGCTCCTATTTCATTAGGGCTATTTCTTCTTTGTTTTTAATGAAGGTGCTAAATAGATTTCCAAAGTCATTTTCTATTTACCATGATAAATCATTTTCAGATGTCTGATCTTCCTTTGAATCTTCAAGATGATAATATTTCTTTCTATTTTTTTTTCCTCGTAAATGAGCAGAAATCTGTGCAGTTAACTGACAGAATGCTTTGATTGCTCTCAGCCCCACTTTCGAGATCTATAACCAGACGGCACAGGTATATGTCCAGTTTCTAGCCAATCTCTAACGTTAGGCCTACAATTTTGAAACATATGCTAGCTAGGATTAGCAGATCTCCCCTGAAGCCCACCCCTGATTCTCTCACACCTTGTACATAAAGAGTTCTCCAAGATCTGCAGTTCTCAGTATGTATTGCTACCAGGGTACTTCTTTGACTTCACTCCCCCCACTATGCTTTGTATGTTGAAATTATACCTCTCCAAAATCAGTGTTCTACCACTGATTTCCTGTAGCTTTAACCCAGCTGTTTTCCTGGATCGTGTTCTCTGAATATAAAAAGCAGGTTAGCGTGGGAAGCAGTGAGGGCAGGGTCCACAGCAGTTAGTATTGCGTAAGGAGGCCAAGAAAAGCTTCTGACAGCACCATCCACTCATGGAGAGCTGGCTGCCTCTGATATGGTTAGTTTGAAAACTCGCATTTCTGAACTGGAAGGCACAAGGCTGGAAAGACTTATAACAAATGCTATCATCTCTATAATTAGTGGAAATATCTTATATTCAGTTCCTTTTTTCATATATGGAGGAAGATTTTTATTTTTCTTGTGTCTCCTCAAATATTTTCATGGGAACTGGGAATGACTGCATCCAGAGCTTCCGTCAGATGCCATTCGAAAGCAGAAGTCTATAAAATTCTTGATTTCTCTCCCTTCTATTTCTAAACGATATAACATCCAAATTAGAAAAGAAATTAAAGAAAAAAATTCTCTAAGTGTTTACACGAGTTAATCTTATAAACTCTGCTTTTCTAAATATTATTCAACAGTTTTCTCCTAACTGTGTGTTGGTCTACACACTCTTTATGGCATCTGAAAGTGTCTCATTGTTATTACAATGCAGGAATGTGCGTGTTCATCATCTCCTTCCTTCTACTTTGCTTTCTCGCCACTCTGAAGAGGCCAGTTACATTTTGGAACCAGAAGATGCATGTAGCAATGAGAAAGTATGTGTCTATAAGAAATAAGATGCAGAAAGGGGTTGAAATCTAGCAGATAAAGAATAGGGTAAGAAATATCTGGGAGCCAGGGGTCAGCATAAACAGCCAGTGAGATTTCTAGGCAGGCAAGGATAAAGTTTAGTAACATGAAGGAAAAGTAACTCTGCTACACAGTGGGATAGGAATTGAAAATACGTGGCAGATGATTAATGACGAGGGACACTAGTAACCCCACAGATGTAAGGGGCATCTGATCTCCAGCCAGAGCTGTCTGGAATGCTTGCTTTCCTAAGTACTGACTTGCTGTGAGTAACCAATGCACGTCAAGTACGACAGGTCAAGGAAGAAGTGAGGAAAACATTGTCCATTTCGCTTCATTTCAATTCAGATATCTCTGCCTGACTATTGTATGTATACCAGGCCCAGTGGTGACACCGGGAAGAGTGTAAATAGTAAACCCAGGGCCTGCCCTCCAAGAACAGACATTTCAAGGACTAACTACAGCACACAAAGAAAATGACATTCACGTGAGCAGAGATAAAGACAGAGGAAAAGGCAATTAATTCTGCTTGAAGGGTTCAGGGACATCTCCACAGAAAGGAAGGTAACAACGGAATGATATCTGAAAGATTAATCGTTCCTTTTTGCCTGGAGAAAGGTGCATTGCTGGTGGAAGGCATTCCAAGGAGCTGATGACGAATCATGGCAAAGGCTCAGAGTTGTGCAAGTGTGTGAAGGAGTGATGGACAGACCACAGAAGCCAGAACAAGGCGCTGTGGAGAGTTACCTCAGCAATGGGGCAGGAAGGTAGTTGAGCACCAGATCTTGCTTCGAATTTGGATTTTTCTTCAAGTAGATGATGAAGAGAGTTTGCTGAAGGTTGTAACATCATCTGATCTGTTTGGGGAACAACAACAACAGCAACAGCAAAATATGGATGGATGTGGTTGCATATTGTTCAGATAAGAATAGTCTTTGCAGCATTTTTTACACTATCGAAGATTTTAAATAACATAAATGTTTTTCAAAGGAGAATGGTTAAATATATGTTAGATTGTGGTATACCCACATAATGAAATAATATGCAATCTGAAAAAAAGAAAAGACTGAGGAAGTTATTTAAGCTGATATGGAATTATTTTCAAGATATATCAAGTTAAAGGAAGCAAAGAGCAAAGCAGTGTGTAGAGCACGCTACCACTCCTGTGACAGGAAAATGGAAGACATGCACATGCATATCCTCTGGAAGGGCAGAAGAAATTGGTGACACTGAATATCCCCAGGAAGGTGAAAAGAGTGGTGGGGAAGCATGGAAAATGTCTGTGAAATCTTTCTCTTGAGGATGTTTTTCAGAGCAGTTTAAGGTTCACAGCAAAATTGAGAGGAAGGCACAGGGATCTCCCATTGCCCGTGCCCACCACGTGCAATGACCCCTCGGAGCGGAGGCCAGTCTGCCCTTCCCACCCCCTCTCACTCCTGCTCTTGTCACTCACACAACAGTAAGTTTGGGGGGCGTTTTATTTTCTTTCCTGTATCACCTAATGGCGTGTAACATCTTTAAGGGAGAGGACCATTTCTTCAACCTCTTTTGATGCCCAGCACTGGGTACAGGGACATGCATGTGGTAAGACATCTAAAAATATTGTTTTGATGATGATAAGGCTTTTGTGATTGAAGTATAAACGACGACCGTAATTTTCATAAACTGCTCCAAAATATCAGTCTGAACATGTTATAGTCGTCACGTATCTGTATAGCCTTTTCAAGCCCCATAAAATCAATACATACCTGATAGTTTTAAATGTAGGTTATAAAAAAAATGAAATTTAAATAGATATTATTTAGAAATAGCAAACATTGCAGCAGAGCACAAATCTGAATACACAGTGCATGCCGGCTATAAAAAAGTTGTTCTAAAGGGAAGGCAAAAACCCAGCCAACACAATTTAAAGTTTTCCACAGGTATCGCAAACCTCAAATGTCAACCAAAGCTTTATCTGAAAGCTTATTACTAGTACTTCAGGCCATTTTCAGAAATGACTTTCCATTAAAATATTTACTGCCTTTTCCCATTTCCCTCTCTTTCTCAGATTCTCAGTTGAAGTATAATTTCATTTTTTCCAGACAGTTTACATAAAGGATTAAGGGTCATCTGTCTGTATAGCTTGCAAGAAAGGGAAAGAAAAATACACAGGAACAAAGGAAAGTAAAATTTTTTATATACAAACATTAGGAAATTATACCTTTGCAACTTTCCAAGTGACTTATAAATCCAGAGGAAACATACACCCACATTGCTATGGGGTTTTCTTGCATTTTCTGTAACAACGTAGATCTCTGTGCAGTGTGGTGTGCACTTCACTTACACTGTGGTGTGTGGATCACTGTGTAGTGTGGTGTGTAGATATCTGTGCAGTGTGGTATATAGACACTGTGCAGTGTGGTGTGTGGGTCACTGTGTAGTGTGGTGTATAGACACTGTGCAGTGTGGTGTGTGAATCACTGTGCAATGCCGTGTGTGGATCACTGTGCAGTGTGGTGTGTAGATCACTGTACTTAGTGGTGTGCACTCCCTTGTGCGTTGTGGTGTGTAGATCACTGTGCAGTGTGCATGCAGTTCTCTGTGCAGTGTAGTGTGTAGATCACTGTGCAGGTGGTGTGTGGATCACTGTGCAGTGTGGTGTGTAGATCACCGTACATAGTGGTGTGCACTCCCCCGTGCATTGTGGTGTGTAGATCTCTGTGCAGTGTGCATGCAGTTCTCTGTGCAGTGTAGTGTGTAGATCACTGTGCAGTGTGGTGTGTGGATCACTGTGCGGTGTGGTTTGGTGTGTAGATCTCTGTGCAGTGTGGTGCGTAGATCTCTGTGCAGTGTGGTGAGTAGATCTCTGTGCATTGTGATGCGTAGATCTCTGTGCAGTGTGGTGTGTGGATCACTGTGCGGTGAGCTGTGTGGATAACTTTGCAATGTGGTGTGTAGATCACTGTACAGTGTAGTGTGTAGATCTCTGTGCAGTGTGGTGTGTAAGTCACTATTTTGTGCCTAATTGCCTAATGCTTCCTTTGTAAAGGAGCAATCTATTTTTCAGGGTTTGCTTTTCATAGCGTGCTTTATGTGTCTGTAGGAATAGCAGTCTCAGAAGACAGAGACCCCCACAGTACGTAGGCAGGTTGGAGAGCAAAGACCACAGGGTCTTTGGGAGGAAGGTGTAGCCCTCAGCACTGAGGAAACGATCCTGCCATTGAATGTGTTATAACCTGAGGGGTCAGTAAAACACCAGACTCTTACTGAAAACTTTCATGTGAGAGCATAATAATGACTGAGGCACAATCTTCATCTGAAAAGATCAGCGAGTGACAAGAGTTTGCTAGAGAAGAGAGGAAAGTAGGCTTCATAGGGAAGGAGGACTCAAGGCCCCATATTTCCTGAAGGGAGGGCGATCCAAGTTGTGGGAATAAAACGTCTGTGCAAGGCTTGGTTGAGTAAGAGATGAGGTTAGAAGCCCATTTCCCTCAACGTGTGGTCAAAGAATCTATGCATCAGCATCATTCGAGAGGCTTTATTTAAAAAGCAGATTTTTTAGCCTTACCGACTTGCAAGAGTCTCTGAGAAGATGCGTTTTTAACCAACCACCCCAGGGGCTTCTAGGTTCCCTGTGGTTGGAGAAGTTCGGACGGAGATACAAGGGCAAGTCTCTAGAAGCCAGACTGAAGTGGGAAGGGCAGAAGGGAGGCTGGTAGAAGTTGGAATGTTCATCCCTGGGGAACTGGTCATACTCAGGCTGCTGTGGAGGCCACAAGGGTGGAGAAAAGTGCTGCCTGAATATGCGTGTGAGGATGTTAAAAAACAAAAGCTCGACGTGATGAGGAGGTCTGAAGCTGCACTGCCAAACCACATCCACAAAGCCTGTGGGATCTCTCAGTACCTCCAAGCATGCAATTCCCCAGATGAGGAAGGTTTGATGGAGTTTCCTGTCTACGGAATACATCACAAACTTCTCAGCACATCGTTAGCCGTCAAGTCTCCCCACGCGCCTCCTAGTCCTGTCTCCCACATGTTTCCATGCACACCACAGGTAAACCCCGCCCGGCACCGCAGTCCCTTCACCCATGCTGTCCTCTGCAGCCACCCAACCTGCTCCAACCCACAGCCAGCCACCAGCTTGAGCCTTCAAGCCCCATCTGAAGTTCCAGCTCCTTCACGAAGCCTTTCTGATCCCACCTGATCTCTCTTCTCTCCAAATCCTCATACCGTTATCCGAAGATTTATCACCTCCTACTTTGGGTTCTGGTTACCTGTGTGTCTGCTACTCTATCCCTCTGCCTGGGCTGGGGGTTGCCTAAGAATGAGTTCTGCTTTCTTATCATCACCGAATTCCTGTCTGGAAGCTTAAAGATCAATTTGCATAAAGCACATAATAAATGCTCACTGAACTAAATTGGACTCAGTAAATCTTTAAAGGTTCTATGTGTTATGTATAATGAAAAATAGTGTAAAGATTCAGAACTGTCCGGCATAGTGAAACCATGAATAAGGCATCAAAAACTTCATTGAAATACGAGGAACTTGCACCACTCGCTGGCCTTCACTGTTAGACACAGCAGCACTTCCTTCCTCTGGGGCAAGCAGACTCAGTTCTCTCCCGTTCACTCCGTTCTGACCCCTTCATCCATCAGGCACTGACAGCACCAATCAGTGAATACTTAGAGAGGCAGACACCTCAGTCAGCGGGTCTCTGTGTCTGGACACAGGGCTAGTCATGGAAACTGCATATTCAAGGTACCCGTAAGTGTCAGATGAGAGAGTGAACAAAATGATTGATGGCCCGTTTCTCCACAAGAGCACTGTTTGGAACAAAAAGCCTGATTATCAAACCATTGACGCAAAAACAGAATGAGCCGATGGCGTCTTCTGATTATGAACCGAAAGTTTTCTGCTGATTTCATCCTGAGCGCTTCCTTCCTGGGCCTCCAGGCGCCGTGTGATTACACTTGACTGACAGGCCTTCAAACCAGGGTTGTTAACTTACAAATGAGCTGCATAGTGCCTTATGAATGGGTTGTTGGGCTCCCATAGGCAGAAGCCTTTGGGAGCTGAAGGACTCTGGTCAACGGGTTTGGAGAGAAACTATTTTATCAGCTCGGCACAGTCTGAGGAAGCTTGTACAGGCTGTGGAGAACTCCAAATGCCTCTGATTGTCTCGTCTTTTGATAGAATTCAGAAATCATCTGTTGCCTCCCGCTGGCCATTTCTAAAGCTTCTACCAGTTCTAGCTTCTTGAAGTCATGAGCTGGAATTGGTGTGCACAGAACAAAGACGAGACATATAAATCTTCATTCCTCTCAGGAGGAACTGGAGCGCATTTCTCGGCAGGCAAATATAAGAAGTATTGCAACAGAGATTCTCTAGTGAGATCAAAAACATAGTTTTTACCTTTTCTTTTTTTTTTAATACTCCTATGGCTGCAAACATAAAGAAAGATGAAAATAATTTGTGCAAACAACAAAGATGGTCAATACTTCTTTAAATTATTTTTGCCCTTTATGTTGATCTAAACATAGGAAACAAGGAAGTTCATCTGACTCTGGGGCAGAAACACTCAGCTCTCTTTGAAGGATTGGTCCAAGTATAAAGTTTATTTTTATTTTTTTTTATTTTTTTATTTTTTATTGCAGTAACATTGGTTTATGACATTGTAAAAATTTCAGTTGTACATCATTGTACTTCTATTTCTGCATAGATTACATCATGTTCACCACCCAAATACTAATTACAACCCATCACCACACACATGTACCGAATTATCCCTTTCGCCCTCCTCCCTCCCCCCTTCCCCTCTGGTAACCACCAATCCAATCTCTGTCCCTATGTGTTTGTTTATTGTTGTTATTATCTACTACTTAATGAAGGAAATCATACGGTATTTGACCTTCTCCCTCTAACTTATTTCACTTTGCATAATACCCTCAATGTCCATCCATGTTGTCACAAATGGCTGGATTTCATCGTTTCTTATGGCTGAGTAGTATTCCATTGTGTATATATACCACAGCTTCTTTATCCATTCGTCCCTTGGTGGGCACTTAGGTTGCCTCCAAGTCTTGGCTATTGTGAATAACACTGCAGTGAACACAGCGGTGCACGTACCTATACAAATTGGTGTTTTCAAGTTCTTTGGATAAATACCCAACAGTGGAATAGCTGGATCATATGGTAGTTCTATCCTTGATTTTTTGAGGAATCTCCATACTGTTTTCCATAGTGGCTGCACCAGTTTGCACTCCCACCAGCAGTGTATGAGAGTTCCCTTCTCTCCACATCCTCTCCAACACATGTTGTTTCCTGTCTTGTTAATTATAGCCATTCTGACAGGCGTGAGGTGATATCTCATTGTAGTTTTGATTTGCATTTCCCTGATAGTTAGTGATTTTGAACATCTTTTCATGTGTCTGTTGGCCATCTGTATATCTTCTTTGGAGAAATGTCTGTTCAGGTCTTTTGCCCATTTTTTAATTGGGTTGGTAGTTTTTTTGTTGTTGAGATGCATGAGTTCTTTATATATTTTGGAGATTAAGCCCTTATCAGATGTATGGTTTGCAAATATCTTCTCCCAATTGTTAGGTTGTCTTTTCATTTTGTTGATGGTTTCCTTTGCTGTGCAGAAGCTTTTTAGTTTGATGTAGTCCCATTTGTTTATTTTTTCTATTGTTTCTCTTGCCTGGTCAGATGTGGTGTTTGAAAAGATGTTGCTAAGACCGATGTTGAAGAGCGTACTGCCTATGTTTTCTTCTAGAAGTTTCACAGTTTCGGATCTTACATTCAAGTCTTTAATCCATTTGGAGTTAATTTTTATGTATGGTGTAAGGTAAGGGTCTGCTTTCATTTTTTTGCATATGGCTATCCAGTTTTCCCAACACCATTTGTTGAAGAGACTTTCTTTTCCCCATTGTATGTTCTTGGCTCCTTTGTCAAAGATTAGCTGTCCATAGATGTGTGGGTTTATTTCTGGGCTTTCAATTCCATTCCATTGATCTGTGTGTCTGTTTTTGTGCCAGTACCATGCTGTTTTGGTTACTATAGCTTTGTAGTATATTTTGAAATCAGGGAGTGTGATACCTCCAGCTTTGTTCTTTTTCTCAGGATTCCTTTAGCTATTCGGGGTCTTTTCTTGTTCCATATAAATTTTAGAATTCTTTGTTCTATTTCTGTGAAAAATGTTGTTGGAACTTTGATAGGGATTGTGTTGAATCTATAGATGGCTTTAGGAAGTATGGACATCTTAGCTATGTTAATTCTTCTAATCCAAGAGCATGGAATATCTTTCCATTTCTTTGTGTCCTCTTCAATTTCTTTCAGAAATGTTTTATAGTTTTCGGTGTACAGATCTTTACCTCTTTGGTTAAGTTTATTCCTAGGTATTTTATTCTTTTTGTTGCAATTGTAAATGGGATGGTATTCTTAATTTCTCTTTCTGCGACTTCGTTGTTAGTGTACAGAAATGCAACTGATTTTTGTGTGTTGATTTTGTATCCTGCAACTTTACCGTATTCGTTTATTACTTCTAAAAGTTTTCTGGTGGATTCTTTAGGGTTTTCTATATATAAAATCATGTCATCTGCAAATAGATACAGTTTCAATTCTTCCTTTCCAATTTGGATCCCTTTTATTTCTTTCTCTTGCCTGATTGCTCTGGCTAGGACTTCCAGTACTATGTTAAATAGGAGTGGTGACAGTGGGCATCCTTGTCTGGTTCCTGTTCTTAGAGGGATGGCTTTCACTTTTTCACCATTGAGGATGATATTAGCTGTGGGTTTCTTATATATAGTCTTTATTATGTTGAGGTACTTTCCTTCTATACCCATTTTATTCAGAGGTTTTATCAAAAATGGATGCTGTATCTTGTCAAATGCTTTCTCTGCATCTATTGAGATGATCATGTGATTTTGATTCTTCATTTTATTAATGTGGTGTATTACGTTGATTGATTTGCAAATGTTAAACCATTCCTGCATCCCTGGAATAAATCCCACTTGATCATGGTGTATAATCTTTTTAACATATTGTTGTGCGATTTGCTAGTATTCTGTTGAGGATTTTTGCATCGATGTTCATCAGTGATATTGGCCTGTAATTTTCTTTTTTTTGTGTTGTCCTTGTCTGGTTTGGTATCAGGGTAATGTCAGCTTCGTAGAATGAGTTAGGGAGCTTCCCCAGATCCTCAATTTTTTGGAAGATTTTGAGAAGGATAGGTATTAAGTCTTCTTTGAATGTTTGGTAGAATTCACCAGGGAAGCCGTCTGGTCCTGGACTTTTATTTTTGGGGAGGTTTTTGATTACTGTTTTGATCTCCTTACTGGTGATTGGTCTATTCAAATTCTCTACTTCTTCTTGATCCAGTTTTGGAAGGTTGTATGATTCTAAGAATTTATCCATTTCTTCCAGATTGTCGAATTGGGTGGCATATAGCTTTTCATAGTATTCTCTTATAATCTTTTGTATATCTGAGGTGTCTGTTGTAACCTCTCCTCTTTCATTTCTGATTTTACTTATTTCTGCTTTCTCTCCTTTTTTCTTGGTGAGTCTAGCTAAAGATTTGTCAATTTTGTTGATCTTTTCAAAGACTCAGCTCTTGGTTTTAATAATTTTTTCTATTGTTTTTTTGGTCTCTATTTCATTTATTTCTGCTCTGATTTTTATTATTTCCCTTCTTCTACTGATTTTGGGCTTGGTTGGTTCTTCTTTTTCCAGTTCCTTTAGGTGCATTGTTAGATTGTTTATTTGAGATTTTTCTTGTTTGTTGAGATAGGCCTGTATTGCTATAAACTTCCCTCTTAGAACTGCTTTTGCTGTATCCCATAAATTCTGGCCTGTCGTATTTTCATTTTCATTTGTCTCTAGGTATTTTTTGATTTCTTCTTTGATTTCTTCATTAACCCAGTCGTTGTTCAGTAGCATTTTGTTTAATCTCCACGTATTTGTGGCTTTTCTGATTTTCTTCCTATAGTTGATTTCTAGTTTCATACCGTTGTGGTCAGAAAAGATGCTTGGTATTATTTCAATCTTCTTAAATTTATGGAGACTTGTTTTGTGGCCTACTATGTGACCAATTCTGGAGAATGTTCCATGTGCATTTGAAAAGAACATGTATTCTTTGGTTTTTGGATGGAATGCTCTGTATATATCTACTAGGTCCATCTGTTGTAGTGTGTCGTTTAAGGCCAATGTTTCCTTATTGATCTTCTGTTTGGATGATCTATCCGTTGGTGTAAGTGGAGTGTTAAAGTCCCCGACTATTATTGTGTTACTGTCTATTTCTGTTTTTATGTCTGTTAATAATTGCTTTATATATTTAGGTGCACCTACATTGGGTGCGTAGATATTTACAAGTGTTATATCCTCTTGTTGGATTGTTCCCTTGATCATTATGTAATGTCTCTTTTTACAGTTTTTGTTTTAAAGTCTATTTTGTCTGATATGAGTACTGCTACCCCAGCTTTCTTTTCATTGCCATTTGCATGGAGTATCTTTTTCCATCCCTTCACTTTCAGTTTGTGAGTGTCTTTAGGTCTGAAGTGTGTCTCTTGTATGCAGCATATATATGGGTCTTGTTTTTTTATCCAGTCAGCCACCCTATGCCTTTTAATTGGAGCATTTAGTCCATTGACGTTTAAAGTAGCTATTGATAAGTATGTACTTACTGCCATTTTTTAACTTTTTTTTTTTTCCCTCAGTGTTTTAGTAGTCCTTCTCTGTTCCTTTCTTCTTCTATACAGAATTGATGGTCACTTTAGTTTGACCTCTGTCTGAAAGCTGTACTCTTAACTCCCCTCCTCCCTCCTTTTATGTTTTTGATATCACATCTAACCTCTTTTTTGTGTATTTGTATCCATTACATTCTAATCATGGAAATAGATAATTTTTCCTATTTGTGGTATTCTCTTTTCCCCTTAAATCAATCCCTTTAACATTTCTTGTAGCACTGGTTTCTTGGTGACAAACTCCTTTAATTTTTGCTTATCTGGGAAAATTTTGATCTCTCCTTCCATTTTGAATGATAACCTTGCTGGGTAGAGTATTCTTGGCTGTAAGTTTTTTCCTTTTAGCACTTTAAATATATCGTGCCATTCTCTTCTAGCCTGTAAGGTTTCTGCTGAGGAGTCAGCTGATAGACTTATGGGGTTTCCTTAATATGTAACTTGACATTCTCTTGCGGCTTTTAGGATTCTCTCTTTATCTTTAATTCTGGACACTTTGATTATGATATGTCTTGGTGTGGGCCTCTTTGGGTTTATCTTGTTTGGGGCTCTCTGTGCTTCCTGTACCTGGATGTCTGTTTCCTTCCTTAGTTTAGGGAAGTTTTCATCTATTATTTCTTGAAATAGATTCTCTGCCCCCTTGTCTTGCTCTTTTCCTTCCGGGACACCTATAACACGGATGTTAGTGCGCTTGATGTTGTCCCAGAGGTCCCTTAGACTGTCCTCATTCTTTTTAATTCTTTTCTCTTTTACCTGTTCAGCTTGGGTAATTTCTTCTAGTCTTTCGTCTAGCTCGCAGATCCGTTCTTCTGTATCCTCTACTCTGCTTTTGAGTCCCTCTAGCAAATTTTTCATCTCCAGTATCGTATTCTTCATTTCTGATTGGTTCTTTTTTATATCTTCCATTTCTTTGTTGACATTCTCACTGAGTTCATCTATTCTTCTCCCCAGATCAGTGAGCATCCTTAACACTCTTAGTTTGAACTCTCTTTCGGGTAGCTTGCTCATTTCTGTTTCATTTAGCTCCTTTTCTGGGGTTTTGTCCTGTTCCCTTACTTGGAATGTATTCTTTTGCCTCCTCATGTTGCCTCTTTCCCTGTGCTTGTGTCTACGTATTAGCTAGGTCAGCTACGTCTCCTGCTCTTGGATAGGTCACCTTATGTAAGTGATGCCTTAGGGGGCCTGCAGTGTGCTTCCCTCAGTTCTCAATGTTCCAGGGGTGACCCCTGTGTGGGCTACGTGTGTCATTCTGTTGTGGCCTGTTTGCTCTCCCCGTAGGCGCCCAGGGAGGCTGAGTTATACTCCTGGCCAGCTGTTGTAAAGCTCAGCTGCTTGTAGTTGTTGTGGGCCCTTCAGTCTCTTTATCAGGTGTGGGGAGCCCCAGCACAGTTGGCTGCAAGTTCTAATACCACATTTGTGTTGCAGTATTTCTTTTAAGTGAGTAGGCCCCCAAGTATAAAATTAAGATAGAAAGAAAAGAAAGTACCTAGGATCAGAAAGTGTTATGGATGAGAGCAAGCTCCTGCTTTGGGCAAGGAAATGGATGGGTCCTCCCCTGTGCGGGGCTGCGAGGGTATGCAGTGTCCTTCTCCTCACTCTTGACCTCGACCTGTGTTCACTTGTGCAGCCTGATCTCTGCTGCCCTTCACCCTGCACAGACTCCAAGAGTTTGTAATGGACTTTGTGCCTATATTTTACATTATTTTTTTCACATTTCCATGTAGAATACTCTCAGCCTCAGAGAAAGGGAAAATATAGGGTACAGTAAGGATGCAGAAAGATGAGGGTCTCTGGTTGGAAAATTAATCAAAGTAAATTTTGGAAAGCAGCTTTTGAAATGGTGCTGGCTTTCAACTCAGTAACTCCGCTTCTGAGAATCTAGCTTAAGGAACAAATCCTAAATGTGGACAGATGTTCAATAACAATATGCTCATTGAAGCATCTAAGACACTACTGCCCCCCTGCAAATTTAGAGTTTTGCAATGGTGGCAACCCAGTCACCAAGGATTAATTAAAGAGGAAATCAATGATTTTCTATGCTGATAGGCCAGTGTATTGGAATTATTCTTTAAGTAGACATGAAAATCAACGTGTACGTGCATGCCTGTCACTTTGGAATACATTATCTCTTTTGATCTTTACACCAACCCTAGGGAGTATTTACAATTATTATTGCTAATTTCCCAGTTGGCAAACACAGGCACAGAAAGGTAAATTGTAACCTATATAACAAGCTGGTAGTTAGCAGAGCAGAGGTTTGCACCCAGGAGTTTCAAGACGACAACTTCAGTATTTAACCACTTTCTTTTATTGCAAGAGAACCCCCTCACTGTACACACGCAAACACACCCCATTCCGCATTGAGACCCATTGCCGTGATGAGCCATGAGTTCCTCCCAGAGGGAGGTGTAGCCCTCGATGATGAGGGAAGAAAATGGGTGAGAGCTGTTGGTCTAATCAAGGAAAATCCCAGAGAACATCAGGCCCCCATTAGCCTCTGGAACTCTCACCCCAATATAGTGATGTTTCCTTATAGTTTTCCTTATAGTGTGTTTCCACCTACCTTAATAAACATGGTACTTACCAAAACTGACATTTTTTTCAGATGAATGAGAATCAGGCAGGATCTCTGGGTCATCATTTTTGCCATCAATTCATTCCTAAAACCTACGGTTAGCCAGGCACTGTGCTGTGGGGACCTTCAACATCCCCAGTCTCTAAGGAGCTCAGAGTCCAGTCTAGGAAAAAGGCAACTAAGTAGATGATTCTAGTCATCACCAGTGAGCTTGGAATGGCAGGAGGATACAAATATTCAAGGTCGGTGACAGTCATTAGCCCATATCATATCCTGAATTTCCTTTTCTTAATGCATTGCTCTCAATATTTTTTCTTACAAGATATCACTTTCTTTAAAAAAACAGAATATATTTTAATGTCTCATTAATGGAAGATTATAGTTAGTTGACCTTGACATAATTGACTTTTTTAGTACATGGCAATATTTAAATCAATTGCTTCTCCAATAAGTATTCATCAGTTAAGCCTTGGAGAAAGAGGAGGAGGAAGGGAAAACTAACCTTTTCTTTTCTTTTTTTGTCACAGATAATGTACAAAATAAAATACGGGGTGGAACATATTTTGAAAAGACACATTAAATAGACCAAGGTATCTGAAAACTATTTATATCACATGAAGATGTAACATGTGATACACTTTAGAATTCCAAGGTCCTTATGCGGCATACAATGTTAAAATATTTAATTTAATCAGGAAAACCTAGATATGTCTTTCTGAAGACATAATTCAAAAAGTATTACTTTGGTCAATTTTCAAACAATCTTTTCATAATAGCAATTTTAAAATTGTCTCCATTAAAACAGAGGTTATCAGCCTGTTGTCCTCTTAGAGATAAGCTGGTATCTCAAAGGTAACAGCAGCTGGAAAAATAATTCTGTGACTTAAGGGCCCCCTCATCACTCTCAATACCACTCAGACTCATCTTCCATTTTCAGAATGCGGGAAGGGGTAAAGGGTATGAGAACATGCCACCTCAAAATGTGATAGTTTGGCATAAGGATTATGTTGAACTGAAGGCAACTGAGCAACAGCAGATACAGGAAAACTCTCTACCCTCCCTCTTCCTGCCTAAAAGCAGAACATACATTTCCCTTCATGAAGGTATTCCTCTTCCCCTTTCCCATCCAGAGAGGAAAATAACCATTAGCACTGGAGAAAGAAAGTCAGCACAAAGTTAGATCTGCATAAAAAATCTTACTAAACAACCTTGATTTTTCATTAGTTTCCCCATATACTTACCTTCCAACAACTTACCACCCTTAGAAACCCAAATCCCTTTACCTTTGCCTTGTCACTTCTCCACATGTATTGCCCTTGGTTAAGATGTATATAAGTTCCAAATTCTGACCACCCTTTTGAAATACTCATCTATAGGTTCTCCCATGCGTACATGCATTGCACGCATAAATAGTTTTTTTCCTTTTGTTAATCTGTCTTTTATTAATTTGATTCACTGCCCCCAGCCACTGAACCTAAGAGGGTAGAGGAAGAGTTTTTTCCTTCCCCTACATCACCAGCAATAATTTTTTTCAGCCAGCCAAGTTCAAAAACACTTGGATAATGGCATTGGTGAGACAAAGGGCAAGAAGTTGTCAAGTTGGCTCCGCTGAAGAAACATCCCTATACAAATATACACTCACCTCTATAAGGTGGGATCATAGAAACAACACTATGGGGCTATTAGAAAAGTGTTGTCCAGAATAAGTAATGAGAATTGCAGAGAAATGATCTTGCTCTTTTACACTCTGCCACTCTCTGACTCTATGACTTTGGCCTTCCTATCCTGAGCCTTAGCTCACTAGTCCTCACCAGTAGAAAAAGTAATCATATTTACCTTATAGGATCATCAGAAGATCATGAAGAGGATCAAATGGAAGCCATGTATGTAACACACCAGGCTTAATATGAGTTAGCCCTCATCTCACTTTCTGCTCTTCTCAGCTTTCTTGATTAGATGGGAGTCCCAAAGGCATTAGACGAAGGAGAGTGAGATGAAAATTCCTCATTGTGTTCTAATGCCAGGTGAAATGCATTAACTATGGAAATTATGAAATAACAATACAAGCACAATGTTCTCATATGGGCTGTTTGTCACTTTTCAAAGCAAATGTCATGTCTATTATATCATCTGATCCTTAAAGCAATCCTGATCCTAAAAGATGAATGACCCATAAATGAAGGAGTGTATTTATAGATAAAACGTGAAAAGATGTACGGATAGCTAGGCAGGAAGATGACGATGAAGGATTTAAACTGTAGAAAGGGAGGAAAAAAGGCTTTTAAATGTTTTATTTTCAGAGAGGTGATTGTGCTCTCATAGCCTGTGTCTGCGTGCGCGTTTTTTGAGAAGCATACAGAATGAATGAGCACGTAGGAGAGGAGGACAAGAGCTAGCTGAGGCAAAGGCCCAAAGATATTGCTTGAAGGAAAAGAGAATCATTATGCAGTATCTCTACCACTTCAATATGTATTACCTCTGGTAAGAAATTCATCACAGATGCCTGCCTTCCCTCTATCCTCTGCACCACCTCACCACATGCAAAAGCCTTGTGCGAAGGCCTTTCTGTGGATAAAGAATGCAAAAGCAAGCAAGACTGATGACGGAAACTGAAGGTAAGGGAAAATGAGGTGGCCAAGGATATCCCAAGGCTGCTTGTGTCTGATAGAAAATAAAAAAAACTTTAATTTGTTCATACTTGACAGCTGCAGAAATGTGACACCCTGAGTAGACTGTGTCGAAAAGGAGATTTTGTCTTATTTCTAAGGCTTAGGAGACACTGTAGTGGGCTGGAGGACAATGGAGCCATGCTCCCGCCCCTCTGGTTCAATCACAGTGGAATTTAATACTTCAGCTGTAATGCACCCACTGTTGAGATCCTTCCAGAAACCTATTTATGAAGATAAGGGATGAATTTGCATAACAGCTGGAAAGAAATGACAAAATGTAATATATTTTTAATATCTAAAACAGAAAATACCTGAAGTCTGACTAAAGATTGCTTTTGCTGCTTCGTCAGGGCAGATTATTTATGAACCTGTGGATTTTAAGCAGAATAAAATGTAAACAATGACAGCAAGTGGACTGACATACACCGTGGCCTCCCCTTCCCACTCGGTGGCTGCACCACATCGCCCGCTGGGCTACAGGAGCTCTGGATCTGCCTACAGAAAGACTGCATCTACATGTTCTTAATTGGGTCCCCTAAGTGCAGTGCCTTGTCAGGCATTCTTTTAAGTACGGGTCTTCATACTTTATCAGTGGTTAGAGGTTATTTATGCTGCTTTGAGACAGTTTTCAGAAAAGTTGTAAAAGGCAGATATGCATCTGGGAAAGGCTATACTTCCTCACAGAGATTGGTCTGTCTTTTCTAAAAGGAGTGAGTGATGACTGTGTTGCTGGGATGGGTAGCTGTAGAGATGCGGCTAGCACACTCCCCTCCCAGCAAGGAGGTGGAAACAAGAAGGCTAAACATTAGTAACAATAACTTATGAGAGGAAGCACCAGCTCTGCGATTTACTGGTGGCTTGACTCATCCTTTTTTCTCACTTAAAAATTTTTTTTTCTTTTACTTACTATAAATGTAATGCAAACTCATTATAAAAATTAAAATCCTAACGTACACAATATAAAAATGGAGTATAAAATTAACCTATAACTACACCACCCAAAGATTATGACAGCTAATATTTTGGTGGATTTTCTTCCAATCTTTTATTATTTCTTTTTAAATATTAGTGTCAGGGTAGAGTTTTTGATCATGATTTCTTAACGCCATAAGAGTAATTTTCTACGCTTTCAAATATGACACCATATTATGACACCAATGTTAAAGGCTACGTAATATTCTATTTTATCCACTGAATGGATATGTCAACATGAATTTTACTAATACTCTACTTTGGGGTATTTAAATTGTTTTTCATTTTTGTTTTTTAATATATTTATAAATATATTTTTATTTATTAAATTAAATATATTTAATATTTAAATGTACGTGAATGCTTGCTCATTTTTGAATTATTCCCTAGTAGTAGATTTCTAGAATTAGAATTGTGGGATCAAATACATGGGGATTTTTAATTTTATATCTTAGGTGGCTCCTCTCAGACACAGTTCAATTTCCCTTCTTTTGAGCAGGGAGGGGATGAGGAATTGCCTTTTAATTATCGGTTGAGAACGTCCAAGAAGATCTGGCCAAAATTCTCCCCTGCACCATTCTGTTGTCTATTTCTTCATGTCAGAAATTCTTTTAACAAGAGACAAGTCTTTTATTACAAAATATACATAGACATTATGTTTAAATAGCTATGGAGAAGAAAAATTTTAACTCAAATTCTTGAGGTACATATGATTAAATCATATGTCCCATTCCAATCCCCACATACTAGCAGAATTTTATAAATACAAAGAGAGCAAAGCATTAGGTGCTTAAAAAGGAAGGAGTATAAAGTTAAAGGGAAAAATTGGGCAAATAGGAGAAAAAGCTCATATCTTTCACAATGTTCTCATATAAATTTTTGTACGGAGAGAAGAGACACTCAGCCCTGCCCTCAAAATAAACAAACAAAAACCAACCAACCAAATAAATAATAGATTCGTAAGAATTAGAATTCACTTTCTATCTGGTTAAGAACCTACATACCTGCATTGAAGGATTCCTGCTTCCAAGTAACCTGGATTAATGGAGATAAATTTACCCCCCTGCCTGAAGCAAGAACAATAACAGAAACAAGACAAAATAGGGTGAGAATGATTTTTAAGACACTGGATATCAGTGTGGTCACTGATAGATGAATGAGACTGACCATGAGAGATAGATAACAAATGAGGTAAATCTTAGGACTGCCCCAGCTTCATGACAAGTGAAGGTTTCTGGACTGTAGTATACTATAAGGGGCAAACCCCAGGTGGAATTCAATGGACTCCCTGGGTTGAGAAGACAGAGCTATGAGCCAGAGAAGATCAAAGAAGCTAGGGTTCAAAGGAAGATTACCAGAGAACAAGAGATGCTCACAGAAAAAGCCCAGAAATCTGCAAAGAGACCACCTCAAGTATTCAGCAGAATAGTGATCATGCAAGAAACCTACTCGAGGCTGGGAAAAGAACTATTTGAAAAGATTCAAGGACAGTACCCAAAGCTGACATGGGAATGGGGATAGAAACTGTTCCAAGAATTTAGGCTGGAAAACCTCATAATTCATGGACCATGGGTAGCATAGATGAGAAGAGATTTGTCTCAGGGGTGGAAAATAATTAGCCCTATACCAAAGGCCAACTGGTCCTGTAAGAAACCTTAAAAGCAAGACATAAATAGATCAAACTATTTCCAAGTTTTTAACTGTGTGCCAGAACAAATCTTAAAAGTATCTATAAAAATTTAAAAATAGTCACACACAACAAGGTAAAATTCACAGTGTCTGGCATTCAATCAAACATCACCAGGCATATAAAAGTAGGAAAATATAATCTATAATGAGGAGAACAGTCTATCAATGGAAACTAACCAAGAAATAACACAGAGGTTAGAATTAGCAGCCAAGGACATTAAAAACAGTTGTTATAACTATATTAAATATGTTCTAAATATAAATAAAGACATAGAAGACCTGAAGAGACCAAAATCAAATTACACCTAACCTCACAATAATCCATTTGCTCAAAACCAGTGATAAAAGAACCTTAAAAGCAACCAGAGAAAAGAGACGTCATATACACAAGAATTAATATAAGACTGACAGCAGATTTCTTGTTGGAATCAATGCAAATGACAAGACACTGGAGCATCATTAAAGTACTGAAAGAAAACTTTATCAACCTAGAAATTCATACCCACAGAAAATACCTTTCAAACATGAAGGCAGTTTTCCAAAGAAGGTATACAAATGGTCAATAAGCACATAAAAGAATGATTCACATTACTGTAATAATGTAATAATGCAGGAAAAAACCACAATGAGATATGCTTCACACCCACTAGGATGGCTGTAACCAAAAATACAGAAAGTGACAAGTGTTGGTAATATGTGGAGAAATTGGAACCCTCATATATTCCTGCTGAGAATGTAGCCCCTTTGGAAAACAGTTTGGCAGTTCCCTAAAAAGTTACACATGGAGCTACCATATGACTCACAATTCTATTTCTAGGTATATGCCCAAGAGAATTAAAACCATGTGTCCATACAAGAACTTGTACACAAATATTCATAGCATATTCATAATAACCAAAAGATGAGGAAACCCCTAACTGACCATCAGCTGAGTAAATAAATAAAATTCAGTACAGCCATACAATTGATATTCAGCCATAAACAAAGGCATGATGTATGGATACGTGATACCACATGGATAAATCTTGCAAATGTTATGCTAAGTGAAAGAAGGCAGACACAAAAGGATGTGTATTTTATAATTCCATTTATATGAAATGTACAGAATATGCAAACCTATACAGACAGAATGTGTATTTGTGTTTGCCAGGGGCTGGTACCTGGGGGAAATGTGAATTGACTGCTAACGGGAATGGGGTTTCTTCAGAGGTGATGAAATTAGATAGTGGTGATGGTTGTACAACTCAGTGAATATATAAAAATCACTGAATTGTACACTTTAAAAAGATGAATTTTATGGTAAATGAATATATCTCAATAAAACTATTGCTAAAAAAGGTAAAAAAATACTTTTCTGGTATACAAAAAAGAAACATTTATTAACATCAGACTTGCACCACAGGAAAGGTTAAAGGTGGAGGGAAAATAATAACAAAAGGAAATATGGATCTAAACAAAGGAATGGAGAACATTGGAAATAGTAACTACGTAGGTTAATATATAACATTTTTCTTATTATTTAAATCTCTTTAAAATACGATTTATTTTTCAAACAAAAACAATGTATTTTGAGTATAAGTAAAATGTATGGCAAAATTAGCATAAAGGTTTAGAAGGAAGGAGTGAAAGAGGACTATTTTAAGATTCTTATACTATATATGAAGTACTACAATAATACATAAAGGTAACACATAATGAGTGAAAAATATATACTATAAACACTAACACTACCACCAAAATAATAAAACAAATATTAATAGTTAATAAACCAACAAAAGAGTATCACAAAAAAATGATAATAAAGGGAAGCAAAAAATAATAATAGAAAGTCAACAAAAAACAGATAGAAGAAACAGAAAATAAATAGCAAAATTATAGACTTGAAGCTAACCATATCAAGAATTACATTAGGTTTAAATGGTTAGAGATTGTTAGATTGGATTTCAAAAGCAAGACCTAACTAAATGCTGACAATAAGAAATATACTTTAAATATAAAAGCACAAATAGGTTGAAAATAAAGGATACAAAAAGTTATATCATGCTAACACTAATCAAAAGGAAGCTGAAGTATTAATATCATACAAAGTAGATTTCAGAACAAAGAATATTAACAGGAATAAAGTTTATTTCATAACTAAAAGGTCAAATCATTAAGAGAAAATAATAATCTTAAACATTTTGGTTGAATAATAACACTTCAAAAATATATGAACCTGGACCGGCCCCGTGGCTTAGCAGTTAAGTGCACGTGCTCCACTACTGGCGGCTTGGGTTCAGATCCCAGGTGCGCACCAATGCACTGCTTCTCCAGCCATACTGAGGCCGCATCCCACATACAGCAACTAGAAGGATGTGCAACTATGACATACAACTATCTACTGGGGCTTTGGGGAAAAAAAGGAAGAGGAGTGGCAGAGCCAATCTTAGCTCAGAGCCGGTCTTCCTCACCAAAAAAAAAAAAAAAGAGAGAGGAGGATTAGCATGGATGTTAGTGCAGGGCTGATCTTCCTCACACAAAAATATATATATATATGAACCTGGGGCTGGCCTGGTGGTATAGTGGTTAAGTTCACGCTCTCCACTTTGGCAGCCCAGGGCTTCCAGGTTCAGATCCTGGACGCAAACCAGCATACAACTTGTCAAGCCATGCTGTGGTGGCATCCTATATAAAGTGGAGGAAGATGGGCACAGATGTTAGCCCACAGCCAATCTTCCCGAGCAAAAAAAAAAGGAGGAGGATTGGCATCAGATGTTAGCTCAGGGCTAGTCTTCTTCACAAAAAAAAATACATATATGAAGCAAAACTGAAAGAAAGAGACAAATCTATAATTATATTTGGAGATTTCATCAACCTTCTTTCAATAATTGATAAAAACAGGTAGACTGAAAATCAGTAAAGATATAGAAGACACGAGCAGAATCACATTCTGCTCAAGTGCACATGAAACATATCCCAAGAAAGACCATATTCTGAAAAAAGAAACAAGTCTCAGTAAATTTAAAGATTTCAAGTCATACAAGCTATATTCTCTGACCACAATGGAATTAAATTAGAAATCAATAATAGAAAGACATCTGAAAAATACCCAAATATTTGAAAACATAATAGTATACTTCTAAATGGCTCATGGTTAAAAAAAAAAATCAAGATAAATTAGAATGTATTTTGAGCTGAATAAAAATAAAAACACAATATATCACTATTTGTAGGATGCCAAGACAAAAGATCTCAAATTAATGACCACAGCCTGTTCCTTAGGAAAAGCCTATTAAACCTAAAGTAAGCAGAGGAAAGGAAATAATAAAGATTAGAGATGAATCAATGAAATAGTAAAAGAAATAGAGAAAATCAATCAAAGCAAATGCTAGTTCTTTGAGAAAAATCAATAAAATTAACTAATCTCTACCCTGACTGATACCACAGGCAAAAAAAGAGAGAAGACATGAATAACTTCCATCAGGAATAGACAAGTGGCATCACTGAAGATTCTACAGATATTAAAAGAAAAGCAAGAGAATATTATGAACAACTTTATGACAATTAATCTGATAACTTAGATGAAATGGACAAATTTCTTGGAAGACAGAAATTACCAAAGCTAACTGAAAAAGAAATAGGTACACTAAATAGTCCTATGGCTACTAAAGAAATAGAATTTGTCATTAAAAATCTTCCAAACAACAACCACAAAAAATAACTCTAGACCCAGTTGGCTTAATGGGTGAATTCTACCAGATAGTTAAGGAAGAAATAATGCCAATTTTACCAAATCTCTACCAATCTCTGAAAAGTTAGATGAGGAGGGGATGTGTCTCAATTAATTTTGTAAACCCAGCATTGCCCTCTTACCAACATCAGACAATGATGGTACAAGCAAATAAGACTACAGACCAACATCTCTCATGAATATAGTGAAAAAAATTTTAAACAAAATTTTTGCAAATTGAATCCAATAGTGTGTAAAAAGGATATTTCACCATGACAAAGAGGAGTTTATGTCACCAACATAAGGTTTATTTAACGTTTGAAAATCAATCAATATAATAGACCACATTCACAAACTAAAAAAGAAAAACTATGATTATATCAATAATCATAAAAAAAGAATTTGACAGGAAATTAGTAACAGAAATAAACTTCCTCAGCATGATAAAGAGCATGTATGAAAAACCTTTAGCTAACATCACAGTTAATGGTGAAAACTGAATGTTTTCCCCCTAAGATCAGGCAAGACAAAGATAAAACACATCCAAATTAGAAAAGAAGAAGTAAAGTCATATTTATTCACAGATGATACGATGATCTGTCTAGAAAATCTGACAGAATCTGCTAAAGAGCTACTAGTACTATTAAGTGAGTTTAGTAAGGATGCAGGATACAATTGTTTTTCTCAATATTAGAAACAAATTCAAAATTAATATAAAAGTACCCTTTAAAATAGCATAAAAATATGAAAAATTTAGGGGTAAAAATGACCAATACCATGGAAGAACGGTACACTGAAAACTACAAAATGACATTCTTAAAAAAAATTAAAGGATATCTAAATAAATGGATAAATATTCCATTTATGAGTCAGAAGACTATATTGTTAAGATGTCAATCCTCCTCAAATATATCTATAGATTTGACATAATCCCAATGAAAACTCTAGCAGACATTTTGAAGAAATAGAAAGCTATTTATAAAATTCATACAGCAATGCAAAGAACCTAGAGCAGCTGAAACAACTTTGAACAAGAAAAATAAAGGGGGGTGACTACTAACACTACCTGATTTCAGGACTTACTGTTGAGTGCCAATAATCTGAACAGTGATGTTGACACAAAGTGAAGAAATAGATAAACGAAACAGAACAGAGAGTCTATATATTCAAGCATAAATGGACAGCTAATTTTTGATGAAAATTTGGAGACAATTCAGTGGAGAAATGATAGTCTTTGTCATGAACAGTGCCAGAAAAATAAGACAAACTTTAATTCCTACCTCACACCATATCACTAATTAATTAGAAATGGATTTGGATCTAAACGTAGAACCAAAATCTATAAAAATTCCAGAAGAAAACACCAGGGAAAATATCTTTGTGATATTGGGTTAGGAGAGATTTCTCAAATACAACACCAAAGGCATAATTCATTAAAAAACAAACTGATAAATTAGACTTCATCAAAATTATAAACTTCTGCTCTTTTAAAGACACTTTTAAGAGAATGGAAAGACATGCCAGAGATTGCAAGAAAATATTTGTAAAACGTGTATTCAATAAAACATTTGTATTCAGAATATACAAAGAATTTTCAAAACTTTAAGATAATAATATAAGCAATCAAATAAAACATTTGAACAGACATAACACAGAAGAAGATATATAGATGGCAAGTAAGCAAACGAAAAGATGCTCGTCATTATTGATTAAGAAAGTGCAAACTACAATCACAATGAGACACCACTACATGCATACTAAAATGGATAAAACTAAAAAGACTGGTTATATCAAGCATTGGTGAGGATGTGGAAGAATTCTCATACACTGCTAGCAAGAATATAAAATGGGACAATCACTTTGGAAAATAGTTTGACTGTTTCTTAGTTAAAAAATAACGTTCAACATCCTCCCACTATCTGTTCCATTCATTCCATTCTTGCTATTCACCCAAGACAACAGTAAGCATATGTCCACACAATAACTAGTACCTGAAAGTTCACAGCAGTCTTGTTTGTCAAAGCCCCAAATTGGAAATAACCAGAACATCATCAAACAGGTGAACTGATAAACAAGTTGGGATATATTAAAACAATGGAATACTACTACTCAGCAATAAAGAAAGAATGAAGTACACGTAGCAACAAGGATTAGTCTTAAAATAATTATGCTGAGTGAAAGCAGCCAGAAAGGGCATGCTGTTTGATTCTACTATACAAAAGTTTAGAAAATGCAAACTAATCTGATGTGATAGAATGCTGACCAGTGGTTGCCTGGGCATGAGGCATGGGAGAGTGGGAGGGGACTAAGACAGGGATCACAAGGGCATTAGGACACCTTTGGGATGATAGATATGTTCACTATTTTGATTGTGTTGATGGTTTTATGGGTATATGGTAATAAATATGCCAAAACTTATCAAATTGTACACTTTAAATATGAGCAAATTATTGTGTCGATTGTATGTAAAGAAATTGCATTGGCTCCTCAGTAACTGCAGAATAATAATTTGAATGCAATGCTCAGTGTGATAGTCAACGTTTTCAAAAATCAGAATCCAATTTACTCTATAATTTTAATTTATTTCTCATTGTTTATACCTTTCACTCAAACTACACTGGCCCTTCACTGTCTCTGTATGATCACCAGTACCATTATTACACCCATGCAAGAGGAGCTCCTGCCCTGTGCTACCTGCTTTTGTGGGTCCCACATATCATAGACACACAAAGACAAATTTATGAAAGAAACCAAGGTTGTTTCTGTCAACTGGAATTGAGCGCACAGCACTGGTACATACAACCCATAATCCCCAATATCCCCTCTGAGGCTTAACACACACTCAATCTCCAGAAAAACCTTCTCTTGATCTCTTGCTCTTATCCTCAAATTAAAACACAACTGTGTCCAAATGCCTCGAAGGTGTGTGGGTTCTGCAGAAATTGAAGGTCAACCCTCCTTTTGGTCATAAATTCCTATCATGTAAAAACATTATGCATTCACCTGAAAAATAGCTTTTTCATCTACTAATTTCTAAAATACATATGTTATAAATTACCAGATCATGATATAAACATATTATATATGCCATAAATGATAACAAAAATAATTGAAATTAAAAAGATAAAATAAAAACAATTCTAAACTTTAATATTTAATTTCCTAATTTTATTGAATATTTATCTTCCTCATTCCAGGGGATTATCTTGTGCCTTCCCAGAGGTGCATTCACCCTGCTTTGAGGACCAATGGACTAGACATTGGAGACAAAGAAATAGTCAGAGGAAAAAGGGAATGAGATTTAATTGTCAACTGACTATGGTACCTACACAAAATTATGGAGAAATTGACATATCAGAAAGAATAGAGGAGGGAAAATAACTTCCATCTTAACCTTATTGAATTTGAAAAATCAAAGGACATCTACATCAGATTTTCTAGGATATGTTGCATGAAAAGAAAAGAAGGAGTGATCATTTTCCCCCTCACTTTCTCAATACAAGTTATTTTGTCTTTATTGAATTTCACTAAGTAGCCAATCACAAGTTAACTTCTTATAAACTTTAAAATAGTTGTGATAGAATTATACTAACATATTTATTCAGAAGTGTAAGAGATGGGACTTAAATTTTTAGATAAAGAAATCCACATCTAAAAAGATTAAGTCTTCAAACAATGCTTAAGCTTCTAACTTAAAGAGCTAGTGTTAGACAAGTGTTATGAAGTATGGAGTAGGATCTGAAATCCTTCCGGAAATTATTTTACACTTTGGGACTCTGTTTCTTTATCAAGGTTGGCTTTACATTGGTTATACAAAATCTTCAAAGAAAATCTCACTTTATGCCAGCTGCTTTAAGGTCATTAGGCCTAGACAAATAAGGACTTCTTTAAACATTGTTATACGTCTTGTTGAAACCAAACCAGCAAGTTTGCATTAGCTGCTAGGAATCTATCCAATGAACCTGAAATCAACAATCCAAAGGGGCTTATGCACCCCTATGTTCACTGCAGCATTACTCACTACAGCCAAGAAGTGGAAGCAGCCTAAGTGTCCCTCAACCGACTGAAGAAGATGTGGTATATGTATACAATGGAATAGTACTCAGCCATAAAAAAAGACAAAATCGTCCCATTTGCAACAACATGGATGGGCCTGGAACGTATTATGTTAAGTGAAGTAAGCCAGAAAGAGAAGGACAAATACTGTATGATCTCACTCATATGTGGAAGATAAACCAACACATGGACAGAGAAAACTGTACTGTGGTTACCAGGGGCAATGGGGGTGGGGGTGGGCACAAGGGGTGAAGGGAGTCATATATATGGTGATGGACAAACAAAAATGTACAACCCAAAATTTCACAATGTTAAAAACCATTAAAACATCAATTAAAAAAAAAAAAAGGAAAGAATCACTAGATTGAAACTGCTTTTGTAAATGTTTCACAGATAACATCTAGTTAGTAGATTCCATACAAATTGTAGCTCCTGCTTTGCTAGCTGTATAGCTAGGCAATATTCTCTTCATCATGAAGTCAAAATCAACACAATGAAGTTCACATTTCAAGATGGTTCTTCCTGAGGTGGATACAGTTCAAGTTGCTCTCCCTCTGAGAGAAGAAAGCGTTACAGATGAGGGCAATGGTTCTTGAATAGTATGTACTAGAGCTTCAGGAGATAGGAGGTGGGAACCAGGAATCTGCTTTTAACAAGCATCTCAGCTGCTGTTGACCTTCCTGTGTTAGTTCCGATTAACAAGGTAATACAATAAAAGGGAAAAGGCTGTGCACATTACTATTAAATCAGCAACAATGAAATAAGTTTATTAATGGTGGATATCTATTTCAACATCTGGTCACTTAAGAAGCTCAGGGACATCTTAGCACCTGCTAAAGGTTATTACTCTGTTGCTGAAAGAAATCAATAGATAAAGAACCAAAAAACATTTATGTCTATTGTGACTACAATAGTCAGTCAATGGTAGCAATTTTAAATAGCCCAATTATTGGCTCAGTTTTGCTTTTCCACCCTGTCTCAACGTGCTTTTAAAATAAGGTGATAAATGGAAATGGGCCTTCCTATAGAAGTTTTTACAAAAATAACTGAATATTATATCGATTTCTTAAATCAGTTATTATTCCCAGGAAATTACCACCCGACTGCAAATGTATCCATTTATTCCAAATCCTGTGTCATTGAATATAAGATACTCTCAGCCTAAGATTCTTTCTCCTTTTCCATTTCTCCTTCTTTCAACCTCTAGGTCCACATAGAGCTTCTTTATATAACTCTTGGGGAAATGGTCTGAGATTGGATCCTAGAAACATGTGTGGGAGATCAAGATTTGGCCATCCTAAAATATATCTCTTTACCTTGATTGTTTTCTCTGAGGGACATTTGACCTCCCCCACTAACTGCCTAAAGAATTTGACATGGTGGCTCCTTCCTGGAACAGATCTTCATGACGGCTGTAAAGATAATGTAAGATAAATGTTACAATAAGAAAGGCACCAACAAGCCCATCTTATCAAAAGTTCTGTCTCTCTGGCCACATTCTTTGGATGGCCCTGCGAGGAGTTACCAGACAATCATTTACAAGGAAAATCTCCATTTGTAAAGGTATCTCCCTCTCTGTATTTGGGAAGAGGGGGGATGACCTCATTCCTAGAAACTTATCAATGTAAAAAGTGAGGCCTTAAATCTACATAACAACCTTACTCTTGTTTACTGTGCTTTAGTGGTAATCTCCTGTAACTGACTCCCCCCACCCCCAACATCCTCCTTTGTCATTGGCTGAACATGGTATTTAAGACGAGAATTTCTGCTATTGTGTTGAGAAACGCAGTGTCCCTGCTTTCTCCCATGTACACATGTTATTAAACTTAATATTATTTTCTCCTGCTAACCTGTCTTGTTAATTATTTGGCCAGCCAGAAGAACCTTAAGAGAAAGGGCAGAGGGAGATTCTCCCTCTTCCCCCAACACATGTCAACCGGCTGTCACTGGAAGGGTGAAGATACTGACCGTTCACTTCTTCAAGCAGGACTCAGCATTGGAAAATATACACATGGATGGAGGCCCACCAAGGAACCAGAAAATAACCCATAGGAACAGGAAAACCAAAGCCAAGTGAGGTGTAGTTTGTCACCAGTGCTGCCCCGTGCTGGTGGCCCAGCTCCCCCTTAGATTTCCGTCACCTGCCTCTTCCGTCAGCCTAGGGTCTCTCTTCCTCATGCTGACCACCCTGGGCCCAAGCACTCGGAATGGGCAGGCTGTTGTCAGCTTTGGAGGGACAGTGTGGACTAGGGGCCAAAGTGGCCTTCGTACAAGGCCACCCAGAAGACTGGGGACAGCAGCCAAGTTAGAAATGCACTTTACTTCTTTTCTGTTTTAGCAGGGTGGAAGTTAGAGCTGAGGAGTATTTCTGTGCTAGGATGATCCGGCAAGAGGAAACGGAGATGTGTTTGGCCTCTATCTCTTGCTCTGTCTGCAAAGATACCTACTTAATAGCCTTTCCCTATTTATAATTTTTCTCTTAATATTTTATAATCCATGATTATTGAAGACATTTAGAGACTATATTCCTAAGCATATTGCTTAAAAGCACGGTATGGGACAATTATTGCCTTTTTTACAAAGAGTGATGTTAGACCTTGGTTTAGCAGGTTGAATTGACCTTACTGTGGAGAAAGGTACTGTCATGAGGGGGGAGGCACCTTACAGATTCTTCAGAATCCAGCCACCCCTGCTCTCAACACTGCACAGCCTGGCCCTGGGGCTCCTGTGACGCCTGCTGCAGCTTCTGTGAAAAGCTGCTCTGCAAATAATGACTTTGCTTGGCTGGGAAATGGGCTTCTGTCTGCCTCTGAGGCATTTTGTTCCTAGCTCCAAGAAGCAACTTCTGGAAAGCAGAGAAATGCCCCAACAGTTGCTGCCCTGGGGATTGCGGTTAAGAGTCGTTAACAGCTGACAAGGCAGGAGTGTCTGGGATGTGGAATCTTTTTGTTTCTTTCTGTTCTACTGGGCTCAGTGTGGGCACATTCACATATATATGTGTATATTTTTCAAAAGCAGCTACATGTAAATACCGATTTACCCCAGAATGGAACCTATACACTTAGAAAAACAGACCTTGCATAGTTCAATAAAACTACTTTAATACATTTCCAAAGATAAAATGAAATTGCTCCTAATGTTGGGAGAGGAGTCCAAGAGAACTTCTTATGTAATACAGGGTTCTTCTCTACTCCTGTTCCACATTATGAAAGATTCACAGTCTTTTGCTCTAAAGTTTGATCTAGCAAATAAATTTTGAGAGGAAAAAGCTCACACAAAAAAAATGAATTTGTTTATGCACATTGAATTGGGTTGGAATTTAGCCGCAATTCAGTATTAATAGGTGTTCATTATTCGAAGGGCAAGACATAGTCTCTGATTTCAAGTTAGTACTCCCTAATCAAGGAAGCAAAAACCTAGAGAATAAGTGTTTATCTTTGGAAGAATGTACCTAAATGACAGTAAGTTGATGGAGATAGAGAGAAATCGGAACTAGAATACCTGAAAACATAATCACCTAATCAATCTTTTTTTCTTCATCTGTAAGGAACAGTCCTTAGATGACTCTGCCTTACCTCCAAATCTGACCTTATATTTAAGTCCTAGAACCTGGAGGTCCTACTGGTTCCTCAGGGACCCCATTTTCCTATGTCTGCCTCTCTGCCTTGGTGGCCTCAATACTGGGCTTGGCAATCCCTTAGCAGTCCTTTGTCTACACCTATCCCATGGACGTGAACTAAAACTTTGTACTATGAAGGAGACTCTAAAGTCTCTTGTTTGACTGTTTAATGCTGATAGTCCATCTTGGGCGTTCTCCTATATTCATCTTGATTTCTCTTTGCTGGAATCCATGATTGTGACCTCCCTCCTGCCTTGTGCCTGCCAGTGTTTCCTTGTTAGTGTTATCAACCCCACTGATACCAGCTCTTCCCCTCCTGATTGACCCTGTATGGGGGCGGGGGGCATGCAGCTGAGAATGCCCTCCAGCATTTTCCCTGACATACTGGGCAGGTCAGTTTGCAGGTTCTACCCCTTCTCAGTCTCAACTGTCCAAGTCAGGTAGCCCATCAGTGTCCAACCATGAGTGTCAAGATCACAGGTAGGGCAAGACCAATATGAATAAGATTGGTCGGGAAAGACGCCATGATCTGGGCTCTAAAAGGTGCACAGGACAGAAAGACAGATATCAGGAGCAAACACAAGTCTGTCTAGCTGTTTAGAAAATATTCACAGATGTTATCAGAGAGAAAAATATGACATGCAACTGAAAAGCTTTCTAGAGGTTTAATGAAGAAAAAACAAACAAAACAACCACCACCACCAAAAAACAGAAAAAAAACCCAATCTTGTTTTGTGTGATAGCTGTGACAATGATTTGGCTGTTAGTATCTCACTTGAGGTAACACAATATTGATGGTTCAGATCCCTATGTATTTCTTTATATTATGCAATAAGAAACAAAACTGTATTAGATGCCTACTGTGTATCCAACACTACTATTAAAATTATATATGATATAGTATTATCCATACTTGGAAAATAAGGAAATTGAGACTCAAAGAAAACCTATATCACAAATCTAGTAGGTTATCAAGTTGTGGGGGATCAGAATTGGCCACCCCAAAATGTTTCTCTTTGTCTTGGCTTGATTATTTTTAAGAACAAAAGACTCTGAAAAAAACTTTGGCCTTCCCCCTAACTGCCTAAAGGAATTTAAGACAAAAGGTCTGTCCCCAGGATGGGCCATCATCATAGATAACTTTGGGTATCACTAGACTGGGAGGGTCCTTGCTAAGCCCATTCTTATCAAAGTTCCGTTTACTAAACATTTGTTTTTCCACCTCCATGTGAATTGCCTTCCTCCCTTTTGAAGTCCCAAAACACTGCCCCCAACATCCTCCTTTGTCATTAGCTGAAGATGGTATTTAAGATAAGAGCCTTGGCCATTTTGTTGAGTTGCTCAGTTTTCCTGAGTCTCTCCCACTTATACGTGTTATAAAGCTTTGATTTTCTCCTCTTATTCTGTCTCACTTCAGTTAGATTCATAGCCTAACCAGAAGGACCCAGAGTGGGTAGAGGATATGTCTTCCTCCCTTACAGAGTGGTGCTTCAAATTCAGGGAGGTCTTACATCAAAGTCTGTGTCCTTGGTAGGACAGCATAATAATGCCCAAATGGTACCTCACTAATTACCTCTTGGAGATGGATTCTCAAGCCTTTAGGAGTTGCATCAATTCCGCATTTATAGTTGTTAGGGCACCATATAATAATCTCCTTGGTATATAGATCTTTCAGTGTGATCCAGTGTGATCCAACAGAGGACTCAAAGCAACGGGAGTCCCATAAGTGCTTTTCTGTTGAAAATCTTTTTGTAACTTTCCAGTTCAGCTGAATCCCAAAATTTTTGGTTCTCCAACTTTAAAACCCTAACACTAAGCAGTTGTGGTGGTGTTTTGTAAACTCTATCCAACTTAACTTTAGGGAGAGCTGCAGAGACAAAGCAAGCTGACAAAGCAGCCCTGGGGACTTCATTCCAAACCCAGGTTATCCTGGAATTACAGAAATCAGTTAGGGATCTGGGACCCTTTCGAGCCAAACTTCAAGTCCAAACTAGCCTTTTTGGGCTAAACCAGAGAGGGTGGGCAGATTCTAGGTTCAGCCTACTCCAGACAGGCTGTAAGATTGTCAGTGCAGCCCTGTTATACTTTCCTTATGGAGGACACATTTTTCACTAACACTAAAAGAGGCTAGTGGGCTTCCCTCAGACATGAACATCCTCTTAAATGTGACACCTAATCTTTCCTTTAATGTGGATGTAGATAACAAAAGAATGAGTTCTTCCTGTGACCCTAAAAAGTTCTAAACAATTTCTTAATATTCACTTGTGGATAGTTTTTTCCAAACATTTAATCAAGCATCCAGGACAGAATTTCACCTCAGAAGCCAACTCTTAACCCCCATGTATGATTAGAAGCTGAATCCCTCTTCCAGAAGAGCTAATGACAAAAGGAAGTGGACTTGTCACCCTTAGGACTTGAGACTACGTTAGCCACTCAAGTCCTCCTGGCCTCTGTAATTTTCCTTATCTTGAGCTGCGACTTCATCAGATAGCAAATTCTGTCTGACTGTTCATGCCTAGGCCAGGGCTGGTAGGAACCTGCCAGAGTCTTGCATGGTTGACTCTCCAGATAAACCGCTACCTCCCACCCACCTTATGTCCTAAAATTCATCCTCAAAGTGAAAGAATTTTAAAGTTACCAGATGCTAAATGGTTGGGTTCTAATGAAAAGATAAATCCATGATCTGCATGCAGACCCTTGAATTTGTTTATCTCACTCTTCTTGGTAATGCCTTTTTACTATTTACTGATGTGAGTCCCCATGCCACACACTCAAAGCAATTGTTCAGGAACTCAGCTGGATGCCTGACATCTGCTGATGAGTTTAGCACAATAATAGCTAGTCCAGTGGCTCTAAATACCAAGCAGGGGATACTCAGAAGAAAGCCATCTACTGTCACCAAGAGTCATCAGTTATCATGCCTCAGAAGTATATTTATCTGGAATAAGCTTGTCACCCTTTCCTTATTATTTTGGTAAAAAAAAAACAATGCATAATATAAAATTTACCATCTTAACCATTTTTAAGTGTACAGTTCAGTAGTGTTAAGCATAATCACATTGTTGTGCAACCAATTTCCAGAAATTCTTCATCTTGCAAAACTGAAACTCTAAGCCCCTTAATCAACTCCCCATTACCCCTGTCTCCAAACCCCTGACAATCACCATTCTACTTTTTGTTTCTATGAATTTGACTACTTTTGATAACTTAGATAAGTGGAATCACACAGTATTTGTCTTTTTGTTACTGGCTTATTTCACGTTATGCTATGTCCTTAAGGTTCATCCATGTTTTAGCATGTGTCAGAATTTTATTCCTTTCTAAGAATGAATAATATTCTTTTGCATGTATATACCACATGCTGTTTATCTATTCATCCATTGATGGACACTTGGATTGCTTCCAACTCTTGGCCATTGTGAATAGTGCTGCTATGAACATGGGCATGCAAACATGTCTTTGAGACCCTATTTTAAATGCTTTAAATGCTTTTGGATATATACCCAGACATGAGACTACTAAATCACATGGTAGATCTATTTTTAATTTTTTGAGGATCTGGCATACTGTTTTCCATAGTGGCTGCACCATTTTACATTTCCATTAGTAGTGCACAAGGATTCCAATTTCTCCACATCCTCACCAACCATTGCTTTCTTCTGTTTGTTTTGTTTTTTTTTTTGTTTTTTGTAGTAGCCATCCTCATGGCACAGGGTGGTATCTCATTGTGGTTTTGATTTATATTTCCCTAATTATTAGTGATGTTGAATATCTTTTCATATGTTTGTTAACCATTTGCATATCATCTTTGGAGCAATGCCAAAGATGGACTTGAATAAGTCCTTTGCCCAGTTTTTAATCAGATTATTTGTTTTGTTGTTGTTGAGTGTTCCTTCCTTCTTACGAAGATTTCTGTTACATAATAAGGAAGTAAAGCACGAGAAGTTTCAATGCATATATTACTAAAGATATTTCTGGACCCAGAATTATTTGTATATAATTCTAATTATTATCCTCACAACTGCAAAAATCAGATAAATCATCCTGCCTTAATTTGCTGTAATCAAAACTTTCACAAGAGGGGAAGTGAAAACACATGTTTACTGAGGAATCCAGGTCTCCTGCAGTAAAACTTCAATTTGATTCTTATTTGGAGCTATTTGCTAGTTCACTCTTTTTCCTCCAGATCCTCAGGTTTTGACCTACTTGCTTCTCTTTCTTAACTCCCTTCACTTACTCTCCCACCTGGCTTCTCTGAACCCCAAGTTTGTGCCTGAAGATTAGAATAAGAGACTCTCCATGTTCCCCCAATAAGGTCTCTGAAACAAACGTAGGTTGTTTTAGGTTTTAGGAGAGTTTTTTGAATTTTAATACAAGATAACATTCTGGAGTAAGTAAAGCTGAGATAATTGTAGAAAACCTTGCACAATACCACAGCGGTTTGCTCTCAAGTCCTCGAGGTTAGATCTGCATTCTTAATGCTCCCTTCTTAGATGCCTCCCTGTGGTGGGACATTCCTAAAATATGTATAAACCAGACTGACCCTGTCTGCTTTGATTCTGGCTGGCGCTTTTACAAAGTGGTGAGGTGCTAATTGGCTGATGTCTGAGAAGGAATCTCCAGATAACCCTCTCTGTCTCCCTCCACACTCCCTCTGCACCAGCCTCCACACTGCAGACCTCTGGCTCCTGGATTCATTTATAAACCAGTTGTGAGCACCCACTCTGTGTCAGACAGCATGCTAAGTGCTGGGATTCTAAAGGATTAAGTCACAGTGATACCTTTCTGGTGCCCAGCCAGAACTCCTTTTGTCTTTAGGACTTACTGCATGGATTGAGGGGTTATTCCTTGAGGTCTAAATGCTGTCCTCACTTTTCTTCACGTTGACTTGCTCTCCCTTGTGTAGCTTTTCTATAGGTGGACCTTTAGAATATTGGCTTTTCGCCAGTATTCATGACTTGCTACTTGGGTTTTCAATTTCACTACAATCTGTGTGTTATCCTCAGATTCTGACTGCTTTAATCAACTTTCATAAATAGTTTCAATACCCATCTCTTGTCATTTCAAAGTCTGTCCCTTTTGGGGCTCCCACTAAGTTTCTATTTCAGATCTGAGGGGCACCCCAGCTCTCAGGTCATAACAAGAAGAGAAATAGTAGATAAATTCTGAGTACAGTGAAAAAGTATGCACTTTCTTGGCCTAGGTCGCCTACTCCACACACCTCCCTGTCTTCCCATGGATTCATCTTAAGAGGTCATCTCTCCACCTTGTCTCTCCTATTCAGTCATCTAGAATTATCCTCAGAGGCTGAAGAAGATAGGATGTAATAAACCAACAGTAAAAAAAAAAGACAATACCAACAAAGAGAAAGGAGGATTAATTCTCAAAAATATTTTCTTCTTGTCCTGAAGAATGTATTATCACTTATATATCCTAAACCAAACAAGGATGCCTGTAAGGCTCCATCCTACCAGTGATTGGAGGATAAAAATAATCAAACTTCATTGAGAGATAATGATTGGCTACAAAGATAATAGCTAACCATTCTTCACATCCCCTGACAAGAGATTAAAGTGTCACATTTTAAGATGAAACATAAAAAATTTGGAATCCTAAACATGAAAGTATTATAAAATCTCCAACATAGTTTAGGGTTATCGGTTATTTAGAAATGATTTAAGTGTAGTTCTATCCAGAAATAGATTGATTCACTACTCAAAATTCCATAAACTATATGCTCACTGCTTTGCAGCCATTGGATTCCATTTGCTTGATTCCTTGATTCTGCGCTGTTGGGGTTTTAGGAATGGAATTTTTTTTTATTGTTTTAATAGTTTATAACTTTGTGAAATTTTGGGTTGTACATTTTTGTTTGTCCATCACCATATATATGTCTCTCTTCACCCCTTGTGCCCACCCCCCACCCCCCATTGCCCCTGGTAACCACAATACAGTTTTCTCTGTCCATGTGGTTATGTGGTTTATGTTCCACATATGAGTGAGATCATACAGTGTTTGTCTTTCTCTTTCTGGCTTACTTCACTTAACATAATACCCTCCGTGCGCATCCATGTTGTTGCAAATGGGACGATTTTGTCTTTTTTTATGGCTGAGTAGTATTCCATTGTATATATATACCACATCTTCTTGATCCAATCATCAGTCGAGGGACACTTGAGTTGCTTCCGCTTCTTGGCTATAGTGAGTAATGCTGCAGTGAACATAGGGGTGCATAAGCCTCTTTGAATTGTTGATTTCAGGTTCGTTGGATAGATTCCTAGTAGTGGGATAGCTGGATCACAGGGCACCTCTATTTTTAATTCTTTGAGGAATCTCCATACCATTTTCCATAGAGGCTGCACCAGTTTACATTCCCACCAGCTGTGTGTGAGGGTTCCTGTTTCTCCACATCCTCTCCAACATTTGTTGTTTTTTGTCTTGGTGATTATAGCCATTCTAACGGGCGTGAGGTGACATCTTAGTGTTGTTTTGATTTGCATTTCCCTGATGATTAGTGATGTTGAACATCTTTTCATGTGCCTATTGGCCATCTGTATATCTTCTTTGGAGAAGTGTCTGGTCATTTCCTCTGCCCATTTTTTGATCAGGTTGTTTTTTGTTGTTATTCAATTGTGTGAGTTCTTTATATATTATGGAGATCAACCTCTTGTCACATATATGTTTTGCAAATATTTTCTCCCAGCTGGTGTGTTGACTGTTCATCTTGATTCTGGTTTCGTTTGTCTTGTAGAAGCTCTTTAATCTGATAAAGTCCCACTTGCTTATTTTTGCTTTAGTTTCCCTGGTCTGTCTTCCCTAGTCTGTAGGCATGTCATCCGAAAAGATTCCTTTACGACCAATGTCAAATAGTGTGTTGCCTATATTTTCTTCTATGAGTTTTATAGTTTCAGGTCTCACCTTAGGTCTTTGATCCATTTTAGGTTAATTTTTGTGAATGGCGATAGCAGATGGTCCACTTTCATTAGGAATGGAATTTTGTGTGTGTGTGTGAGGAAGATCAGCCCTGAGCTAACATCCATGCTATTCCTCCTCTTTTTGCTGAAGAAGACTGGCTCTGAGCTAACATCTATTGCCAATCCTCCTTTTTTTTTTCCCCCAAAGCCCCAGTAGGTAGTTATATGTCATAGTTGCACATCCTTCTAGTTGCTGTATGTGGACACGGCCTCAGCATGGCTGGAGAAGCGGTGCGGCGGTGCGCCCCCGGGATCCGAACCCTGGCCGCCAGTAGCGGAGCACGCGCACTTAACCACTAAGCCATGGGGCCAGCCCAGGAATGGATTTTTTAATTGCTTGATGTAGCTCAACATTTTCTTCCCATTCAGACAGGTTACCTAGCCAGAGGTCATTTTTCCAGCCACGTTGGAGATTAATCTGACTTAATGAAAATTAATCTTTTATTATTCTGGGACACTGAGCTGGACTAGAGGTATAAACTACAGAGAAATCTGAGAACAAAACATCTTAGCAGAAACCACGTACCTCTGAGGGAAAAAAGAAGGTACACTGTTTCCTTAATATTCTGTTGATGTGGTTTCTAATATGTGCGATTGTTTCTGGACTGGTGGGTCTGGGGGCAGTCCTGGAAATGGATGGACACCTGTATAGAGTATGGTCCAATTAAATGACTCTTGTTTACTCCTGGTCTCTTTAGAACTGTTTATTCTTAGCTCATTTATCTTACATAGTGATTTGGAATGTATGAGACTAATTGTTTTTACATATAGTGTATATATAAATTGTATTTATTTTCCCATAGTTGGTAATAGCAAAGAACGAAACAGTATCTATTTTCTTCTCCATATGTGTGACAAGAATTTAGCATGTCTTTTTCTCCCATTTCTTCTTCTACCTCGCCTGACAATTCTCTTGGATTTAGGCCCAAATAGTTATATGAGATGAGATTGTGTAATTAAAGTTTTTAACTCATTATAAACCCATAACCAATGGCATCATTATTGATATCAAATTACAATATTGTCTTTCGAAAAACTTTTTTTATTTGCTCAATTTTGTAACAAGAAATATTTATAATTTACTCTTTATATAACTGGCTTCATTTGTTCCTGTTAATTATTTTTACTATATTTCCCCACTCTTGAATTAGTAAATTATTATATCAGTCAGCTAAAATATACATTTTTCCAGGAAGGGCCCATTGTTGGCATACTATATGTACCTTCCAATGGGAATTATTATTTCTCTAATCATTTGCATGGGAATAACAACTTGGAAATCTTGCATTGGAATAGATAGATCAATCCAGAATAGCATAGGCACTACTTGGTAATGAAGAGAGGAGGTCTGAGGCCAGCCTGTTTAATTATAAGTGGATATCCGTTAGGGTTTTTTTTAAATTTTTGTCTTAAAATTAAAAAAAATCTCAGATGGGAAATTGTTTACCAGTTTATTCACTTTAATTGGTACTTTGTGAGCCTTTGTGCTCTGCACTTTTACTCGAAAAGGTTTCTTCTATTAATTTGAGAGTCCTATAAAACATTAAACTGTATTTCCAGGATCTGCATGTCTCTTATCTTTTCTCTCTCTTTCTCTTTTCCTTTAAATTCTCAAAATTTGTCCTACAAAAGTAATTTCACAATGTTTTTAACGCAGAATTTATGTTTTTTATTGTCATCTGAATTTCTCTGATCTCATATTTTTCCCCCTCAAAATGAATGCTCCTTAATTTTTTTTTTGATGGACTAATTCGCAATTTTCTAATTTTTCTCCTGTTTCTTAGAGTAAATCTATTTCAGAGGGACTTATTTACTCTGAGTTATCGTAATGCTCGCCTCCTTTGAACTGCTGTGTCTTATATGTATGATGATTTTTTCTGTATGCTTTCTTATTATGGAGATCTATGAATGTCTATATTACTTTATAATCAAATTAGAGTTGAGAGAGTGTGTCGGGAATTGGTCGGTTGGTCTCTGCAGATCCTAATGAGGTAGAAGAGACCCATGGGCCTGTTTTCTGCTTATTGTGACTGACGAACAGGGGAAAGCCCCACTGCACTGACATTTTTGCTTCTAGTTGAAGCCTATCGCATGATCTACTGTCATCACTATTTTCTCCCTTGGTCTCTTTCACAAGAGATAGACTCGTGAAGAAAGAACAATAACATCCATCATCAGGGAACTGCTTGCCAAAACTCAGCACCCGTAGGTAATTTGAGAAATTCCCCAGAAGGTTTCCATGTGCCAAATTATCCCTGTTACCCCCTATTAAGGATTGAATTGTGTCTCTCAAAAATATATATTGAAGGGGTCAGCACCATGGCCTTGTGGTTAAGTTCAGCCCACTCTACTTTGGCAGCCTGGGTTTGGTTCCCAGGCATGGACCCACACCACTTGTCAGTGCCCATGCCGTGGTGGCGACCCACATACAAAATAGAGGAAGATTGGCACAGATTTTAGCTCAGGGTGAATCTTCCTCTGCAAAAAAGCACACAAAACTATATGTATATATTCAAGTCCTAAGCCTTGAAATCTGTGAATGTGACTTTAGACACTTTGTGGATGTAATCAAGTTAAAATGGGGCCATGCTGAATTAGGGTGGGCTTAATCCAATGACTAATGTTCTTACAAGAAGAGGAAATTTTGAACACAGAGACACAGGGAGAAGGCAAAGTAAAGATGGAGTCAGAAATTGGAGTGCTCCATCTACAAGCCAAGGAATGACAAGAATTGTCAGCAACCTTCAGAAGCTAAAAGAGGCAAGCAAGAATTCTCCTTTTGAACTTTCAGAGGGAACACGGCCCACCAATACCTTGATTTGAGACTTCTAGCCTCCAAAACTATGAGAGAACAAATTTCTGTTATATTAAGCCACGCAGTTTATCCTTGCTCTCTCTTGGATTACCTGTCTTGGTGAAGCCAGCTGCCCTGCCATGCAGCAGTCGCATACAAAGCTTCTCACGGCCAGGGACTGAGGTCTGCCAGCAGCCGCTTGAGTAAGCTCAAAAGCACCCTGCCACATCAGAGCCTTCAGATGAGACACAGCTCAGGCCAACAGCTTGCCTGCAACCTCACAAAAAAAAGTTGAGCCAGAGGTATCCGGCTAAGGCACATCTGAATTACCACGAAAACTGTGCAGTAATAATGTTTGTTGTTTAAAGCCATTACGTTTTGGGGTAATTTGTCATGCAGCAATATACAGCTAATATATCTAGGTACATCACTCTGACTGCTTTCACCATCCATCCATTTCTATGACATAGAGGTGGAATAAAGCAACAAGCATATGAATCATTCATTCATTCATTCACTTATTCATTTACTCTGCTTTGTCCTGCCAATTTTACTCCCTACTGTATCTGTAGCAATGAACAAGTCTCAACCCTTACAGTGCTCAGAGTCAAGTTATTCCATTTGTTATAAAACTTGCAGGCATCTCTGCTGAGGAGAAGGAAATGGACAAATAAAGAAAGGAAGAAAAGGGATAGAACTGGATATTTGAGTGCCAACTGTGCTAAGTGCTGTTTTAGGTATTTTCAATTTATTTTATTCAGTTAATACAACTCTGAGATTTATAAGAAATTGTTATCTCTTATTTATATGTAAGGAAACTGTGACTCATAAAGTTGTAGTTGCTTGTACAAGGTTCCACAGCTAATAAATTATGGACCTACAAGCCAAGTCAGGTCTGTCTTATTTATTTCTACATCACTTATTTGCAGAAGTGCCACAAAATTAAACCTACATTTTTGTTAATAATGTGAATACTAACTAGCATTTTCTGAGCACGTGCTACATAACAGACATGGAATTAGAAATTATGCACACATTATTTCACTGATAGATTATTTTTTTAAAAATTGTAGCATGGCTAGGCAAAGATAAGGGAAATCACTTAGTGTGTAGAAATAATTCTAGCGAAAAGTGCCTATGCCAAGTTAGCAAATGTTTTCAGAAAGGACAACGCAGTCAAATCCCATTCATTCATGTGTAATATAAATGTTTTATAAACTTAGCTATTTATTAAAATAAAAATAACCTGAAAAATGACCTACATTACACAGCACCAGAGAAGTCAAGAGGAATTTATTAAACAAAACTGAAAGTAGCAATAATCTTTATACAATTTTTTAAAATCTCTCTCTGAGATAGTAGAGAGGAAATCTCTATGGTGAGAATTATACTTTTTTCCCTAGATCTTACTTTCACTAAAATGAGTTTCCATGGTGCCCATATGCCCATATGCATGGTTTTGATTGCTTCCTTGTAATTTTCTGCATTTTCTACAATAAGCTATCACATTTATAACCGTGGAAATAGGGCTTAGAAAATTAAAATGGGATAATGTGGTTTTCCATTTTGTTCGACTTTTTCATTGACAAAATGTCTATGTAAACGTGCCCACAAGAGGTGGATCATATGACAGGTCATTCCACACTGCCTTCTGAGTTACTGTAGTTCATTGATTCTATGACAAGCACCTTTTCCCATTGAACATCTCTCAATTTGCAATGCACATTACAATAAATGTCATGTCATACTTACATTGGCAGCATTTATGTTCTTTCTCAGTGGTGCATAAAGTAATGGTATGTCTTAAAATCGATGACATCTTAAAACTGATAAGAGATGGTATATATTTGAGAGACGCATACCACACCTATCCTCTTTTACAAGAGTTTCTCACATATATAGACTCTGCTAACTATTTACTATCTACTTCAACCAGAGTAGAATTGGCCAGTGAGAAGGCCTGACCAAGGGGTAGGTCCATCAATGAGCTGATCTAAAATTTGTATGGCCTTGCTCAAAATAATGAAAAGGAAAATCATGATATCTTTCCCACTAAATTGTAATGAGTTGTCATCAAACCCAATATTTATCTGATATGCACCATTATGTGCATACCATTTACCTAAGACCAGTGTCCATTCTTACTTGTGGTGCCCACGGCTACTAGTTGTGGAATATTTAGAATATCATCCCTTGTGTGGTGCTGGATATTGTCTATTGCATATTCTGTCCGTTTTCTCTCATTTGTACATCCCTTCTCCCTGCAAGTCTCTTCTAAGTATCTCTCCCTGGTGGTGGCAGTTAACATTTGCAGCCGTCAGAGTCTTGTGTTTCACCATCTAATCACAGGTCCAGAATAGAGAGGCCACTGTAACCTAGGCAACAGTCTCCTGCAATCTCCCGACCTCTGGGTGACCTAGTAGCAGCCCTCCAACGTCTGCCTCGAAAGCCTTCCCACTGACCTTGTGAGTATGTATGATCTGTACTGGCATAGCTTTCTGCTTGAAATAGCTAGAGGAGTGTATTAGTTTCCTGTGGCTACTGTAACAAATGATGACAAACTTGGTGGCTTAAAACAACAAAAATCTATTCTCTCACAGTTCTCCAGAACAGAAGTCCAAAATCAAGGTGTTGGAAGGACAGCGCTTCCTCTGGAAGCCCTAGAGGAGAATCTGTTCCTCGCCTCTTCCAGCTTCTGGTGGCTCCTGGCATTCCTTGACTTGCGGCTGCATCATTCTAATCTCTACCTGTCTTCACACCACCTTCTCCTCTGTTTGCGTATCAAATCTCCCTCTGTCTTTCTCTTATAAGGGCACACAGGACAGCATTTAGGGCCCCCTCTGATAATTCAGGATAGTCTACTTGTGTAAAGATTTTTAATTTAACTAAACCTGCAAAGATCTTTTTTTCCGAATAAGGTAACATTCACAGGTTCAAGGGATTAGGATATGGACGTACTTGGGGAGCCATTATTAGCCTACCACAAGAAGCTTCTGCTTCCTAACCCTAATCCTGACTGTTAGCATCCATATGGGGGCTGCTGTAACAAAGTCTCGCAAACAGGGTGACTTGAAATCACAGAAGTTTATTCTCTCACAGTTCGGAAGTCTATAAGTCTGAAATCAAGGTGTCGGCAGAGCTATGCTTCCTCCAAAGGCTCTAGGGGAGAATCCTTCTTTGCCTCTTGTAGCTTCTGGTGGTTGCCAGCAATCCTCGGTGCCCCTTGGATCGTGTAGCATAACTCAAGTCTCTGCCTCCACGTTCACATGGTTATCTTCCCTCTCTGAATGTCTGTGTCCAAATTTCCTTCTTCTTATACAGACACTAGTCACTGGATTAGGACCCATCTTAATCCAGTATGACCTCATCTGCAAAGACCCTATCTCCAATTGAGGTCGCATTCACAGGTTTGGGTGGACATGAATTTTGGTGGGACACTATTCAACCCAGTATGGAGACTGAAAAACTCACGTGGCCTTGGGAGTTGGGGCAAGCATTATATGCCATGGCAAATGGGTAAGCAGTGAAATCTGTGCAGAATAAGAAAAGAACCACCTTGCCCCTTTCAAATATCATGCAAGTTGGGTTGTACTTTATTTTGCATCTTTTACTTCCTGAGATTCTGAGACCCTCAGACCAGCTGGCTCTGCCACTTACTAACTGTGTGACTGTGGACAAGTTATTAATCTGATCCTGCTGCAGTTGCTTCACCTTTAAAATGGGTGCAATAATGGTACCTGCTTCCTGGAGTTGTTGTGAGGAGTAAATGAATGCACAGAGTCAACACTGCTATCAAATAGTAAGTGTCGGTAACTGTTGGCAGCTATCTTGGTTGTTCTCCACCTCTTGCTTTAAAGTCACTCAATTTGGTCTCCCTTTCTGGTAATAAAAAAACTTTTACTAGATCACGATAGAGACTGCCAACCCTGTAGTCATTTCAGAGGCATACAATTCAACACTTTGACTTATAACATACGCTCACTTTGTTAGTGTATAATTATTTCAAATGTCTATGCTGAAAGTAGCCAAGAGTGGTGAGAGCATGTGTGCGTGTGTGTTAATATGTGTGTCTCTGGATCTGCTTATTTTAGGTGAAGGCTCATTGTGGGGCCCTGGGAGTTCTGGAAGTTACAAGAAGGCATGTGGGTCAGTTACGATATCCAAGTGATACAAGGAGCTTGGAGACTGGGCACATAGAGCTTCAAGACCCCACGCTGCCAAACACCACATCAATATCTAATGCTTATATCACGTCTTTCTTCAAAGAGGAAACATCTTCATTCCCTCCACTGGGAACATCAGACAACATGATTTCAGCGACATCTTGGTTAAAAAAGAAAAAGAGAGAAAGAAAAGCTGAACGTGTGATGAATTCAATATCTATAAATCAGGAGAGTAAGGAGACACAGTTCCTTTAAGTTTACTTCAAAAATTTGGCAAAAACAAATAGGATTTCCTGAAGTTAAATCCCTTTCCTCCTCTTTATTCATGGCAGCTAGAAAAGGTGGTGTCCCTCTGGACCCCAGCGTTCAAGCATGGAAAACACAGTTGTATAAGGCACTTGCCGAGGCTCCCTGGAAACTCGAGGAGGCTGTATAAACACTTTTGCTTAGTGGAAAGAAAACAAAAAATATCTTTTGAAAGTTGAGGCGTTGTTAGATCACAAGTTACTTTGTCTGGCTGAAGTAAGGAACACTTACTGAGCATGACAGCGTTCTCTACTTGTAGAGCAGTCCTCCTACTTCTCGACTTGACGGTTAGATATGCCTGCGGGATAGTGTCCCAATATTTTAACAACTTCAGGATGTTTTCAACATTCCTTCCCATCTCTGAAAAATAGCCTTGCCAAGCCCTTTTAGAACGCAAATGTTTTTTTGGTACCAAATCAGATTTTTAAAACTAAGCTATTTGGGTTAAAAACATAAAGTTTGGCAAAGAAAAGTCTTGTAGAGAATATTTTAAAATCCACCCGCTCCCCATAGAAGCGTGAGACTCCACAGACAGGACAACAGAATTTGTCTTTATTAGCCTCACCGGGCACCGGGGAGAATCATGGTCTGGGATGTAATCGAAAAGGTCTTTGGGGGCCGGCCCCGTGGCTTAGCAGTTAAGTGCACGCGCTCCGCTGCTGGCGGCCCAGGGTTCGGATCCCGGGCGCGCACGGATGCACCACTTCTCTGGCCATGCTGAGGCCACGTCCCACATACAGCAACTAGAAGGATGTGCAGCTATGACATACAACTATCTATTGGGGCTTTGGGGGAAAAAATAAATAAATAAAAATTAAAAAAAAAAAAAAAGGTCTTTGGTTTCACCCCCATTGAGACTGCCTGGAATTCTAAGCTTAGAAACTCTAAGAGTTACATCTGTGTAGAGAGAATAGACCACAAAATTGAGACCACAACGGACACATTCCAGAAGAGCAAGATAGTCTTGATTAACAGAACTGAACTCTCTCCAAGGTTAATACGTTTTGGCCACCACTAACTCCAGAGAAGTCTGAGAAACTTCCTTCCACCCAGGAACTAGTGATTACTGTTTTGTAACCTTGTGTGCAACCAGATGTCCCATACACCCTCTCTTACACGTACACACAGATACACACACACACACACACACCTATTTTTCTTGTTCTTTGCTCTAAAGTGGAAGCACTGTCTCATATTATTCTTTGATGAACTATCTCCCACTGCTCCTTTTATTTCAAAGCATTCCACAGTACTCTACAGAATACCTGTTTCATGATAACACACTCCTCTAATACCACAGGTTTCTCTTTAAATGTTTCTTTTACCTTCCGACCTCAGCAGGACCCTGGTTCTCCCTAAAGGACATCACATCCCTTCCATTTTCTCAAGTGGAAAGTGCTCTTTCCCCTCCTTATGGTATTTTCTAAGACAGTGCTCAGTTACATAAAGAAATACTCGACAGCTCCATCTAGAGGGGAAAAGGCACTCCTTTGAGGCCCATGCAATTATATGTCACCCTGTGTCCCTTTTCATTATAAGCCTCTTATGATTTCCTATTCATTAAAGACTTGGGCCCAAGGTCTACAATCTTTCTCTATACTGGATTATCTATAACTCTATACCTTAGTAACCCCATTATACTGCATTTAACAGACTGACCTCTGTACCCACAAGGAAACAGCACCCAATGCATTGACCTGTCAGGTCCTTGAATTCTTTATCTCCAAAGGCCTTGTCAACTCAAATTTAACCTCAACCTTACTAACTCTGCCCCACATTCCATGGGATTGAGAAGACACAATACAGATGGGAAAGGGGAAGGGGCTGTGTGGGAAATCAGAATTGGCCACCTCAAAATATGTCTCTTTACCTTGATTATTTTCTCTGAAGGACATTTGACCTTCCTGGAAACTGCCTAAAAGTGATAGACTGGGAAGGTCCTTGCTAAGACCAAACATTTACATTTGTAAGGGAAATCTCTATTTGTCAAGGTATCTCCCTCTCTGTACTGGGAAGAGGGGAGATGACCTTATCTCTAGAAACTCTTATCAGTACAGAAGGAGAGGAATTAAGTTTGCATACTCTTGATTACTGTGCTTTCTCATCATCTCCCATAGCTGACGCTCCCACCCCCAACATCCTCCTTTGTCTAATCTGAATATGCTATTTAAGGTGAAAATCTCTGCCATTTGTCGAGAAACTCAGTTTCCCTGGTTTATCCCATGTATACATGTTATAAAGCTTTGTTTGATTTTCTCCTGCTATTCGGTCTCATGTCAATTTAATTTGTAGCCCAACCAGAAAGGACCCATAGTGAGTAGAGGATAGTCTTCCTCCCCTTCAGCTGAAAGTCTCCTTCTCTTGGGCCTCAGAAGTGGAGAACTACCGTGGCCAGGATGTCTTTGGTAAGGTTCACATGCTCCACTTCGGCGGCCCAGGGGTAGCGAGTTCAAATCCCAGGCGTGGACCGTCGCACTGCACCTCAAGCCACGCTGTGGCGGCAACCCACATACAAAGTGGAGGAAAATGAGCACAGATGTTAGCTTGGAACCAATCTTCCTCAGCCAAAAAGAGGAAGATTGGCAACAGATATTATCCCAGGGCCAATCTTCCTCACCAATCTTATAATTTTACAAAGATTATGTGTGATCATGCAAATTAACCCTCAGTATTTACCTGTGAAAATCCAGCATTCCTGAGGGAAGCATGCAAAAAAGGCTCTAGTCTGCAGATGAGCAATATCTTCTTATTTATTTTATTCCAAATGTGTCAGAAGAGGAGGAACAGGAAGTAAACTGAGAGAGGATCAGGGGTGAAGCTCTTGATGTAGACAGTATAATTTACTAGCTGAGAACATAGGATTTAGAGCTAATCCTAGTGGTGAAAACCCCATCTAGGTGCAACCTGTATGAATTTTTAAAAGTTACTTAAGTTTCAGTCCTCTTCTGTAAAATGGATTTAGTAAGACCTACCACAGGGAGTTATGAACTAAATGAGATGTTGTATGTAAGCATCTAGCACAGTGTCTGGGACACAGAATGCCCTCAAGAAAGGTCAATTTGATGGTGCGGATGATAATAACGATAGTTGCCAGATTTGGAAAGATCTGTGGTTTTGTGAGCTCCATAACTGGCTGGGATTCTAATCTTGTCTTTGCCACTAATTACTCAACAAAGTCATCTTCTTTGAGTTTCATATGCATCCTATTTAAAAGGGGGAGAAAGGGGCTGGCCCAGTGGTGTAGTGGTTAAGTTCACGTGCTCCACTTCGGTGGCCCAGGGGTAGCGAGTTCAAATCCCAGGCGTGGACCGTCGCACTGCACATCAAGCCACGCTGTGGAGGCAACCCACATACAAAGTGGAGGAAAATGAGCACAGATGTTAGCTTGGAACCAATCTTCCTCAGCAAAAAAGTGGAAGATTGGCAACAGATGTTAGCCCAGGGCCAATCTTCCTCACCAAAAAATAAAAAAAAGGGGGGGGGAAGCAATGCCTCTGACAGAGATCTGTGTGGATTAAATGAAATGACCAGTGCAGCGTAGTGCATGGCACAGTAGAAGTTCATAGATGCACCCACCTTCCATCTTGAGCCCCGTGCCAGCCCCACCATATACACAACTTATATTTCAGGCTGACAAGTAATGTGTATTGATGACCCAAAATAGATAAGAAAATGTAGTCCATGGATGCAAGCAGAAGAACACCACGTGAGCTGCTGCAGTTTATTCACATTCATATTTTTTTCTAATTGTTACACACACCTCATCTACCATTCTGCACTTTTAAAGTCTTTAAATGAAGGGATTTGCAATTATTTTGTTCCCACATCAAGAATCACAACACTAAACAGTTGTGAGTTTTTAACAATTGTATCTGGATGGATCAAATCTTCAATGCAAATCAATAGCTTTTGTACAATAAATATGTTTCTGAGAAATTGTATGTGATTTTTTACATGAAATCGAACAGTATTTTGTATGTTCTCTAGTAATAAATACTATCGAGTTGTTTTAGAGTGTAAGAAACCATCCATTTACGTATGTTCCCTCTAATACTAGATTTTTACATTTGATTTTTCTTTAAAGTGAAGCGTATAGTATCATATATTATGTTGTAGTTGAGGTACTTTCTTGTTTTTTAATGTAAGAACCGGAAATGGCTTTCCTTCAGAGAGAAACGGCTTCTTAAGGTCATAATGAATGCTAAGAACTCAGCACAAAATCGACCTTAGCGTCTATTGACTTAGGATTTATCTACCTCTGAACCTTTGCTGATCTATTCCATCTTCATAATTATTAATGTTATGCAGATATGCAAATATTAACCCATGCTGTTTGTTTATTCAAGCAGTCAAAATAAGTATGATGGGAAAACTGCAATATTTAAATTGTGTTCATTTTATTTAACAGAGCTCATTTTACATTTTGACTATCACTAAGAGTAAAAGGGTAAAAATGACAGCAGGCTGGGGATTTGATTAATTTTGTTTTATGGCTTAAGTTAAGAATTAATCTCTCTCAATAAAGAGAGATTAAAATTCTCTTTATTGAGAATTATTATTATGATCTCTCAAAAATTATTTCTCTCTCAATAAAGACGCAGAGAAGATTATGAAATGACACTTGATTTTCTTATGTCTTTAAATCCACCTATTTTCTTATTATTTTTGATGAGATGCTGAAGGGGCTTAGATTTTCAATCAATCTCTATTCTCGTTGTTAACTTCCTTGGCAAAAAAAAAAAAAAGTATGAAACATGAGTTTCTTGTTTATTACGTGTTCATCCCTATACCGTCAGCTACTTGATGTTCATTATTTGTGGTCCCTTCAGGTACTTACATAACCATAGTGGTTTTAAGTGTTCCCGCCTAAACTATGCAGTCATTAGTCAGTTGTCACTTCTCTCCTACTAGACAATTCTTTTAAAACCATCTTACCCTGGCAAAATTACGCAATAGATGGTCTTCATTTTTTTCTATTCAAAATTCTGAATCTTAGCTTTCCTGTTCAACTTTTTAAAAATATCTTTTATGCTAAAGAATCCACTAGGAATGAAGGAATAGTGGACTATGCATTCAGTTATTTCATACAACTCGTGGTGGTTGTGTGCAAGGTACTAAACAGGCCCAAAGCATTTCGTGATAAGATTTCTCCTTCTTCTCTATCCTCAAAAAGAATTATTTAAGCCCCTACAATGTGCCAGACAGTGGGCACACAGAGATTAATATGAAAAGATTCCAGCTTTCAAGGTTGGTCACAGTTTAATGAATAAGACATGCAAAAATTACAGTATAAAATGATAAGTTCTAAAGCTAATGTATGTCCAAAATATTAAGGCACCACGGAAAAACAATTCACTAAAATGTTACTTGAAAATAATATTTGGCCTGGATCTTAAAGGGTTTATACGAATTTATCAAATGGAAAAGTTGACGAAAATGCATCAAAGTACTCACGTTATTAAAAAACAAAACAAAACAAAACAAAAAACCTGGAAAGGCAGATTTGTCAAGTGGATACTGAAGCCACCTAGGAATCAGGGTTTGGAATCACTTTAAGAAAGAGGATATAAATACTACTGAAACTCACGTTTCTTTGGGTTTGCAGCATGTCTACACATCAACGAGGGATTAGAAGATGAGATTGTCTTTCTTATAAACTTAAGCTATCTGTGAATCATAGGTTCCCTGGATTCTTGAAGTTTACATTTTACACAAAATCAACGTCCACCAAAAACAAGTAGTTTATGTTCAAGAAATGATTGGCCAAGTTTTTTGTCTGCGTTTTCTCATGATTTTAGCTATTGATAAATGTTAATCAGCCACTCCCATGATGAGACTGTAACATTCTACATTCAAGATAGAAAAGTTGTAGTGAAAAACTCAAAAAAATGCTCTTCAACTTCATTATTTGTACAAAATTTGCAAGGATTTCCAATATGTTATAAAAATGAATGAATATCTATTAGCATCTCTTTGTGCTACAGCAATGAGTCATGTGCTATACTTTGAATTAAAAGACAAGTTTGAGAAGGAAGTAATAATGATAATAGTAACAATAATAATAGTTAGCATTTATAGAGCCCTTCCGTGTGTTAGGCGCTGGGTTAATTGCTTTACTTGGATAATTTATCCTAACAATCTACATGGAAAATACTACTGCTGTTATTCTTCAGTTTGCTAATGAGAAAACGAAAACCAGCGGGTAAGCCAAAATTCAACCCAAGCACTCTGACTTCATGGTCTGAGCTATCAACTTCTGACATAACTCAACTGCTGAATATGAGATACATATTAGAAATTTTAGTATGCTGTAGGTTTAATATGAATTAACCAAATAATATAGCCACCAAAAAGAGCTAATATAACCATAGATCATATTAGTACTAGTAATAAATGCAGGGCTAGAAGACTGGGTTAATCCGGTTGGGGTTAATATCAGTCTTCTCTGTTTGAGCAGGATCAAACTTGAAGTACTCAAGTTCTTAGGGTCTCATTTTATAAAATGGAGCCTATAGAGAGTGCTTAGGTTCTTAAACAAGGCCCCCTAGATGACACTGTGGGTTACAGGTAGAGGATACCTTATCTTGCCAACACCACACCCTTGTACCGATCTGAAATTGAGTCAGTTGTGAATGTTCCCAAGTGAATGTCAGTGCTCCATTTAGAATCTCCAGGCCACCTAATGTCATCATTCTTTGTACACTTGAATTTTTTGGTCACTGCACAAAATGGAAGCTACTGCCTTCCTCTGCTCAATCAGCTCTTTTTTGTATGCTTATGTCTCCCTTGCTCTGCATTTCCTCTTCCTTGTGCCATCCTCCCAGAATAAGGACACCCACCCTACCCTCAGCCCCCAGAACAATTTCTTCAGTGCTCCAAAGCCTCTGTTTCAAGTAGCCAAATGCCACATTGGATTCGCTCTCTTCCGTCTCTCAACCCAAATACTTTTCTAACTGATGGGATTTCAGACGGGAAGAAGGAGGAGGAGGAAGAAGGATCGTTTTCTGATCATCTGGAATCAGCTTCTCTAAACTGTTAATCCTGCTTTTAATAGCTTTCCCTCTTTTTCCAGGATTGAAAGCACAAATTCTGTAGAAAAACGTCAAGGTTTTTACAACTGTTAACTCACAACATCCTTATTAACGTTACTGGTCGCACAGAAGTCCCATTTATTTTCCCCAGGCTTTGCTACTCAACAGTGGCGCATTGGGAGTGGAGGCGTGCAGACGAAGGCAGGGGGCAGGTGGGAGGTACTGACTAGAAAGGAGGCTAGGCCTCTTCACGGGACCATGGACTGTGTGGGCTCCTAATGTGGGTTCTCAGCACGTAGGCAACAGCTAGAACCTATGATTTTGGAATCGTTGGTAAGTAAAAGCTAGGTAAAAAGAAAAAGAACCTTTTTACTCAAAGCTAAAAGATGTTTGTTAAATTTATTTTAATATTTTATATTAGTAAAACATTATCCTTTTAACAAATTTAAAAAATTTAAAAGTATGCAGAGTGAAAAACTATAAGTCCCTCTTCACCACTCCATCAACACTATTGACTCCATAGAGGTTATCACTGTTTAAAATTTATTATATATCCTTCTAGATCTATTTTCCTAAGCATTCATGTATCTATATATGTATGTCCATAATATATAGAATTGTTTAAAAATGGGAGGTATCATTCTGCAACTCAGAAAGAATCTCTGATCAAAAAGTAAATAATCTTTTAGAAGAGATGATTTCTTGTTGAAACATCACCAAAATGGAGCTTCCGTTTATGCATGCAAAACAAAGTCCCCTCCTAAAACGGATATGAAGTTTCATGTATTGAAAAATGTTTAGAACATGAGTTTTGTCTTTTAATAAAATGGGCGTGAATCAACTTTGTAATAAGAAATAAAGCTGCAGGAGAACTTTCTGTTTCCAGTCTGGCTTGTAAAGAGCTTGGAAGTCATCACTTGCATCCTCACAGCAAGAGAAGAGCTGAGCAAACTGAAAATCAACCTCTGTTCTCAGATCCATCAGAGATGAGGTCACAGGGCACACTGCTCCCTGAACTGGAGAGAGACACAGCTGAATGCAGAGAGTCATCACTTCCCACGGCAGCAGCCCCGGAGCAGAGACCACCACAGGCACTGGGACTGCAGGAAGACTTCAACCGTAGTTGGTGAACTGTCAGAGACTGGGTTTAACTCAAGTTTGAGGGTTGAAAAGTGCAGGAGGACCCCTAAACTTTTGAGACCGTTACCTCCAGGAGCACTATCAAGTTCTCACAATGAAGATGAGAGAAAAATTCCCTTATGCTTCCAGCAAGAAGACTGAAAAAGCAGTCAGTTGTAAATACACCCAGAGCATTCTGTTCTTCTTAACAGCGCCTGCCCTCAAGGGAAATTATTTTACCAGAGCCTAACTAACTGGGCTTTCACCAGAGCCTAACCATCATGGCAGAAGGGAAATAATACCCAACTCCAGCCCCGCTCTAGCTTCCTGTTATACATGAGGTGGGGACAGGCAAACCTGAGAAACACTTGTGGAGGTCACGGCACTGGCTCACTGGAAAACGAAGTCCTCGTCATAAAAATATAGACCACTTCCCTGCCTCCCCACCTTACTACCATATCAGTAGGGCTCCGGGATAGTAACAGGGTAATACAGTCAAAAGGACTGCACGTCTCAGGCTTATTGAAGAAGCTCTAGAGAAACCTGAAGAAAACAAGGACACAAGGGAAATTTTAACCTCCGAAATCTGCAGCTACAGCAAGCAGTAAACACAGCCTAACACCAAGGCAGAAAACATAAAACATCACATTGAGGTCCTGTTTACCTCAATTCCTTCTAGCCAGTACATCATGTCTGGCTTTCAAGAAAAAATTGCAAGGCATAGGAAAAGAAAGCAGCACAGTCTGAGGAACAGAGCAAACACCAGAAGCAGACTCAGATATGGCAGAGATGTTGGACCAATCAGACCCAGAACTTAAAATAACAATGACTAATGTGCTAAGGGGAGTAGTGGGAAAACTGGAGAACATGTAAGAGCAGATGCACAATGTACGCAGAGAGATGGAAGTTCTAAGAAGAAATCAAAAAGAGACGCCAGAAATCAAAAACACTGTACAGAGGTTAAGAATGCCTTTGATGGGCTCATCAGTAGACTGGACACAGCCAAAGAAAAAATCAGTGCACTTGAAGAAATGCCAATAGAAACTTCTAAAACTGAAATGCAAAGAGAAAAAAAATGAAAAAGAGAGAATAGAATATCCAAGAACCATGGGACAATTACAAAAGGTGTAACACACGGGGAACAAATATATCACCCTAGCGCAAGATGTTAATAATAGGGGAAATTAGAGGGGGCGTGCATGAGAACTCTTTGTACTTTCCATTCAATTTATCTGTAAAACTAAAACTGCTTAAAATATAAAATCTATTAAAAAAAAAGCTAGAAACAATTAGAAAATGTCACATGCACAAATACATAAAATTTTAAATGGAACAGTTTATTGGCTGTAACAGTAGCAGTAAGAATGTTTATAATATCACTGTGAGTCTAACATCTCAAGAAGACAATAGAAAAGCAAGGACGTGGTCTGAATGCTATGTTGCTAATGATTATTTAATGAATATATTTGACACTTATATCCTAGAAATGAGGATACACATTCTTTTCAAAGATTATGGAATATTTACCACACATTATTCATGTATCAGACTACAAAGATAATTTCAATAAATTACTCAAGTCATAGAGTTACAGGCTATACAGAAATGCAAGAAAACTAGAAATTTACAACACGTATTTAAATCCCTCAAATTCCAATCCCTTAGAAACTTTAAAACACATATAACGCTCCTAAAGAATCTCCTTTGAAGAGGAAATATACAATTATAGGCTCTTTCGATATTAATATGGAACATAGGCAGATCTATACTCAGAGGGCTACTTGTAAACATGCTCAAAGACTTTGAATTCCCTTCCTGGCCAATACACAGATTTCCCAGGATATAACCACTGTGTGAATGGCTAGAAATACATTGAGATATTTACAGAAATAGTTTTCAGGTAAGAATTGAAATATATTTTGGAAATGAGACAGAACAACATGTGTTTCTGTATATTATATTAAACACCTATTTATTAGAAATTGTGAAGAAAAAAATGAAGGTTCTGATATGAAAATGAGCCAGGAATAATTTTATTGTGAGATGAGACCATTTGTAACTTCAGAACACATGTTTTTATCTCCTTTCTCCTTCTCTGATGAACTGGTAGTCAGACCCCATAGAAAGCCTCAAAAGGTCTGGGCCTACTTGAGCCTGTACTACATCTGATCAGTGGTGTGTAGGGAAGGGAGAGGAACCAGCTGGAAGCAACATCTCAGATTACAGAAGTAGAAATCGGGGGCTGGCCAGGTGGCGTAGTGGTTAAGTTTGTGCACTCTGCTTCGGTGGCCTGGGGTTTGTGGGTTCAGATCCTGGGTGCAGACCTACACGCCACTCATCAAGCCATGCTGTGGTGGCATCCCGTATACAAAGTAGAGGAAGATTGGCACAGATTTTACCTCAGGGATCATCTTCTTCAAGCAAAAAGAGGAAGATTGGCTACAGATGTTAGCTCAGGGCCAATCTTCCTCACCAAAAAAAAAAAGAAAAGAAGAAAAAAAACAACAAGAAGTAGAAATGGTGGCAGGCCCTTCTCTGGAGCTCAAAGACAAAAGAACAAGGTGGTAGAGAGTTCTTAATTCATCCACGCTAGGACAATCTAGGCATTCTCAGAAAACTAAGGAGAGGTTTCCACTACGGCACCTCATCTGCACCACTCTGCTCTCCCTTCAACACTGCCCACGACGAGCAGTCCGAAACAATGAGAAAGCAGGAGCATGTTTGGGAGAACTTGCATACACTGAGTAGAAACTGAGAAAAAGGGTAAGGGAATCTATGAGGCAGGGCCACAAAGCAAAGACGCAGGAAGCACCCTGGAGACAAATGAGATGGACATGTAGCTTCACATAACTTTATACATGGCCCTGGGAGTCCAATTTTGTGGGGCTCCTGGTCGAGATTGGCATGCCCCCGGACTCTGTGCTGAGTCGACTGCCTTTTCCTGGCGTGAGGGTTGTCACATTCCCAAATGTTTGACATGGGAAGACAATACAGTTAAAGCGAGTTTCAAGAGTTTGGTGTAGAATAGAACAGCTCTTCTCATGCAAAATGCAAAGACTCTCTGGGGTGAAGGGCTGGAGATTTGGAAAGAGAAGAGATGAGCTGCAGACTCCTAAGAGTCGGAGAGCTGGCGTCCTGCCTCCCAGAGCCATTCTTCCCTTTTCTTTTTCCCTTTTCTTTGGATCTAGTTCCAGCAAATCCTTTTGCCGGATAAAGTACTGCAGTAGAGAAAGCAGCATTTCAGCAGCGTTATTGAAAAATGTTCTTTCCTACAGCCAAAACTGAGACAGAAACGCCAAGACTTTTACACCCAAAGAAGAACTGACTGAGAGCCAAACATGTGTGAGGGGGTGGTGAAGGGAAGAGAAAGAACATTCACACGATTTAAAATGATACCAGACAAAAGCACTTGCAAAGCAGAATTTGCGGTATTAAGTACACTTCGTATTACCCAGGGGAACCTTCGGAAAAGATAAGCTGCTTGGATTTTAAACAAAAAGACTAAAGTATTCCACTTGGCATTTCCCCTGAGGCTCGAGATGTCCTGTCTTCTCTGCAGCAGCTGCCCCTCCCACAAAGGCCCAGTGACTAGAAGTGAAGACACAGAGGCCTCTTGTCAGAGTTCATTATGTCTTTGGCCTCTCCTAACTTCTTTGGCCTTCCGTGTATTGGGGACCTATTTGAAATTAGCCAGGCAAGTGGAATAAAAAGGAGAGCTTTAGAAAATGAACCGCATTGATTAGCATGTCCTCGCTGGGATTTGGGGTCACCTCAGAGTGTCCCCAGTTCACTTAAAGGATGCCATAAAGGTTGAGAGCGAAACCAATGAAAATCCTCTTTGATATTAAGGAAAAATATACGCCCACTGTCACTTTAGTACTTGGGGAAGGGGAGGAAGGTGTGGTGGAATCAACAAGTAGCAATAAAATCTCACGGGCGGTGAATGCTGGGATATTGTAAACATTTGGATTGGGGCGATGTACTGAGAAGTACAGAGGTCACTATAATGAGCACAGGGGATTAGAGAGGAACAAATGTATGATCTGTTGAGCCACAAACTAAATCAACTATATCTTTATTAAAAAAAAAAAAAGAGAGAGAGAGGGTATGGATAACATTTCTGCAAAATTTTAATAATGTTTTCTGACCAACTCCCTTGTCGACGTAAATAATTCATAATCAATCTATAAATCAAAATTGGGGTGAGTTTATTATGAGCCAACTTTTGAGGACCATAGCCCCGGGCCTTCCTTCCCTAAGGAAGGAAGGGCACAGAAGTAGTGGGGTGTACAGAGCAGTTATATACTGTCAAAGAGCATGTATCACATAGGATTGCAATGTCCCTTTTACAATAGTCACGAGATCGCCCTGCCAGATTGTCCTGCCTGAATAGCTATTGATGGACACAGAGGGGAGCAGGTCTGCTGTCTCGATGGGCGTGGCTGGTGTCAGGTCTGTTGTCTCCAGCTGGGAGGTCACAGGATGAGCACAGCAATCAAATCCTAGCCTAGGGAGAAATGCTTATCCTTAAGGAAATGCCAATGAGGGGGAAGTTGCATCCTTATCTTAAGGGCATTTACTCTTCTCTTTGGGACATGGCAAAGTAGATACACAATGCAGGTGACAGGCCCTTTTGGAAAAACAAACTCAGGCCTTTTGGAAAAACAAACTCAGGCCAAACTGGTTTTACCTCAAATGGCTTCCTCATATGCTCCAATATATCCTATTGCTTGCTATTTATTTATCACCCTTAAGGTTGTTTGCTCTCTTGGCTTGTAGGTACATGATTCTTCTGTTTAAGTATGTGAGTGCCTTTAGACAGGGGCGCAGATTTTAACAGTATTTGCTCCAATCAACTCTGGATGGTAAAAGCCTTGGAGATAATATGGGCATCACACTGGGATTACCAGGGGAAAGGCCATCCGCCTGGAGCGAAAGGACAAACCCTCCACCTGGACACGCAGCACAGTTCCCAGCTCCACACCCTCAGTGAGAGGGCAGCGGGCTTCTCCAGCGCCTCTCAGGCAGAGGCACAAACACACCCCAGCAGTCCTTCCTAGGAAAAGCCCAGCGAGAACAAGGCACTGCGAAGCCATCCAAGAAGAATGTGCCACGCGTGTTCTTGAAAAGTGTCCCCAGAGCAAATGTAACAAAATACGGTGAGCAGTTACTTCAGTCCTCCTCCTCCTTTACTCCTCTTTCTGTCTCTCTCTCTCCTCTTTTAATCTCTCTCTTCCATGGATATGGTATCATCTTAATCAATGTACTGTGGTGTCTGAAGTAGGGACCAGATTAGGGAGAAGGAAAGAATTGTTTGAGCAAAATGAAATTCCAAAGCTGCTGGCATGATAGGAGGCATAGTGTGAAGGAAGTCCTCCAGATTTGCAAATACAGACTGACTCACAAGGCCAGGCTAATTGCTTGCAAATTGCTCCATTATACCAAACACCGCGCTGATGCACAGAATGGTCTTAGTTCAAAGCAAAATATTTCTCATTGCATCAGTGTTGGTAAAACAGTGATAGCTTATAGAACTGAAATATTAGGATCATTTAATCTGGAATCCCATTAAAGGGCAGGTACAATGAGAATTGAAATAGGAAGGTGGCTTTGACATAGAGAAAGAAGCATAAAAGGAATTTTAGTTTGAATGAATATTAAGGTGACCAGTTATACAGTAAAAGCAAGTGCCATCCTTCAAGGGAAGGAGAGAAGGAGCCGCACAGCTGGCTTTTCCCAGTGAGGCGAGGATGACTTTTAGGAGGCCATTATGCTACACACCCTTGAAGACTCAAAGCCCAGAACCTCATTCACAGCTGAGAGTGGCTGGAGGCCCCACTGCAGAGCTTCAGACAGGAGGCTCCTCCCCATGCTGCCCCAGCGCCGGCCTCTGGAGTCTCCTCTCCACCACCACAGCCTCACTCCTGACAGTTGCCAATTTGACCCATTGTGAGTGGGTCAATTTGACCCATAGGCCAAGTTGACACAAATAACCTTGCCAGACAATGCTGCAAGATTTTCCCTGAACAATATGTTCATCTTGACTCTTTTCAACGCTCGCTGCTTAGAAAGCAACATGGTCAGAAAAGAAGACATAGCACTGTAGAACTGGGAGTGGGTGCACCCAGGTATGGTGGCCTTCTATCACAGTTGTTAAGAACAGTTTTGAAAGCCTTTTTTCCTGCCTGGATGATCCTCAGTATCCCCAAAACCTACAACATGGATTGCTTATTTTAAAATTTGAATAGATTTGAAATATAACACAATCTACAAAATACGAGCAGTTATATTATATTTTCTTTCCACTGTGATTGGATTTAATGCTTTTAAGCTAAGGGATAAACTGAGGTAAACAGAGGTATCTAGAGTAGATAAGAAAAAGATAGATAAAGGATAAGTAAGAGGCAGAAATTTTAGAATGTCACTGAATAGGTTACATTGTTGAAGAGTATTTAGAAAAAAACTGTTCTCACAATCAGAATAGTGAAAAGAGCTGTCAGGAGAGGTAATCAGCTTACCCTCACTAAGGTGTTTTAAGTGTGGAGTGTGGATGATAAATATGAGTTGCTACCGGAGATAAAAAACAATCGGTTAGAGGAAATTGCTTGGAGTGCTGTGTTAAGAAGCATTATAATTGGATCAGGGACCAGCTGGGACAATTCCAATGTGGATTAGTAATGTCTGCTTTGAGTGTAAGAGCAGGGGCAGGGGTGTTATGAAATTGACTTATCTGGGCCAGTAATGCTAAAGACATACTTTATGTGGCATGGGGTAGGATTGTATTAAATGACCTCTGAGATATATAAATTCCATGTGTCTATGATAAAAACAAGAATTTTTAGATGGAAGTCTCCATGGAAATACGAGGAATTATTATTCCATATTTAGCATATTGTTAATGATGAGCTACTGTAGATGAAGACCTGCATTGAGGATGAGTGGCTTTAGCCAAGGATGGAGCAGGGCAAGCCAGCTCTTGTTTGCAATTGCCAGACTTGTAAATCAAAACAATAAATCAATACCCTGACATACCTCATGAGGCTACTAACTCACAAGCAAGCATAAAACATTGGTGAATATAAATAATTAACAGGAAAGTAATTCGAGGTCTTTTAAAAAACAATCTGTCTTGATTAATGTAAAAGAGCTTAAATGAATGGTCCTCCATAAGACCAAATAATCATTGTTTCCGTCATTGCCACTGTTAGTGTTGTGTTTACTTCAATTATTTATAAGCCACAGGAGGACTGGAGTTTAGCATGGCTACTTTAAGCTAACAATACCTTAAGCAAATGTTTAATAAACAATTTCCTTTCAGCTTATTTTCCTTTTTGGAGGGGGAGGTAAAGGTGTAAAGGCATCCGGATTGGGGTGGAGGTAGTTATCGTTTTGTTTTAGAGGCAGTTATAAATGGAAGCTTTCTACAGTGTGATCTGGAGACCTCAAAAACCATGTCAATCGATTTGGAAGGTTATTTTCTGAGCTGAATTTAAAACCACTCACGTAGTGGTTCCCAGGCTTTAAGTTACAACTACCATTCAATATTTATAGACACTAGGGTCCCCAGTGTCAGGCAGGCCCCTGATCCATCCCAGACTCACAAGGCTTCTTTCCTGACAATAACCACCCGATCGGGTTATTTTTGAGTATCATTGTCTCCTTACTGCAATACAGGTAAGACATGTTTTGCCATAAATCACCTATAGTCAGTGGTGGGAAATCTTTTAAGCAATCCTTTGAAGGCACATATTTTTACGCTGCCGTTACTTAATACATTCAGGAAAGAACCTTGACTTATCTAGCCCAATGTCAATAAAAGGAATAGCTTCATTTCAGCAGAAACATGTACAAGTAACTATCAGAAGAAAATTACCTTTAGAAAACTACATTCTTCTTTCCTCAGAAAGAAATATTAAGACAGCCATTCGCTGCATTTTATGCACGTCTTTGAACTTGGGCCTCAGTTTCCTCATTGAAAAAACGGGAAAATAGCACTTCACTGAGTGATAATGAGGATTTAATGAGGAAAGATATAAATAATTCAGGGCTTCTTCATCTGCCACAATGCAAGTGCTCAATAAATATTAGTTACCCCCTGACTTTCTTTCTTTTCCATTTCTAACATGCTGGCCATCCCACTGGGAGGCCTAGCCTTCATCTAAACATTAGAGGAGAGCACAATGTGATCATGGCCAACACTGAACCTCAGCCTGAAGTCTCCCTCACTGCACGGCCAGTCCCAACTTCAGAATTCAAGCCTAACAACCTGATTCTGTCTCCTCTTTCTAGCTGAGATCTGATATCCAGATTCCTGATTAGGGTGCCAAAGTTCTAGTCCCAACAGTGAGAACGTCCATCTATTTGGGACATTAGTCCTCCATCGCTCCATCATCTTACCCATTTCATCCTCATAACTCCATCCTAGAGTCCTACTTCTGGACATTGTCCAGGGGCGGGATGGTGCTAGGTGCTGCCACATCTCCTTGAGGCAGAGCACCTGGCTGGTTTTCTAAATATGACTGCTCTTGTGTGCTTCTGAGCAGTATTCTACCCTCTCTGAAGATAACTCCATTCCGTCTGCCAGATGACCTGACACCAGCTGTCTGTCTAGACTGTTCCTGCCACCTACGTGCTTGCTCTTTGATATCCAGGTTCTGAGGGATCGACTGGATATATTCCTGGAAACTAACACTGCTTTTGTCTCTTAAGTGATTGCCTCACTCTAGCACAGACCAGACTGAAAGCAGCCCTCTCTAGCCTGGCCTGTTTTAGCAATTCAAGCACAGCTGGATCAAATATGTTCACTTCTTCATCAAATGTTTATGAAGCGCTTATTATACAGCAGCATTGTCCAGGGACTACAGATAGATCCGTGGGCAAGATAAAATAGCTGTCACCACGGAGCTGACGTTCTAGTGGGGAGCCTGACAATGGCCAGATGTGCTGGGTATTTTCCATTCCCCGTGTCAAACCGATTCTCCGCGCTCTGTACCCATCATATGCTGCCCGGTACTGAACTCTGTGGACTGCTTCAACAAGTTCCTTTGTCCCCAGGCTTCAGTTGGGTTTGGCCGATGGAAAGCACAGGCAAGAGAATGGAGGGAGAAGGAAAAGAGAGATGGCGTATTTTTTCCCTCAGTTCCTCCTTGCCAGGCGACATTCTTCAACTCCAACCATAGCTCCTGTCAGACAGTTTGAACCCGCAGCCACAGCTCTCTCTGGGTTCTGACAACTGCTCCTTCCCCTGGCCCCTAAGCCTGACTATGGTGGTGATGCCTCGGTCTTACTGCCTCAGGTTGCTTGATCATTCCGTGGTCTCCTTTAAGGCTGCCCACATCTTGTAAATAGTCCCCTATTAAACTCTCTTAAATTTACTCATTGGAATGTGCCATCTATTTGCTGCTAAGACCCTGACTACTACACCAGATGAAGAAATATATAGTATTATGTCAGGCAGCGGTCAGTATTGTGAATTCAATAATGAAGTAGAACAGCACAGACATAGTGCTAGGAAGCGCTCTGTTAGACTGAGAATGGTCAGGGAGACCTACCATGTCATTTGGCACTAACACCATGACTTGAGGTAGGGTTGCCAGATAAAATACAGGATGCCAGTTAAATCTGAGTTTTAGATGAACAACAAATAAGGTTTTAGTTTAAGTATGTCCCAAATATTGCATGGGATATACTTATACAAAAAAAACTATTCATTGTTTATCTGAAATTCAAATCTAACTGAATATCCTGTATTTTTATTTGCAAAATCTGGCAACCCTAATTTGAAGCCATGAGTGATATGAATGAATATCCAAAGGAAGAACATTCCAGGCAGAGCAAATACCAAGTACAGAGGCCTGAGGAGTGGGTCCATAGTTGGTGATTTCATGGACTATCAAGAAACAACAGCCCGGTGTCTTAGCTATTGTCCATTGTTAATGAGCCATACTGTCTTATCAGAGGGAGGCAGGAGCAAGCTTTTCAGTCCCCGGTCATCCTCCCATGGCCTGTGCTTTCTCTCTTCTCTCAATTGTCCAATTCATTTCCTTATGTTAATTACAGTCATGTGGGAAAAGGAAGACAAAGGAAGAAATCAAGATATAGCCCTCAGTGCAGCAATAACAAATGAACCTGAAAATTACTTGAAAGTAGCCAATATCGTTTTATGAACAAATACCAATTCTTATGCAATTCACATGCAAATTACATCCATGCTCGTCTAACTCATGCAGCTGAATCTAATTCCTGGAAAACTCTAGGAGAGCTGTGCTGTTTGCTGTGCCCCTGCTGGTGGGTGACCTGCCATTCAGAGAAAGGCACGTTGTCCGTGCAAACCTACAGCAGATCGAAACTCTGTGAACGATCTGAACCTGACCCCGAGGAGGCCCTCAGGGATGCCCTCTCATTCTGTTCTTCCAAAAACGTTAGCCAAGGAGGGATTACTACCCGCATTAAACTGAAAGAAGAAGGCTTTGTCTGCAGAGTCAAAGAGTTGAGTCAGTGCGGAAGTAAACTGGTTGTCTGCCTCAATGCATTTAACAGACTTGGTAGTTTAGCATGAACACTCCTTCTGAGGGGCCTGTGTATACACTGCAAAGAGGACAAGTCCAAAGTCAGACACTTGTTACAAGATGTCTGTAATCATGCTTGTGTTCATGTGAACAAAACAAAACACACCAGGTAAGAAAAGAAACAAATTACGTCAAAATAATTTTATTAAAATATTTAAAAAAACAATTGGCACATGTACGTTTCATTATTACCTCACTAAACAAGATCTAGCAGAGAGTCAAGCAACTACTGTGGGTTTAAAGTGGTGGTGAGTGTAAAGAGTGTTTGGAGATATATGCTGCAGCTGGAATGTGATATAGAATTATCTCTGATTTCTTTTTTTTTTTTTTTGTAAGGAAGATCAGCCCTGAGCTAACATCCATGCCAATCCTCCTCTTTTTGCTGAGGAAGACCAGCCCTGAGCTAACATCTGTTGCCACTCCTCCTCCTTTTTCTCCCCAAAGCCCCAGTAGATAGTTGTATGTCATAGCTGCACATCCTTCTAGTTGCTGTATGTGGGACGCGGCCTCAGCACGGCCTGACAAGCAGTGTGTCAGTGCGCGCCCGGGATCCGAACCCAGGCTGCCAGTAGCGGAATGCTCGCACCCAACCCCTAAGCCACGGGGCCGGCCCTATCTCTGATTTCTAACAAAGTCGCAGTTATCATAATAACACTGTGAATTGTTGCCGACGTTTGTAATTGTAATAATCACTATGTTTCATATAGGAACGTTGAACATAAAGGTATAATTTTTTTCCACATTCAAGTTCAGAGATCCTTGAATTCTCTCAGGGACCCAGTTAAGAATCACGTGTTAGAGATGCAGAGCAAAGCTGAATGAGATTCTCCTAATTCCGAGCTCTAAAACATCTAGCATTTTTCTTTATTTCCACATGTGAGCAGGACTCAGTGAGGAAAAGGTGCATGTAAGATCTGAGATATTTCAGAAATTAAATGAGTACCTGATCCAACATTTGCTAACAACTTTTTTTCAAAGCAGGACACTGACTGCAGCTCTCCCATTTCCTTTACTATTTCTGATGCTCCAATAGAACTCATTCATAGTCAGCTATACAAAATAATTTCTCTGAGCAAACATTTATATTTCAATACTATATTTGTAGATATTGTTAGAGTTTCCTTTGCATTAACTAAAAAAGAAAAAAAGAAAAGAAAGACACCTAAAAATGCGTTTTAAGTAAACAATATCTGTAGAAAGAAATGAAATATAGGACACAATCATTTATCACCAGTGATCTTCCAGGTACTGAAAGTGTTTCTTTCATGGAGGGTTTTTTTTTTCTCTCTTTTTTTTTAAATCATAGAAAGAAAATCATTCCTTAAAGATCCATCAATTTTGCAGGCAACACCTCTGTTAATACTTAAGCTCTGGATTATAGTTAAGTTTGCCCTTTGGTATTTGTATACAGTAAGTAAGCGTGCCATACGGAACAAAGTATGCTGAATGGGGCCCCACAGGAAGACGTCTTTGCACAATAAAATAAGGTTCACTACCTATGGGTGATTACCAGCATTATTCCAAGGTATATAGTAATAACTTTGAGAAGAGCTATCTCTCTCTTGCCATTTTTTGCATGTGATCCAAAATTGTTTCTTAAAACAAATAAGCACAACAGAAAAGCAATACGAGCTGATTTCTCAGTGGTTGGAGTTTCTAGTCAGCTAGCGGAGCTGACGCGGAGCCTGAGGTTAGCAGGTGGGAGTCTACAGGGAGTGCTCTGAGAAAGGCATTAAGTGCACTGCGAGATGCCATCCCATCAAAGGCTCTGCCAATCCCACAGATCTTGAGCTCACGTGAGCCTGCAGAGGGGCTCCACGCTGGGGCAGGGGCTCAGGTCTTCAACCCTCACATGAACCAGACATTGAATGCAGGCTGCCCTCCAAAATTAAGTGTGACCTTGGACAAGGCAGCTCTTTAGTGGAAGGCGATGGCTGTGAGAGTGGGCTCACTGCAGGCTGCCAGTTGTGAAGACCCCACAGCTGGGGAAATGAGTGTTCGCAGTCCAGAACGGGGAGGGTCTGGCTGGGGCACGGCAGCATCCTCCATGTCTACGCCCATCACTGTTTTAACTTGAACAATCAGCAATAGGAAAACAATGTCAGGAAAATGTCCCAAATCCAAGGCTGAAAGGAGGCAGATCAGGCATAAGAAGCCTTATCTAGAAGGAGTATTTAAAGTTAATACGTTTTCTTAAATATTGGAAGGTATATTATCTTTTATATTGTTGCAAAACTTATGAAGGTAGGAAGGAGCTTGTTTTTTCTTTGTCATGAGGGAAAGGGAGTAAAAACGTGTATATTTTGCCTTTAGATGACTGAGTTGTGTCCTGTTTGCTTTCATTTCCTTTATTATAAATTTAAAGGTAAAAATTCTATTTTGAATTATTTAATAATTATTCCTTAAAATCATATTTATCGACTTAGAGCAATGTACACTAGCAAAAACCTTTGATGTTTTTAAATATAAAGAATAGTGGGCAATACTGAATAATAAATAATAGTGACATAGCTTTTATTGATTATATTTATACTCTGCTAATAATATTTTTACATTATTACCTAAACACCCTAGCCCTTGAGAGACAAATGAAAAAAATGCTATTTGCACTTTTATTACTCCCGCAATAACATGACCTCTCACTGCAGTCCTTATCAGGACTAATCTAATTGCTCATAAACATAAACTAGTTCAAAAACAAAGAAAAATAAAATAAAACAAAGCAAAGGAATGGTTAAACTCAGTGATCTAAGATTCTGCCTTTAAATACTAGAAAAAGAAGTATAAATTAAATACCAAGTAAGTAAATGACAGCAAATAAGTAGATGAGAACAGAAATCAATGAAATTAAAAGAGAAACAAACAACACAAAAATAAACATGGTCAAAAGTTATTTCTTTGAAAAGATTAACAAAATCAATGAATCCCTAGAAAGAGTGATCAAGACAAAAAAAGTACTCAAATTACTGATATGAGGAATAAGAAATGGAATGTTGATACAGATCATACAGACAATAAAAGTAATTGTAAGGCAACATTAAGAAAAATCTTATGATGATTTAACAGAATAGATCAATTTCTTGAATAAGACATATTATCAAAACTGATAAAAAACAAAATAGAAAATTTCAGTAACTCTATGTCTGTTTAGGAAATTTAATCATATTAAAATATTCCCGTGAAGAAATACCAGGCCCAGGTGGCTTCACCTTCACCATTTTTCTTTCAGAAAATGAAGGAATGAAAGCACTTAGCTTGTTTTATGGAGTTAGAATAACTCTGATATAAAACCTTGGTAAGAACATTATGAGGAAAGACAATTATAGATCAATATCTCTCATTAAAATCAATGAAAAAATCTTCAAGAGAATATTGCTAAATCAAACTCAGGAATTTTATATATATATATAATAAATATGTTATACTTTTATTTTTATTTATTATATGGTAATAAGTATGTGATATACATATTTTTAAATTTATATTTATATCAGGACCTAGAAGCAATTATAGATTAACCAAAGCTTCGTTATTTCAAAATCAATCAGTATAATTGACAATATTGGAAGAATAAAGAGAAAAAAATCTATGATCATTCTAATAATTACAGAAAAATTATTTGCAAAAGTTTAACACCTATTCATTGTAAGAAACTCTTAGCAAAAAAGAGAATAAATGGGAAGTTCCTAATATTGAGAAAAGGCATATTCATATACCTACAGCTGAAAACATTCTCAATGGTGATACAATGACTGTTTTTCCCCCCTAAGAATGGAAATAAGGCAAGAACGTTTGCTTTTATCACTTGTATTCAACATTGTCATACCCAATATAATAAGGTAAGTTAAACAAATAAAGTGTATAATGATTGGAAAGGAACAAGTTAAAGTGTCTTTTTTCACAGATGATCTTATAACAGACATAGAATATCCTTATTAATCTACAAAATCACTTTTTGAGAGACAAAATGACCAAAATGTCCATTTTTAGGAATAATACTTTAATCTTGCAAGGTCACAGGATACAAAGTCACATATGAAAATCAACTACATTTTTCTATTCTAGCAACCAATGATTGGAAAATATAATGTAAAAACAATAGCAAGTTCAATATCATCAAAAAGCACGAAATGTCTAGGAATAAGCTTAATGAAAAATATGCAAGACATTTACACTGAAAACTACAAAACATTACAAAATAAAAGGAGACATATACCAAGTTTATGAAATGGAAGACTCAATAGTGTAAAGATGACTATCCCCAACACAACTTGATATGTAAATTTAATGTCTTCTCTGTTGAAATTCCAGAAAGCTTTTTATAGAAATTGATACACTCAATATAAAACTTATATATGAATTCAAATGATATAGAGTAGCCAGAACAATTAATAAAAAGAGCAAAATTGGACTTATAACACCTGATTTTAATGTTATTACAATGCGTAATTAATCAAGACAGTGTGGTATTTTTGTAAGAATAAACAATTCAATTCAATGAAACAAAATAGAGTACAGAAACAGACTCACACATAATACAATTGGTTGATTTTTGACAAAGGTATCAATGCAATTCAATGTGGAAAGAAAATCTTCTTGGGGCCAGCCAGGTGGCACAAGTGGTTAAGTGCATGCGTTCCACTGCGGCAGCCCGGGGCTCGCTGGTTGGGATCCCAGGCGTGCACCGACGCACCGCTTGGTAAGCCATGCTGTGGCGGCATCCCATATAAACTGGAGGAAGATGGGCGTGGATGTTAGCCCAGGGCCAGTCTTCCTCAGCCAAAAAAAAAAAGGGGGAGGATTGGCAGATATTAGCACAGGGCTGATCTTCCTCACACACAAAAAAAGAAAATTTGCTCAAAAAGTGGTACTGAAACCATTGTATATCCATAGAAAAAGCTGAATATTGACCCCCGCCTCATCCACTATTTAAAAAGAAAATTGCATTGAGATAGATCATAGGTTTAAATGTGAAGGTCAAACAAAATATCTTTGTGACCTTGGGGTAGAGGAATTTTACTCGGACTGGGCTAAAAGTATTAACCATAAAAGAAAAATAATCAAAAATTGGACTTCATCAACACTAAAAATATCTGCATATCAAAAGTCACTGCTAAGAAAATGTAAAGGTAATCTATAAACTAGGAGAAAAGATTTGTAATACACATATCTAACAAAGGACTGTATTCAGAAAATATTAAACATGCTTACACTCAATAATAGAAAAGCAAACATTTCTATTCAAAAAATTGGTGAAAGAGTTGAAAAGACACTCCACAAAAGTAGATATTCCAGGGACCAGTGACCATAAGAAAAGATACTTAACACGAGTAGGCATTAGGAAATGCTGATTAAAAACCATGAGATACAACTTCATACCCACTAGAATGGTTAAAATTTAAAAAAAAAAAAAAAACCCTGAAAATATCAAATGTTGGTGAGACTGAGGAGTAACTGGAATTCTCTTATATTGCTGAAGGAAGTATAAATGGAACAACAATTTGGAAAGTTTGGGAAGTTTCTTATAAAGTTAAATATATACCTACTCTATGATCTAACAATTCTACTGCTAATTCTTTCTTTACACAAGGAATATAAAAACACATATCCTCAAAAAGACAAGAAAGTTTATTACATTTTATTCATATAGGAAAAACTGGAAACAACCCAAGAATCTATGAAAAGGAGAATGGATGAACAATGCACAGTGTATTCACATAGTGGAGTACTACTCAGCGTTAAGAGGAAACAAAATAATGCCACAAATAACAGAAACAAACTATCTCAAACACTTTATGTTGAGCCAGACAAAATAGTACATATTGTATGATTTCATTTATATGAAGTTATAGAATAGACAAAACTAACCTTTGGTGATAGATTTCAGGACAGGTGTGTTTTCTGGTGGGGGAGGGGAGACATTCATTGGAAAAGGACCCTAGAGAACATCCAGAGTTGATGGAAATATTCTATATCTTGATGGAAATTGAGCTTTCATGGGTGTATACATTTGTCAAAACTCATCAAGCTGTATGTTTAAAATCTTTCCTCATTATATAAATTACCTACTTTTTTAAAAAAAGAAAAGAATGTTCAGGGGTCAAAAATGTTTATATTCCTTCCCTTTTCTTCATTAAATTAATACACTATCTTAAAAATTTCTTTTTCAGTTTTATGAAAATGACTTTTCAGGGGCCAGCACAGTGGTGTAGCAGTTAAGTTCAGCGTTCCACTTTGGTGGACCGGGGTTCACCAGTTCGGATCCTGGGTGCGGACATACTCACTGCTCATGAAGCCGTGCTAAGGCGGCATCCCATATAGAAGAGCTACAACTCTACCACTATGATACACAACTACATACTGGGGCTTTGGGGAGAAAAAAGAAAAAAAAAAGAAGAAGATTGGCAACAGATGTTAGCACAAAACCAATCTTCCTCAAAAAACAACAACAAAAGAAAATGACTTTTCCCACAAAAGTATCTGAGCCCTCATGGTTGTATAAGCTGATAGAAAAACAAGAGTTGGTGCTAGAGAACAAAAGTTTCAGTTGGATACTGGCTTCACTCGTACTGTATATTTTTTGATAATCTGAATTTTGATTTATCTTCTTCTTCCTAAACATTAATAAATTCAACCACAAGCTCATAAGGCCCAGATGTTTTGTCTGAGCATTTGCCATTATACAGGGAGAGTCACTGTTTCGCATAACTTAATGATAAATTCCTAATTGTGACAATAGCGATCCTAATCACAGTAATCATTTTTGCTTGCATATCTGTTCCGTGCCAGGTACCATACTCAACTTGTGGAAGTCATTACATTTCACTTGGCACAACAGCGTCATTTTCCTCTTGAGTCTACTCTGTTCTTTCTCATTAGACAGAGATATTAAAGTTGAAATGTTTGTGCTAATGAATGTGAAAGCACACAAATGCTGACTAAAATCTTGTGGAAGTTCATTGTACCTGAACACCCAGATGATTCACAGCATGTTTAAAATATATTTGTTATATTTCTTTTTTTAATTGAGGTATAATTTACAGCAAAAAACTCACCCTTTTTAAGCACAGTTCAGTGAGTTTGAGCAAAGGTATAACGTGATGTAACCAATTAATATTTAGATTTCCAGCACCCCCAGAAAGTTTCCTCGTGTTCCCACTGAAGTCAGACTCCTCCCCTGTTCCCCACTTCTGTAACCACTGATCTGTTTTCTGTCCCCTTACTTCTGCCTTTTTTCAGAGGTCACATAAATGGGATCATTCAAATTACGTAGTCTTTTATATATGGGTTAATTAATTCAGCATAATGCTTTTGATATCCATACATGTTGTTGCATGTATCTGTAGTCTGCTCTTTTTTTAAAAAAATATGGATATTCCACAGTTTATCTATTTACCAGTTAAAGGACATTTAGGCTGTTTCCAGATTTTTTTTATTACTATGAATAAAACTATTATGAACATTTACATACAAGTCTTTGTATGGACATATGTTTTCATTTGCCTAAGCACTGGATATATCATCATTATGTCTCCTTCCTTACTCTAACACTGGTTCTGATCACCGCTCTAGGAGAGGAGCAAAAGATAAGGAAGGATCTAGTGCCAAGATCTTGGTTTCGAATAACCATTATCCAATAGAAAGAACCAAGTCTTCTTGGAGAAATGGCTGCTTCTAGGACTGGGGAGGAAACACACAAGATAAGCCTGGAGCATCTTGTAGTATCAGAAAGTAAGGAAATGTTCAAATCACACACACGCACATACACACACATACACGCATAATGATGGGGATATATCAAAGGGACATAAAACCCAACTTAAAGAACTCCCAATGCTCAAAGTTGGAATAATATGAGCAAAAAAATAAATAAAGTAGTATTGGATTATAATGCAAGATATAAAATAAATATTCATGAATCCATACTGATATAAATAAGTAATTGAATAAATAAATAAATGGGGAAAAGTAGATCTTCCACACAGAAGGATTTCCAATAATTTATGTAAGTACTCTCCCCTCAAGGAGGGGTAGCATAACTCCTTACCCTGAAGTGTGCGCTGCACTGGGGACTTCCTTCCAAAGAATACAGTACAGAAGAGAAAAAGAAAGGCTTTACAGTGAAGAAACCTGACAAACACGACCTCAGCCAGGTGAAAAGACTCACATCAACAGTGATGACTCATATTGATTGTATGTACCCTTGATATGATGTGACCAAAAAGGCACTTTATTTCTGTGGTCTTCTCCCAAAAACCCATAATAACACTCTAAAGATGAGAAAAAAATCAGAGAAATCCCGGTTGAGGGGCATTCTACAAAACAGCTGAACGGTATTCTTCAAAACTGTCAAGGTCATCAAAAACAAGGAAAGTCCAAGAAACTCACAATCTAGAAGAGCTTAAGAAGACATGATGACTAAATGTAATGTGATATGCTCAGTGGGATCTTGGAATCTAAAAAAATGGAGATTACGTAAAAACTGAGGAAATCTGAATAAAGTACATACTTTAGTTAAGAATTATTTATCAATATTGTTTCATTAATTGTAAGAAATGTACCACTCTAATGTAAATCTTTAATAGGGGAAACTGGGTATGGAGTATATAGAAACTCTGTACTATCATGACAATTTTTCTTTAAATCTAGAAGTATTCTAAAATTAAAGTTTATTTAAAAATAGGGAAGGAAAAATGGATATATTTTTAAATTTCCTCTTTATCAATATATCTTTTATATCAGTATATCAATATATCCTAAATGATACGATAAATTTTAGATAAAAATAGTGACATCAGAAATTAATCCCCTCAATTCAAGCACTGGTTTAGATTCACTTCAAATATCACTAGAACACAGTTAGGGACAAATGTTTGTTGAATGAGTCAATTTTTTGAGTCTGGTGTTGAGGAGTTGCTCCACATACAATTCACATTATTCAAGGTTGGTGCGTCCACAAAATAATGAGCACAGTCCCTTACCTTAAGGAGCTTATGTCATAAAATCACATACAATATGTAACAACGTTTTACATTGAGTATAAGCAACTTCCTAAATGATATTTCACACAGTAAGTATGGGTTATGTTAAGAAGAGGAAGATATTAATGCTAAGTTTGTCAAGGTGATATGACCTGACATGGTCTTGAGAGATCAGAAAATTCAGAAAAATGGAGAAGGTAAGAGGGTCCCTTGACATGAAGGACAACTGAGAACAAGCAAGGAAATCAGGAAGATCTTGGCTTGCGCAAGAAGCAGGAAAGAAATGTTACAAGAATAAATTGAAAAGAGTGAACCAGTGTAAACCTGATACAAATTAACAGTATAGAGACATTGTTGGTCTTGAACAGAGGAGAAGCAACAAGGAGCTGTGTAAGACGGGTGTGAGATGTAGGGTGAGACAGGATGTGGAGAATATTAGGAAGGAGCTGGGGTGAGGCAGAAGAAACGCAAAAGGAGAGGTTTGGGTAGATCTGACAGATGGCCATGCGCAATTCAAGTGGAAATCAATGTGACCTGGTGCTGGATTAGTGATGGTAGGTGCCAGAAAGGGGTGGATATAGTGTATAGTTTAAACTGGTGTAACCAGCAGAATGTTAGTTACATTGTCCAATTTGTGCAGTCATTGACTAACTCATCTGAAGCAGATTATATCCGAAAGAAGATAACAATAGGATAGATTGTTTCATAGGGGTAAGGTAATGAGCTCAGTCGGATTCCTTGGCAAATCTCCGGAAATGAGCGATGGTTTAAGGAAGGTCTTAGAAGCAATTCTGAGTCATCTGTTTCTCTCTAGTAGCTTCTTGAAGAAATACTTCAAAATGTGTAGGAAATTACGGCTTCACTCTCTTTGGCTTATGTTCTAAGGTTTACTGAATTCCTGTAAAGTAAAATGACTCAGAAACACGTCTCTTGAGAAGCAATTAAGGCCCATAGACAGCAATGCGAGATGAGTCCGTCCATCGCTTAGCTTGTTCCATGAAAAGTGGATGAGTGAAACGCAACCTGAATCTTCTCCCAGTTCATGACAGAGCTTGTCCGCGTGTCGCTGTGGTTTCTCTCATCTTTGGGGACATTTCATCTGATTTTTCTGCCCAGAGTTTTACCTTTTATTTTCTCATCTGAAGTTTCCCCAAAATTCACCACTGAGATGGCCTGAGACGTAGGGCTCGCGTTGCCAGGCCCTGAAGGTTTCTTTATACAGAGGCAGAGTACAAGCAACCGTGGGGATACCCTTTCTGGCCTTGCCGATTCAAGGACAAAGTTGTACAAATGTACAAGAGAAATTATTTTTAGGCCTTTTGCCTTGAAAATTGTATCATTTTATGGAACAACTAGATCAAAGACTCTTAGTTAAACAATAAATCTGAATTAGAATAAGCTGAAACAAATATATATATATACACAACCATAAGGTAATGAGGTAATGAAACAATTTTTAGTGAGCAGATAAACATTTAGAAACGTAAAGTGAATATTGTCCATTTAGTGGGAAGGACACATAAAGAGTCAATTTCTTTAAAGTTATAATGTCCAAGACCTTGCCTCCAAATGTAACATTCTAAATATCTGACAGAAAAAACATTAAATTTTGCAACTGATTGAAATTTAATAAAATGTGAAGTTGGGAATATATGAGTCAGTGATTTAAAGTGTAAAACATAATTTCAGTTCTATTTGGAAACAGTGTACGGTTACCATCCAGAGAGAAGGTAGCCAGAGCGGAGGTCAGCCCTCTTGGGACACAGGAGTGTGTGTCTCGAGGCTCGGCCTCTAGAACAGAGCAGTGCTTCTCACCCTGAGGGTGCATCTGAATCACCTGGGGCACCAGAGAGTCTGATTCACTTGATCTGAGGTGGGGCCCAAGTGTGCATTTCTAACACTTGCCCTCCCAAGTGATGCAGTAGCAGTTGGTTAGGGCACCAATTTCACCGAGAGGGTTTGTTAAATTGCACATTGCTGGTCTCATCCCTGTAATTTTTGACCCAGTGGATGTGGGGGTGGAGCCCAGCAGCGTGCATTTCCAACAAGTTCCTAGTGCTGCTGCCCTGGTAACCACACTTGAGGAACGATTGCTCTAGAATCAAACTGCCTGCTTCAAATTCCTAAGTAGTCTGGGTTAATGGTATGTTTCCACGCAAATTACTTAACATCTCTAAATCTTAATTTCTCTATTGTAAAATGGAGAAAGCAATAGGACCTAATCCGTTAATTATGGGGCTCGAGTGAGTTAAACTAGGAGTCCATCAACTACCCCCCGCATCTGGCCCCTTGCCTGTTTTTGTGCAACCTCGAGCTAAGAATGTTTTTTTGTTTTTAGTGAGCTGCTTACAAGAAGAAGAGGGATAGGAAGAGAAGGAGGAGAGGAGGACAGAGAAAGAAGGAGAAGCGGCAGCAACCGAGACTGTCTGCCTACAAAGGCAAAAATACTCACTCTTTGGGATTTACAGAAAAAAATGCCAGCCCCTGGGTTACAGCATGTAAAGAGTCTAGAAGCATCCATAATATCACAACATTCAATGACTGTTAGTTGTCATTACAATGCACTCCCTCTTACTGAATTAAATCTTTGTTCTTCCAAGTAGCCCAAAGAATATTTACTATTCACGTTAAGTGTCTAGTAAAGGCAGCCTATGGAAGGGTATAAACTGATCTGGTAATAATAATAATCATAATAATAGATGACGAACTGAGGCGACTTCACCACTGTCTCTTTAACTATTTGTGATTAGGAAGTAAAAATACCTATTCAAAAATAATGTGTCTGCTTCCAAACATTTTTATCATCCCACCTTAGGAAGAGCCCTTCTAGTTCCAGTCACGTATTTCTTGTTGGAATTGTCTTCAGAGCCTTGAGATATTCTTTGACATGTCCTCAATGATGGCATGTCTCCCTTTTTTGAATATAAAGGTGTTATTATCATTTTTAAAATATAAGAATTACTTAAAACCAAGTTTTTTGATAAAGATCACATTAGGAAATGTGGGATAACACACCTGGAAAACTAGGCAATTTCTAAAACATAAGCTTTTAAAAATGTTTCGGGCAACGGCAGCTCACCAGCACCGCACAGAGTGCCCCCGTGACTCCTCAGAGAGGAGTGCTGTAGACTGACTGTAAGACAGACGAACGTCGCTTTTTCATACACTCATTCATCTAGCAAACATTTCATGAGACCTGTATTATTCAGGGCTGTCCATAGACGCAGAGCACATAGAATGTGCATATATATAGAGAGAGATTTATTTTAAGGAATTGACTCATGAAATTACGGATGATGGCAAGTCCAAAATCTGCAGGGTAGACTAGCTGACTGGAGACCCGGTAAGAGTTGGTGTTGCAGTCCAAGTCCGAAGACTATCAGACTGGAGATCCAGGGAAGAGCCAATAGTGTAGCTCAAGTCAGAATGCCATTTGCAGGCAGAATTCCTTCTTGCTTTGGGGAGGTCAGCCTTTTGTGCCATTCAGGCCTTCAACTGCTTGGGTGAGGCCCACCCACATTATGGAAGGCAATCTGCTTTACTCAAAGTCCGTCAATTTAGATGTTAATCGCATCTAAAAACCAACCTCACAGAAACATCCAGAACAATGTTTGACCAAATATCTGGGCCCCAAGGCCCAGCAAAGTTGACACATAAGACTAAGCATCCTAGACCCTACTTTTGCCAGGCACTAGGGTTGCAGGGAGGAGTAAATCATGGTCTCTGTCACTGATGAGCTCACATCCTCAAAAGTCAAACTGCGTGTTTGTCTCAACTTCTGGGGGAGGCTTTGAGCCCTTTTGACAATCTAGTTAAAGCTGTGAACTTTCTTCTCTGAAGAATACACATATACACAAAGCTTTGCAAATAATTTCAAGAGAAGTGGTCTCATAGTTAGTGACCCTTAGCACACGCAAGGGGAGCTTCTAGGTCACACAAGCCCCCAGGGCACATGCTGTGATGT